>NC_041007.1:15027500-16277500 GCF_004193775.1 Glycine soja | reverse complement strand
AACTTGACGAGAATCAATATTAAAATTTTAAATTTGTCTCTTTTGTGGTATGTCTAGTGTGGTTGATTACGCGTGATATCCAAACCCATACCGGTTTTTCTGGGGATAGGGAGAGTGAAACTCGTCCCCACCATTCCTGTTGTCATGCCTATCTAGGATTAGCGAAGTAGAACGATCAAACCCCGAAAGGAACATAATGGGATATCGCAAAAAAAACACAATATGAAGTACTAGACATTTTAATTCAACTAGAGAAATACAACACCTTTATACATATAATTTTGAGCTAAAAATGAGTGAGTTGAGTAAAGTTGAACCTAAAGTGGATTAAAATATCACTAAAAAGAGGGTTAAATAATAACACTTGATTGATTATGACTTTTAAGTAACTTTAATTTGAATTTAAGAAGGCTCGTTTGGTACTTTGTATGAAAATAGTTTTCTAATAAAAAATACTTCAAAGCTACTTATGCATACTGCTTAAAAAGCTACTTGAAAATACCAGATTCTGTTTTTGTTTCTTATCCTGAAAAGTAGATGTTACTTTTGATATTTGAAAACTGTTTGTGAAAAAATCTTAAGGCTTATATCTTTATAAAATGTGTTTTCCAAACAAGAAAATATATAAGCAACAGACTATACTAGTTTGAACTCGAATGTTATCAACTTTCTTTTTCAGCTCTAAATCGATTCGATTTGATTTGGCGAATGATTCGGTTCAGCTCAATTGGATTTAAATTATAAGTTATAATAATTTCATAGTTATTTACTTCATACAAAAATTAAAATAATATGAAATTAATTAAAAAATCAATTGTATGAATTTAATATTTCACTTAATGCATCACCCTTCGCATTTTGTTTGCCAACACCTTATTCGTACAACCAATAACAGAGATAAGTATGTAATCACTAACCTTTTGGGGGCACTCCTTAAGAATCAACGAAATGAGAGAATTATTCGCACCTCTTACAATCTTGCCGTTTGTATGAAATTCTTTCAAAAATGACATAAAATCATGTTTTGCCACTTCCCACTGCATAAGAAACCAAAAATAAAATCATGTTTTGCCACTCCTCCTCTTTGGATGGTTCAATCACGCTTGAAGCAATATTCTCTAATTTTTTGAATTCCAATTCTATAAACTTTGCCCCTACATTTAATTTCTGTTCACAATGTTTCTTGAAATGCTGTAAGATCATTTCTTTCATTTCTTTTAAATGTTCAGGCTCATGAATATTGAACACCCTCGAATTCCGTACTTGAAATCTCATCCACTCTGATTGCATCTATGGAAATATCTAGAATTTGCGTCTCCTTCTATTAACCACCACTTTTTAGATTTTTGCCATGATACATCTCAACTTCTGACAACTGACACACTTTATTAAAACAACCTTTCCTCTCCTCTAGCTCCTCCCCTGATAATTCCTTCAACTCAGCCTTCTTATCTCATTCTCTTTCAACACATAATCACTCCTCTCAACTCTAGTTCCCTCCAGCTATTCAACAATTTGAATGGTTTAGACCCCAATTAACTTTTTCCCCCTCTTAACATCACAATACAATGATCAGACAACCCTCTTTGTAAACCCCATTGAGTACAATTTGACCACAACTCCTGCCACTCCTTTGTTACCAAGAACCTAGCAAGCCTGCTCATGAAAGAACCATCATCGCTGAAAAAATAAAATAAAAATTGAAAGAACCATCATCTCTGCACCATGTGAACCTCCTTCCAATTAAGGGAATATACCTCCATTACAAATACCAGTAGCCTTCCCAAAATCCCACACATAAGCTGCAACTTCTTTTGCCTCCTTATGTAACAACATTTGACTTCGATTCTCCTCATCCCTCCGCTTTTTAAAAATTTGTAACTTCTTCCCCTTGTCTGCTACTTTTCGTACCATGTATATACGTAGGGGTTTGTTAATATTCACACTCCTCTGTTTTAGTTGGAGTGCATTAACAATCTCCACCAAAATATTTTGGACATAAAATTCATTGTTTGTTTATTTTAATCTATTTTTTAAAGGTTATTATAGTAATTCAATATTTAATTTAGTTTTAAAAATTATTTTTTTCCTCCTTCCTCTTGAATGACCCACGTTTCAAGCATCCAGATCCTCATTACGTTTCCAATGGCATCGCCAATGCCAAACAAGAGCAGCATCCTGATCACTTCTTCCTACGATTATTTGAATTTGATCAAATTTTGCTGCAATGGTGCTTTACTTTTTTGCATATGTTCTGTCATGTGAAAAAAAGTGTTCTGCAATGGTGTTTTTTTGGCTTTTTATCTCGTAACAAAAAAATGTTCTATCGTGGAAAGAGAAGGGCACTGCAAAGAGTGAGAGTCAGTTACAGAGAAAACATTTTCCAACAATGGTGCCTAATAAATGGGAGAGGAGAGAGACATCTTTATTTTTTGTATTTTAAAAAATTAAATACATATTACTATTATCCTCATGGGTTCGAATCCGGAAACAGCCTCTTTGCATATGCAAGGGTAAGGCTGCGTACAACATCCCTCCCCCATACCTTCGCATAGCGAAGAGCCTCTGGGCAATGTGGTACGAAGTTTTTATATTACTATTATCCTCAAAGTAAATTTACCAAACCAAATGAATTTACTGAGTTTTTTTCCTAAATATTTTGGTGTTGTTTTTTAATGCACTTCAACTAAAAGAGTCAAACTCTTGGAATAAGTGAATCTCTCTACACACAAACATATATATTTATAGAGAGAGTTGATTCATGAACCAATTGATTCAAATTATACATAACTTAATGTTTAATGAAACAGCTTGGTCTTCAACAACCAGCTCTTGAATCCTGAAAAAGTCATGGATGAAGCCTTATTACATACTTGGGCTGAAAAAGTCATGGATGAAGCCTTATTACATACTTGGTCCTGGTTAAGGTGTATGGAGAAGGGATTCCAAACTCATTTTAACCATTGGTCAACTAACTTGAAGGAGGAACTCTCATAGAGGGGTTTGACATAGCTGGTCAGCTGTATTGTATTGTACTTGTCTTTTAGTTGGGTTTGACTTTTCGTTGGGTTTGACTTTTCATTGCCTATATTATCTGTTGTACACTTCAGTACACCTAGTACTGATTCTTATTTATAATATATAATATAAATTTTTGCTGTGCAAAAAAAAAAATGTTTAATGAGCTCATTTTAAACTCAAGTTTGTTCATGAACCCAATTCAAAAAATCAATTATCGAATTTAATTGTGAAATATGTTCATGTTGGTTTGATTATTGCCTACCCTAGTTTGCACAAATAAAATTAGAGATTGGGTCCGGTTTTGTTTCCCATTTGTTAATCCAGGCTTTTTCAAAAGCGCCAAGAGGTTGAAATATGCACATGGTTGTAAGACTCTCGACTTAATTCTTAAACTCTTACGATTGTATGATTCTAGAAAGACAAAACAAGTTAACTCTATCAAATTCTTTTTTGGGTAAACTTTAGAAAACTTAGTGTATGTAAACTCTCAAGTCAAGAAGTGAGTCAATGAACTTGAAATCGACTGTAATTTTTGCCCCCATTAACCCCACAATGACTATGTTTTATCATGCTCAAATGATTTGAAAAAAGTTAACTCTGTTTTAAAATATTTTCACTTTAATAACATATTTTTTTTTGAATTTATACATAATTTGGTCATTCATGTAGTTTGATCTTATATAATACTAATGTACTATTACACTTTATTATTCTGATTTGTTATTTTGCTTTATATTGAAGTTGAGTTGTTGAATTATTGTTGTGATAAGAGTGCATTGTTAAGCATTTTTTTTTTTTTGATCAGCAAAGATAAATATATTATATTGAAATAAAGTACCAGAGGTACTAATTACAAAGGTATGGACTATTATATGTAGTACATAAGTAGTCTAATAGGTCTACTTGTCTAATATTACTATGTGCATTGTTAAGCATATATGTCAATAATAGATTTTTTAATATTGTTTTTTTATCATATATACTTTTACAAGTTCACAAGTTAAGTTTACGGAAGTTCCATGAGTTCATGTTCATTTTAGAGTTTGTCAGCCTTGAGTATGCAGATTCTTCTGGGGACAAGTCTTATGTAAACTTTTATGATGACTTAGGAGTCACACGTGAAGGAGCCTATTGCCCGACTGTTGTGTGATGTATTGGATTATTTTCAACTTGATGGAAACTTGGGAAGTTAACTATCTCAAAAGGTACTTTAAAATTGGAGGGAAGATTGTTGAAATAACAATTTCAGTATTGGTGGATAATATGATCACTCAACTTTATTTTGTGAAAGATAGTGAATGTTCTTGCTATATATTAATCTTGGTTGTGCGCTTGATTCAATAAAGATGACTTGCACCACCCCTTCAGGAGGATTGATAGGTTGGTGAAAACCTAAAACTATGGTGGAAATAGTGGCTAAGGTGCTACTAGATAGTAGATAGGGATCAAACGCTACAACTCAAGTGCCATCTCCATCACACAACAAAGCAAGAAATATAGTTATTTCTTACTGTAGGCATGTCACCTTTGTAGGATTAAGTTTATAGCTATTCCCAAGTACTTTGGCCCTTTTCTAATAAACTCTTCTTGCACAGGTTACAACATTCAATTGTTTGATTGCATAAGAATTCACCTTCACCTGTATTCCATGTTTCTTATATGATATATACCCGTTTATGTTAGAAAGCAGAGGAATAGGCCTAATCAATTGCATGCCCATTCCTCTTTCTAACATTACTATATTGATTAAACTTACAAAGAACCACACTACAAAATCCAGTTGTTGTTGGAGTGTCCAACACCTTATAAATCATACATTGATATCACGCTTTCAACATAGGACTTAAGTCTTATACCTTTCAAAGATCCTAACATCGCACCACGAATTAGCTTAATCAATCTACGATTATTAAGATTGAAGTTTAGTTCGGGGGAATACATTAAACAAGTTTGGGTTTGGGTGTACAAGTAGGGGAATTCTCAAGTATAGATCTTTACTTTCTGTAGTATTGACAGATTATGGTAGGACAATTGGTTGCTATATGGCATTTCTATTTGCCATTTCAATGTACAATCATTGCAATATACTTTTCAAATTCAATTAATTTGATTTCATGTTTGGGTTTCTTATGAGATGCAGCTTTAAAAGATCTATTTTCCCACTACATGGAAGCATGGAAATCTTGGTACTCTGAAGCTGCTGGGAAAAAGTCAACGAAAACTTTATAATTGACTTGTCCAAAGTCAGTCCAGATAATTGTAGCTTTTCTAGAAAATAAATGATCCATTACTGAGTGTATGTTCCACATATGTTGGCATATTCTCAAAATGAAATGATCCATTACTGAATGCATGTTCTCCATGCGTTACTGTATTCTCAAAAGAAAATGATCCATTGTTGAATCCATGTTCTCCAGGGGTTAGCGTACAGCTACCCTGTGCTGATTTATTAACCGTCACATGTCATGTTAAAGATCAGTTAACAGTTCTTATAGATTATTTATCATGTTTATTATAAGGTTATGATTATTAATTTATTATAAAGCTTTATTAATTAAGTTTGATAATGATATACTGTAAAATAATTTTATACTATCTTTCAATCACAAATTTCTGTTGATTTTTAAGATAATTTTGTTAAAGTCAACAAAACTTATCATAAAATATGAATTATAACTAAATGATTGTAGAAATTATTTTATATTAGGAGTCTTAACAAAGCAACTTCAGTTCATCTAAAAAGGAATGATTTGTGAACTTGTCACTTGGGACAATGATATGTTAAAATGGAATAAGTGAAACGTAGCAGTCTAAGAAGATGAACTTGAGAAGCCAAATCTACAACAAAATGGATGGAGCTTGTATCTGTGGTAAAACCAAAGATAGGGAGGAAAATCCCTCGCTACTCCATAGGAATACTCTGAACATGATGTGAAAAAGAGGTCTATTGGGAAGCTTCTGAAGAATTGCTTTCTGAACAACTTGCTGATGAAGCTCCAGAAAAAAAAATAGCATTCTGAAGTTCAGAACAAGGATGCTTGTACCGAAGTAATTATTGAGGCACTGACTCAGCGTAGACTTTCTAAACAAATTGAAGAATCCAGCCCATCACTATCTTTGTAGATAATAACAGGATTAACAAGGCATTGAAGGCGCTTCTAAAGTTCTTCAGATGGAAATTGTAGACTGTTTTGAAGTTTATAATGAACAACAAATGAATGTACATGCTGCTGAGGCTCGTGATTATAATGTAATTATTTAAGGTTCAACCTTAGTTGGAGAAGAGAAATTTCACTTTTACTCCCAATTTTTTATTTATTTATTAAGGAATTAAAAGTAAATTATACAAAAAAAGTTTAGAGATAAAAGAAGTAATCAACTATTTGTTTAAATTCTGTAAAATCTTACTTGTATATGATTATCGTTGGCTCAATTTTTTTTCCATAAAAATTGAATTTGAATTCTCCTATTAAATAGATTATTTTCATACATGTAAATGCAATAATATTTTATATCACTGCATCAATCCTTTGGTATGAAAGACTATTATGTTTCTTGCGCCTGACAGTTATGATGTCACATATGCCCCTTTTGCACAATAGAATATATATTTGATATACTTTCATTTCTTTATTAAAATAGCAACATTGATGTGTGTACTACAATGAATATTTTGCTCCAAAAACAGTCAATTTTGGGACAAAATCGATTATACCCACTGTTTTTGGGTTTCCAAACTAGATACTAAATTAAACAAAAGTCGCTGCAAATACAATCACAAGGAAAATATAAAGGCAACAATGGGAGCTTTGGAGGTTCTATAAAAGAATCTCATCTTGAACACCCAAATTTAGGGTCTTATGTGGCAGAACAATGCTATTCAAAACCACTACCTCATCCTCAACGGTCACAGATTCACCTGGTCTCAGCAAGGGAACAAGAATTGCATAGTTGGTAATTTAACTTTGCCTTTTCATACTTCTCCATAAAAATACAAAATAGAAATAAATAATAAGAGACAAAATGTAGACAAGGTTAAGAAAGGTACCAAGTATTGTTACCCCGAGCTTTGCATTGTAATCTCCACTAGCCTGATTTAATTTTTTCAATTTAGCCAACAAATTGGCAATACAATCAAAATATTTACCAAACAAAATAAATTAAAAGTAAAGATAATGTAAGCACAACAAGTTGCATATTGATAAACGCTTTCGTTGATGACATCACCCTCAAGATGGGTGAAAATGTAAGAGGCTACAAAAGGGTAAATCTATGCCAGTTCAGGGCCTAGAAATTTACTTACTTAAGGTTGTTATACAATACTTAATAAAGTAATTAAATGGGAAATATAAAGGAATGGACAAAACTTAGGTGTAATTTTTTAGGAGTTTTTGCCTTTTTGGGTTACTCTCATTAAATTAGAGTTTTATTTTGGTAACATGCAAAATAAAGATTGACATTTAAGGTCAGCACTGGTTACTGAGGAAAAACTTTATTTTTGATAGAAAAACAACACAAAAAACACTTTGCACCACAATTTTGTCAAAAAATAATTGTATTGAACTAAATAACCCTTTATTAAGTGATATTAATCATACCAATCTTCTCTCACTTATGAAAACCAAACGTGAAGTTAGTAAAAAGAATAATTAATGACTCATTAGTTTTCTATAATGACATTAAATGGGACAATGAAAATTTCCTAACACAGCTGATAAAAGTGGACAGTTAGAGTATAATTTCCTAGTTTTCATCATGAATGATGACTCCCAAAACACAAGCAACAATTGCATTCGTAGGGTAGTGACATTACCCTGATTAGAAGAATAGTTGGGATGAGTAAACTCATCCAAACTCTCAGATTTTTATCTTCTTCTGATGTCAAACTAGTAATAACTGTGATGGTTAAATTCATATTCAATTTACATGCTGATAATGCCAATTGTTTAAGGGAGAAAAGTACACAATCATCCAATCACAACACATCATATATGGTAAGTTTGTTGACTTTTAAAATAATTCAAACGATGATTTGTGATTGAATAACCATGTAAAACCAAATCAGCCAAGCATTCTTTTTTTTTACTAATTGGCATTTAAGTCTCCAAGTCCGTGCTTAAGACTATGCATAATGCTATATAATGGACCAAGTGAAACTAAAAAATGTATATGATCAGACTTGATATAAAAAGCTTGTCATACAGGTAAATACGTGTTTTCTAGTTAATGAGAAGGGAATGCATCACTATAACTGTTTCTGAGCAATCTTGAGAGCTCTATATAAGTAGCAGGAAATACAATACATGCATTTTAGGTGGTGAAACAGTTTAATTTAATATTAAAATTTCTAAACTTGCCTCAACACATGCCCATCGACCAATAGATGATTTCCATCCAACAATTGCATGACCAACAAGAGCATTTTCCTGTAAGATGAAATAGAAAAATAAAAAATTGGAGCTCCAAAAATACTTATGCAATTTCAAACCAACTAACTGTACACCTGCCTTGATTTCAACGTCATCAAGGATGATACAATGTTTGAGCCTTGTACCAGCTCCTATACGAGCATTTGCAGATATTGATACACTTGGACCAATCTGTTCAATCACATATACAAATGTCATTTGCATATCATGTGGTATCTAAATGCATCTA
Organism: Glycine soja; assembly: GCF_004193775.1. Classification (NCBI taxonomy): domain Eukaryota; kingdom Viridiplantae; phylum Streptophyta; class Magnoliopsida; order Fabales; family Fabaceae; genus Glycine; species Glycine soja. The sequence goes on along the minus strand of NC_041007.1, from coordinate 16,268,821 downwards.
CGATTTCTTCTCTTATTCTTTTATATATATATATATATATCTTTTTTTTTTGGGGGGGGGGGGGGGACCAACATGAATAAAATGTCTATGTATGTTCATGAGTCATGACACAGATCAAGAGGCCAAAGATATGCAATTTGCCAATAAATTACAATATGAAATCATTTTACATACATCAGAAGTACAAATAATATCCTTAAGCTGTTGCAAAATTTAAAATTAGTACTATTTCATGACTGAAACAGAGAAACTAAGATGATTGTGAAAGCCTCTAGTTAGAAATTAAGGAAAAACAGGTGAATATTCACCTTAGCAGATGGATGCACTTTTGCTGATGGGTGAATGTAAACATCACCGGTGATGCTGGCTTTTTTAATACCATCTCCATTTGCTAATAAATGGGGGGATGTGTAACGAAATTGGGCAAGATACAAGCCAGAACATTTTATGGACATTCTGCAAGCATTAAGTCAACACATAAAGATAATTGCCCGTGAAGGAAATGATGAAAATATGTAACATATTACTCGGGCTTACCCTGGAGTTTTGATTTGTTCCCAAAAGTCATTGGTTTCATAAATGTACAATTGCTTCTTCCCCGCAAGAGGTGAGAGGATATCTTGATCCAATCTGACATAATTGACTGGAAGACTCCTGCAGCAGAACTCTTCAGAATCAGATGTCACAATAAACCTTGTAGAGTACTCGATATCTTGATCCAAAAGCACAAAATATATATGCATGGTATAATTATAAATGGCTTTGAAATAAGAAGATAGACAATTCTTCAGATGCAGGAAAAGCAACATGGATCCTGAGGTGGCCCTGAAAGTATGATTTAGGTATGCAAAACCAGAGTTATAAAGCCCTTAATTTAATAGTTTTTTTGACAACTTTTGGTAAGAGCACAAGTTACCCTCACACTATTTGGGTGCAAGACTAATCCTCACTTGGGCATTGCCGCCCTGGTCACAAGTTGCTTCTGGTGGATTTTGAACCCTCTGCGTTGCAAGTGCACCCAAAAAAGACAAGTTCCAAAAGGCACAATACTATTATGCGTGATTAACAAGCAAACATATTATAACTTCATATCAGAACTACTATTTCTGACCATATGTGTAAGCATGTGCTAAATTTCAGGAAATAAACCATATGATCTACTAGGTTAGAAGTAATAACATTTAAAATTCCTTTTCATAGTTTATTTGTTCATTCAGGTAGATCATGTAGGAAATATTTCATAAGTGATATAATTTCCAATTATAACTTTGCTTATATTGGGAGTCAATAGGTGCAGGAAGCTCATCCTTAAATGCTTTTTCTGTGACAATTAATTATTTGTCAGCTTCAATAAATGTTATATATTAATATATGTAAAAGTCAAGTGTATGCATACTACAGGGATCCTTGACTAGAATTTAAGCTTCAGCTCATTGCACAAATTTCTATAGTTGATATCATTAATAATCTTTTGTCTATTCATAAGTACAGACCTTGTGTCTGGCTGCATTGCTTCAAAGCTTGAGACACGTCTTAGGTTAGCTGCAATAAAAAAGAGTTAACATACAATAGGACAAACTTCAGTTATCTTCAATTATTTAGATCCAGAATAATGAAATAAAATGAATATTTTCACATTTTGAAGTTAAATATAAAGTCATTTTTTATAAAACAATCCATATGGTCCAGCCTAAGATGTCTCACCGACCTCTGTCTTTCCGCTGAGTAGAAACACCCTCAATGGCTGTAAAGATATCAGGTGTAAATACGTACACACCACAGTTTATACGATCACTTACCTGCATTCAGGTATGCTGATAGTGTAAGACAGTAAACAATGGGGAGGAAAGGAAAGATTTTCAAATTTTACTTCCACAATTCGAGGCATAAGCACAGGATGAACATACAAAAGTTTCGGGTTTCTCTGTGTAATGCAATAGTTCATTAGTGGTTGGATCAGCTACTAATTCCCCGAACTCACTTGCTGACTCTGCAGAAACCTTCAAAAGGGGGAAGAAATACAAAATAAATTTGGATGTTAATCAACAAAAATTAATGCTAAAAATACATTGTGTGTGTGTATTCTCCAACCTTGACAACTAGTATTGTTCCCATCCCACCATATCTTTTATGAGCATCTGTAACCATACATGGAAGAAAAAGCAACAATTAGTTGTTGCATAGTCACATAACAGTTAATTAAGAGATGTCAAGGAAGCTCAAGGTTACTATTCTGCAAAGAAACTCATCAAACAGTTGCAAGTAAAAGAAAATACAATCTATTTCAGAACAGAAATTACCCAGCATTTCTGGCAGTGGAAAACTGCAGCATACATCACAGTTCAGCAAGAAGATATGTGACTGCCATACAAAACATGATCAACACTATAAAAAAAAACATATAACACAAGTACTAGTGCACAAAACATTTCAATCACATAACATAGCAAAACTTTTTGAACACACAATCACAAGTAAGAAAGTTTCTTAGAATCAAGCATGACAAAGTCATAGGTGAAGATGAAAACCGGATCCTCTTCCATGATCAGATCTCTAAAATGATAAAGACCACCAGCTGAACCATGTGGCCTGTCTTCCTTCAAGTATCTAATATTAAAGCACAAATGACATACGTGACTATTCTTATATTAAGAAAAAAATGGTCATAAAAGATGATTAGTAAGAAAAGACAACACACCTAACAGGGACTTTAAGCTCATTTGAGATAGAAGATACATATAAGGCAAATTCGCGTTCCTCGTAGAAACCAAGCAGATAAATCTGAGCCAAATTAGGAATCTGGGACACAAATGACAGTTAGTTACTTGGCAGATTATATATAAATACATTACATGACATCATTTATCATTATTATTTAAAAAATAATCAGAATGATGTCCAATTGTGTATACCCTTTTACAAGCAGAAATTGGATGATGAACCATGGGTTGTCCTGCTAATGGAAAAAGTGGCTTGGGTACGTTGAATGACAATGGTCGGAATCTAGTACCTGCAAATGCAAACATAACAACAAAATACATAGAATCATTATCAAGCATAGAATGAATCATTCTCCAAAAATCACGTTAAAATACTAGTTTACATGATTTTAAGTAAATGTTCACATGTTTAATTTCACCTTAAGAAATGAATTGATTCTGGGTCTATAATTGATTATAAGTTAAAGCAACTTTACAGTTGGATGAGAAATTTTAACTGAATTTTACTGCTAACTTGCTTTTACAACGGAAACATCTAACGATGAATTACATCATTTCAAAGTCAATTTTGTCAAGGCTCATTTAGAGACACATTTAATTTAACAAGATAAACCAATGTGTGTGGTCTCAACTGAAGAGACTAACAGGAGGAAGTGAAATGGTGAGGTGGCATTTAGTGAATCAAAATTGTGCTATGAATGAATGAACGAAATGCAATAATACCTTTAGTGGGTCCTCCAACCATGATCACAGCGACGACCCTCTCATTTGCAGCTACCATTTTGGCTAACTGAGAGAAACTAGGATGCCCTGAACAGTTAAACACGAGAGAGAAGAGAAGAAAGAAGGTTGAGTTTCAGAGTTCAGAATGAGGCCACTTGTTTGTGTTTTTGGAAATTGGGGTGTCGCAGAGAGAGAGAGTAACGAACAAAATATCTGAAAGTGCAATGTAGTTTCGTTTTTGGGGGCTCTAGATTTAGATGAGGCTGTGTTGGATTTGTACATCAGATCACAAGTTTCATTGTCGGTAAATATAAGAACATGATGACACAACTCAGTAAATTACACTTCTCGCTTTGTGAGTTTCATTTCCTGTTTTTTTTTTTTTCATTGCTTTATTTTTTTTCACACAGACTTTTTTTATTTATATGAATCAAAAGAAAGATATCATGTTGATTTTTTTTATCACTTTATTGATAGAGAATATTAATAATTTTGTTGATTATTAATTTTTATTGAAAAATTTAATTAATCATTTTTAATAATATTTTTTCTTTTAATTAATTTTTTTCATTCATAATTTTTAAATATGAGATCTTATTTAATAAGACTAAGTAGTATACTTGTTGGTGTTATGCGGGTTGGTATACTATGGATGTTTACACTTTACAGCAACTAAAGTATACTCTTTGTTTTGTTTCTTTTCATTAAGTATATTTACTTTTACAATGTTACACTTATACTGATAAACTACTTGGAAGAATATAATCCATTTACTTTTAATAGGTAAAGAAATTAAAAATACAATTTCATTTAGGTAAAAAAATAAAATGTATGTATAACACTCATGCAACATTTTAATAAGTTATTGGCAAAGGTTAGTAAAGACACTAATTGAGAAAATAATAATTAAAAATATTTATTAAAAGCATTTATCATATTAAAGTTTACATTTTAAATAATTAATATATCAAAAGCATTTTTCATATTAACTAATAAATATTTAACATCGTTACAAATATTTATTAAATATTTTTAAAATATAATTATATATTAAATATAATAAATATTTATTATATTTAATATTTATAATAAATACTTATTTATAATTATTAAGTTTAAGAAAAATTTGTTATATTTAATACATAATTATTTTTAATAAGAATTTTTTTTATAATACTAACACACAGAATTAAAATTTAAAAGACTAAAATTACATAATTATAAAATTTAAAATATTAAACTTACTCTATCAGATCAAGAATCAACATGTCAAATCATCTATCATATTATAATGATGTTTATGTTAATGTTAACATATCTAAGTGTGATTCATATAATATGTTATTAATCAATATTAGGTCAATATATCTTAAGTAATTATTAGACTAAAATCATATAATTATAATTATAATATCTATGAAACTCAATTGGTGTAAATTAAACCTTTAAAGTTTAAAATTAGTGATACTTAAGAATCCCAATTAATATAATTGGAAACTAAAATATTAAAAGATAGATAGCGTTGGAGTAATAAATAAGGTAGAGAAGCCTATGTTAGGTTGTAGAAAAACATTTACACCTTATTTTGTTTTTATGGAAATAGAAAGAAAGAAGATAAAATGAAAATATTAAATTTTGATTGTTTATTTAAGAGAAAAATAAATATGAACAAGGAAAATCATGATTATAGTGGTAGCAAGTTTTCTTATATGATTTTGTAGTTTCTTAATTCCTATGAATTTATTTGATAGTTAATATATAATATAATAGAATAAAATAATCATTTTATTGCTTCAATAGGACATGATAACACTATCATCTTTTTTATTTTATCATTGAAATGTATTTCTTAAATCTCCAAGGGGGAGATAAGTTTGAATCAATGATAGAAAAGTTCTATTTCTTTCTTTCTCTTTTTCTTTGTCCTCTCTCTATATATTATGCAATATATTGAATTTATAATAATAATTATATTACAATTATATATATATATATATAATCAGTATATTATTTTATGTATATATATCAAATAATTTTGACATGTAAATTTAAACCATATTATTAATTAAAATATTAAAAATTAAATAATTGTTATTCAAATACTTTTTAAAGAAAATCACAGTAATTAAAATTTATAAAAACTTATATAAATTGTTTATTATTTTAAGAAAAATATCTACACAAATAAAACATAATTTTGTATAATTTAGTTAATTTTTTTTATAATTTTAAAAATAAATTAAAATTTATTTTAAAAAATTATGTAATTTTAATTAAACAATAATTTTGTTATTTTAATATAATTTATAGTAGTATTATATGTTATCGGTGTCTGATTTGTTATTTAGGACTAGTGCGAACTAAAAGTTAGATAAAACTTAAGTTTATCATATTCTTAGGCTACTTTCATATTCTATCATATCTTCATCACTAACATTGTTTAGCATTTATTTCACGATCCTTGCTGCATAGAGGAGCTGCAAAATCTTGTTCATAATGATGAAATCATTATTAATGTTTTGATGGTCGTATGTCACCTAATTCATTTTTTATGTGCACTTAATGAAAAGAAAATAAAGTGTTCAATAAATTGCAAAGTTTAGAAATAGATTATATTTATAATGCAAAAAGTTAAAAGTATTTGAAAATAATTATATACGCAAAAAAAAACTTTTAATCAAGTAATAGTAATATTTTAAAAGTAAATTTCGCTTTTATCTAATATATATATATATATATATATATATATATATATATATATATATATATATATATATTTACATGGACTTGGGACTTGGGGAAGAAAAGAAATGCTTTTCAATGAAGAGGTTAATGAACAAATAGCCAAAGAGGGTTCTGTTCATACAGGAAGGAATCCTTCAACGTGAAACATTCAGAAAGCTGTCAATATAGACAGATTATCTAATTTTGGATCTTGTCTTGTTTACTTTGTGAAAAGAAAAAACATATGCATTTTACAATCCCCTACTTGTGATAAGTAACCAATATAGTAATCTTAATATTATATTTAACTCTATAAAATGATAAAGAATAAAAAACATTCACATTTGTTGATTGGAAAATTTAATAATTCAAAATTTGTGATAAAATTAAATACACATATATAACAAAAAATTAAAATTATTATGAATTCAAATTTTAATTTTTTTTCAAATTACTAGATATTTATTATACTTTATCTTCTGAAACACATTTCCTTTGATTTAAAGAATCAAACTCCTTCAATTGAATGTGCATATCCGTGGTTTTAACTTTTAAGGCCGATTTCTCTCCCTTTCATTATATTAATTAAACAATAAGCTCATAGAAGTTGAGTTCAACCTAACGTAGCATAATTGCATTGGCTGAAATTTCGCTATGAAGTCGCACAAATGATGAGGACAAGAAAAGGAAGGAGCAATAATCTGTCTCGATGTATCGTACAAAAGGATAAATTGGAAATTGAATAATGAATTAACAACTTGCCTGCTAGTAACGGCTAATTAACAACATGTTCATGCAATCGCCCTTCATAATTTCAGAGAAAGAGAGAGAAGAAAATAAAAGGCAAAAGAGTGAAATTATAACAAATCTTCTTTTAAACTACTCTGAAGTGCAACGTGAAATTTATGAGTATAGTTATTGTAACTAAAAGAAAGTAAATTAAAAAATGATGTACATTATAATTTTCTTCATTTTTTTCAAACATTCGCCTTATTTATTTTATATATCTTTCATTTCATGTGCATCCAAATGTATCTCGTTTCGTAAGATAGACAAAGTTTGATATCTTAAGTTTAGTTGCAGTACTTTTGGTTAAGCAACTAGCTAGGTAAAATATGCCCCATATGGCCATATTCATTCTGTAGTTAAATCATCTTGTTTTGAGGGAATAGCAATTAAATTATCCATGAAAATCTAAAGTAGTGCGTTAATTTATGCCGGAAAATTTTATGGCATAGATATTACAGTGTTACACGTAAACAGGAATAATAATAATAATAATTTACATTATTAATAAAAAGAATATTCCATCTTTCGTGTATACAATTTTTTAGACCGTTTTATCTTTTAACTAATTTTGAGAACTATTCTAGACCAAAATAGTTTTGAAAACTATTATGTATCAAACTATTATAAACAATAACTCTTCAGACATGATAGTTATCTTACATCTGTCAACCATTTTCTTATTTTTAATTAAAAAACTAAAAACTAAAAGATAATAATGATAATAATAATTCAACATTTATTTCAAATAATAATATGTTAACTATGTAGCAAGGATACCATGCCATGCTTAAAGGGGGGAAAATGGTGAGAAAGAAGAGGCTATAGGTAGCCCATAGAGATAAAGAAAACCAGTTTGTTAATGAAGTTGCTTTCGTGAGATGGCGAAAAGGGAAGTGCGGATTCTAAATCTCGAGAAAGACAAATTGATACCCCCCATTGATGTGATATTAATGCCCAACCTCGCAATCAATTACTTTTGCATCAAGATAGCGGAAAAAGTAGTCATTGAAGAATAACTGGAATTTTCTTTCTTCTTGAATAAGCAACGAAACGAGCATGGATTACATAAACAACATCAAACTACGTAGCATTCATTTCTGTGGACCCAAAGGTCTAATATTGTATGATTATTAATTAAGCTATAAATAAAGTGATATTTGCATCATACTTAGATGCACCCTTACTAGGAATGGCATTATTGTAAACTACTTTCTTTAAGGAATATTTCATTGCTATAGTGTCACAAAATTACCTACGCGTGTGAAAGGCGTAAATTCATTAACCATTGACTCACATTATTGGATGCAAGTTCAACACTTTCGCAAGCTCTTTACAAACTCAAGGAAACATTACTTTATCTTTAAGTTGTTAGGGTCAATTATGTTTTTAATTTCTTAATTTTTTTAAAAATTTTAAGTTTTAGTCTCTAAATAAAAATTTGATCACTCAAAGTTCCTAAAGTTTTCTTACATTATAACTTCTAGTTTTTGCCATTAGAATAAACCATTAAACAATTATTCTAGTTTTTACTGTTAGTCTAAATTATTAAACAATGATGTGACATGTCATTTTTTAAATATTTAACTTCAATAATTTTTTAGTGATTTTTAACCACTAGAAATAAATCATATCAAATTGGAAAATGGAAAGATTTGTATAAGTTATACCCTTTGTCGCTACTTTGCGGTAAATCGATAGGTATCAATACGGTAGATACCTTTGCTTGCTTGATTTTTTAACATATTAAAGGTTTTTTGAAAGTTAAAAATCAACAGAAATTATTTCTCTACCCTCTCTAATCATATCCAAAACAAATCTTCTAAAAAAGAGTAAAAGACACAACCAAACCTAGATATGAAATTGATCCCTCCCCCTCCCCCCCAAATTTGAACACTATCACCCTCATTTTGAAACAAGTGCAAAAAATCATAACCCTTTTAAAAAAATCCAGCAAACTAAACAACAATCACAATTGTTTAAAATCACAACAAAGGTTATGTTTGACAAAATTAGTTGGTAGTTGGAAGATAGAAGTTAGAAGCTTAAAAGCTAGTTTATTAAAATATTATGTATTTGATAACACTAATTGTTGAAATATCTAAAAAGTGTAAAATGACAGAAAAATAATAATATAATGATTTATTTGAAAAAAGGTAATTGGAAAATTCAATAAATATATTAATGTTAAAAAGAAAACATATACAAAAAGCTACAACTTAGCATTTTCTAAGTAGTGTTTCAAAAAATGCTAGAAACTATTAAAAACAACTTGTTTACTGAACATTCAAATAAGTATTTTAGTTAGTAAAAAAACTAGAAGCTAGCTGAAAATGTTTTGTCAAACATAGTCGAAAGAATTAGAATCAAGATCAACTAAGTTCAGATTTTTTAGTGCGACCAAAAATCATTTAATGGTGTTTGAGATACCAATAAGCTCTTCTCCCATGCGTGTCATGGCACCGACGATCAAAGTGGTGGCTGCAACAACTAAATAAGGAGAAGAGTTAGACGATGATAAGGCTAAGGAGGTTGCCGAGGTGGAGGGACTCCGCAATGGGGTCAACTCTGCATTAGACCTTAAGGGTTGGTGTTAAGCACCTGTCAAGGATTTCAATGACATTGTTGTTGTTGCGATGAGGTTGCTGTTGTTGGAGGGTGCAAGTGGTTTTTGTGATACCATGGAGAGGGAACGGAGAAGAAGGGGGTTTAAAGGGATAGAAGAAGTGCTTGTTTGAATGGGTGAAGATGAGTGATTGTGTTAGAGCATAAATGAAGAGAGATTTGAAGTTTGTATAACTTTTAGATTTGGTTTTGCTTAGCTATTTTTAGAGAGTGTAAATTGATTTTGGTTTAATGGGAAGGTGAATGGTTGCAAAAAGAAGTAGAGGTCAGAGAAGCATTTTTTGGCAATATTTAGCTGCCAAAAAATGAACTGAATTAAATAATTATAAAAAATGACATGTGATGGTCTTAGAGGATATCACATCATTGTTCAAGAGTGTACTCTAATGGCAAGGACTAAAAATTGTAACAAAAGAAAACTTTGGGAACTTTGACCGGTCAAACTTTTGTTTTGGGACTCAAATCCAAAATTTTAAAAAGTTTAGGAATTAAAAACTTAGTTAACCCTTATCTATGTAGTCAAATTCAAGTGATAACCAATATGATACATTAAAAAAGTTGAACTTAAAAAGGGTGTAATTCTAAGTTATTTTTTTAATCTAAGGTGGCTCAATGTGTTGGACTCATGCTCAAATGTGGGTTTTCTTTTGTGTGTGTGTGTGTCAGATTGCTAATATAGTCACAAATGAGCATAGACAATGATGATGACATCTACATAGACTTTAATACTCAAGTCAATAAAAATTCTAACAAAATAATAATATTTAGGACAAAGAAGATATATGACCGTGCATAAGAGATTTGATATTTTAAAGATATATGATATATGACAAGGTATAAGATGATGTTATAAGTGATGTATTTTAATATTTTTACGGGTATCTTACCTCTTTTATTTGTGTAATCAAATTGACCTTTTAATGAGTATTTATGTGGCAGTTGCAAGGTGGATTTGAGGCTTCTTGACTTGAGGTGTTCGTTTGATCATTATACTAAGGTTCATATTTATGGCATAGATTTCAACAATATTAGTTGCCTATCATGTGAAAAAATAAAAATAAATTTTTTTTAGATTAAATCATCAAAGATTCCACCAAAAGTGACAACTTAAATCATGAAGACATGGATCAAAATTGCTCACAACACTAGACTTCATATCCCTCATTGGTGAGACCTCATCATTTTACTAATTAGACATATAACTGACTTGGATTGAGTTTAGTTTAGTTCAATTTACAAGTTAATCTATTTAAATATAATTGGAATGGATTTGATTCAGATTTTTAAGCAACCCAACTCGACCTTAATTGGATTGGGTAATTAAGTTAAGTATTTTTTTAAATATTTTTTTAAAATTTTGTAAAATTAAAAAAACAAAAATAGAAAATAATCATATAAATGATTTTTTTAATCTACAAAATCAAAAGTATGCTGAATCAAAATCATTATTGTTTGAATGAGGTTGAATTAAATTGGGTTAGTCGAGCTGGTTAGTCAAACATGACATGCTTCCACCTGTACTCTAATCTCATTTTTTTTTTTAATGAAGACAACAATGACTTATTTTTTAGCATATGCCTAGGAAAACAAATCAGGGAGCTCCTTGCAAATTATTTCATTTTTAGGAGCATTTTCATTTAAAAAACAATGTTTTATTGTTATCTTTTACTACGCATTTTAGTATTATTTTTTAATCATAATTAGAGTTTCACTTCACTAATTTATGCAATAAAAAATTGCATTATAGATGAGTATCAGTTACTTGTGTGAAACTCCAATTTTAACTAGAAAACACAACAAAAACATTTAAGAAATCACATGTAAACATTGTAAAAAAAAAGTTCTAACGTGAAGATCATCATCACAAATAAGATAAAATCAACTCAGCCCGTCATTAACAAGGCCATGGAACAATTTCAGTGTTATACATATGCACATTATTTTCTCGAATTAAGATCATCATCACAAATTAATGTCCCCCACAACTTATTCATGCCAGATTTTAGAACAGCAATTCATATCACAGCTTTGAAGGCGACTGATACCAGCCCCACGGTTCATCAGATATGTACTTGGTCACTTGCTTCACACTTAAATAGTTCTCGAGTCCCCTGAAATAATAAACAACAAAAACTCAGACCCAGATTCAGATTCTCAGATGAAAAACAATCAAGAATCAAGATATAGCCTAACCAATATTTTTAGAGTTTACAGCATAAAATTTTTTACATTGTGAGTCAATTAAAAATAATCCTAAACATGCCTACTAAATTTTTTCCGCTCTGTAAAATAGTCTTACCGTCATCCAATCACCAACTGGTCATGTACAACAATTACCTTAAAAATTACACCAATAGTGATGTGTATATGACAGTGTGAAACTCTTGATAAAAATTCACAAGCTTGAATTTTATATTAATCCACGCTTGGATGATAAAGTAAAAAACATTTACACCATTAATGTGTTCCAATTAAATTCACATTTTTATTTTCCACAAATAACTATTAGATGAGGGATTAAAGGCATTAAAATTGACTTCCTCATTCACTGATATAGGAAATAAGATTCATACCATTCTCCTAGTTCACGACCAAAACCACTACGTTTAACGCCTCCCCATGGAGCTTGAATGAAGCTTGGTTGAGCACAATTTATCCATACAATTCCAGCCTGAATAGCCTGCACAAAAAGCAATACAAGTATAAATATTAACCATTCAATTTACATAAAACCCTTTTGTTTTGCAGTTTTTATGATAATCTAGGATCAGTCTCACCTTTGATATGCGCTCGCATCTTTCTAGATCTTTTGACATTACAGCAGACCCTAAGCCGTAGCTGTGAAATAACAGATCATATACAACATTGATTAGCATCAATGCACAAGTGAATAAAAAGTAGTTACAGGCGTTAAGTATTACAGTTTTAAATATGTTTTGGCTTTAAAATGTTTTTGGTTCCTCAAATTGAGGTTATTATTTTAAATTTTGGGTCCTTTAAAATTTAAATTTATTTTTTAGTCTCTCAATCTTTGAAAAATAATCTTTAGTCCCTTCTGCATTAAAAAATCAGTCAAAAAAGACTAAAAAGAACATTGTTCAAAATTAGAAAACAAAAAAAATTTAGGGGATAAAAAATAACGATGACTCAAATTTAAGGAATAAAAAATATACTTAAACCTCCAGAAAAATAATTAACTCACTGTGTGTCATTTGCTAGTTCAATAGCTTCTTCTTCGGTACTGAATGTTTTCACACATAGCACAGGTCCAAAAACTTCTTCTCTCCAAATTTGCATCGAGGTAGTCACATCAGTTATGATGGTTGGTTCAACAAAGTACCCCTTTTTCAAATGCTGCCATCAAATTTGACAAATCTATCATTTCTCATGACAAGTTTTGCAATACATAACCGGGCACACATACTAGAGAGTATAATCATACCTCTGGGCGAGACCCTCCAATCAAAATTGTTGCACCCTCACTCTTAGCAGTTGAGATACAATTCAACACTTTTTTATACTGAACCATATAATCCAAACATTAGATATGATAAAATGTTGGTTCAAGACAAGTAAGTGCATTAACAATGTCAGGAAAAACTTATTTTCTTCATATAACAAACCACTTGATTTTTTTTCATATAACTTCGATTAATATATACTACATGCAACCATAATCACTGACATCACACTAACATACATTTCCATTTTGGATGATGGCGAAGGCATTTGAATAAACACAAGCAGAAATACAGAAGTCTACGTTAGCAGTAGATTTCAGTGTTACATATCTACTTCAAACAATATCTTAAACCCAAAACTACAGCGTATTAGAGGAAGAAATGAAACAAGGTGTAACAACCAGAACATGACATATCTTCGTTAAAGGCAGAAGTACATTAATCAGAAAGAGTAAGTAAAAATAGCAATGAAATTACATTATCATTACAACCGACAGTTTCTCCTTCTAAATTATGAATTAAAACATAAAGTAAAAGTAACATATGTAATAATTGCATCCATTCCTTTGACAATTTTTAACATAATGAAGCATTCAACGAATGAACCATGTTCAGATGAAGCATATCTCTCTGTAGTCTGCAGTTTTTTCTTTTTTATTGGAAAAGTTCAAGGGAATACTACCTTAAGTTTCCCCTGTTTGGACTTGAAGCATATACCTTAAGTTTTTATGGAGATGTGACCAGTTACTTCTAGAGAGAGAAATGGTCACACAAAGAAATCCTTGATTTCAGAAAATGTTCAAGCAAACAGCATCTATTTTTCCTTCAAAATAATCCAAAATATGCTTATATTTTTGACTTCTAAAGGCATTTCTATGCTGAATATTTGCACTGCTTTCCTGCTAAATCACTAAACTCTTCCAAGTGTGTCTGTACTAACTAATTGCTGATATATGTTAGATTTTTTCTGCTAGACCTATATTCGGATATATTTCAAATATAAATTAAATTTTTTGTATTCCAAAGATAAATACTGATTGCCAGACAAAGTGTTTAACATTTGCACTTTTTATGGTTTTTCCTAATACTATAAAGGAGTAAATGAAAAAAGCATTCTTTTACAATGTAAAAGCAGGAGGGAGTAAGTTAAGCAAATATATAGTAAATACAAAAGTGATAAACATTAAACATACCTGTCCTTCACTAACAATAGGACCTAGCCTACAACCTTCTTCAAAGGGATCTGAAATTTTGATGTTTTTGGCCCATTGCACAAGTCTATTCACAAATTCTGTTGCTATACTTTCCTGAAACAGTAAAACCATCTCTCACTTTATCAATATTCAAAACTCAGCCAATGCAATTGCTACAAAGTTTACAGACAAAATGATATCTGAGTATATCAGAACCTTCCTGTTTAGACAGCACAGTAAGAAAAGTAAGCTACAAATACTTGTTTGTGAAGAGGGAAATGTGTTATGGATGAATCAAAATCAATATGTTAAACTTACATGCACAATAAGGCGAGATGTTGCACTGCATATCTGACCATTTGTAAAGAAGCAGCCAAAGATGGTCCATTCAGCAGCTGTTTAAATCAAGGAAAATAGCAAAATAAATGTTAAATGGTATATGACTGTCTATTTGGATTTTGGTTTCAGTAATAGGTTCTAGGTACCCAAATTTTACTCATCGACAACCACTCAATCAGTTTCATGGGAAATATGATTTCTCAATGCAAGAAAACATAGGTTGTCCATAACAAAATAAAAGGCACTTACTCTTATCAAGGTCAACATCCTCAAAAACAATGATTGGGCTTTTTCCACCAAGCTCTAGAGAAACAGGCTGCCAACAAGAAACCCCAAATTGGATATTACACGATCTCACAAAGAAAAGAGAATGAAAATATGAAAGGAAAAATAAAAAGGATTTCTATCATTTCATCTTATGCTTGTTACTTAGTATCCTCTATTATATCTTTTAAAGCAGAATGACAATATAAATTGTACATAATTTGCAGATAATACTGCTTAAAAATACCTTCGTTAGCTGTGCTGCAGCTGTCATAATCCTGCTTCCAGTTGCAGAGCTTCCAGTAAAGGAAATCTGTTGAAAAGTTACACATCAGCCACAATGGCTAAGTAGTTTTTAAAAATCATAGCAAAGTAACAATACTTGCAATATATAGAATGAAATATATCTCCATATAATTTTGATTCTACTAATAAGTAAAATCGGTTGAACCTTGTCTACGTCAGGATGAGATGACAAAGGAGCACCAGCTTCATTGCCTAATCCAGTAACAATGTTTAATACCCCTGGAGGAAGGCCAACTTCTCTGCATATTTCAGCCAGCTCCAAACAGGTCCTAAAATTGTAAATGATAAGACAGCATAAGAAACCAACATATCAAATAATCAAGGTTGCACAATAGTTAATGAGAACATACACAGATGCCAATTCAGATGGCTTCAATATTGCTGTACAACCAGCAGCTAGAGCAGGAGCAACTTTCCATGTAGCCATCAATAGAGGATAGTTCCTAATGCATAACATAAATCATATAATTTCATTAGCTATTCAACACATTCAATCAGCAATTGACATCGTTGATAATGTGAGTGCATCAATTTCCTATGCAAGTAAACTGATAAGAATCTAAGTCAATGCAGCCTGGCCTCTATAACCAGTATGCACTAGATAAAAGCTAATTAATGCATAATATTTCACTTATGGACCTATGTTCAGTTTATAAAGATTGTTCATGGAAGTAAATTACATTGAAATGCATAAGCAGTTAAAATGAAGAAACAGCAAATACCATGGAGTAATTAAAGCAACAACTCCGATGGGCTCCTTGAGAACATAACTCTTGAAGGTTTCCATAGGAAGGGATACAGGAGCATTTTGCTTTGCGTCCAATCCTTCTGCAAGCTCGGCATAGTAGTTAAAACAACCAATAACATCATCCTACATGATAAAGTCACAGATAAAAATAAGCAAAAAAAGCTCATGGTAACATCAGTTGTTGTTTTCCCAAAGTTAAATGTCACCACTCACCAGGTCTGCCAGTGCTTCATCTAGTGGTTTTCCACAATCAATTGCTTCAAGCTTTCCTAGTTCATCCTTTTTCTCTGTTATCTGTGATAAAGAAAAGCACAGTAAGGTGTCCACACATGCACATCAAAATGTATTTAAAGGGTTGAACAACTATCTTGATTTTTTTTAAAAAGAAAAACAACTTATGAAGATCGTATAGAAGAGGGTCATTATATGCAGCCATGCACTTGAATATGTAAAGATGCTGTTTTGGGATTCGAACTAATCACCAAGGCACAACTTTACTCTTATGCCAAGACTCACCCTCAAACAACAATCTTGATTATTTGTATTAAATTTAGTCAAAATTAAGCATCTATAAATATATGATTAAATAATTTTATTTTTTATATGTTAAAAAGTATATATATATATATATATATATTCAATGAATTTGATATAAATTAATAGAATATTAAACAAATTTTTGTTAATATAAAATTTTGTTATAGTATACATGATAAAGAACTTTTAATCCAATAGATAAAGTTATTCTATGGAAAGCTATTAAACAATATACTAGTTGATGCAACTTACTCAATAACTTCATATATAATTTTATCTTTTCCCTCTGCCAATAAAAACATATTCAAGTGAAAAAAAACGTTAGAACCTTTGAAGCGATGGCTCGAAGATAGCGAGCACGAACAGAGCCAGGAGCTGAAGACCAATCTTTGCCTTTGTTATGGGAAAAGGCTCTTTTAGCAGCATCCACCGCAAGGTCAACATCTTCCTTAGTAGCGGCTGGAATATGCCCTGAACACCAATCACATCAAGTCAAAATCTTAAAATTACATGTGTATTTTTTTATTTTTTTTTTTACTTATTACTTACAAGTACTATGCACGTGTCAAAAATCATATCATAATCATAAACATAATAAATGAGTTTAAACACGAGTTTTGACAATAGAACAAAGAAGTCATGTGGAAAAATAATGAAAAGAAAGTTAGAGAGGGAACCTATGATGTCTTCAGTAGCGGGGTTGATGATCGGAAACCGGTTGTTGAGAAGAGGGACTTTCCACTCTCCATCTATGAAAAGTTGTCTACTGGGTATGGAGATTGCCATTTTTCTCTTCTCACTTCTCACTCTATGCTATGTTATTGTATTCTTGATTGGATCAATAATAATGCAGCTACATGATAATATATATAAATAATGAGATTGAGGCTACGTCTTGTTCTTGCTAATGAGTCATCACAGATCTTTTTTATTTTTGCTTGCTTTTTACGTCGGTGGTCGGTACCAATTTTTTTGTTGACTTTTTTTTTTCTTCTAGTTTCTTCGATTCTTGGTTTGGTAAGATTTTGGCTTGTAATGTTACTCTGTCCATGTTCTGATTGGTGGACTGATTGAAATTTTATACGCTTATAGCAGTGTTATATATCTCTCAAGTTATAAATGACAGATTGTTTAATTACTCTCTGAAAAGTTCACTCAAATAACACATAAAATAAGTTGTTACAAAAAAAGAGTAATCACATTATATACGAAGACTCGTTAAGTTTAAAGTTTAAACACTTTTTAAATTTTTTAAAATTATTTTCACTTCTTTTCTTATCATATTATACAGCTTATTATATTTATATCTCTTTTTATTAACAAGTGTGGAAATTAATTGGGGGCAAAATTATTCCACTTTTTGTAAAAAAATATATTCCACTTTAATAAGTATTTTCTATTCTAATTCTGGATCTACTGCTGTCATAAATGTTCGCTCTATAAAATAAAAACTTTTAAGTTCATATGTATTTGATTTTATTTTAATTTTTTAATAAAAAATTATTATTTTAAATCTCTTATGTATTAAAAAAATTATTTTAAACTTTTGCTATTAAACTAATAATTAATATATATTAGAAGAGTGACAATATCACATCATCAGTAAATATATCACTTAAAATAAAATTTTAATATATCATTAAATTCAAAGTAATAAAATAAATTATTAGAGATTAAAAAAATGATGATTAGCCCACAATAATGGACATAGCCTCATATTACGTGATACAGAGACCCCAACCATATCTCCTGTCACATTATTTGTTGCCGAGAAATCCTGGCTGAGTGTATAATATTTTTAATTTTATATAATAGCAGTACTATAGTATCTTTTGTTCACGCGTCTAGACTCTGAACTGCGTCTTTCAAAATGGAAGCACGGAAGCCAATGCCACAAAAGATTGTTTTTAGCACGTGGACGGTTTATGGCGAATATTTATTACTAAATGAGTTTACATTTTCATTCAATTACGAATTTAACGTGTGTATTTTTATTTAAAATAATTTTATATTTTTATCTAATTATAAATTATATTTTAAATTATTTTAAGATTATTATTTTAGAAGTTAATAAATTTATTATACATGATGAATTATAATTAAATAATTATATAAAAATTTTTACATTATTAATATATAACCATTTTTCTCTTCAATTATAACTTACTATATATCATAAATTTATTAATTTTTATTATAATTACTTTAAGAGAAAAGGAATATGCATCAACGGTGTGAACAGTTTTACACATTCATTAAATCACAACACATCAATATAAGATAAGTTTATTAACTTTTGAAATAATGATCTTAAAGTAATTCAAAGAGTGATATATGATTGGATAACAATATAAAACTATTTTAAGATGTAAACACACACGCATTAATTTGTCAAAGCATAGCCAAATGACTCTTACTTTAAAATTCATAATAACAATAATTTGTAAGTATATGACAGTTTAAAATTATTTTACACTTTTGCACTATTAGTGCATATCTACATTTGAGAATATAAAAAAACTTAAATACTTTGTTTTGTTCATACAATTTAGTGTTTTTTTTTCATTTTCTTCTTTGCAATTTTTTCAATTTGAGTCCTTACCAAATGTGTGTTTGCTTTATTTTTCGTTCTTAAAATGTTTAGATAGCTCTTTAAACAATACAAAAAAAGTGTTTTGAAAAAGTAAAAAAAAATTATCTAAAGCATTTTAAGGAAAAAAAAACAAAATCAACACATTTTGTAAGCATTAAAAGATTATTTTTTTACAAGGACGAAAATAAAAAAATACTAAATTGCAAGAAAAAATATTTAAACAAAAAAAATGATAAATGGTCTAAAAGTAAAAGGAATCAATTCATGCTTCAATTGGGTAGTTCTTCGTGGGCCACCATGTGGAAGAAACTACCACATTTAAGCTTTAAGGGCCACCATGAAATACCAGTGAATGAAAATGACTTTCACTTAAGGATGAGACTATCATGTGAAAAAGACTCACATTTGAGGAAGAAATTGTTGAAATATAAGTGTGAGGTAAAGTTTCACATTTGATATAAATGAAAAGGTTAAACATCATATAAGCAAAGATAAGACCATAAATCTGAACATTAAAATTTGAGTGAATATGCAATTTAGTCCCCAACATTGTACTCATTTTGCATATTAGTCACTAACTTAATATTAAATTCAAAATAGTCCTTATCTTTGCATAAGTATTGCAAAATAGTCATTCCGTTAAATTTTAAAGTAACGCCGTTAGTGAGGTCAATTTTAGTGCCACGTGGACTATCCAACGTGGCACTAAAGGATGACGTGGCATGACACGTGGATGTACCTCTTAAAAGATGTCACATCATTTGATGATAACAAAACGAGTAAATAGGCAATTTAGTCTCTGACTTTGTACTCCTGTTGCATATTAGTCCCTAACTTAATGAAAAATTCACAATAGTCCCTATCTTTTGCATAAGTGTTGCAAAATAGTCCCTAACTTAAAAAGATGTCAGAAATCGTGCTTAAAGTGTTTATGCATTGCGAAGGTTGTGCCTTGCACGATTTCTGACGGCGTAGATTCCTCCTTGGATTCCTTGTCATCTTTTGATTTCTCTGATTTTTTCTCTTCCTATTCAGACCACACAAAAAAAAAAATCAGAACCCGGAATGATACATTGATGGTAATTGAAGAAAAAAAAAAGAAGAAAAGAGAATGGTTATGCAGACCTCGCCCATTGGTGTTGACGGCTACATAAATAAGGTTGTTGCTATGAATTTTTGGTTCTTTTTATTTATGCAAGAGTGTGTGGGTTCTTTTACGTAGATATGTCTCAATTGGTTCAGAACCATCAAATTTGAAGAAGCCACTCATTCTATCATTATCAAATGATGTGACACTAAAATTAACCTCACTAACAGCGTTACTTTAAAATTTAACGGAAGGACTATTTTACAATACTTATGCAAAAGATAGAGACTATTTTAAATTTTTCATTAAGTTAGGGACTAATATACAACAGGGATATAATCTCAGGGACTAAATTACATGTTCACTCATTAAAATCTTAAGTTAAAGTGTAGTGTAAACTTCTTATACATAATATATATGATATTGTAAACAACAAATTTGACCTTATCCTCATTCCGTTAAAAAAGTTGATTTTAGTTGATATGAGCAATTGGTAAATTATGGTGGACCCTCCTATTAGATCTTGACTTACAACTGCTACTAATTTTTCGACGCCAGATATGTAACCTCCAACAACTACCCACAAAGCAGGACCCAAAGCCAACTCTGCTAAGGTGTTGCCTACAGGATAACCAACCTTCAATAAGCACTCGAGGCATGTTACGTAAATTGTAAAATTCAGTTACAAACACATAAAATAATTAGTTATATATATAATCGTCGAAGACACACATTTTTTAGAAAAATTACTGTCACTTTAGTTTTCAACTAAACACACTCATTTTTTTTTTTATGAGAATAGATTCTCTTCCTTTTCTTTTTTCTCCATTTCATTTTTTATCGTCAAATGTTAATTATTAATTTTTTATTAACTGAAGAAATTAAACTTGGCATATTTTTCTCCTTTTCTTCTTTCTTAATCACCAATTGACCTTAACCTCCTTTTCATAAGCTTTAATTTGACAAAATAAACAAAATAAAAATAATACACACTTTATGAAGAGTGACATTTATTTTCGCAAAAATTTGATAATGAAAAATGTAAAGAAAAAAAAAAAAGAGATGATCCATTTCTTCTTTTACTTTCAGCTTCTTTGGACTCTATTTACTTTCATCCCTGGGACTTTTACCTCAACCAAACGTACTGTTAGCCGTTAGACGGAGGAACATCCCCTCAACTATCAACTTATCAACTTAATAAAAAAGTTGCGGACCCTGTGCTTCGTCCAAAAAATTTATACATCTTGATTTGAATTTTCTTGTGTTATGGGCAAACATGATGTGATAACTTCGAGATAGAAAGGTAGTATAATTTTCATCAAAATGTAGTTAATAAATTATAAATCAGGCTGAGTCGTTATCTGAATTTTTAAAGGCACACCGTATCATTCGACACGGCCTAGCTAGAAAATAATAGCACAGGAAATTTCGTTTTGCACTGAAAATAATACAAGAGGAAAGTTCCTGATTTATTATAATGCATCCTTTAGGTATATTACTGTACATGTATGACCAACTGACCAAAGAAAAATAGGAATCCAAGGTTTTAAACAATCAGAGTTTAGTTTAGTTTTTCCACACATGCATCTCTATGATTCTCAATCGTCATGGATGGTAATATTGAAGCCAAATGGAAGCTTTAAGAATTAAGATTAAAAGAATAAAAGATCCATATTATTCTCTATATAAAAAAACTATACAACAATCCTAATCCATCAAAACATAAAACATAAGAAAGACTATATCCATCAATAGTACAAAGTAAACCTAACACCTCAACAATAAATGAATAGAAAAAACATACTACAAACATAGATAATCAACAGAAAGAAAAAAAGAAAAACATATGAAGACAAAGATTATTATAAATATGTACAAGAAGGAATCAAATTAAGATAAGTAAGAAGTAGTTTAATGCTTCTGGGTGGTGTTGTGATACTTGGTCTTGATCCAATGGAGGCCAACAGAGGTACCCTCCTTCAACTTCTTCACGCCGGTGGAAGCAACTGCCTTGGTCTTGCCGAAGGCCTTCTTGTTCTTTTTCTTTGATTCATTGGAGACAGTCACTGGGTCAGGCCCGTTATCCCACTGGTCAGCCCAAGATGTTCCATTGGATCCCATTTCTTCTTCTTTCAAGATAGATAGCTGAAAAGTTGGATTGAGGACTTAGAACACAACACAAGGATTTAGTACTATTTATGTTTATGATGTTTGTGTGTTGTAGATGGAGAGTTTGGGAACCGTTCACTGCGCTTTTATAGGACTGGTTGGAAAAAAGGAATCAATCAACCGATTAAAGCTTGTTATCATGTGGACTTTGCCTAAAATAATTACTTCATCCGTCTCTAAATAATTATCTTATTACAATAACTTTTTTTACACACTATTAATAATATATAAATAAAAAAATAATAATTTTATAAAATTAATCTTATATTATTATTAATTTATTTTTAAATTTTGTTTACTATTAATATATAAAAAATATAAATAAAACATAATTAATATCATATTAAAAATTAAAATATTAATTATTTTCAAATATTTTTTTTTCTTGCACGATAATAAAATAGAGCATTAAGGAACATACTTTCTTTAGGAAAAAAATATTTGGTTCAAAAGGGCGTTTGACGCGTGCGCCTACGTACCAATCCGAGTCATGACTCATGAGGGTTCATGCCTTGGCGGCTACGCTGCCATATTCTTAGAAGGCTCTGGGACCCATCCGAGTGATTTCTGCGTCAATAACAGTTCGCAGAATAGTGAAAAAGAAAAATATTAAAAAATTCAAATTCGACCAGCCATATTCTAGATTAATAACAGTAGTAACAGACTTAAATATGATTTTTATATATATAAAATAATCTATTTTTTATTTTATTTAACATATTTCTATTGACGGCAAATATTAAAATTTAACATAAAAAACATTAAATAATAAAACAAAAAATTAATTTAAATAGTAAAATAAAAAATGAGCTATTTTATATGTATGGAAAAACATATTTAAGCTAAATAATAATCCTACCTAGCAAAGAAATTTAAGCGTTCCAGACTTCAGATTGCTTGCGCGTATGGCATAGTGGGATTCCCACCAAAAGGACTAGCTACCTTGTCCGGGGTTGATAGTTGGCCAGATTCGGATATGTTCCTCTTTACTTTTCTCTCTTTTTTTAAGGTGTTTTTGGATGGGAAAAAAAAAGAAAATAAATGGGAAAGAAACTCTTTACTTTTCTCTCTTTTTTGAGTGGAAAGCAAGAAAACAAATTTGGAAAGAAAATACTTGTATTTGGTTATAGAGAAAGATACAAAAAAAAAAAAGAGAAAGAACTGTTAAATTTCAGAAACAATTTTTTTTTCTAATTCAAATTTTAAACTTTTATTTTCTTTCTGTTTTTCTTTCCTTCATTGCAAACGGACCATAGAAAGCTGGGTACGTGATGTGTATATTCTAGACTTTTGAAAAATTGATTTTTTTAATGCTGAAAATTTGATTTTTTTAAAAAAATAGCGTTTGAAAACAACATTTCAAAAGCTAATTTAGAAATTTTGATTCAATAATAATAAAAAATTATATCAACCAATTAAGGTTGTCAGGTCGACAGAGTTTGCTTCACTGATTGTGCTTTAATTAAGTTTAAACAAATGCATCAATTTCCCATCAATAAATTATAAGATAAGGCTATTGGTAATTCTCCGCGTAACATATAACAGGAAATAGCTGGCACCGCACATTTGCCTACTTTATAGTATTTTGCAATTTGCACGAACTGGAAAGCTATAGTTTCCTTTCCACATTGGCAAATATTTTCAAAAAGAAAATTGGCATCGGTGTATCAGTGTATGGAAAATGAAAATCTAGAGATAAGTGAACTGGATTAACGAGATGGTCTTGGCTTCATATAAACATGTAAGCATAGTTTATAGAAATTTCGTTGATTTGCGTTCAGTTCAACTCCAGTACAAGCTTTGTTTCAGGATTGCTCAGGTTCAGGTATTTGTTAAAGAGCCACCTTGAAGTGTTTAGAGCATCTCCACTACTTTCCACTGGGAAAATATTCCTACGCTTTTGCCATTCATTAGTAAGCTTAATCCACTCCCTCCTCCATCCCCTTAGCTTGAAATCTTCACCACTCTCTAAGCTTTCTCTTAAATATTTGAAATAAATAGCAGCTCTGGGACCATAGTAATCATGTAGAAGCCCGTTCCAGTACTTGTTTCCTGTGGAATGAAGTTAAACAATATAACTAAACATCGCAGAGCTTTTATTTTCCTTTCCTTCCAGAAAAGCTATTCATAAAGAGGGGAGTGATTACTATTTACAAAAACAAAAGACCAAAAAGCCTTTACTTTAGATTTGTTGCAGCAAAGGCCAGCACATCCCCCTATAGTGAATAACAAGTTAAATAATAAACTCCCACCGGTCTTGAATACCAGCACAAAAGTTTTTTTTTTATCTCAAATATAAGCAAATCTCAATTATCTGTCTTATTTAATGAGATTGTCTCTAAATTATCCTTCATTTAATAAGGCTAAAAACATTTTTTATGCTTGATATCAAAGTTCCGATGAATGATAGTTAAGGGAAAATGTTTATTTTTTAATTAGAAATGACACAATTTAATAAAGTTAACTAATTTTCTTAATAAATGTGACATGTGTCTTTTTTTGCTCATAATCGAGATTGGAGGGAGTAGCCGAGTAGCATGGTATTAACTGTTTTTCATACCATAGTCACGAAGCAGACTGGCTTCCTCATCTGAGTTGTCAAACCACATGGTGATTTGTGTTCTAGCATTCCACTCAAACTGTAAATGTTACATCAATAGAAGTATAAGACAGATGGATTGAAAAATATGCACCAATGATATTAAAGTATATCAAACCTGTCTCTCCTGTTCTTCATTTAGAGCTAGTTGCTTTGCGCTTTCTAACCAAGGTCCCAGAAGAAACCCATCATGGCAAGCCAATAGTGTGTCCAAATCTTCCACTAGGTCCAGAAATCTCTGGCTGAGGAGGGTCATTCC
Organism: Glycine soja; assembly: GCF_004193775.1. Lineage (NCBI taxonomy): Eukaryota > Viridiplantae > Streptophyta > Magnoliopsida > Fabales > Fabaceae > Glycine > Glycine soja. Next base: position 16,243,688 of record NC_041007.1, on the reverse strand, counting down.
ATGGATATCACGTGATTGATATGCCTCTATGACCTTAAAGAACAATTCATTAGCATATTTTGCCAAGACTTGTCTAGTCAGATCAACTAGGTCATACCTGAGTAAAGAATAAATATCATGGATCTGGATATTAAATCTCAACATATGGTAAGACTATTGAGTTACATTCAGCTGAGTTCTGAAACAAGAGCAAGAATTCTTGTATAGCCAACTTTTCAGTCTTACCTATAAGTATTGCATCTAGAAAGTTCATCTCCACTAGTTATAAATAGTTCCAATGCATAAATTACTTCAGAAGTTGGATACCATAAATGCGGTTGATCAAATGAATCAGTTATTTCCTTGATAATTGTTCCTGAGTAGGGCTTGTCATTGTGGTGAGACTGCTCATGCTGTACTGAAATTAAGGAAGGGTCAACATCTGGGAATGCTACGATGACATCTCTGTTTTTGTCCTGTTCCCATACACCAAGAATATCTGGTTAAAACTAAAATATGATATACTAATCTATTCATGATTAGTTAGGACTAGAACTGAGCATAAAATGTGCAGTTCAGATTGTCATTTGTGAACAAGTTGTCGGTTGGTTGGTCCGATTAAAGGAGAGAAAATAAGTGGTCAAAGCAATGTGATGTATCCTTTCTGTTTCTTGCTTTATATGTATCAAGGACATAATGAAATACAACACCATTTTTGTTTTGCTAACATAAATGCATCACAACTTTGTGAGATAAGGCTTTGTTGTTGTATAAATGCATCATAAAGGGAAAGATACAGTAATAAAGGGAAGACAGTAAATGAGAAGCATTGAACACGTAATTACATAGGTCTTCTATTGCAGGAATAACTGAAAGAAATTACTAATCTGAAGCAGGTTATAAGTATCAACCAAGTACTTACATATGCTCCATCAGTGCAATTGTAAATGGTGTGATATAAGACGTTCCATCCCTCTTGTATTAAAGGAAGTGTCTGTCCATATCGTCTAGTTGAATACATATCAACCCATGCCTGAAAAAGGAATGATCATCATGCATTTCAATCTAATAACATTATGATGTTAGTTAAGACTGAAGACGGATATATGAAATAAAAGAAGGGTTTTCTATCCTTTGAGCCTGATGTATAAGTAGTACTAAAGGGAACAAAATGGTTAGTTATTAATGGAAAATAAAACATTTTTACGTATTTGAAAGCATTTAAAGGATATATTTAATGTGCTCTTAACAGGTGAAAAAACACAAAAGAAAGCATGGATTCAGCGGAAGGTATGCACTGCTTACAACTTCAGATATTAACAGCAGAAACCAAACACACTTGTAAAGGACAAATGACAGAGCTATAGTAAGCTAAATTGGGCTCCTACTGCGGTTGTACCAGAGCTCTAATGAACAATACATACAAGCATACTTTCCTGCATAATATATTGTTAAACCCAAATAACCTATCAGATATATCAAATAAAACTACCAAGAGGAATTGGGTAAAAACATTTGTCAAAAGAATATAGTATATTTACTATATTGTTCCCTTGGTTACGATGATTTTCTCAATGTTAAGGCAAATATATAGTTTCTGATAAAAATTATCTGCAAAATGGGGTTCATAAATATTCTATTGTTCTGTGAATATGTAATTGCATGCATGGGAGGAGAGAAAAAAGATAGAAAGTTGGAATTACATCTGAAGTCCAAAAATTAACTAGTAGAGGTGGATAATTAAATTGGTGTCGTAGAAAGTTTCTCCTAAATGAAACTTGGCAAACAATAAAAGTACAATTTACATTCAACAGAACTGGCCACCCACATTATGGGGGGTTCCACAGGTTACACAAGGTCCTCCTAGCAGGAGAACATAGGAAAACCATGAGTGAAATAAATACAATCTCTTGGCACCAAAGATTCTCTCACTTTTACCTTAACATCAACTTTCTTGTGCTGAAATGCCATTTCTGACATCAAATCATAGACAATGGGATTCTGTTCTATACCTTCCATAGACATTCCAACTCCAACCTTCACAAAATCAAATAGGTAATAATAAGTATTAAAGTATAAAAAATTATTAGCAGAATGACTTGTGAAAATAATATCATCTCTTAAATTTAGAAGGAATAATATTTTATTTTCTCATATAGAATTATGAGGTCATTGAACCTATATGTACATGAGTCTGTTGGCTATTTTAGGAAATATGGACAACTAATTCTAGGGAGACAAATCCCTATAATTATGGGATTTATTCTAAATACATAATCCTAGTATTAATAGCAATATACAGCTGTGATAAAGAATAAAAATACAATCAAGGATAAAATATAAACTTTCTTAAAATACACACTAAGTGACACGATTTTGAAACTTTCCCTCAAGCTGATGAATAAATGTTCTCCATTCCCAGCTTGGATATAATTCTTTCAAAGTTGATACAATTCAGCCCCTTGGTGAGTATATCTACAAGTTGATTTTGAGTGGACACATATGGAGTGCAAATCAAGCCATTGTCTAGCTTTTCTTTGATAAAATGTCTATCCACCTCAATATGTTTGGTTCTATCATGTTGCACTGGATTGTGGGCTATACTAATTGCAGATTTGTCACAATATAACCTCATAGGTTCATCCCACCTTATCTTTAAGTCTTCTAATATAATCTTCAGCCATAGAAGTTCACATATTCCTTGGGCCATTGCTCAAAATTCTGCTTCAGCACTTGATCCAGCTACTACACTTTGTTTTTTGCTCTTCCAAGTCACCAAGTTTCCACCAAGGAAAGTGCAGTATCCAGTAGTTGATCTCCTATCCACAACTGACCCAGCATAATCTGCATCCGTATATGCTTCAAGACTTACACTCTTGTTTTGTTTGAACAAAATCCCTTTTCCTGGAGTCCCTTTTAAATATTGAACAATTCTAAGGGCAGCTTGTAAATGTGCTTCCTTTGGTTGGTGCATAAATTGGCTGACTAAGCTTACAGCAAAAGCAATGTCTAGCCTAGTATGGGATAAGTAAATAAGTTTGCCCACAAGTCTCTGATACATTTCCTTGTCCACGGCAATATCCTCCTCTGCACTTCCTAACTTTATGTTTGGATCAACTAGAGTACTTGCTAGTCTACAAGCTGTTTTACCTGTTTCTTTAAGCAAGTTAGTGATGTATTTTTGTTGAGATATGAAGATTCCTTTCTTAGAATGGGCCACTTCAATTCCCAAAAAATATTTCAGTCTCCCTAATGTTTTAATCTCAAATTTTGTGGCAAGGCATTGACTTAACTCTTGCTGCTCCCTTTTGTCATCCCCAGTTACTATAATATCATCTAAATACACCAGTAATATTGTTACTTCCCCTGAAACTGAATGTTTGATAAATAAAGTGTGATCACCTTGGCTCTGTTTATAGCCCAAACTTGTCATAACTTTGGTGAATCTTCCAAACCATGCTCTCCGGGATTGTTTCAGCCCATATAGAGCCTTTTTTAGCTTGCAAACAGTTCCAATAGCAACCTATCCATCATAACCAGGGGGTAACTCCATTATATTTCTTCTTCAAGATCTCCATGTAGGAATGCAATCTTCACATCAAACTGCAGCAAGTCCCAATCATGGTTTGCTGCTAATGACAATATTATTCTGACCGTGTTCATCTAAGCAACTGGGGCAAATGTTTCCAAGTAATCCACTCCATATGTCTGAGTGGATCCTTTGGCCACTAACCTTGCCTTGTAACGTTCAATGGTCCCATCAGCTAGATACTTTATGGTGTATACCCATTTGCACCCAACTGATTTTTTTCCAGTTGGCAAAGTGGCAAGCTCCCAGGTCTTGTTCTTGTTTAACGCCTCCATTTCCACATCCATGGCTTGTTTCCATTTCCTGTCAGATAATGCTTCAGATACAGAGGAAAGTGTGGGTGTAGTGTTTAGGTTTGTGAGAAAGGTTTTATGGGTAGGAGAGAATTTTTTAAAGGATAGGAAACTTGATAGAGAGTAAGTGGTTGTTGGGTGCATGTTCTAGTTCCTTTTCTAAGGACAATGGGAAGTCAAGGTTTTGGTTCACCAGTACTTCTGAAATTTCAGCAACAAACTCATTAGAATTATTTATAGGATTAGAAGATGTTACCTCATGTAATGATGGTGGACCAGATTCTTGGACATGGATAGAATCTAAAATGGCCTTTTCTCTCCTTGAATATACCATATTTTTCCCAAATTTCCCACCATTAGTCTCAGGTTGAGGTGCAGGTCCTGCAGAATCTGGACTTCTTTCAGTTTCAGGTACAACAACGCTAGTTGTCCCAATTTCAGGTCCAAATGTCATATTTGGAAGCATTAGAGGCTCATCTTCCTCTATTACATTCTCCCCCTAAAGATGAGGTTGCCTGAAGTAGATTTCTTGTTCGCTGAAGGTGACATCCCTTGACACATAGAATCTTCTTGATGGAGGGTGAAAGCATTTGTATCCCTTTTGTGTGGTTAAGTACCCTAAGAATACACACTTGACAGCCCTAGGATCCAGTTTTCCCCTTTCATTACTATGAACATGTATAAAGTATACACACCCAAATATTCTAGGTTGGAGTTTATTTGTAGGGTCCAAGTGTGGGTAGAATGAGGATAGGACTTGCATGGGACTTTTTGATTCTAAGATTTTTGAGGGTAACCTATTGATAAGGTAGGTGGTAGTAAGGAGGGCTTCCCCCCAAAATTTTTTAGGGACATGATTTTGAAAAGGCAAGGCTCTGGTTTGGTTTAATAAGTGCCCTTTTTTCCTTTCTGCAATCCCATTCTGTTGGGGTGTGTTAACACATGAAGACTCATGGATTATCCCTTCCTTTTGACAAAAAGAGTTGAGCACAAGATTAAAGTAGTCCCTGACATTGTCAGACCTAATTCTCTTAATGTTGACTCCAAATTGGTTTTTAATCATTGAGACAAACTGAAAAAAAAACAGAGCTAACTTCAAATTTCTGTTTTAATAAGAAAACTCAAGTCACCCGAGTACAATCATCTATGAAGGTTAAAAATCATTTAGCACCCGAGATATTAGGGACATTAGCAGGACCCCATACATCAGTATGAACAAGAGAAAAAGGGAAAGAACTCATCTTATTACTAATAGGAAAAGATACACGCTTGTGTTTAGCAAGCTCACACACCTCACAATGCAGACTCCCCACATTTAAATTCTTAAACAAGGAAGGAAATATCGTTTTTACAACTTGAAATGAAGGATGTCTCATCCGGCAATGGTATAGTTGAATTTTCTCTTTGCTGGTCATGGTGGATTCAAAGATGAGAGAGTGGCTCCAGGTAGGCATATTAGGATCCTTTATGTAGTACAGGTCATTCCATTCTCTAGCATGTCCAATCATCCTCCCTGAGTTCTTGTCCTGTAGTATACAAGAATTGCTATAAAAAACAACATTACATGAGAGATCTTTTTGAGTTTTTGTATAGAAATCAGATTGGTGGACAGCTTAGGAACACGAAGGACATTTTTTAATGTTATGGATGGGCTTATTTGAACCTCTCCTTGTCCTGCTGCAATTATAAGGGTTCCATTTGCTGTGGAAATTTTCTTGTTGCTAGGACATGGAGAATATGTGGAGAAGTATTTGGGTAGAGGGGTCATGTGGTCTGTGACTCCAGAATCTAATATCCAGTAGTGGGTAAATGGTGTATCTGAAACATTAAGTCCAAAAGAAAATGGAAATTTACCAGAATATGTTAAGGAGCACGTACTTGTGGGATTCTCTAATTTACTAAGGAAGGATCTTACCCTTTCTATCTCTTCATGATTTATCTGAACAACCTCTTCGTTATGTCCAACATTAGCAGTGTGTGCTTGCCCTTGTCCTCCCCCTTTTTTAGGACCTCCTTTCTGCCCCCATTCTCGACTTGGGGGTTTTCCATGTAATTTCCAGCACTTCTCCCTTGTGTGGTGTGGCTTGTTGCAGTAGGTACACCGTACACCAGACTTCCTCATGTTTTTTCTCCATATTGGGAAATCCGTTTTTCTTATGGTTAACAACCATGGCTATTCCTCCTTCAGTTATCATTGTTGAGCTTTCAGCAGTTGGGGTTTCCAGCATCAGTTCTCGCTTGCTTTCTTCACTCCAGATGATGGCTATCACTTCATTAAGTCCTGGGACTTTCTCTTTTCCCAGAATTTGGATTCGGACCTGGTCATATTCATAATTCAGGCCTACCAAAAAATCATAAACTTTATCTTGTTTAATGTATTCCTTAAGGATTGTTAAGTCTTCTGAACACCTTGCTTTTATGACTCGATAGTGATCCAATTCCATCCATAGGGTTTTGAGTTGATTGGCATATTCTGTGACTGATTTGTTTCCCTGTTTGGCACCCAAGGTTTTCACCTTTATATCATATATTTGTGCATCATCCTTAGCCTTAGAATAGGTTTGTTCTACTGCCTCCCAAATTTCCTTTGCTGATTTAAGGAACATACAAGTATCACTGATTTCTGGGACCATTGAATTCCACCGCCATGCCATGATCATGGAGTCTTCTTCATCCCATGATTTGAACTTGGCATCCTTTTCATTAGAGGCATTATCAGTCAGGTGACTGCCTTTTCCTTTTCCCTTCAAGATGGTCCTAACGAGTTGAGACCATTTAAGATAATTCTTTCCAGTTAATCGATAAGCAGAATGAATATTCTATAATTCTCCAACAATCTGGAATTTGTCTCCTATTTCAGGAACAGGATTCACAATTTCAGTCATGGGTGAGATCAAGGTTGCGATGAGTAATGAAGGCAGCAATGAGGGCTGCGACTTAGGGTTTCAGGCATGGTCAGAGGTTCCTAAGGATCGGGAGCTCTGATACCATCTTAAATTTAGAAGGAATAATATTCTATTTTCTCATATAGAATTATGAGGTCATTGGACCTATATGTACATGAGTCTACTGGCTATTTTAGGAAATATGGACAACTAATTTTAGGGAGACAAATCCTTATAATTATGGGATTTATTCTAAATACATAATCCTAGTATTAATAGCAATATACAGCTGTGATAAAGAATAAAAATACAATCAGGGATAAAATATAAACTTTCTTAAAATACACACTAAGTGACACGATTTTGACATCATCTAGTGCATCATTCATATTCTGATGGGGAGTGAAGAAGATAACAGATTGAAAAGATATTGCTCATGTTGGGTAGACTGAGAAATGACACTTTTCAACTCAAAACAAGTCTGAACAGTAAATTAGATCTGTAGATAGTAGAACTCAAAGTGATTATACATCTATTTATGTTCATATATGCACCGACTTCAAATTTATAAAACGTAACTGTCCAGGGTAACTAACTGAAAAATGCATAAACATATTTTTGAAGATGTTGGACAACCTCTCTCATGCTTCTGGTTACAGTATAACAAGAAAACCGGGTAATCAATTGAGAACCTATTTAGGCAAAGTTTGGATAAACTTCTTGATAAACACTTATTGAAGAAAATGAATCAAGGTAACATGATTAAATTTCTCCCATAAGTTAAATCAACTAATACATCTCAACTTTTTTTAGAAGCTCTCTCATTTCACTTCTTCACAAGTTGATTTTAACTTGTAACTTGTAATTCTCTTACAAGTTCACAAGTTGATTTTAATTTGTAACTTGTAAGGGAAAATTGATTTCTTTTATCCCCTTAATTCTTTTTTTTAAAATTTTTTTTAAGTGCTTATTGAGAAGTTTACACACACTGTCCCTTCATTTTTTGATAATACAACTGGTAATCCATATCCAAAAAAGCCAATGAGGCAAATTAATGAGTATTAGAATTTGATTAAAACATCTTATAGGAAGAGTGGTGCATAACAAATTAGCTCAATTTATATTATTTTAGGGTAAGTGTTATATTCCTGTTAAGAATCTTATATCATTCTTAGGGATTTTATCTTATCTTATAGGGAGAGAATGATGCATAATAGAATTGCTGGAATGATCCATATGCAGGGCATTAAAATGGAAATGACAAGTTGGACCGGGCTGGCAACCTTTGATTATTTGCTGAGAGAATGCCTCACATTATATTCAATGAAGCACATGCAATCTTAGAAAGGAAAACTAGAACAACGCTCGTTAGCAAAAACAACATGGCAAAGAAGCCTGGTTTGTAGGGTTGTGCAAAAAAACCAGACAAATTAAACCAAACCACAAGCTAAACTAAATTACAATTAAAAAATCCAAATAATGTAAATTGGTTTCTTAAAGCAAACCAATTTCCTTCTTAACATATGGCTTGATTATCTAGTTTTAAAAACTAGTTTTGATTTTAAACCAATTTTATATAAAAACCGGCTTTAAATACATTTTCTTTTTTCAATATTCACTTTTCAAATTAATTTTAAACCACTTTTGAACCATTTCTAAAATAAGTTTTGGTTTTAAAAACCAATTTTAAATTAAAAACCAGTTTTAAAACGGGTTTTAAAATATAAACCAGTTTCGAACAAAATCCAGTTATATCCATAAAACCAGCTTGAAAACCGGCTCAAAACCATTTTGGTTAAAAACCAAACAAATATTTGAAAATGAACAGTGGTTTGATTTTAAAATTCAATCCATATATTTGGTTTTTAAACTAGATTTAGTTTGGTTAAACCAAATCATGCATACCCCTAGTCCCTGGACCTTGATTTTGCAAACCTAGCCTTTTTCCTTTCTCAGATTGCTGTCTTTAGAATCTCCACTATTAGCTCGAGCTGTTCTTGACTTTTCTCGACCAAAGTTTTATGTAGCTAGCCTAATATTTATGATGTGTTAACAGCTCAATAAATTATTAGCTCTGAGGGAGACTATTAAAATATTTGTACAGTAACCTAGATTGAGTAAATATGTTAACTAGAGAGAAAGATGGTATTTTATTTTAAGATATTATGATGTAATAAGCTTTATTTTGTATGGAATCTTAGATCAGGATTAAGACTTTAGTGCCTATTGCTTAGCCTAACTTGAAAGATAGATATTGGTGTTTTATCTTTTATATAAAATCATAATCATATATAGTACACCAAATCAATTTAACATTTTATTAGTGTGAGCTGTATTCATCTTTGCTATTTTTTTACCAATCTATCCTCAATTAATTCATATAATTTAATAGTGAGAAACTAAATATAAAATTGGTCGCCAATAAAAATTACTTGCCATTGTTGAGTTATTACTTGTGCGTGCATCAATTGGCCCAGATGCTATTGCGTCTAATATCCCATACATCTCAATGTTTCCTGCAAAATTGTGCAGCATACACCTGTCATGCATAACACACCAAATCAGTGAAAAGAACATTAAATAAATTTATTATTTATTTATATATTGATCATCTAATAAATACATAAATCAACTTAACAAATTTCAAAGTTCTAATATCCTGATATACAATTATAGACAAAAGTTATAACAAGCCACAGCAATTATTATCAAACAATTTGTAGGGAAGTCCACCAATTCTAGTTACTATATTCTTTTCATATACTAACAGTGTTGCCAATTATAAAATTAAAAAGTAGGTTTTTCTATGGATTACTGGTTTAAACTACTGAATGCTAGACTGAGCTAAGTTCCAACTTTTGATGCATGCTGAAGGTAATCACACAATATGAGAACACTGGAAAAATATATTATTATTTTATCCAACTAGCTTACAATCCTCAACAGATGTAACATTTATTATTTTTATTTCATAAAATGGAAAATGACTTTCCAGATGTAGGGAACTCCATAAAACTGTTCTGAGGTTACCCAAATGGGTTTTACTTCAGCAAATAGGTCAAGTACCACCAGCTTTCCAACAGGAACAGAATGTAAAAGGGCCTGAAAACAAGAGTAAATAAGAATCATCATATATGAATGGTAATTAAGTTAGAAGAAATAACCAGGGTGAACACATAACTCTAGAAAGCATTGATACCGACTAAAAAATAGATCTGTCCACATAAGTATAAGGATGATTCAGGTTTACACAGGCACTGATGGAAGAAAAAAGGAAAAGGAAAGTTTTGAGTGGATTGCTAGTTACAGTCTCCATGCATAATGGAGATTCAAAGCAACAATTATATTTTAGTTGAAAAAACCATAAACATTGATGGAGCTTAATATAATTTAAATCCTTGCACACAACAACAAAAAATAAACTGTCAGAAAAAATGGTTTGCATAGCCAGATCTAAGACAAGCTTTGCTTATTTTAAGGTTTGCTGTGAAAACAATCAATACAGTTGGGAAGTCAAATATTATGAATATAACCTTCATTTGAGGAGGTCTCCAGAATGGATCATATGAAAATAGCCATCCCTGCATAAATGAAATAGGATCCATTAGGAGTTTGGTGCATGTGTGGATGCATAAGTCTACTTTCATGAAAATCTATGCTTATATACAAAAGCTAGCACTTAGCAGCATTAAATCAAGGTTAAACAAAACAATAATAAATAAACTTTTCTATCACCTGCATCAGCCAAACAGCATCATCATCACCACTCTGCATTCCTTTAAAAGTTGCTGCACCTAATGATGAAATGTACTCTGGATCATCAACTGGTGGGGTGTTCTCATCAAAAGTATCACTGTAATTAGTCCAACATATTCTATGTTAATGAATGAGAGTTTCCTTTATGAATAGAAACTTATAGTAAGATGGTGCATATGCATATAAACCATAATTCAAATGCATTGGTGATTTTTAACTGAATAGATATTTTAATGATAAAAGTACTAATGTCTTTACACTTCAGCACATTGATGGCAATTGTCTTCAATAAAATAAAAAATAAACTTTATCTAGTAAAAGGAGTAGCACTGGGGTATGTTAGTTTTTTTATCTAGTAAAAGGTGTAATTTATCACCAAAAGTTGTTTTGTTTTTATTAGCCAATGTTAGTTTTTAGCTATTGTTAGAATTTTAGTGGGGGGATTTGAACCCACGACCTCTCCCCTCCCCTCCTCACTTCAACCCTTAAACCTTTGTTCCTAACCACCAAGCCAACCAAATAAAAATTGTTAAACTTGAGAGTTAAAGTAATCTCATGGTCTCCTAGAAAAACTCAAACCATTGAATGGTAAGAGTTTACATATTTCAACATATCATTTAAAATACATAACTGTATTCAGAACATAATTTAATAGCATATTTACAATCAATATTGCATATTCTAACTCCATAAGGAAAATGTAAGTAATAAAGTAAAAATGTAACTTAAAACTTGACTAACTATTCTTAATGAGAACTTCATTTTTTTTCCATTTATCACAAACCTTTTTTTCTAATAATATTGATGAGATATTGGTAACTTAAGAAAGAAAAAATTTAAAAGAAAAAAAAATGTTAAGAATTAAGGAGATTTCTACTTGTGACAGTTATATCAATGCAAGAACTTGAGAATCATGAATAGGGAAGTTCTGATATCCACATCATAAATAACTACAAGGGTGGGATTTAAGCATGAAACTTTTTATTGATATGCAATATTATCTAAGGACACTACATAGACCTAAGTTAGGTCACTTAACTAAAGCCATTGCTTGCCAGGAGGGACACATGTTGAGTTAAAAGAATAAGTGTTCCATAAATTTTCCTTCTACCAAAATACAGCAATTTGTGCAAATATGTAAGCAATGAAAAGTTAAAATAGATGAGTAAAGAAAAACTTACCAGTTGTATATGTGGCTGGTTCTTCCATACTCTGGGTGAAAAGATAATCAAATATCACAAACAATTAAATTGGTATCTGGATATTTATTACAAAATAATGCTGCTTATATTACTGTGCCAAGCAACTAAGCCACGAAGTAAAAAAGAAGCATTTATATCACCTTGCAGTTGCTTCTCAATGAATGCTTTCCCGATCTCAATGAACAAAGAATCAGTTGCATCAAGAAGATAGGTGCAGCACCATTTGAGGTCATTCTTGACAGAAAACCTATAGCAAGATGAAAAAAAGGGGTCAATAAAGTCTGTACAGTGGGTGCTTATGGATGCGGATATGACATGAAATTGATACAATTACAGGCTATGATGTCATCTTTTAATGTTTTCATTAGCTCCAGAGCCATGCCATCATTCAGGGTTCATGCTGTAACATCTCATTTTTCGTAAACTAATTTAAAAAGAATTGTTAATTATAAATAAATAGAGTTTTAAAAAAATGATGAGGTTTTTGTAATTAAATGAATAAGGAAAAATAACTTTATTAAAATAATGGTTTGAGAGAAAATAAAAAGGACATTCATTTGATAGAGAATAAAATAGAGTTTGTTTTTATAAAACAATAAAAATAAATAAATAGAGTAAATAATAGGTTGTGAGTACCCTAGCTATAAATAACGAAATGTTAGGTCAGTTTTCAGGATGACTATAGCTTCTCAGCCTCCTCTTTCTCTCAATTTCGTTTTCCCTTCTCTTTCTCCCAAAACTCTCTTTTTCCACATACCACCAAACCTATCTCAAAAAAACGACGATCTCGGACTCATTCATCGTTGGATCGTCATGAAATTTAAGCACCAGGTTCCCAACTCAATTTCGAGTATTTTCACCGTTGGGAATTACGAAAAGATGTCGAAGTTGAGAGAAATACCCTTCGCATTGTAACTTTTCCTTTCCCGTAGAAACCCAGAGCTGGTTCGGTAAAACTACGATCCCGAACTTGTTAACCGTTGTATTGTCGTGAAATTTTGATATGTGTTTCGCGATTCATTACTGCACGTCTTCATCGTTGGGATTTGCAAAATAATGTCTGTGGATGGAGAAAGACGCATCGCACGTAGGACCATGGAATGAAGGCTTCAATCCCTTCTCTTTGTCTCTTCTAAAGTTTGGGAACCCTAACAGAGCAACCAGAGGAAGAGCTCTAGAGAGCACTAGAAATGGCGGAGAACGCTTTACTGACTACATCAAGGTAAGGGATAAGTTATTCACGATTGGGGATTAGTGAGAACATGTGTAGGGATCCTTAGAGTATCAATTGGAATGGGTTTTGGGGTGTTTTTGCAATTTTTGATTCTATCCTTAAAATTATAAGTGTGAATTATATACGTTTGATGAACCAGTTGATGTCCCAATGAGAAATTGTTATGAAATTGATGTGTTCTTCTGTTGAGTGTGAGCCTTATAAATTGAACCTTTGTCTAATTAGCGTGAATTGATGAAATTAAATAAGTAGAGATTTAGCGTAACAAGGATGAGACATTGATTTTGTATTTTCTCCTTTTCATGCTTTTTAGGTTTTTTTTATAGTTTAAAATTAATATTATAGTTGAAATTGACCAAAGATTTCTAGTAGACTGTTTGTTGTATTCTTAGATAATATATATGAATTCATGTATACTTATATATATATAGGAAAGTGTTCATATAATTATTTAGAATTGGTACATTGAAAGCTTATCTTGAAATTCATGATCCAATATGATGTATGTTGCTGGTTTTATATATATAAATTTAGCTGTATATTTATTTATATTAATATTTTATGTAAATAATATTGTAGTGTTGTTATGGTGTGAATCCAAAAATTATTCAAGTGTTGGAGTTTGAGAATATTATGGTTAGATTTGAGGTACATGTGTATTGAGTTGTGAACTGTGAATTATACAATAATCCGACCAGTGTTGATACTGAGAAAAGTGTTGATGCGCGGTGTTAAAGAGAAAGTGTAGGTTTCCTATTTTGGAACCAATGTTAAATTGTAGCGCAATGTGTTAAACGTGTTTGAAACACGAGTGTGAGGTCGTGGGTATTGTATAATTCATGAACAGCGTTTATAAATGGAATATGTGATGAATTGTGGAATAACATGTTGCTTTGAGATTATAGTATTGTTATTGAGATTGAGTATAAGTGCAAAGTTGAACATGTGTTAATTTGTGAGATACGTGTAAACATGTGATGGTGGATTGTGACACTATGAGATATGAAATTGTGAATGAGTTTTGGTTGTGGATAAGTGTGTGGTTAACACTTGATGTGACATTACTTGTGTTGTAAGCTATGAATTGTACAATAACCCAACCAGTGTTATCTTGAGAAAAGTGTTGATGCGCAGTGTTAAAGAGAAAGTGTAGGTTTCCTATTTAGGAACCAGTGTTAAATTGTAGTGCAATTGTGTTAAACATGTTTAAAACACGAGTGTGAGGTCGTGGGTATTGTATAATTCATAAGCAGTGTCTGCATGCAAAAAAAATAAATATTTCAAGGGTTGAACCTGAATCAGGAGGGAGAGGCCATGACAGACTCTTCGGAGTTTAAGCCTTCGGACTCACTCGGTTTGAGTGCTCCTTTAAGTCTGTGTCAATCCCACATGGTTGGAGCATTCTCGCAAAACAGCGTGACCCTGACTGGTCTCCCTATGATTTTACTTAGTGAGAGTGACCTGACATACCCATTGTGTGGTGTGTCTTGTTATGTACTCCTAAGTGTCCCAGGGTGATTTTTCACTGACATGGTACCGCATTGCATATAGGCTTGAGTCTTAGCATAACTGTTGCATACGCTTGCTAATTGTTTATTATGAAATTGATGTGTTATTATGTCTTGATCGGAGTGTGTGATTCTTGTGTAATGTGATTGATGATTGAAAAGTGAATTTTGAATGACAAAGTGGTGAGGGTCCCCAGTCGACATGTTTAGAGCTGAGTAGAATGGGGCAGTGGTCCGAGAAATTCCTAGCCAAAGTGAATTGTGTACTTCCAGGCCATTTAGTAAGCCAATCAGTAGACACAAGAATTCTGTCCAATTTACTCTTAGCTAACCCATTTGGTCTAATCCAAGTAAATTTTCTCCCCACACATGGTACCTCTTCTACTTCCAAATCCGCAATCCAATCATTGAACTCGTTGACATTCTTATCAACCACCCCCCTCTGACAAACGTCCAGTCTTTCTGATGGGCTTCTAATACTGTTGAAATCTCTCAATATGCACCATAGGCCTCCAGGACTTAAGTTTTTCAGCTGCCTGATAGAATCCCATAGAACTCTCTTGTTATGGATATCACATGGTGAATAAATGTTGACTATGTGAACTTTCTGAGCCTCCCGTATCCACACCCCTTCCAGCAATATAAACCCCCTACCACTAACCTCCCTTTCCATTTTGAAAACTTTTTCACTCCATAAACATAGGAGTCCCCCTGCTGTATTTTATGTAGGTTGCATTTCCCAGCTGACTTCAGGGTCCCCCCATAGTGCTTGGCACATTGTCTTCTCAATTTGTTCCTTCTTAGTCTCCTGAATGCAGAGCAGGTCTATTTGTTGTTTCTTAACCATTCTCCTAATTGTTGTCCATTTCACCCCCTCCTTAACCCTCTCACATTGTAAGACATGATATTCATGGGATAATATTCCTATTTCCCAGTCTCTCTACCTCTGTCCTGCCTCTTTTCCCCATGGCCCTTAATCTGTCAATGATTTTGTCATGCTCTGTCCCAATTGTCACCCCAATTCTTTTGCCATATTCCATTGATATGTTGCCTCTTCCAGCTGGTCTATGCTGACTATTATTGATTGATATTGCTTCACCATTTTCATTTTGCATTTCACTTTGCACTGGTGTTGCTTCTGTGAATATTTTATTGCCATTGTTGCTTGTTTTTTCTTTCTCTAGGTCCACATTATGCTGTTGTTGGTTGTTTGAAATTTGTTTTGTAGTTACGCCAAACCTCTTGTCATTTGCACCACCCTGGGCCAACTGCTTTTTGCACCCACTGTTTCTCGAATACACCAGCCAAGCACCTGTATTCTCCTTTTTATTATTTAGTGGGCTGGACCAACTCTGTTGTGGTGTGTCAGCACTGGTGCTATTTGTAAGGCCCACTAAATTTGTGAGTCCACCTCCATCCACCTCTGGGTCACGTGCTTCATTAACTTTTACTATGTTTGACTCTACCATGTCATGACACCCTTCAAATTCAACATTTCCTTTTTGGTGAAAGCATTGTGTCGTTGATTTCGTGTCTCCGTGGCTATCGCCATACTTGTTTTGTGCTCTGCATGGTTTGTCATCTCGGGAGTTGATCTCTGCCACCACCATGGACCGCACGACGTGTTCTGCCTCGTTTCCGTGCAAGTTCTCTAACCCGCGTGCTTTCTGATTGTGGTAATGTGCCCTCTGACCGCGGTCATTACCCAGTGGTTTCTCCACTTCGTTTGGACCGATGGGTAATGACGTGTTCCCTTGGGTTGAGAACCCGTCGTTCGAATTGCCGGTAGGCCTCCTCAGCACAACTTCATCTCCCATCGCACCTGCCACCTTCGATACCGGAGTTTCGATGTCACTGTCGTCGGAGTCGATTTCCTTCGAAGACCCAAGGCCACTCCTGAATCTGCAATTGCACTTTGCAGCACTGTTCCCATTTTCTTCCACTATGTGGACTTTGTATACCTCCCCGCCAATGTGCACGTTCACTGTGTGTTGGATTGTGGGCCTCCCAGGGTTTTGATGAGTACCCTTGCCCTATCCAACCTCCAAAACTCTTCAACGTCATCGTCCACCTCCACCATGTCCCCTATCGTTGCCACAATCTTCTAGATTTGCGCCATGTCCCAAGCTATTAACGGAATGCCCCAACATTGAACCCAGACCAGCCTGTGTCCTGTTCGCATCCTCAGGTTCCATTTTTCCAACGAATGAAACAAGGAGGACCCGTTCATATCCTCTTCCTTGGTCAACTGTTCTACTCTGATATCAGAGGCCGAGTGACAGCACCATGTCATCCCCTAGGTATTTCGGCATAACATCTGCCCCTACATCCCACAAGATTTCATCTTCAAGTCTGTCGAATGTTGCCAAGTTCTTCAACCGGCCCACCCAGGCATCGCTGAACCACTTCTTCTCCCCCGCCGGGATTTCGATCTAGACCGTTGATTGTGATCCATCGTGTCTGTAGATCACGTTCTCATAAGTCCACCTTTGCCCTGAGTTCCTGGTGTTGGTAGCCACCACCGTCGCGTACGATATCGAAGGTATCCTATGCTGTGGTTGCCTTTTTGTCGAGCTGCTTCCGTTTCATGTTTGTCATCGTCCGCCTGCATTTTGATTTCTTTTTTGTATTCTGCCTTTCTCGTCATTTCTCTCCCGTATTTTGGAATGTTCACGTACAACTTCAATCCTCCAACCATAATGTTATCCAAATGCCTTTCCAGGCTACGCTCATCAGTCACCCCTCTGAACCGCACAAAACCATACCTCCTACCACCCTTGTTTCTCTGTTTAGAGATAAAAACCTCCCTCACATCCCCCCATTTTTTGAACTGGACCCAAAGATCCTCTTTTGTTGCATCTTCTGGGAATCTTGTAAAATAGAAGGATGAGATGCCGGATCTCTCCCTCCAATTTGCCCGAGTAAAGCGAGGATGTTGTCCTCCTTATGTCCGACATAGTTGCGTTGGGGATCCTTTCTCTCCCACTCTCCACCTCTCTCTCTACCCCTCCCTTTGTTCCTAACACTTACCCACTCATTGTTTCTCTCTCTCTCATTGTTTCTCTCACTACTCATTCTCTCACTAGAATCAAAATAAGTTTGTTAACAATATTGAATAAAGCAAAATCAAAGGCTGCAAGGATTCAATACAGTCATCATGATTGATCTCAGGGATTGGTAGTGGGTGTTAAAGCCATAAACATCTTTATTATTAAGCATTACCAGCCTAGGAAAGTTGTCTATTTTTTAGGGTGTAAGATGACATTATTACATTTCGTAGGTTGGTTAAGAGTGCACAGGTGCTAAACATGCAAGTTAACTGATTTTCATTTTTCTTCACAAAAGGACCTTTCGAGGGCATTGTCATTGATACTTATCAACTTCCCAATATTCTTAAAGAAATATCCTATAGCTGAATCTTCAAAACAGTGTCAGTTAAATTCTTAAACCAGTGTGGTTGTTTTAGAAATAGATTAATAACATTCAGGTTAAATTCAACATGTACATAGATCTACTCACCAATTTCCCAACCGTGTTATTTTTGCTGATGGAAATATACGTTTCAGTGCAGCAGGGACATTACCAGAAAAGGCTGGCAGGACTGAAAAACAATTATTCAGTATTTAAAAGTTTTACTTCCAGAAATGGACTTCAATCAAAAGAGTATTGCTATTATTCGTCACAGGATATTTTGTAGTTTGCATAAAGATCAACAATAATTTATTGTTGTAAGATGGAAGAGTCAATATTAATGACAATGCTGTAATGGGGTACCTGGTGTCATTCCAAGCTCAAACATTCTGGCTAGAATTTTCTTCTGTAAGATTAATTGTTGATCAAACCAGCTCTGTGGCAGTGGTCCACCCCATCTGGAATTGCATTATCATTCAAAATAGATAACACATTCTCTAAAACTATGACATCCTGATCTAGGAAAGATGACAATGAAACTCAAGGAACAGAGAAAGAGGTTTTGCTAAAAGAATCAAACATGACAATTTCACAATGAAACTGAAAGGTTTGAGCAATTACATATGCATTATTCTAGTGTCCACCTAAGTTATTTAAATTTCACTTATCAACATTAAGCTAAAAACAAGTGAATTATTAAAGTGAAACAAGAAGCCTGTGAATTCTACCACTCACCCATGTAAATTCCCCATGCGGGACCAAGCAAGGAATGCGGGACCTCCAAAGAAATCATCCAAATCAGAAGTGGTCATGTTAAATTTCTCCTGGAAGTTGAATATAAAGTCAGCTATCTAAGTAATACTTCATGGAGAAGAGTTAAGATGTACAATACCCATGATAATTTGAACAATCAAGCCAATCATATAATTAAGGTGCTGAATCAAGCTGTTCATCTTTATATCATTATTAACATCAAATGATCAACAAAACTGACATCAATTTAGATGAAAAAACTGATTAATTTAGTCCTTTCTTAGGACATCATTTTAGTCCCTGGAAATGACAAAATTGATCGACATTTTTAAAAACCATGATTTCCATTTTGTAAAAACTAACTAAACCGACCCCAAATCCTTTACAGACCAAAATAGTATTTCATTTATTTATTTATTACTACAAAAACCTTCTTCAGAAAGTTTCTGAGTGCTAAAGTGTGTTTTTTGCAGGTTGAGTTGTGCAAAATCATGTTAAAGGACCAGCCAACGTGATTTTAAGTAAATGTTCACTGTTTAATCTCATGTTAAAGAATTGATTCAGAGCCCCAAATTGATTTTGAGTTAAGCAACTTTAGGCAGCATTTACATTGGATAAAACATTTTATACAAAGTTTTACTGCTAGCTTCCTTCTAGAATATAAACACCCTTTGTAAAATCACTTTTGCAACAACTCACTCTAACACACAAAATGTTACAATGCCAAACCCAAACCAATAATTAATTTTTAATGCAAATTGGCAAGAAAAAAGACCTGGAACACTTTCTGCCAGATAGCCTCTTGTCCAGTAAACGCAAGCGGCAAGTTGACACCATGCAGGACCATCCAGTCAATTTCTCTTTCCCATCTTTCCCAGTCCCACCAAGCGAAAGAATCTTCCAACACCAGATAAAGTAAAATGAGATTATGAAACCACATGATGAAAACGAAATGAAATCTTGTGACATCAAATTCCACATGACATGACGAAGACTCGAAAAAGAAGTAGTAGCTTACAGCTAGATGTAACGGCGTTTTGGTAATAGCTCCACGGAACAGGCCTCTGAACAGAGACCCCTGCGTGGTGAACGCGCGGGAGAAGAAGTCCCACATTGGGTACGGAAAATAGCTGGGAGCCACCGGTTTTGTCCCATGAAATGTGGGAACCGCACCAGTGCTTGAGGTACCAGTGCAGACCGGCCACAATGTCCACTCCAGTTGTGCCTTCAATCCTGCTTGGGGATTCAAAATGGTCATAGGGGCTTACTGTTTTAGTGTCAGTAGTCTCTCAAATTTTCAAATATTTTTTTTGATAAATTATTTTTTTAGTTTCACACACAATAAATTAATATTTTATAATATTTTTTAGTATTTTTTTTTTACAATTTTATAATAATTTTAAAATATAAATTCAAAAGGGACTACAAAATAAACATTATCACAAAATATTAATTTATTACATCATGAAAAAAAAAAGTAATTTAACAAAATGTTGTGACAAGAAAAAACAATTTTAAAATTTAGAAACTAATAATAAAAGGACATACACCAAATTCAACAACTACAATAAGCCGTAATAAAATGTTAACAGCAAAGCAGTAAACGCTCTTCTCTCAGGTAAAATTCATGTTGCCCCTCTAGTAAAAGAATTAATTTTTTGGTCTAACCAAGATTGTGCTTCTTATTTTTATTTCATTGACACTCAACTAATTTCATTCCGCCGAGTTAATATATTTTAAGATAAAATCATATTTTTATATAATTTCATGTCTAAATCAAAGATCAAACTCCAATTTTAATTACAAGATTCAAGTATTGAATCAATTGTATCAATCAATTGTATCAACAATTTTTGGTTAGTAAAAAAAAAAATCCTCTTGAGATTTTATACAACTTCCATAAAAAAAATAAAAACTCAATTGAAATGGTCTCACTTTATTCCCTGTAAAAGAAAGGTATAAAAGAAGTTAGACTATTAAGCATATTTCTCCAGTTTGAAATTTAAATTTTTTATTTTAATGTGGTCCCTTATTACGATTTTTTTACTAGCATATTGAATCCAGAAAATTTATAACAAGTTAGACGCACTATTCAATCAACCGAACAAAATTCCTTCGCCCTCACTGTAATTTTATTAAATATACAAAAGACTTATTAATCAATTATATATTATAATTGTATAATTTAAAATTAAATAAAAATAAAAATTCAAGTGCAGAAAAAAGGAGTAAAAAACTTTTTTATTCTTAATAATTATGAGTGGAAGTCATTCTAAAATGAGAGAAAAAATATAAATAATAAACTAAATGAGAGATTGAAAAAAATAAAATAAAAGTCTCCCTCCCCAAATCATGTATTCTATATTATACTAATATATTCAACTAGTAATTTTTTTTACAGATATATTCAACTAGTAATTAACTAGTGTATGAATTACTAACATAATCCTAGCTAAGAATCCACTTAAAAATGATTTATAAATTAAAAAATTTAATGACAAACTTTCAAAATACAGAGACATTTTAAAAAATATCTAAAATAATTTAGGTACCTACAAATTAATTGAGATTTAAGTCAATAATTAATATAATACCTAGTAATTAGTTTGCTTAGGGAGAGGGTTATCGTTGACTATGTTTGCTCTCAAATTCAAATGAGAAACACTCGCTCTCTCACTTTGTTAACTAAGAAATTCACACGTAACATACAGGATTTGAGGATCCCCTGCTGTTGTGAAAGAAGGATGGTTTTTTATCTTGAAGCAATATTCACCACCGCATTGCTTCTGTGATAAACAAAACATTGAAAAAAAAAAAAAGAAGAAACTCAATAACTACTTCTGTTACCTAATCAAGAATCAACTAAGCAACAACAATAACAATAAAAGAATAGAGATACCTTGGAGAGTATCCGGAATTCGAAGCTGGAGGAGTGAGATGGCAGCAGGCGGAGAAGAACGCCGCGCGCGGCGGCTTCTTGGACCGAAGGGGGAGCCCTCTCGCGGTCTTGGATCCGAATAAGGCGGAAAATGGTGTCGATGCCCGCGCCGGTGGTGGAGGAAGGGAGGAAGAAGATGAAGATGAGAAAAATGGCGGGAAATGGAAGCTTCATGCTGATGGGTTCTGAGAGTGGAAAGTGGTAGCAGAGAAAGAAGAACAAGAAAAAGAAGAGATTTCTGGTGGAAGGAGTTTCATCCGTAAGAGACAAGTTTTAGGTTTTAAAAAATTAAGCCGGCCTAGACAGTGGAAGCTAATGCTTTGCAATGAAACGACAAGTATTAAGGTGGCAATTTTGTTTAGAGAATGATCATTATTAAAGTTTTGTTTGGAGTTTATAATCCAACTGTTGTTTTTAAATAGAATGGATGCTAGTTTAAAATTTAATGCAGATGTATGCAAATAATTTTTTTCATTAACTTTGTTAATAATTAATTTCCATTAAAAAATACTTTTTTAATAGAATTTTTCATTTTAAACAATTTTTTTATTTATAAAATTCAAACATAAAAGCTTACTTAAAAAATTCAATCATCTGCTTGTACAAACGGCATATTAATTGTATGTACTGGTTTTGAATTCAAAATTTCTAGTTAACTTGGAAGAATTCTGTACCAACTCCAAAGCTAATTATTTTTGTCAGTTTCTCTTTTCTTTCTTTGTTTTTTTTCAAAAGAGACTTGTTTAAGTCTTTCTTTCTCTCTTATTTGGGAGCTCTATTATAAAATAGCAATACAAATAGATTATCGAGTTTCGAGTTGGCGATGTATGAGAGTGGTTGATTGGTCCTAATCATAATTTTATCTCATTAACAAGCTTATTGCAATAAAGACTGAAAAAAATACCGGTGCTATAAAATTATGATAATTCAGTTTAGTCTTTGACGTGGAGTACCATTCTTTACTGATACCTACACCTTTAATCATTATCAACAATGGCAAAAACAAAATTTTTGTAGGTTTAAATATATTTGTCATACATATAAAATAGTTCATTTTTATTTTACTTTATAAATGATCCATTTTTTTTATTTTAGTATCTCACATTTTTTATGGTCAATTTTAATATTTATTGTTGGTTCAAAATTACATTGGATAAAACATTTTTATGGTCATCTTTATTTTAGAATGCCATATCATGAGTGACAAATCATGTTGGAATTGGCTGAATTGTTCTCCCATGTATTTTCATGTCATTTACCTTTTTTAATATAAAAAAATATTGTTAAATTAAAAAACATATTAAATTGAAATCGTAAGCATGATTAGATTGGTGCTCATCCTCTTTAGTGAAGAGTAGCACGATGGCATTGTTTTGGTCACTAAGTTATGAGGGTGGATGGGGCAGTGATTGTGGATGATGATGAAAACGCACATGTTGGGGGAAGAGGTTGAGAGTTTTGCGAAGGTCTATGTGCTTGCCCCAATTAACCAAAATGATAGAAAGAGGCTCATGCTTTGACAAAGATGGCATGTATTTGTGAATTTCAACAACAGACAACATTGGGTAGCATATTGGATGGAATTGGAGTTGAGGATGTGGAAGATGATTTTGAGGGTATAAAGGGAGTCCACATCAGAGGTTGAGGGGAAAATGAGAACTAGAGAAAAGGAAGATGATAATGCGAATGAATCTGCTTGTTTCTCTCTAATAGTAATGGTTAAGTGTTGAACGGAAAAGAAGGAGATTTAGGTTTCTACAAAGACCTCAATGCCTCTCTTTTCATATGTTTTTTTAAAAAAATTTATTAAACAATCTTTATTAATTTTTTTAAGAAAAGGTAAATGACATAAAAATGCAATGATCTATAACTTGGTCAATCCCAACACGATATGATACTCTATCTATCACGTCATCACTTAATAAACATGGACTAACGATGAATACTAAAATCAAACATAAAAAAATAAAATACTAAAATAAAAAAATCGATAACTTAGGTAGTAACATAAAATAGGACAACTTTATAAATATGAAAAATATATTTAACTCCTTTTAAATAAGATTATAAATCCAAGTCTCATAATTAAATAAATAAGATGTTAAGGCTTTTTCCCTCTTTCAAATAAAAAAAATACTCTTAACTATCAATAAAGTAACCAAAAAAATATATCAAACAACTTATGTGATGCATTTATTAATTACCCAAGTTGGATATATATTTCTAATTTAACTATTTATTGTTCTTGTTGGTAATGTACTTAAGGATGAAGCTCATCATTTAGAAGATGGAAAGCTTGTATTAAAGTTTTTTATGAGTGAGTTTATAGTGAAAGAGTGAGAGAGAGTGATAGGGAGTAGTGGTCCACAATGTAAGTTGTCTACACTCTAAAGAATGTTTTGGTAATAGGAGACTTCTACCACCTTCACGGTGGTCCATCATATACTACTATTAACAACCATCAAATTAATCAAGGACACGATGTATTATACACCCTTTCCATCAGATCTTTGCCCCTTTATTGTTCCTCCTTGTGGCCCTCCATCACCTATGGCCACCCTTCATCAACCCTCCACTAGTTTTGGCCACCCATAATCGCCTCCAAATCTGAAATCGTGAACTTCCACAAACTAACCCATGTTTGACATAGATCTCTCATGCACATTGTCCCATTTGTGTTGTCGAAAGGCATCAATGGGCTGCTCTTTCTATCACTTTTGTTCTCCATCTTGTGTGAGTCGTTGGTATTGTCAAAGAGCCGAAGTGTGTAGCCTACGTGACCGCCACAAGAGCGGCTTTTCCTGTTTAGCGGCATGTCTCTCCAATGGCCATTATGAGCTACGAGCTCTTGAAACCAAGATTTACAGTGATGGTGAATTTTTTCAATTTGTCCAATTCTTCAATCTCTGACGGAACTTGCTCAAAGAGTTGAACAAACGAGACGTTGATAGCAATGACTCATAGGTCTTGGTCATATGTTACGCTTGAAAATGAACAGTATAAAGTGTAGATCTAGTGCGTGATGTCATCGTGGTGGTTGCATAGAGGGCCTTGAATTTGTTGGTCCGCTCCCTGTATCATTGAGGCTTTTGAGTTTGGGGTTGCTAGATTTGAGTTTCAATAACTTTATCAGGTTGAACCAACTCCACAGGATGGTCAGCGCCAAAGAAGAGGAAGAAGAGAATGATGGTAGCGAGGAAAAAAAAAATAAAAATAAAACTTGAAACGCCACCGCTAGAAATCACCTCTGACGGTGACAAATGGTGATCAAAGGTTCAGCAGAAAAAACTACAAGGAGAACTAGTGTGGAATGACCTATGATAATAAGATTCATCCTACACTTAAAAATCATGATCCATTGCGAACCACTTAAAAACCATGATAATAAGTTATTTTTTTTATCAACAAATATTAATTATTAATTTTTAATTTTTTGTTAGCAGAAAATCAAACCCACGATCTTGATAACAAGCTATGACTAACATCATCCATGATATTAAGCTCTAATTCTTAATTCCTCATGTCAACAAAGATTTTTCACATTTGAATTTCGGTTGTTTGTGAACCATCATGATTCACACGGTTTCCTTCTTCAAGACCCTAAGGCAAATTAGCAATTCACATCCTTTTATGTTCTGCATCATTGTTTAATAAATATTATAGGGTGGGGGCAGGGCAGAACACACGAAACATGTTTAATAAATATTAGAAGGGACGACAGAACATGCTACATATGCACATATGCTTATTGGATCAAGACTTGTAACAAAACATGTATCATTCTTTTATTTTTAAATATTTTCCATATATATGTAAGTTTGTTAGGTTGTTATTTTGTTAGGTAGTTATTCTGTTTTCTTTTTTATTTATTTCCTTCTTTAGTTTGTCTTTCTCCTTTTATATATATGTAGCTGATAATTATCAGCCAGACACTTGTAATCTTCTTGTTGTTGAATCAATACAGATTCTAAGGCTTTTCCAGTATCTTTCTTCCTTTCTTCATGTACTTTCTTTTCAAGTTATCACAAGATTAATAACTTCAATATAGAATCTGGTGAAAAAGAATATCTACGATCCTATTCCTTCACTACTAGAAAAATAGCATTTTACATCGGTGGAAAATGCCCTTCAAATACGGTCGTGGTAGAGGATGGATATTTCTACGACGGTCGTAAAAGGACCGTCTTAGAAACACATGATAAACAAAGTTTGCTTTCTACATCGGTGTTGTCGTAGGAACAATTTTGTTTATCATGTGTTCTACGACGGTCCTTTTACGACCGATGTAGTTTGTGACGTGTTCTACAACGGCCCTTTTACGACCGATGTAGAAAGCTTTGTTAACTAAAAACAGATACTGCCTCCTCCCAACGCCATCCATGGTATTGCCAAAGTACAGTTCAAATCATGCAACCAAAAAAAGATGATGCACATAAACAAAGCCAATAAGAGGTCTGCAAAGAAAACTTCATTTTAGATATTAGGAGATGGTGTCAAACTTAACTAACATATAGAAGATAGCTAAAAATTGTTATAGAAGCTAAGAGTGAATGTATTCAATTTTTTTCCCAACTGAAAAAACAAGTTGAATATTTCTAATTTGACTATAAATATGTACACCAAAAATACCATTTGGATGATGAGAAATTTTTTTTATTAAAACTGAACTTACAATCCTGAGGTGATGTCTTTGTGAATACAATCAACAAATGAGCGAAAAAGAGTAGTATCAATACTATAACTCTTTCACCCATGATCAACTTAAAGGAGTACACAAAACTTCACTACTCATACAGCTGCCTAATGCTGAATAAAAGGATCCTTTGTTGAAAGCATTCAATGCCAATCTAGTGAATCAACCCACCATGTTGAAAGCATTCAGGTATGCAAAGAAACCATGAGAAACCTAAATAAAAATTTTGGGAAAGACATTTGATTTGTTCTTTGTAATGACTGATAGGTGACTTGTAGAATGAAATCAAATCATATTTATTTTCTAATTAAATGGCAGTGTATGTTTGGAAAGACCAGATTCAAATTTGAATCCAAGAGATGCTCTTGACCCTATATATTAGTCAATCAATCAAATTAAGCAGAGTAGTTATATCATTCTATGTTTTAAGGATATGAATTTACGGTATTAAATACAATATATAAGCACCATATTTTTTCAAACAATTACAATACAAGTATAATAACATGTCAAAGCTCAAAATAAGAACTTTAAGAATAAACTTGGTTATTTGGTAATTTTGATATCTTAGTTTTAAAAAAGTTAAGCTAAAAGTTGTGGTAAAAAATGATAAATTAAATTGATTTTGCATCCAATTGTCTTGCTTAATGAAAGAATTTATTTCCCTTAAAAAATGAAAGAATTTATTTCTAAAAATAAAAATATTATGTAAAATTAATTTAATCAAATAAATTTCAAACATGATATTTTATTCTATATAAAGTAAGTATTAGTTACTAAAGATAAAATATTAAAA
Organism: Glycine soja; assembly: GCF_004193775.1. Taxonomy (NCBI): domain Eukaryota; kingdom Viridiplantae; phylum Streptophyta; class Magnoliopsida; order Fabales; family Fabaceae; genus Glycine; species Glycine soja. The sequence continues at coordinate 16,216,651 of NC_041007.1, read as the reverse complement.
TAGAATATATTATTTTTAAATATTTTATAGGATAAAAAGTCATTTATTTAAACAGAATTCAATAACATCAAATTACATTAAAATGTATTTGATGAATATATTGTTATAATTGAGAATTCAAAAATTAGACCACAAATTAAAATGTTAAGAAAATTCTGAAATATAAATTAAATTTAAAGAAAAATATAAATAGTTTAAAATATCAAAAAATTATATAATCATACATTTGCGGTATAATAATAATAATAATAATAATAATAATAATAATAACATTTTCTGGTATAGCTAACAAGGAAACAAGGAACTTGAATGATGGAACTCCTCAACTTGATATTTTCTCGTCCATGAGAAGCCAGTGTCAAACTGTGACAATGAGAAAACAAGGAAACAAGGTATACCTTGTAGAATATTCTGGCAAACTCTTCAAGCTCACTATCAAAGTTGTTCAAGTCCTAGAATTCAAAGATTTTACACACAAGTAGAAGACACACCCAAGCAACAAGTAGGCAGAATGCCACTGATGCCAACTGATAAAATTCATGGGTCTACACCAACATAAGAAAAAAATTAGTTAAAAACTAATGCATAAACATACATTTAACAGCAGAGCACAAGGCCTATTATCTTCACCTGAGAGGATATATAAGCTTATCATAAGCTTAAGGAGCCATGGCACACAAGTATGAGATAACAGTAGAGCACAAGGCCTATCTCTTTGTAATTTGTGTTTGTGCCTACCTTTTTAAGAGACCTATCTCTGTCATAACATCTAGTCTCAGCAACAACAACAATGAAGTATAAATAGTTAAAGTGCTAATAAGGAAATATAAGCTGCAGGGAGATAAATCAAGATAAGGAAATATAAGCTCATATACTCAGCAAATCCAAAACCAACAAGGATAATTTTTAGAGTAACAACCAAACACATTGTTGGTGAGAAGAGCTGGACAAGATGCTTGAAGAGAATAGAAGGAGAGTGGAAGAATCTCAGAGAAGAGAATATAAGCTGGACAATTTTGCCAAAGCTTTAAAATCACTGTATAGGTAGAAATAAATTAGGGGTCAAATATATAATTTTTAATAACTCAGATTGTCTAATAATTTCCTTTATTTTTGGTCTATCCATCTTAAACCAAAAATAAAACAAAAAGGGAGTAGTGCAATTTGTTAAACATCTCTGTACTCATCCAAAAAAGTGATACCTCTATTGATTTTAGATTCATGTAACTTCACTTTTAGATTTGTGACATTGGGGTGTCCGGGACTACAAGGCAACCATAATCGTGACTGCATTTATCCACAATTTCCCCCAATCAAGCTTTTAAATTGCATTCACTATTGTGTCTTTGGTTTCGTCATGATTCTTGATACCGCAGGAAATTGCAGACAAATGCAGTTGTGGTCACGGTGACCTAAAAAACCTTTGATCCTGCAACCCAAGTCACCCTTGTGGACCATTTTTAAAACTCTAGCCCGCAATATCAAGGAGAACCATGAAACCGCAATCGCAATTTAAAACCTTGCCATTCACTTAACAACTCGGCATGCAACCTCTAATTTTCTCAAGAAATTACATTCAAAATCAATAGTGAAAGCTAAATAGCACTCTAGAACAGTAACATCAGTAATAATCGTTCGAAAAAATGAAGAAATGTGACATGAGTACGGTATGAAGCTGATTAAAGCGATACAAACCATGAACTAAATTGGTAGACAAATGAGAGAGAACTTACAGTGAAAGAAAAGGAAATGAACACGCTATCGTTCGATGATTTGCAAAACGGTATAGTTTGACAGACAGAGTCGACAATGGAGTATGTTCAGAGCACTACAACTCAGAGATGAAGGGAAGACACGACGCCGGAGATGAAGGGCAAATGTTACGAGGCTACGAAGGAGGTTGCTAGGGTCGGCGTGCGCACGACAGACAAGAAGGGGACAACAAATTAAAAGGTAATGGCACACTATTTTTCTAAAATTTAATTTGCAAAATAGCAACAACGGTGATTTCTTAAAAAATGTGGTTGTATTCCTTGCCTATAGTCAAATACGAAGACGTTTCTTTCACTGAAACGTCGCGTTTCGTGAACAGCTCAAATACGACCTCGGGTTTGAAAAAAAATGTCGTCATTAATGTCGTGGTATTTACAAAAATGCCACCGCTACAAATTCAACTAAGTTCGCCAAAGCATCGATGTTGTTGTATTGATGTCGTGGAAACGCTTTTTTATAGTAGTGCTTATTGGGCATGTGATCATCCCTTTGTGTCTCTCTTCTCTTGATCATTATCACATCAGCTTTTTGGGGTTGGATTCATGGCGGAACAAGTTAAATATTCTAGTCAAGATCTCTCTCATCCACTATTTCTACACCATTCGGATAGACCAGGACTCATCCTCACCTCTCAGCCTCTTGATCACAAGAACTACACCACATGGAGTCGCGCAATGATGGTAGCTCTTTCGGTGAAGAACAAGGTGGCCCTCATAAATGGCTCTCTCCCGATGCCAACCATAACAGATCCTACATATGTTGCATGAACTCATGGTAACAATGCTGTCATTTCTTGGCTTTACAATTCTGTTTCTAAAGATATCATTACTAGCATCCTGTTTGCAAATACGACTAAGGAAATTTGGGATGATTTGAAAACAAGATTTTCTAGAAAGAATGGCCCAAGAATTTTCCAATTGAGAAGGCAGCCAATGTCATTACAACAATGAAATGATGATGTTAGTACCTATTACACCAAATTAAAATCTGTTTGGGAAGAACTCTCAGGCTATAAACTAACCTTTCAATGCAAATGTGGAGGGTTACAAACTCTACAAGATTACAATGAATCTGAATATGTCATGTCTTTTTTAATAGGTTTAAATGATAGTTTTGCTCAAATCTGGGGTCAGATTCTCCTCTCTGATCCTCTCCCCCCCATTGGTAATGTCTTTTCTCTTGTTATTCAAGAAGAAGCACAAAGAGAAATTGTTGTCAATCATATACCTTCTCTAAACTCTAACAATATGACCTTTGTTGTCAATTCTACAACTAAGAACACTAGTAATGGTAAGAGTAGAAATCCCAAGAAAGAGAGACCTCAAAGTTCTCATTGCAACATGTTGGGTCATACAAAAGACAAGTGTTACAAACTTGTTTGCTATCCTCCAAATTACTTCAAGAACAAGCCTCAACATACTGTAAATCAGGTAACTGATTATGCGGAGTCCTCAAATCAAGGTGCCAACAATAATCTGTCTACTGCTCAATGTCAACAATTGATTAGCTTCTTAACAAATCAATTGAAAATTGAAAGCAATGTTGATACTCTTGCGACAAATGTTTCATGTATATGCATGAATACTAATTTTGATTTCAATGAATCTTATCATTATTAGATTATCAACTCGGGAGCAACCTCGCATATATGTTGTTCGAAAGAACAATTTAATTCTTATAAATGTTTACATGATTCTCATGTATTATTACCTAATTCCACCAAGGTAAAAGTTGAAGGGGTAGGAAGCATACAACTAAATAATGACATCTTCCTGCACAATGTGTTGTTTATTCCAACATTTAGATTTAACTTGTTGTCCCTTCTGTCTTTGATAAATGACAATTCTTTCTAGTTTACTATGCAACCTAACAGTTTTATTCTTTAGGACCTCAAGACATTGAGGAGGATTGGCACCACTTGACAACATCAAGGGCTACTTCTTTTCGATTTCCCTAAGTCTTCTTTTCATAATACTAGTATAAAATCATGTAATGTTGTTAAATATGAAACTTGGCACCATAGATTGGGCCACATACCTATACCTACGTACAAATTGATTTGCAATAAAGTTCCTCTATCCTCTATTGATTCCAAATTTCATTGTGTAAAAGTAAAACTTCCAAGATTATTTTGATGATGCCAAAGATTATTAAAGATCCATTCAAACAAGATTAAAGAATCAAGAAGATTCAAGTGAAGATTCAAGAGAAGACTCAAGATATGCGAGAGCCTCAAGAAAAACATCAAGGTAAGTTAAAAAGATTTTTTCAAAGAAAAGATTGAATAACACAAAATTGTCCAAGAAACATCTTTTACCAGAGTTTGTTACTCTCTGGTAATCGATTACCATAAGGTAGTAATCGATTACCAGAAGCCCAAAACATTTTATAACTGATTTACAAAGTAGTAATCGATTATCATGAGCATGTAATCGATTACCATTGTCTTGTAACGTTCAAAAATATTTTCAAAATAGTGTAATCGATTACACAATATTTGTAATCGATTACCAGTGGTTTTTGAACATTGGATTTCAAACCTCAACACGAAGAGTCACAACTTTTGATAAAATAAATTGTGTAATCGATTACACCATTATGGTAATCGATTACTAGTGACTGATTTTAAAGAAGTTGTCAATAGTCACAACTTTTAAAGTGACTGGTTTTGAAAAAATTGTCAAGAGTCACAACTTTTAAAGTGACTGATTTTGAAGAAATTGTCAAGAGTCACAACTTTTTAAAGTGACTGGTTTTGAAGAAATTGCCAAAAGTCACAACTTTTAACATGGCTTCTTCAAGAGCCATCAAATGGCTATAAATATGTGATCATGGCACGAATTTCAAACAACCAATTTCTCAACATCTTTCCAAGAGTTTTTGTTCAACATTTGCTTTGTCAAAAAAATTTCATTGGGCAAAAACTTGTGCTATTCTATTTTCTTCCTCTCCTCCATTCTTACAAAAAGTTTTTCAAGAGATCGACTCTTGGTTGTAAAATTTTTCAAGAGACGGTCTACTTGGTTGAATCACTTGACACAAAGGATTAACATCCTTTGGGGTTCATTGCAAGAGGTGTGATTGCCTCTTGGTATAATCACTGAACACAAAGGAGGAAGGTCCTTTGGGGTTCATTGCAAGAAGTGGAATTTGCTTCTTGATGTAAACATTGAACACAAAGGAGGGAAGTCCTTTGTGGTTCATTGCTTGCAAAGAGTTTTTACAAGGTTATTGAAAACGCTCAAGCGGAATTTGCGTGAGGACTGAACGTAGGCATGGGTTGTGGTCGAACCAGTATAAATTCGGTTTTGCATTATCTCTTCCCATAATCTCTTTTACTTTTTGTTGTGTTTATATTTCTTTAAAGTTACTTCTCCTTATTTATTATTCGAGTAACTTATAATTAAAGAAATAATTGAATCTAGGGAATATCTAAGAAAGGGAAATTTTCAATTAGGAATAGTCAACGAAATTTTAATTCAACCCCTCCTTCTTAAAATTTCTGAGGTCACTTGTCCAACACACTGTGAAGTGTGCCTTATTACTAAACAAAATAGATTAGCTTTCACTAACCAAAACAATTTTAGTGTTGAATTGTTTGATTTAATACATGTTGACATTTGGGGACCCTTTAGGGAAGTTACCTTTAATGGATTCAAATATTTTTTTAACATTAGTAGATGATAAAAGTAGGTTCACCTGGATATACCTTCTCAAAAATAAATCTGATTGTCTCTTTATTATACCACAATTTTTCTTATATGTGGAAAACCAATTTAAAACCAATATCAAAAGGTTCCGATCTGACCATGCAAAAGAACTTGCCTTTTCAGATTTCTTTTCAAAGAAAGGTGTCCTACACCAATTTTCCTGTGTAGAACGTCCACAGCAAAATAGTGTTGTAGAAAGGAAACACCTTCATATTTTAAATATTGCTCATGCCTTGATGTTTCAATCCAATGTACCATTAAAATTTTGGGGTTAATGTGTCAAAACTGCAATTTTCTTGATGAACAGGACCCCTAGTCCTATTCTGAAAGCCAAGTCACAATTTGAGATTTTATATGCAAAACTTCCTAACTATGCTAACTTCAGGACATTTGGAACATTATGCTATGCCTCCACTCTGATATCCAGTAGACACAAATTCTCACCTGGAGTTGTTGCAGTTGTGTTCCTTGGCTACTCTCAAGGATATAAAGGTTACAAGCTTCTCAATCTGTCCACTAAACAAATCTTTATATCCAAAGATGTGAAATTCTTTGAGAATATATTCCCTTTCAAAAACTAGCAATCCAACAACAGTGATAGAGTTCGACCCCTATGTCACTCCTAATCTCATCACCTCCAATAACTCAGATGACACAAATATCACATCAATCACAGAAACACTGCAACATAATCCACAACCTGTTCAGTTAGATCCTACTAAGTATGGACTGAAGCAGGCTTCAAGAACTTGGTTCAATGCTTTCAGCAATACCTTACTTAGAAATGGATTCAAACAATCCAAGTATGATTACTCATTGTTTACTACAGGAGAAGGAGATAACTTCATAGCAATTTTATTTTATGTTGATGACATTATCCTAGCTAGTGTGGGTCAAGAAATCATCTCCATAGCTAAGACAATTCTGAAAGAGCACTTCAAACTGAAAGACCTGGGAGATCTAAAAAATTTCCTAGACCTGGAGCTATCTAGATCAAAAGAAGGCATTTTCATGCTTGCTTGCAAACCATCTTCAATTCCCATGGAAACAAATAACAAATTGACAGCTAACTCAGGAACTAAGCTTGTTCATCCAGGATCTTACAGACGACTCATTGACAGGCTTTTGTACTTAACTATATCTAAACCAGATATATGTTACTGTGTGCACAAATTAAGTCAGTTTGTCTCCAATCCCTATACAAACCACATGCATGCTGCAAACATATTTCTTCGGTACCTTAAGCACATTGCTGGTCAAGGTATTCTTTTTAGAGCCAACTCAAACGCAAAATTACATGCATATGTGGATGCAGACTAGGGATCATGTCCTAAAAGTAGAAGATCAACCACTGGCTTTTGTATCTTCTTAGGAAATTCCTTGGTTTCTTGGAAAGCCAAAAGACAAAAGACAGTAAGCAGGTCCTCGGCAGAAGCAGAATACAGGTCCTTAGCTTCGGTCTCTGGTGAAATTACATGGATTCGAAATTTGCTTATTGATTTCAATATTAGAACTCCTTTTGTTGCTATCTATTGTGATAACCAAGCAGTAATTCATATTGCTTCAAATCCCATTTTTCATGAGAGGACCAAGCACTTAGAGATTGATCTACATTTTGTCAGGGAAAAGGTTTCTCAAGGGATTCTAAAGCTCATACGTGTCAGAAAATACCACCAACTTGCAGATATTTTCACCAAAGCCTTACCTCGAAATACTTTTCTTAGCATCATTTCCAAGATGGGCATTGACAACATCTTCCTCCCATCTTGACAAGGGGTATTGGATCAAGACTTCTAACCAAACATTTATCATTCTTTTATTTTTAAATACTTTCCATATATATGTAAGTTTGTTAGGTTGTTATTTTGTTAGGTAATTATTCTATTTCTTTCTTTAGTTTGTCTTTCTCCTTTTATATATATGTAGCTGATAATTATCAGACACTTGTAATCTTTTTGTCGTTGACCAATACAGATTCTAAGGCTTTTCAAGTATCTTTTCTTCTTTTTTTCATGTACGTTCTTTTTAAGTTATCAGAAGATTAATAACTTCAATAATGCTTCACACGACTCATTATATCCCATGGCTTCTCTATGAATCATGCGCTTCAGGGTTTGCACACAATTCACGACTTTGGCATGATAGATATCAAACAATGAAGAGAACTGCATTTCCCAATTACAATTTTTCTTTCATATTTTGTTTACTTAAATTGTTTATATTTTAAAATTATGATATCATATTTTTAATTCTCTTTTTTAATTTTTCAAAATTTTATGTAATATATTTTACACATAAATTTTTCTTTAATTTTTCTCTATTTTTATTTTATTTTTTAAGACATTAATTTTTTTGATATTTATTGTTCTCAACTTTCTCAATAATTTAAACATTAATTTTACACGATTAATTTTTTTTAAACTCATATTTGAACTTTTATTGCTTCCAACTTTTTCAAAATTTCGAAGACATTACTTTTTAATTTTTTAAAATTTTATTTCTTTCAACTTTTGCAATATTCTTAAACATTACTTTAATACATATAAACTTTTCAAACATCATTATTTTATGAATATTATGTTTCCACGTTTTCATAATTTTAAAGTCGGTACGTTTTTACTTTTACATAGTTTTAAAAATTTTATTCCTTTCAACTATTATAATATTCTTAAATATTGCTTTTACACATTTAAATTTTTTATTTACATTATCATTTTTTGAACTTTTATTTAACATTTTCAAAAAAAATTAAAGACATTACTCTTTAATTTTAATCTTCCACATATTTAAACTTTTAGTTTTTTCCACCTTTTCAATATTTTGTTTCCTTCCCCATAACTCCTAAGGAACTGAGTTGGAGATCAGAAGCGAATTAAACAAGAGCTTCTAATTCTATGAAATGTGCTAATTCCAATTTTAATTTAGCAGCTACTAGTATCATGGCTTTAATTTGAGCTATTATATATATATATATATATATATATATATATATATATATATATATATATATATATATATATATATATATATATATATATATATGCATGCAAGATGTATTGGAGTCATATAAAATGATTAAAATAAAACACTCTTAGTTTAGTTCGGTAGAATGCGGGTCTCCAAAATCCTAGTAGGTTCAAATCCTACAAAACATGATTCTATTCTTGTTAGATCGAGAATATGACAATGAAATAATTAAAATAGTTGAAGCAGTCGAAAGTCTATTTTTTTAAGACATTACTTTATTGCTATTTAATATTTTTATACTTTTATTCTTCTAAACATTACACATCTAAATCTTTTTTTAAACATCACCCTTTTGTATTGCTTCCAACTTTTTCATATTTTTCAAAACATTACTCTCTTACTTTTTCATATTTTTTAAACCTTTATTTCTTTCAACTTTTGCAATACTCTTAAACATATTACTTTTAAACATCTAAAAGTTTTCTTAAATATCACCACTTTTTGAACTTTTATTTCTCCCAATATTTTCATATTTTTCAAGACATTACATTTTTACCTTTTCATTTGCTAAAAAAAGTATAAACAATAATAGTAGGATCTACGTATTTTATCAATACCTTTTTCTTTCCTGTTTCATTATTATTACCACAATTATTATGACTAAATTAAAACAAGATCTATATATTTCATCACTAATTTGATTAGGCACTTTAAGCATGAAAATAAAATTTTATGTGGCATACGAACATGCATTCCCACTACGGATATGATGCGTTAATAACAATAAAAGATAAACAAATATGAGAGTGATTAATTAATCCGCTAAAATAGAAGGTGCTTATTTTAATTAATTTAGGCGTGTATTTATTTTTTTCTGAATGATAAAAAAACAAAAATTCAAGTGTATATTATTTTTTTTATCAACAGTGTATTGTGTATTATGTTTCTTCTATTATTCTTTTTATGTTGGGTTGAGAATAGGTCCCGAAGTCCAATCAATTGGGTATCTAATTTAGTAAGTTAAACATAACAAATGAATTAGGCAGTTGCTATTTCCACTTTCCCTTCCTACTTATACACTCCTCCTTTCCATTTTCCCCCAAATTACCCTCATGAATACATTCCCCACATTTCCCGCACAGCCACACCGATTGTTCACCGCATCTCAATAACAACGTTCCATTAGCAGCAAAACACACCAACACAAACACTAACCTAAACTCTTTGCGGTCAATTTAAAAACATTATTTGTCTTCTTATCAATATCACCATCATCATCGTAAGAGAAGCATGTGAATCTTATGTGTCAATCTGATCCACACTACATGCGTCAACACACTAATGCAATCTATCTGGAAGTCTTTCAAATCTTATGGTTCCTACAACAAAAATCTGAAAGGTTTTCTAGCAATGAAAACCATTAATTTTGACCACGAGAATCTCCCAATCCTTCTCACCCTAAAAATCTACCTCCACAATGTGTTGATCGACGACTATGTTGTGAAGATCGGCAACGACAACAATCCCCCTTATGGAATTTAGACTTGATGTGGAGTTTCAATGAATTTTAGCACAATGACAATGCATTAGTGAGGGGGAGTAGTATGTTACACTTGATGTAACACTCTACTTATCGTAAAATAAATAAAAAAATTATTTAAAAATTAATAGAGTTTTCAGAAATTAAATAAATGAGAGGAAAGAGTTTTTGCTAATTAAAATAACGGTTTCATAATATTAGAAAATAAATAGAGTAAAATGATATTTTAAAAAATAAATATATGTTTTAATTGGTTATTTATTTAATGAAGAAGTAAAATATAATTCTTTTTTATAAAAAATAAAATAAAGATAAAATAAAGTAAATAATAGGCTCAGAGTAAGTAAAGTAAATAATAGATACATATTAGATCAATTTCCACAATTACGATACATTTCTACACTTTTTATTATCCTCAAATTCGTTCTCCCTTCTTCCTCTCCTAAAATTCTTTTTTTCCAGATACACTCAAATTTATCTTAGTAAAACTATGATATCAAACTCGCTAACTGTTTGATCATAATAAAATTTGGACACCACCTTTGAAACTCATTTTCACACATTTCAATCGTTGGGATTTGCGATATATTATATGTAGAAAGAGAAATGAATCTCGCACTAAGACAGTGAAATTAAGGCTCAAATCTCTTCTCCTTCTCTCCAACGCTTGGAAACCCTAGCAGAGCAACTAGAAGAAAAGCTTGAGAAATCTTAGGAAATTGCTAGTGATACCGCTATCGTTGCCAGACTACACACGTGAGCCCACTTAGAGGTAAATGATAAGTTTATCACAATTTGGGTTAGAATGAACATGTGTAATGATCCTTAGAAGATCAAACTAGAGTTTATTTTGGGATGTTTATTGCATTTTAATTCTGCCTTTATGATTATAATTATGAGATTGTTATGTTTGTCGAGCCAATTGATTCCCTGATATGAATTGGTTGATAAAATTGAGTGCTCTTGTTGTTTTTATGTTTTTGACCTATGATTTTGATATGATTATGCGAAATTATTTGACGGGTTTAATCATATGAACATAACATATTAATATTATTACTGTGTGACATGTATATAATGCATGAGGCGTGATAACGTGTTGTCTTGGGATTATGGAAGTGTGATGAATTGTGTGTAAGTGACAAGTTGAGTATGTGTTAAATTGTGAGATTACATGTGTATTGAGATATTGTGTGTATTGAGTTGTGATCTATGAACTGTAAAATCACATAACTGTAAGAGTCTTTAAGGGCGACGAGTTAATGCACAACGAGTTTTATGATGGGCTCCATTGTGGGAACCCGACAAGTCTAATCACTTTGAGGCGTGATGAGTTAAAATGATTTTAAAAAAAATTAAGCAGTTGTGTGTATTACATAGTTCATAGGTAAAGTCTGTGTTTGTGTCATGTATATATTAATAGTGTGTGATGTGTATGTGATTCATGAGGTGTAAAAACATGTTGTTTTGAGATTATAACATTGTGATTGAGATTGGGTGTATGTGATAAATTAAGTATGTGTTGAATTGTAAGATACATGTGTACTGAGATATTGCATGCATTAAGTTGTGAGTTATGAACTGTACAATCACACAATTGTAAGACTCTTTAAGAGCGATGAGTTAATGTGTGACGAGTATTATGATGGGATTCACTGTGAGAACCTGATGAGTTTAATCACTTTGAGGCGCGACGAGTTAAAATTATTTTGAGAACAATTAAGGAGTTGTGTGCGTTGTATAGTTCATAGATAGAGTCTGCATGTTAAAATATTTTTTGAGTTGAACCTAAATTAGGAGGAAGAAGCTCTGATGGACTCTTCAGAGTCTAGGCCTTGGGGGTAAATACACTGGATTTGAGTGCTCCTTTAAGCATGTGCCAATCCTACATGGTTGAAGCATTCTTGCAAAACAACGTGAACCTGACTGGTCTCCCTATGATTTTACCTAGTGAGAGTGACTTGACTTACCAGTGTGTGGTCTGTCTTGTCATGTACTCCTAGGCATCCAAAAAGGTTTTCACCGACATGATACCACATTGCCTATAGGATTGAGTCTTAGTATATCTGTTGCATAACGTTTGTGTAATGATCATTGTGACTTATTATGTGATGATGTGTAATGAATTGTATAAGTGTGAGATGTCGTATTTTATTTGAAATGTGTTGTCTTGAATATATGATTAATCGTGAAGGTGTGGAATGTGATTGGTGATTAAATTCTAGGACAAGTGACGTTAGTGTTGAGTACTGAAATGATGCGAACTATGCCAAAGTTGAGCCTTGTTATATCTATATTGTTGTTATAATTATATTATTGTTATATTTATATCATACATGTATGCTTCCATTTATCTCTATTCATTGAGAAATGTGATGACTCACTCCCCATGTGTCGTTTGTGTTTGGATCTTGTGATGATCTCGAACCTTGTATTCATGGAAGCAAATGGTTAGGTGGATGACTTAAAAGAGCTTCGTGCTAGAGGATGTTGGGACACAATGCCCTGATAGGATATGACATTGAGCATGTGTTTCTATATTATTTGCATAATGTTCTAAACATGTTACTTTATGTTGTTCCGTTGTTCAACTTGTTTTTCTTTTGTAAAAATAAATTGGACGATCTTGTTTTATACTAGAGATATTTTCATACCTTATTTGATAAGTTTTTAATTTGATGATTAATGTGGATGTAAACTTTTTACACACGTGAACTCTTTTATGTTTAGAAAATAAAATCTCTTTTAAGTAATTCCTTATTTTCATATATTTTATTATATAAATATGTATATCGGGGTAGAGGGTGTCACACCTAATCTGAGGACCCACCATCACACTTGATTTGAAGGTTCTTGCACAAGTAGAGGGGGAGTGTGTTTAAGAGGGTTGTTTGGGGAAAAAGAAGCATAAAGGAGTGTATAAGTAAAAAAAGGGCATGAAAATTTGTAAATAGTTTAAAAATTTGGTTGGGCCATGAGTATTAAAATATGCAATCATCATGACCCCGTGGTACCAAGAAGACCATTCACAAGTATATAATGTAATGTATTTCTCTCTTGCTCCCATCTTCATCTTTGCCAAGTGGAATTATGTCAATTTGCTCTAATTTATTTTTTCTTTTCTCTTTCTAAATGGGTATGTTTTTGTTTCACTAAGAAAAGAAAGACAATTTTTTGGATGAATGGTCTGTGCTTGTATTGTAGGGTAACAACCTTAGTTTTATCTTTTGTGAAGTTGTAATTAATATATGTTTGTTTTTCATTGTTTTGTTTGTTAGAGCAGGGTGGTGTGGATGGGGTATTGCCTTATTGGGAGGGTTTCCATATTGATTAGTACTCAACCTTTGCAACGTAATTTGTTCTTGAACCTCAGTTGTGAGAACTAATGTTCTTGAACCTCACTTTTGAGAACTAACTAATGTCTTAGTATGTTTGTTTTGTCTTAAAGGATTTTTGCTTCCATTGCTCCAGGCTTTTCTTTTCCTTTTGAGGGAAAATTGTTGGCTCATTTATTCAATACAATGTGAAAAATCTAATACATCAAAGTTCACCTAATTAACCACATGGGGTGGGACCTCTTCTAGCCAGAAAATTTCATGCTAAGAAAAAGCTAATGAAGCTAAGAAATCAACAACTTTATTACAATTTCTTCTAACCCTACTAAGAACTGATGGTGATAATTCCTCAACTAAAGGAACAATCTTGTAAGATACTATGGAAGTAAGAATTCCCATGTAGGGGACCTTTTTCCAGCAATTGACTAGCTCCTAACAATCTGATTTGTACTAAACATTATGGAACAAACAATCACCACAAACTTCAATACTCCATCTTCAATACTCCATCTAAAGGCTATAGCCTCAACTTCTCAAAAAAACATATTCAAAGGAAAGGAATTTTATAGCAGCTGCCAATACCTGACCTTCGAGGTCCCAAAAAATGATTCCCCATTCAATGTCAACACCTTGCCTAACAATCGCATCAAAGTTCGCCTTTATTTGCCCATCCTTAGGTGGATTCCACACATTGTCCTCCTTGCTACACTATTTTTATCACTTTGTTGAACATGGATTTTTAGACATTGTGCCATGCTTAAAACTTGCTCCACATGGGTCTTGCGTTGCTAAAAAAATAGTAAATTTCTGCACTTCTAGAAAGTCCAAGCTAGGACATTTATCCACTCTAAAACTTTAGGTTCATTGTCCTCCAAACAATTGTTTATCCATTGGCTAAAAGAAGAATCTTTATCACATTAATCCTAGCTTTAACAAGAATTCCTCTTCCAGTCTTTGATAAACCTTCTCATTCCACCCTTTAAGTTTTTTCCAGACTCGTTCTCTAACAAATCAAAAAACTTGAGACTTTGAATTTCCCCCAAAGATTGCTGGAAAACCCAAGTATTTTCCTTGACTCTTCATTGCCTTTACCCCAAGAAGCCTAACAAGCTCATCAATTCTAGAGGTAAGAACATTTCAACTATAGGAGAGTTCTGATTTGCTAAAGTTGATTTGTTAGCCTAAAACAACTTCGTAAGAATGCAATAGAGAAGTAAGATGCACAACTTCCTCCATTGTGGCTCTAGCAAATATAATGTTGTCATCTACAAAAAATAAATGTGAAATAATAGGTGCTTTTAGGCAGATTTTGACAGCATGCAAAGATTTCCTCTCGACAGACAAAAAGAGTGCAACTGACAGGGATTTAGCCCATAGGATAAATAGATATGGAGATAAGGGATTTCCTTGCCGGAGTCCCCTCTATGGCCTAAAAGACTGAGATGGGTTTCCTATTACTAACACAAAAAAAGAAATTATAAATACACAACACATAATGAGCTAAATCAATTTTACCTAAGAAACCCATATTGAGGAGAGTACTTTCCAAGAAAAGTTATTTTGTAAAGATCATTATTTGTTTAATTTACTTGGAAACCCATACTGAGAAGAGTACTTTCCAAGAAAGACTATTTTGTAAAGATCATTAGTTTATGAATTTATTGTTTCTAATATTTTTATATTTTACAAGACATTACTTTTTTTACCTTTTCATACTTTTATATTCTTAGTAATAATTGTGTAAATTGCTAATATATCTTTCCTTATTCAATACAATTGTATTTTATTATAAAATTGTTAATGAATGAGTTAATAAAGCCTCCTTTTGTAGTAGTGTATGTAGACCAAAAGGTTCTTGAGCATGATTTTCTAACAATTATTACATATTCTCATACTAACAAATATTTCTTATAACAAGCAACTTATTTTTTTGCATATAATTATGCTTCTTGAAATTTTGAATATTTAAATCTATCTTTTATGGTGTTATTTTTGTTAACCATTTAAACAATAATTATGATTAAACTTATTGGATGATATTACATATGTGAAAATACTTAACCCTTAATTTAATTTTACATAAACTAAGTTACAAATTGTAATAATGTTATTTTGAAATAAAATTACAATAATGAAAAGTTTTTTTTTTAATCTTTTCATTGATAGAAACTTTTACAATTTGCGTTTGCAATATATATAGATCTAATTATAGAAATTTAACAATATGCATGATAATTATAGAAAAAGTCAAAACAATAACACAAAAGTAACATATAATAATAACAAAAACATATTGACAAACATTTTTCGTTAAATAAATATCTTATCTTACAACTCATAATTCACTCACTATTTTAGGAATCATAATAGTTATCACCATGTCAAACTTAAAATGACAAATACATGACAAAACAAAGGGTGATTGATGAGACAATATATAAAGCATTCAATTCCAATTTATAAGCACCAATAATCACAACTAAGTTTTCTCCCCTTGTTTAGAGAAACATTATGAAGATCTTCATGCTCTTTAGCATAACCTTTCCTTGTGGTTTCCTTGAAAATATTGTTTCAAATGGAAATACTTTTCCATCTAAAGCCGTTTTCAACTTTTGCGATTTTATAAGTGACATTGGAAATGCCGCTACTCAATAATAGTCCTTATGGTTCAACATACTTTAAGCATTCTTCTAGGCGTATGTCAAATGAGCGACTAATTATAGATTTCATAGGTACTTTATTCTCTTGCTTTTCATATAGGTTAAATGAAATTTCCTTGTGTGAAAGCGAGAATATAACACAACCTGTGATCATTTAATTTTAGCTGAGACATATGGGATGCTGATGTTGCCAACCTATATAAATTTCACCGAAGGACAAAATATTAAGAAATGAGTAAATTTTACATCCGTTGGTTCAATTGCACTTGATGAGAATTTTTTGTAACAAAAAAGAATCAATATAATAGAATTTGTGTATTCATTAAGTACTCAACTTGATTGATTTAAGAAGATCAAACCCTCCCTTTGTAAAAACAAAAATGGTTTTACCAAAACACCTTTAATAATGTTTTGGTCAAATATTTGAAATTTTTTCCAATATGACTAACAATATTCATTCCTTTTTATGATAGAGTGCCATAGTTACCTCAAAAACTCATTGTTTCTTGTGGAAGATATGGGTGGAAATGAATTGAATGCAATTATCCCATGTAAAAATATTACAGAACTTCGTCAAATGGTTCCACCAATTGTTGCAGCAATTAAAAATATCACCTCTATATGTTATAATAAATTTATGTTAGCTTCAATTTTAATAGTTTAATTAAACTTGGATTTGAAATATAATTGACTAGAAATTGAATTTTATTTTTGTTTGTATTTGCTAGGAACTTATTGAATAAGGATCGATAGAGTTAGTGGTACCAGAGAACTTTCCAATTGGGTGAAATTTTGTTGTTTTGGCAACATTGAATAGCAATAAGAAAAATGACTATGATCAATTTGGGCGCTTGACAACTTACAATGCTTTCATCGAGTACTATAATGAGCAACTAAAAAAGGCTATAAAGACATTAAGACAAAAGAACTCGCATGTTAAGATAACATATTTAAATTATTATGGTTCTACCAAACATTTATTTCAAGCACCACAACAATATGGTGAGTTGTGTTTTTATTTTCTTTTATTAGATGAGTAGTATATAATTACATGCTATTGCTAATTTTGCAATGATTTATTCTTATCATGTTCATTAATTTATGTAATGCAGACTTTTCTACTAGTAAAATCAATACTTTTAGAGCTTGTTGTGGAAAGGATGAACCTTACCATCTTAGTTTACAAATAACTTGTGGAAGTCTAGCAAGTTTACTTAGATCCTTCAAAATATATAAATTGGAATGAACTGCATTTTACTGAAGCAACATATAGGCTAAGAGTAAAAGGACTAGTTGAGGGACCTATTGCCAATCCTGCTCTCAAATCTCCTCATATGTTTTATACATTTTGTAATTAGAATAAAACAAACACAAATTTCCAAGAACATGGATCTTGTATTCCTCATTGAGAATTTGTTATTAATTAATGCATAATTATAATTTGTATGTTTTGGTATAATGTGGAGGACATACGTGCTTGCATAAGAGAAATTGGATCACAATGAGAAAAAATAAGGGTTACTAAATAGTTATTTTTTAAAGACTTTCATCTTGAATCTCACTATTTTATAATGTTACAAACATGAACTATATATAGTGGTTCGGTAAAGAGAACAAATTTGATTGAATTTTTTTATTATATCAATAAAAGATATATCATCCATTTATCTATATTTGTGTGCTAAACTCATTATTGATACAAGACAAATATTTTTTATGTGTGTTGTAATCATTGTTGAGAAAATTAGATCGATATTACTAACAACTTCAATTGTGAATTAGTTTAGTGATTTGTTGTTCTCTTTAACAAAGAAGAAATCTCTATGTAGTTTGATTGAACAACTTTATTCCACTAGGAATAGAAAATTGTCTAATTGTTCAAACTATATAGTTTGACCAAACAACCTTTTTAAATTACAAAATCACACAAATAAATTAATAAATTAAACATAAAATTTTGTAAATGAACCATCCATATTTTGAAATTAATATTTATTACTTTTAATTTAATTAAAATTAAAAATTAAATCTTAACTAGTGAAATATCTTGTGCAAGACTGACATGATAAATTTACAATCTACAGTTTTTTTATAATGCTATTATTCTTAATATATTTCTCAATTATTTTGTATTTGATATAATATATAAAAAAATTATGAAGCAAAATGAAAAAGAGTTATTTAATTGGTACTTTTGAATTTGGGTAGATACTAGTACCTAATGAATACATTTTTAACATGAGTATAAATAAAAACCACTTAATCACATACTTAACAATACCATTTTTTTTAAGGTTTATTTTATTTTTAATTTTTAAATGATGTTTCAACAATACTTTAATTTCATAAAGTAAAAATGTTAAATAAAATAGTAAAATCAACTTTGTAATAGAAATGATGGAGGGCTTGGAGAAACAAGGGAGGAATTTTTCTCATTCCTTAATCATTAACTTGACATTGAAAATGACTATTTCATAGTGAGAGCATGACTATGTTTCCAAATTGATCTTAGTTGGGTTTTACTTAATATAATTGTATATGATAATGTTAAAGTTGGAGTCAAGGTTCAATGACTAGACATTGTAACATACCCCATTTTTGGAAATATAGAAATAAATTAATAATAAATGGTTAATTATACCCTTATGTGTTATTAATTATAGTCACCCTTTTGTTAGGGCTTAAGAGGAATGGGATAGTAGGACCTGGATGAGACTCTAAGGCCTGAGATAGGCTAGACCCGCTAGGCTGAACACATAATTAATTAAGAGTGGAACAAGAGAGAAAGAGAAAAAGAAAAGAAAAGAAAGAAAGTGGAAGAGGAAGAGAGAAAGAGGAAAAGGAAAGAGAAAATAAGATGAAAGATCAAAGACATAGCACCCCAAAGTTTAAATTTCTACATTCTTCGAGGTGAGTGTTTTACCCTTTGTCTTTCCCTTAACCGTTTGTTTGTTCGTATCTCTTACCCTTTTTATGCTTTAGGTTTAGGCTTGTATGAGTTTCAACAAACTATGCATCATTAGGGGATTTTTGGTGTTGTTGAAGGGTTGAGGAATGTAATAGAACTTGAGGAACTCGTCATCCTTTTGCCTTAAGTTCACTAAGGTCACTAACACCAAGTGGCGAGATTGGATAATGGCAAATTGTGCCCTAAATCTTGCAACCAAAGTTTCAAAAGAATCAATTTAATTTGGTAGGAACATGAGTATACCAATTCAAGGTTGCCCCCTTTAAAGACGTAGGAAAATACAAACACAAGATGACATAATCATTGGTAAACAGATTTTCCTAAGTAGTATAGGCGTTTGTGGTCTCATCTAGATTGGTGGCATTGTCATATCGGTCTATGCTCAAGTTCTTCCAATCAGGAGGGAGCAAAGTTTCCATTATGCCGTCCAGAAAAAGGTGTTGTCGTGTCATTGTTCTTACAGGAGGGGGTCGATGCTCAGTGTCAATTTGAGTATAGGTTTCATGCCTACTTGTCTCCAAGCGCGAGCATTGAGTATGGGCTTCAATCTCATTTTTCTTTTTTAGCGGGATTGAGTAGGTTTTCACTGTGTTTGTCTTTCATGCAACGACATTGTTCATATTTTATCATTCTCCAAGCGTAACGCTTCCACCTTGTCGACATCTTGTTTCCATAGGACCTCAATGTTTTGGTGCATCACAAGATGAATGGGTGGTTTTTTAGGAATAATCCTTTGATGCTCCTTGGGTTAAGACCTTGTGGCATTCTTTGTTTTCCATCTACTCTCATTATGCTTTGTGTTTCTACCATTGCATTGCGGCCAAATGATAGTTTGATTAGACCCAAAGGTGGGTATCAACTATACTTAGAAAAATTTGTAGGGTCAATGGTTAGGTTTGACAACAACACTCTTTTTCCTTTCTAGTAGGTGTAAGGGAACGGTGGTACTTACAAAGATACCTTAACACCTAAGTTAAGAGGTGAGTATTAGAGTTTTCATATTGGAATTGACTTTTAGGCTTACCTCTATTATATATCCCTTATATATGACATATATTGTTATTTGTGGGGTATTTAGTTTCTCAATTATAAAGCAATCAATCTCCCCATTTTTTGAGTAACGTAATGACATATCATTTGAATATTCAATGAAATTCATGCTCACTCCCTTTCCTCTTTATTTTTAATCTTGACTGAAATATACTCAAGGTGATCTAGGAACGTGGTTAGTTTTCTTAGGTGTTGGTTTCATGACTAGTTGAAACACCATTTGGCTACTTGAAGTAGCGCACCTTGATTGAGATTATTTTCGTCGTGATATGGTTTTAGAATCGACCATCATATTTACTTTTAGGTTTAAATTTATTTTTTATTCTTTTATTTTAAAAAATATGTAATTTTGATGTATCTATTTTAAATAGAGATATTTAATCTTCTTATTTTTTAAATTCTATAATTTTAGTCTTTTAAAAAAACAATATTTAGTTTTTTATTTTTGTAAAATCTATATTTTATTCTTTTCTTCAAATTGAAAATGATGATGGTTGAGAGAGAAAGTGAGAACAGAAATATATGTATATGCTCTTAATGATTCTATCCCCTGAGAAGTTAGGACACACCATGTGGTAGTGAACAAGTAAAATCATAGCGATACAACTGCCAAGTGGAACCACATAGCCAATACTTACTAACTATATACCACAAAACAAGCACCATCTTTCTCGTGACCAACATTATGGTTGAGCATTTCCTAAAGACACACAAAACAGTCACGAAGTGCTGCCATAGTGCCATTCACAAGATCACATGACAAAGTACTAAACATTTCTCTGTTTGTTCACCAAGACAAAACCATAAAGAAAGATAAACATGGTCAATCCGGCACATCAATTGGCATTCCAAGTTAAATTCCAAGAATATCATGAAATATCATGAAATATCAATCTCAAAATTATTACGGGTCTATGCTGATACTATCTGCCTTTTTTCATTTGTGGGACCAACCACGGACAATTAATAGAAGTATGGGTTCTTCCAAGTGGCATTAAATTGCAACCTACTTTTTTTTTGTTAGTGGCATAAATTGTAACCTACTTTGCCAGATGTGTTTCTACGATATCCCAAATGGTTGCAATACCCCCATTGCTCTCAATGTTGTTTGATTGTATGGAAGGGCAGGGAATAGCTTTTTAGAATATGAAATCTACAATATCTCTATTCGTTTATATATGCATATAATAGTTTTCATTCCTTGAATGGAAACCGGTCCCAAAGTACCACTATGAGCGCTACTTTTATATATATATATATATATATATATATATATATATATATATATATATATAAAGGTTTTGTTTGGGGTCTCATCATATTGCGGAAGGTAAGGTAGGTTTTGTCCATTGTTACCGAAAAAATGGGCTGTCTAGAATCTAGACCAAGGACAAAATGTTATGATATTTCAGGTTTTTGACATAC
This sequence comes from Glycine soja, assembly GCF_004193775.1. Classification (NCBI taxonomy): domain Eukaryota; kingdom Viridiplantae; phylum Streptophyta; class Magnoliopsida; order Fabales; family Fabaceae; genus Glycine; species Glycine soja. The sequence goes on along the minus strand of NC_041007.1, from coordinate 16,195,223 downwards.
TGTCAGCCAAATTTACAATAATTGAACCATTGATTGGAAGTATTTAACCATAAGGGAAAGGGTTATTAATACACTTTTTTCCATGCATTTTTTATAGATAAATTTTAATAATGGGAAAGGGTTATAGCTGAATTGTTTTCAATAAATTTTAATAAATAAGTAAAACAAAAAAGTGTTAAAGATAATATATTTAAAAATATATTATTAGTATTATTGATTTGTTATGGTAGGAATTGAAGTCAACATTAGAGTTTATAATAACTCATGTAATTTACTCAACTAATTGAATAGGACCTTTTCACGATATTAGACATTTCATGTCTAATATTTCAAGTATTAATTTAATATCTATGTTAATAAGAATTATTCTAACATTAATTTTTTTTATGGTTACATGCACATTCAAGTACCTATTATTAAATGGGAGTCGCTATGGTACCCTTAGAAATCCAGGAGTTTCTAATTACTAGTTGAATGGGTTTGAGCACAATTAAGAAAGAGAAAGGGGAGATGAGTGAGATTGAATTATCATATTTGAGGAGGAAATCCCAGTGCTGTTATGGTAAAATAAGCAAAATCATATATTTCAATAAAAGGGGTAGAGGGAAATTCTATCCGCAAGACGTTAAAATAATAATTGGAATATTCTTTAAAAAATTCTGAAAAAAATAGAGGTAACCTTGTTAGTTGTTACTTGTTAGCCTGAAATCTTTGCAAATATGCGAGATAGCAACCGTGCATTTACAAATATCCCGCATATAATGCATGAAATATTTTCTATTTAACTTCTACCTTTGAATCTTTCAATTTCCTTTGACTAACGTAGTGCATATGTCAATGTAATCATGTACGTGTGACCTCCAAATTTTGGAACTTTATTTAATCTAAAGCTATAAGATTTAATTATCTTAACATCAACAAAATCCACTAGCTGGATATTTTGACAAAGAATGAGCAAGGAAGGAATTAGTTCAATTAAACAAAACAAAAAAAAATCACAGGTGATATAATGAAAACATAAATAAAAATTGCTGATGTTTATTTATTTAGTTACAAACTATAAGTATATATCTTCCACTTTTATTTAACACAATTATATGTATAAAATTTAAACGCAAGACTAATGATTAATGTAGAATATTTCCGCATTAGTTAATTCATCTACTCGGTGATAATAGTTTTATTTCAATATATATATGTAATTACAATCTTAGGAATATTATTACTCAGGCTAGGAACACATCCTTGCTAAACGAAAAAGCATATTTGATTATGATTTAATATTTTTGACTTTTTTTAAATTCAAATTATGAAAGAAAAAATAAAAGCGAGAATGAAAAATATTAGTTGAATTATATATGTTGTTATATATTCCCACTCGTTCGTCAACATGAAAATGAAAGGTAGGCAAAATGTATGAAGATGACCCATTCATAAAAATCAACTATATATGCCTACAATTTTTTAAAACAATTTATAGCAAACACGAAAATGCTATATCCCACATTCAAATTCGTGGAAATAATTTCTTGTTGTGTGCAATCAGAAGTTATATGAAGTTTCTTATTTAAAATCCAGTTAATTTTTTTACTCAAGTCGAAAATTAAACTCAGATTTCGAGTAAGTGATCTAAAATTTAAATCATTTGTGGCAATGACTTTTCGTTTAAAAGTAATTTTGTAAAACTTAAAATAATCATACCCACTGAACGAGAATATTGAAGATTTAAAATTATAAACGGCATGTAAATTAATTAAAATTATAAGTTCAGGGAATTTACCTAGGTTTGAACTGAATATTTTACCCTTTTTTTTCCGAAAAAGAAACCTAAAAATTATTTTTGGTTTTAACTTTTCCCCTCTTCAGTTTGCTAGTATTTCATTAAAAGTTAAAACCACTCTAATTCTCTCTGGAGTCTGGGGTGACAGGACATGCCTTATCTTCTCAAACACAAGGGGGTGAAATTTTGGTACCACAAATGGGCCAACCTTGGTCGGAGAAAAGAAAATCACATCATGGTTCACAGCCAACATTGACTTTAGAATCTATTGGTATGACAAGCATTATATAGTGAATGATCTAAATGTTTGGTAACGATGAGTTCATTAGAGTTAGGTTCAACTAAAGCATCATATAAATTCATTTTTTTATGGTCCATCTCCCATCCGCATTGTCGTTTGTCTCAAGCACGCTGGCACAACAAATCTGTTGGTCGACCCTACATTAGTAATTCAAGCGTAACTGTAAAACCGCAAATCAAAGGCATGATAGGGTCAGATTATTTATTTAAATGTAAAATTTAATGAAAATAAAAAAAATGATATACTAAAAAAATTGAATCAATGATGTAAAATTTCTTAAGTGACATGTATTTATATTTTATGTTACTTATATAGATATGTACAGGTTAATTATTAACTCACTGATTATTGATTTGACTAATGATCTATTAATCCAGTCATCGATCTAATTTTTAAAACTATGAAATGAGGTATTTAATATTGTATTGTGCTTATATAAATAAATAAATAATCAATACTGTAATGAATTGTATATGCTAAATCAACCTTGGAAGTTCCTCAGGAGTTAGAAGGAAGATGTAACATGTGAGACGCCAAATCGACCATGAGGTATAAATGACAGGGAGGAACAGATTGGAGTGTATAAAAATTATTTGGACAAGTCAAATCAATATTGAGATTTCGAAAATTTGGAACTACTCCAATAGGAACCGTAGGGGCATGGAAGATGGAAATTGAAAACTCTTTGGGGGGGTCCAAATTGAGTTTCGAATGGGTTACAGCAAGTGGGAAAGATATGGGGCAAGAAAACTCAAGAAAAAAAGCTTATAAACAAAAATTGGAACACCTCATTGGGGTCCACATGAGCTTCCTATCACTGAGAGGTACCTGTTACTTATTAGGACACCTGAGTAGTACATTAGTGTATCGCATTCGTAAAGCGTGGAATGCTTTAGATGAACACAGTGTGGAACTGTGGATGCTTCTTTTACTTTGGATCCTGGTGTAGGCAAAGCAAAACAAATGCTTATGAACCAATGCTTAGTCCAACTTGCATGGTGCTTATACCAATGCAACTGCCAGTTTCTTCGACTCCACGTAGGTTAAATTTTTTCAACTATTGTTCATAATTAAGAAAACAAAATAATTACGATGATTTGACATGATAAGATAGAAAAATATTTTAGTTTAATTAATATGTATGATTTGTGTAAACCGTTTTACTGTCAACTAATATATAAAAAATCATAATAGATATAACTTTTAAACTACTTATTATAAAATTAACTAATTTAATTATCATGCATACTAATTTGTTATTAGTTCACAACATAAAGTCTTTTTATATGGATATATATAAATTTTTTCATAAGTTAAAATAAGTTTGTATACTTCAATTTACGAACAAGCTGTTAAATATACGAAAGTTTATGAAAAAGTTGTAGTGTGTAAAATTATTTCCTTAATTCATCTTATTTCCCCCCTTAAAATATGGGTGCGTGTGATATTATTCTTATCATTGGTGTCATCTTTGTGGCGTGTTTGTTACATACTATAAAAGTAGAGCAAGTTACCGAGGCAAATACATTCGACAGGAAAGTCAATCATAAAATAATTAAGAACAAAGGTGGAGCTAATTAAAAAATAAAAAGAATTCATCTTTGGAGTAAAAAAATTATGTATGAAGATATGATTTGAAAAGCCATCTTACCGAAATGAATCTTACCCAATTGAACATGAGTTTAAAAAATCTAACCTAAGGCATAAAGAGGGACTGGAATTGTCCACCACTACTGGTGCAGCCGCTAGACCCTAATGCCTATGTTGTTTTTTTGCACTTTTTGCGACAAGTATACTTCATTCCCTAATAACCTATATCACTAAGTTAAGTCTTCCAGATAATGCTTTGTAATATGTATGAATGTCACTCTTCCATCTCTGGAAAGCCAACTAAGATATTTCTGTATACCCGTAAAATTAGGATTAAGGGTTCCAATAAAATCAAAGGTTTGAACTCGTCATCATGTAAAAAGCCATAACAAGTTGCAGATATATATGATTAACTTTACACTACTTTTAAATATGAGATATTTATTTTTATATTATTTTATGCGCCTATGGTAACTTGCTTGCATCCGAAAACATTTGATGATAAGTCTCAATCAATGACCTAAATCTACATTTTTATTTAATTATTTGAATACATAACCTTATGTTTCTTTTATTCAAAGTGACTGATCCTAGTAATTATATATTTATTACGTGATTGCTCTCACCTGCACCAGCTGCTCCTTTAAAAGATGGCAGTCAGTAATTAAGTCACTAGCAGCCATCTCATGCTTCTGGCAACTATCCATATCACCAGAGTGTTTGGTAAAGACAAGGAAAATAATAGTAGAATAAATTTTTGTACTTCTTTTGAAATTCACATATTTTATATTTTATTTTAATTCAAAAAGTTATCTTTTATTTTCATTTTTTTATTTTTATCATCTAAACTAAACACATGTGATCAAAGATTATTATAACCTTGGAATTGAATCATGCACTCACCCTTTAGTTGGGAAACTAGCTAATTTGGTCATCTTTTATATGTGCATACGTGCTTCTTAAATCTAATTTATACTAAAAAGAATCATTAATTTTAACTGGTTCAGTAATTCTTTTGTTTACTTTAGAAGGTCCATTTTCTTGTATGTGTGGCCTGAACCAAATTTGTCTATTTGAGATTTTCGAAGTAGAGGAGAGCATAAAAGTTGCGCTCAAATGCTTGGTACGGATTTCCGTCAACTCAACTTTACAAAAGGTGAATAGGAAAGGCAATTAGGAGATAAATCCAAAGCTATATTTGATTAAGACTTAATTGCTATCATTACCCTTTTAATCAGTCTGCCTAATGAGTTCAAAGCTCCTCTCATCTCACGTTTTAGAATGACCTTAATTAATTAATTAACACATCCATTCTTGCTTCTCACCCAGTCCCCTGCAGACCCCACACACCTGGCTCTGGAGCAATATAACTTGCTACTGCTATATCTACTTCTTCTCCGGTCTCCACAAACATATACTCTATGTTTAGTATCACATTGAGATGTCAATAATGATGCTGAAATATGATATATGTTTGGTCGTTTTATACGTTTGGTCTCACATTAAATAATAAATTGACTTGAAATAGTTTTAATTATTTTTTGTATTAAATAAAACATATACTACATTTCATCAATTATTAATTTATTTTTAGAACAAAAGAAATAATGTTTCATGGATGTCGAATGTTAGTCCACACTTTGAGAGAAAGAAAGAGATAAATACTTTGTTTGACAGATACAAAACAAAATAGGATGAATCGAAATGAAATAAAATTGTAAAAAATATATGAAAAGTAAAATAAAAAGGAAGGGTTTGATTGAAAATCAATAGGAAAAAAATAGGAAAAGATAAAAATATAAGTAAAAATGAGGTGGAAAAGTAAATGTGACACCAATAACATTTTAATTAATTTTCTCTTTTGTATTTCTACCATAACAAACATACATATTTTCATCTCTTTTATTTCTCCTCCTTCCCCTCAAACACAATAGAATGAGAGAAATATAAGAAGTGGTAAACAAATGTTTACATGACAAGTTCATATATCATTGTTCAAACAAAAATATTTTAACGCAAATTCATTGACTCTTTTTTTCACTGAACAAATTGATTGACTTCAAAATCTATAATTATTTTTTAAAAAATCAATTTTATCAATATTTACTCCCAAACATATACATATAATAAAAGAGTTATATATGAACATCCACCACTTTTTTCTCCACATCATTTTTTTTCTTCTCTCTTTTTTTTTCATCACATTATTTGTCGCAATAAAAATGTTAGTTATGCACTCTAACACACTCTTAAAATATTTTGTATTATTGGTTAAAATTAATATAAAAAAATAAAAAATTATCAAATAAATAAATTTAATTTTTTTGTAATTTCTAATAAATTGTAACTAATATAAAAACATCAAAGAATCTCTTTGGAAAAGTGTGATGGTGCTTGCTAGTTACTAACATTTTTCCTCACTTATTGTGTCTGTGTTTCTCTCCTTCCACTTCAAGTTGTACGTTTGATCAACACTATATATAATATTAGCCTCATTTCGCTTTCCGCCACACCATTTTCACACTCACTACACCTCACCAAATAATGAGCCATGGAATACCAATACCACCCATCATCTTATGGCGTCTCTTCCTCTTCTCACTCCAACCACCATCAACAAGGGTCAACAACACCGAAATCCCTCTCTTCACAACGCAGCCTCGTCTCAGTCCCCTCCCTCAACCACCACCTCCACGCCCCGAATTCCACCGTCTACCACCACTGCCTCACAACCCTCAAGGGTCACACCTCCTCCTACATCTCCTCCTTAACCCTCTCCGGCAAATTCCTCTACACCGGCTCCTCCGACCGCGAAATCCGCTCCTGGAACCGCATCCCAGAAAACTCATCAAACAACAATAACAATAGCAACACCGTACTCACGGGAAACGGTGCTGTTAAGTCGTTAGTAATTCAGTCAAACAAACTTTTCAGCGCGCATCAAGACCACAAAATCCGTGTCTGGAAAATAAGCACTAACAACAACAACGATAACGATCATGACCAGAAATATACACACGTGGCCACACTCCCCACCCTCGGCGACCGCGCCTCGAAAATCTTGATCCCCAAGAACCAGGTACAAATCCGAAGGCACAAGAAATGCACCTGGGTTCACCACGTGGACACCGTCTCGGCTTTGGCCCTGTCCAGAGACGGAACCTTGCTGTACTCTGTCTCTTGGGACAGAACGCTCAAAATCTGGAAAACGAAAGACTTCACGTGCCTGGAGTCCCTCGCCAACGCGCACGACGACGCCATCAACGCTGTCGCAGTCTCCTACGATGGGTGCGTCTACACCGGATCAGCGGACAAGAAAATCAAGGTGTGGAAGAAATTCGCAGGAGAAAAGAAACACACTTTAATAGAAACCTTGGAGAAGCACAACTCTGGGGTTAATGCTTTGGCTCTAAGCAGCGACGAGAATGTTGTATATTCTGGTGCATGCGATAGGGCTATTTTGGTTTGGGAGAAGAAAGAGGGTGATGATGGGAAAATGGGGGTGGTGGGTGCTTTAAGGGGACACACCAAGTCCATTTTGTGTTTATCTGTTGTGGCGGATTTGGTGTGTAGTGGCTCTGCGGATACAACGATTAGGATTTGGAGAGGTTGTGTTGATTCGCATGAATACTCTTGTTTAGCGGTTTTGGAAGGGCACAGGGCTTCGATTAAGTGCATAAGCGCAGTGGTTGACCACTGCAACAACAACAACAACAACACATCGCAGTCCGAAGCATTATTATCTTTTCTAGTCTATAGTGGCGGTTTGGACTGCGACATTAAGGTGTGGCAGATTTTACTTCCGGCTAGCTAAATTATAGGACCCATCATAATAATAATAATAGGTTATTTAAATTAAATTCCTTCCTTCTCTCTTTCTTGCTTTTTAGTAGGAGAGTGTGAATCAAATCCAACTGGTTTAAAATTAAATTAAGTTTAAAAAATTGATTTGAAACTCAACTAATTTTTAATCAGTTTTATACTAATTCTAAAAGTTGAATCAGTTAAAAAATTGATTTTTAAATTGATTTTTGAATTATTTTTTTAAATAAAAACATTTAAATAAAAACTAATTCAGTTAATCGAACTGATTTTATGAAAATAATTTTATTAATTGAATTAGTTTTATAAAATAGTATACTCATTTTTGTTTAACTAATCCAAAAAAGTCAATTCTATTTAGATTCAATTATAAACCAATTTTTTTTTCACACCCCTACTTTTTAGCGATTTAAAGGGAACATGTCAAGCGCAGTTTGGCCTTTCCGCCGGTGAAATTTTGGTCTTTTTTTTCCACTCCTCGGATTGATTAGAACTACGATGGATGAATGGCTCTGGTAATGATCTTTATTTTACGTTTGACTAAAAAGATGTTTGTTGTGTGTGGAAATAAATAAATAAAGCCAAATATTTTATTGAGGAGGCGATTATTCTTCATTCACGGCCGACAATAATTGGCTCCGTATATAATGAGTATGGAACTTGGTTTCTCTACTTTCTTTTCTCAAATTATTTTGATGCTGTTTTTTCAAAATTACATAATTTTTATAATTTTTATGAAATGAGTCCATAATTAAATATTAATATAACTTTTATAAAATATTATTTTGAATGAACAGAAACAGCAGAAAAGTGATGTGATGTACACTATTAAGTATGTTAGAGTTTTGACTTCGTTAAGCGGCACATTAGTAAACTCCCTGTATAATTATGAAGTGATGTGCGCTATTTAATATGTTAATAACGAAATAAGTATCATCTTGGGTAGATTACAGTCGCTTAAACACGAGCAATACCAATATATAAGTTCAGAAACAGGCGTGAATTGTTATAATATTTTATATTTATGATCTATTTTACGGATAAAAAATTAATTATTATGTACGTAATTTGAAGAATTTTTATGATTCTCGCTAATCTTCACACTTCGTAATTTCTTCTAAAACATGTTTACACACATTTTTTATCTTTTACTATAGACGTCCTTTTAAAAAAACTAAATTAGAGTTATTGCTGGGTATTGAGTTTTGTCTCTATAAAAATTAATGTTAATTACTTTTTGCACAAATATCTTTATTTATGAGTGATGTTTTTTAGTTCAATAACTAGCAAATATGATACATTGCACATGAACACCTAATCCCTCCTCTCAGATAAGAAGTAGGGTTTTTTGATTGTCTGTCTTCATAACAAACTCCATATATAACTTCGTTAACAAAGTCACATTTCAACCTTCTCCTAACTATATTGACTCTGTCGTACATCCAATTAAGATTCGTTTTGTAAATGAAAAATCAAAATTACTATTGAAAAAAAAATTGGTAGTGTAACTCCTATATTTTAGACATTTTCCAATTTTTTTACTACATAAAATAGGACAAACTATAACCGTAGACATCTATATAACAAGAGTACCACCCAATTTTGGGAAAAATAATCAGCAAAATAACGCTTGTAGTTTGGACATTTTTTCCCATTTTTTTACTGTATAAAAAATAAAATTAACTAATAGTAGATATATAACAAAATAATAATCTATTAACGGACAATCTTATTGAGTTTTTTACATTCTCCCGTAACAAATATAAAAAAAAACGTATATAATTACTAGCATGCAATTCAATGTTTTAAATAAAATCATACCTATCGAATTTTAGTCACTTCAAACAAATACACATAAGTCAACCAATATTCAGTTTATAAATTTTGGTTACACAATCTAACATCTTATCACACCTATTAAACTCACCTCTCCATTAATAATCAACAAACATATATCTTTTTTCTTAATTTTTCAGTTTATCTCAGAGAAAAAAGATTTTAACTAATTCAAAATTCAGTTAAAAAATAAACAAAATTTAACAAAAAATTATTTCCTTTAAAATTCAATTTGAATATTACCTAAACCATTTAATCTTAACTTTAATACATTAATTACTTATATTCAATCATTTCATTCAAGAAACACATATATAATTACTAAATTCCCAACACAATCTATAATACTATATAATTAATGGCGGTTTGGACTATAACTCCAGCAGGATATATAATGAAGGTTAGGTTAGGACGGCCACATTAAGGTTTTTTAGTTCCAGCTATCAAAATTATAGGACCCTGTTCTTTCTTCTTATTGTCTATTTTTTTTTCCTTCATAAATTTGTGTCTTCTTTTCGACTTCTCGGATTGATTAGAAGTAGAACTATGTACGATCGATCTCCTCCACCGGTAATCTTTACGTTTGACTATCTGTTTGTGTGTGAAAATAAAATTAAATAAAGCCAAATATTTTATTGATTTGACGATTCTTTGTTCATGTGGCCGACCGTGATTAATTTCATCAGGATGAGTATGGTAGAGTTTTGACCTTGTTAATTAAGAAGCACATTAGTAAACTCAATGTATGATTGTAAAGTGATGTAAGATGTTTATATGTTAACGGAATAAATAGTATCATTTTTTGGGTCACATTCCTTAACTTTCTATTTTTATAGTGTTTTTCACTTTTTCTTTATCTAAATTTTTTAAAAGGTTAATATGGTTATTTTTCATATAAAAAATTTAATTTATATTCCATACTATTAATCACGAAAAAAATATTAATAATATGTAATTATGTATTGTTAAAATTAATATAAATATTTTGCTATTTTTTACTAAAATAAATTTAAAAATATTCCTATAAGTAAAATTAATAAACACTTTATGGGTTAAAATACATTTATGTTCATTATCAACATTTTTAATTATTACATATTAAAATCTAAATATAATAAATATTTGTTTTTATATTACTTTAATGAAATTTCGAAAAACTTTATATTACGTTATGTATGTGAATAAAATATTTATTTATTCAGGATTAATATAAAAAAATTGCCACTATAATTTATGTGGGAACTTTTTATTAAAAGATGATTTAGGAATAAATTTATCTAATAAAATGATACTCTTATATTTTGTAAGAGTGAGTATAACTTACACTAATATGAATTATTATCTCCTTATACAGATATATTTATTTATTTTGTACATCATAATACAATAGGATGTCTTCATTTTTATTTTAAAAAAATTGTATCACCATCAAAATAGATTGAACAGAAACAACTTATGATAAAACAAAAAAACAAAAAGATGAATGACTTTTATAATATGCGATATGATACAACATTTTTAAGAAAATATTTTAAAAGAATAAGAGTAAATGATAAAATAATTATTGTAAAATCGAATTTTAATATAATTTTTTAAATAAATATAAATTAAAAAAACACTATAAAAACTAAATATTTAAAAGTATAAACAGGTACATGAGATGAGAGTGTCAAATGGCCATGATGTCACCTTCGTCAATCCTTTATTGCATAGTTATTTTTTAGCTGAAATAAGTGCACTTAGTTAGACAAGCCAACATATCCTATTCCTATCCGAGAAATTGTTATCACAAAGAAGTTATAGATAGATTTCTCTGATTAAGCACTTCGTTGCCCATTTCATTTCACACGCATCAAATCTTTCAAGTTTCAACCGTCCTATTTTTCTTAATGCAGACTAGGCTAATAAGTATGGAAAATGACACACGAGACACAACAAAATACGAATACAATATAATGACATATGGTAATTTTTTTATCAGTAAAATTAAACATAGTAGTAAGAGGTTTAGAACATTCACGTACCATCCTCAATATGTAAAATACAAGTATAAAGAAAGTAACTTATTTTATTTTCATGATTAAATTACTGTTGTTATTTTTGAAATTAAATAATAAATTATTTAAAAAATTATAATGTTACTGTAAATTAGATAAAATATGTTTTTATGATTTCTAATTATTTGAGTCATTAAAAAATTCTTTAATGTTATCCTCATATTTTTAAAACTCTTAAAAATGATGATCTTTTACTGTTAAGTAATGTTGTGATATGTAAATTACTCTACCACATCACTAATTAGTGTGAGTTACTAATATGATTATGTATTATATATCATCGATTTAGGAGTGTCAAAACGGATCATATAGATTGAAATTTAAATGGGTTGACATAGTTCAATTTACTTTTAAATGAGGTACAAAAATCAATCTGATCCAGTGCACCACAAGTTGGTGAGTTGACTCACCAAATTTTGTATAATAAAAAAATTTAAAATAATAAAGTTTTAAAAAATTAAAAACACTTTTCTTTATTTTCTAATGAAAGAGTGATATTTTTCAACCAAATGTCTTAAATAACCATTTAACCATTCAAACAATAAATATAATAATGAAAATAATCATTCAAATATTTCAATTCTTAGAATACATAAAATATCATTTAAAAATCTTAAAACATAAGATTTTAAATCAAAACATTAGTCATAGTTGAATAACATTATAGTCTTTAAATTAAAAATATCAAATTATTAAGATAACTTACATAATTATATATATTATTTATTTAAATATTAATAGGTTAGTGGACTAATCCGACTTAAACTTGTCTAATCCATGAGATAAGTGAGTCGGATTTATTATCTACAAATACTGTGAAATTTTATTTTTTTAGATCCAGATTATTCCGAACCCATAATGAGTCAAGTTGACTGATCTAGTTTACTCACTTTAACACTTTCCCTTTACCAGTTACCACTCAACCAAACACATTAAATTAGTTAAAATTAATTAAGGGTGTATTTGTTTTTCGATTGGACCTCCGTTGAAAGCCTATTCATAGATTTTTTTTTCAGACATGTGTTGAACACAGTTTTGGAAAATAGGAAAATGTAAAACCAAACAGACTCTCTAAGGCCATTTAAACTGTCCCAGGCCGGCAAAATTATGGATTATTGAAATGGGTTAGGCTAATTTAGTTGTGTTAACTGAAAATTTGTTACTCGATCCCATTATAAATGAATAAAGGTCCAAGTATATATGTGAATAAAGGTCCCGAAGATTATTTTACAGTAATAAAAATATAAATTTAGCTAAGCAAGATAGCCAACCCATTGTGAATCTAGCTAGCCCGCATACATGGCACATCTTATTTTTATTTTAATATTCTAAATATCAACACTCATTCAGATTTAAAAATTAAATATAATACTTCATATTTTTATTAGTCTTCAATATAAAAGTCTCTCTTAATCAGAAATATCATATAAGTATATGAATGCAGTACAGTAAAGTTCAGTTAAATCAATATTAAAAATAACTTTATATAAAAATAAAAAAGTGAAAGGTTACTTTGTTTATGAAGTGTTCTATTAATAGAAATAATAATTAATTAAAATTCAACTTGAATTGAATCATAATACCTTACATATCAGACTAATAGGATATCGTGATATCAAATCTCGGCCCCTAAAAGTATATCATTTACAGTACAAGTTGCATCCTTACGTACACTTAATTCCTGTTCCCACCTTCAAAGCATATGAATATATGATGATATCATCACTACATCAAAATATGTCCAAGTGTCCAACATAAAATGTTCTACCATTTATTTCAAAAAGTTCGTAAATCATGATTCGCCAAACTAACCAAAGATACCTGTAGTACAGTCACACTCCAATAAGCAAGGATTTGAGACATCCAAATATATATACAAGTAGTGGAGGCTTTCACAAATGTGAAAAAGAAAGCTATTTTCTTCTCTGACATAATTATAATGTAATCCAAGATCCTTATACTCCTTTTTTTTATAAAAAAAATAGATTAAGTGTTATCTTAAGAACTTTCTAAGACATATGTCAAAATTCAAAGAATAGCTAAGATACTTGAGAAGGTTCATGCATATCCATTTTTAATGAGTTAAATATATGTTCAAAATTTAAAAACAACATGATATGCACTAAATTAAGTAAGCCCCGCAATTTTTGGATGCAGGAAAAGTATATATATTTTTAGTCACTTGGGTTTTCGATGTCCTATTTAGAATCAAGTTTTTTATCCTGATTTTATCAATATTTAAATTAATTTACTTGAAATGAAAATGTTTATTTATTGATTTATTGTTGTCATAAAAATGAAAATTTACCCATCATCAACACAATAATTAAGTCAATATAGTTAGAGTATAGTTTTATGTCATTATAGTACAAATATTTTATAATTTTTAATTAGTTTTATTTACTACCATGTTATGTCCAATTTGTACCACATCAGTTAATTCTTTAAATATTATATCAAATCACATAATGAAAAGACCTAATTATAAATTATATATAATGAGAAAATTTGAGAAACTCCAGTCAATTAAATTGAAACATAACAATGTATTTGATAGAATAGAAATAGACTATAAATTGAATAGAGGAGGAGGTGGAAATGAAGAAGATGATGAAATTGGTGTTGTTTGGTACAAGAAAAATGGTGAGGAAAGGTGTTTAAAGTGGGCGGGTGGGTCTTATATTATTTCCTCATCAGGAGGAGAAATAGGCTAGAAATCCAGTTAGAGTGTTTATTCTCCTTTTCCAACCTTTTCTATTTTACACTTCTTTTGATATTGCTATTTCATCTTTCTGAACTCTCATAATTTTATATGAATACTATATCGATTATTGATGTGCATGATGCACATATGACCAATTATATCCACACTATAATTGATTAAGCGATGGCTTGTGTTTTATACATTGCGAGAAAGAATAAAATAGTAAAAAAACATTTTTTATGTCTAATCTAATTTCTCTACTGTTTCTATCCAATATAAACAACCTTATAATATTATTTCTTTTAAACTGAACGAATACAAAATCTCACCCTATTTTTTTTTTATCTATTTCTGTCTTCATTTTTTTCTATCCTATTATTCACTAAATTTGCAATTGTTTCCTCACTACCAAATGCTACAGTTACTGTGTGACGGATTCAAAATACAATTAAGGGCATTTATATATATTTGCAGAAGTGGCCAAAGTGATTGACTGAACATCATATATATGGACCACCCTAAAATGTGGACAAGATTTTATCCAATTCATAACATTTTCTAAGTGTTTAATTACCTGTACATTACAACGTGGCAATGGCAGGTTATCCATTAAGAATTTTCCTAATTGCCTGTTTACGGGATCTCTGAATTTTACTAGGAATAAGAAGAATAGGTGTTAGGTAGTAGTCATTTAACCTAACATAACTTCTTTTCTAAAATACTCCTACCCTGTTCTGTGATAACATCATATTGACTTGGGAAGTACTAAATAGATGCATGTAAGTCACACATAATACTAACCTAGGTTTCAAAATATTTCAAAGTATGACATCACGAACTCACCTCATTAAACTAAACTCACCACCCTTCGTGCCACTTTGTAAATGAACTTATCTACGCGTGGTGTCTCACTGAAGCCATAAAGTAAACTAACAACATTTGACATTTCAGTATCTAAAAATGGTTACATTGCATACGTACACATTTATACGCGTCAACACTACAAGAAGTGTCCAAGTCACCTTATAAGTCAATAATAAAGGCATTCGCTTAATGTTGAGAAAATTCAGACTTTCCCATTTCGTGAAGTTTAAGATAGACACTTAATAATTAAAAGTAGTACTGGGAGTACACGATTATAATTCTCCAATATGGAGATTCTTTCATTATACAAAATGATAGTAGGATTACAAGGATGTGTTTACAAAATTGATTCATTCTATGATGGCTCACTCAAGCTTAAGGATAGAGACTTCTCAAGCTATTTATCTTCTCTCTCAAAGAGGCTTTCTAACTTTCTAGTTTTCTCACTTTAAGAAGTGGATTCACTCTTGTCTTGGATGGTTAGGAATGAAGACTCCTACTCTTATTTATACTACTCCACCTCCACAATGAATGATGGAAATTACTTGTATTCTAGGGTGGAGATTAATTCTCTAGAATGCTCCACACATTCTAGAAATCTCTACACTCTTCTACTCTATTCCGTATTCTTCTATACTCTTCCATAAGGTTTCAGAAGATTTCACACATCTATAGAATATTCTAGAGGTTTCCACATTCTTCCACAAGCTTCTAGAAAGTTCTAGACTACTCTAGAGTTCTCCAGGACATTCTAGAAAATTTTACACTTTTCTAGAAAGCTCTAGAATTTTCTAGAACATCTCCAATTAAGGAGGGATCTCAACACTTAACTATGATCGACATGGATCAATGAAAAAAGTTAAAAATATTTATAATTTTTCTTATTATGATTTGTAATCACTGGCATGAAGCAATTTATTTTGCATCTAGACATTAATTCATTAAAATAAGTGTTATTAAAAAAGATTTGAAAATCGATTTGCACAATATTTTTCTTCCTTAATTCAATTATATTTTATAATACGAATGTGCAATCAACATGTTCACGTCAATTTTTGACATACACATAAAAACTTTTAGATGCGTAGGATAGGAACGAAAGAGAATTTAATTTCTATAGTAGTAAATAAAGTTCTTAAAAAATAAAAGATCTTTGGAATGCACAAGGGGGCCTTTTTTATAGGCTTGGCTTGATGGTTAAGGGTCGTCAAATCCAGTAGAGTACAGCTCAAAACTTCCGTATCATTATCCACACAGAGGGAGAGATTAAACGTTGTACAGCTTTGTATACATTGCAGGACCGAAAAAATCTAGTAAAGTTTTAAGTATGTACCTACACAAATTATAACACCTTATCCATAGAAGAAAAATCTGGTTACCGTTGACCATTATGCTGGTGTAAAACAGCAAGTCGTCACTCTAGAGGGGCCAGAGAAAAATGTCACTCACTTTTGATCTAAAAGAAGAGGGAATGAATTTAATGGTGAAAATGACATCTTTGGTTTATAAATTTATTATTATACACTTTAAATGATAATATAAAACTATTAATTTAAAGACAATATAGTTTAATTAGTGAAAAAAATTATCTTTCTCTTTAATTTTTCTAATTTTGGGGGAATTATAATTAAGGGAGGAAATTTTTTGTTTCTTATTCCCTTCCAAAATGTTGAGCTAAACATAAAAACTGTATAGAAATTCCTTCTTCTCCGTATCCCTTCAACTAAACACAATGTCATACTGTCTTTGATTCAAGAAAAGTGACAGGAATGGATAGAAAAAAATAACAGAACAAATCCAATAATGTAAGCCTTGGATAGTGTACTTGTATCATGGGGAGTCTTATAGATTTAGAAAGAGAGGGAGGAAGCAAAAGTTGATGCTCTAGATGAATCAATAGGTTGAAATATAGGTATTTGAGGTAAAGTTTGTGTATTTGTAGAGTATCACTATTAAGTTTTAGCCAACATAATAGTCTTATCCAGCTCTAGTGAGATTTGTCTCTAATAAAATATAGTTGTAGTCTTTATCATAAACAAGAGTAAGACTATTAACTATTAAGTTTTGTTTTAGTTGGGGATTAATTATTAATAGTTTTTAATAACCATGACATGTTATATTAGGAATTTAGGATTTCCTATCATGTGAGTTATTTTCTTTAAGAAACATAAACATTCTGAACGTGCCCATGAAAACACCAAATTAAAAGCTGTAACAGCATTGAAGACTAAATCAAGAAGTCCTCAGTATTACTCAGCATTCATATTTATCAGTGATATGCATTGTCTCTGAAACTAAAATCATGCTCCAAATTTCTGTTCTGTTATTTTTGTATTCTGCATGATCGACAAAATGCAATGGTCTTATGTGGTTCAGTTTGAGGTAGTGTTATACATACATGCAGATTGTTATCTCAGAATCTAAAAATGAGTCAAGCACACAATAATGAAAGGATACACAAATTATGACTCACGAATTTTGATCAGTAATGGGGAGCAACTGCATGATGATAAATTAGCCACTGTCTGGACAAGTGATTCTTGAGTTTTGCCACCTAATGTCAAGTTCATGAGAGTGCAATTCTAAAAGTGGAGTGTGTGACCACATGACTCATAAAAACATATTGCTAAAGCATAAACAGACAAACAAAAATCCCTGCTAAAAACTTCAAATTTACTCCAAATAATCTCCACTCAGCAGCTGCATTTTTCCGCTTTCAAACCTGTCGTCAATTCTCTACTCCTTTTAAGTATAAGGGTCATATTCAAAGTTCTCATGATTTTCTAAATGACCTCAATTTCTGTAACATAACAACCATGCGTAGATACGCCTGAAAGGAGTAGAATACTAAACTAATTTCAACCTTATATTTTTCCCCCTCATATTTTCAAGATGCCCAAGGGGCCAAGCCCTTCTTTCATTTTAACTGTCATGTGCTAGAAATTATTACATAGTTTGGGAGGATCATGGACACATAATTGAATTCTATCAATTCTTATCATGGACACGCAATAATCTCAGAGTATCTAATGATATCTCATCAATTCACCGTGAATTTTCAAACGTTATTACATTAGGCTCCAGAGAATAAGAGTCAGTGTGCTGCCCTGGAAAGCAACTACATTAGGCAGTCCATGCTCTATAAGGTTTGAAAAAAAAAAGGTTTAAAATAATTTTTCATTCAAATTCATTCTATTTAGAATATAAAAATACAAGTTTTGTTATAGTCAGGCAGTCCATGCTCTATAAGGCAGAGGATACATGCCATTGTTCTTTCCTTAACAAGCAAGCTATTTTCCATGCAAATCAGTAAACCACCACAATACAACAGCTACATAAGGTTTTAGTGATGAAAATATAAAATTACTTATAGCATGTTTAAAAACAACTTACTTATGTTTGTTATGTTTTCGTTTTTTTTATATCAATAAATTTTAGTCGTTAGTTTTTGTTAGTGGGAGATTTAAACTCATGATCTCTTCTCCCTCCCTTTACCACCAAATCAATCTTATATTTCCTGTTTTCGCTTGTGTTTTACTCGATAGGATTTTTCAGCCACCACATAACAATTAATACTAAAGCCAACCATTAGGCTACCGTGTATTAGAGGATTGATACTTTGTTACATTGAATACATAAGATGAATGATGTGAATCTCTGCTTACAGAAAACTTGGTTCGAATTGCTATTTGAAAGTCGCAATTACGGCCCAACCTATTGAAGAGAGGCCTTTTGTAAGTTTTGATGTAGGGGGAATTGCTATTCTTTCCTTCATATTTGCTATTCATACCGCATATGTGCTTTAAATTGTATTTTCAAAAATATTTTTTTCATGGAGACATGATTTCATTGACAACATATATAACAAAAATGCGTCTATGTTACGTAAGAGGATACAAAAAATTACATAATAAAAATATATTTTCGTTGTATAAAATATATAATAAAAATATATTTTCACTATATTTTTATACATGCATTCTTATACAACAAAAACACATTTGTGTTTTGTTATTGTGAAGGATATATGTTGTTCATATTAATCATATTTGACTCGAACATGATTGACAGGGTGAAAAATACACATGGTCTATATTAAAAAGTTCATCAAAAATGGGATGTACCATTATAATTTTGTTTCCTTTACTCTAGCTTTTGTCTTTTTCCCCATTGCCCCAGCTTTTCTACACCTCCCTATCAGGAACTTGAACAACGGTTGTCAATTCATCAATTCCTTCGCAACATTGATCCCACTTGTAACAATTCCATTCACAAGACAAGAAGCAGCCCAACCAATTCGCCTTCAAATGCAGCTTCATTATACAAAAGTCGCAATTTCTATTTCTATTTTTTTTTTTTTGGGGGGGGGGGGGGGGGGGACTACTTTTAATTTTTTATTTTTATAATATGATTCATTTAACAAGTTTCAATTAAGTAATCCATATCAACCATCAAAATAATTTTCTTCAAAATCGATGACTGCAAATATATATAAAGTTCTTCAACTGTGTGGTCCCTGATTTTCTAGCTCCATGTTAAACTCTACCATGTCTATGGTTTCAGGCTTTGTTTTTATGCCGAAATGATTTGAACCTCGCAAAAAGAACTTCATAATTATATATTCTAGTATCCACTTTTTCTCAGACTACTTTGGTTTGACACATCTTGCCCACTCATAATGCGAGAAAGTAAAAGAAAAAAGGATGGCTCATGAGTGACTTTTTCAGGGTCAAACATAAAGTCATGTATTAGCAAATGCTAAAGAGAGAGATTGTAATTTCCAAAGCCTCTAGTTCTGAAATTACTCGAGGATGAACATGGAAATCAGAAGAGTAAAATTGAAATGGATTCTAGAATTGGACCAACGGATATAGGTAAACTTGAATTTTATCGTTAGGCCAATTTTGTGAAAGAAACTAATATTTACACGCTCAATAGTTAATGATAAAGACTTATGAATGAATTTCGAGTTGATGTTTAAATAAAGTGAGCCAGCAAAAGTAGCTAGCTATAGAAAAAGATTACGAATGCTAAAATTTTCTTTTAAAAGTATTTAACATAATTACTTACATAAAATTCAATTTTAAAACCATATTTAAGCTGCAGAAACAATTCTGTGTCGTACTCACTAGCTAATACTTATAAATAATAAAGGACATATGAATTCTGATATGTTTAAATAAAGTGAGCCAACAAAGCAGCTATGGGGTGTGCAGCAAAAATGTGGATCCAAAGCCAGCAATAAAGAGGGAAATATAAAACAAAAAGAATGATGTAAAATGTTAGTACACAAATATATATTAGCCTGGCGAGTACTGAGTAGTGCGAGAATCAAGAAGTATCACAAGAGCTAGCCAGTATAAGGGTACTGGACAAACATTCAAAATATGCTTATTATCTTGGAATCTTTTCCTCTGTCTCCGTAAACAATGAGTTATTGCTCTCAAAGCCTCAGAATGCTGTGAATATTATTGCATTATCTGTGAACAGTAACTAACAGTTTTGTCCCCATTAATTTCTATTCACTTTTGCAGAAGGACAGTCACTACATTCAGAACGTCGCATATTCTATCTCTTCCTTTAACCTTTGTCTTCCTCTTGTTATATTTTTCTTTTTTGTAGTGTATTCCTTCAAAACCCTATCATCCTTAGTTTCTTTCCCATGACATATCATATAATATTCTTTATTCTCAATGGTGTGTCTTTGTCTCTCATCGCCCTGCTGCCAAATTCCATCTTTATCCTTTAACTAAAACCTACAATGATCATCAGGATTTTATCCCCTCCGTATACTGCCACAAATAGCCTTTTGCTGTTTTGAACATAAAAATTGCTTATATAATATAAAAAGCATTTTCAACCTGATTAAAAATATATATAATTCAGTATTTTACATGTTTACGATATGTATAGGAATACTGACATTTTACGTACGTTGTTTTATATTTTCTCTTTGTTCAAAGAAAAAAGTGTATTAAAATAAAATTTAATTTTCATGTATTGTTAGTTTAAAATTTATTTATTTTGTCAACCAATGAAAAATCAGCATTTGTGTGTATTCCTCATTGTCCCTCTAATTACAAAAAAAAAAAAATCTAACTTCGAAGGGCTAATAGAGTAAAATAAGATAGAGTCTCATCACTTACATATAGATATCTTATAGGTTTAAACCTCCACTTACTTTGTAGAGTGGTTTCTTTTTTGTTGTTGTGTTAGCTTTAGAAAGGTATATGTAATTTTTTTAAGTGCTTTCTATGAGTCTAAACGATTTTTCTTATTTTAGATCAGGATATATTATCTTAAAATTTTTAGTATAAGAATGACATCTTAACAAAAAAAATTTAATGAACACCAGGGTGTGTGTTAGATTTAAAGAAAAGAAAATATTTATAAATACATGCTATTTTAATTAAAAGAATGCATAAGAAAAAGAGAGAGTCATAGGGTGATTTGATAGTTAGAAAGGAAAAAAAAATAAGAGTTAGAGTGATAAAGAGTTCATAGGTTGAAATAATCCTTACTAACATAACATAGTAAACAATAATATTTTCCTATAAAAGAAAAGCATGAGAAAGAGGATTAAAGAAATACGTAGGAGAGAGGAAAGAGTATATAAAAATGAAAATATACGTGACTTCAAATCAAAACAAAGATTTTACACTGTTTTTCAAACACTCAGTTTGAAAATAGACCCATTTCTTGTAATTAATAAGTGTGAACAAAATCATCCCAGAAGCAGTAAAATTTGATTGGATTGTATATTGTAGCCGAGGGAACAGTGGCAGCTAATAATTCCTGCAAGGAAAATGAGACGGGATGCATATTTCCTTTTCCTTGCCAACAAAAGTTGGAGAGGGGCATGAAAAAGTTGGCACCACGATATTCACGACAATTTTTTTCTCCCCTCGAGACACACATATATCAATTATTCTCTTTTTTTCTCTCTTACTCATCACAGAGAAAGAGAAGGATGACACAAACTACCTTGGATTTTTCTCCAACCTTTCAACTACATCACACAACAGCAACATTAATCATCATGCCCTACTCCTCCATGCCACTCTCTCTGACCCTTCATCACCATCATTATTATTACCCTCTCATTGCTACCAACTCTAATTCCTTTATCATAAACATCATCATCATCATCCACCATCCCCTTATTGCACTTGATGATCATAATCACCTTCACCAACACAACAAGGAGCTACCTTCACACACTAAACAAGGTCACAAGCAAGCACAAGGGGAAGTTGATGACAAAGTGAAAAGGTAATGTTTGCTTATGCTTATGAGTGAACCCTAGTTGCTTTTTTGGTTGGAGTGAAAAGGGTCTTTGTTGGTTTTGCTGCAAGATCCAACAACTCCTCCTGGGGAATCAAGCATCTTGGTCCGATCCGTTTCAGTTTTGGCTATGACTATGAGTATATTCCGTGTTACTAAGTAACCCTTTTTTCTCCTTTTAGAATAATCATGTAGCAATATTCAGCTTTAATTTGATTCGCATGACAATTAATTAAACACCGGTTTCTTTTTCAATTATATTGTTCTTCATCCCTCTCCTCATTTCCCACTTTCTGGGTGTGTATGTGTTTCTCTGATTAGTAGATCTCTGCAAAGAAAAAATTGGGTGAAAGTGCAATGTTTATTTCAACCTTTTTTTTTCTGCTAAAGATGTTGTTTATGCAGAAACTACATTCAGAGAGAAAAATTTAATATGTTATTGGCATTTCATGATTTATTTATTTATTTCAAACAATGAAAAAGCAACCTCAGGTATATGTTGTTGTTGTTTTAAAAGGAAGATATACGTTGTTGTAATTAAGAGTCTCCACTACAAGAATTCTTGATAATACATGCTACATACTTTTTTTTAAAAAAAAAAAACTTAAACTGATGGCTTACCGACTGTTAGTGATCCTTCTGTAAAAACCTGGTAGGTAATTTTTATCAATCCTCTAATATACGCTACGCCTCAGTAATACAAGCTCGTTCAACCACTTTGTCAACATGCTCTCAATCTAGAAGTACTCATGAGTCATGATAGTTATCCTACTAATTGCTTTGCTGGGTCTAACTAGGGTTTGCCAGTTTTGGCTATAAGTATCTTATTATTTCCTTTCAATCCTTAGCACGTATAGTACTAATCTTTACTCCCATACATATATGAAAAGAATATGCTCAGAAGTTGCTGACCAAAAATAATATATATGCTCAGGAGTCAAAAAACTCCACTTAAGATTAGCTATCTATAGAGACATGTTCAATTGCCTAACTAAAATAATAATAGAAAGCAAAAAGTCCTTAAAAGAATTGAATTTATATTAATTAGCCTGACACAATTTTACATTGAAATCTTAATTTATATATCATGTATATCTTATTTTAATCCTAGTCTTGAGTGTTAATTCTATGTACATGTGTTAATTTAATTTATGTATATCTTAATTTATACTTTATCTAACCTTGAATTATTCCTAGTTTACAAGATTTGGTGCATATTTGGTTCGACGACTAACTTCTCATATGAAAGACGAGGCTAACTAAAGTGCTTATCACAAATGACACAGCTAAAAGTAATCAGAATATATAATTTGCCAATGACTCCGCATGCTTCACAAGGAAGTCAATTCTAGACCAAAGAGTCAGTAATTGTGTGCTAAACATACATATGTAGCCGATTAGACACAATCTCCTAATTAGTACTATGTTGTGGAGCTTATCATTTTTCCTTCATGGTTCATGTCACAGTTTTAGAATCTAGGCACCGTATAAAAGCACGGTCACGGGCAAATTATTATTATTATTTTTTTACCGGACCTGGAACATGCTAGCATTGTCGTTATCACATATTGATTACATACCCATTTGTAGTTAATTAAGGGATCAAACTGCTCGCTATTTAATTCCATCCCTGATAATAAGACAAAGTCCATCTCGGCTTAACAATTCTGTTAATTCATTCTACCTTAACACTAGTGAAAAAGGAACATTCTAAGTGATTTTAGATCGATTATTTAATAACCGACAATGACAATATAATAAAAATACGGTAATAATTTTGTAATTTGCTTAAAGTTTTCTACATCAGTTACTAATAGATGTAAAATCACCTTTTTTTACATTTGTTATAAACCTTGTCTTCCCTCTGATGTCCCATTGCGTGTCTTGTCTTCCCAAATGTGAACCCTTCTAACCTACAACCTCTGTGAACCTAGCTTGGTCCTTGTTGTTGACGACAGGTACAACCACCATTGGTTGCTGTCATTGCTTCTCCTATCTAAGCCTCACCTTCTTCTTATTCGACTTGTTTTGGATCTCTGACCGTTCATCATTGTTTGTCATTCTTCTTCTTCATTAGGAAATAGACTTGAAGTCGAAACTCCTAATGAAATGACTATTATTTTGAACAGTTTATAAACATCATTTGCCCTTGACGGACGACGGGCAATACCTTGAATGCAATGGGGGCTAACAATGGAGTGAACTTGAGATCATAAAGTTGTTTAATTTCTAGAGAATCTAGGAAAATTGACTAGTAATTTTGAGGTCTTGGATAAATTTTATATTTGACTCTTACTTTAATATAATTTATTGGTTTTCATTTTATATTCTTCTAAATTTTTGAATTGCAAAATTGTTAAATAAAGTTTAATAATCAAGCAATTTTTACATGTTACTCAATGGTAATTCATTTAATCGCTATCTTACAATATAGTTGATCTAAAATTGAATCCCAAAAATATATATTTGAAAAAAATCACAATGACAATAATTTTAATAATTTTAAGTATTATTAATAATATTATATAAACATTATATACATGCATGAAAAAAAATATTTTCTTAATATAGTTTAATACATCAAATATGACATTAATTTTTTTTGCTAGTATTTCTTTTAATACCTTCAATTAAAAAAAAAACCTCAAGACCATTAATATCAAATTAATCCTCACTAAAACTTAAATTTAATTATTTAAGATATTTAATACAATATTTCTATCAATTCATTGTCTTTTAAAATTCTCAACTATTTGGGATTTAAAGTAAATGTAAACTAATTTAAATAAAATGAATTATTTATTTACAAGATCCAAAGAAGTAGTTGTTAATTGAATGTGTGATCTCATCATTATCATTTTCATCAAATTATTTTTTTATGGATCATACTAGTTTTATGAAATTTAATTGCTATATATTCATTTCAATGCATTCTTATTGATGAAAAAAACTCAATACCCATTTTTTGGTTGAATGCAATGTGAATGTAAACTATTTTTTTTTCTGTATTATTTAAAAAGAATAATAAATTTCTCAAATAATTAAGACAGAAATTAACCAACCGCAGCTTACACACCTTTTCTCACACACAACAATACATATTTAACCAAACCAAGATCGGTTAACAATAATACAATTAACAATTCATATAACAGTTTGCACAAGAATATTTGTTGTGTCTATCCCTTTCTCTCCTATACATCATTTATTACATGTTATAATGATAGAGAGATAGACACAAAATAAACTTGTAAGAATTGTTGTGTGTATCAAATCTCTAATTAATTTACTTACTTTCGTAAAGAATTTATTTACTATTATTGTCCATTTAGGTAACAAGCGTTAACTAAAAAAATTAATTTCATTAACTTTTAAATGCTACATTACTACTTAATTATTTATATTTTATTGTGTCATGCATTAAACAATAATTTAATTTATTTTCTTTTTTAATATCTTTTAAACTCGGTGCCCTTTGAAATTTTCAATATATAATTCTATCTTTTTTGTTGTTTCATTTTGTATACCCTTAAAACAATAATTAAAATACAAGTTATTGGGTGATAATATATAAGTTGAAAAACTGAATCCTTAATCTTAATTTTATACATACTCAATTACTATATATATAGTAACTTCAAAATAGAATTACACCAATAAAAATAATTTAGTGAGGGAAGAAGGCATGTTTTATCATTGCATATATAGAAACTTTTTGCAATCTGTGTTTACAACGTATAGATCTTATAATAGAGATTTAATTGAGTGCATGACAACTACAGAAAACAATAACACAATATCATGGAGGAGTAATAAACCCGTATTCAAGGACATAATTAATTTGGTTAAATACATATCTTATATTACAACTCGTGACTCACTTTTTTAAGAATCGTAATAGTTATAAGCATGTTATAAACCCGTATTATGAAGATCTTCATTCTCTTTATCTTTAGCATAACATTAGCTTGTGGTTTACTTGGAAATGTTGTTTCAAATGCCAATATTCTTCCATATGAAGTCATTTTTAAGTTTAGTGTGATTCTATAAGTGACACTCGAAATGCTGCTATATACCACCCAGTTATGCCTAGTAATAGTCCTTAAGGTTCAACATACTTTAAACATCCTTCTGGACGAATGTCAAATGGGCGACTAATCATAGATTTCATAGGTACATGGCTCTTCCTTTTTTTTTGAGATAGCTTAAATAAAATATTTGTGTGTGCAAGAGAGAATATGCCATAATATATCTTAGAAATCACACATTGTAGATTACACTAACCTATGATCTTTTTAATTGTAGTTGAGGCATATGGGATGCCAATGTTATCAGCCTATTTGAGTCTCACCGAAGGACAAGACATTAAGAAATGAGTATATTTTGCATTTTCCTAATCAAGAGCACTCAATAAGAATTCTTTTGAAGAAAAAAGAATCAAATTAGATGAAGCTGCTTATTCATTGAGTACTCAACTTGATTGGTTTAAGAAACTCATGCCCTCCCTTTGTAATAGCATAAAAGGTTTCACCAAAACTCTTTTAATAATGTTTCTACCAAATATTTGAAATTTTTTCCAATGTGACTAACAACGTTTATTCCATTTTATGATAGAGTGCAATAACTACATCAAAAACTCATTGTTTCTAGTGGGTGAGATTGGTGGGAATGATATTAATACAATAATCCCATATAAAAATATCACAGCACTTGGTGAATTGGTTTCACCAATTGTTGAAACAATTATCGATACCGCCTCCATATGTTATATCAAATTTATGTCAACTTCAATTTTAATAGACTAATTAAATTTGGATTTGAAATATGATTGATTAGAAATTGATTTTTTTTTCTTATATTTGCTAGGAATTAATAGAAGAAGGAGCAGTAAATCTAGTCATACCAGGAAACTTCCCAATTGGGTGCTTGATGGCTTACAATGCTTTCATCAAGTATTATAATGAGCAACTCAAAAAGGCTATAAAGATATTAAGACAAGAAAACACAAATGCTAAGATAACATATTTCGATTATTATGGTGCTACCGAATGTTTATTTCAAGCACTATGGTAGGTTGAGTTTTTTATTATGTTATTTTTTTAGATGAACAATATATAATAAAACATTATTGTTAATTTTGCAGCAATTTTTTCTTATCATGTTCATTATATTATGTTATGTAGGCTTTTCTTCCGATAAAATCGAGACTTTCAGAGCATGTTGTGGAAATGATGAACCTTACAATCTCAGTTTACAAATATATTGTGGAAGTCCTGCTGCAACAGTTTGCCCTGATCTTTCAAAACATATAAATTGAGATGGACCCCATTTTAATGAAGCTGCCTATAGGCTAATAGCAAAGGGAATAATTGAGTGCCCTTTTGCTAATCCTTCTCTCAAAGCCCCTCCTTTCAAGATAACTTAGAATGGAAGCAAGCACCGAGGAGAAATTAATAAGAATTTCAATATATTTTTATACATGTTTTATCCTTCATGGATGAAACAAGCAAAGAGTTGGTAGAACATGGATCTTGTATTCTTCAATGGAAAACCATTATTAATTGTTGCATAGTTATAACTCGTATGCTTTCTTGCCTAGGATAAATGGGACCAAAATGAAAAAAAAAGGTGCAAATGGTTGTTTTTGAAGGCTTTCGTCTTGTATCTCATTTGTTTGTTATGTTATAACCATGAACTATATATTGTTTTGTAATGACAACAAGTTTGATGGAATTTGTATTGTATCAATAAAAAAATCCATTAATTAGTCTATGCTGGTGTGCTACAAATAATGGGTGAGGGGCAACAATGCCAACTTGGTTAGGATTGCAATCCTCATAGTGATGCATTAGCATGTCTTTTTTACCTTAAAAAAAGTCTTCACATTTTTTTTGTGCGATCTTGTTATTTTTAAGAAAACAAGCTTGAATGATTTAATTGACTACTTCAATAGAGAAATAGATCAATGGTTTGATAGTCTCTTTAAACAAAAAATCAACCACTATGTGATTTGAATGGTGATCTTTATGCCCCTAGGAATTAAAAAAATGTCAAAAATTGATTAGATCGCATAATTTGATTGGACAACCTCTTTAAATTATAAAATTTATACCAATGTTATGAAAATTGATAGTCATTGATCCAGTCGAAATAGTGGATCAGTGGTCCATCTGGTGGACCAATAATTGTGTATCTATTATATATAAGTATATAACTAATATTATTTGATTAAGAAAAGTTCATCCATATTCCAAAATCTAAAATAACAACTGATAATAATGAGACATCAAGACGACATCGTAGAGGTGATCCATTTTTTTTTTGCGTGCATAGCTCAGTCCGAGTTTGTAAAATCAAGCTGAGTCATCGGGCTCCCTCAAAACCTATCAGGTTTGGCCGGATCATCCCAGGCCACATGCATGAACAGTCCAATAGTAAAACTGATCCGGTTAACTCATTAGATATCGGTTGAACCAATCCGACTAGTGGGACTGAACCGATTTTTATAACATTGGTTTATACAAATCAATTTGTAAATTAACAATAAATTGTCCAAATTTTTAATTAAATATATCACTTTTAATTTAATTTAAATTCAATTCAAATTCAATTCTAAATTGACTTGATTTTACAAAAAAAAATTAAAACAACATTAATTTTAAATCAAAGGGATATATAACTTTTCAAAGGCCTACAAATACGCTTTTCTTTTAGTTTTTTTAGGCAAAAGCTTCAATGTTTCCTGGGATTGACCTTGGGCTATATTATGAAAGATTCCAACCATACTACCAAAACTGAGCCCCTAATTGAAAATATCAATAAAATGTCGTGATGGCTAATTTGCATAGCCCCTCCCAAAAATAATCCCAAACAACCTAAAAATTCAACCAAAATTTAATATCTCTCTAGTGCTCCACAGACATAAAAACACTTGTGAAACTCGACCATAAATTTTTTATTCCCCAAACATATATAAAAAAAAATCCATAAAATCCTAAAAACCAATACATCCTTAAACCTGTTCAAAATCACTGAATCAATCGAAAATCAGTAAATCAAATTGGCTAATCAGTTTAATTGGTCTCGTTTAAAACTATTTTAAAAAAAAAAAACTTTCAAAACGATATTGTTTTAATTTTAAAAAAAGAATATGATAACTTGTAACATTTTAAGTGAAGTTTACTTTTTATTATTATCAATTTATATATGTTATGTTATTTTTTTTAATATTATTAGGATATTATATTAAAATATTAAAAAAAATTATTAACAATGTTCAATCTATCCCGATTAAACCATTAACTTTTAAATTAGTCCCTTTATTAGTTTGATGACTGGTTCTGACAACATTGGTTAAAACACTCTAAATAGTTGTTATGATTTAAAAATCTTGTAATCAAATCCTTCACTGATGCAACATTATTACACCTCTGTTAGTTTATGCTAATTAGATATTATGATTTAAAAATCTTGTAATTAAATCTGTTAATTCTTATGAGGCTTCTTTCTAGAGGTTACTGTATGCTAAATCCTTACTGCAATCTCAGCAGGTATATTTGTGTATAATCAAGGGAGAACTATTATCTGAAACCCCATTTTCAGAGAGGTCAATCAAGTGGCTGATGAAATAGCAAAGCAAGCAATGGAGGTGCATATATACTAGATATCATGTGTTTCTGTTTGCTCCTAATTTTATTTTATATGCTTTAAGAGTTGATATAGCTCGGGTTTTTTTCGCTAGAGGCTTTTAGTTTCTTCTCTTGTAAAAAATTTAAATTTAAATTACAATTTTTTGTGGTTTTAAAATCGCCAAAATTAATTCAAGCCCCCCCCCCCCCCAAAAAAAAAAAAAAAAAAAAAACTAGACCTTGACTTCTTTCCCTCATCTTCATTCTAACTTGCATAAACCATGCCCACTGGTATATACCACTTTTACACACAATAGATCTTCACTACCAACCACAGCGTACACACCTTTCCTCACACAAAACCATACATATTTAACCAATCCAAAATCAGTTAACAATGCAAACAATAGCAATACGAACCACCAGCTACCACTCCCCTGTGTACCCACTTTATGACAGACCCTCAACCATCATTGGAACCAGAATCAGCCATCCAGATTTAATAAGCACGAACCTGGAGCATTGACCCATTTAGAAAAGAGACTATAAATCTCGTTTAGGCATTTCACCAAACACCATCCACGCATCTGCCAACATCCTCACACACAAGCAACACGACTTGATTCTAACGATTTTAAATTCGTCAGAATTTGTAATTTAAATTTTTAAATGAATGTTAACAGCTTTTAAATTGCTAAAAATCGCATTTTAATTTTTTTAACTGACATGTCAGATATCTAAAACAAAAATTTCAACAAAAAAAATATTAGAGAACCAAAACAACATTTGCTCATTTGTTAAGAAATTAAAATATATTAGTCTTTTTTATTTTTAAGGGTTTATATATCCTTAACTTTAACTGCTGGCGGAGACAAGAACAAAACCTTTTTCTCATATTTGACACTTTTTGCAGAGTGAAAGAGGAGGGAAAACAGAAGCTAACAACTAAAGAAACAAGACAAAGTTTAGCTTCAAGTTTTCATTATATTATCTAATGTTTGGTTAATCAAAAAGGGGAAGGAAAGTGGGATAAAAAACTGCAGCTTTCATCGGATATTTTTCGGAGCCAAACAAATGGAATAGTTAGCTATAATTAGAAGAATGGTTAAGATGAATAATCTCGTCAGTGGTATTATTAATTTTATATAATAACTATGGACGAAATGCAAACTTAATTAACCTTCTGAACGTAAAAGAAACAAATCCATCAAAATTTGGAGACTTAGGATTTCAATTATAATCAATGCTCAAGTATATGTACAATACAATTTAATTAGAAAAGAAATAATAAGGACATTCTGAACATGGGAATTGAAACAACTACATTTTAATTTACTATTGCACAAATGAAAAATGGATTATGCCAACAGAATCAGTGTTTCACTATATCACTTCTCTTGTGCATTGAGCGGCAACAAATATTCGAATGCTTTCGCACAAAGGACACACGTATTAAAATTAGGGATTCCTCCCTACGCAGAATTTTTTTCTCTTCGTGGCTCTAGCAGCAGTTAAAATTAGGGATTTAGAAACCCTTAAAAAATATGAAATAAAAGAGTAATTACCATATTAGGATACCATGTCTGCATAATAAAAATAGTTAATCGCCAGGTTATATTATCCAATCAGCAATGTCAAAAAAAAAAGTTCAATCAACATAAACTAACAGAGTTGTAACGGTGTTTGCTAGTGGTAAGTTTAATAATAATATTCTTAAATTATCAAGACTTCCTTAAAGTATTTTTTAACTCTAAAGACAGATTTAAAAACTAAAAAACAATATAGAGACCTATACAGGTTAATTTAATCAAATAAGTATAAGGTGCTTCTACTCCAATGAATTTATCAGCCAAACTTGGAGTAGGGGGATAATCCAAACATGCTTTCTACATCATGTTTGCCGTTTGTTTCAACAAGTTTGGTTGAACAAATGGGAAACCAAATACTAGACATTACAGCATGTTTGCCGTTTGTTTCAACAAGTTAAAAAATGTTTTCTTTAACCATATAAAATTAAAATCCAGCTGTATCTCAAACATGCTTTCTACATCATGTTTGCTGTTTTTTATATATATTTCAGATCATGGTTACATAATACATGTATCCATGATCTAAATTGTAGTTAAATAAACATTTTGAAAGTTGAATGGAAAAATGTTCAAATTTTAATTTGGTCCCAAAATTTGCAAAACTGTAAGAGATGGGTGCCAAAAATGCAACTAAGCCTTTATATATATATATATTAGATCATGGACACATAATACAGGAACAGGGAAAGAAACCATTCCAGCAACATAAAATGGTCTACTACTTTAGGAGAAAACATCATAGATGGGTTTATGCTTTGGTTTTAGTTACACAGCCAATACAGAATCACGTTCTCTGGCAAGTCAACCTTTGACATAGACCAGTAGTCATATAATCTTTGGTCTGAATAAATCTCCCTCGACAAGTGTGCTCAACATGAAAAACCAGGGTTTTGAACTTACAATGAACAGTGTCATACTTGAAATGATGTAAGATGCAGAGACAGGCTGAAACCAGAGGCCATAGAACAGAGAAAAAAAAAGGCCTGGCTTATTTTAAATCAAACAGCAATTTGCAATAACAAGGGCAGCAAGAGAGCATTTATTCCACTTAAGACAGTGCATAAGCAGCAATATCAAGCTTTCAAAGACTGTCCTGCTTTTGACAAATCTTCAAGTGCCTTAAAGATCTGTGCTTCGGACAAGCCTTCCAATTTGATGCCTTTCTCAACACCCAAATCTAGTATTAAGGAACAAATTACTGGAAATCAGGGTCCATCACAAATAGATTTATTGAAAATGATGCAAATTAAAAATAAAAAAAAAAAGATACCTTAACAAGATATAATCAGAAAGGCACGTCAAAGATGGACAATATTAAGTCAGTTTGGATGAATTTCTCAACAAAAGAAGGAAACAAAATGAATCAAACTGTTCGCATAAGTTAAGATTAACTCGTGAATATCAAGTATTTTAGAAGCTGTCTCGTCTAACTTTTCCATAAGCATCCCTTTACTAGAATTCTAGCCTTGGAAATGTTTTAAACAGTTGAGTTTTACAATTGAAAAGCTCCCATAAGCTAGAAGCTAATCGAAAATAGATCATTATATGTAACTTCATGCCTTTCCTAAAGCAAGTGCAATATTCATTTTCCTTATTTTAGATTCTCCCTTCCTAAGAAATTTGTCATGCATACCTATTTTGTTTACATTACATAAGAAAGCATGTTGACCAAATATTTTAAAAAATGATAACATAATTTCTTTCAGCGGTAATCTAGAAGTGCCCAATAGGAGGGTATTTCTTACAACTAAATAAAAGCATGTAAAGTTATTGTGTTTGAGTATCAATTATGCCCAAAAAATAAAGCACAGATTGCAGAAGGCACGAACCTCATCCCTATGAAATTATTCTCTTGCAATCTAGATATATTAATGTAATATTTAATACATGGATGAATTCAGCAGGCTGAGATTTCAGCCATACCAATTCAACACCTGTACGGCTGAATTTTCAGCCACATTATATGATTTCACTGTGTGCAAGAAAGAAGCATAATTTTGCTTTTAGATAACAGTCAAAATTGGGATAATATTAAATTTTACTTTCTACCGACTACTAATACTATTATTTTTTCAGAACTTTGCAGCCCCAGATATGAAATTAAGGGGACAATGCAGATTAACCAATTTTCTGTCTAAGTGCATTAATGTCAATGCATAAATCCTTAGTTCCTATGATAAAACTAGGGCAGGAAAGGGTTGGTAACGGTGATACATAATATGAATGCAAGACTGAAGGTGACAAATTCAAATGAAAAAGATAAAGAATTAAATTTAAGATGGTTGTACCATATCTTGCCCATAATTGAGGTTCAACTCCACTGCACTCACGAATTAATATTGGCAATTTTGGGTTCAATGTCTTTAGTTCCTTATAATTCCTCTCCACAAAAGCCCTGAGATATCAAAAAAGAATAAGAACTCATTTTATATTCAAATACATATGACACGCAAGTATAACTAGTCAACCAAGCAATATACACAAATAATAAATAATGCTGAGAAATTTCAGCCCAAAGAAAGGTAAAATATCCGTTTATAACCTTGCAGGTGAGCTTGCAGGAGATGACTGGCACATCAAAAACCGAAGTTCTTTTATGTTTTTCGAAAGATGTCCTCTCCATGCCATTGCTTCCCCAGATCAAAGTTATAATATTTGTGAGTTTTACCTCAATACAAGGCAGAGAAA
Organism: Glycine soja; assembly: GCF_004193775.1. Classification (NCBI taxonomy): domain Eukaryota; kingdom Viridiplantae; phylum Streptophyta; class Magnoliopsida; order Fabales; family Fabaceae; genus Glycine; species Glycine soja. The sequence continues at coordinate 16,161,080 of NC_041007.1, read as the reverse complement.
AAAAGGAGATATGGCCTAACAATGCTACTGCTACCACCTGAAATAGTATAAAAGGAAAAGCATGTGTTCAAATCCTATTCCACAATAGCTTTGAAAAATGTTCACAAATATCAAAAGTGCACTAAATACAAAAGTATTGCATGTCTAAACTACAAATAGTTACAATGGATAAAAAGGCCCAAAAAGATATTTCCATGTTTTTGGAGACATTTTTGCACTGTTTTCAATTGCACATAGGCGTAAAGGTGTAGATGCCAAGATTATGTAGAGTAAAACTGAAAACAGTAAAGTTCCAAAAGCAATAGCATTCTAAACAGTCAAGAAATTCAAGCAGATGGTGTCTGAAAATGTGTTCACCGAGTTTTCAAAAATTATTTTTCATTTTAGCCCAACCCATATTCAGTCTTCTTCCGATATGCAAGTAGCACTCAACACTAGGACCTAGAGAAGTTTTAAACCTCCAACTTCGGCAACTTGTTTGCAAGAATGCTAAAAGCATGAAAGAAGAACTACACCTTCCAAGAACATTACAATCTATGCCTAGTTGATATGAATATTCTATTATTCTTAAATATGAATCAAATCATGAGTAAATTAACTTGGCTGAAAAAATAGAATAGAATACTTGCAGCAAAAAATTCAACAGTTTTTCAAAACAAGGGGGTCCGGGGGAACAATTAACTCTTAGCAGGAATTAAGAAAAAAAAAACTAAAGCATTAAGAAATTTATAGCTGACAAATTTTTAATTGGAGACTCAACTCAGGTTTTTGTAACTAAATATTAGCTAAAATAATGTATTTACGGAATGTCTTAGTATTCTTTAGTTGATTACACTCAATAATGTTTTACATAAGAAAAAGAAAGGTATTGGACTCAAATATGAAACCCTAAGACCCGACCCATAAACAATACTGTTAGCTTGCACCGTCCCTATCCCTATGGATGAGTGAAAGGTCAGCGACGGCAAGATGGAGGCCGCAGAAGCTGTCACCGGCGACGGCGAAGGTCGCAAGGCCTTGTCCAGTGACGGCGAAGATCGCTATTTGACCCAACATGTTCCAGAATCCTGCGATTCAAACAGAAATCACGATTCCAGCGACTCTCGCGAATTGATACGAGAATCGCTATAGTAGCTATACTTATTACCATGTCCTAGACTATCAATTCGGATAATAGAAGGCATATTTATTCGAATCTAAGTAGGAAAATACGATAGCAGGCAACAATTTCGTAACATATAACATGGATTTTCTAAATAAATAAAAGAAAAAGGACATTGCTTGAAATACCTTAACTGTGCCCCAAACCGTGTCTGGTCTCGGTGTCGTTCAGGAAGGTAAAGAACGGAGATGAGTAAAACTGATAGGAATCGAAGCTCAGTGGGGTGGAATGGATGTCACTCAAAGTCCATCCAAGCCCAACCTTCTTGGGTCAGCTTAGTGGGCCCGTTTAAATGTTCAAGTCCATTCCTAATTATCCTATATTTTCTCTTTGGGACTTTTGTTTTTTCTATGTTCTTAATTTTGGAGTAAGGATGAAATTCCTTTTTCCTCCTAGAGGGATGTGTTCCATAAAACTAGTTGAGTTAAAAGCTGATAAATAAAAAATTATTTCATTGCATTATAAGTGTGTGGTAATATTATCTATTGAGATAATTAAAAAATACAAAATTACATTAAAGATAAAAAATAATAAATTTTTATCTTAAATATAAAAGATTAAAAAGAAAATTAAAAAATTAAAAAATTAAAAATTAACTTATTAAATTATAAGTGTTCAATAAAATTAATCTTCAAAATAAATAAAAAATAAAAAATAATATAAAAATAATAAAATCATGTTTTGTTAAAAAAACTTATAAGAAAATTTGATAAATGTATTAAGGATAAAAATAAAAATTTAATGTTTTAAAAAAATTTATTTCAAATAAAAATATTAAAAATTAGTAAACAGACTTAATTATCAAATCGTTAAACAACATTTTTAGCAAATAAAAAAAAATTAAACCTAACTAAAATATTATATAAAAGCTGTGTTTTAGTTTTTTTTAAAAAAAAAAACTAAACTAAGTTAAAAGATTAGTGAAGATAGTGTAGTAAGTGCTAACAAAACAAGCTTGACTCTTAAACTCTCGCAGTTTCTGGCGAAACCATGAGTGAAGAGAGCGAGAGAGATACGAATCCGGCGGCGGCGCCACCGTGTCCGACGGTGAGTCAACGGGACCAGTGGATGGTAGAGTCGCAGGTGTTTCAGATTTACCAACTCTTTGCCACCATTCCTGGCAGCGCCCAAAACCTCATGTATCTATCACAGTAACTGCAACAAACATCACTTCTCTTCATTCTCCGTTTTGTATTATTTCGTTTTCTTAACGTTTTTTTTTCCTCCTCGAAGGTTAGAGCTGCAACGCGATAATCACATGCAGTATCTCTCCAAAGGCCTACGCCATCTCAGTTCCGCGTTTTCTGTCTTGGACGCTAAGTGAGTCTCTCTCTCTCACACACACACTCTGTGTTTGTGTGGTTTGAATCTGTCGCAATTTCGGTTATTGTTTTTGGATTGAATTTAAACTTTGTGGTTAAACACAGTCGACCCTGGCTCTGTTACTGGATCTTCCATTCCATTGCTTTGCTGGGAGAATCCGTCGACGACGAACTCGAAGATAACACTATCGATTTTCTTAACCGTTGCCAGGTTTCTAATTCTAATTCTAATTCTAATTCCCCTTGCATTGCTTGCTTTTTTTTTTCGCTTCCATTGATTGCAAACTAATAATTTAGCTTTAAAACAGGCCTGTTTGGATAATTTCTGAAAAGCACTTATATGAGAAGGAAATAAAATAAGCTTCTCCATAAACTAAAATTAGCTCTAATAGCTTACGCGTAAGTTAAAAATCTGAATTTAACATTTTAAATTCTGATATAAGAATATTTTTAATTATTGACAATTTCTTTAAAAAAAATATGGCAATTCAATCTAGAGAGATAAAAAAGGATAGATTAAAAGGCACAATTATGTATGCACTATGTATTGAGTTTTTCTGATTGTGTCTGCCAAACATTGCCTAGCTGATCCTTTAGTTTTCATGTTTTATAATCTTTTGATTTAAGACTAGATTTCTTGGCTAGCCACATTTTTCTCGTCCCATTTCTATCCCTTCTTAAATTTCTTCTTCTTTGTATTCAACAGGATCCGAATGGTGGATATGCTGGGGGACCAGGCCAGGCAAGCAACTATTCTAATCTTTTGCCAATTTCTACTTGATTACTGAGCTATGGTTTTATTCAATTTGATTCCTACCTTCTCCTTCTCCAAATCTAAAACTTCATTTTTTATCTCTTGCTACCAACTCTAATGTATATGGATAAAAAAACTGACTAATGTTGTGGTTAGTTATGAAGTAAAACATGCTTCTATAATTATGTATATTATATAACTGCTGCTTTTACAAACACTAAAGAAAATATGTCAAAGGGAGGTTATGTCGTACTGTTTTAGTTGGAACAAATTCAGTTGAATAAGTTTAGGCTGTATTTTTATTCAGTTTTTATTTTATTTATGTTGTTGATTGTTTTTTTGTCTAATAGTTTTAATCTTTTATGTGTGTGGCATGTGCATGCTTGTGAGACTTATATGCTTTATATTTTTTAGGGTTACTTTCTTATTTCAGTAACTGTAGTCTTGGAAGAGTATAAAACTTCTCAAAATATAAGTTGCATGTCTTTCAGTGTTTGAGAAGCCTGAATTAATGATTAATGTCATTGAAATTTTCTCTACAGATGCCTCACATTGCCACAACATATGCTGCAGTTAATACACTTATTACTTTGGGTGGTCAGAAATCCCTGGCATCAATTAATAGGTGGTCAGTTTATGCACCCAAAGCAAGTTTATAAGATATTATGTTGCATTATTTATTTGCTAGAGTTAGTCTTCATTTGTGTGGAATTGATTGGTTTAGTACTTTGAACATATTATTCTCAGAGATAAACTGTATGGGTTTCTGCGGCGGATGAAGCAATCAAATGGGGGATTCAGGTTTGATATCCTATACATCTCTGCGACTTCAATTAACATTAAGTTATACTTATATCCTGTATCCATTTATACTTGTATTTGATAAATATGCACTAAATTTGTATAAATAAAAGATAACCATGTTGTGATATTGCTTACAAGTCCATATATTTACACACTGCTTGCACTTGCATCATTCACACCCTGTGACAGATTTTGATTTGCTTGTGTTTTGTGGAGCCAGTTGGGCAGACATTAATCCACCATCATACACAAATCTGAAGGGTGTGACTTCAAGTGCTGTGTTAAAATCATTTCTAAAAGCAAAGTATTCTCATTGTTGTTGACACATGCAGAATTGATTTGAGAAACCATTTTTCTTAACCCATTCTTTCCTTTTCCATCATCAAATACTTTATTCAGGATGCATGATGAAGGAGAAATTGATGTTCGAGCTTGCTACACTGCCATTTCTGTAAGTTGGTATCTGTCTTTATTTCGCACATGCTTATGTATGTATGCGAATGATCAGACATTTTTACTTTATGTATCAGCTCCATGCATAATTCTTATTTACATGGTTATTTCATTTTAGTTAACATGGCTAATGGCTAAGATAGCATATTACTAATTAAGAATTACAGGGTGTTTAAAAAAAAAACTCTTGGCTAAATGAGACAGTTTTGCTGTCATCATGACTTCTATTATCTTTCATATCAGAGGGTTTTTTTTAATGGTATAAAACAGTGTCTATTGCTTAACATAGAGATTCTTATTGGAACCAGGTTGCAAGTGTTTTGAACATTTTGGATGATGAGCTGATCAAGAATGTTGGAGACTACATTTTAAGGTTAGTTTCAAGAAGCAATAACTTTAATTTTGGCACTAAATCTTACTGTTTGTTTCCAGCTTGGAGGCAATGTAGAAGAGAAACTTCATACAACTTAAACTCATTATTTTTTGTTTCTGTTGCTTAGATTGTTGATTGATTTTCCTTAATAAGCTCAATTGGCAAGCATCAAAATATGCCTGCATCAAGCAAACTCTTTTATTATTTCTTCAGTAACCATGTGTGGCCTCACAAGTGACCTTTAAGTACAGCCACTGGTAATAATTGGAAGCTGCACAATGTTAATACAGATTTTTCTCCATTTTTTTTTATGTTCATTTTCTTGGTGCTCTAAATGGTTTTTGGCATTAAGGAAAACTATTTTATGATCCTTTCGTTAATTTACCTTAAATGGGATTGGGACTTGTATTATTTGAAATTTGAAAGTGAATTCTCTCCAGTTTTTGGTGCTGCAAAGTGCCTTTGGCAGTTTTTATGTTAGAATTAGACATGGTTTAGATGGCTAATTATTGTTCCAGCTATTTGATGGCTTTGCACTGCAGAACTTAGGATTTCTTGGTATTAATGTCAGTCCAATAGTCAACTATAAATGAAATAATTAATAGGTTCTGCTAATGAGTGCCTTGAGGGTACTGTTAAAAAATTAAAAAAAATAATATATATATATATATATATATATATTTATTCAAAATCATGTTGGGTTGCATTTGAAATCACAGTAGGAGTACAATGATAACACCTATACACAAAATTTTTACTTTTGATTCTTTAACTTCAATCTTAAGGGCATTTGCTTACATTTTAAATAATTAATTCTTCTTGTGTAGTTATGCAATACATGTTTTATTATTTGGTGTCTGTGGTTCTTTGCAGCTGTCAAACATATGAGGGTGGCATTGCAGGTGAACCTGGTTCTGAGGCTCATGGTGGGTATGTGTCATCATACACTCTCCCTCCCTCTTATTATACCACTTCACCAAGAAAGGTGTGATTAAAAACAAAAGGAGGTACAAGGCACATTCTTATTCTTGACTATTTGTTTATCAGGTACACCTTTTGTGGATTAGCTACAATGATTCTGATTGGTGAGGTTAATCGCTTGGATCTGCCTCGACTAGTTGTAAGAGAATTGTTCCTTTTCTACTGGCTTCCAGTTCATAAGAACTTTTAAGTTTCTGACACTTAAGTTATATGAACGATTTAATTATCTGAGGCATTGCATTAGGACTGGGCGGTATTCCGGCAAGGTAAGGAATGTGGATTCCAGGGGAGAACAAATAAATTGGTGGATGGATGCTATTCCTTTTGGCAGGTGATTGAAATTTTACTTTTTCTTCATCAATCTTCTTTGTGATATAGTTCGATTGAAACTTGAATGTAATCAGGGAGGTGCTGTTGCTCTATTGCAAAGATTATCTTCCATTATCAATAAACAAATGGAAGAGGCATCACAGACTTTTACGATATCTGATGTATCTGAAGCAAAAGAAAGTTTGGATGGGACCTCTAGTCATGCAACATGCCATGGTAAGCATGAAGGTAGGTTGACTTTGAAGTACATGCTTGAAAACTTTATATGATAAGTTTTCCCCTTAATGATCTATATTTCTATCTAATTTTATTTTTCATGCTATTAATACTTTGTAAAATTTTAATTCTTGCAGGCACTAGTCAGTCCTGTTCAGCTGATTATAAAAGTATCGGTTATAACTTTATTAATGAGTGGAGAGCACAAGAACCACTTTTTCACAGCATTGCTTTACAGCAATATATTCTCTTATGTGCACAGGTCTGCATTTTATCTACTAGTTCCATTTCATGATCCTCATATTTCTAATTTCTCTCTTTAGGTGCCTTGTTGATTTTTGGAAATTTTGAATTGAAAGTTTAGCTTTATTAATATGATTGCATCTTGTCCAATAATTTGAACATTCGAAATTTTGATCCATCTGACATTATGTTTTGTAAACATACAGATGGATGATAAGTTAGAAATTTTAAATTTCTGTATGAACTTTGACATAATCAAAATGTTAGTTGAATCATTTGACTCCTTGCCAAAACAAAAAGGCGTTGAATCAGTTGTTGACTTCATTTTCAGACAAATTAAAAACAAAGTTTAACCTTTTAGTAATTAATTTCTTTTAACCAATTCTATCTTTGTACTTACATTGCTAGCTTCAATTTGTTGAAAATTGCATTATTGTTTGGCTTGATGCAGGACCAAGCGGGTGGACTGAGAGACAAACCGGGTAAACGTAGAGATCACTATCACACATGTTACTGTTTAAGTGGACTCTCATTGTGCCAGTATAGCTGGTCAAAGCACCCAGATTCTCCACCGCTGCCTAACCTAGTATTGGGCCCCTACTCTAATCTCTTAGAACCAATCCATCCCCTCTTTAATGTTGTCTTGGATCGATATCGTGAAGCTCATGAATTCTTCTTTACTGAGTCCTGACCACTGACCTGGTTTTAGCTGCCAACATCTTTATGTATACTGTAAAATAAATTCATTGGATTTGGAACAATGCATATAAATGTAAAACAGCATTGGATTGATAGGTTTTATGTCTCCGGGTTTTGATGATTATTGATAATTTGACATGGATATGTACTGTTCCGAATGGCAAGATGTGATCTGTAACTTATCTCATTTAGTGGGATAATACTTTGTTGTTGTTGATATGAATATGTATATTCGTAAAACAGAAATTTATGTCTATTGTGTTGTGTTCATATGAATGTTCTCATAAAACAGAATAGGCAAGGGTCTAACTTGTGGAGGGGAATATGTAAGAGTTGGGATCAAGTTTAGCAATTGCTCTCATGGAATATTGGAGATGGTGAGACGGTCAGATTTTGGGGGAATGAATGCTTGGGTGCCTGGGAATGGGAAGCTGATTGATGTAGCCGAAGGTGCTGTTCCTCATGAAATCTCTTTGAAAAAGTTTCTGATTTTCGAAATGATCCTTTGTTTGTAGAAATTTGGAGATGGAAAGGCCCTGAGAGGATTCGCACATTCCTTGGGAAATTGGCTACCAATACTCTTTTAACTAATGAAGTTAGGCATGTCAGGCACTTGGCTAATGACCGTTCTTGTTTGCGGTGTTTGGGGGTTGACTGAAAATATTGATCATATATTTCGGTTATGCCCAATTACAAGAGTTGTGTGGTACCTTCTCTTGCCTGCGTCTAAGCACCAGGATTTTTTCAATCAAGATACTAAGACGTGGATGCTTCTGAATTTTAGGGATACCGCAATGGTTAATGGTAGAAGTTGGCTCCTCATTTTCGTTGTTGCTTTAGATATCATTTGGCAAAACAGAAGCAACTTCATATTTCAAGGTCTCACATCTCAACCTGCTGACATTGTCAAGCACATTTTGTCTAAGGTGGAGGTAATTGATGATAGCTTGCAGCAGTTTGTTTGCTAATTTAAATTATACTGGGAGTAATGGGAGGGCTCAGGTCGTGATTTGTTGGGTAGCCCCTCGTGCATGCCAATTTAAGCTGAATTGTGATGCCTCAGGGCATGTTTGGATTTCTGTTGGAATGGTTTCAAAAGTATATTTTAGAGTAAAATCAGTTTGGGTTATGTTTGGCTACCCTTTAAAAGTATGTTTGATGGTAAAATTTTGTCTAGAAACTAAGTTTTGGAGAAGGAATACTTGAGAATATTTTGTAAACTCAGTTTGCAAACTTAATTAAATCAAACTTAAGTTTGCAAACTTTAATCCAAACATGCACTCAGTTAGCTTGGATGAGAGGAAAACTGCAGCCAGTGGTGTCATTGGAAACCACTTTGGAGCTGTTATTTTTGCCTTTGCTGCATTGGGTTCGGTTCTGTGCTACATGGAGAGTTATGGGCAATATATATTGGGATTGGCATTGCTTGGAACCGAGGCCACAAGAATTCTTTTAGTAGAGTCTGATTCTCAGCTTGCAATTAACTTGCTGAGACACGGATGTGCATCTTATCACACTTGTTTAGCCTGGTGCAGAGTATTCTCTCCTTCATTCAAGCAGGAGGATGATTGGAGTGGGCTAATGTTATGAGAGAAACGAACCAAGTCGCAGATAAACTAATCATGCCACTGTTATGGTCGATGTAGATGCTACTATTTTTCCTAGTGGGTTTTAATTGATCTTCGGTGGAACGCATTGTCCCATCCAAAAACAAAAACTCATAATGAAATCTATATTTTATTTTTTTAAAACAATGAATGAAACCTTTATCTAAAACCTTATTAAATAAGTATTTTAATTATAGAGCTTTTACCCCAAATGCACCCTTAAGTAAATCAAAGTTTTTTTCTTGAAAAAAAAAAGAGCTATGATATTTTACCATAAAAAAAGGGAGACATGAAAATACAAAATTATATTCTTTCATAATAATAATAATTACTTATATAAGACCCATTAATTTTATTTGCTCATTTTTTCTCATCATATATTATCATATCTTTTGCTAACATGAGAATATCTTTTGTACCAAAAAAATGAGAATACCTTGATTCTAAATTAATAATATATTTGAAAAGAAAATCCATTTCTCTCTTTGAATCTTCCTTTTCTTCTATACTGACCAACTTTTTCACTTGATCTCTTGAAGCCTTAAAAATCAAGATTCTAGAGAGACAGCCAGTGCTTGGACCAATAATTTTGTTAACAATTTATGTGAGATATTATCACACGCATGAGCGAAGACTTTTTATTTTTCTAATTATAAAGTGTCATGAATATTATTAATCTATGGTATAAGTAATAATGGAGTACCATGAAGAAGAAAAAGTAATAATGAAATATTTTGGTTGTGAGTTTATTTTGAAGGGGTAAAACATAATACATAAAACAGTCACTCATCATTCATCAAACATGGAGCACAAGGGATTATTATTTGTGCCGAGAACTATGCCTTAACCAAAAATTAAATAGTCTCTTTGTCATATCTTCATCCTATTGTTTAGTATTTTTAAATAAACTTGTTTACTGTTCTTTTTCTGGCACAAGCGAAGAAAGTTCACCTTTATAGACAGACATTTTGCTCTTCAAGTGGGTTGTGGATTGTGCAGTAAGTACATGCGTTATCATTCACAGATAATCACACCTCTTATTATTTAGTTAAGGTTTCAATTTATAAGTTCCTATCTGTGTATTAGAGAAATTAATCTTCAAGTGATTTTTAGTATCTTGAAAGATTTTTCTTTTTTTATCTCAACCAGAGGATATCTTGAATTTTAAAAAGAAATGCAATAACGTACGTGCGGTTTATTTTCCTCACTGATTTCGCATCAAGCCGGAAACAAAAACTTGAAATGCATCATGCACGTACATAACATCATAACATATAGTTTGATTTTTGAAGGTGAGACCTGAGAGTAATAAATAAATAATATTCCAAATCTTATCGAGAAAATAATAATTTACAATACGGCGCAGCATTCGTCATTCGCATGAGTTGACTAGTCAAAGTCTTGAGTTAGATGTCAAAGACAGAGGGGACAATTTCCTCGCCCCACAAAAAAAATAAAAAATATATATATATATATATATATATATATATATATATATTTCAATTAAAAAAGAGGGGGAAATGACACTCACGCCACAGTTAAGAACTCAGTAATTAATTGCTCTGGTTAAACACTTGATTAGGCAGTGACTTTTCAGAGTTCTGGTAGACAAAATAATTACTAACTTTCAAAAAAGTAACAAAAAATCATAAATCATAAATAAAATTTATAGATTTTTCTCAATTCATGTATTTATGTTCCGAAAAAAAACTTATCTACTACCGTGAATCCGTGAAACTATCTTTGGAGACCGCAACGGCTTCAGGAACGAAGCGATTTGGAAGACTGAGTCAGAGACTCTGAATGAATCGGTTGGAGAGATAAGTCATAAGAGATCCTTGACAGAATCCCTTGTTCATTCCGAAACCGCTACAAAATCATGGGTGGCAACGGCAAACACAGGTGGAAATTCAGCTTCCACCGTTCCTCCAACCATCCTCCCAAGGAATTCACCTGCCCCATCTCCGGCTCACTAATGTCCGACCCTGTCGTCGTAGCTTCGGGCCAAACCTTCGAACGACTCGCCGTTCAACTCTGCAAAGACCTCAATTTCTCCCCCAAGCTAGACGACGGCACCCGACCCGACTTCTCAACCCTAATCCCCAACCTCGCCATCAAAACGACAATCCTCCACTGGTGCGACAACGCCCGCACCCAACACCCGCGCCCTCCCGATTACGCCTCCCTCCAGCGCCTCGTCTTAGAACAAAAAGAAAATGACCGCGTTAGGGTTTCCGAAATGGAGCTTCTCAACGCCGTCGCCGACCTCCCTCCCGTCATCTTCTCCCACGCCGCCACCGAGTTAGGCCCCCGAGTCAACCACTTCAACTCGGGATCCTCCTCCGAGCAGGAATCCGTCATCATCCCCTCGAGTCCGGGAACTCCGTTACCGTTAACTATTCGCCCGACGTGCTTCTCCTCTTCCTCCTCCTCCTCCTGCGAGATCGAAATCGAAAACCCTAACACCCCGGCGTCGGAGGAAGAAGAAGGACTATTAAAGAAATTGAAGAGTAACGAGGTGTTTGAGCAAGAAGAAGGCGTAATCGCGCTGAGAAAGATCACGAGGAACAAAGAGGATGCTAGGGTTTCGCTCTGCACGCCGCGGGTGTTACTAGCGCTGCGTGGTTTGATCGCCTCGCGATACGGCGTTGTCCAGGTCAACGCGGTGGCGTCTCTGGTCAACCTTTCGCTAGAGAAGCAGAACAAGGTGAAGATTGTTAGGTCAGGGTTTGTTCCGTTCTTGATTGATGTTTTGAAGGGGGGACTGGGTGAGTCGCAGGAGCACGCTGCGGGCGCGCTTTTTAGCTTGGCTTTGGACGATGACAACAAAATGGCGATCGGCGTTCTCGGCGCGTTGCATCCGTTGATGCACGCGCTTCGTGCCGAGTCCGAGCGGACCCGGCACGACTCGGCGCTCGCACTGTATCATTTGTCACTTGTACAGAGCAATAGAATGAAACTGGTGAAGCTCGGCGTGGTCCCCACACTTCTCTCGATGGTGGTGGCTGGGAATCTGGCGAGCCGGGTGCTGCTGATTCTCTGCAACCTCGCCGTGTGCACGGAGGGGCGCACGGCGATGCTGGACGCCAACGCGGTGGAGATTTTAGTATCACTGTTGAGAGGGAACGAGTTGGACTCGGAGGCGACTCGGGAGAATTGCGTGGCGGCGCTTTACGCGCTGAGTCATAGAAGCTTGAGGTTCAAGGGTTTGGCTAAGGAAGCGAGAGTGGCGGAGGTTTTGAAGGAGATTGAGGAAACGGGTACGGAGAGGGCGAGGGAGAAGGCGAGAAAGGTGTTGCACATGTTGAGAACTGTGGGAGATGGAGATGGTGATGAGATTGACGAGTTTTACGACTCGGCCGGGTTGACTCGGAATCGGTACCGAGCTGGTGCTGCCAGGAATAGCGACAACCTCGTCAACACGACCACGTTTTAGGTCTCTGTTTCTCTAATTTTTCGACAGTTTAAAATATTAGGAGAAGGGTTAAATTTGTTGATGATGAAATGTGTCCAGTAGGAAAAAAGAATGAATAGGAAAATAAACTAGATTACATGGTGTTTTGCTGGTGTAAATGATTCTCAACCTGTTTTTTTATTTTTTAAAATTTTTGCTTTTGTTGATGGGTGTTATATTGTAGTCTGTATGTAATCAGGGTTTAGGTGAATTTTCGATTGTATGGTAATGTGTACATAATTTATACTTACTGTGTAGTGTTTACTATTTTGGTGCACAGAAGACAGAGATCTGCAGAGTGAATTGTGGATTGGTTTTTTTATATGTAAAGGTGGATGTCACCTCGTATATAAACTATACGAGGGGCCAATATTATGCACATGTCACTCACTCATTAGTATGATCTTAACTTCTCATTTGGAAATTCAAATGCCACAATATATACATGCAAAGTAGCATCACTTTTTAATTAGGGACAAATTCACGTCAGGTGTTTAAGGAAAATTTCGTTGCCTGATTATAACAATTACTGCACCTGACTGTCTAGAAACAAATTGATTTTTGAAGATTATTAATTTTTTATAGTAGATGTTATTAGCAAGATTAAGTTTCTTTTGTATAGACAAGCATACCTGTTGTATTTGTTTTAGCATCTTGATATAGGTCTTTTTGTATTAGGAAAACTTTTAATTTTCTCTAGCTGCGAGGTATGTCTCGTTTATTGTTGTATCATTTTGGGTTTAATATAATTTACATTTTTTATAAAAAAAAAATAGCATCACTTTTCCTGATGCAATTTTCTTCTCTTAATTTGGTCTCCTGCCTTCTCAGTAAGCTCCTGAGAAATGTGTGTGAAAAAGAATTTGACCAATTTCATTTTATCTTGAGTTTATACCTAGCAATTAGGATTCTTGTCTCTGGCAAGTGAGTTTCTATCTATGAGCTGGTTCCTTTGCGTTTCATTAAATAATAATCAAAGTTGTTGTATAAGACCACATTATATGGAAGAACCTAATTCTAAACTTTTGAAGTGAAGAATGACAAAAGGAAGTCTAATTTAGTTGTTTGAAATGGCAAAATGTGTAAGTTATTGATATCTATGGAATGGTTGATTTCTTTGATAACAAAAAGTCAAGAATGGTGCCAAGGAGAGTCCAATTTTCAAACATCAATTACCTAGCTCTACCACAACCCAATCAATGCCTAGCCCTACAGTGTACTCTGGACTTGTTGGCTCGCTCGGGCTTTGTTGTCCAACTGTACTGCACATTTGCCAAGGGTCTTCGGGTTTCCTTCTGGCTAAGACAGTAAGGTGAATGCTTGCTTGGACAATCCCTTTAATAGACTCAAAATCAATAATATAAAAATCTTTTTTGCTTTGTACACGGTAACTTCACTTACCTAAATCCAATGAGGGCATTTTTTTCTGTTATTAATTGGTTTTGTTCTCCTCTGATCACTCTCTCTAATGTGGGTATTATGCATGACAAGCCTTAGTCTTGATCAAGTTATGAGACTCTTGAGACATACTCCAAATGCTTGCTATTGTTTTCAATCAGAGACCCTCCTGTAGAACCTGTCACGTGAATTTTCTTCCACTTCCTTTATCGTTTTGAGCACTACCTAAGCAACCTTTGGCTAGTTTAGTTAAATTTTTCAATAAGTATTGAAGTGAGAAGGAAATAAAAACTAAAGAGATAAAATGAATTAAATTGCTTCATAGTTTTAAAATCAACTCGAACACCTCAACTTGTGAAAATGTTAGAAGAGAGAACATATAGAGAAAGGTGAAGTGAATAAATTAATTTTAATTTGTTAGACAAGTTTAATAAATTTACTTCTTTGATTCGTTTTATTTTTAAATTTATTGAGAAGTTTACTTTGAAGTGGCTCTTAATTTAATGCATACATGCTCTTAACAATCACCCACCATGCAATTATATATTTCCTTGTCAGCTGTGACCTGTGTAGACTTTCACTTAATTGAATTATATGAGGTTTTCCCAAATTCTTAATTTAGTGATTTTGATTGAGTGTTTGGTGGCATTATATCATAATAAAGTATGTCTTTCAAAATCATTCCAGGTTAACAATTCTTTTGCTGTCCAAGGTCGTTATTGCTGAGTGCAAAGATGTAGAAAATGTCGTTTGACCTGGAAGAGACTCAGCTAAGGCTTCCTTTCTAGCATTAACTGTCTAGTTTGAGAGAAGAGGCAAATTATGCTACAGAGTATTTGCGAAACTCTTCCACTAGAGACTGAAAAAATGAAGATTCAATAACATGAAAAAAAATTAAATCTTGATTATTCCATAGAGGAGACCTTCTTAAGGCCAAAGTAGCTAGGTTTTCCAACCTAGTTATGCATAGAAAAGCATTGTGGGGGCAAATAACATTATTTTTAAAGGCTCTGGATGGATGATTGGAAATGGTACCAAAAAAAATATTAGAGGACCGGTAGCTTCCAGCTAATCCATATTTTAAGTTTTGTAGACTTTGTTGTTGATGAAACTTGCATTACATTTACATAGCCAGAAGAAAGATGTTATTGATTTAAATTTTGTCTCGTATGAAGCAGACCAAATAAAAAACACTTCTCTTAAACTTTCTTCAGCCAGAGGACAAAGGATGGGAATATTATTTTGTCAAATCTTATAATATTGTCCTGCTTGAGGAGGAAATCAAGTCCCAAGCTATTGTTCTTCGGGATAAATAGAAGTGGAACAAGTTTTGGAAGATTTTGGTAACTATGTTTTAGAAACCAGATAAAATGTAACACACAAAGAAACTGAGATTATTATTATTATTATTATTATTAAGAGTTAACTATACAAAGGGTGAAGACTTATATAGCAACAAACAAACTCTCTAACTAACTCTAACTAGATGATACTGAAATTACAAAACATAATAATGGGTAAGGGACATTATACATTTCACATTTGCCAAGAGTACTCTTTTAAGTGAGACAGAAGCAGAAACTGCAGAGCATTTGCTACTTACATTACATGCCCTTTGTCCCATCTCGTTTGGTCTCCCTCCCCACTTGGATTACATCTAACAAGTGAAGAAGATTTTGGACGATAAATAATGGTTTACATTTTTGGAAGGGTAGAACTAGAAGTGATTAATTTTTTAAGCATAAACCTTTCACCCCTAATTTGTTGCATAAAAAATTAAAAATGAATATAGGTGCAGGATGCTTGACATATGGTACAACAGGGATTAAAAGAAGGAACGGATTTAGGAATATATCAAAAGGAAGGCTAAATTTTTTTTTACATAATTATTTAAATATTTAATTTCTAATAAATAATTATTTAATAAATAATAAATTTAAAAAATATTTATTATTAACTTTATGGATAAAATTAAAGATATGATCTATTACGAGAAAAATTTTAAGCAAATACCAACTTAAAATCTTATTTTTCTTATATATTTTTACAAAAGAACCTTTTTGTTCCAATGACAGATTAGCTAAGCGGCAAAAGCACCAGTCTAGGGTCTTTTTAGAAACTATTTATCAAAAGAGAGTTGTTTTGAAACTATTTACCGGGGGATCTGTTTGTTTTTATTTGTATTGCGCCAAAGGCAGATGCGCAATTTAACGGGGAGCTGACAAGTGACATTGATTTGTTGTGCCAAAAGTTTTGCGCAATGGGTTGCTACACATGTAGTGGCGCAATCACTTTTGGACAGGCTATGATAGTGTTGACTGCTTCGGACACCGCGTGACCAACTGAAAAGATGTTGTGACATGTCAGTTAGAGCAACCCTTTGCTCAAATTACCTAAGTACAATGTATTGTGTGAACATGTCACAGATAAAGATGGTATACGTTTCATTTCTGATAGTCATGCAAGTATAAAGTCAGTCGTTGCTAATGAAGCACTTGGGTGGCAACCTCCCCATGCTTATCATGTTTACTGCGTGTGACATATCGCAAGCAATTTCAACCACAAGTTCAAGAATGAGAAACAAAAAAAAATGTTGAAAAAATTAGGTAAGATTTGACTTATAATATATCTTATTTTTTATGATAATTTTACTGAAATTGGTAATGACTAATGTGCAAGATACATTCCTTGCAAGCATATATTCGATAGGAATTTTGACAAATTTTGTGATTTGAGTCTTGCCATAAAAACATGGATCAGTAAGGGTGTGTGTGGTTTGCATTTTCATTTTCTGTTTTCATTTCTTGTTTTCATTTTAAAAAATAAGAGACCTAATAAAAATTTGAAAAAAATAAAAGAACGTAATTAGAATATTTTTAAAAATTAAAGGACCTATTAAACCTTTTAATAATAAGATGATGAAATTGAATTTAAAAAACAAATTAGAGGATCAAAATAGTAATTAAGCTAAATTATTATATTATTTTTGTATTATAATTTGAAAAATTAATAATAATTTATTTTATTATAAAAGAGTTTAAAAGAAATGTAATAATACGGATGAAAAAAGAAGAAGAAGAAAAAAAACAACATTACTCACATGATCCATTCCACCAACTCGAGCTCTTCCTAAGAAGGGTCTTCATGTTACCTAAATTATCCACATAGGTATATTTATAATAATAAAAATAATCAACATTTTGCATATGTTAAAACTATTATTGCATTGTATAATGAACATAATAAAAAAATAAAACCTTTGAAACGAAAAGCTAATATACTAAAAACAATTTTGAAATATCGATATAAATAAAATGTAATGATTGATTAGTTAAATAAATAAAGGCAATTTAAATTACTTTATAATTTTATTTAACTTATTTATCTACTTTATTAGTTGAGCTCAATTAGTTGAGTATAATGTGTGAGTTGGTGTATATCTCCTCACATATTTTATAACAATTATTTTTATAGAAAAAATTAAATTTATAGAAAAATATATATTTTATTACTTGCTTAATAATTCAATAATTCATGTTTATGAAAAAATAAAATAAATAATCAAATTCTCATATCATTATTCAGATTTTAAAAATCTAACATATATTATAGAAAAATAATTAATACTATTACTCCCTGTGTCTCATTATTATTAGTATGATTTTAGATTGTTTTACATGGATAAAGACAATCAATAAATGGATAAGAGAAAATAATATTTTATAAAAATAATTTTATCATTTTTTTTACCAATAAAAAAACCTTATCATTATTGATTATTTTTAATTATTTTACCCATCATTAGGGAGAGAGATGCACTTCGTGACTCTTTACATATTTTAAATAAAAATAAAAATAAAACATTTAGAAGTTAACCAAAAAAAAAAAAGTGATTAACAAACATGAGAGTAGTTAGCAGTTATTAGGAGTAGTATAAGTTTGAAAACTGATAAATGATAAAATTATCTAAAATTTGTGGACACCAAAAATGGATATTTTCTTTATTAATAATATAAATATAAGTAAAAAAAAATAATTAATATTATATTAAAAAACTAAAAATAATACTCTCTCTAATAATTTTAATAAGAAACAAATGAATATATTGTTTGATACTAATTATAAGAAATATGAAAACACTTCTTTTACATTCTTAACTTATTCTAAATGATATTCATTCACTCTCTATGTGAGTAAATATATTTATTTATCTATTAATAATACAAACATACTTATTGGTGGATAAAATGTAATCCTTTGAATTATGTACAATATCATTAAATATTTTTACTATTTTTTATGAGTATTTTTTAAAGGCTTAAATATAATTTTAATCTCTAATGTGAGTTTTTTTTTTCTTTCAAAGTTGAAGTTATTTTTTTAGTCCTCAAATTCACAAAATGTTATTTTTAGTTATTTTACAAAATGTGAAATCAAATAAAAAATAAGATATTTGTATTTTTTTAATTTTTTTTATCGGGAGAATTTGATTTTCTATTTTATAATAAGTATGATTGTTTGGCGATTTGAAATTGTCAAAATCATGTCAATAAAAAAATAAAAATAAAAGCTTTTAAAGCAATTAATGGATTTTTATTTTTTTACCAACTTGATTATGACAGTTTTTAATTATAAGAAACATACTTTAAAATATAAAATAAAAAAATTAAACTATGATCGTCAAATGTTATCACAAATTATAAGTATATTTTATATGTTTGGTTTGCATGTGTAGAAGATTAAAAAAATATTTTATAAATTTCAAGAATTAAAAAAAATAACTTTAAATTTAAAGGGTTAAAAAATAACTTAAAAACATATTAAGTATTTTAAAATAAAATTTAAATTTATAATATTATTAATTAAATTCACTAACTTATATGTTTATACTAGTATTGATGAATTATTTTTTTCTTGTATAAAGACATAAGAAAGTAATTATTTTGAGATTTTTTTATACTCAAAAGAAGTATTATTTTATTTAGATGCTTAAATTTCCGTATTTATAATGAAAAATATAAAACAAATTGTAAATCCCAATTATACCAACTGGCAGAGGTGACGTAAGTGCCAGCTGGAAGGCTGATTCTTTGATAACTTCAGAACGCCAACTAAGCCAAAAAACCATTTTGGTAGCAAGTGGAACCCACCATAATTGAAATAAATTAATTTTATGTATTTTAATAAAATTAAATCTTTTAATTTTTTTAATCAATCGATTCTCTAAACACACTAATTAAGCTTTGTTTTGTCTTTAAAAAAATTAACATTTGTTTTAGAATAATAGTAACACGCTTTACGAATTACGAGCAGTAATGGATTTGTCGTTTTATTGCGCGACCGAGTACGGAAGGTACTCCATGCCCTATGAAATCATTATGATTCACAACTCACCTGCTTTCATTGTTATCACTGACACCAATGTCCACATTATCTGTCTTTTCAATTTTCATTTTAATTTTAATTCGCCTCCTTGTTTATAGGTACCATGAGATATTATACTATTATTAAATACTTGTATAAGAAATCGTTTAATAAATAATGCTAGATTTTATTTTAATTATTTTTTCTATATCATCGTAAATTCGTAATTATAAAAATTTACATCAGAATTTATATATATAATTATATACAGGGACGAACTTACGGGGATGATCTAACACATATATGATATAATTATATTATATTGATATTAATTATAATTATAATATATATATATATATAGAAAAGATATTGTATTTCTTTTTTAAAAGGGACATACGAAAATGATTTGATATTATATTTATTTAAAGAAAATATTATTATCTTTAAAATATATTATTATTTTAAAAATATTATATAATCTTGTAAATTTCACACCCTTGCTTTGTCAATTTCTTCACGTACGCTAATACCTGATACTTCTAACTTTGTTATGTCATTACTTTGCTGCAATTTCTTTAGGCAAACTACAAAGTTTGAGACTTTTTTTTTTCAGATTTCATATTGTACTTATCAATTTTTCTTCTTTTTCTATTCTTAAATTTTGGTTGAATTTGTCTCATATTTAATGTTGTGAGCACCTATATGTAAAATCTTTTGTTTGGAAGGGAAACAAGGTAATATTAATTTTTTTTTCCTAATTCTCTTGCCACTGTTTATTTTCTATTAAGATGATAAAAAATAATTTAAGATAAAACATGTTAATGAATCTCTTTATTTTAGTTTAGAAATTATTTTACATTCAAAATTCATGATTTGTTGTTGTTGTTATTATATGGTCTTGTAGATAATTGTTTTAATGGTTAGAAATTAGAACATATATATTTTTTTACATACATTCAACATGTATATGGTGTTTAGTTTAGAATTTTTTTAATTATTTTTTTCAATTGTCACAATTAAGAGATTATATTTAGTTATGATAATTGTCAAAAATAGACTTGAAAATAAAATAAAAGGTACATTTCTAATAGATTGTTTGATTACATATATTGAAAGAAAATTTGCTAAAAAAAATATAACACATGATGAATTTTATGATATAAAGAATTTGTATAAGTATGGGAAAAAAAGAATATGCATACAATTTAAATAAAAAAATGATATATTTAAATTGTTAATCTATTAAGTAAAAGAAGCTTAATAGTGATAAGAGCGTGGTCCTACTATAATCTAATGTTGAGTACTGGTACTAGTGTCTGGGTTTCTTCATTTGAATAGTAATGGTGTGAGTCAGAATGGGTCTGCTCTTTTTCTGTGTAATGCGATATTATGGATTGGGGTTGAGTAAATAGTACTCCTCCAGCCTTCTTCCAGCTGTCGCAATTAATGCCATCCACTTAATATCAACGTCAACATCTTACAATTCTTCACATTTTTTTCATTCAATACTACAAACTATTTTACGCGTAATATATATATATATATTCTTCGTCTCAATTTTTTTTTTTTAAAAACATGTCATATTAACATTCAATTTTATCGTTAATTGAAAGTTGATATTAAGAATATAAAAGAATTATTGAAATAATATATCAATTAAATAAATAATATTTTAAAAATAATAACATTAAATAAAATAATTTAAATTTAAATTTTTTATATTTGAGAGAAAAAAGATAAGATTTCTTCTTCTTATATCTAAGACCAGGTAGAATATATATAAATACTAAGGATTAAATTAGACTGATATAATTTAAACAATTATTTTATTATTCTATAATTTAATATAAAATATAATTTTTATTTATCTAATCACTAAATTATATCAACATATTACAAAGATTAATTGTGTCAAAAATTAAATTACAATAAAAAAGTAATTAAATAATTTATATTTTAGTATGAAAAATTTATATTGAGTTTTTTAAAAAATATTATTCAATTAAAAATTATATAATAATAGAATATTCGATCAAGATTATAAAGTGTAGTTTGATCATTCTTATATATATATATATATATATATATATATATATATATATATATATTATTCTTTCAATCTCAAAATAGTAGTACAAATTAAGAAAAAAATAATACATATATATAAAAAATAATTTTATAAAATAATCTTATATCATCATTATCTCATTTATAGATTTTGTTGTCAATCATTCATATTATAAGAAATATAAGTAAAAAATAATTAATATTATATTAAAAAATTAAAATAATAATTATTTTGAAATTTTTTTATACATAATTATAATGACGCAAACTAACTATATAATATTATGTATTTCTTGTGTGAGATTTTATCTGACAATTAATTTTCCTTCTAGTTTCATTTAAAGGTAAAGTGACACCTTTGTGAGAAAATTTTGCAGCACAGATTTTTAGTAACTTTTTTCAATAATTTTAAACTTAAAATGTTACTTAAAAAAATAAGTATGTTATATATAAAAAAAATTAAGGGTTTATTATTTTTCTTCTTAAATTTCTTTTTAATGCCTAATCTAATTTTTGAGTAATTCAAATCTATAAAACACGGAAAATAAAATAAAATAAAAATCATAAATTAAGAATTATAAGAAAAACAAAAATTATAATTTAACCTAATTTTTTTTTATGCAAACAATGTTACCCCATCCCACTCCCACTATACCTGACACTGATCACCTAACACGGATGTCTCTGCCATTTCTTAAAACAAAATAAAAAATCACATTTTTAAAATTTTAAGATTATAAGATTATATAACATCATTATTTAAAATTTGGAAGTTAACAACTAAAATTTTAATTTAGGTATTTATTAAAAATAGTAATTATTAAAAATTTAAAAGTTAACAACTAAAATTTTAAATTAGTTAGTAGTATTTATTATTTTACTATGATAAATTTTTCGTTATCGCCATTCTTCCAAAATGATACCTCATATTTTGCAAATCTTATATACGCATGTCATATAATTTATATGGAAAAAGAAAATTTCAGCCATTAACGTTAGATATTTTGGTAATTTCACTGAAAATATCCCAATGCTGCATTTTATTTCGTCTATATAATGCTACTATGCTAGTAATGTGTGAACTGTGAAGTGTATTTGGTCACTGACCTATCTTGGTAGAGATTTGAAGTTTAAACCTTCAAATTAATCAAACCATTTTAATTTGCCTATAGATTCTGAGTCACTGCTGCTATGGCGCTACGCGTACTTCTTGTGTTGGGGATGTTGCTGATGTTGTGCCTTGTTAAGGTATACACACTAACACCAGTGTTATCTTGCAGATATTAATTAATAAAATAGTTCATATATAGAATTTTGTTATGCATTTAGCAGCTTCAGTCACTTGAAGCTGAGAGTCATTTTATTTACATCTATTTTTATCCTAAGTTTTCATCTTTTGGTGGTTTCTCATGATGCAGGTTTCATCTGATCCAAAGATAGAAGAAGAAATACTGGAAGCAGAAGAAGAATTGCAGTTTCCCGATAACGAGCCAGTATGTTTTAAAAAAAATAAATTATAGCATCATTGTCTATTTTATGTTTTGTAAATTTCTTACTCTTAACTTGTTTCTTCCCTTAAAAACATGGTTCTTTTTTTATTTTAAGCTTTATAAAAAAATATTTACTTCCAATCTCTATATTTTAGTCTACTTTTAAGAATAAAAATGTATTCAACATTACTTGTTATTATCTCAAAGTGACTATAAATTAATGGTAACTCTTGTTTGAATTTTCTCCAGCTTATCGTGAGAGACGCGAACAGAAGGCTAATGCAAGATATGGGTAATAATTCGTCAATAATCTTTACTCAATAACAAAATTATTGGTTCTTAAAATAGCCTTTAAATTGTCAAGCCAAGGGCAAATAATTTTTCACAGGGAGTTGGGACATTTACCTTATACTGTAGTACTTACTTTTCATTCATTATTCATTTATTGGTCACATTGCAATAATGAAATGAGGGGAAAGAAATAAACTTTGAATATTTCATGACTTTTTCAGATTGTGGTGGGTTGTGCAAGACGAGGTGCAGTGCACATTCGAGGCCCAACTTGTGCACTAGGGCGTGTGGCACGTGCTGTGTGAGGTGCAAGTGTGTCCCACCTGGTACATCTGGAAATAGGGAACTATGTGGAACCTGCTACACTGATATGACCACCCATGGCAACAAGACCAAGTGCCCTTAGAGAAACAAAAAGCTTCATTAGATTGGCCAATTTGTGCTTCGTTCATTATGCATCAAAGTTTAAGTGTACTCCTATGTGGGGTGCAATTCTGTTTACTATAGCGATGGATTTGTGTGCACTACTATGGCTATATTAATTGACTGTTAGTGTTTTTATTTAGGGTGTGCCTGTATGATTGATGTGATGAGCTAGTCATGTAAACTTTGTGCCTTTGTTTGCGTTAATATAAAATGTAGTACATCACTGTACCTTTTTATTTCCCACTTCAGTTCTGGTTCCTAATTCTTCCAAATCTGGTCTTAATTTAGCCGTAAGTGTGAGCTTATGTCATAAATTAGGGAGTTAAATGACTCGTTGTGTCCCACTAATTTCACTAATTCAACCAAGGTCAACGTTAATTCCACTAATTTTGAATTCAATTTTGATATACATATTATTAATAAATAGGATTGATTGAATCTTGTCTTGTAATTTTTGGTCTTAATTAAGTCAATTATGAATTTTTTATATATAAACAAATATGAATTTAAATAAATAATTATTCAACTTTTTTGGGTTAGATAAAAATAAAGATAGTTCCGTACAAAGCTGAGCAGCCCTTTCTTGTGTTGTTTCGTTGCTAAAAAATAGAAATATAAGAAATGGGAAATAAAAGGTTAATTATATATTAGTAGTTTTTATAAAACCACAAATGTATTTTTTTTTTCTAAGTCCAATTAGAGAATACTTTCTGACAATGTAAAGTCATTTTATTTTTTTTACAAAAAAACAGTTCAAGAACTAAAAACTTCTAAATTTTTTTTATGAAAAGACTTGTATTGAAAACAAAGACAATTGTAAAGAGCCAAATAAATAGTTTAACATTTATAATACTTTTCTGAAATCTGCTTAGGAGGATAACAGGATTGGAACCAAAGAGTGCTACTGAAGGTCATGGAGCCCCCCATGGTCTAAACTCCAACGATAACCACAGATTCCTGTTTTGTTTATTTTCGTAAGTCTAGTTTAATTTGAGTAATTTGTTTTGTGGTCCTTGACTCATTGGCACCAGCACAACACCGATTGTGACGTTTATTTTAATAAGATGCTTCTCTCTGATGGGAAAACAGATGATCATTTGTTTTAATTGATAATTTATTATGCTTGGTCACTTTTTATCAGCAACATATAAATATGCACACACATATATTCGAGTAGTGGAAGAGGCAAGGGAGAAAACTTTAAGTGTTTAGGATGCTACTCTCTAATTAATTTCTCTATTGTTTTTTGCCTAATGCTAACCAGTTAAGTTAAGACACTGGTTAACAAGTAAAAGAGAAAATGTTTTTACAACATAAACAGAGGGATGGATTTAAGAAATAGGCCAATCATGGCAAAGTCCAACACCATCAAATATAAATTCTAATAAATAAGCATTAGCACACTTATATTAGGATTCAAATCTATAGTTAAGCAAAAATCAAACACGTATTTAAGAAAATGTAAAATTAATTATAATCTCAATGGCTAATTATTTAAATAATGCTTTCTTTGATATTGATTATAAAAAAACATATTTCATACTTATTAAAAACTTAATTAATTTCATTAAATAATGTTATTTTTAATTAAAAAATAAATATTTTTTTTTAAATTATTTTTTGTTGAAACTTTGATATTAAACATAAAAAAATTCTTAATCTTATTAATGAAGAGTATTTTAGAGAGAATCCCATTAAATAAAATATATCTAAGTTTACTTATATTTGAAAAAAATAATAATAAACTTTTATTACTAATAATCAAGATTTATTACACTTTTTTTTAAAGTATATTCTATACAATTTGTAAGATTAGATATCTATAGATAAGTAATTCGATATGTCTATAATAGATTATGATATTATTTTAAAATCTTAAAATATGAATTATAAATTTAATTTAATTTTAAAATTCCCTTGTAAGATAAAAATTGTTTCCTATTTATATACATTATTTTATTCTTAGCATCAGTCCACGTGAAATCTCCAATAATTTTTAAGGATTAAAAGTTGCTTTAAAATATTATAGAGGCATTAAATATTTGAATTTGCACATGCAAATTACCTGCCACTGTCGGATAAAAAGGTACAGTTGCATTGTGTGGATGTCTCTTTTTCACTTTTTTACTTTTATTTTTTTTATAGTGGAGAAGAGATGGGGTTTAACTGTTTAAAAACATCTTGATCACAAATTTTTAATTGCTGTGCTCGGAATTGGAGGCCATTACATTTTCTCTTTCCGTGCAGATTTGTCATTTGTGAACAAAATAATGATGAAAAGGCTATAATAAGGGCTTTGATGACATCTGTAAAGGTAAGCTCATTTTTTCCAATTATCAAATAGAGACATTGGATCAGTATATATTACTATCTTCTTTTCATATATATATATTTTTTATATTTTAACTTTTTATTCTTTTTTTTTCAAAACATATAATATTTTAGAATTTAAAAATTTAATTAATTTTTTTCCTCAAATATATTCTTATTTAATACCACTAGTATTAGTGATCAATGTATCAAAGATTAATATATTAAATAAAAAAACATTTTAGTCTAAATACACCAATTTTAATTCTATTAAATATTTTTTAATCTCAGGGTGGCAGACCTACGGCATGTCTAGGGGGCATTGCCTCCTTTTAATCTTTTTCAATTTGCTTTTTTATTATTAGGTAATGTTAAAGAGATTAATATTAAATAGTTATTTTTATTTAGGAAATTCAATTAAATATGTAAATAATATCATTTTTATGTTATTTATCTTTTTAATGTTTGATAAAATATTCTATTCTTTTTATAATATTTATTGTATAGATAATTATATTTTTTTTGCTTTTTTGGATAAAATATTTGAGTATTATTTATTTTTCTTATAATGTTGTTATTATTATTTTTTTAAAATTATAAATAATTATAGTTTGTAATTAAATGATTTTATTAACCTTTCTCAATGGGTTAAACTTACAAACATTATATAAAAGATTAACAACTTAATTAAATTTTAAAACACATCAACAAATATTTCATCTTTTTATAACCATTTTTTATAGGTTAAATTATAATTTTGATTTTTTTAATTTTTTTTTTATAATTTTGATCTTCAAAAATTTTATTATAACATTTGTTGTTCCTAATTTTTAAACTTTATAATTTTAGTTTTTCTTTAATTTTTATGTCTTGACGGTTATATTATTGATGTTAACTATCTATTTAGATGACTTGACATGTTTAAGATGAATTTATTAAAATATAAATATGATTATTGGTTATTTTTAATCAAATTAAGTAAAAAATTTAATAAAAAAATAAAGAAATTTTCTAGACTCCATGCCCCTTCTTCCCCCTTTCTGTTTTGGTCTTCTCGGATTGAAGAGATTCGACATCAAGAGAACTCTTCCTCCCTCACTTAGCTTTATCCATCCATTTGTTATCCTCTTCATTTTTTTTTTCTGTTGTTTCCGCTGATGAAGCTTCCAAAACCTTCATTTTCTCCATGGATTAATCCGCCACCTAGCTTGGGCCAGATCCACCCTTGATGTCGCACTCTCCTTGTCCACGTCGCAAATGATATTGGAATTCCTTTAACTTTTTCTTAAAATTAATTTTGACTTAATTTATCAAAATTTAAACAAAAATCATGTTTTTATTTTAATAAACTCATCTTAAACGTGCCAAGTCAAAGTCAACAACAATAATATAACATTCAATGCATAAAAATTAACACAAACACCAAAATTACAAAGTTTAAAAACTAGAAGATCAAATGTTATAATAAAATTTGAGGGATCAAAATCACAAATTTAAAAATAGTGGAGTACCAAAATTACAACTTAACCTTTTTATATTATCTTTGTTTCTCTTGTTTTATTATATTTTCGATCTCAAGATATAAACTCGTGCTCAATATAAATCTTAGGAAAACAAATTAAATGCACTAAAAATTTGTCATAATTTGCTTTCAAAGTTGTATAATTTTGATTACAATAAATATTCTTCTTCTTCTATTTTTCAACTATTTGAAAGTTAACTATTCTTTAATGATTGTCAACTACTATTTTCCTAAAAGATAGTGAGCAACATAATTTATTCAAATTTGGTATATTTTTATAATATAATTTAATATAAATTTTGTAAAAAATATATGGTTAGCATAAAAACATATTTTTGTTATGAATTTATTAACGTTCTTGGTGAAATGTGTTATCATTTGTAATTTTGGGTCTTTAAAAATATGTTTATTAAATATTCTCAATTCATTTTGAAAAATACTCCTCTATAAATATTTTTTTTTTTTGAATTTGAATGCTTAATTTTGGCTCCCCAGCCATGAAATCTGGGGATATGGGGACTTTAGCCCCCCTCCCTCAAATTGCTTTAATTATCTATGCAATAATATTTTTTTAATATATAACTATAATTAATAATATATTCTAATTAATAATAAATATACTACTTCTAGCATAAATAATATATATTATTTCCTATAAAATAAAATATATTAATAAATCTGATAATTAATGCATATAATAATCTTTTTAATATTGAAAAAATATTAATCTTTTTAATAATATATATTACTACTAATTATAATCTATCCTAGAGATATATATACTAATTAATAATAGATCTAATAAAAATAATATTTTTATATCTTTTCATCAATTGTTATTATTTACACTAGTTATGCTTTATGTATTATTATAAGTCTTATTTATTTATATATCTAATTATTAACATTATACTATAAACATATTTATATATATTATATATAATTGTTATAAAATTTGATGAATTTTAATTAATTATTATTTTATTTGATGTGTTTGTTTCCTTTTTTATTGTGAATCCTATTTAAATGTAATTGTATTTGTGAGACCAAAAAATCTTTCAAAACTTGAAAAAAAATATATAAGCAGTGAACAAATGTATTTTCTTCTTGTATTATTTGAAATAAAAATCAATTTTAATTTTACGTGTAAAATTAATAAATAATTTTATAAAAAAATATTATTTATTAAATATTTAATTTTTAACAAATAGATATTTAAATAATTAAATAAAAAAAATAAAAAATGTATAAGAAAGAGGTAGTAATGTTTTCCTGTGCATATCTATAATGTGTTTCTCTAAAAACAACCGGAATTTATGCACCGTTGCATTTATAAAGTTTTGAATTCACTAACTAACGACATTTTTCATTACTGTAGTGTGCCTGTGCAAATTGATGGTTCCAAACAGAGGCAGAGGAACTTGTCGCCATTGCTGACCACGTTTGCTTATATGTTAAGTTTCTTCTTTGTTGTGTGGTGTGTTCTAATCTTCATGTTTTTTTTACTATAATCTTTCCGTAGTGTAGATGATAGGAAATGTCAGCGGCAAGGGACCATGAATGCTTGACCTTTCAATGCTGCAGTATGAATGAACATAACTGATCCAAATTGTTTGTTCTTCAAAGTCACTTTAGTTTGATAACGATCACGAGTACACATTATTTCCTTTGTCACAGTTGCAGTCTTATCCGAGTGTTACATTTCTGTCCAACCTCAACGATTTTTGCAGCTAAGCAATTCAATAGTCTAAAAGTGATATATCTTTGTTGATTCATATAGAATATGACAAGTTCAAAGAGATAAATTTGGTGACTAGTTCAGTTTCCCGTGAAAAAAGAGAGAGAATGATTTAGAGAGCTTACTAATTTTTTCACACCAAGTCAAGATTGTAAAATAGTTTAGTTCATATATCATATTTGAAGTAAAAAATAATCAATCAACCGAGTGAATCCGAACCAATTTAATTGTTCTAGTTTGATTTGGATTGTCGGGATTATCGGGTCAATCCAATTCAATGAAATGAATTCCTATAGTTGGTATCTATTGAAGGCCTTGGAAAGTCTATGGCCACTCATTACAGTTTGGCCAATGGTTTCATTCATACTTTAATCTGCTTTCCTGTACCAACCAACCTCAGGTGACACATCTCATGGAGCCAACTTCTGGAAAGAAGTAAGCGAAAAAATACTTAACATCGCTACAGACTTCACTACATGTATCATTTGGAGGCATGGGAATTAACACAGTTAAACAAACCAGAGGAATTGAGGGGTAAGGGGAGGGGTTGTGAAGGAGTCTAGAAGGGTTACAAAGTGAACCAGGTGATGAGGTTTTGGTGGTGAGTTGGTGCTAACTAAGAGATTATGGATGGAGGAAAAACCGAAGAGATCTAGAGGAATGCCTCTAAGTGGAGTGAAAGTACTGCAAGAGCTGGCTAGTCTAGGTGGGAAGTTCAAAGAAATATCAGCTGAGTTTATTAAGATTTTGATGACGGGTATAGGTAAATAACTAAATATAATTGATTCAACCAGCAGAGGTAAGGGAATTTCCAACATTACAACAGTACCTGCCACCCTCATTAGGTAAATGAATGCACAAAATATGAATTTGTATGTTTAAATATATGTATTTGTAAAATAAGCTTCTTAATATGTCCCTGCCATCTCAGTTGTGATAAGTACCAAAGCATAAATGCTGGTAATTCAGCAGATGCTGGTGTCATGTAACTTGTACAATCTTGAAGGGTCAGCTAAGACTTCATGGAGACTACAGGGTTAAATACAAATATATTTTATTTACACACATTTTTATGCCAGATGCATTGCAGCAAAATTGGAAAACGGTAATCAAATGCATATGCTATTACGGACAAAGACGTAAAATGTGACACTAATCTATGTTGGATTCTTTTTGTAAATGAGACCATAAAAGACCTGCTTCAAAGGATGGGGATCAAATATGGAAACAAATCTCATAACGAGCCTTTTGGAGTCAGATATTAAGGAAATTTACATCTTGCAAGCATTGCTGTCTTTGCATACTTCACCCTACAAAGACAGAAAACAAAATATCAGATAAACACTAAGCATTACAAACTGATATTATCAAGCATATTAAAGTTATACTATTGGACAGAAAAGCCACGGGGCCAGAACAAATACGTAAAAGTCAAACAAACTATTGAAGAACTCTCTAACATTCTGATCAATGTATACCATATTTTAGCATTTTGTTTTGTTGGTATGAAGCATCATATATACTTCTCCTCAACTAAGTTATGCATTAAGTGCTATTTTGTTCATTATAAATAGCACAGGCAAAATTATGTGTCTTTAATTTTTGCAACATAAGTTCAGGTATACCTAAAATAAAAGGGATACAGACTACAAACCAAGACAATGGATCATAATTTAATCTCAATTGTTCAAATTTTCATGATGATGAGGAATTCCATTGTTTCAAAATTCAGACTATTCTGCAGACACATTCTTGCTGAATTTAACATGACACTTTATGTGTTGAGTATGTCTACCTTCTTCTTTCGAGTTTCCAATATTTCTTCTATAGGAGGCCGTCCTGGAACCAAAAATGGACAATTAACATATAAGTTGACAGAATCTTAGCATAACGATACTGGTTAGCTTATAGAGGTACGTCTTGCTATCAGGCGGTGGAAATTTTTACCATACCACATAAATAGTTAGAGATGAAAAATGCAACTAAAAGTGATAGTCTTGCTCATTGATGGATTGCTTTTGTCATCAAGAGTGATTAGAGGATGTCCTATCACAATAATTCTAAGCTTCTCAGGCTTATAACCTGACTACATTATTCCAACTAAATAAATATTAGACAAGTGCATCAGCCCAGCTAAAGGAAAAATCTATATATGGTATTACATGTAGCCATAGAACAATCTGATGGACCAAAAGTCCAGAATGAGGAAGTTGGACTTGAAAACCTAGAAGAAAGCCCAACCCTGACATATGCTAATTAAGATGTGGTTTCTAATTCTAAATTGCTACATAGGATGGAGGAGGGAAGGTTATATATACTTATATTGTAAGAGACTGCATGGGGATCATGAAGGGCAACATCGAGTTTGTTGAGAAAATTGTAACTGAGAGGTGTAGCTCTTAGTGTGAGGGAGTGAGGTTCTGTGCGTTTCTATCGTGGTTCAGGTTGTATTTTTCCCTTTTGAGTAAAATCCTGTTTTAGGGGTTTGGCAGAATCGAGTTCTATGAATAATAATACGACAGTTTTTTTCCTTTCATTTGTGTGTCTGATTCTTGAGTCTATCACAATGACTATATAGCTACAAGGAAATTTTTGGTGCAATTTTTTTAATGTGCATTGCTTTTACCTGTAATTTGAAGACGGTATTTAGCCCAAACACCATATATGGAATCAGCAATTTTTGCAATCTGCAAATATTTTTTTCTCTCCGTTAATGTAATATATAAAGAGATAAATAATCTTTCTCTTCAGTGAGCAATAAAGAAAGGATTTCTGCATGTTGGATGAACAACAACTTAACAAGTCCTTCTAAAGTATGATAGGAAGACTTACTGGTTCATATTTTGTAATGGCATAAACCCAACCAAGACCAACATGTTCGTATAATCTCCTAAATGCCTGCAGAATGCACCACCACCGTTAAACACATACATATATAAATATATAAAACTTTATTGCAAAGAAAAGTAAAAATAGATTTTCATAATGAAATGTGGAACAAGTAACAAATTTCACTCAACAAAAATAGATTTATATTTCACTACCATATATCCCCTAATAGTCCTCTGCATTTTGGGACATCTTTTTCTTATTGAATGAAGGTAATCAATCATTGGTGGTACACAAATTTCATAATTCAGCAGCAGGATATATTATTTATGTTGAAACTGCATATTGATATTTAAGTCTTACAAGGAGTACACTATAATGCATATAGAGAATGAACTGTGAGAGCAACAATAACTGTTAGTAATGTTCTAATTTCTGAACTTAAAATTCATTTGAGTATTCAGAAGCATTATTATTGAACCAGGATGCAGAGAAGTGGCAAGAATTCTCCTAGGTTAGAAATGAAGATCAGAAAAGAAGCCATACTTCAACATCTGTAACCACAGATCCATCTGAGAGAATAGCATGAATTCTTCCCATAACCTAAAAGCAGAAACAAACAGTCATTAACTCATTATATTATATCGCTTCACACCTGCAAGAGATGATTGAAACCTCACATATCTATGCACCATATAACATCTATCAATTAGCAAATAACCCGTGAGCCTTCATATAATAAGAATCTTCAAATAAAACAACCAATTTAGTACGAAGTTGTTAAAAAATTTAGTGAATGAAACAAAAGTCTAGTAATTGAACTGCAAAACCCAAAAATATATAAAATATATATATATATATATATATATATATATATATATATATATATATATATATATATATATATATAAATATCGAGTTCAGCAAGGCTTGTCTTCACTCAATAAACCGTGAGAGTAGTTTACACTTCAGTCACAAACCAGTTTTTTATTTATTCTGTGGGATTCAAAGACAAACATCTATTTTATAACAACTCACGCAACCAACTGAGCTAGACTCTTGGTAGTGACAAACTAGTTTGCGGATAACTAAATATAATTTATGTAAACTTTTACACTAATTGTTAAACTTGTTAACTAAAAACAATTTATGAATGATGCAACTTAATAAAAACATAAGAAAATTAAACATGAGAAGTGATAATTGGCATAGACCATATATAGAGCGAAGACTAACAGTTTCGTAGTCAAGGCCTTGATTCTCCTCGGGAGAGTAATCATCAGAACCTATATCAACGAACTTGATTGTGCCGTAACTCTTATTCCTCTCTCTTAGCATATTCACCTGATTACAACAACAACATGCAAATTAAACACTCAATCAAAATTCAAAACTCAAAAGAGAAGAATTATGCGCAACAAACAACACATGTTATAAACTATAAAGGAGAACCTCGCGCATGCAGAGGGGGCAATCTCCGTCATAGAGCATTTTAATCTTCCAATCTTTAGGTGACTCGTTTTGTTCTTTCTTAGAAATTTCAGGTTCCACAGTTGCGTCACTTATGGCTCGAATGTAGCAGCGTTGAGACCGTGAGGGAAGTGGCAGAAGAACGTTGTTGCGTGGATTATGAGAAGGTTGGTTATGGAATTTGAGAGTGTTGGGGTGTGGAAGTGAAAGGAATGGTGGGTTATGGGGTTTTGATATGCGTGAGACAGAAGCAGAAGCAGAAGCTGCAGCTGCTGCAAATCTCAGAATCATTGTTCTTTGTTTTTGGTTGATGGGGTCTGTGTGTGTGTGATGGGTTCTGTTGAAATTGAAAGAAAGCAGAGGCAGATTCGATACTCTCGTACGTTGTTAACCGCACACGCTTGGAGTACGTGGCAACTTCGGGGTCACCCATGTTAATGACGTACACCATTTGAGGTTTATGTTTAGCTTCAACCTTTTCTTCAATTTTTTTTTTGCTTCAACCTGAAGCTATTTGGAGCTCTTTTTTCACAAGGGAAAACTGGATTGTTTTTTTTTTTTTTTTTTCAGATCAAAGAGTTACTTCATTTGCATATTTGACATGTATCTTGTGTAATTTAGGACCGATTGAATGACTTTATTTTATATATACACACACGGATACAATAATACTTCTTTCTTCGCAAAATAAATAAAGAATTAGGTTAGTCAAATTCATAAAAAGACAATTAAGAAAGTCAAGTAAATTAATCCAATCTAACCAATCTTACACATTTTTCAATTAATTCATGTGAATATTCCGGTCATGAAATTAAGAATTAGTTCCAATAAAATCAAGCATTATTTAATATTTTTTTAGACTAATCCTCTGTTTGATGTGAGAAATGAAAAATAAATGAGACAGAATAGAAAAAAAGTAAAAAATAAAATTGTTTGATTGAAATTAAAGAGAATAAAAAAGAAATAAAATATTCATTAACCAAATTAATCTGTTAACAATAGGGTTAATTTGTAAAAAGGAAATATAAAACTAAAGCAATCAACCATTTTGATTGGTTTAACTTTTTTCTCTCTCACTATATTAAATAAATCAATTCAAGTTCAGTTCATCGCATACGGATCCTCTCCCATTCTTGACGGGAACCGGATGTGTAGTTGAAACATTTTCATGCGTAGGATCATATAAACGGCTCCAATCATGCCATGTGTTGTATCTTAATTTTTTTTCAGAGTCAAACAAAAAAATAACACTCTTCACTCTTCTCTCTTTCTCTGCAGTGTAGGTCCCGAGAATGACAACATATCACCAGACAATGTTGAAAATCTCATCCTCCGCCACCACCAGACATATGTTGACAATGTTACGACAAAATTCAATGGAGGCATTAATTGTCATACCTCAGACATACATTAAATTCCATTCAAGAGGGGGACACTAAACAGACAACATTCATGGAGGAATTATTCCGCAATCCTCACCTGATCAATCCCAATAATGCCTCTCAATTAGTGCAATCAACGAATTCAATGGAATTTGATCACAATGATTCCAACCACATAATCAATAGTAATAATGAGATCATCATTACTGAAAAAAAAAAGACGTTTGGCAGGAGAAGAAGAACCCCACGTAGCAGCCTCCTCACAGACCAACCTTAATCAACCATGCAAGTCCAACACAAAAAACTCTTGTTCCTAATTTGTATCAGAATTTTTTATTGGCAGGCCTTGGCAACCAGCCCGCCAAGGATAATGACTCTCCTCAGCTAGAACTGTCGAAGTCTGGGCAACCTGAGCGCAGTTCCATCACTCTGTGGTCTAGTCCGATCGTATCACGTTGATGTTTTATTTCTTTGTGAAACTTTGGTTAGCGCTTCTGGTGTTGAAGACATTATTAGAGTACAACTTGGTCTTGATTTCTGTTTTGTTGTAAACTCCATCGGTCGTAGTGGAGGTCTGGCCCCCCTTTTCTAGAGAAACCCATTCACTTGCCATCTTATCAATTATTCTCAAAATTTCATTAATGTCCAAGTTCAACAACCCAAACAACAAATTTGGAGATTAACTGGATTTTATGGTTTTCCAGAATGGGACAAACAAAAAGACTCTTGGAACCTGATTCGTAATCTAGCTGCAAACTCATCTCTCCTGTGGTTGATATTTGGTGACTTTAATGACCTTCTTTCTAATAATGAGAAGATTGGTTTGGTCAACCACCCCTCTTGGCTTTTTAGAGGTTTTTGTGAAACCCTTATAGAATGCAATCTTCATGACCTCCCCATGAAAGGTTTCCATTTTTTAAAATGCTTGGCTTCATGATCCAGATTTAAATGAAATGGTGGAAAGAAATTGGTTTTCTTCTCCAAATGACAATTTTCTTGATAAAATATCTTCTTGTTCAAAGGAGATGAATGATTGGGGAAGGTCCATTAGAAGAGATTTTCATGATAAAATTGAAGCTTGCAGAAAAGATTTAGAGGCCTCATGTCTATCCAATGATGCTCAAATGCTGGTATTTTCTTGGAAGAATCTTAATGGTGTCAAAGATAAAAAAATTTATGGTGGAAGGATGGTGATGTGAACTCTAAATATTTCCATTCTTCGGCCTCCTCAATAAGAAAGATGAATCTCCTCCCTGGCTCGTGAAGATGGCTCTATTGTTCACGATCATAATGGTAAAAGTGATGTAGCAATTTCTTACTTTAAAAATCTGTTTTTGGGGGATACTTTATGTAATGATTTTATGCTAGTTATCAAAAAATCCCTTTGTGTGTTTCTGCCTATGACAATGAGTCACTTCTAACCCTTTTCTCTATTGAAGAATTTAAATTTGTTCTCTTTGACATGAAATCTAACAAGTTCTCAAGACTTGATGACCTTAACCCAACTTTTTTCAAGAGATTCTGGGACTTATGTGGTCCTGAAATTTTTCATGCAACTACTATTTGGCTAAGACTTTGGCACACTTCCACCTCAAGTTAACACCACCACCATTGTCCTTATCCCAAAACAACCTAATCCTCAAATTATGAGTGATTTTTGGCCTATATCTTTATGCAATGTCCTTTATAAGATCATTTCCAAAGTCCTTGCAAATCGTTTGAAAACTCTTTTCCCTAAATGCATCTCTTTTGAACGATAAGCTTTTGTTGAAGATCGTTCCATCCTTGATAATGTTATGTTGGCATTAGAAGCGATTCACCACATGAAATGTAAGAAAAAAGGCAACATTGGAGAGATGGCTCTAAAAGTGGACTTCAGTAGAGCTTTTGACATAGTTGATTGGAGTTATCTTTTGCGTCTTATGGAAAAAATGGGCTTCCATAAAAAATGGATTGGGTGGATGATACTCTGTCTAAAAACTGTTTAATATTCTATTATGATCAATGGTGAGTTAATGAAATATTATTTCAGGAAATGGTCTTGGACAGGATAACCCACTGTGATCTTACCTTTTTTTTTTTGGGAAAAATGTAAATTATATTAAACCTAAAATGATATAACAATAAACGGAGCATACCCCGCAGTTAAAGAAAATCAAAAGTCTCTCTAATACAAGAAGATTTATATCAAGATGTTAAAACAAATGTAACAGGTGCGCTTGTCTATACATAAGAAACTTAATCTTACTAATAACCTCTATTACAGATGATAATCTTAAAAAATAAGCTTGTTCCTAGACAGCCAGATGCAGTAGACTGTAATTGCTATAGTCACACAACGTAATTTTCCTTGAACACCTGATGTGGATCTGCCCCTAATTAAAGAATTAGTAATGCGCTGTAAAGAAGTGAAACGCCTGCAGAAAGGAGCCAAATCACGAATGTGAGCCCAAACTTGGAGAGATTTCTTGCAAGAAAAAAACAAATGAGCATTTAACTCAGCCTCATTTGAACATAAAGGGCAGAGAGAACTCTTGTTCAAAAAAGCAACTTTGTCAAGAGTAAGCAGCTGGTTCCTTTTAGCAAGTCACAGAATGAAAGACATCTTAGGGAGGAATGCTGGGTTCCATATAACAGAACACCAACTAACAGTAGGCTTGACACCTCTAATGTATTCATAGACTTTGTCAACAAACAATTGTTCATTGGTGCTCCAAGATTGAATCCTCTTTTAAGCCTCTTCCGTACTTAACTCTTTGGAGATAATAAAGTCCCTTATTTGAATGATTTTCTTTATCAAAACTGAATCTGATGAAGAAGTATTGTAATTTCACACATCGCTCCCTCTGAAATAGTAATGGTGAACCCACCGAACCTATAGAGAATCTTTCTTACAATAAAAGTCCCACAGGATACGGGAAAGAAGCGCAAGGTTCCAGTCCTTGAGATTAAAAAGTCACCTTACCTTTTTATCTTATGTATTGAGGGACTCTCTTCACTTGTAAGAAATCATGAGAGAAAAGGTGAAATCTATGGAGTGAAAATGTGTAGAGGATCCCTTATCCTCACACTTTTTATTTGTTGATGATTATTTTTTATTTTACAAGACTAATATTAATGAGTCACAATGTTTAAAAGATATTCTGGATACCTATGGTAGAGCATCTGGTCAACTCATAAAC
This sequence comes from Glycine soja, assembly GCF_004193775.1. Classification (NCBI taxonomy): domain Eukaryota; kingdom Viridiplantae; phylum Streptophyta; class Magnoliopsida; order Fabales; family Fabaceae; genus Glycine; species Glycine soja. The sequence goes on along the minus strand of NC_041007.1, from coordinate 16,123,213 downwards.
TACCAAAAATAAAAAAAAAATTTCCTGTTCCAACACTACAACAACCACCAAGACCAATATCTCAAGCTTACTTGGAGTGATTGAAACAATTGGTAGAGGCAAATACCTTGGCCTCCCTTTCATGGTTGGCAAAAGAAAAAAAATGAAGTGTTTGCTTTTATGAGGGAAAGACTGAACGAGAATAAATAATTGGTCCTTTTAGAACTTATCAAGAGCTAGTAAGGAGGCTTTAAATGAGTGTTTTCCTGCTACCATCCACTCTTAAAGATAAGCTTCAGAAAATGATGAACTCCTTTATTGGGGTTCCAACTCAAATTCTAGCAAAGGAATTAGTTGGCTACAATGGGACAAACTTGCTATGAATAAGGAATTGGGAGATATGGGCTTTCGACAACTCCATGCTTTTAATCTTGCTATGCTAGGGAAGCAAGGTTGAAGACTTATGACCAACCAAGATACTGCAGTTTTGAAAGTATTCAAATCAAAATATCATCCATGAGGGAATTTTCTAGGGTCCAACGTAGGTCATAACCCTAGTTTTATATGACATAGTATCCATGCTTCACGGGTAATAGTAAGTGAAGGGATGAGTTGGAAAATTAGCAATGAAAAATCTATCAATGTTTGGTCTCTAACCATGGCTCAAGGCAAAGGAAAATCCTTTTGTTACCTCTCCCATATTGCACAATTTCGGAATTTATTGGTGGGTGATCTCATAGACCAACAATATCACAAACGGAAGGTACACCAAATTTCCTTTTTTTAACATTGATGATGCTATGAAATGCTGTCAATCCCAATTCTTAATCCTAATGATGAAGACAAAATGGTATGGAAGTTTACAAGTACTGGATCCTATTCGGTTAGTACAGCATACCACCATCTAATGGAGAACATTTTGTCAAATGAACATATCAAAATGCAGGCAGATTGGAGGCTGGTTTGGTCTCAAAGTATCCCTCCCAAAATAAAAAAATTCTTGTGGAGATCCCTTAGAAGATGCTTGCCAACTCGGTAAAGATTGATCTCGAAGGGTGTTCAATGTCCCATGCACTGTTGTTTCTGTCCACAATCCTTAGAAAACGAGTGGCATGTTTTTATAGATTGTGATAAGGCAAAGGAAATATGGAAGGCAACAAACTTTTGGCATCATATTCAGCCGAGACTCGACACAACAGAAGGCTTTAATCAGCTGCAATCTCACGAACAACATCAACTTGCAGTCATCCTTTGGATTATTTGGAGAAATAGAAACAACAAGATCTGGAACAATGCAGAACCCAATGCCAACATATCTGTCTCGCAGGGACTTCAATTCTCCGTCGAATGGCTCTCGGTTCGTGCTAACCAACATCAACAAATTCATCATTCTTCTCATCAAATCACCTCTTGGATTCCCCCTGCAGCTGGTTTCTTTAAATGCAATTTTGACGTTGCCATATTCAAGGAGGAAAACACTTTTGGTATTGGCTTATGCCTTCGGGGTGCTGACGGAACCTTCGTCAAAGCTTACTCAGAATTTCACCAAGGAATTCCAAGACCCGAGGAAGCAGAAGCCTTCGCTCTGCACAAAGCTCTCCAGTGGGCTGCTCACCAATATCAATGGTAGAATATAATTTTTGAAACGGATTGCAAAATGGCCAATGATAACATCAACTCGAGTTCCAAAGGTTCAAGTGATTTCCACCTTTTACTTTGCTAGATGTACAGCATCTATTCCTTTATTTTCAAACTCGAATGTGAGTTTATTCAGAGAGACAAGACAATGTTGTTGCTTACAAGTTAGCAAGAGCATCAACAATCTTCGTTAGTTCTCATGAGTTCAGTTGTAACATTTGTATTACAACTTATCCTTAATGAAATGAGATGGGTTTGTTTCCTTAAAAAAAATTATATTAAAAATGATATTAATACTGGCTTATAATTAAATATTATGCAAAATTGCTTTTCATATATATATATATATATATATATATATATATAATTATTTTTTTGTTCCATTATAATAGTAAAAAAAATTCTCTGAATATAATTATCATTTTAATTTTTTAATATAATATTAATTACTTTTTTCAACTTATGTACTTTATATATTAATGATTAATTATAAAAATTAGAAATAAATTAATAATAATATAAGATTAATTTTATAAAATTATTATTCTGTTTTATTTATTTATTAATTTTTTATATGTGTAAAATAATTTATGATAATAATTATTTTGGAACAAAGGAAATAATATCTTTCTTTTTATGCATTCTTTATTAACACTTAAAATTTATTAAAATTACGTATTCAAAGTTTATTAAATACAAAGTGTTACACATTTTTATAATAAATTTTAATCAAATGTATTAACAAATATATAGGGTTAATCAAGGTTCCACTTCCTTAACTTTTTCATATTCTAATTTTTAGTATGTGAATTCTTTTTTTAGTTTTAATTCTTTATTTACTTTTATGGCTTAAAATTAGTTTAAAATATATAAATATGAGAAATTAAAAATGAATAAAATAAAAATTAATCTTAAATAATAAAAATAATTACGGGTTAAAATTCGTTAAAAAAACCTTTAAATAATTAAAAATTGAGAGAATAAAAATTTAATTAATCCAAATATATATTATTGTAAACCAAACTTTCCACAGGGTGGTTTTTATTCATTTCGGGAACTCTCCTTTCACCTAGCTCGAGTCTTTTCTTGCTTCCCGGAGCTCTGAACTTGACCGACGCCATTTTCACATCAAAACGCTTCAACTAAAAAAATGGCGTTCTTGTGGAACAAAACTAGTATCGCTTCCCATTTTCGATCTCACTCTCAGGTATTCCTAATTTTTTTTAACATAGCAAATAAGAATCATTTTAGTTGTGATTTCTGTTTTCTTATACCGAAAATCCCTTTTGCGTAAACAGAAGACTGAGGGTTTGGCTTCTTTTCCGCGCCGTCGATTCCACGTCGAACCCGGGGCTCGTGAAAAAGCTGTAAGACTTAACTTTTTTTGTTTTTTAGATTTGTTATGTTTTTTTTTTTTTCACGATTTAAGTAATTTGGTGCATCTAGATCACTTATTTCGACTTGTAATTACTTTGATTTTTAAATTGGCCAGGGGAAAATTAGGGATTAAGAAAACCTCATCCGCGAAGTTAGTCATTAAATATTGAAGGGTTTTCTTTTGATTGATTCATTTTGTAAACAAATATTGGGATTCAGGATTAATTCTGATCCAGTCTCCGCGAATTTTTCATTTGGCTTCAGTATTGCAATGAATAGGTAGACAATTTATTATTCAATGAATCGTTGAAAGAAATACTTTTCTTTTGAAATATTTGTATTTTTTATATTTTTTTTATACTTTTTTCGAATTCGTTGCAGTACTTCACTTAGCATGCGCAATCAGTCTTGGCACATTTGTGGTTCTTAGCAAGCATAAGTTTCGTGATTTCTTTTGTTTGCCCGTGCATAATTTAATGCCTGGATTTTGTGGCAGCTCTTGGCAGAAGATGCAACGCTGAAACCGTTCAAATCATATAAGAAGAGTGTAAAACAGCTCAGAAAAATTGGGAATGCTCTGACAGTTGTTGTTGTTGCAGGTAGCAGTCTTTTAACTCTGATTTTGATGAAATGAGTGAGGGTTTGTTTGGGGTTTGTGATTTGTGAATGGAAGTTGAAAGACTTTTGATGTGAAAAAATGGAATTGTGAGGGGTGCTTTATTATCTATCAAGGATTGAAATTGCTTGTTAATGAGCTGAAAGGTTTATGTTTGTTTGAGCGGACTTTGTTCTTACAGTTTATGTTTGTTGTTAACAAGCTGAAAGATTTCAGACTGCTGATGAAGCATTCTGAAGTTTGTAGTCTGGTAGTTGCCAGAACATTAGTGAGCATCATGATTTTTTCTGTGAATGTTGTTTTGTTTCATTTCAAATTTGTTGGCCTTACTCTCATTCTCATATCATTGTAGTCTTAATAAACTACAATAACCATAATAGTTTTGAACAAAACTTAGATCAATGTTTTTATATTCTTGCCATCAAGTTCTCAAAGCAGGTAATGACATTGTGGATGTTTTTGTTTCCAACATCAATAGCTTCCAGCCTTCCATTGACACTAAGTTGCAGAATTTCAGAAAAAATCCATGTAATTGCTTAAATTAAGAATTTGATCTAAAGTTTTTTGAAAAAGACTTTTATGATTTAATCTTACCTGGTTATTCGAGGAGGGCGGCGAGGGATGGGGTGGTGTTTGCCAAACTAAACAAACCAGTTAAATGCACGTAAGGGATTCTGGTGTTGGTAAGCTTCAAAGGAAAAATAAATTGTTCTAATCTGTGTTTGAAATTGGTTTCTCCGTGGTCAAACTTATGAACAGCTTAATTGGAAATGGTCTGAGCCAGATTTGATGTTTGACTTAGGTAAAGCCCTTGGTGATTTGGAAATCCAGTATGCCTCTGCAGTTTGATTACTGAAACATATTCACAAATAAATTTTGGTTGCTGAGTATGATAGATTATGAAATGTATGTCATGAAATAACAACATTGAAAAGAGGACGTGGTCCTTTAATCCTTTGGCAGTGGAGCATTTTGGTTTTTGGATATTGCTTTGTTACAGGGCCTGTTTGTGATAGAGTCAATAGGTCATTTTTCTTGCTGAGTATATTATGTGTATAAAATATGTTTCCTTCTACACTTTTCATTTCCTCAAGTATTAGCAAATAGCAACTCTGAGCAATATGTTACTTGCATTATTGTTTGATTTTTAGTGTCTGCTTGGCTTTGAAGGTCTATTTATATAATCACTTTCAGCAGTGAAAAAAATATTCTAGCATTTGCTAGATGTTAAGAAGTTTCAAATTTTTGTTTAATTTTTTTAGCTTGTTGAAATCTTGATTTCTCAGTTCTTTCTTTCCATGGACCCCTTTGGCTGTGTTTGGCATAGTCCACAACCAGAAACAGATGTGAATAATATCAAGACAACCCTCATTAATTGACAATTTTGCACACACTGAAAATTTTGTGATACCTATTTATGTATATTTGAATATACACTAGTTTGTAATGTCACTTCTCTTGAAACAATCATACTAGTTTCTCTTCCTGTTCCATCTTTTTCAATGTTCTTGTTTGCTATTTTATTATGTTTCAGGATGCTGTTACGAAGTATATGTCAGAGCTTTTACAAGAGAGGAAGCTCAGAAACTGTAATGTCCTGAAAGTTCTGGATGAAGCAAATATTGGGAGTTAGTTTTCTGTTTTGTTGTATTTTTGTGGCAACAATTTGGACGTTATGATTAGCCATGTCAGAATAAGCAGAAAAGCATTTGAACAAAAAATTGCTTGCTTGTGCATTAGTTTTTTCACCATTCCAAATGTATACTGTCTGATGATAATGCTGATTGGCTGATCACAAATCTGTGGCTTCAGGTGTGAGAAATAGATAGAATTCGTTCAACAAAGTTTGCGGGCTAGTTATTTGAGGGAGTGGTTGTGATGATCTGTGACATTTTTAATGCTTCCATAATCAAGCTTTGCCTGAAATGTTGATGAATCTGATAATCATATTAATGGGAATTGTAAACTGGTGCTGGCCAAGATATTTTGCTACTATGTTTAGCCCATCATTGCTGGGATGTTGGATTTCCGTGAGGCTGATTAGGCTTAGGGCTCTTCCAACAAAATTTTAGGTTTAAAGTAAATTTTGAGATGTCTTTCTAAAGTTAATAATATTTTATTTGAAATTAACGACTAATTAATTTTAAGTGAGAAAGAGTAATAGAAAAATTTGATGTTTTATAAAAAAAAAAGTTTTTTTTCTCTAGTAGGGAATTCTTTTCACACAGAAGCAATTAGTTAATAATAAAAGTTAGGCTTAATTGTTTTTTGCCTCATTATTTCATTCAATTAAAGTAACGAGGTTTTGAAAATTATGGGACTTAATTGAAGTAATAAAGGGTACTATTGACTCGGTTTTAAAAATTATAAAATTGAATTGAACTCTAAATTAATAGTGAGACAAAATTGAAAAATTAGATGTTTTATATAAAAAAAGTTTTTTTTTCTCTAGTGGGGAATTCTATTCACACAGAAGCAATTAGTTAATAATAAAAGTTAGGCTTAATTGTTTTTTGCCTCATTATTTCATTCAATTTTGTTCCACTATTTTTAGAGTTCAATTAGGTGTCAGTTTTTAAAACTTAGTCCATATTAACCTTTTCATTCAATTAAAGTAACGAGGTTTTGAAAATTATGGGACTTAATTGAAGTAATAAAGGGAACTATTGACTCGGTTTTAAAAATTATGTAATTGAATTGAACTCTAAATTAATAGTGAGACAAAATTGAATTAAATAAATAGTGGGATAAAAAAATAATATAGCCTAAAGTTATATAAATAAAACAATTAACATAGAACTACTCATTTTTTTCTGAGGGTCTAAAAATAAGGGTTTGGAGTTTGGACCGCTTGCTGGTGATTAGGTTGGCTTTCTTTCTTGAGACGTCGTTTAGGTCGCTACCTACATTTGGACCAAAAAATAAAAGCCGTTTACGTACATATATTGGTCTAATATTCTTTTCTTCGTGTTCGCTCTTTAATTTACGTTTTTTAATACATTAGTAGATGGGTAAAAAGTGCAATTAAACTTTTTTTAAGCCAAAATTTAATAGAGTCATTACTCAACCCATGTTAATAAAACAATTTATTTTTGAATTAAATGAATACAAATAAAGCTAATTAATGAACGCAATTGCTTACAACTAGTATCGTCTATCTTGGGTAATAGTAATCCGTTGCGGGTAGAGAAAACAGATAAATTAAGGAGGTGTTTGGTTTGCCTTTTTCATTTGGTTGGATTTTTTAAAATATTTTCCGTGAAAATGAAAATAGAAAACAATCCGAAAATGAAAACAATAAAATTTCGTTTTCATATGAAAACAAGAACCTCATTTTAGTTAAAATGAAAATGAGATGACAATGAATATAATTTTAAGCAAATTTAAAAATATAGAAAAGAACAGAAATCAATATATCATAAATTTTCAGTGTTTTTATTTCCTAAAAATAAGAAATAAGAAGTCAAACCATACATATTTTCAGAATTCTAATCTTTTGAAAATAAAAACACTTCTCAGAAAATAAAAATAGAAAAATAAAAATAAAAAATAAAAATACAAACCAAACACACCCTACATGTTTTGCGGCTTTCGAACTTATATACTTTTCCGTTGCATGCTTTTATAATTTTTTCTAACGGAACTACTTCATTGTTTTAATATTAATGATTATTTGGTTTGCAAAATCGTTTTTCCTACTTATTTTTCTGTTTATATAAATTGTTAGAATTTTTTTATATAAATTGTTTCTTTGAAAAGAACTATATCTGAAATAATGAAAAAATATTTTCATTGCCTTTTCTATATACAAATTTGAAAGCAGAAAATATAATAAAAATATCGTAAATCATTTATAAAAAAAAAAATCTGAATTGTGTGTACACTATCTTAAGAGAGTTACGTAAGAGTGTGTGTCTACATATTAAATATTAAATTTTATTAATCCAAGTTGAATTAAAAGGTTTCATTGAGTAATTAAGTTTATAAAATTTAAAATTATTGAGAGTTATCGAAGTAAGCAACTTCACAAAGAGTTATTCTTGAAAGAACTCTCTTTACATTGTTGAGCTGGAGAGAAACATTATTGAAGTTAATATATATATATATATATATATATATATATATATATATATATATATATATATATACACGGCCAGACTCACTTAAGATGTGTGAAAAATTATTTACAGTTTACATTGCTTGAGCCTAAAGAGAATTTAGAATAATTAACTTAACAAAAAAATAATAATTAAGATAAGTCATTCGTATAGTCTGATGATAACGAGTCTATTCTTAATTGAACTAAAATTAGTTTTCATTTGATTTAACTGAAAAAAGCAATGATTTAACGCTTAAATTCGGATAATTTGTTTAATAGTGGTTGGTCATTATTTTGAAAAGGGTTTGATACTTTGATCTAATATCTGCTTTCAGAGAAACAGATACAACTGGAAATACCTGGTTAAATGCGAAAGAAAAAAACCAGTAATTATTTTTAAGGATACTTCCACAAATATAAAAAGAAAAAAACTAATTCTCTCCCTTTAAAACATTAATTAACATTATTTAATGTTAACTGTCTCAATAAAAATTAAATTATTTCCTAATATACCCTCTGTATTTAATTGCATAGGACAAAAAGAAAATGATTGTTGAAAATAAAGAACTATATGTGCTGCGACCTCTTAATTTTGAGAGAATGAAATAATAACGAATATGTGCTGCGAGACACCCACTCATGAAAAGTGAAAAGCCACTGAAAACACGACAACATTCGTGAACATCGCGATATGTTCGAATCTGTGTAGAAAAGAGAAAGTAATGTGTTACTACATGCCCACTGAATGTGAGATACCTGCGGTCAATGTCATCAATGGTACTATGGTCATTTACTAAGCCCAAAGCCTTCACCACCAAACTATAACTCACCAAAGTCATTATTATGATTATGATTCATTAGTACACCTTTTTTATTATTTTATATTATTTTTTGTCTATAGTAAGTTTGAAAATTAGGTACTACATCATATGCATGATCAGCATTTGTAACTGCTCCTCTGAATTTTTCTGAGTCTGAGCTGTTGATTCTCCCAACACAACTAAAAAAAAGAAGAAAAACTTAGAGTGGTAGTTGTAGGAAAGCAAGAACAGTGAAGTGTTCTCCTAATTCAGTGAGTGAGGTTCTGAATTCTTCAACTTGAGATGATGGCATCATTTGCAGGGACTACTCAGAAGTGCAAAGCATGTGAGAAGACTGTGTATTTGGTGGATCAGCTCACTGCTGACAACAAGATCTATCACAAATCATGTTTCAGATGCTACCACTGCAAGGGTACCCTTAAGGTTAGATCGCGCTTTTTTTTTTCGTCTTACTTCAGAATACACCAAGAGCAAGCTCAAGTGCATGATCTGAACTTGAGTTTTCTATGTATGTGTATGTATGATTATGCATTTGACTTTGATCACCATATGCTTTTATTTATAATTTATAAATAAAACCCACATTTTTGTTTGTTAGTTTAGGGTGTGGCTAGTTCGTCTGATTCATTTGGTTCTTTCTTGGATTAATTATGATTTGCATATATATGCTTGAGTGCATGGTGGGTGTTTCATAAGGAAACTTGATGTGGTTACCTAGTAGAAAATGTGTTCTGTTTCTAGCAATGATATAACAGTGTTTTGTGCTTAATTTGAAAAGAATTGTTAGAGAAAATGAGCAGTTTAGTCATAAAATTGAGGATGGGAGAGATGATATATTAGAGAGGAAGATCAAGATTGACATAGGGTGAAGAAGTAAATACATGGTTTTGAAAAGCATTATAGAGAATATTGTGGCCCTGAGTAGTTAAAAGCTCGTGTGATTAATCTAAAGGAATAGATCAAGGCTTGATATTTTTATTAATTGAAGTTCAGGTTATAGCTGCTATTCACTCCTTTTCTTCTTTTCTTCAGACTTCAGACACTCACACACTTCTCCATATGTCATGTGATTCCAAAATTTTCTTTAGACCATAAAATTTCTTTTTCTTGTATGATCATGCATTTTTACACCTTTTGGCATGATCCGACAAGCACACTTTGCACACTTTGGTATTCTGCTGTCCTTTCTTCTGGTGGTAACCTAAAAGAAACTGCTCTCATATATTTCGAGTCTTTCAAAGCATACCATTAATCTGAATGCTGTCTTATTCAGTGATATTTGAAAATGGGATGCACATTAAACTATAGTCATTTATTTCTATGGTGTCCATTTGATTAGTTATTTATTTTATTTTTAAATTAGATACTTAGTCATATGAAATAGAAACCAATGTCTGTTTGGATGAAAGTTTGTTATTGTGTGTTAACCTTTTGGTTGAACCTGCAAAGCACAACATGCAATTAATCTAATTGTCTTGTCTTATTCAATATGATATTTGATCTTGGGACACATTAAATTGAAATTATTCATTCCCATAGTGTCCATTCGACTCTATAATTATAGATGTTCTAAAAATAGAATCTGTAACACGGTCACATTAAATAGAACATAATGTCAGTTTGGATGGTTGTTTTCCTAGAAGCCTAAAGCTTAAAATGGTCAAAGATCAAGTGATAGATACATCTTTAATCCTCTTTTCCTCATGCATCCCTGCAGTTGAGTAACTATTGTTCCTTTGAGGGTGTGTTATACTGTAAGCCTCATTTTGATCAACTCTTTAAGAAGACTGGCAGCTTAGACAAAAGTTTTGAAGGTGAATTGCTGTTAATTAGTTGTGGCCGATTTTATTTCTTGTTGTTTTCTCTTTAACTTTTATATTTATTGCTTGTAGGTATTCCAAGAACTGCTAGACTTGAAAGATCTACTGATCAGGTTTTCCATATCTGATTAACTACAAAATATTTCTTCTCACCCTTAGAATTCTTATTTAGTGTTCTCAAATGGAGTTTTTTTTTTTATACCTTTCTGTTTAATTCTCATATGGTAAATTCTGTCTGGAATCTTCAGGTCCAAACCAATAGCAAGGTTTCAAATTTGTTTGCTGGAACTCAGGAAAAATGTGTTGCTTGCAAGAAAACAGTTTACCCAATTGAAAAGGTATATGACTATTTTATCAAAATTTTCTTCATATCAAGCCAAAGTGGTCGATCTTTATTATCGAAGTCTTACTTCTAAATTATTATAGAGTAAACTAAGAAGTCTCATAATCTCTTAATTCAATTTCTCTGTATACTTTCATCAAATTTAGACCCTTATCCATGTGGAGACTGAAGACACAAGACACCTAATTTCTTTGCTCAACATTATCAATGTAAGAACTTACATAGACTTAAATTCGGTTCACGCAGAAATGAAATTAAAAGCTAAACCCTTATACTCAACATAGATAGTCCATCTAGCAAATGATAGCTTAAAACTATAGGAAATCTGAGCTAACGATGCTTCAGCTTTGCCATTGGCCACCTACTGTATTCAATGTTTTTCTGAAGTCAAATATTGAATTAGTACAAAAGAGTAGACATTAGCAAAGTGAAAGTGGTGAAAAAGTTCGTATCCTAGATGATTTCTGATTGTCTGATAGTGTAAAAAATTTTACACTAACAATGTATCAAAATTAAACTCTAACAAAATAGAATTAACCAAGCAAATAAAGATCTATGTTGGAGTAAACTACAGATGACTGGCTTAAGCAACCTCTTCCACTACAGCCCAGAAATTAGAAGACAAGATACTCATTTTTATGTTTTTTTATCTGATCATTGAAGAACATATATGAATTGATAAACCACACTTGTTTCTCTATTCACCTTTTTTTAATTTGGGAAAAAATCAGAAAGGAGTAAGTCCATTTAATTTCTGTATACTTACTGGCAAATGGCACTGCCAACACTTTCTTTTCCTGTTGGTGGAGAAGGAGGCACATTAACAACATAGTTTTATGTCTTTGTTATCATTATATGGGTGCATTGGTGCAACAAAAGGAAGAGGAAGATACAGAGAGTTCTTGTTAACTTTAGAAACAATTTTAGTGTTTAGCATCATATATATTATGTCTTATATTAATAATGGCACACTGTGCACTGTTCTTTTTCAGGTAGCTGTTGATGGAACATCTTACCATAAGGCTTGTTTCAGGTGCACTCATGGGGGGTGTGTAATTAGCCCCTCAAATTACGTTGCCCATGAACATCGTCTTTATTGTAGGCACCATCACACTCAGTTGTTCAAGCAGAAAGGTAACTTCAGCCAACTTGACAAGCAAGAAAATGATGAAGGGGTGACTGAGAACACAATAACTGAGTAATAGCATGCATGCAACTTTCAAGTTACTTTGGCAATACAAGTTCAGTTGGTGACTCATTTTAAGGCATCAAATGCCCTTGTCTCAATCCACATTAAATTCTGTTTACTGTGTATGTGAAAAGTTTTGTGAGACAAATTTTGGGGTTGATAATTGAGAAGAATTAGTAGATAGTTTGGCTTAATTATACGGCTGACCAGTCTGCATTTTTCTTTGAAGCTTAATGAAGTTTGTATTTTTCATTATTGTGATAAAATCTGGTTTTCTCTGTGTATTTACTGTTGCTTTTGGTTATTCGCATCAAAAATATTTCAGACACTTTGTATCGGTACAATGAATTTCTTCATAATTTTTTTAGTTTAATTGACAACGAGGAAAAAATAAAGAACATCGCTGTTCTTGGAAATTACCAAGGAATAGTTGAAGTATTAACTCAAGAGCATTCATGTACGGCTATTTAAATGAGTTATTTATCTTGATTTTATGAGTTTTATATTGTCACATAAATTTAAGCACTCTACACTAAATTAAAGTGAGCGAAAGTTAAATCAAAGGATTGATATAATGATATAAGATGTCACTGAATTCATAAAAATAATTTATTTAATGGGAGAAGTGTGCAAAATTTCGGTTGAAGCCTTATATCTTGATATAAAGTAACAATGTATGTATGATATTTCAAAAGCTTTTTATTTTTGGAAGTTTATAAGGTTTAGGGGTTAAGACTATTTTTTTAATCAATTTATTTTTTTAATCACTTTAGCAAGAGAAGTGTGCAAAATTTTCCTTGGAGATTTTTTTAAAATGTCATGAAAATAATGTTTCTAAATATTTTATCAAAAGAAAATAATTATGTACAAAAAGTTTTAAATAACAAATGACTATTTTATAAACTTTTATGATTTGTGTAACATTAAAGGTAGAATTATTATTCAGTTATTGTCATCCTTACACGACTTAAAATTATTATTTTTTATTTGAAACCACACTATTAAAAAAACTAAAATCTCCTTCTTTTTTTATTTACAAATAGCTATATTTTTTAGAAAACAAAAAACCTCAATTTTTATTATCCTTGTTATCAAATTGAAGAACCAGGAGAGAAGATACGAGGGAAACATATATTCACTTCCCTGATGCATGTAATCTAAACATTACGGAAAACCTTTGAAGGGGGGATTTCAAAATTTCAGAATTTGAAATGCTAAAGATTTAAAATACTTTTGTTTTAAAAAAATTTAGTTTGTAAATGATTTGTTTGATAAATCAATTCAAATTCCTAAAATTTTAAATTCTTAATTTGGATGGAGCAATTTAATTCTTCCACATGCAAAATTTTATTTTTAAATTCATATTTAAATATTAAAATTTTAATATTATTTAATTTACTTTTATTAAATAAGATTAGATAATATTTAAAAATTATTGAATATTATTTAATTTACTTTTATTAAATCTTTGACAAAAACACTTAATTTTTCCAAGAGTAGGAAGATTAAATAAAAATTTATTTTCTTGAATTGTGACAAAAAAGACTTACTTTTTATTATATTCATCAATCAAAATGAAAATCATATATTATTTTTACAAATCACAACCAAACATGTCCATCATAGTAGATTCTAACCCAAATCCACACTTTATAAAAAATATGTCATCATTGACAAAGGTTTTGATATAATTGTATATTAATAACAAATTGAAATTTTCATAACACATCAAATATCATTCACCATAACACATCAAATATCATTCACCAATGTGAATAAGAGTCATATTATAAAAATGAGCATGACATGCGTGAAATACAAATTAAAACAAAATGAACATTAGTTCCACACTAAAAAGTTTTGAAAGACAAATTTAATCATAGACTCAAGCACTCAAGTGTCATATATATACTGGAGCATCCTTGAAAATACCGAAAAGTCCTTTGGATTAATATGCACAATTACACACAATAAAATAAGTGAGAGTGACATATATATTTGGAAACAATGCTAGTTACACCACAAAGTGTGGTTTATTAACTAGCATGAGAAGCAAAATCATACAAGACACCTAGCCAACTATTACGTTAATTATAAGCATCAAGACACCCGACACATAAAAAAATACATATACCAGAACATAGCTATTAGTTGTAACGACAACCATCGATCCATCAGTCATCAGTACATCACATGAACTTTAGAATCAAGATTTTGCTACCACAACCGCAAATACATATACCAGAACATAGCTATCTCACACAAATTATTATAAAATAATAATTGGATGTCTTACAAGCAATATTTCTAGGCAGTATAAAACGCAAAAGCAAATCAAAGCTTGGAGTGAAATGCAGAAGCATGTAAGGTGCAGAACCTAATCAATCCAAGATGACGAGGAAAACAAAACAAGATAGTAAAATAGAACAGAAAAATACAAGTTACTCATCAAGTTTCAAGTTTTAAAAATACGCGTTAAAACATAATCCTCCTTCTGCTCAATTGGAAGTGCTTTCACGATAGCTAAACTATTTTGGAAGGTCAACTAACCATTTAACAACTTTAACCCATTGTTGTTTATTAAGGTTTTGTATCAAATCCACCTCATCTAACACTTCTCGAATATCATTTTCATCAACCTTTTCATCATATGCTTGTGTCAATCAATCAAAAGATTCAGCCACTTGTTTCATCAAAGCAGTTATTCCATCTTTTTCTCTAGTCTTCCTCCTTTGGGGTTGTACGCTAGTTGAACTTGAAGATTGTCCCATTCTTTTCAAACCAAATCCCAATTCCTCTAAATCTATAGAAGCACTGACATCCTCTAAACCCATAAATTCCACTTCGTTTACTCCTGTGCTCATGACTTCATCAACATCCATAATAGTTTCAGCTCCACGACCAATGACTCTATCTTTAGCACACAAGTCCATTATATAATCCCAATTTGGAATTTCCTTGAATCGGAAATTTAATTTTATCCCTTTTATGTGACTTGAAAATAAAATATAAAAAAAAGAGTCAATAATAGCACCAATTAAATATTATATATAAACTACTTACACTAACATACTCGGTCCATGCATTTTCATCATCAACAGTAATCATGTATTTGGTGTCATCCCAATCAAATCCACTATGACTAAGGATTGACTCCATACCATGATCTCCAAAGTTTGATCCGGTTTTTAACATTCTTCCAAGTGACTTGGACTTTGAAATTAGCAGATAACTTTGCAACTGCGGTATTGTATGCTACCCTTTTCCAAGCTTTGTCACTCTTATTGTCCAAATTTCTTTGATCTCTTAGTACTTCATCCAACACATGTTCCATCTCCAAATTCAATGTAAAATAACTTCTTGTTTCCTCATTTTTTTTCTGTCACCTTTTTCCTAAAATCACACAAATAAACAGTCTCTCTTGGCATTAGTGGGTTGCTCAAGGATTGAGAAAAAGAAAGAAAGGGGAGAAATTCTGTTGAGGCAAAGATAACAAAGAACTCGAATTATTTGCTTCAAGAAGTGAGTAAAACAATCTTCTTCTAAACTTTCATGGTACAATTCTTTTATGAACGATTTCTTCTACGATGTTCTTAATATAAAGAATTCAAGAATTAATGGTGTTTTAGAATAGGTATAATTTCTTTAACTAATTGATTTGCATTGTAGTGTGTTGCGCTAATATTTCATCTGAAGACAACAAACTTCAATGATATTTTATTTTGTTATACGAGGATGTGCGAGAGTTCTTTTTCTATTCAAATATTTGTGTCGTAGAATATAAATATAAGTCTACTGTTTTTGACTTATGCTAGACTATATTATATTTAATCTTTGAATAACAATGGTAAAGGAAAATTTGGGATATGAATGGTACACACACAAATATATGTATGTATGTATGTGTATATGTGTGTGTCATAAATAGATAATTTTGAATTATATGATACATACCTTCATTTGCGATGAGAAAAAGATTCTGGATACCTCCAACTATGATGGGGAAGACAGCGAGATGTCAATGCATGGAATATGAATTCATAGACCTTTTGAAGAATTTAAGATCTACACTGGTTTCAGGACCAAAGAATTGAGTCTTATGATTTTGGAAATCACTAAGTTGTGTATATTATATTTAATTGAATGCGTTGAGGTGTTTCCATTTATATAAATATTTTATTTATTTAGAATGTCATGAATTGTGATTGCTTTAATATGATTTTTATTGGTGTATACACACACATATAATCTTATTTTAAATTCATTGCGGATACCATGATTGATTTTTTGGATTACCACGCCAGCTGAGAATAATATTATTTAGAAACACTCTAGGTTTATCTTTTCACTGGGATTATCATCTCATTAAAAGTGTTGTTTTCAAAGTACGATGGAGATGTTGTTAGAATTGAGGAGACTTAGTTACTTCTAGATACATTTTTAGCTTTGTTAGTACTCAGAATAATATATGTTGATTGTGACTGATTTTGTTATATTTTTAGTGTCTGTTATTTTTATATGCTCATATTTGAGAATAATATTTTTACTTATATAAAAACTTATTTATTTGACTTTATTTATTATACATGAGGTATTTTCAAACTAATATAATTTTGAGATTTTATATTCTTTTTAGTATGGGTTGTTATTTTAATGAAGAGCATTACAAAATCAAAATCAATGAAACACAAATTTGAGAGAAGAAATGCACAGAGATGATAGAGAGAGAAATAAGAACCTATAAATGAGTGGAAGAAAGGGTTGTGATGAACAGAGAGAAAAATCTACTAGTCAATAGAGATCGCGATTGCAAAGCGAGTGAGATCGCTTTCGAAAGCGCAGAGCGTGTGCCGAGAGAGAAATAGCGTATATGTAGAGTGCGAGAGCGTGTGTTATGTTTCGCGATTGAAGAGTTTTAATTCCTTTGTTTTTTCTAAGAATTTAAAATTCTCCTAAGTTAGTATATTAAAATGCTTCATAAAAATGCTAATATTTCAATTACTTTTAAAATATCATATCCAAATGGATTACATTATAACAAGGCATTTTAATAGCACGGTTGAAATACTTCACCCGATTTAAATCCCCCAGCCAAACATACTATCAACTTTTTCATATCTTCCACACTAGCCTTGCATGCAAAATAATATGATGCACACACAAAGGGAAAAATAAACATTCCAATCCTTTTTATCATCATTTTGTTTACCCAATTAAAAGCAAGAACCAAATTTCTCAAAAGAATCAATATCCTTATTCAGCTCAGTGATTGCCTTTATGTGATCAGCATCTTGCACTGCAACTGGAGTTCCCAAGCTCGGGACGTGGTGCTATCTTTAGTTGTTAATTCTTTTTGGGCGATTTGGACTACCAAAAATAAGCTTTGCTTTGACAATGCCTCATATTCTTTTAATGATGTGATTTAGGCTATCTCCTACACATCTTATCTGACAGATGCTCTTCCAATGGCCATATGAAGCACTCTTTGCTCTTCATAAAGCGTTTTCTATGGTCATTCACCCCCTAAGCCTCAGAGTATCAAAGAGGTTCTCTGGTACCCTCCCCCCTCTGCCAGGTACAATCAAATGTAGTACTGATGGTGCGGCAAAAGGCTTCCTGGGGCATGCTAGTAGCGGCGACATTTTTTGGGATCATCGTGTGGTGTTGGTTATTTAGAAAGACGTATAGGGTTGTAGCAAGAACAAGAGAAAGATATTGAACTATAGAAGGCAGTATTTTTATTGAATAGAATAACATGCATTTATATAGCAATAAGAAAATCAGAATCCTATAAAATTTGCTATTGATTGACAAAACATATGCCTAGAAAAAAGAGAATCAAATATTCTAATTAGCAAATTATTTGACTTTTTACCGCCTACATATTAGGAAACTTAAAAAGGTGATTTGGCAGCTTCACGAGTCATTGCAATCAACATTCCTACTTGACACTGAAGCTTCATATTCCAAGTCTAATCCTCAAGAACTCAAATTTGTTTTTAGGAAGCACCTTTGTTAGAATGTCAACATTTTGATATTCTTTTCTACAATGAACAAGCTTCACTTTTCCATCCTTCTGAACTTCTCTTAGAAAGAAAAACTTGATCTTGAAGTGTTTTGTTCTGCCATGGAACACTGGATCATTTGCAATTGAAATTGTAGCTTGGTTGTCAACAAATATCTGTGTGCTTTCTTTTGATTATGTGTGCAAGTCTATCATGAGCTTTCTGATCTAAAGAGCTTGGTTTACCACAACAACAATAGCTATATACTCTACTTCTACTATTGATTAAGTTATAACTTCTTGTTTTTTAGAACAGCATGAAAACATACCAGAACCTAAAGTAAAGCAAAAACCTGAAGTGTTCCTCATATCATCAACACATCTTGTCCAATCACTATCAGAATAACCAAGAAGATTGAAACTTTTAACTTGACTGAACCTTATTCCATAACTAATTGTGCCTTTAACATATCTAAGGATTTTTTTTGTTGCTTGAAAGTGAATTTCACTGGCACAGTGCATGTACCTTGATAGTAAACTCACAACATACATAATATCTGGTCTGGTTGCTATCAAATACATCAAGCACCCTATTAAGCTTTTGTACAACCTTTCATCAACCCTTTTAGCTTCATCTGTTTTGCAAAACTTTTCCTTTTGATTCATTGGAGTTCCAGTTGGTTTGCACTCTTCCATCTTGAACTTCTTAAGGACTTCTTTCGCATATTTTTGCTAACACACAAATATTTCATTACGCTTTTGCTGCACTTTCATACCAAGGAAGAATGTCATATTTCCAAGGTCTGTCATTTCAAAGGCATCTTTCATTCTTTTTTTGAAATTATGACTTCATGTAACATACAGATCATCAACATAAAGAGATACCACAAGTATGTCATTATCAACCTTTTTGACATAAAGGGTAAATTCACTTGGACTTTTTACAAAGCCTAAGTTCACCAAGTGTGCATCAATTCTACTATACCATGATCTTAGTGCTTGTTTTAGCCCATATTAGGCCTTATTCAATCTATACACCTTCTTCTCCTATCCTTGGACAACAAACCTTATGGTTGTTCAACAAAGATTTCTTCCTCAAAGTACCCATTCAAAAAGGTGGACTTGACATCCATCTGATGTATAGCCCAACCATTTTGTGCAGCAAGCACGAATAACAACTTTATCGTAAACCCACTTGACTCCAATAGCTTTCTTATGATTAGGCATGTCCACCAATTCCTGTGTCTAATTTTTTTCAATCATCTTAAGCTCCTCCTCCATTGCAATGATCCATTTTTTATTGGTTGCAGCCTCCTCATATCCAACAAGTTCCACGATAGAAACATTACACCTTTGATAGATATCAAAAAGTGATATTGTTCCTCTAACATGTTCTTCGTCTACGTTCTCATTCTCCTTCTGAAATAAAATCTTCTTGTCATCTTCCCAGTTCCAATTATCCAGCTCCAAGAATCCCACATTCTTGCTAACAATTACTTTGTCATGATGTGGCAAATAGATCCTGTAAGCCTTTGAAATTAAGCTATAGCCTACAAAGATTCCAGGTTTTACTTTCTTGTCTAGTTTGTCCCTCTTAACCTAAGGAATGTAAGAAAAGCACAGACAACTAAATATCTTTAGATTGAGCAACTCAGGTTTATAGTCATACCATGCTTCAAATAGTGTCTTCTATTTCAAAGCTTTTGTTAGTAGTCTATTAAGCAAGAAAATTGCAGTATTTGCGGCTTCCGTCCAGAATTTCTTTGGCAATTCTTTTTCATGAAGCAAGCACCTAGCCATCTCTATAATTGTCCTATTCTTCCTTCCTGGGGTGCCATTTTGTTGAGGAGAATAAGGTGTTGTCAACTGGTGTTCTTTGCCCGCACCTTCACAAAACTTATTAAGTTTGTCACAGGTATATTCAGTTCCATTGTCAAATCTAATTACCTGTAGTTTGCACTTGCTTTGAGTTTCCACCCAAGCTTTGAACTTCCAAAAGATGTCAACAACTTCAGATTTAAACTTCATAAAGCAAATCCAACACATTCTTCTATTGCCATCAATGAAAACAACATAATACTTACTCTTATTTAGTGATGGTGTTCTCATGGGTCCTCCAACATCTGTGTGTATCAATTGCAGCCTTTCTATAGCCCTTCAAGTCATAGTTTATAGAAAAAGGAGTCTTGTTTGCTTTCCATATTGGAAGATAGCACATGTAGGAAGTTCTTCTTCTAATTTAAGTGAGATTTTTGCAAGATTGTTCTTCTTCATAAACATTAGAGCACCATGATGGAAATGCCCCAATCTCTTGTGCTAAAGTATTGTGCTACTAACCTCTTTGTGCATTGCAGCCTGCTCTTTGTTCATGAAATCCAAGGAAAAAAAATTTCCTTTCATTTGAACATTGAACACCTCTCTACCTTATGAGTATTTAATCATGCAATTTTTGTCTTCAAACAACACCTTATAACCTTTTTCGAGCAACTGAGGAACACTCAAAAGGTTTTGACTAATTTTCGGGACATATAACACATCGAAAATTAGTTTCAAACCTATGTGGCCTTCAATTGCCATAATTCATTTACCTTTTACTTCAATATATGCTCCATTTTCGATCTTGACTTTAGAAAAAATAGCTTCATCAAGTTCTGTAAAGAGCTCACGATCATAGGTCATGTGGTTTGTACAACCACTATCAATAAGCCAACTTTTTATAGAGCTACTGGCAGCAAAGCATGATACAACAAACAACTGCTCTCTTGTGATTGGTCCTCATCAAGAACCTTGACTTCTTCTTGTTGTTGTTGAAATTTGCATATTCTTTCAACATGCCTTAACTGACCACACCTATGACACCTTACATCTGGACTCCACAACCACCTTTTTTGTGGGTGATTAGTTTTTTTACAATGAGGGCAAGGTGGATGTACCTGAGTGTTGTTTTTTATTTTTATTGTTTGCAAAAACTTCAGGTCTGTTGCTAAGGCTTTTGCCATTATTGTTGGTTTGCAACTTGACTTGAAATGCATCCTCCATAGATCCTTCCTACCTCATAAGCCTTCTCTGTTCTTATGCCTTTAAAGCATGCAAAACTTCTGACAAAGTGATCTAGGATAGTTTTGTTCTCCAAAGTTGTTATAGAGGCATCATATTTTTCGAGAATTGTTACAAGTATTTTTTTGAACAATTCTTGAATTTGCAAATTCTATGCCTAACAACCTCACCTTGTTAGCAATGTCAAACATTCTGCCTGAGAACTCTTTGATTGTCTCAAACTCTTTCATCCTTTGTAATTCGAATTCTCGAATTAAATTCAGAACTTGCATGTTTCATATCCGATCATCTTCTTCTTACTTCTCCTTCAAATAATTCCAGATGGCACTTGCAGTTTTTAGTTTCATGATTCTTATGAAAATTGTTTTTGAGACTCCAGCAAACAGGCAAGCCTTTGCCTTGGCTTTTCTGTTTTTTTCTCTCCTTGTGATTTTTCATCTGGGCGACTGTAGGATTGTCTGGTAGTTGAGGAATACCATAATCCTCTTCTATAGCCTCCCAAACATCTAGAACCTCAGCAATTTTCCATTCTCACCACCCAAAGGTTGTAGTTCTCTCCATTAAATACAGGAAGAACAACCTGTGAAAAGCTTGCCTTAGTATCCATGGCACAGGTCCCATGATAAGTTTGCTCTGATACCAATTTGTTGGTTATTTAGAAAGATGCATAAGAATAAAAGAAAGATATTCAACTGTAGAAGGTTGTATTTTTATTGAATAGCATAACATGTATTTATACAGTAATAAGAAAATCAAAATCCCATAAAATTTGTTATTGATTGACAAAACAGATGCCTAAAAAAAAGAGAATCAAATATTCTAATTCTAGCAAATTATTTGACTCTTTATTGCCTACAAATTAGGAAACTTAAAAAAGTGATTTGGCAGCTTCATGGGTCATTGCAATCAACATGTGGTCGTTTTGGGATGCTTCTAAACATATATTGGTATTTAGAATTCCCTTTATGTTGAATGTTTTGCTGCCACTCTTGCCATGGAACTTGCTTTGGATAAGCATTGAAGCCAAGTTTGGATTGAATGTGACTCTACATTAGTTGTTAATGTTTTTGCTAACCCTGACTTGGTACCTTGGTGCCTTTGTAGGAGATGGAAAAATTGTCTATATGCTTGTAAAGATATAATTTTATTGTTTTCGCACATTTTTAGAGAAAGGAACACTAATGCTAACCTCCTTGCCAATCATGGAGTGTCCTCTAGGACAACTTTTTGTTGGAGGGATCACACCCCACAATTTGTTAGGGGTGAATCCACTTGTAACTATGTTGTTCTCCCTTCTTATAAGTTCTCTTGACTCTATTTATGGATATTGGTCTAGTCCCCATATTTTTTTTTGTCATCCCTTTCTAATTAATGTTATTTATGTGTCTTTGGTTAGCTAGCATGAGTGTCTAAACATAGTTGGGATGCTCTTGATATTCAGTTGATCCACACTAATTTATTTATAAAAAAAAATCATTCTAATCAAGCACAAAATTTCCTTTCTATATAGAGAGATATATTCCAAGGTACCATCGACACATACATATACAAACTAATTTACGAAACAATAATAAATAAATAAAACATGAAGAAGTTGATGACAACCCAAAAAATCATTTACGTGGAGGATATATATACATCGATCTCACTTTCTATTAACAAGGAAAAAGTAAATACCCGACCACACCCACCTAACGGGCAAATTATATAACTGACAGTATATATGCTTTCAAAACACACGTAAGTACAAGAAAGAAAAGAAACCTTTGAATCAATTGTTGAAAAGGAGCCTCTTGAATTACTTTTAAACACTGATTAATTGTAAATTGGAACGGTCTCAAGTGTGCAGGAGATCTCTATGTGAGAGAAACAATTTTTTTTTTTGTGTGTGATCCTCCTACCCTTTGTGGACTTGTGGGTCTCCTTTGTTGCCAAGAGATCCATCAATATCTTGGGCATTGCTTTGTGCCCCAGCATAATTGCTAGTACATCCAACAAAACATTGAAATTCTATTTTTGCCCTTTATGTTATTAGCATGATATTCTAATCAACTGAATTAATAGATCAATTATTTTATAAAATAATTAATTTCGTTATATATAACAACAAAATTTTTAATGTATATTTAATGCACATGTAAATTTAGATAATAAATTTTATGACAATTAATTTTGATCTAATAATTAATTAGTTTACATATATAAAGTATAAATAAAAATCATAGGTTTCATAAAAATTTATATATGTAAAAAAATTAATTATTAAATCAAAATTAATAGTCACATTATCTAAATTTACACGTGCATTAAATATACATTAGAAATTTTATTATTATATATATTAACATTAATTATTTTATACCATAATTGACTCAGTTGTTTAGAGTGTCGTACTAATAATGCAAAAGTCACAAGTTTGATTCATACATGGGTCATTAATTTTAAATTAATTCGTAAACCATATATTTGAAAAAAAAATTTAAAAAAATCATATGAACCTCATACGAATTGTCCAATCCATAAGTCTAATATGAATTTTCCAATCCATAAGCTTCATACAAATTGACATCATTTGGGTCTCATACAGATTCGCCAATCCATATCAACTTTATGGAAGGGCAAAAATGGAATTTCACTATTTTCTGGGTGTACCAGCAATTGTTTGGGTGCACAAAGCAATTCCCCAATATCTTTTACTTGCTAACCCACTCCTTGAATCAACCCATTATCTCCTATTTTCATGCACCGCTACTTTACAACTAAAAGTGGCCGTTGCTTATCTCTTGTTAGCGACTGACTTATCCTTTTTTATCTTTTGTTTTATTTTCTTTTTATTTTAGTTTAAAATTCTCATTATTTATAAAAAAAAATCCGGATAAAATGGGTTATTCATATTAATTATTATAGGTGGGAGATGGTTTGCTCATAGAGAAGCTCTTTGAGAAAGATTACAAATAACAACTCAAGCACAAGCACAAACAACTTTCACTTATGATCACACTCGAATCATTATTGAAGACATCAACCGATAGGAGGCACAAAATTCAAAAGCAAAGGTTATGACTTCTCGAGCAAATATGGTTCAAAATAAGTCACAAAATTTAAAAGGAAAGGAAAAAAAGAAAGTTGTTTTGTTTGTCGAAATTTAGGTCATCATGCAACTCAATGTAGACATAGAGTGAAAAACAACAATACTCCTAAGCCAAAGAAAAATTTGGCAAAAAGACATGGTGTTATTGCTGCATTCGTTTTTAAAGTTAATATTGTCATCAATGTGAACAAATGGGTGGTAGAATCTTGATGCTACCAGACATATTTGTGCAAACAAAGATGTTTTTACCTCCTATACTTTTGTGGAGATGAAGAAGAAATTGTGTATCTTGGAGATTCTTGACCTGCTTCAGTTTTGGAAAAAGGAGAGTTCTTCTAATTATAGCTCACATTTGGGAAGACCTCAACATTGAATAATGTAGACTAGGTGCCCAACCTTAGGGCCAATTTGATGTTTGTATCTTTATTTAGAAGAGTTGGGGTTAAAATGTCATTTGAATATGATTGTAATGACAACAAAATAATATTTTTGTGGGAAAGGACAATTGTGATCTAGTACTTTTTTGTTAGTAATATTTCTAAGACTATCAATATATAGTCTAAAAAATATTTACAACAAAAAGTCATTAATTACAATTGTTTTTTCTCACAATCATTATTTTTTTTTCATTGTAATGATGTTAGATTCGAATGACACTTTAATCTCAACTTTTTTCAATATAGATCGTGAAATCAAATTCGCCCTAATGTTGGAAACATGTAGTACATTATTCAATTCCAAGGTATTTCTAGATGCGAGCTTTAGAAAAACCTTTCATAGTCCCAAAACTGAAGCAGTTTGAGAATATCCAAGATACATAAGTTCTTCTTCATCCCGACAAAAGTCCCACAAAAGTGTAAGAGGTAAAAACATCTTTGTTTATACAAATATGCCTCTTAGAACCAGAGTCTACCACTCATTTATTCATATTGGTCACAATATTAACTTTAAAAACGATCGCAACAATAATAACAACATCTCCTTCTTGAGACCAACGTACTTGTGCATGCAATAATGGTGCTCCAGTGATAAATTTTGTGAAGCAATATTCCTCAACTTGAAGCAACAACGTCATTTGAGATGGTCTTAAGCTAAAGAAAAGATAGATAGACTCACCAGTAATTATTTGTTTGGATACGTATATTACGTACATTGAACGATAAAATAACTCCAAACAAAGGAAATAACATAGAAATTACTATCTGTAGCTGCTTCTCTTGTGACACATTTCGGCATCATTTGCAATTGTTTTTAAACACACACTAAATTGATTTAATTCTTGTTGTGGGTGCATGTATGGTTGCATGTCTTCAACACGCGTTCACTAGATTTTTCAACAATTCAAACACCCACTGAATTTTAAATGCATGTTTAATTCCATATCTCATATGTGATTTTAGGAAGCAAATAATTATAGTTTCTATATCCCAAACATAACTCCTTACATTTCAACGAATTTCCAAGCATGCTGTACATGCAGTTTTTGAGATAATTAGTCCACAATATCTCTTTTCACTTGCTTGTGGATATCAAGCCTATAAGACATAGGGTTATAGGTACCTTTTAAATATACTTGATTAGTTGATGCAACCAGGAGAAAAAATTTCATAATGTATGGCATGCAACTTGACTTTGTTACCAAATACTTTGCCTGGTGATACTTGGCAAAAGAAATTAAAGATTCTCCGTCAACTTTTGAGGCTATTGGGTTCGACATTTTTGAGAAATATGAAATGTGCTATCTTGTAATGATTGGTCTCATTCACCGCGCGCTTCCATACTTTTTTCAGTCTATGGTTTGCTGAATTTGCGTTCAACGAAACCTCTTTGGAACCAAGGAGAAAGGCAAAAAGAGAGACTCTTTTTCATTTATTACACTCTCATTCTTACAATATACACTAAAGATAAAGTATGCAATAAAAAACATATAACCCAAGTATATGCTGGAATATTCGAACCTCACTTGTTATATGATTCATTAAAATAGTTATGAGAAAATATATATAAGGCATGTACGGTTTATTATAACTTGCATTGATCCAAATAAAGAAAAAGTTGTTTTTTATTAGATTAATCATGTTAAAAATGTATTTATTTATTTATTCAGAAAGGAAAAAGAAATCTCTAATGTTAAATGGAGACAGTGCTAGCTTGCATTAATTCTCCATATGCATGATATGAAAAGAGAAAAAGTAAGTTTGGGTGAATTAACTATTCGCATCTTGCATGATTGTTCATCATATTTAAGGAAAAAGAAAGGATATGGACAAACAAAAGAGATGGAAGAAAAAGACGAATTGCGTGATGTTGCTGAATTTTTAAACAAGGACAAAGCACTGAGGGAGAAAGAAAGAAAAGTTAAAAAGCGAAAGGTTTGGTGGGGCAAATACGAAGGGAATTCTATGCATAGTTTGATACAATCTGGGGTCTCCTCGTGCAGTGAAACAAACTTTCATGCGTAGCAAGTGCACGAGTGGAGTGAGTTGGTTGCAATTGTCTTATCCTATAGCTAGGGTGTAAATTAGCTGCATATATTATTATTCACGACTTATCCAGAAACGTACTTGTTTATTTGGTCAAATAAATATGCTAAGTTTAAAATTAAATACAATTATTAAAATGAGTTGTTGTGGATTTAATATTGCTTGATATGAAATAAATCTATTGGAAGCAGGGAAGTATGGATGACATTGTATTATCGATTTTGATGAAAATTATTTTATACCGATATCATGGTTAAAAAAAGTAATTTAAAATTTAATATAGTCAGTAAAATTGTATTTATTATATTTATGTAAGAATTATAATTTTATTCATTGTATATACTATCATTTATGTAATTTTAATTTTTTAAGAGTCGTATTTTAAATAGCTATAAATAGTATTTTTTTTATGAACATCCACTATTTTGATCATTAAAAATTTAATCAGCAACCTAGGTCAGTTTTATGAATATAAAATTATATTTTATTAATATTTTACTTCATTATTTAATCTAAACAAAAGTTTAATTGTTGAATAAAATTAATAAACAAAAGTTTATTCAATGAAACTTTAATAAGAAATTTCAAAGTATGAATGAACTAAACGAGTCATGTATAAGTTTGATTATGTTTTTTTAACCAATGTAATTAGCTTAAATGATAAATTTGAGTCAATTTAAGCTTAAAAAGTTTAAGTGAAGCAAAAATTAAAAAGATTATTTAGAAAAATAAACTGTAATTTACATTCTTCTATTTATGTGATTAAAAAAGGTTTATTTGCTTTCTGGCTTGAAAGGATTAATTTTGATTTTAATGGTCAATAATTATAATAGATAAGTAATACATAAGGATCCCTCTTTCAGCTTGTGGCATGTAGTGAAGTTGCCCTCGTCTTCCCTTCCGTGAATGTTTACTTTTTTAAACAGAAACAACTTTGTTTATACGACTTGGAACAATATCTATCATCAAGTCAGAAATAAAAAGCAGAAAAGGCAGAATAAAGGGGATTCTTTGCTTTACTAGCTATAGACAGGAAGAAAAAAAGAAAAATAGTCGAGGAAGAAATTATGCAATGGACAGAGAGAAGAAGTCTTTTAACTTTTTATTTTTGGGCACATATAGAAATCTTGATCCACTTCTAGTGCAACAAATTAAAAGATATCCCTTGCGTGTATAAATGTTTAAAGTGATAAATACTCCACACAAGATATAGACATATTTTATCAAACAAAGTTTGGTTCTTTAAATATGTTAATCGATGTTCAATCTTTGACTGTATATATATAAAACCTTGTTATTAAAAGTTATGTAATATATATTGATGAATCATAATTTTAAAAGGTTATTTTGGTATAAAAAATATATGTACATTTTAAAAGACTTGATAAGAATGTAATGATTTTTAATATTTTTTTAAAGACTTTTATGATTAGGATTTTATAGTTTAGATTTTAATGGGTTTATAAAATATGAATTCATAAAATTTGAAAGAACAATATGGATTTTTAAGATTTTCAATGACTCTAAATTTTTTAAAAAAACATTCAAAATTATTGATAAAAAATCATGAAGTTTTTTCACCTAATACTTAAAATTTGTCTAATAAAAAGAACCCTAAACATGTTATATAACAAATCAATTTTTCCTAGCATATTTACAATTACAATAGGTTCACTCTCCTTCAATCATCAATCGTGTTAATTGTATAAAATTACATACCACAGTGTCTAGTAGCATGAATACTTATGGTCATTCTTACAAAAATGATCCCAACAAATAAAAAATATGTCCAACAATTGTTTCAAACCCAATTTATATATTTATCCATTTGTATACAAGTTAATTTCTTACCTTCATTAAAACTGTATATTTCTCATGTTCATATATATTCATGTTCATTTATATATATAAGTATATAATCAAGATGTTTCAAATTCAAAAAATTAGAAATATTTTTCATATCACACATTCCAAGACATGTTTGTCCGTTGGTTGAAAGTGTAAAAAATTTATAAATGTTTATCACTTTCAATAAAAAGACAAAGAATTATGTGTAATGAGAAAAGAAAAAGATATCAGTAGGAAAAAAAAAAAAGTCTTATGAAATCTCAATAATTTGAGTGAAATTATTTAATGTGTATTTTTTACTAAAAAGTCTACAAAATCCATTAAAATTCATCCTAAAAAAGAATTCATTAAAATTTGTATATTTTTAAATATTAGAAGCTTTTTTTTAAGTTATAAAAAATCTTAATTGAATACCAACAAATTTTATTCAACTCCTTAAAAAATCTTAATAATCTTATTGAATATCATAATACTTATTTTTATTATTTAAAAATTTTGATTGAATACCTAAAAAACTTCTTTTAAAATTTGTTTTCTTAAAATCCTTTAAAATTTTAATTTTTTTAAGTAATTGAAATCCTAATTAAATACATTGTCTAACGATTATCTTGATAAATAAAAAATTGACACAAGCCACTTTTTGGGCGAACCTAAACATCTCAATCGTAGAATAATCTTTCAAAATATTAAAATTTATTTGAAGAATCCACTTATTTTAATAAATATTTTTCTATTCATACAAATTTAGAAGTTAAATCTCTATTCACATACTTTAAAAAAAAACATGATTATCTACCTATCATTTCATAACATGTTGGTAGTACACAAGCCACTGTGATTGCGAGTGTTTTAAAAAAGTAGACCTTGTTACGTCAGAATATTCTTTCATATCTTTTTAATTATTATTTTTTATCACGATGCAACAAAAAGTGAGAAATATTTCATTAAATATATTTTTATATTATAAAAATAACACATTTTTTTTATATATTTTTCGTCTTATATAGCCTGTCACCTAATTTCTATATTTTACCAAACATGTCTATCAAATTAATATTTTTAAATTATTCAATTAAATATTCAACTAATATTTTATAATTGTAACTTTTTAAAATATTTTTCTTTTAATATGATTTTTCGTCAATATATATTTTACATTTCACCTAATATAAAAAATACACATATATGATGCACAAAATACATATTTATAATTACATCTTTTATAAACTTTGGCGGTCAAACATGTTCTTAGTTTGAATAGATGGAAAAAATTGATAGCATCACCTTCGTTATTGAACTGTTAAACACTTTTATTCATCTATAAATTTATGTGTAGTTTGTAAACATCAATAGCTTGCTAAGAGTTTCATAATTAAATTTTAAAATTAACTCGTATATATATATATATATATATATATATATAAAGAATATTATGTTGGTAATTAAATTAAATATTTAAATATTTTTGGGGATATGATTCTTCTGGACGCATTTTATAAAAGAAGAAAAATGAAAAATGATACAATGATCATAAAAATTAGGCGATCATCGTCGACATATATATTTTGCACAACTGCACAAGATCTCCACCCTTAAAAAATGCCCTTTATTTAAAACTAGTCTTTAGGGAAAAAATAAAGAGACCCCACTCGATATTTTTCGGTGTGACTAATTTTATGCCAATATATAATGTCATGTAAATAATATTATAAATGCATATACTTTTTGCCAATATATTTGAATGGATAAAACATTATGTAAGTTTATATAACTTTAAATATTTGGTAATCTTTTTATTCAATGTGAGTCAACATTCGAAGACATTAAAAATGGGGGAAAATCACAGTAAGAATAACATGAAATTTGTCATGATGATGAAGATTGATTTCATTAGAGAGTAATATCTAATTACACTAAAAGAAATAGGACATGTCAACTTTACTATACACAATTATGCCTCAACTCAGAGGAGAATTTTATCATCTCTGTTGTTTCTGGCCTCCCCTGAACCTCAGTGTACTATATTTAATTTTCACATGACCAAGCAATCATGGTTTTTTTTTCTTTTTTTTTTTGCTGTTTATTTTTTTTTTCCTCAGTTGCTTCTCTGTCCCTCACACCACATGTGGGTAACATTGAAAACAAAGATCAGCTGGCAGCCTCTGAGATACTTTGTAAAGAGGGTTGCCAAAATCTTGTCTTAGCTGTGGCACCATTATTAGTTGGTGCTGTAATCCTTGGTCGAGCTCTTTCGGGTTTGGTAATTACCTGAAAAATCAAATTCGAGTAACGATTATATGGGTTGGCATCAGCAATTATGAATTAGCATACAATGGATCTCTATCAAAATCCAATACTTATAATATGATGAAGTTTGAACCGAAAATCTTAGGTAAATTATCTAAATCTTGACTACTAGACCGATTATGGTGGCTAATTCCTAGCATTTTGAAATCCAATACTAGTTTTGTTCATTTAAATTTTATGAATGGGGAAATGGGTAAAGTCAACTATTCAAACCTTGATTAGCAAAAATAAATGTGAATAGATTTACAAACTCCTATAAGATACTCCAGTAATGAAATTTACTGTTTATAAAAAATGATGTTTGGTGATGAAAAATTGATTGGCATAAGCAGAGACACTACATATCAAGCTCCACTCAATTATCAGCTCCCGTTCTATAAGATTTAACAAATCTATAGCTGAAATGATGTACTAGTTGGAAATGGAAATAGTAAAATTAAAAATGAAAAAAGAATAATGTTTTTGGTTGAAATTTACCTTATTGTCCTCCATTTCAGACCTCCTTGCTACTTTCTCCTTCTCCAAATCTGGCTTGTGAGCTGACTCTGGCACGTTTTGCCTCATCTTTGCCTTTTGCTTTTCCTTCAGACCCTTCATGACCTCTGAACCCAAAAAAGAAGCTCTTTAAATTAAAGGCTCAAATTTGTAATAACACGGGCATCCTAATGTACAAAGGCTCCTCGTTGTATGTAACCTTATCCTTACATATGTAAAGAGACTGTATTTTAGATTTAAACCATGACCAAACTAGCAACCAAGGTACAACTTTACTGTTGTATCAGGACTCGTCCTCTCAAGGCTCAAATTTGGAATAAGCAAAAAAAACATAAAACTTTTTTAACAACAAATAGAGCGTTGGTGTCAAAAAAACAAAAAGAGAGTGTAGTTGCAAGTTGGAACTAAGTAACCTTGAGTTTTGATGAGTCTATAAACTTGGCCAAGAACAAGCGTGTCAGTGGGCTTGAGAAGCTTGATTCGAGTTATGCGAACTGGGTTGTTGGCGTTTTTGTTTTTGATGTCACTCTTGTTGGGGCAATTTTGAATGTCCTTGGTTGGACACAATGTGGTGGAGATGAGAAGAGCAACATAGTGACCAGGGTTGGTTTTCATGACATGTGTGGCACTCAAAGGTGCATAGAACTTGTCTACTTTCCCATTCGGGTGCTGAATCACTAATGTTGCTGCATCGATGGCTTGGCAATTTCCCATCGCCTATAGCTTCTTCTTCCAAAGGAAAATTAATGGAACACCAAAAAATGAGAGCAAGGTGGGTATGGGAATGTTGGAGACTTACACAAGTCTTTATAAATATATAATAGCAGCCACTCAGTCCCACAACTTAATCTCTATGCTATGGAGAATGGACGGTTAAATATACTTGAATATGTGGATCGTTCTATTCAGTGTAAGAGCCGGTTTAAAAAGTTAGTTAAAAAAATGTATTATTCTGTCAAAAAAAAAAAATATATAGCATAAATTATTATTAAAGTTAAATATTATATTTTTAATAAAAAAAATTAACAGTTACTATTTATTTTTAAACAATATCATTTAAATAGTCTTTAATATTTTTTCATCAAATGTATATTGATAAGTAATTATTTACGAGTTTTTAATCATCATAATTAAGTTTTTGACTTTTCAGTTAGATTTTAAAAGATTCTTATAAAAGTTATAATCTTCTAGATAAATTATGAAACTAATCTTTAATTTAGAATTTCATCACAAATTTTTCATCGCATGATATTTGTTTTTTTGAAATAAATCACGTGATATTTGTTACTTCTCTGAAAAGTATGTTTCATAGAAATCGAATTTGGCTATTCAGAAGAATAAAACACCAACCAAAATTATTTTATACAATGAAATTATGGAAAGTGGAAAGCATTGTCATACAAATCAACTTGGATGGACTCGTTGAATTGGTTTGACCGAAAATTAGGGATATAATCGGTTTGAATTAATTGTTAAATAAAAAAAATAGTATTATACAACTAGTGTGACTTAATGTGACCCAAATGAATAGATGGCCTAATGCGTTTTAAAATAAATTGGTGTGTTGCTAGTATTTTTTTATATAACTTTTTCAGGTATAAAATTTATAGGTTATCAAATTTTTAAATAATAATCGCAAGTCCCATTAAATAACCTATTTATACAACACATATTCATGTAATATAAGGTCTTAGTATATTTATATGTGTATAGAATTAGTCATAAAAGACACCCTTAATCTTTAATTTAAAAAAACTTATTCATACGTATATGATGGCACTCGTTGAAAGACGTGATTGTTCAAACAAATGGAATGTAACTAAAAACAGAGCGTGCCAATTTGGACCAAAGACAGACGAAAAATTGACAAGGGCATCCAACCCTAACACACGTGGCAAGCATTGATTGGATGCATGAGGTCGTGAGGAAACACTGTGGGACCCAGGAAGCTGAGGTTGATGTGATGTGCACCTCTCAAACGTTACATTCCCTTGGGTCTACCGTGTTTGGGTAAATGACATGTTTCTATTCACAAAGTAATTGCCATGCATGTGACCACCCAATTACCTAAGCCCTGTCTCTTGTCGGTTACATTGCCTTTACCAGATTATCATGTTTTCCCTCAGTGCATGCCACTGCACCCTTTTAACATAACCTCTTTAATTGGAGTAATAATAACCTCATTTTATTATTATGTTATTGATACTTATTTTCTTCATAATTAATCTCGGTTCAAAAAATTTGACATATAATTTTTTATGAAATATTTTTAAAAGATTTAAATTCAAAATTTTATTTCACGAAACTAAGATCAATACTGCTTCGATTAACAATATATTAATTCATTTTATATAATATTCTACATAATTATGTTGTCAGCATGTTATAATGTTATAATGTTTGCTAGATCTAATATAGTACTTTCATAATACATAATAATTCCTTTAATTGGCACATCAAACACCGGTTGTTGTTGCACGTAATTTGAAAGATGGGTGAGGGAATACACATGAGGGGTGGCTTTGATTTGAGTCGGTTTTTTGAAAGACAAGTTTATTTTTTTATACATATTTTAGTCTTTCGACGGATTCCAACAAGATACATAAAATATGGGACATTATCAATTGCTTAGTGCTTTTGGTCTCGTTTAGTCGGGAACAAGGATGGTGCATTAGTGGTCAAATAGCTATAATCAACAGTGAGTTGCATCCCATGTTTGACAACCACAACCACCAATGCCAATGATTATCGCCAAATCTTGGATTGCATGAGAATTTCATCACTCCTGTTTAGACTTTAGAGACTATTGTCATGTTCTTTCATGATCATGCTTAAATCTGAATCCATAACATATTCAGCACTTCAAATAATATAAAGAAAATGTTACATGGCGTAATATAAAACTAAGTTAGATAAAAAAAAATTATATGAATTTTTATTTAGAAAGAAAATTTTACGACTTATAGTTATCTTACCTACCTAGTTCGTTAAGATTGTCTCTTAAATAAAAGATACATGCATGTGGTCTCAAACCAAAAATTTGAATTTGATTTTGTATTCAAATCTTACTATATATGAAACTAATTTCATTTTAAATATTAAGATTCATGGTTCATGATTCAAAGACAAATCAATCATATAATGTGCATGAAATCTTTTTTAAAAGACAAGCGCAAAAATTTAAGAACAAAAGTGGAGTTATATATAGTTGAAAACTTTTCAAACAAATCAAAAACTCTGGTAAAGTATTGAAAGACAAGAGAAGAAAGAGGGAGGTTTTTAAAGGTTAGGAAGATATGATATATCATCTTTTCGAGATCTGATTAAGCAAAGAACCTTTTTAGAAAATCTTTGTTTTTCAAATAATATTCTTTCTTAAATTAATTGACACAAAAAATAAAAAATGAGAAAAAAAAGAAGAGATTACACCAAACAAAATTATATTAGTTTATCATATGGAAAATGTTGTATTGTACGTATCCAA
The DNA here is from genome assembly GCF_004193775.1 of Glycine soja. Lineage (NCBI taxonomy): Eukaryota > Viridiplantae > Streptophyta > Magnoliopsida > Fabales > Fabaceae > Glycine > Glycine soja. Next base: position 16,088,562 of record NC_041007.1, on the reverse strand, counting down.
ATTCATGGAAGTTTAACGAAATAATATGATTGTCTCAAAATATTAAACTGGATATGTAGCTACATAAAAATCAATTTCCATAGGGACCCACGATGTATGGTTATGAATTTCTACCGCTTCGTACTCACTTTCGTAAAGATATTTTCGTTCCAAACAGCATTACTCTTTATGAAAACCCTTTTAGGATTTAATCACCGGGTATTTTAAGTGAAAACTAACACTAAACAACTATTCTTGCAAAGAGAACAAGAGATTTCACGAAAAAAAGTATCGAATGTAATTTTTAAAATTGTTCACTTCTTATTCCATAAGTGTAAACAATCAACTCAATTCCTTGAAAGATGAATGTACAATTACCTATGGAGACAATCAACAAGGGATGAACATAGTCACCATATCCCTTATGCACATAAGGGAAAGGCAGTGGCGAACAATGAAGGAGTGATTAAGCATAGCAGCCACAAGCCACAAGTGGGAAATGGTCAAATAAAAGCCCTTATATAGCCAAAGTTGAGGGACAAGAGGATAAGAGATGGAGGGAAGTGGCAACGGAAACCATATCAAAGCGGGAAGAAAAACCCCGGAGGGTGGTCTAGGGCATCTATGAATGTTGAAATATGTAACATGGAATGGCTCAATAAGAGCTTTGTAGCATGAATAAGAGACGTCCAAGAGCTATTCAAGGTAGAAAGTGACCAATCGATGAAAATGAGATATATATGGGGATAATCTTGTACTGCCAACTGCTGATGGAGAGGTTGACATACAAAGTATGAGCAAAAACTAAGAATGGGTGCCAAAGCTTTTTGAGTTTGTGGTAAAATGGGATTTGAAGGTGTCTTCGGGTCACAGAATCACATGGCTAAGGATCTACGGGGTGCCACTCGATGTGTGGAGGAAGGAATGTTTTGAGTAGCTATTACTTTCCTTTGGTAACCTTGTGGTTGTTGGTGAAGAGACTACTTCCTGCTACTAGATTGAGTTTGCAAGGATTCAGGTCCGAACCCCCAGTATGGAGTTCATATGCTTGAGCATAAAATTCAAGATCAACAAAAGGATATGAAACTGTCGCAACCTACCTCACGATGAGACAACGAAGGCAAAATAAATAAGTCAAAAGCGTTCGTCTCCAAGGGAGAAAATGAGCGGAGTCGCCACCAACGTTTATTCGAGGAAAAACGTTAGAAAAACCAAAAAGAGGTCTGCGGATTTTCAAAATAAGTGTTCGGGAGTTGTTTACGCATAAGGAAGGTATTAGCACCCCACGCGCTTGTCACAAGGGACAACAGTTTTTAATCGAGTGTGCACAACGTGACTTCAAAATTATTTATTTTCTCTTTTTATATATTTTTGCCTTTTGGGATCGACAAGGGGACTACCCTTGCTCCTACATATCCTTATGTGCGATAAGAAATTCAGACCTACGTAGTTCTTTAAAGTGAGAAAGTTTGTGTGTCAAATTGTTTTTATGCTTTTGGAAGGTTCACTTTTAATTAATAAGAACAAAGGAGGGTCATTAAGGCGTTGGACCTTGAACGATCTCAAGTGACTTTAATGAAGAGAAAAATTAGTTATGTGTTGATTTTATTAACTTTGAATGTCTTTAAAAGACAACTTTACGGCGCTAGTGGTCGGTTAAGGTTAAACTTTACAAAAAAAAATGAGATTACCGATGATAGAAGGAGAAGATGAATATGCACAAAACAACAAGGGGGACCCCTAAGGGTGCATAGATCACATTCAAATCTTAAAAAATAAAATTAACCGACGATCGCACGAAGAACACCGAGCAAAGAACGATGTAGAGATTGATCACAGTTGCGATTTGGCAGCACCTCGGCTTTGTTTTTCTTTTCTTTCTTCTTCTTCTCTTTTATTTCCTTCACTCCTCAATGCTGGAACCTCTTCTCAGCCTTCCCTTCATGCCTATTTATAGAAGAAAAAAAAAGGCACTTGGGACAATGGCAGCTCGCCCAGGCGAGCTGAGGCTTACTCCTGAAGTAACTAGCTTGCCCAGGCGAGCCAGAGGCTAGCCTGCACGAGCTAAGGTCCAGGAAACTCAATGAAAATACCCTTTTGCCCCTCCTTTTTGGTATCTTTCACATTCTTGATCAAAATATTGAACGATCTTTCGTCTTGTGCGGTAACTGGTGTCGAACAACGCAGCTCAGTTAGCGAGAATCAAAACATCAATGAATGATAGTCTCCGAACGAAATTAGGGTCTGAAAGAAACATAAGAATGGTAGAGGACTTAAAAGATTAATAGTCCAGCGTTTTGGATACTCGGAAGAAGAAAAGTGGGGGAGGAGGGTAGACACAGCCACATCATTGAGACTATTCAAGCGACGGTCAACGAAGAGTCAAAGGTGTCAAATTCGAAGTTGGTTTTGGGGGAAGGGGAGTAGGATGGAAAGTTGTCATCATTTAATGAAAAGGGGACTAAAAGGAATTTCACGAATAATTACAAGGAAGGTGCAGAGGGGACAAAATGGCATAAGAGAGATTACATGGGCTTTGTCACACAATAAAGGGGCAGTTGATGGATTTGACAAGAATAAGGAAAGGGATGAGGAAGTAGTAGGGAACGCGATGGCATAGGGTAGTTAGCATAGGAAAAGGATGAAGATGTTGGGGAGGGGGAAAAGGTGGGACCCAGTAGAGGTGTTGTGCAAGGAGAAGATAACAATAACTTGGGGGATATAGTTGTGAACCAAAGTAATTGGTTAGGTCCTCCTAAGCCTAAATATAATTACTGAGGTACGAAGGATAAGATAAAACTGGGTCTCTCAACACCTATGGGGGAGGTTCGTAAGTTGGAGAACGGGCCAAGGAGACAATCTACGAATGAGTGTGAAGAAGTTAAAAGGGCCTTTTATGGAGATGCAAGGGGGGCCCTTGTGATCACAAAGAGGTCTTACAAGCAATGGGGTGGAGGAGACCTTAATTAAAGAAAAGACAAGAAAAAAGTTTGGGACAAAATAAGGATTGTCTACGTCTATGAATGGGAGGCTGAACATAGTGGATATTACAACATTTAAAAGGAAGGGGCAGAGACTGCTAAGCAACTCCTTATCTAGGAATCAAATTAAGGAGTGTAGTAGGATGTTGCTTATTAAAAATGACCAAGAGGAGGTGATGAGGTTATGGGAGCTTGGTAAGAAATTAAGGGTTATTTTTTCATGTGAGGATGAAGATATAGTGAAGAGAATTATGGAAGTGGAGCGGAGAGATAAAAGAGAGTTACAAAAAATGGAGGGAGGGAGGGGTGGAGAGGGGAAATCAATGGGTGAAATTATGATTATTTTCAGTCATGACGTGAAGGGGTTGGTAGGGAACATCAAGAAGAGGGGCATAAAAGGCGTGGTTTCAAAGGAAGGGGCGAAGTTGGTATGCCTACAAGAAATCAAGATGGAGGAGGTAATGGAGGCAACGTGCAGAGCTATAGTAAGCAACTTTGAAGTAGAATGGAGAATCCTTCCAACTATAAACACAGTAAGAGGGGTCTTGTGCGTTTGGAAAAAAATAGCTTTGGAGGTGGAAGAGGTTTGTATGGGGCATGGTTTTTGGGTTTGAAGGGAATGTGGAAGGAGGGTAGCATTCATTGTATTATAGTTAACGTCTATGCTTCTGGTGAGATACAAGAGAAAAAGAATATGTGGTAAGAGCTAATAAAATTGAGGGAAAGATGGAGGGGATGAGCTTGGTGTGTGTTCGGGGACTTCAACTTGGTTCGAAGGTTGGATGAAAGACGGGATCCAAGGAATAATTTGATGGGAGGAAGAGAATTAGAGGAGTTTGATGAGTTCATCTATGATATGGAGCTAGAGGAGGTTTACGTGATACATAACTAATGAGCACGTGAAGAGTAGGCTCGATCGATTTCTTGTCTCTAGGGAATGGATCTAAGCATGGTTGGAGACCAAACAATACATTCTCAATAGGAGTTTCTCATATCATTGTCCCATTTTCTTGACAAGATCTATGGTGGATTGGGGCCCAAAACCATTCAAATCACTAAATTGTTGGTTTATGGAAGAAGGGTTCTTGAAGATGGTGGAGAAGTGGTGGGCTTCATATGAAGTCAATGGATGGGTGGCCTATGTCATTAAAGAGAAACTAAAATACCTCAAAAGAGATTTGAGAAAATGGCACAAAGAATGCTTTGGTGATGTGCAACAAAAAACTAATGATGTGGTGCAAAAGATTAATGACTTGGATATCAAAGATGAGGAAGAGGGCATGGAGGTGAAGAAGGTCGATGAGAGGAGGGATCTTTGGGGAACTTTTGGAGAATCTTTAGGAGGCATGATTCTATCCTCCACCAAAAATAAGGGTTAAATGGCTTAAAGAAGGGATGACAACACTAAGTTCTTCCACTCAACAATAAATTGGAGGAGGAAACTTAATAAGGTCAAGGGTTGGGAGGTAGGTGGGTGGAGGAATCATATACGGTGAAAGGAGGCATTCTCAAATTCTTCCAAAACAAATTTAAGGAAGGGGAGGGGGTTAGGCCATTCTTAGATGGGTGGAGTTTGAGAGTATTGAAGATTTGGAAAATCAAGACTTATGTGTTACTTTTAATGAAGATGAAGTAAAAGAGGTGGTGTGGGAGTGTGGCAGGGACAAAAGTCTAGGTTTCAACGGGTTCAACTTTCACTTCATCAAGAAATGTTGGGGCTTTAAGAAGGGGGACTTTATGAATATGGTGGGAGAATTTTGGGAGCATGGAAAAATTCCAAGCAGTGGCAATCCTTCTTTTATCACCTTAATTCCAAAAAAGGAAAATGCCCAAAGGCTTGGTGACTATAGGCCAATTTCCCTTATTAGGTGTGTGTACAAAATTATTGCAATTTTTTGGCTAAAAGGTTGAAGAGGGTATTGGGGAGCTCATTGATGAGAGACAATGTGCCTTTGTATAGGATAGGTGCATGTTAGATGATGTACTAATTGCGAATGAAATAGTGGATGAAGTAAAAAGAAAGAAAAATGAGTGTTTGATTCTTAAAGTGAATTTTGAGAAAGCATATGATTCAATAAATTGGAATTTTCTTATGTATATGATGAGGAGAATGAGAATTTGTGAAAAATGGATTGGGTGGATTAAAGAGGGGTTGGTGTCATCATCGGTGTCCATTTTGGTCAACAGAAGCCCAACGTAGGAGTTTTCTCTACAAAAAGGCCTTAGGCAAGATGACCCAATTGTACCTTTCTTATTTTGTTGGTCCTCAAAGGCCTAACGAGATTAGTGAGACAAGCAGTGAACTTAAATTCTTTTCAAGGGTATCATGTGGGCAACAATTTAGTGGAGGTGCTAATATTGCAATTTGTTGATGACACTTTATTTGTGGCCAAGGCATTGTCTACAAATATTATGTGTTTGAAGACTATATTGAGATGTTTTGATCTTGGGTCCAACCCCAAAGTGAATTTTTTCAAGAGTAAGTTGATTGGCATCGAGGTGGATAATAACTCTTTGCTTCAGTTTGCCAGGTTGTTGAATTGCAAGATCACAAAAATCCCATTTGTTTATCTCACAATTTTGATAGGTGCAAATTCAAGGAATGAAAAGACTTGGGACCCAGTCATCGAAAAGTTGAAAGGGAAGTTAGCTCTATGGAAACAAAGAAATATATCCATTGGATGTAGAGTTACTTTCATTAATTCAATTCTATCATCTTTACCACTTTTCTATGCTTCTTTCGTTAAGGCCCCTCCTTGTATGATGAAGAATGTTATCTGAATGCAACGTAATTTTCTTTGGGGTGGGAATGAAGAGAACATGAAGATTTCTTGGTGCAAATGGGAAGATGTGTGTCTAATGGAGGTGGTGGCTTATGTCAGATTAAGGATGGTTATGGAAAAAAGTGCTTATGTCTAAGTATAGGAGTTATCCAACTCCGATGGTAAAGAGAATCTCTCAAGGTGACTCTATATGATGTAAGGACTTCATTCAGTGTATGGAGAAGGAAACAAGAATGAGTAATTTGACGACAATTTGGTGTAGAGGATAGGAAAAGGTATGGTTGTAAAATTGTGGCACGATGTGTGGGTGGGGGGAGAGTGCCTAGCCAAAAAGTTTGGAAGACTATTCTCAAACTTATTACAAAAGGACAGTATGGTGGGGGAGGTTGGGGAATGGATCAAGGGTCGATGGGAATTGAGGCTCCAATGGAGGAGGGAGCGGTTCGAATGGGAAATTCCACCAACCATTGATTTTTTGCAGGTTATGCAACATGTTGTGATGGACCAATTTTCTGAAGACAAGGTGCTTTGGAAGGGATCTCTTTCTGGGACCTTCTCAATCAAGGAGGCTTATATACTTATTTCAACTGTAAGTTCATCAGATCAGGGCATTTTGGCTAAGGTGTGGCAAGTTCATTGTTATAAGCAGAAGTTATGCTCTATGAATCCTAGCGCTCGAGGTCTAGGTGCCTCTAGAAAAACAAGGTAAGGAAATAAAATTGAATATTATTTCTCTGATGTCTATTACAAACTAAGCATCCCTTTATATAGGGCCATGACCAGCAGTGCTAACACGGAATAGAGGGTGTTAGAATGCAAGAGAATAACAGAAAATGGGATATTTGCGATAATGGAATAAACCAGAAACGAAATGTGTAGTGCAATGTTGCATGGTGCCGCAAGATGGGGAACAAGGGCTGACAGTATATTCCTCATGAGCCAATCCCTCCCTAACAGCTCAACATTCTTGTAACATAATGGATTTACACAAAACCCTTTAGGTGTTGTGTTGTGGTTCTTTGATGCATGCTAGTGCTTCTCACGCTTGGTTGTTTTATGTCCACTGGTTATGGCTAAGTTTCCTTCTTCATAACATTATCTGGCCCATCACAAACACCTTGTCCTCAGGGTGTTGGAACCTTAAATCCAGACCTCAAAAACAACTTGGTGACACAGTTCAAAAACAAAAATTGCTAAAACAGGAGGTGGGTATAGGAAAAAATAACACGTGAGTGCAGTTTGGGCCGTGGTGATTTGGGCTTGTTGTGGAAAAGATGTAGTGTAGAAAAAAAATATGGGTTTTGCAGTAACACAAAGGTCACGCATAGGAGATTGGGGGTTTGAGACCCTTGTGCGAAAGCCGTGGTGCTGTTGTTTCGACTTCATGGTGGTCATGCGTGATAACGCTATGGTCAAGTGTGTTGCAAAAGGAAACGGCATTGATAGTCAAGGTGGTGGAAGAAGACACACAATGGTTGTGTGTGCCAACATCAATTCCGACTCGGCAGCGGCTGTAAGTGACAACATCGTGGGATAACGACATCGCGGTTGTTCATGTATCAGAGGACTACAAAATCCAATCAAATCCCATTTCTGCCTAGGTCCTCCAGGATCCCAAGGGCTGTTCTAGCTAAGCTCACCTGGTTAATCAACCTTCCCTAGATATGCTTATGCAATTTCATTCATCTTAGTGAGAACAAAGGCACTAATGTGGCTAGGGAAATAATGTTGTCCATTAGCTTCCACCCATGCATCGCCATATGGAGCCTTAACAATGTTGAATGGAACCATTTTCATCTCCTTTTGTGTTTAAGCATCATCAAAGCGCCTACCAATCGGCCACTTGGTATCAAGGAGAGTGTTTGATGGTTAGGTACAACTTAAGGCTCGGCTGGGGTACCAACAAGCAGTTCCGACATACACCATTCATATACCTTGAACATGTCCATTTGTACATGGTGTCTCTTGCAAAATAGGCTACCATCGAAAGACAACCTGAGAAGGAGGAATATATCCTTACCATGTCAAGACTATTCTTGGTCTTTTTGTCACAGAGAAGAGGGAATTTTGATGCACCTGTTGTTTACCTGCAAATTTGCGTCAGATATTTGGTATAATTGTTATAGATGGGTGGGAGCGGGAGTGCGCGTATGTGGTAGTGTGGATGATGATAAAATAGTCTATTGGGAAGGGTATTTAATAGGGAAGGGGTGGGCTCTTGAAAATTTTGCATGGTTTTATAGTAGGTTTGGTGGGGAGTTGATGCAACATTTATGAGTTAAAAATTTTGCTGAATTGGTGGTTGTCAAAGAGGGTTGGTAGGGTCTAACGGGAAGATCAATGGTTAATGACTATGTATACCAATCTTAGGGGTGCATATATTTATTCACCATTGATCTCTTTTCCTTGTATTCTTTTTAACGGTACCCCTGGTACCCTTTTATGACTATGTATACCAATCTTAGGGGTGCATATATTTATTCATCGTTGATTTTTTTTCCTTGTATTCTTTTTAACGATACCCCTGGTACCCTTTTCTAATAATAAAACTTTTTGGTTGTTTAAAAAAAACATAGTAGAAATTAGTAAAGTTGGTGGATTTTACTTTTTACTATTGAAAATGTTTTATATGTCAAAGGATTTAATCACCATGTGATAGCAAATATTATTTTTTTTTCTTTGATAAAGATGCATACATGGTTAAGAATAATGGAAATTCTAAACTTTCACTACTAAATAGGCATAACAATCTTTATAAGATTGATTTAGAAGATCTAAATAAACAATATCTAACATGATTGTTGAGAAATATGTTAAAAAATTGATTTTGTATAAGAATCTTCGGCATGTCAATTTAAAATATATTTCATAATTTCAAAAGAAGTGTTTTGAAAGAATTTTTTAGTGTCCCTAAGAAAACTCATTCTTTGTGAGGTTTATCAAGAAGAGAAACAAGTGAAAACTCAAATGCATAAGACTTGTTTCATATTCGAGGAAAGGGGTATGGATTGGTCATAATGGATGACTATTCTATATTTATGTGTGTATACTTTCTTAGGTATAAACAAGAGCCTTTTAGTGTCTTTAAGATATTTTGTAAATGAGTTTAAAATGAAAAAAATATATGCATATTAGTAAATAGAAGTGATTGTAGAAGATAATTTGAAAATTTAAGAGTTTAAAACCTTTTATGAACCGAATGACATTTTCTAAAACTTCACTACACCTAAAACACCTCAAAATAATGAAGTATTGAAGAGAAATAACCAAGCATTGCAGAAGAAATGACAAGGATTACGCTTTGTGAAAAATTTTCTTATGTGATGAAGTTGTACATATACTTATAGTATGTTATGTTAAAAATAAATTGATGAGACCTATTTTGAACAAGAATCTCTATAAATAACGGAAGAGGTAAAGACCTAACTATTAACTGATTGGCAAGTGTACCAATTTTATCACAAGTAATAAAGATTTAAACGAAAGATCAAGTGTCGAGTCTACAAGGACTTTATTTGTACTTGTGTTGAGGAATATCCAATTTGTAAGCAAGAGATGAGGAATTATAATAGAGATAAGAGGAAAGAAAGAAATTGAATTTAAAAGGCAAGAATAATACAATAAACAATATGAGTGCAAAAGATGATTTCAGAATGCAATTATGTTGGGGTCTAACATGCCTAACTACCCTTGATGCAATATTAATGTTTTTCTCTATTAACTGTTTTCCTAATTTTCACTCACATCTACTAAGATACTCAACCCTGATCCCTCACGATAAAGAGTCTAATTTATGTATTCTTTCTCCCAAATCCCTTTGCATAGATTGAATCATAAACTACATTAAATACGAAGATGTATGCAGAAGCACAACAAAGTCACTCTATCCCTAGCAATGCATTGTTGAGATGCTCTTTTCCAATTCTTTAGACATTACCATTTCCCAATGTATAACCCTTAAAAACAAATGCTTGGATGACCAAACCACACAATAAAGATGAAGAGTAGAAAAGAGACAATAGAAATTGAAATTATATTAATAGATAAGAAAAACAGTTACATTACAAGGGTATCGGCTGCTAGGCTTCTAACAGATGGGGTTTAGCCTCTCTTAGTCATGAGAGGCTTTACACTTCAGAGGCTAATAGAAGAAGCGGCTGGATGACTAATAGCAAGAAAATGGGGAATGACTAAGAAAAGAGGATTTCCCCTAAGGAAGAGGTCAGACTTTGAATATGCTCTGAGACTTGGTGTGTTTTTTCCTTTTGTTTCCTCCTCCTTATATAAGCTCCAGGTAGCTTAATTTTCACGTTGACTTCGTGCTTAGCACGAGTTCTTGCACTAAGCGTGTCTTTGGGCTTCGTTGCAGACTTTTTCGCGTGCTAAGCCTGAGTTGCACGCTAAGCATTGGCACTCGCTAAGCCTAGGTGGTGCGCTAAACGAGTTATCCACTTCTTCCATTTTTCTTCAAGGCTTTTTCTTCCAATTTTTTTCTCAATTTTTCTTCATAGGACTTGATTTCTTCTTCTCTTGACTTCTGCTAATCAAAAATAACAAAGTTGTTAATTTCTTCATTATTTCATTAAAAACAATAATAAAATAAAGAAATTACACTCATTTATTAGTCAAATTTAACTATCAATTAATTCATATTTCCCAATTATCACTAACATATCATACTTTGATACCTTTTGGTTTGCATGTTTCATTCTAAACATCCAAAAAAAATTAGAAAAATTAATTTTAATGTAGACAAAGGAATCTTCCTTAGATACTTGAATACATCCAAGGCGTATAATTTTTTTTTTAACTTTAAAAGGAATTCTACAACTAATAAACACTAACAAATATAAGGTAACACTACCTTATATTTGTAAAAATTTATATTAAATATAGTTAAATATTATTATTTGTCTGTATATTAAGGTAGTGCTACGAATATATATGTTGTTAGTTCAAATTGAAACTACGTTGAATCTCAGATTTTTTTGATGAATATTTGTCATCCACAAAGACACTGAATAATTTGCAACAATAATATGATAAAAATAATATTAAAGCATTATTTATTCCTTTTTATGTATATTAAGGAAGCGTTTGAAATAGGAAATGTTTTTATCATTCTTGAGAAAGTGACATGAGAATTAAATTTTTCATGAGAATAAAAATAACAAAAGATTTTAGAAATATTAATTTATAAATATGTGAAAATAAAAATTTTGTAATTTCATAGGTAGAAATAAACATCCTTTAAAAAAAAGGTAGAAATAAACCTTTCCCATAATAATTAATTGTAAATATTATTTTTAAGAAAGATAAATAATAACTAAACATCCATTTAAAAAAAAACAAAGCAAAACATAATTTAAAAAAAATCTAGAAGTTTATTTCTAGGAAATATTAGATTCTTATCAGTGAAGTAATTTAGTTTAAAATCAAAGATACTCTATACCAAACTTTACCTAAAGGTCTCTTTTTAGCCAATAATCAAAGACTAATGCCTTCAAAATTACTAAAGAAAAATTTATCTCTTTGAACAAAACCTTTTTCATACTTACGGTCAAAAATCAAACCTTAATCAATTAAGATCTAACTATCTTAAGAAATTTAACTGTTTCATGCTAAACTCTTTAGCTTCGCCCTTAACTTTAACCCAATTAGAGAGATGTATTAGATGAACTGGTCGTGGTGGAAACAAGCTAATTAGATACTACGATACTATAAAGCCAACAAGAGAAAACTTTTCCTAGATTCTGAAACAAAAAATAATATTTTTTAAAGTTCTAATCCTACACTTTTTGTAATGCGATATATGTAAATATATTCATAAAAGAATAAAGTATCGTGTGGAGTGAAATGAGAGGCATGATGATGAAAAGTTGCTCATACAAGTAATTTATTATTTGTGTCCTTTAATAAGAATGGTTTGATTTGATTTTCGATTTAAAAAATAAAGTCTTAACTAAAGACATTATTTTACCTTTAAATTAAAAGAGCTTTGCACGAAGTGCACTAAGTACGAAACACACGAAAACAGATATTTATTTTCTAAAACAAATATTAAATAAAAATCTAGAAAATATATCAAATATCTTCTAATAGAATGCACAAGTCCGTGCGTATTTGAAGAATTATTTTTCGTACCAAATATCATTTTCTTAAAAAAATACCTCCTAACTATAAAAAAAAAAAAAATTGCGAAAAAGATTGTTTTGTTTTTCTGTGGGGCATGCTGCATCTGTGATCACTGTCGTCACCGAAATTGTGAAACGACACATAATGAGTGAGTGTTTCGTTGTTGGGCTTTTAAGTTTGTATTGCAAAAGAAAGAGCATGCAATTGTGGTCCAACACGCTCTTTTCCTTTTAAGGCCCACATATATTCGCGTTATTCTCACTTCAAAAAATTAGAATATGCTCTATTCATTTCACACTTTTATTTGAGTCGGGTACCTTCTATTATTCCTAATATATTCTTACACAATTTTAACTTATCGCTTAATCTTATATAAAATTGTTGTTTTAAAAATAAAATAGGACTGATCCAACCGAAGAACCAGTCTAGTAGTGGTCAATTTGTTAACTCTACAAAATCGCATGATCCTAAAACTGGTGAGAATCAATAAAGAATCAATCAAACCAGTGCAGAAAATCAATTTGGATCGATATTTTTCAAAAATATATATATCATTTTTCTAATTTAATTTTAAATATTTTAAAATAAAAATTGCGTGTAAGGATTACTCAAAAATATAAATTATTTTGTCAATTTTTATTATTATTTTATCTTATAAATATATAATTTAGTCTTTTTCGTAATTTTTAATTTTTACATCTTGATTCTTATACTTTTATATTATTTTTTTAATTAAAATATTATATCCTATTAAAATGTGAATTTAATAACTACCGGTTCGAACACATTTTAACTACAGTTTGATCAATAAAATGTTGATAGGTTGAATTATTGATCCAATTTTAAAAGCAGTGTATACAACTCTATATTGTTAACTCAAATTATAAATTTTACATTTTAAAATAATTTTTTAGTAAAAATATTTTTAATAAGTATTTATAAATGTATTATATAAAATTATAAAAACTTTCAAAATCTTTCTAAGTAGACAAAATCATGAGATACCATATAAACTATACAAGAGTCAACGGGTGCAAGGGTGGGATGTCTCCCAACATCGGAAAGAATTTTATATGTATTAATTAGATTAATCCATTTAAAAATCAATGCTCAAAATGTGATGATCTTTAATAATTTAAATTAATAATTATTTTACTATTTTCTTTATTAAGTTGTATGCTTATTTTTCATCAAAATAATAAATTTATATATAATTACCGTTATATAAGAATTGCAAAAAAAAATCATATATATATATATATATATATAAATCATGACTTTTGTTAGAATATTATTTTATGTAAGAACATAAGAATAATTCATAACAATCATCGGATTAAGATTAAAAACAATAGATGAGTGAGATCAAAATATTTAAACTTTTAAATTAAAATTTAATATATCATCAAATCTCTAATAGATTAACGAAACAACAACAAATAAATCTATAAAGATTTTAATTATCACTTCCTAAAATATCTTAATTAACCCTTAATCATCATGATTGTAATCACATTTGTAGTCATCATCATAATTGTGTTGTCATCACCACTATTATCAATCACTATCATCATTGTCATCGACTGTCACCACCTCTATCATCATGACCTTCTTTGTCGTCGTTATCACCACCATTCTAACTACTATCATGATTGTAGTTGTCATCACCATTGTCATAAACTGTCACCACCATCGCTGGCATGACTATCGCTACCGTCACCGTCAACCAGTGACGGTGGTGATGACAGCAACAATGGCGACGACGATCATGCCGATAAGTGGTGACAGTTATGGTGATGACAATGGGTTAACATGATAATTGAGATATTTTAGGATGTGATACGTTTAATGAATCTTTTAGAAATTGGAAGGTTATATTATATTTTAATTTTAAAATATTTTAATATCAACCATCTATTATTTTTAATCATACTCTAATATGATAGTTGTTAGTTGTTATCATGTTCTCACGTAAGTGAGTGTTATCACATGAGTCATTTGAGAATACAATCTTATTTAAGAATATGAAAACAACTAATAACAATTACTGGATCAAGATTAAAGATAATAAATTATTGAAATTAAAATATTTTAAATTTCAAATTAAAATTTAATATATCAGCAAATCTCTAAAATGATTAACCAAGCAACAAATAAATCTAAATAGATTTCAATTATCACTTCCTAAAATGTCTCAATTAACTCATCATCATCATGATTGTCGTTGTCGCCACCATCATCAACCACCACCATCATCACCATCGTCAATCACCACCATCATCATCGTCAACCGTCACAACCTCTCTTGACATGACCTTAGTCGTCATTGTTGCCACGATCATAAGCATTGTTGCAGTCACCACCATCGTCAACAGTGGTGGTGGTGGTGGTGACAGTGACGATGATAACAATCATGACAATAGATATGGTGATGACAACGGTGGTGGTGACGACAGAGGTGGTGTCTGTCATAATGATGGTAATAATGATAGGTCAACGATAATTGAAACATTTTAAAACAATTTTTTAAAAATCTTTCAGAGATTTAATAATTATATTATATTTTAATTTTAATTTTTAAATATTTTAATTTTAATTATCTATTATTTTTAATCATAATCTAATGGTTATCATTAATTGTTCCCATGTAAAAAAGTGTTGTGATAAAAATCATATTTTGTGTATATAGTCTTATTACATAATAGAATTATAACAATGTAAATAATTTATTGAGGAATCAAGACACATTAACACATATATTGAAACATTTATAATGTATAAAAACTTTTATGATTTGCGTGTGTAATGTAAAGATCTTTTTATAGATATTTAACTATATGCATGATAGCTATAGAAAAAGGCAAATCATTGTTACTAAGCGTAGCTGGGTGATATGTAGCAACATTTCCGGTGTAACTTATAGAGCCACCAAAGTTAAAAATGGCTTCATATGAAAGAAGATTGAAATTATTTTTTGAATACAAAATAAGATCTTGTATTCAAAAATAAGATCTAGTATTCTTCATAAATACCAATAATAATTAATTTGCAAGTATGAAAAAAATTCTTTGAAACAATTGTCAACTGGAAATGATAACATATCATAATGAAAGCATGAAAATAAATTGTAACATTGAATAATACCCCAACAGAAATTAAGTTATCAAAAAGCAACTATCAAATGTGTTTTTGTACTATTTTTTACGAAACAGTGATAAAATGCAAGTGATTTTTTGTACTATTTTTAAAATTTTAGGTGAATTGAATATTGGAAGATCATTAAGATCAAAACAAGTTTCAAGATTAAAAAATCTTTACAAAAGTACTTTTATATTATCCATTAATAATATTGTTGCATCAACAAGAATCAAGCTCACATATAATATGGCAATAACAGAATGATACCTAAAAGTAAATATAGTAATATAAATAATATACAATATAAAGCAATTACAGGAAAGTAATATAAGCACGTAAGAGTAATAATATAGATACATATATGAAATCGACTCTCTATATATAATTCAAGTCTTCTACTACGATGACCAATGCCAAGATGATGAGTTTTACAAAATATAATAATGTACAAAATGGCATGTTCATATGACAGATTAATTCAAGGAAGATTTAGAATGTGTGTACTTTAAAAAGCTCTTAATTCATGTCCATAAAGTTGATCTAACATTAAAGAGAACCTTAATTTCATGATTATCACTTCGATCCAAAATTATGAGCAAGAAAATGAGGGAGAGTTTCCCTTTATCCTGCGGGTAGAATTTCTCACATGTGTGTATCAATAACTGTCTAATGAGGCTATAATTTTTAACCATCAAACGAGATTGATTTATCTATAAAAAAATCAAACAAGAGCAATGACCGTTCATTTGGTGCCCATCCTATGATAGGCACATTCAAATAATAAAACCAAATAATTAATCAATTAGAATACCACAAAAAATATTTATATAATTGATATTAATGACAAAAAAATCCAATAATTATACAATTAATGTTAATCCACAAAATTCCAACAAACTCCTACTAGAATAACATCAGTTTAATTATTGAAAACAAAATATCAATTATGTTCAAAGATAATGAGTTATTAACAATGGAGAAAATTATATATCTGATATGAACATCATACAAGGTAATAAACTCTACACATTTTCTCAAATATTCTTTAAACAAGTTCATTCATTTATTATCTTAAGGAAAGCGATTAGTAAACGACCTCTCCAAAAAGATGATAAGTATATTTCACATAAAACATTATCTTCATATAAAAAAAAAAAAACATAAGATCAACATCAAGTAATATTTCCACTAAATAAATTAATCATGTGCCAAATGAGGTTTTCCTCTAACCTGATAGGCCAAGCCCAAATAAAAGGTGAGAAACGTTAGAATTCTGTGGTGCAACTTTTTTTTAAAAAAAAAAATCCACTAGAATCAACTTAATGGTGGAGGGTTAGAGTAGTATACATGATATCATAATATGATCATTGTAAAAGAATAAAAAAAAATCAGCAAAAACTTATTTTTTTTAAAGTTAATGAACCATGCCTAACTTAGTAACGGCAGAAAAGGGATTTCAAAAAAGGAGATAGCAGGATCACAATTCGGGCCGAGGTATTGCTTAGGATCCAAGGAGGGATCTCAATTTTTCTTTAGCATTTGGGAGTAATTTTTAAAAAAATTATCAAATGGGACACTTTTTTTAATTAATTCTCATTTAAAAATAAGTCATAAATCTTTATAGACTTTTTATAAAATCATAATTACTTTTACTACTTCGGTGTAAAAGTCATATAAAGATTTAGAATTTTTGTGTATAAAATTGTAACCACTTTTACAATTTATCCTAAATGGGGGAATTAATTCAAAAAGTACACCAATTTAATAATTTTGAAAAAAAAAAATACCCTCTAATGGTAAAAAAACGAGGGATCTCATTTAAGACTTAACACTGGGCTTCAATCAATAGTATTTGTTTAGTATATGACAGCAATTAAGTCTGAACAATGGGCTAAATAGTTACAAGCAAGCATGACTAGTTGACTACAGACTACATTCTTAATCTGCCGAAAACGCTTTCTTCGGCCATCGGCACTGGCAGGTACGTAACATGCAGTCATGCACAATCTTGCAACTATTTGGTGAATTCCCAGATGTACACCCCTTATATTTTAAAAAGTTCATTTTAAAATACAAATTTACATTTTAGAATACACTTTCCAAAATATAATGAAAGGTGTCCAATGTAATAATGGAGATGCAGAATATAAATGTCTTAGATTTATTATTTGTCATTGGTATCACCAAAATGTATACCACTACCCAACCACACAAAATCCAGTCTATTAAGATAACTTCACAAGTTATGTTGAATCATGGCCCGAATATTGTAGTATATGAACCTAATAAGGAGTTGGTGTTGATAGTAAAACGGAACCAGAAAAAAACGTTAGGGGGAAAACTTTATTACATGACAAATAAAATCAACAAGGATTATATTCATACATTTACTAAAAAATATTGAAGAAAGTTTTTTTTAAGTTGTCATACTTCTACAATTTAACTGGATTTTTTCAAACACATGAACATAAAAAAAAATCACATGAAAAAATATAGTAAGTCACAATATAATAGTATTAAATATTTTTAGTCTAAAGAGAACCAATAGATGATAATAAAATGATATTCAAGAATAAGAAGTTTAATAAAATTCAACTTTTAGAAAATGAGACTGTTGAAATTTGTAACATGAATCAAATGCATAATACAATTCATATAATTAAAATTTGTTCAATTTATTTTATTTTTCTAACAATTCCTTTTTTTAAGGTCATTTTGTTATAGATAAATCACAACTTACAAGTGACAATATGTCTAGTGTATATAATGTAAGGTCTTTGCTTCAATCATCAAATAGATAAGATAAGAATAGTCAAATGGGTTTCATTGTCCAGTACCAATAAAGAGCCATTCTTATTTAAATGGTTACTGAAAAATTCTATCTATGATTGATTAAATTGGAAAGTAGAAATGGTTGCACAAAAAAGGAATTGGGTTTACTGCATACAAATATACAACACTAGTAATATAAAAGAGTAAAAAGAAGAGCTTTGGGTTATTGTAAATGAATAACAAGTATTTAAATAATGGGTGATGAGCTAAATATTAAGGAGGCCAAATTTTGTTTTTTTATTAAAATATAAGAGAGATTTTTATTTATTGGGGTTGCACTTTAGTCATAAATATAATGAAATAAGTCTCTTTTTATCATTGACTAGTCAAAATATTAGTTTGACCAACAAATTTAAAGAGAACATGATATGTATCCGGTGTTCTCATTTCAAACATAACACATGTCATATTCTCATAAATTCACCGGTCAAACTAGTCAAAAAAACTATGCCCAAAAAATGTTTTAGAGCAAATCCTTATTAATATTTTATTTATAACAATGATCCAAATAATCACTTGACCTCGTTCCAGGACCAAAAATGTCATGAGAAATTAAGTGTTCACACTTGAAAAAAAGGGGAAACACAAGAATTTATAATGCTGCAGGGAGCCAATGAGAATTATTCAACTTCAAGCATATCTTGGTCAAAGCTCAAAATGCTTTAAGCAATGTGACCCCGGAGGAAGTTCTTTCAACTGCTGCATGGCAATCATCTCAACCTCCACCTTGAGGGACAAGGAGAATATTTTAAAGTGAGGTATTGCTAGGCATTCATATGATAGACCATATGGAGAAAAAAGAGTAAAGGACACGAGGGATTTTGTAGGGATAAAAGACACAAATATTCTTATTTATATTAAATCTCATTTTTTATTTAGAGTATTTATGTCATTTTACACATTTTTTCTTTTTTTTTCCTTCACTTTCTACCCAATCAAAATATAGAAAATAAAAAAATTAATTTTTTCCTTTAACAAACAATCTAAAAATCATGAGAATTCTACTCTATTTTCTACTTTTCCTTTTTTTTTCTTTTAGTTTATTTTCTTTTCTAAATCAATTAAACCCAAAGAAACAAGGATAAAAGTAATGCTTTGCTTGGTAGGGGAAGAAGAAGTAGAGGGAGGAGAAGTAGGTAGGTGAGAAAAGAAAATAAGAGAAATAAGTGAGAAATGAAGAAAAATAAAAATTATTTGGTAGAAGAGAAATAAAATAAAAAATAAAAGAAAAATATCAAATTAAAGTGGTTTGTTATGTGAAAAAAGAAAAAGAAATTAAAAAATTATAATAAAAGTACATGAATACCTTCTGTGTGAAGGGTAACATGGTTACTTTGTTTAAACAGTATGAAATTTTTCTTATTTCTCGTCAGTTTAGAGAAGAAATACTGTGCAGTGGAACGGACGGAAATATTCAAATATTTCGTCGCATTTCACAGCTCCCAAACCAGAGAAGTTTCTTGAAGTTTGTAACTTCCCCCACTCTTCTCTTCCTTCTCCAATACTTGAGCACTATCAAACCCAACCTAAGTGAGAGGGAGATAAGAATGAATGCACGCAATAACTTGGATAGTTCTGGAGTGGCTGCACCACACCACAAGGCAGAAAAGGATACCTTCTATGATTTTTTTTTTTTTACTCAACTGTACTTTTTAGTTTAATTTTTTAATTTTTGAAAAATTTTATCTTAACTTTAACTTTTTAATTTGACATTTTTTTTTTATTTTTAAGAATCTTAAAAATTTTATTTTCTATCATTTTACCACTAACATATTGCACTTTTTCTCCTAATTTAATGTTTATTTGACAAATTTTATTCCAATATTTTTAATTTTTTTTGACAAATTTTATCCTTAATTTTTATGTTTATTAATGGACAAACGACGGAGAATAAAATTCATAATTTTTTTTAAAATTAGAAATAAAATATACTAAATTAAAAATTAAAGGTATAATTCAAAAAAAAAGTTGAGGATAAAAAGTATAATTAAGCTTATTTTTTTCTTCTTTTACATTTTTCTGTTTTTTCAGATTGTAATTAGAGCTCTGTTTTCTGAATTTTACTGTAATACTTTATACCTATAGTAAATTCCATTTCCCATCAATATCTTATATAAATTTAATAGTAGTAAGAACTGTCCTCAAATAATAGTATAAACTATTATACTAACCAGAACAGTGTCCGTTGAGACAAATTTCTAGCTATTAAAATGCCACCGATTCACAATAAAATCGCAAATGCCAGTATTATAGTTTTTAAGCAGGAAATGAAACTCTAAAACCTTGACACGTGTATAACTATTAATAAGATTATTTTCCTAATTCACCGTTAGCACCGAGTGGCTGTGAGCCTCCGACACCAATGAGATAAGAGCACAAATCTATTATAAAATATAATTTCTGAACCTCCAATAACCTTTATTATTTAAGGTATTATCGAATTAACACATTGTGACAATTATCAAGTACCTTTCATATTCTTGAGTGAGATTATGACAAACTGACAATGTTCAGATTCTTTTTCTTCGTGCTTTTATACCTCTAAATCACAGAATAATTCTTCAACCATTTCTTTCTTGTCTATCCTAATTAAATAAAATCATTACTTCTTTCAATAGTGATATTTAATACCAAAATATACAGTCAAGCATAAATTGGACACACGTCAATCAGTAAACTAATTTGACCCCTAAATTATATTTTAGTTAAAACAACCATAACAATTGGCGCTTTTAATACATGTAATTGATTATTCTAAACTTAGAAATAAGCACGAAAAATACCTTAATTAAATTGTAACAGCTAAAGCATTTTTGCTATCTACCCGCACTGTGCGGGTTTATGTCTAGATTAATAAACAGTACAATATAATTCAATAGACAATTGAGTACAAAATGCATTGCATGGAGGGGGCATTCTAAAGTGAACGTAACAAAAATGAAGGGGGCGAGGATTTAACCATGCGCATTTGCTACGTCAATCCACTTGCTTGATCAGGATTTACAGAAACAAGAGCAATAAAATAAATGTATTACAAAATGCTATAAATATAATAGGATGGACTATTCATAGAGCTATGGCGTGTAACAAGATTTAAATTAAATATTAGAACTAGACCGTGGTGAAGATGATGAGACCACCTTTATATATTTGATTGAGCTCTTGTGCACAATTAAACAGAGGGGAAGTACTTGTTTAGATTGAAAGGAAGGGAATAGAACTCCTCACTTCTTGTGTCACCCTTGAAGGACTTGTACTTGTCCCACCAATGTTTACCTCTGTCCTTCCTAATAGCAGCTTCTCTCTTAAACAAAGTGTTGTCTAGAAAATATGCCACAACACCAGCAACAAATGGCTTTGATTGGAATGGGACGTTGATTATATCATTGAACTGCCATGTACATAAAAATGTGATTGTAAGTAAACTCAACAATAGGTTCAATTTGATACTTTAATTTTTTTTTCGAGTTTAATTTGATTCTCTAATTTTTAAAATTGATTCAATTTGATCCAACCATATGAATTACCCTGACCGTGTTAAAAAATGTGTTTTGTAACAATTTTAAACTAACACAATGAGTAATTACATAACACCATTGATCGACGGTAGGATCAAATTGAACCGATTTTAAAAATTAGTGGATCAAATTGAAAAAAAAAATAAAGGACTAAATCAAATCTAAAAGATAAATTAGAGGATAAAAAAACTAATTTAACCAAAAGTAAAAACAAATCCTTCAAATATACTCTATCCTAAATGGTCTCCAATGTAAAAAAAAATCATACAGGTAACCCCTTTTAAGTATTAGAAATCATCATAAGCAACCCTCTAAATATTGAAACTTCAAATTAGTCCCTAAATGTTAGTAAAATATATTAACTTAGAGCAAATTACACTCGTATCTCCCAAGTTTTTTTCGAATTACACACAACACCGCTCTTTTTTCTATTCCTACACTGATTCCCTTAATGTTTAAAACATTATGCTGATACCCCTTATATATTACACTAATTCCATTTGATGTTTGTAAACAATACACTAACAACCCCTATAACGGATGCTGCTATAAACATTAAACAAGGAAGGGTATTGTGTGTAATATGAAAAAATCTCAGGGGATGTCAAGTAATTTACTCATTAACTTAAGGACTAAACTGATCGATATTCAATATTTGAAGATTATTTATATAAATTTATTTCTTTAAGAACTACTTCAGAGAGAGGGTGATACTTGAGAGTGAAATTGGTGATTTATTCTGTATATTATATGCATCTTATCCATACCCATCTTGCGCCTGTGTGGACTGGACCATAACCATTAATTGCTGTGTACTCGTTGAAGTACTGTGGCACGGACAAGCCCACGAAGATTGAGAAGCCTAAAATGAACTTTGTTCTAAAACTGTTGAGGTTGCAGAACTGAAGAAAACTAAGACCACCAGCACCTACAAAAGATGTGCAAAAGTGGAACATTACCTGATGTTTCTTGTAGGGGTCATAAATCTAATTAAAGTATAAATACATGTAGCATATGTTTTAAAGAATCAAACATACCAACATAAGCAAAGAACAAGCAGTACAGGGCAGCAATAATGGGAGGTGGGATAGAGGCAAAAACTGCTCCAAATTTTCCTACACAGAAGAAGAAAATGAACCAATGTTAAAAGGGAAAGAAAATGTACTAGGATAAGGCAAAGTAGATATTCAAAATACAAATATATCATATGTTTCATCAACTCACCAAGAATTGAAAAGAAAATCATAAATCCGGCAGAGATTTGCACCACTCTTCTACTTCCAACACGTGTCAAAGCCAAAAGACCTGCATTTTCTCTGTAGGGGAAACCAACAAAATTCTTTTCATCAAGGAAGTTGTGTTTAAGTAATGTAAAGTAATAGAGAATACAAACAGAACAATTTCAATCTTACACAGACACAGAGGATCCATTGACTGTTCCAAACAATCCTGATAACAGAATGCCAACTCCCTGAGAGCATAAATAAGATGCACATAGTATTATACTCGAGAGTTCTACTTAATTGCTTGGTAAAAAGAACATTATAATCAATTATATGACCTTTTACCACTATTATTATTTATAGATGCACGGTTTTTTTCACAGATATTCAAGTGTTCAAGTACTAGCCAATTTTGTACCTGCCAACCAATACCCCGACTGAGAATAGATGGTGGCAATGGCGTTGCACTTGCATACCTATATACAGCAATGAAAGCTCCACTGGACTGTTTGTAACAAATGAAACATTAGTAAATAATTTAATCCAAGTATACAACTTAGTAACTTCATAACACTAATACTGAGCCAATGTGCAAGTATACAAGCCAGACAATCCCAAGAATGTCATCATGCATGTACGGCTAGACAATTACATGCTGGTTGAATTTTAGCATAATCAATGGCTATATATCACTTGAAAATGTAATTTGGACAAAGCTTCCCCCTCTCCCTGACAACTATATCAATTATAACACAAAATCAGGTTCACATCGCTCAATTTATCATGAAGACTCATATATAGATTAAACATCATTCATCTGTATCCATTTCCCTTCAGGAAAACAAAATCAACCATTTATGACAAATGCCAAACTACTAACACTTTGTTTCAGGATAAAAACTTAACTACATTACCAGAAGTTTTTAAAACTCATAAGTGATATTACTAAGTTATAATAGTTATCAATATTTTTAAAAGGATAATTTCCCCTAAAGGTCAACCGGCACAAAGGGGTGTAAGATGTAAGAATGATAAGTTTCCTGCATATGCCTAGCTGCAATGCACTGATAAAATTTGCAGAAGACCCAATGAAAATGATGAATATAGAATATAACTGAATAGTTGTTCCACAAGAAAGAAAACCAATTAATAAACCAAAAAGGAATTCTTAACCAAGAAGATCTAATGAAAGAAATTACCTCCACAAGAGCAACAAAAGATGCCATCATCATGGCAAAGGCTTCACCTGCATCAAATGAAGGTGCTCCCCATTGAAATGGATATGGAATTCTTATCCTGCAAACTCAAAATCCATGACAAATTCCTCTCAATAAGTTTCAACTCACAATGTAAAATCTAGGTAGTAGATTCCCACCAATTTAATAAGCAATATCTCAAGGATTCAGTTGAATCTGACTTGAGAAATATCAATTATGTGTATGCTATGCTCTAAGGTTAAGAGTGACACGTGTGATATACCCATTTCAGAATATCATTAAAGAGGTATTTCCTCAGTTAGCCACAAAAAGATATTCTAGTCAAAACAATAAACTTAAATTGAAATAGCAAAAATATATCTGAAAAAGGAGAAAAATGTTGATTAAGGAATATAGTTCAGTCTCATTTGCTAATAAACACACTGAATATAATTTTACCAAGCTTTAAATTAGTACCTAAAGAAAAAGTTTTTAATTAGGACCCTATGACAACCAATTGCCAATAATTTAATGTTGAGGCCATTTTGCCGCAGTGGATTAGATGGTGGCCAAATCAATCCATCTCTGACACACCTGTGACAATCCCCATGAAACACCGACATGACTGTGTTTCGTAAACGAGAAATGGACAATTTGGCCACCCTCTAATTCACAAATGCAAAAATGGTTATCACATTTGGCAAACCAACAGTCACTCAGGAAAATGCTTGACAGTTAACAATCGTGTTAGGAACCAATAAGAACTTTTTCAATTATAGGATTAATTTATAGACATGGTAAAATTATAGGGATAAAAACAACTGCCACAGAAAAAAATGCCATCAAGAGTTAAAATTGAATGAAATCACACAACTAACCAAGGAGCAGAATCAATAAGTCCAGCACGGTCAGTGCGGCATGATATCTGAGTTTTATGTGGAGCATCATTATAGGCCCCTCCAACAGTAAGTAGATGAGCATATATCCACACAATTACAATTGTAAATAACACAGCAAAACGGTCGAAGATATGTTTTCCCGAATGTAGCACATGGGGCACATACTGCATGTGACAACCACTAACCAGTTAACAAACTCATATTTATAGAAACCGTCATGCTAGAAAACTAGAAGAGTAAAGAAACCAAGAGGACAAAAGCAACTCAGATCATAATGCTGAGATTTAGAAATTTAGAAGACACTATATGCAATTCTGTCTCTACCTGTGAAACAAATACTAGCAATATAAGCTGAGGCAATCCGATCTCTACACATTTAGCTACCTACACCAAAGACAGGAATCAATATTGAAACTTCCGACAATTAATGCTAAACATTGAGCATTGTAAATTTGTAGCAGAAGGCTTACCCCAGGGAACCCTAACTCATACAGCCCAAAACCAACAAGAGATACCAAAGGAACTGACGAAAGTGGACTTAAGAACCTGAAGAAACAATTGAACTTACATAAGATGGAAATATTATACACGATCACAAGATTATTAAATTCTTTTAATTCTTTTTTGGCTTTTGTGCAAGTTAATCCAAATCCAATTGAATAAATCACTTAAGCTATAGCATCCACTTCAAAGATCAATTAAGCTTGGTGGAACAATCGCAAATGAGCATACATAGCAAAGACATTCTTAAATATAGCTTATACTTCAGTTTAGACATTGTCAAGACAGATAAAGACAGAAAAAGCATAATGCATCCACTGAGTAAGAACTTCAGCCAACCTTGCAACATTACGCCAGAGACCACTGAAGCCCAGTACTATTTGAAGAGTCGAAGCAACAATAAGAGCACCTTGGATTGACCTCATTATCCTCTTGAATTTCTGATTAAATAAAAAAAAATTAAAGCCAAAAAACAGGGAAAAGGTTATCAAAAAGTTTCAATCAATCAAGCACAAAATCTAATGCTTTGTGGTTGTTCTTGAATCAAATCCATACTCTTCTCTTTCCAACATAATTAAGCACATAAAAAATGGATATACAATATGATTACATATATTGTAGCAATTTAAATAATATATCAAGCATATCAACCATGCATCATTTAGTATTAGATTTGTTCTGATTACAAGACCTCTATAGGATCTGGTTCATCACTGAATCGGCCAGCAAGGATAATTGAGATTGTGGTTGGAACAAAGGTGTAAGACCCTCCAATTACTGCAGGCAATCGAGTTCCAAACATTGTTTGCAACAATGTGTTAATACCAGCTACAAAAAGCAGGGTTTCGATAACTCTTGCCTTCTCATTCTGCAAATATTGAAATTTCATTTTTATTATAAAATTTTGGCTAGGAGGAAAAAGCATCTTCAATCATATGGTTAAATTATCATAATATTCCCTATCAAATTATTTACAATTTGCTATAAACTTATTTAATCCGTAGCTCCTTACATTGCCACCTCCCATCTGGGGAACAAGAGCAGTGGGAATCAACACAGTTGTGCCAAGCATCACAAGAAAATGTTGAAAACCAAGAAGTATGGCCTCAGCTGCATCAGAATGTCCCCAAAATTCTCATCAAATCAAGGAAAAGAAAAAAGAAAAAGCAAAGTAAAGCTCAAGTAAAAGGGGGGGCAGGGAGATTCTTAAAGTTTTTAACATAGACAGAAAATGATCATATCATTAAAGCCAACCAGATATTCCATTACTTAGAATCCATTAACAACATTGTTCCATCTTGACTGTGTGGAATGCCCCAAAATCCAAAAGTATGAAAAATATAGTTTTTTGAAAGCTATTAAAATATTTAAAAAGTATTTCACAAGTGGGGCAAATTTGGAAGTAGCAATCAAATTGTTTCCAGAATCCAGAGTACCAAATCTGGATCTTGAAGTTGAAATAACAGAAAAGGCCCTTGGTTTATATATATAGTTAAAAGGATTTCAATTAAATTGGAAACAGAACTTCAAATTGGCTCCATTAATAGTAAGAGCGAAAAGAAGCCTGAATTGCCACTGGCATAAAAGTACAAAACCAGAATCAACCCCCCCCCCCCCCCAAAAAAAAAAAAAAAAGCAGAAAAGGCAGTTCATTTTCCTTTGTTTTTTCAACCACCTTAAGAATGACTAGTTTTCTCTCAAAAAAAAAAAATCCACCACTGGGAATTGAAAAGGAACAATTTTTATTTTCAATAATATATCATTAATATTTTTTTTTCTTAAAGAAAGCAAGTTTTGAATCTAAACAAGGTGAAACACTCACGCCATGGAGGAGGACTAGTAATACAGTAAGAAATATTTGGTAACTGATCCTTTGGTGGATGTGGCTGTGGCTCATCTGCTTTAGCTGGAGCTCCTCCTCCTGCCATAATAGCCTTTTTTTCCTTCTCTTTCTATCTCTGAACAATGAATAAACAACAAAACACGAACAAATAATAAATTAATAAATCTACAAAAAAAAAATCCAAATCTAACAGCAACCCAGATCCTCCAATGCCACATAGAAAAACACCCAGAAGAGGATAAAAGAAACAAAAAGAAAAAAGTGGGAGCTTTCTTACAATAACTAAGCCTAGAAAATGAAAAATGCAGCAACAACAACTAGAGAGTTGAGCTGGGGACTCTCTTTAGGCAATGAAGTGAAAGCAATGGCCACAATAATAGCACAATTAAAGAAGTGAGTTAAGAGAAGAGGAAAAAAGAAAGCACCTTTTTTGAGTGAAGAAGTAGTAGTATTATGAAGTCAAAAACAAATGAGGTGCCCCCACCAGAAAAAGAAAAAAGAAGAAGAGAGAAAAAAAAAAGGGGGTGAAAAGAGAAGGGAAAGGGAATGCAGACGATCTTTGTTGTGGAGTGTGGAGTAAAGCAGACTCCAAAGTTAGTGAGAGAAACGATAAAGGTGTACACAGAAAATGAGCAGAAAAAAATGAATGAAGATTCTCTCTCTTTCTTTCCTTCTTCCCTCCCTTTGCTTGTTGCTACTACCAAAAAGTAATGTCTCTGTCTTTCTCTCACTCACTCACTCGTCACCAGTAGCCTTGTGTTTAAGTTATAGTGTAGCTCTCTCTCACACCATATTTTACCACTTTCCAACAAATATTGCTCACATTTATTGTTTTGTTTCGTGGTGTTGAAATTGCTAAGGAAGAATGTTTAGGTGGGCGTTCTCATGTCATGCACACATAGCAGATGAAGTGTGCAAACGTATTCTAATTTAATAAAACACTAACAATCTTGTTCATATTGAATGTTACTAGTTGAACTTTATGAATATGATATAATATGTGAAGAATAATTCTCAACATTCTTATGTTATTTTTTTTATTAGTTCTTTTGCTTGTTTTATAAAACACTGTGTCTGATGCAAGTGTAGCCAAGCCAGTGGTGTGGAGGATTTTAGAGAAAAGGGGCAAAAAGAGAGTAAATATTTAAATTTTAAATTAAAAGAATTATACGATTTTTAAAATATATATTAATAAAAAGGATTAAGATTTTTAATTTATATGAATTATTATTTTAAAATATCAAATTAATTAAAAAATAGTTTCCTTACAACCCCCCCCCCCAAAAAAAAAAAAAACAGACAAAGGTACCCATAAGTCACACCTTTAACCTATATGTTGGATTTACAGAAATGCATGGAACTTATGTTATGTTGATTGTGAAAAGAAAGATAGTAAAAAGAAGAAAAAAGTAGGATAATTTTTTAAGTTATTTGGTTGTATAAAAAATATATATAAATAGAAACATTTATGTGTTTATACTTTCTTTAACTTTTTCTCTCCTTTTTCTTTTCAATTTGGATAGATACATTTTTTTGTGAAACCTCCTTTGTATATTTTAACATTCTAAGCAGGTGAAGGATTACAGATTAACATGTTTTCTTTTCATTATCTATCTTATCCTCTCTTTTGGCTGAACCACCCGTAATGTTACTGAATTGTCATTTAATCGTCACTATTTGTTTTATCATTCAAAATTAAAAAATCAATAAAAAAAACATCTTATAAAATGAAATCAATATTTTTTTAACTTCTTATTATTTCATCTACTTCTTACATAATAAAAATAAAGCTTTATTTTTTATCAGATGATATCTGAATAATATTATCATAAATTTATTTGGTTCCATTTTTTATAGCTATACTTTATTTTACTTTATTTGTTATTAAATACCAAAACATAATTTTATTATCTGCCACAGTTTTTGGCTTTTTTGCTCTCAACTCAACGCTCCAACCTCCCAAACGAGTATGAAAGTAGTGGTTTACGATTTTTAAGGGAGTAGCACGAGAGCATGTACCTGTTTTTATACAAATTGTACATTAGTTAGGGAATCTACGTATTAACGGGTATTTGGATAAGAAAAAATCGTAATAATCAGTTAATCACTAGTCATGAGTTATTAAGTATATATTGACCTTTTATTGTTTTTGGTTCGGATTTAAGTAATTATGGTTTTTTTTGTTTAATAAAAGTAAGGCATTGAGTATCCTTTAAACTTAACTTTACTTAGGAGTTCAATCTCTATGGAATATGTTGCTTTCGAAAGAAAGAAAGAAAACATATAAAATGATTAGAATATTCTTAGAAAGGGGTCGTTAACAAGGGGGAAAAGAAGACGAAGAATTTGGAATGATACTGTTGTTTAGTTTTTGGAGATAGTATAGCACTATAGCAGAGGAATCCTGGCGCACCTAATTCCATAATCACCACTTTGAGAGTTTTAGCTAACAGAAAGGTGAGGAACACATTTTTATATACATTATTGTGTCAACATACTCTTTTTTATTGGAAAATAATTTTAATAGAGTGAGATGAAAACTTTTCTTATTTGTTTCGTTTAAAGAGAAGGAGAGGGCAGACAGATAGAACCTCACTGAAGTTTATTTCCCTTTCAACTTTTGGAGATTTTTAAATGAAAAATAGTTTATAACTTCTTGTGACATTATTTTTTAATGAATTTTTCTAATTTTTAAGTTTTTATTTATTATTATTTAAAATGGTAATTTTTAAAACAAATTTTGAGAGTCTTTTTCTACTTTATAAATGAAAAAGTTATGTGTTGAGTTTTTTTTCAAAATATATAGTTGTTCTTGCTTTAAAAAATGATAGTAAATTTTTTTTATCTAAATCTTGAATTTTAATTGTTTTAATTTTAAATCAAATTTTTATATTAAAATTAGAACTTTATAAATAAGTATTTTCCAATTGCACTTTTGATAAAATTAAATTATTTAAATATAAAAATTAATTAATTAATTAAAGTATTTTAAAAATAAAATTCATTAAATTTTGATATATTTTAAATTCCTTTAAAATCTTAAAATTCTTAGACTACAAACACCTAAGAAAAAGAAGAGAGGAGAAGACAACCGACAAATGTAGTTAAGTCTTATCCCTAAAATCACTGAAAGAACGGTGTTGCCTGTCCATTATTGTTATATTGACTTACAACTGGCATACACTATTGCATGTAAAACCTCTATTATCATCTCTGTAATTGGATTAACCTTCTCAAGTTCTAGTCGAATATAATGAAATGCTTAAAATCTAATAATATATATATATATATATATATTCTTAAACTTTTGTCACCAACAAAAAAAAAAAGGTCTTGTTATAAGGTATGAAAATATTTTTTACTACTAAAGTGGACTGGTATTCCATGTTCAATTACTTAGTTTAAGAAAAATAAACATATACTTCCTTCCTTCGTCCCTAATTATAATCTTAATTAAGAATCTTTATAAAAATTTATTTATCTATTTTTAAAAAAAATTCAAATTTTTAAATACATTAATTATTTTTTCTTACATATTCTTATTTAATTATTCTCTCTCAAAATATTAATCAAAAATAATTAAATAGACGGAGAGACAAGAAAGGAATAATTTTAATATCATACGAATTGGTTGAAACTTGACAGATGGAATATAATATAACTCCAATTAACCAAGGGTTGCCCTAGGAAACAGAGGATTTGAAATAATATGGATGAGATCTTTAAGTTTAAATTTTTGTATGATCACTGAAAAAAAAAATCCAATATGTGGGTTTGGGCAAGAAAAAGAACTAAACTAAGAGCGTCTCGTATCTTATGCAAAATTCAATTTGAATTCTCAATTCTCTTCTAGTAAGTCTCTTGTTGTCCCATATTATTTAAAAGCATTCATTATTTTTTTATTTTAATGGTAAAAGTCAACTCAAGTTATTAACTTAATTTTAGTAAATATTATTTTATGGTTCTATTCGCATAACAAGTCTCGTTTTAATTTCAAAAATATTTTCTCATAATTAAACACGCTTAATGATAATTATTTATTTAAATAAATAACCTGTATAAATAACTCTATGATAATCCATTTACTTCAATGATAATTCAAAATTACTTTACTTAAAGCCAATTTAAGCAACTCCGTTGAAATTTCTCGATTCCCCACACATTTAGCATATAATACTAATTTCTGAGAACAAAATCCACCAAAACTTAATTGTCATCTGAATAAAACACCGACACAACGAAAGTATGTCACTGTGCCAGCCCTCTTCTCTAGACTTGTCATAGTCTCATCCCTTTGTGCCCCTCTTGCACTCCAATCTTTGGTTTGAGAAAAGAAAATGAAAAAAATAGGGGGAAAAGTTTAAATGAAAAGAAAAAATGAACAACTAAATAAATTCTAATTTAGTTTATATGAGAGAAATATGAAAATAATACTTTTATTATTTAATATTCTATAATTGTTTATTTTAAATAATACTTCAAATATTTGTGTATACTTTTTCATACTCTTTCTCTTACTTAACTAGATTGACAAGAAGATAAAATGTGTATATAATATAAGTCTCATGAAAAACAGATATTAGCAAATATATTTTTTATCTTATTTTTTTATGACAAATTATTTCCTGCCAACCAATGATTTGGTTCGGTAAAAACTATGCTTTTATCTTTTCCCTTTTTGTTTTTCCTGCATTGGAGCATTTTCCATTCACTAAAACTTTGGCAGTATAATTGTTAATGCTCTTCAATACCAGTTTTTATTATGTGTGATATAAACACAATTTAATTTTTTGCTTAAAGTTCTTACGAAAAAAATAATATAAGCGCGGCATTTTTAATTACTAGTATCTGTCAGCGTTAAGATATACCGTGATACTCATTTATAGTTTAAAGATCTTTGTAAAGTTCTTAATTCTTAATACAAATACAAAATTAATAAATGCATAAATGAACTATTAATTATCAAGCGTCACGCATGTATCAGCTTAAAAAATTGTTCAATTTGTTTCTCTCCCAAATGAGTAAATTTAAATCACAAGTTTGATAGGCACTTATATACAATAAAGTCAAACACGTTCTTAAATTAATCATAACAAATTATTCGTAAGCTCGTGTCTAATTTCTAAAGCAGCCCATGCTTTTTTAATATTCTCGAAATCCTTATCTGATTAACCGGAGTCACACGAGTAATAACCACCTCTGGTGTATAATATGATTAGAAATATTCTTAATTACAAATGATGAGAGTATCAACGTACTGTAAGATGTAACATTATCTCTGTTGAATACGATCAAGCAAGATGTTAAAGGAATATGCAGATTACTTTTTGGTGCTCTCTTTAATTGGTTGTTAACATGATGACAAGCAGTGTGAAATTTAGAAAAGAAGTTAGTGGGCATGCTCCTTTTCTACTTTGTCTCTCATATAATGATTAGAGCTGGATCACATAAAGATTATGCTCTTACTTATATATGACAATATTACTCACCTTTTTAATATGGTGATAAAGTTTAAAGTATTTAGGGAAAAAATTAACATAAATATAAAAACAGGGTTGCTGTTCTTTTAAATAAAATTTAGAGAGAATATATATATTGGATAAATAAACAAAGCATGGAAGAGAAAGGGAGAGGAAGTGTAAAACTAGTAATTCTTTTATTATAAATACGAAATTAATAGGATGCCACTGCGATTGCACAAGTTGCATTGATTTTAATTCATGTTCTAAAAGGACTTGTAAATTTACTCATAAGTTTATATATACTAAATTTATTAATGTTATGCACACTCGTTAGTTTGATATATACAAATCCTTAATTTTAAATTTAGCCACAACTAAGTTTTTTATTCTTGAGAAAAATTATATTTATTATTTAATTCTTGTAAATATAATCATCATTGTTCAATTATGTCATAATTAATTTATTCTATAATTTTTGTAGCTTTATTATCATTTCTATTTAAAAATTTAATGATTTATAGTAAAATAGAACTATAAAATATTTTTTAAAACCAAACATGTGAATGAATTGGCTTGGATAGAAATGACAATGAATTAGGGTGTGGTTGGGCGAGTATGAGCAATAATCCTCCATGTTGGTTAGCATTTATATAGGTGTACTAAATGAAATAACAAATATCACTAGAATGGGGAGTTGAGTGTTAAGAAATTTCAAAGTTTTTTCGAAAGATAAAATACTTTCAAATAATGCTTATCACAAATATGGAGAAAATGTTATTAACTAGAGCATCCTAGCCATTAAAAACAATTTTTTCACAAAGATAGTTTAAATAAAAACTTATGCGTCCAAAGATAAGATAGAAGCAACGGTATATAAATAAGTTATAGCATAGGTTAGAGTAAAAGCACAATGTTTATACTAGGTCGCTCAACCTGAACTACGGCTTATTCTCTTTTACAAAACTATAAAGGATTTCACTAATCAAATTGAGTACAAACGAAATTTTATTTTGTCACTCTTTATTACAATGAGTATTCTTTATGTCACTTATGATTTATCCTTAATCTCTCCCTGAGATTAAGAACACACAGGTATTCTTTGATCATTAAGTCACTCTTGGTTTTCCAAACAATTGTTTGAATGAATATAATATTCAAATCTCTCAAAGAGAAGATAAACAATTAACTTTGTTAAGCAAAAAGTGAGACTTTTTAAGTTCTATTTTTTAGCGTCCAATACTTTTGATTAAGATACATCACTTGTGTATTTTTTGATCAATTCTCTTATCTTGTGTTGCTTCTTGAGGTTGTTTTTGCAGGCTTCAGAAAACTATCCGTTGTGGGATTTACACATTCCTCAAATATTTTCATTTTCATAGCTTGTCTCTTCTACCACGTGGTAGCTTGTTAAGGAGAGAGAGAGAGAGGACAAAGGTACAATGCTTTCACGTGTAGATTGATATTGTCATTGATGGCATTCTCTTTGTCTCCGCCTTTATACACTTGAAATTCAAATGCTAGAATAACATCATAGTTATACATCAAGAGGGAAAATACAAATGCAATATAAAGGAATCATGATCGAGATGCTTTCACATGCAGGCAAGACTCCTTCCTTGTTGACTCTCACCCATACCCCCACCCCCTCCTCCAGTTTTCTTATAGCATTGAAATCTACAAGGATGCATTGTATGCCATCATCCACTTTCCCTTTAATTTCTTGAAGCTCATCCCAGAAGCTCCTTTTTTGTGCCAAACTGCATTGAGAGTAGGCATGTATAATACTAATGACTTCCCCCATACATTTCCATCTTCCTTGGATAAAAAAAAGATATCCAGAGCCTACCACACAATCATTAAACTAGAGTATACCTTCCTCCCACAACATAATCACTCCCCTGCATGATTTTTTACAGGTGACTCCTTTCATTTGACCCTTGAATCTCCCCAAATAGTCACACAAACCTTATCCCTAACACCTTCCATTTTAGTCTTTTGTAAGCACACTATGCCTACCTCTCCTTTCTTAATGTACTCTTTTAATAGCCTTCACTTAACCCAACTCCCTAATCCTTTGATATTATAGGTCACAATCTTCATTGACAACTCCCATCCATGCGTCATTTTTGGTTTAGTTACCCACTATTTTTTTCCTTTGTTTGCTTTTTGAGCATATGAGACCTTTTCCCTACGCATTTCTTCTCCTTGTCCATGTAGTTGTCTCTCTTGTGGCTTGGATCCTCTTATCTTCTCCTTGTCTACAATTTTACAATGGATACTGAATTTAGGCACATGCACAAACAAAATTTTTTTCTCCAATGTATATTGCATCGAGTTGCTTTCCTAGCTCTGTAACGTTTCTCACCTTGTCGAACCAAACAAACCCATATTTAAGTATGTTCTTACTCCTTCTAGGGCATATGAAAATATCCTTAATTGCTCCCAATTTCCTAAAGATATCCCTATATTACTCTCCACATGACTCTCATCTAGTTTGTGAAGAGAAACGTGAATCTCTCCAAGTGGTATATTTTAGTCACGAGAAAGTTTTTAAAAACTTTCTTGTAACCAAAACATATCACTTGATTTAAAAGATATGAGGACATTCAAATTAAGGAAGGCATCCTTAGATTTTGGAGCACATCTTTTAATTTAAATATATCACTTTTAATTTAATTAAAATTCAAATTTAAATTGACCTTAATGATATGAAAAAGTAAAAAAAAAAACATTAATATTAAATCAATAGGATAAATATTTTATTGGTGCTTACAAATACATTTTTTTTCAATTTTAGTTTATTGATCTTTTATCTTTACAAATTTTTAACCTCTACATTTGGTTTGTACAATTAGTCTCTATATATTATAAATACTATAAGGTAACTGAATTTTTTAGCAAAGTTTTCTTGTAAAGAATCGATTTCCACATGTAGAAATTGATTCCTCCATGTAACAAGGATGGACGGGGGAGAGAGGAGGTAGGTGCCTTGATCCCTCCCTTAAGATTCTTTGTGTATATATGAAAGAAAAAATAAAAAAATATTAATAAAAAATATATTTTAGAATCTTTTTTAGTAGTAGATTATATCTATAATTTTTTTCATAAAAAATAATAGATATTTTTAAAACTTATTATTTATCAAATAATTATTATTAGAACTTAAATATTTAAATAATTATGTAAAAAAATCACCCCACCCCCTTGTTACATTCATGAATCTGCCCTTACTGTGCCGATTCCCATAACAATCAAATTTTATAACAAAATTTAAAATCCTAATCTTTTCAAAATTTGTTTTAAGGATTACCAATTTATGTGATTTCATATAATGCACTATCCCGATTTTTTTTTAACTTTCCATTTGTTTGTTTTGTTGCTATTTTAAATAATAATAATAATAATATTTTTGTATTGTATAACTTTTATTGTATATGGTTTTCAAAATAAAAAATACTATATTTATTTAATAATTTATTCAATATTTTTAATTTATTGACAAAATAACAATTGTTTGTTTAATTTATTTTAGTATAATTGTTTTTTATTTAAATAATTTGATTTTTTAAAATAAATTCTAGTGTAATTTTATATAATTAATGGTTTTTAAAATAAATCATTGATAATATTTTTGTTTTATTTTTATTTGTGTTTATAATCATCTTATTTATTTAATTAATTACAAGATTTAGTAAATATAAAATGTTCTTCACAAGTCAATAAATGTTGATAAAATAAATTACTTTCTTTATTAAATGCTAAGTTGTATATTTATTTTTACATCAAATCAATAAATTTGTTTTTTTTACTTAATAATAAATATATAAATAATTTACTAATGTGATTAAGGTATTAATAGTAAATTTTATATATAGAGTTGCTAACCAATAAATATTTATTTTAAGTAATTATTTTTTCATTTATTTTTACTGCTTTTGTAAGAATACCCTAATAAAACAATATTTCAATAGCATTGATTTTGTAAATTGCTAATATATATTTTCATGTTCAATACAATAATATTTGTTAAAAAATTTCTAATAAATAGACATTAGTAAAGTCTCTTTTTGCAGTAGTGTATAATATGACATGAGAAGTTTATTGTGTATCTTTAAAATAAAATTATTTGAAAATGTTACGCCAATTGAGTTTTTTTGCTGAAGCCAATTATTTTTTTCACAAGCATGTTTGTTGAAATTTTGAATATATAGATCTTAGTTTTGTTGTGTCATTTTTTCCCCTTAAAACAATGATTAAGATAAAATTTATTGAATGATATTATATAAATTTAAAACAATTCACTCTTAATTTTAGCTTTACAAAGACTGAGTTATGTACATTTATGTATGTGTGTGATAACTTTATTTTAAAATAGAATCACAACGATGAAAACAAATTAGTGAGGGACGAAGACACATTGCATCTTTGCATTTATAAAAACTTCACAATCTATGTTTGCAATGTATAGATCTTACTACAAAGATTTAGTTGTATGCATGATAATTATAGAAAAAGCCAAAACAATAGCACAAAATAAGAGAATAGTAACAACTCATATTCAATGACATGTTTTGGTTGAATAAATATTTTATATAACAACTCATGACTTGTTTTTTTAATAACTATTATGGTTATAACCATGTCAAAATTAAAAAGACAAATATACCACAAAACGAAGACATGATTGGTGTGAAAATATATAAAGCACTCAATTTCGGTTTATAAGTACCCACCATCACGCATAAGATTACCTAACCTAGCTTAAAACAACATTATGAAGATCTTCATTCTCTTTAGCATAACCTTTGCTTATGGTTTCCTTGGAAGTGTTGTCTCAAATGCCAATCCGCTTCCATATGAAGTCATTTTCGACTTTGGTGACTCTATAAGGGACACTGGAAATGCTGCTAAGTACCACCCACAAATGCCTAGCAATAGTCCTTATGGTTCAACATACTTTAAGCATCCTTGTGGGCGCATGCAAATGAACGACTAATCATAGATTTCATAGGTATTTAAATTTTTTTTGTTGTTTATAGCTTAAATAAAATGTCATTGCGGGAAATGGAGTATATGACACAATACATCTTAGCAATCACATATTGTTGATTAAACTAACCTATGATCATTTTAATTTTAGCTTAGGCATATGGGATGCCAATGTTGCCAACCTATCTAAATCTTACCAAAGCACAAAACATTAACAAAATTTTGCATTCGCTGGTTCAACTGCACTTGGTAATGACTTTTTGGAAGAAAGAAGAATCCATGTACCGGAAGTTGCTTATTCATTGAGTACTCAACTTGATTGGTTTGAGAAGCTCAACCGCTCCCTTTGTAAAAGCGTAGAAGGTTTTACCAAAACTCCTTTAGTAATGTTTTTGTCAAATATTTGAAATTTTTTCCAATATAACTAACAATGTTTATTCCTTTTTATGACAGAGTGTGATAGATACTTCAAAAACTCATTGTTTTTAGTGGGGGAGATGGGTGAGAATGGCATTAATGTAATTATTCCATATAAAAATATTACATTACTTCGCAACATGGTTCCCCCAATTGTTGGAGCAATTATCGATACCACCTCTATATGTTATATCAATTTTTTGTCAAATTAAATTTTAACAATTTTAGTTAAACTTGGATTTGAAATATGATTAGTTAGAAAATTAATTTTTTTGTTTCGATTTGCTACAAATTAATTGAAGAAGGAGCGATAAAGCTAGTGGTACTAGGGAACTTCCCAATTGGATGCAATTATGTTGTTTTGGTAATAGTGAATAGTGATAAGAAAGATGACTATGATCAATTTGGGTGTTTGACAGCTTATAATGCTTTCATCAAATACTATAATAAGCAACTAAAAAAGGCTATAGAGACATTAAGACATGAGAACCCAAATGTTAAGATAACATATTTTGACTATTATGGTGCTACCACACATTTATTTCAAGCATCACAATAATATGGTGGGTTGTGTTTTTATTTTTTATTAGATGAATAATATATAGTTATATGTGATTGCTAATTTTGCAATGCTTCATTTTTATCATGTTCATTAATTTATGTAATTTAGGGTTTTCTTCTGGTAAAATCGAGACTTTCAGAGCATGTTGCGGAAAGGGTGAATCTTACAATCTTAGTTTACAAATAGCTTGTGGAAGTCTTGCTGCAATGGTTTGCCCTAATCCTTCAAAACATCTAAATTGGGATGGACCCCATTTTCCTAAAGCAACATATAGGCCAATAGCAAAAGGATTACTTGAGGGACCTTTTGCTAATCCTCCTCTCAAGATAGCTTAGAATTGAAGCAAGAGCGAAGGAAAAATTAAAAAAAAAAAAAGCTTGTGTCCATATATTTTATACATATTTTTGTAACCGTGGATGACACAAACAAAGAGTAGCTAGAACATGAATCTTGTATTCTTTAGTGGACAATTCATTATTGGTTATTGCATACTTATAATTTGTATTGTTCATATAATATGAAGGACATATTTTCTTGCACAAGAGAAATGGGACCAAAATGAAAAATAAGGTGGAGTGAATGGTTATTTTTTAAGACTTTCATCTTGAATCTCAATATTTTGCTCTGTTATAAACATGAAATATACATTGTTGCTTTGTAATGACAACAAGTTTGATGGAATATTTTTTATCAATAAAAAAAAAACATTCATTTTTGTTTATTTGTGCACAAAACTCTTTATCAATATAAGAACTTATTTTTTTATGCTCTAGTCGTTGTTAAGAAAACTAGATTCATTGGTTTGTCTTCTTCAACCGAGAAATAGTTTAATGGCTTGATATACTCATTAATCAAAGAACCAATCACCGTACAATTGTTTTATTATAAGTACATTCATTTTTGTATATTTGTGTGCATAACTCTATCAACATAATATTTTTTATGCTCTAACCGTTGTTAAGAAAACTAGATCCATTGGTTTCTCTTCTTCAATAGAGAAATAGTTCAACGGCTTGATAACCTCTTTAACCAGATAGCCAATCACCACGTTCTTTGAATGGAGAGATTTATATCACCGGGAACACAAAAAATTGTCCTCAGATCACGTAGTTTATAGGACAAACTCTTTAAATTATATAGTTTGTGCAAATAAAATAGTAAATCAAAAATTAAAATTGAATCGCAAATAAATCTTCCAAAATTTTTTAACTAAAATATATCACTTTTAATTTAGTTATGATTCAAATTTAAATTGACCTGAATGACATAAAAAAGTTTTAAAAACAACATTAATATTGAATCAAAAGGTTGAATATCTTATTATGCCTACAGATACATTCTTTTTTCAATTTAAGTCCCTGCAAAAAATTTTTATTGATCCTTTGTTTTCAATTTTTGCAATTTTTTTTATTGATCTTTTGTGAGTCTCCATATATTACAAACACTATAATGTGACTGATTTTTTTGGCAAAGTTTTCTCCTAGGGAACCGATTCCTCCATATGTAAGAACATATTCCCATAACATAATCAAATTTTATAACAAAATTTAAAATATTAATCTTTTTCCAAATTTGTTTTATATCATCTATGATCTTTGAGGATTACGAATTTATTTAATTCTCTCTTTCTAAATCCTTTATAAAGGCTGATTTTCATACTGCAAAAATAATAGAAGAGAAACTTATTAAGCTAAGAGGGCTTATGTTTTCCTTAGCCAGATGCTTACACGGGTTGTGAGTCATAGTGCTTCAATTTGTGATATCTTTATTATTAAAAGTTGTTCATTGTTTTTGTCTTTTTCTTTCTTTCTTTTTTTTTTTTTTTGCGAAATCCAAGGGTGGGTTTCCTTGGTCATTATAGGAAAGGTTTTTCCCAAAGTTCTAAGAGTGGGTTCTCTCATGTTTGCAGGGTGAGTTTCTTGAGCTATTCTATGGTGTGTGATCCTTAGTGGTGATTAGATAGTGAAGTGAGGAGGATCATAGGGTTGAGTTCTCAAGGTGGGTACCTTGCGTGGAAAATTATTGTTGCATTGTAACCTCTAGTTAATTAGTGAAAAACTCTCAAGCATGGCTTGAGGACTGGATTTAGCATCATAGTC
Organism: Glycine soja; assembly: GCF_004193775.1. Lineage (NCBI taxonomy): Eukaryota > Viridiplantae > Streptophyta > Magnoliopsida > Fabales > Fabaceae > Glycine > Glycine soja. The sequence continues at coordinate 16,048,005 of NC_041007.1, read as the reverse complement.
GAGTTGTAACCAAATCGGTATAATATTATAGTGCACTATTCTCAAATCCTTCTTTTTTAATTTTCCATTTGTTTGTTTTGTTGATCACTTTTTTTAATAATAAAAGCAACAACAATAATATTAATAAATAGTTTTATTTTCTTATTAAAGTTTCAAGCACTTGATGACCTTTAGAAATTTAGCCTTAGTAAATAAAAGATAGTTATCTGCAAAGAAGAAGTGAGATATTTGAAGTTCGTTATGAGAGATGGTAACATGACTCTATTGGTTAGCTTGAACTTTCTCTTGGATCAAAAGAACAAGTTTATTCATACATCAAACAAAAAGATAAGGTGACATTAGGTCTCCTTGTCTTAAACTCTTTATAGCAGAAAAACTATCATGAACCTCATTGTTGCATTTCAGAGAAAGGAAATATTCTTTTGTTCAACTCATAATGAAGTTGATAATTTGCTGAGAAAATCCAGATTCAGATAAAGTAAGCTGCAAAAACTCTCAATCAACTCCATCATAGACATTTTCAAAATCAATCTGGAGTATAATGTGTCCAATTTTAATTACCTTACTTCTGATGCATGTAATAAACAATTTCCTGAACTACGAGAGCATTGTCAGAGCTACCTCTGTTTGAGATAAAACTGCTTGGAAGAGGTCTAATAATTTGATAGAAAACTTATTTAAAAGCTTATGGTAGACCTAAATAAACATGAAGAGTATTAACAACATACTTCTTCTTCACCAAAAAAAAATAGTTCTTCTAACAACTCTTTATTAGACAAACTCAATTGGTCAAACTTTATTATAAACTACAAAAGCATGACTGAAACACATTAAATGAGAAATGAGTCTCCAAAATTTTCATGGTTTCAAATAAATAGGTTTCAAAAGAATATACATTAAATCATGTGTTGGTTGCATTTTTCAAATAAACATTAGCCGAAACCTATGATCACAATACTTGGCATCTGCATTTGTCTCATTCACTTTGATCGGTTCATACCCTCCAAATTAAGATTTTTTTTTTTTGTACGTAGTTTTGTTCTTCCATTTATAAGTGCCCCATTAGCTAACGATATATTAATTACTCTAATGTATATTTTAGGGTTTAACTTTAATATGCTCTTAATTTTAAAAAAAATACTATAAATTAATTAAAAATAACTTTACATATCATTTTTAAATTAATTATTTTAAAAATCAATAATCTTAGTATAACATCAACGTGTCATTGGTTAAGTAAAACTAAGTTAGATCTTTTTAAGTAAGTTCATAAGCCGTCATGTCATAATGACAAAAACAATCTTGTTATACATAATAATTAATCAAAGTTAAGTTTTCAACATAGGAGCCTTGAATCATTTGCCTTTTGGGCCTAAGATTTTATTTTCTTAAAAAAAGAGAAGAAAGAAAGCGCATTAAAGTTACACAACGATCTTTTCCCTATCTTTTCTTCGTTTTTGGTTGCCTTTTTATCTGAAAGATCAAGTTGGAGAACAAAATGTCGCGAGATTTGAGTTGAGTGAGAAAGGGCATGGCAATATGGAAAGAAAGACGTACGTGAATATGCTTTTTCGTATGTGATCAATATGGAAAGTGCACTAGTACTCTCGTAAAGACTTGGAACTTTGTTTTAAAATTCATTTTTTATATATTATCTTTACTTCTTTTGTTCTTCATGAAAATATATGTAGAAAGAAAATCAACTGGGCCATCCCCTAAAAAAAAAAAACTGTCTAATTGTGTGGGGGTGTTAATTTGTATTAGATTGGCTCGATACGAGGACCAAACACAATAAAACTAAGACTGTAATAATGGGTTAAAAATTCAAAATGTAATTTCTGGATCCGTCCTATATATATATATATATATATGTTGAGTATAAAAAAATGCCTCATGTCATATATTGGTGTTAATTATTTGATCATGACAATATCGCAAGTTTGAAAATTAAATAAATGATTGGATAGTCTACCATAGTACCATGCTTAAGGGGAAACGAATGTAATATCGTGTCGATGAAGGACCCCAAAATTCCTTACATGGACATACGGTGTATGCATCCTCGTCCAATTATAGACCAATGATATATATTAGTATTACTATTTTTTTTCTCAGATCAAATATTCCTGGTATTGTTTAATTTACTGGGTCAAAGATTAATCTCATTAGCAATGCGTGATTATTGCTGACTCAAAAAAATTTACACATGCTAAAACATAAATTTTTTCTCGTTAAATAAATTGTTCTCACTTATATAAACACAATAAAACCTTACACTATTACATTAATCCTTTAAATTTATTATTAATCTATTCTAATAATATGGGATCAACTTTTTTTTAATTATTCTAAGTATCTTACTATCTTTTACACTTGGTAGTTTTATTTGAGTCGGAGGAATTTTTATTTTCAGTTTTTTAATTTTTATTCTTAATAAATTAATTTGGCATATTTTCTTTAAGAAAGTTGTAAGTTTTACCATCCTTCCTTTTACCTCTAATAATATATTGCACTTTTTGTTTCCAAATTTTTTTGACAAATTTTACATTTAATTTTTTTATAAATTTTGCTCTTAACTTTTATGCTTATAAATGGACAAATCAACCGGATAAAATTGTCAACTTTCTTAAAAAATAGGAAATAAAATACATCAAATTAATTTATTGAGATGAAATTTGTCAAAAATTATAAAATTAAAGGTAAAAAATACAATTAAGCCTAAAAAATTTCTTTTAGAAGCATTCAACATAAATTCTTGGAACTTAAAATTAAGATTACTAATTAAACTAAACAAATTCTTAAAATTAAGAACAAATTCGTATCAATTGATGCATACAACTGGAGAGTAATGGAATAAGTTTATGATTATTCATAAGAAAATAGTTGTTCAATTAAAAAGCCAACCAAGGCAGGTTGCATAGCAGAGCTAAGCCGTTGTATTTTGGATGATTATTAAACTCCATGTTTACGTTAGTCAATGGTCTTTGTCTGATGATGAGGAGCGCATAATAAGAATTTAGCCGTTCGTGATTTGAAACAGCACATATTCTTTAATTGAAGAGTGAAGTAGTGTGACGATGAATGAAAATTTTTCATCAAGAAAAAGTAAAAACCAGTGTGTGTTGTCCTTGCAATTGTAATTTCTTATCCCACATGATTGTTTCAATTATGCCATATTGAAAGATTAGTTGGAGACATTGATTGGTCCCCTGACAGCTTGTCTCTATTAGATAAAAGAAATAAAGGCATAACAATTGAAGGTTGGGAGTAATATATTAGAAACTGAGCTGCCTAACATTGTCCTTTTCGTAACCATATTTATATCTGTCCATATCAACTTTCTCTTCCACTTTAAGACATGTCCAAATCATATGGGTGTGGATTATTACGTTTTTGTGATAACCAGAAAGATGGGCATTAATAGGATAAGGTCGTTGGATTTACCAAACCTTAACAAAAAGATCCATGTTTAAAACAAAAGTTTAATTCTATTTTTCATTCCCACTTTATAGTATGAAATGGGGCTTACTATTTTTTTTTTTTTTCCTTTACAACTTTACTTTTTTGGATTTATACTTTTCTTTCTTAATTTAAATTTTGACTTATAAAAGTTTTTGCTTTTGTTGTTAAATAACATTATTAACTAATAATATAACAACAACATTGATAATTCAATAATTTATTACATTATTAAGAAATTAAATACAACGGTCATATATAATTTTTTTATAAATTATATCTTTAATCCATTAATTATTTAAACTAGTTAATGATCTCACGTTAATAGAAGTAAATTAAAAACATAGTTATGTTTATAAAAAATATATATAATTAACCTGTTGGATTCCTTGACGTGGTAAACCACTTGAATGTTCAAGTCATTATTAACTAATAATTTAACAATAATATTGATAATTCAATAATTTATTACATTTTAAAGAAATTAGATAAAACAATCGTATATAATTTTTTTTTTGGTAAAGTATGTCTTTAATTCATCAATTGTTCAAAATAATTGATAATATGCCGCTAACTAAAGAGAATTAAAAACATAATTATGTTTATAAAAAGTACATATAATTATTTTGTTAGATTCTTTGACATGGTAAATCACTTGATTGTTCACATCATTGTTACATCATCAATTAATATTGTTACTTAATATTGTTACTTATTAGTTAATGCAGTGAAGGGACTAAAAATGATGATGAAAAAAATGGAAACTTTGACCCATTAAAATTTAGATTAGGGACTAAAAACATGAATCCGAACAAAATTAAGAAAAAATATAATAAATTGTGCAAAAATTCAATTTTGTTTTTTCTATTTTTTGAACAAACTTGGGTTACTATTAATTTAACTAATGTACAACATACAAAATAAAAATTTATTTTTATATGAATAAAATTTATAATAAATAGTTTTTTTTAAATATATAAATTATATCATAAATTAAGTATTTTGAATATACATATATATAAATTATGATTTATATTTATGATAAATAAATTATATTATGATATAATATTTTTTTAACTTTTTGATTATTTCTATTTTTAAAAAAAATATTAAAATCCAATTTATAAATAAAGATGAAAAAGAATAAATCAAAGAAATAAGTGATTAAGAAAATTAAATATATAAATAAAGACAAAATGAGAGTGATTTGAGATAGCTGAGAATTATTTGTTTAACTAAATTAAATTTAAAACTAAAATTAGGAAATATATTTGAAAAATAACTGTTCAATATATTATTAAGATAAGATACATGTCTCAATGAAAGCTATAAGAAATCCTTAAAAAAAAACCCTCGTTTTAGAAAAATCTCAAAGTCGATTCTATTAAAGAAGAATTCCTAAAATCACTTTCGTTTAAGATAACTATTCTAAGTTATATAAAGAAAAAACTATGCAATTTTGATCTATTCATTAACTTGGCATTAATATTTAATTATATTTGATAAAAATGTTAATGTCACACTCTTTTGTGCTGCTGCGTTAACAATCTCATGTTTATACATGTGGCACTTTCCTGCACTATTACGTTAGTATATCCATATTGACGTGAGACTTTCTTCTACTTTTTATATCAACATTTTTGTAAAATATATAAACTAAACAGATAAATTAAAGTTAATGACAACAAGAGGAATAGAAGTATAATTTTGTTTTAAAAGAAAAAAAGTTGGGTATGGTATCCAAGACAAATGATTCAGACTGTAGTGGGTAATCAAAAATAAAGGTTGGTGATGAACAAGAGAAAGAAGACAAGTGCTTAGTGGCATGGCACAACATAGGGGTTGCTATCAGTTTCACTATGGGGTTCCCCATATAAACTCAGCCATTCCCTTGCAAAAGAATCACTATGACCTCACAAGTCTTGAAAACAGGAGATCGATATATATGGTTGTTGGTGCCTCTTTTTCTTTGATCACAAGCACACACACTCTCTCTCCTCTCTAATGCTCTCCATGTGCAAGGGAGAACATGAACATAATCGATGTGCCTATTTGCATTGCAAGTGCATGTCTAAAGTGTAAACTATAATAATGTGAACCCGACCATTATTCCCATCCAACCGGATCATCCATTTTTCTATCTTTTTTTTCTCTTCTAAGATATTTGAAAAAAAATAGATGTACTATTAATATAGAATAGTTTTACACCATTATCAGATTTAATTTATTACATATAATAAGTTTATTGACTTTCTTTTTATTTTTTTTGAAAGTTATATCAATAATAATATAAAATAAAAAAATATTATATGAGAGAAAATTATTTTATAAAAAATATTTTTTCTCATAAGATATGTTTTCACGTAAAACTTTTCTCTTTTCCACCAAACAAACGATAATGGAAATATTAAAATCGTACAACTCCTAAACATAATCAATTATGACTTTTGGGACGGAATGATTCGAACATTACAGTATCATCATCACCATCAATCTAGCAAACTACTAATTACTATTATAAATTGTGGTGCATTTATAAATCTTGTCACAGTGTCACCACCAATAATTTAGCTAAATATCAACAGTTTATGAACAGGGCCACATAACATAACATATATATGTATAGGAGAACATTCCACCTTTCGTCGCCCATTTCTTATTTAAAAACCATTAACTGATTTTTTTTTCTGGCAAGTTTTATTGACGAGTCACCTATCGGTTTACATATGAAACCAGTACCTATTGAGAAATAATTTAAGAATTCTTGGTGTTTTCCCTTTGTCTCCTTGCTAAAAGGATCGTAGTCTGAGTCTTGTATATTTTTTTTAATGTTTGATCTGAGTCACAATATTGTATTTTTTTTTTTAATGTTTGACTCGTCTTATTTGGATTAAAACCGGACATACAAGACCACTGAAATAGTTTTTTTTTTTTTTGCTTAGTGTGAAATAGTTAAACTCTTCTCACTAAGTTCACAAAATTGTATGTTTCACATAAGAAAATGTCTATTCATCTTTATTGGTACTTGTGTTACTAATTACTAGCTAGTACTTACATCATAAAAAAAATGTGTTTCAAAATTAAGTAAAATTAAGTTTGAACTATTGAACATAATTAAATTGTGTATTCAAAATTTCTCAGTTACTGATTTTCCATTAGAGCATATACATAGTGAGAAGAATTGGTTTTGAAAATAAAAACACACCCTAATACTACTTGTTATACATGCCCATTCCATTTTGATTTTTCTTCTTCCCATGCAGAACATGTTGTCGTGTGTGTGGGGTTGGGCGAACATTGTTTCCATCTTCTGGCCCTACATTGTATTCCCTGGCCCAATATAAAAATAAGTAATTGTATCATTTGAAGATGGTCTTATAGCCCACCAAAAAATCGAAACCAGGTTTTGTAGTTCGGACCATAAGAAAAAGGTCTTGTCCATCAGTTCTGCAATTTTTATTTTTATTTTGTTGGAATTTTGTCACAACAATGGTAGGGAAATATAAGATCCCACGCCATGAATTTTATGTTAGTCCATTAGTGTGCACTGCTTTATATTCTAGCTCTCGACTGTTTCCATTATGATTTTTCTTTCCTGTCGTTTTTGCTCATTAAATTCTCTGTAATGCAGTAAGTTTCGAAGCTAGATTTTAAATAATAATTCTATTATTTATTTGGAATTTTTGACGGGTGAATAACTCATAATTTATGGTCACGCCTAGATAGAGGGGTGTGTTAAAAGTTTCACATGACTGGTAGCCATGAGAAAAAAATAGGACATGTTGAAATCCCACGTGTTGAGATAAGCAATATAAATGAGAAGCAATCCTTACCTTATAAGTTAATTTTGTAGGATTGAGTTAAACTCATGAAAAAATTCACTTTCTGAAATATGTTGAAACCTGAAGAGACTGTTTCAAATAATACTTGGTATTAAATTTAGAGAGACTTGTGTAAAAACAATGTTAGGATAGAAAGACATAAAGATAATAAATACACTTGTCGAAAAGGGAGGTATATTAACAAAATATGGAGTTTTATATATCAATTGCCTGAAAAAATTAGCCCGTAGTAAATTGGCCCAATCATCTTGAAAACATTAGCCCATTGTAAATTGGCCCTAATGTGCTAATTTGACACGGATTGACAATCTTTTTTTATGTAGGAAAAGAATTGGCAACAATGAATGAAGTGCATTACTTTATGCACCTAGCACTATTGCTGGTACACCCAACAAAATAAGGAAATTTCATTTTTTTCCTTCTGTAAAGTTGATACGGATTGATAAATCTGTAAGCCTAATACGGATTGGCCAATCCGTAAGCCTCACAAGATTGGGATCGAACTTGTGACTTTCACATTATTAGCACGAGGTTTTAACCAACTAAGCTAATAGGTCAATTATGTTATAAAATAATTAATGTTGTTATATATAACAATAAAATTTCTAATGTATATTTAATGTACATGTAAATTTAGATGATAAATTGTGACAATTAATTTTAATCTAATAATTAATTTGTTTACATATATAAATTGTAAACAAAAAACATAGGTGTCATAAAAATTTATATATGTAAACAAATTAATTATTAGATCAAAATTAATTTTCACAAATTTTGTTATCTATATTTACATGTGCATCAAATATACATTAGAAATTTTATTGTTATATATAGCGACATTAATTATTTTATAACATAATTGGTCTATTAGGTCAATTGGTTAGAGTATCGTGCTAATAAATTCGTAAAATATATTTTTGAATTTTTTTTAAAAAAAAATCGTTTGGTCATCCATAAACCCAATATGAATTGGCCAATCTGTAAGGGCAAAAATGAAATTTTGCTGAGTGTACTAGCAATTGTGTTGGGTGCATAAAGTAATGCCCATCAATAAATTTTAGGAGATTGGTTGATTCACATCCATAAGCTTACACATGTCAAGGAATTTTAAAATTGAGAAACCAAGAGAGTAAAAATAGAGAATTTTAAAATTGAATATATATATATATATATATATATATATATATTCAACCATCTTGTATTTGTCCGTACCAGCAAAAAAAAAAATTATTTGCATAATTTCCACCCTTTTAATTCCATGACAGTTGTCTTCCAAGTGTGTTGCATGAAATAAAGAGCAAAGTTCTCATGATGTGTAGAATAAAGATTGTCATGGTGTACAAATTGAACCATTAGAAGAAATGAATTGAAATACAATAAAAAATTTAGAAAAATATTGATAACACATTTCGGGTTGGAACTTTCCATATCTACATAATTTGGACGGTATGAATACCTAATACCTAGGTGATAACAATGAAACTTTCCAATGCCAAATGCTTTATTGAATTTATAAGACTAGACACTAACATGTACAAAAGGGTGACACTGACAACCAAACCAGTTTAGTGCTTGAACCACTTTCAATGTCCTTTTTTAGTTAATTGAGCCTGAACTAATTGAATTTAGGCGGCTACTTGGGGCACCCAACAAATGCTGGGACACCAAACATCTTTTAAAAATGTCATTATAAATAGGATGTTTCGTTTTTCGTTAGCTTTCGATAGTTTCCTTTTTTGAGCGTTTTTTGTCTCCAGTGGTGTACGTGCACTGTTGACAAAGATATGGTGAAGTTGGGTGATTATTTGTTACCGAAGAAGACGAAGTACACAAAAAAAATTTAGAAATATTGATCGGTATGGTTCATACAGATTGACAATCCATATGGTCATACAAATTGTCTATCCATAGGTTTTAATTTTTTTAAAAATTATAAAAAAAATAATTCTGAATTATATATTTAATTTGTTGTGTAGTGTAATTTTTTTTAATAGTTTTAGCAATTTTAGAAATGTTGATTTGGTGATATTATTTTATAGTGGTATAAAAAATGTATTAGTAATTAGGTTGGTAAAAAAATGATAATATATATAAACTTTTAAAAATTGCTAAAACTAACATTAGATTGGTTAAAAAATAATTTAGTAATTAATTAAAAATAATTTAGTAATTAGATTGGTAAAAGTAATATTAGATTGCTAAAACAATTTTGAGTATACATTTAACTGAATTATGTATTTATATGTTTAACTGAATGATGTATTTATTAGAATTGATATGATATTTATTAAATGATGTAGTTATTAGAATTTATATGATATTTTAATGAAGATATGTAGTGAAAATTTAGTCTGTGCTAAATGATGTACAATACTTTTATTTTATTTTGTATAGAACTATATTTATGTCGATAACAATTAAGGTGATTGTATAATTTTTTTAATTTATATATTTTTTATCATTGAATTTGTTAAATGTTTTATTAAAATGAATGAAGAACAGTGGATGTATGATAATATCATGTCTGAAGAAGTTGGTATGAATGTTGAAAATGAGGAAGATGCTGGTGTGAAAGTAGAACACGTTGATTGCTCTGATGCTTTTAATACTTTTGAGGTATTTGTGTAATTTGTTGTTGGTACAGTAATTATGTTACATAAATGTTTGTTGATCTCAAACCTTTTTTGAATTGTGTTATAGTTGCTTGCTAGTCGTGATGAAGTTTTACATTGGGTTCGATCAGTGGCTCATAACATTGGATTTGTTGTCGTGATAATGAGGTCAAACACCAATACTAGTGTTAGAGGAAAGGTCTTATTTCTATTAATAGTTTGCAAAAGGAGTGGTGAGTATAGGCATAAGAAGATTGATTTGGTAAGAACATGCACTAGCACTAGAAAATGTGGATGCCCGTTTAAATTGCGTGCGAAACCAGTTTTGGGAGGAGAATGATGGATGATGAAGTTAATTTGTGGGGTTTACAATCATGAAATGGAAAAGTCATTAGTTGGAAATCCATATGCGGATCGACTGACTAAAGATGAGAAGATTGTTGTTGTTGATATGACGAAGTCCATGTTGAAGCCAAAAAATATTCTCTTGACATTGAAGGAGCACAATACCAACAGTTATACAACAATCAAACAAATTTACAATGCTAGACATGCTTATCGTTCTTTCATAAGACGGAGTAACACTGAAATGCAATAACTCATGATGTTGCTTGACATAGATCAATATATTCACTGGCATAGGATGAGGGATGAAAATGTTGTACGTGACTTGTTTTGGAGTCATCCTGATGCAATCAAATTAACCAATTCTTGTAATTTGTTTTTTTATTAACAGTACCTATAAAACAAATAGGTACAAATTGTTGTTGCTTGATATAGTTGGTGTTACACCAATTGGAATGACATTATCCGCTGCTTTTGCTTTCTTGGAAGGAGAACGTCTTAATAATGTTGTTTGGGCTCTACAACAATTTCAGGGTCTTTTCATGAGAGTTGATGCACTCCCTGGGTTATTGTTATCAACAGAGATTTGTCTTTGATGAATGCAGTGAAAATTATATTCTCGGGTGCTACGAACTTGCTGTGTCGGTTTCACATTGACAAGAATATGAAAGCAAAGTGAAAACCTTGGTTGCTCAAAAGAATGCATGAGATTATGTTATGGAGGCTTGGGGGAGTTTGATTGATTGTCCATGTGAGAGTTCTTTTGATGAATACCTTAAAAACTTTGAAATGGCTTGCTCTCTGTGGCCTATGTTTATGGACTATGTGTGTTAAACATGGGTAATTCCGCACAAAGAAAAATTTGTGAAAGCATGGACCAACAAAGTGATGCATCTAGGAAACATAACCACTAACAGGTATGAATATTATTTTTTGTTTGTGTTGATTTGTTTAAGTGTTGACTTCAATGAAAATGTTATGATTGTTTATACATTGTTGTATATTTCATTTGTATGGTTAAGAGTGCTCAATGGTCATTAAAGAGACTCCTACAAAACTCCATTGGTGACATATGCAATATTTGGGAAGCAATGAATAACATGATAACACTTCAACACACCTAAATTAAAGCATCTTTTGAGACAAGCACACACGTGGTTAGGCATGTGTTTAAAGTTAACTTGTACAAAAAACTACCTGGCATGGTATCAAGGTACGCTTTAAATCAAATTGTTGCTGAGTATGAGTATGTACCTTATGCAAGCAAAAACCCTTCACGTTGTGGATGTGTCATAAAGACTACCCTCGATCTTTCATGTGCATACGAGTTGTCTAAATATGTTGTTGGCTCCATACCTCTTGAGACAATCCATATTTTTTGGTGGAGACTTAGTTTTTCAGATCAAGGGTTATGTGAAGCAGAAGTGACCATAACTGAGGAGATGGAAAACATATCGAAATGATTTGAACAGCTCGATGTTTGTGGCAACGTACATTTGAAGACAAATGTCAAAGCGGATGATAACTGTGGTTATCAGACAATAGCTACCTTATTGGGTATGGGTGAAGAATCATGGTCATTGGTGCATAACTATATGCATAAAGAATTGACAAGCTGATCGGAAGAGTATATCAGCCTGCTTGGTGGCATAGAGAGATTTGAGGAATTAAAACATTTCTTACTAGTTGACAGATTATCTATGGTGCGTAAGTTTATTGTTATATCACTTTTTGTTAAAATAAAATTTAAGTAACCATTATTTGTTGTCTGTACATGTAGGTTACCATGGATAAGTAGATGAATATTACAGATATGGGATATGTCATTGCTTCACGATACAACGTGATCGTTGTTTCTCTTTCACGACAACAAAGCATGATATTTTTTCCTTTTAGAAGTCAGTCACCACTAGATTCTTCTGTGCATCACGTAATATACATTGGTCATGTGTATGAGAATCATTTTGTATAGGTAATTGCATAATTATGATGTTAGTGTAAGTGCTGACAATGTAGTTGGTTATCTTACATTGAATCTGTTTGTCGTTATGTAACAAATTTTTTTACGAGACCATTGTCCTTTGGCACCATTGGCGTTGTTGTGAAATACACATTGTCATTATCAGGCAAAACAGTGGCCCACCCCATACATTGGTAGAATGTAATATTACACAAATTTGTCTAGGCTGAAAACTGAATTTGTTGATTTAGGTGAAGAATAACGTTTCTGTAAATAATAATTTTGTTGACATTCGTAATTTTGTTGACATTTCTGTAAATAATATTATTCCTACTAATTATTTGTAAAAGTTAGGACATAATTAAGTACTTTGAAAATAATAAAAATACGGTTTCATTAGCTAATTAACACGAATTTAAACATCACATTAACTTACAACATAGTTGAAACAAATAGAAAAAACTACAATTAACTAATACTAATTTTGTATTGAATCATGTTGCAACCGAGACATGTCATCTTCCATTTTGATTACTGATTTACTAAAAACAGCTAAAATTTCTATTGGGTCAAATTGTTTATAGTGGTTAGACTGTACTAAGACCTTCAACATGTCATCATCAGTTTTCAGCTCAATAGTTTCTAATTTCATAACTTTGTCTAAGTACTCAAAATGACCTAAATGTCGAAAAAACAATGGTCTTACCGTTTGCGATTCATGAATACCATAAGACAGAATCCCTTGAGGTGCAACTTGCTTGATCACATCCTTCAGTCGATCGATGCTACATCCCAAAGGAATGTCAAATCTTTTTGGATTTTTTCTTGTGAACGAGTAACCCACGATGTTGTGTTGACGTGACATGTTCCACCTCCTGTTGTAATATAGCAGGTCATCATGAATATGAGTCATAGTGGCTTGAAGTAAGTTTAATATACCATCCGATGTTCTACCAATGATGCATAATAACTCAATCGGACCAACACAAGAGTATTGATCATTATACATTAACATTGTGTTAACATCATCATTTTTCAATTACATACATTGAAAGACAAATTGGTTACCTGTATTAGCAAATTGCCGCATCCAAATATTGATCATTGGTTAGTTGAAGGGTATTGTGCATTCTGCTTTTTAGTGTTTCAAAACCACAATCATTAGGTACTCAAATGGGTATCGGAGTGGAACTTTGAAAATAAACACTAGATTCGTTGTGAATAATCTATTCATTTGGAAAAATAAAATCTAACTTGGAGTTGACAATGGTTTGACGGCTTGTTTCTTCCAAAAATGTCATAGTTTCTTGTAGAATTTTGGTTTCTAAAAGATTGGACGAGAATGTGTGATTGTTGAGAGTGCTGGTGTGGTATATATAGATATTGTTCAATGAGACCGCTTGCGTTATGTTTTTTTTTTTTTAAAATAGACGCGTGTCACTTGCTATGTGTTGTCAAGTACAACAATATTGTGTCATGCTTTAATTTTGCATCAGACATGTATTGTTACTATCAGAACTAAAATAACTGAGCAGTCATTTCTATGTTAATATTCCTTTTTTTAAACAAACGCATGCAATTCACATTGTGTTGTCAAATTTGAAAATGATTTATGATGCTTAAATGTTGCAAAAAACATACATTCGTAATTTGTTATGAAAGAATTAATTTATTCCTTAAATCAACATTAACGGATAATTAACGATAAACGGATAACAAAAATTTGAATAAAATAAATAAAACGCACCAAAATTATAAATTAACCAAATGTCAGTGTTAATACATAAATGTACCAAATAAATAAATTTTCCAAAAAATAAAATTGACATATATAAGGGAAAACAAAACAACTTCAATGCTCGTTCGTACGGCGCCTACGCCTTGATCTGTGACCTATAGTTGGTTGGCCAATATAGCTTCTTGCAATGGTTAGACATTCTTCAGCAACAATATAGGCTTTTGTTCCTTCGGTCAGGATCCTCGGGTTCAAAAGTCTATCCAACTTATCAACAATTGTTACATAACCATCCTAATAAGTGAAAAAAATATAACAATTGTTAGTAATAAAATACAAAATAAAATAACAAACAAACACAAAATACCAAATAAAATATATTACCACTACATGTCCAGCACGATGCACATCAACGTCTACTTCATCAGGTGCCGCTGTCGCCACCGATTGCTGATGCATATCTGGTTCAAAAAATATGTCATATTCCTGAACCGGTGGAACTCTAGGAGGATCTCCTGGCTGTGTCGGAGTCATAAATGAATGCAAAATCATGTAGAACCAATCCATGTAATCTGACGAACACTGGTCAGGCACTACACAGATTTGCCCTACAAGTGCAATGTAGTCACCGAACTGCATCCATCTATCATCCATTTCTTCAACAGAAATCGAAGGCGCAATAGGATGTGGTGGAGTAGTCTGGACGTATCCAAACTGTCGTACAACCCTCTCTGGTCGGTGAATGACTATCAAGGGACCCCATCTAAGATGACCGGAAAACAACGGGATGACCTCAAATTCTCTAAATGAACGGCGGTCACCATACGAAATCCAGCACACTACGTCAGGGGTTAGCCTGTCCAGACACCTGCGATACATCGACACGGGCAGTTCCTTGCCAGAGGTAGGGAGAAACCAATGAATGAGAAATGCTCGTAGATCCAACACTAGACAAATTTTCAAACATTTTCATTAAAATAATGGACAACATGTAATAACAAACACCAATGAAATAATGTTTTATTAACATTTGAATTAACCTGTAACAGAGTGATATATCATGCAAGTTGCCTCGCCGTGCTCTTTGACGCCTCATTTAAATTATCATACATTTGCACAAGTGCAGCAGTGCCCCAAGCGTAAGTCCCACTATGCGTCAAGTCATGCAGGGCATCCAAGAATACCACGTGCACATGTGTGGCACTCTTGTTAGCAAAGAGTGTGCATCCAAGCAAATGCAACAAATACACTTGCCTTGATACAATCCAGTGACATGCGTCGATTTTCGTCTGATACACGTCTCGCAACCACGATAGTCGAACATAAGAGCCATGACATTGAATCATCTCCGCTCTCGCCTCTATAGCGCTAACCTCGAGTAATTCCACCAACATATCTACAATGTCATCAACATGAAGGTGCTCGAAGCTTTGAAACACCCCTACGATAAGCAAATGTAGCAACGACGTCATGTCATCTAAGGTGATAGTCACCTCTCCGACGGGCAAATGGAAACTACTGGTTTCCTTATGTTAGCGTTCCATAAAAGCAGACATTAGTCCTCAATCGCTCGTATCTAGTGAACATGCGATCAGAGGACTTAGTCTGCTAGTAGCTACAAGGCCTTAAATCTCTGGAGCAGGCCTCCCGAACTTAGCCATCTTCCTTCCATGGGAAGATAGCTTCAGCTCAGGACGTTCCTACAAACAATAACATCAATCATGTAAAAAAATTATTAAGTTGTAAATTCTCTTTCAATTATGTTTTTTAAGAATTACATACCTCTCCATTTTAGACTTTTAGAGCAATATGATTTTTAAAATCTCTGAGAACTGATGTGTCATGGGATCCACTTGGAAGTTATATACCTCTACATGGTAGTTATAAATGACCTAAGTCTGGATATCGTACTCAAAAGACTAATTGTGTTTCCAAAATAATTTAATTTGCATTAAACTAACAATTTGAGTTTTATTAATAGTTGAAAAATGTGTTCAATTACTCGTAGGAAAATAGAATCCAAGAGCAAATAGTAACAATGTAAGCAATTAACAAATGAGAAAGCCTAGGATAATGATTTTAAACATGCAATTGAATTCCCCCAATTTTTTTATCCAATTGAACTTCCAATTATTGATTTCCCTCAAAAGTTCTTATCCTCCATGTATAATATCAATCACTTCAAGTCCATCCAATGCGTCCAGTATAATTATTTCGTATCCTCCTTTTTCTTTTCGTATGATTTTTTTATTGTTGTAGCATTATACACGCTATATAGGATATTTTAAGAAATGAACATCTCTCTTAGTAATGAGTTTCAAGTAAAGAATAGAAAAGGTGATTTCATTATATTTTTTTCTCGGAACAAGAATAATTTTTTTTGTAGGGTGATAGTTTTGAAATAACAAATTATCTATCTTCTCTTTCATCTTAAGGCATTAAAAGATCTTGATCAAAGGCATTCAATAGTTTTCTCCTTAATTCAATTCCTACTTGATTAGTTAGGGGTCAAATTAGAGGAAAACATAAACTCAGATAGAGAAATTAATAATTAAACGCGTCAATAATCTAATTCTGGGTCTTAGCACGACCATTCTAGATAAAGCACAATCGTGCTCTTCAACAGAACTCTATTCTAATCTTTTTCAATGACATTTTGCATATTTATACATTTTTTCTGCCTTTTGCCTCAAGTGTTGCACAATTACAAAGAACCACGAGTTTTGCCCACAAAGTTAGATAAAAAAGAATCAAAACAAGGACAGAAATTCATGCTAAAACCACACAACCGATTTATCAACTAACAACCACCCAAAAAGAATCCAAAACCTCCCTTTCCCACTCAAACAACCCGTTTCTTCACACCATATCCCACACCCACACCTTCCTCTCCCATCTACCCAAGTCCACCACAATACTCAATTTTTGTGTACAATTATCGTATAAGCGCTCAAACTTTGTACTAAAAACATAGATATCCACAAAGTTGTATTGTATATGGCCATGAAGAAAGCATAATTTTTGTTTTTCTTCTAAATGAATACGATACTGAATTTTTTTCACTAGAGAGCGATTGATTTCTAAGTTTTTCTTTAAATATTTGCCTTTTTACTAGTTAGCCTTGTATCCATAATACTATTATTTTACTAATTAGTCTTGTGGTTGTTAACGACTGACAACATATTTTTTTTAAAATGAAGTCCTCTATAATTTGACAATACAAACTTTTTTTTAAATAAAAAATCTTATAAATCAAAATTAAAACTAAACTAAATGAAAGTGAAATATATAAAGTTATTGTACTACAAAGAAGAATTGGATAAATTTGATCAATTTTCAAACTTTATTTATTGTATAAAAATAGTTTTTTTCCCCTTGATTTCTTTTTAGAGTTGTTAAATTTAATACAAGGTTCACAAAAATAAATTAAAAATTCATTTAAGAATTAGTGAGATTCCTTCATACTGAGGATGGAGTCTTATTGTTCATACTAGTTCACTTTTACAAAGTTTCTTTTCTTTCATCTGTAGAGACTACAATCTTTGTATCACTGGTGGCAGGAGCATGTGGAAGGAAGGGGCATTATGAAATTTTCTGGGACAAACACAATAAAAAATATTACTTGCGGTAACAGCTGTTGGAATATCTGAAGACAACCTTAACTTGCCATAATATGTTTTCATGTGGACCGTGGCACACGAAATTACTCTTCTACCCTTTCCGACCACACCAATACGAAAAGAAAAAAAAGCAATTAAGCACAACATTCAGGTTATCAGGTTGTCAAACCTACTCATTACTTTCCAGGGCTTAAATAAAAAAAGCTAAAAAAATTGATAAAAAGAAAGGAAACAAACAAACACACAGAAACTGGCATTTGTCAGCGAGAGAGAAAGTGATAGTCAAATAAAAAGCAGCAGATGGACCAGTCAATGGTGGTGACTCACTTCCCAAGGCAACCAATCTCCAGTCACATTCTCCACACGTCGCCTCACCTTCCTGTGACGTTATCATTCTCCCTGCCCGCACTGCCCGCACTGCCCGACCCCCAGTAAGTAACCAAGTACTCCCTTCCCCCTTTTACCCACACGCTTTCTCTCTCTTCTTTCTCTGTTTCTCTCTCTAGATTCTCGCTCCGAATTCGTTTCTTCGTTCGTTCGTTCCTCTTTTGCGTTCGTCTTCGCGCGGATCCGATTGCGTCAATTCGAATTTCGAAAATCTTGGGTTTCTTGGGAGCATGGTTGCGGAGTTAGGGTTTTGCGCGGATCTAGGGTTTCGCGGGTTCTGAGGGCTGCGGGTGTGGAATTAGGAGGGGGATTTGATGGTACGCGTTGGGGAAAATGCGAGGCTATGCATGGGTGTGGAGGTGAGAAGGGTAAGGGGACTCGGCACATGTGGAAAGCCCCCGTTCGTGGCGACTCGTCTCTGAACGCCGATGTTTCTTCGTCTTCTTCGTCGTCATCTTCGACAGTGAAGTCGTTCTGCAAGGTATTTTTAGGGCTACGGTTGTATTTCAAGCTTTTGGCTTTTTCGTTGTAAGAAAAAAAGGGTTATTTATGTTTGACAGCTTATTCGAGCTTATGTGGAAATGAATTGGGTTTTTTTTTTTACTTGTGTTGCGTATAAGTGTGTGTCTAGGGCTGGGATTAAGATGGAAACTACTGAATTGGTAACCGCAATGCGTTTAATAAGTGAAATTTCTAGTAAGAGCTTGTTTGGATAAACTTTTCGCTATAGGAGAAGAAAATAAAAAGGAAAAAACGAAGTGAGCTTCTCCATAGGCTAAAATTAGCTTATGCATAAGTTAAATTTAGCCTATGCATAAGTTAAAAATCAATTTTTTAGAAGAACTAACGTGGGATAACTTCTAAAATTTAGCTTATGGAGAAGCTCATTTCTTATTTTCTTATCCTAGAAGTCTTAATTACAGAAGTTTATTCAAACAGGCCATAATTAGGATTAGTGTTGTTATTTACCGGAGGATATACTTCTGAACCAGTATCGTATCGTTGAACAAAATGAATCATATTTCTTGATAGAGTTGATTTTAATTGTTCTGATTGATGTGAGTGGAGGCGGAGGGCCAGGAGGGGCAAGCAGGTGGATACTATGCCAGTTTATTGAAAAAATCATTAAAGGCAACGGAATTGTTTGTTTTTATGTCATTTATTGGTGTTGCATGATGCCGTCATCACTTGGTAGGATGAGATGATTGTTATTGTTTGTTTCCAAATGTAGGCATAAGTTGCACAGTTTTATACCGTGTTTTTCTCTCTAGGGGTATCAACTCCCCTCATTCAATGGTTGTATAATACTAATCTCAGCAAGCTTATATCATCCTGATGTTTGGTTAACACGATTATTCTCTGACTGCGGATATTTATGTTTGTATCCCTTTTATGTTACCCCCTCTATTTCAGTCTGTCATTATTCCACATGTTTTAATTTGTTTCAAATTTGTACTTCTGTAAATCACGAAAGCGTTACTTTTTTTTATCATTCTCTTTTGGTTTAATTAACTAGAATGAGAGAGCATTAATGGAGTGAAAGGTAATATAGTCAAATGTACTTGTATTTTCTAAAATTGAGGGTATATAATAACTTCCATAAAACATTTACGATTATTTTGAAATGCAGGGATTAACTGTTTTCTGGGTTTCCGTAAGACATTACTCTTTCTGTGTTAAAATAAGCTGTTTTTGCATATGGGATGCTTACATTGTAAAGGGTAATTAAATATATGTGAAATTATTGACTGCGATTCCATTTGCAAGGCTCTCCATTTACCATTAGCAGTTGGGGAAAATTGTTCACATGAGTAAGGCGGGTTTTAGGAGGCTGGGTATGCGTGGGAGTGGCATATATAGATATAGATGGATATACAGGTAGAAGGAGTGTGAATGAACACGTGGTTTGCTAGTCCTATAACTGGGCAGATAATGTATTTCTCTGGGGAGTTTAGGCTCTGATCTTTCTTCTGTCGCCCTGAAAGCTCCGTGAGCTCCTTTTATTCAATAAAAAATTCTTTAAACCAAAATTCTAGTCTTTGTTTCTATCATAATGCTCTGCTCTGAACTTATATGAAACCCCCTTCCCCCTTAAAATTTATGTGAAGTCTAAATAAATATAATGCCAACGAACTGATTTTCTTTATTCTATAATGAAACTTTTTAAATTCTAATGCCAAAGAAGAATTTGTTCATATGGAGATTCTTTTAAAGGGATCAGATGTTGAATAGTTGTTAAAAAAATCAATGGCAATGCTTAAAATCAATTTCTCTAAATGCAAAGCAGTGATATTCTGTTGATTGAACATTAATGGTTCACTAAGGATTTTCATTATTTTCAAATCATAGGACGGTCGCAAAATTAGCGTTGGTGAATGTGCTCTCTTCAAACCATCTGAAGATCGCCCACCATTTATTGGTATAATTCATTGTCTGACATTTGGCAAAGAGAAAAAATTGAAGTTAGGTGTTAGTTGGCTTTATCGATCCATTGAAGTAAAACTCAACAAGGGCGTGCCATTGGAGGCTGCTCCAAATGAAATCTTCTACACCTTCCATAAGGATGAGACTGATGCTGAATCGCTGCTCCATCCATGTAAAGTTGCATTTCTTCGTAAGGGTGCTGAACTTCCATCAGGGTTTTCTTCATTTGTGTGCAGGAGGGTTTATGACATTGCAAACAAGTGTTTATGGTGGTTAAATGATCAAGATTATATTAATGTAAGTCTCTGCTATCTTATGTTCCAGTCTGTTATGACCTTTTTATAGTTCTTGTCTTTTCCCAACTTAATTTGTCCCCATGATCTCAGGATTGTCAAGAAGAAGTAGATCAACTATTATACAGGACTTGTGTACGAATGCATGCAACAGTGCAGCCAGGTGGTCGATCTCCTAAGCCAATGAGTAGTCCAACATCAACATCACAGTTAAAATCTGTTTCAGATAGTGTCCAGAACAATACTTCTTCCTTTCCATCTCACATTAAGGGGAGGAAAAGGGAAAGGGCAGATCAAGGCTCTGAGCCTGTCAAGCGAGAACGATCAATTAAAACTGAGGATGGAGATTCTGGTCATTTCAGGCATGATAACATTTTGAAGACAGAGATTGCTAAAATTACAGAAAAGGGACGGCTTGTTGACAATGAAGGAGTGGAAAAATTAGTGCAGCTGATGGTTCCTGATAGAAATGAGAAAAAGATAGATTTAGCTAGCCGGTCATTGCTTGCAGCTGTCATTGCAGCAACAGAAAAATTAGATTGTCTTAGTCAGTTTGTGCAGCTGAGGGGTTTGCCTGTATTTGATGAATGGCTCCAAGAGGTCCATAAAGGGAAGATTGGTGATGGTGTTGGGTCTAGGGATGGTGATAAATCTGTCGAGGAATTTCTCTTGGTATTGCTTCGGGCACTTGATAAGCTTCCAGTAAATCTTCAGGCTTTACAAACATGCAACATTGGAAAATCTGTGAATCATTTGCGAACGCATAAAAACACTGAAATTCAGAGGAAAGCAAGAGGTTTAGTGGACACATGGAAGAAACGTGTTGAAGCTGAAATGAATATAAAAGATGCAAAGTCTGGTTCAGGTCCCACTGTTCACTGGCCTGCCAAATCACGTTCTTCTGATGTTGGTCATGGCGGGAATAGACATTCAGGTGCATCATCTGATATTGCCATGAAGAGTTCTGTTACACAGCTTTCTGCATCCAAAACAGCCTCTGTGAAGATTGTCCAGGGAGAGAATACTATTAGATCTGCATCGACATCTACATTTCCAGGGCCTGCTAAATCAGTGCTGTCACCTGCATCTGTGACTGCAAACCTAAAAGATGGACAGCCCTGTATTGCCGCTGTCAGTGGAGGTTCTGATCTTCCCATGGTGAATGCAAGGGATGAGAAAAGTAGTAGTTCTAGTCAATCTCACAACAACAGTCAATCTTGTTCTAGTGACCATGCTAAAACTGGAGGTCATTCAGGAAAGGAGGATGCCAGAAGCTCTACTGCAATGAGCGTGAATAAGATATCTGGAGGCTCTTCACGGCACCGAAAATCTATTAATGGATTTTCAGGTTCAACTCCATCCGGAGGGCAAAGGGAAACTGGATCAAGTAGGAATTCCTCCTTGCACAAAAATTTAACTTCAGAGAAAATATCTCAACCTGGATTAATGGATAAGGCACTTGATGGAACTTCTCTTGAAGGAGTTACTTGCAAGTTGATTGTTAAAATTCCAAGCCAAGGTAGAAGCCCTGCTCAAAGTGCTAGTGCAGGTTCTTTTGATGATCCTACAATCATGAATAGTCGAGCCTCATCTCCTGTTCTTCCAGAGAAGCACGATCAGTTTGATCACTGCTCAAAGGAAAAGAGTGACCTTTATCGAGCCAATATTGGCTCAGATATTAATACTGAATCTTGGCAGAGTAATGATTTTAAAGATGTATTGACTGGCTCTGATGAGGCTGATGGATCACCTGCTGCAGTTACTGATGAAGAGCGCTGTCGGATTGTCAATGATTGTAAGAAAACATTTGAGGTACCAAAAGCCGCTTCCTCATCATCTGGAAATGAAAATAAAGCTGGAAATTTGCAGGATGCTTCTTACAGCTCAATAAATGCTTTAATTGAAGGTGTTAAGTACTCTGAGGCTGATGATGTTGGAATGAATCTTCTTGCGAGTGTGGCTGCTGGAGAGATTTTGAAATCCGAATTGTTAACTCCGACTGGATCTCCAGAAAGAAACACTGCTGCTGTTGAACAGTCATGCACAGGCAATGGTATGGTTAAGTCATCTGAAGAAAATCTTGTCCGGGATGAATGCCACTCAAATAATGGTCTTGATGGTGAACATAAGAATCAGGGTTCTGTAACAGATGATTTAGGGGCAAATGATGAAAGTGATTCTGATTTTCGAGCTTCTGGTGAGAAAGCTGCAAGAGAGCTAAATAAGAGTGTTAATGCATGTAGTATGGATTTGCAACAGGTTTCTGAAATTATTTTAGAAAGCAAAGGAAAATTAAACGAAAAATCTGTATCTACTGCATTGCGTGGCCTTTCTGAAAGTTCTGTACAAGAAGCTAGAGATGGTGACAGAAGCAAGCAGCTCCAGGAGGTTGGTCGGGGAGTGAATGGTGGTGAAATTGTTGATGTTAAGGTCAGTTCTGTTGCAGAAGTTGAGGCAGAAGCAACTGAAAAATTGTCACATATAGCTGTGGAAGTGGATGTACAGAGTGATAATTGTACTGCTGAAGGATCGAGTGGTGGTGGACGGACAGCTGCTGTTCTTGTTCCGTCTGATTTGGCAAGAGGAAAAGATGAGAATGTACTCCATTCTTCTGCTTATAGTGTTGATAAGGTTCCTGAAGACTTGACTGAACGGGAGTCTGAAAAAGCTGATGATGTTGATGCTGAGAATCTTCCTAGTCAGTCTAAAAAGGAAAGAAATGAGTGTGAAAGTGATACCTTGACAATGCCTGAGAATAGAGGTTTATGCTCTATCGTGACTGGTATTGCTGCTGAACATGTGGAGGAAAATTTAGAAACTAAAGAGGTTCATGACCAACCTGCCAGAGAGGAACTTCCCAAAGATTCACCTAGTGTCCGTTCACAAGAAATGGATAAGCATCTTGATTCTAAAGGATCAAAATTGACTGCCATGGAAGCGGAGGAGGCTGAGGAGTGTACCTCTACCACTGCAGATGCTTCTTCCGTGTCTGCTGCAGCTGTGTCAGATGCAGATGCAAAGGTTGAATTTGATTTAAATGAAGGGCTCAATGCAGATGATGAGAAATGCGGTGAGTTCAACAGCAGTGCACCTGCTGGTCGTTTGGTCAGTCCTGTGCCATTTCCTGCTTCATCTATGTCTTGTGGTATTCCTGCTCCTGTCACTGTGGCTGCTGCTGCAAAGGGGCACTTTGTGCCTCCTGAAGATTTATTGAGAAGTAAAGGGGAAATTGGTTGGAAGGGATCCGCTGCCACTAGTGCATTTAGGCCAGCCGAGCTCAGGAAAGTTATGGAAATGCCTTTTGGGGCGCTAACTTCCTCTATACCTGATGCTCCAGCTGGAAAGCAGAGTCGAGCACCATTGGATATTGACTTGAATGTGGCTGATGAAAGAATACTTGATGATATTTCTTCTCAACCCTGTGCTCGTCACACGGATTCTGTATCTCTTACAACTGATGGTCATGATCCTGTAAGCAGTAAAATGGCTTCACCTGTTCGCTGCTATGGAGGGCTTGGTCTTGACTTGAACCAGGTGGATGAAGCTTCTGATGTGGGCAATTGCTTGAGCAGTAATCATAAAATTGATGTGCCAATTAAGCAGGTGAAGTCATCATTGGGTGGCCCACCAAATCGAGAAGTGAATGTCCACAGGGACTTTGATTTGAACAATGGACCTTCAGTTGATGAAGTCACCACTGAATCCTCATTGTTCTCTCAGCATGCCAGGAGCAGTGTGCCATCTCAACCACCTGTTTCTGGACTTAGGGTGAGTACTGCTGAGCCAGTCAACTTCTCTTGGCTTCCTTCCAGTGGCAACACCTATTCTGCTGTCACAATATCTTCAATTATGCCTGATAGAGGGGATCAGCCCTTTTCAATTGTTGCCCCAAATGGGCCACAAAGGTTGTTGACTCCTGCTGCTGGTGGCAACCCATTTGGACCTGATGTTTATAAGGGACCAGTATTGTCATCTCCATTTGAATATCCTGTCTTCCCTTTTAATTCCAGCTTTCCTCTTCCATCAGCTTCTTTTTCTGCCGGATCAACTACTTATGTATATCCAACATCAGGCAATCGGCTTTGCTTTCCTGTGGTAAATTCACAGTTAATGGGGCCTGCTGGTGCGGTTTCATCTCATTACCCCCGGCCTTATGTTGTTGGCCTTACAGAAGGTAGCAATAGTGGTAGTGCTGAGACCAGTAGAAAATGGGCAAGGCAGGGTTTAGATCTTAATGCGGGACCCGGAGGTTCAGACATGGAGGGGAGAGACGACAATTCTCCTCTTCCATCTAGGCAACTTTCTGTTGCTAGTTCACAGGCCCTAGCTGAGGAGCAAGCAAGGATCCAGTTGGCTGGTAGTGTTTGTAAGAGGAAGGAGCCTGATGGTGGGTGGGATGGCTACAACCAATCCTCATGGCAATAGCAATTTATAATCATACAATCTAATGACCACAAATGCTTGTAAGTGTTTTGATTTGTATATTCAAATGTTTGAAACACTTTGTCACTTGTGGGAGAGGATCTGAAAATATATCCTGTGTTATGCTGATGTGATTCAGTGGAGGGGGTTACTTTTTTCGTTAAGAAATATATTTAAATGATAAAGGAATAAATGCTATTGCAATTTCTCTGTGGGCAGTCTTCTGTCCCATTTTCATTGAGAAATCCTGCTCTTTTGCAGCCTACTGTGGCTCTCCTATATTTCATTTTTCTTGCTAGTTTTATTTTTTTTCTTTCTTTGGTGATTCTCAAATAAATGTTTGTGTACTAAATGTCTTGTCTTCAGTGATTTGAGGATTGGCAATGGTCAACTTCCAGCGATCATCTCATTTTTTATTTTGGGAGAATTTGGTGGTGAGTGAGTGCCTGAATAATTGTTTGCCCCTACTTCTAGGTGGCTCCAGAACAATTTTTCCTTTGCAGATAGGGGACCATACTTGTTGCATCTATATCTAGTGGACCAAAACTCTCCCTTCTCAGCCCTTCAGTTGTGTTGTGATGCTAAATTCAAATATTTTCTTTTTATTGCACATATAAACATACATATAGATGCTAGTCGGGGACCAACGAATTTTGGCAACTGAGTTCTTCCTCTGTTGTGGTTAATATATGCTGTATCGCAGTTTCCTTCACATTTAATCATTAAACTCTTTCGTACGATCTCTTCTGGATATTGCTAGCCCTTAGCTAGTGTCGTGTATTCATTATTATTGCTGGAATTTAGTTTTTTTTTAGTCACTTATGTATTTGGCACGATGATTTTGGTGATGGATTACTGGCTGGAATAGGAGTCTCTCTAGATGGTCGGTAATGAATTTAATTTTCTTCTGAATGTTTATAAGCTGCAGAAACCATAAAAAGTTCTGAATTCTGATCCTTGATATCAGTTCCAGCAACTTCGTAGGAATTCTGACTGATTTGTGAAACGTTGAAATTATGGGGTTTAGTTATGAGGGAGGGAGAGAGAAGAGAAAATTAAACATGAATTGTGTTTGATATATTACTAAAACCTAGAACACTAATTTATTTATAGATAACAGAAAATATAGGAACTAATCTTAATAGATAGTGAGAAAATAGGAAACTAAATTTAAAAAGGTAATCCAAAATGTGATACATTGTCATTTGTCTGAAACTGTCCTATTGTGTCTTAACAAAATTTGTCTTGCCACACTCCAGCCTGTCTGTATATCATTAGTTTCTCTGTAATGTTGTGTAATGTACTATAAGAGCTTACGTTGCCATTTTCATTGATGGTTTGGAAAAGGGGAAATGGAACGAGACTGAGTGATTCTCACTCATTTTGCTCGATAAAGAAAAACAAAAACACTTCAACATTATCGAAATGACTTCTAATTCGAGATGCAACGTAAATGGGGCTTACCTTACTTATAAACACCCTATATTTTTGTAGTGACAAACAAATGATTTCAGATTTAAATTTCCCTGCTTATTAAAGAAGCAATTTCTTAATGTGAAGTTATGTAATCTTTGTTCACTAATTTAGACGCTTTAACATTGTACAGTTGTGTTGTTGGAGGCCAAAATTTTCTTAGAAGGGGAAGGCAGAAGCAGACTTGGGTCAAGTGCTAATTTATCGGCTTGAGAAAGATTATCACCAATATAGCATGCTCTAGAGAAAAGAGACACGATTGAAAAGCCAGTAGTAATTTATCTGAATAAAACCATTTGCTAATGAGGACGATGGCCTCGAATCTCTGATAATGGCTCCTCATGTATGTACATTCAAACTGGATCACTTCCGAACAAAATAAATGGTAGCTAGCAAACAACTCACTCTGCTTTATTTACAAGCTATTGGGTGCAACTGTTTTATAGTTTACTCAATACATTAAAACCTATCAGAAATTAAATTAAATTAAATACAACCAAATGTAAGTAGCTATACTGCAAACTCCAGCCAAGTGCTTTTAGGTTAAGTTTAAAATTTCTACACGGCGGTATCAGTCTTCAACCCCGTAGCACGTGAAAGCTTTGGATGAGATACTGATCAAGTGTTTCATTTAAGGCGAACAATGTTCCTTCGACAGAGGACGTTTCTGCATTTTAACAGATATAAATTAAACCCAAGAACACAAAGTTATAAACTAACTAATCACAATCTGCAATTAAAACCTAATCGTGGCTCGTGATAGTAATATAACACTGAAAACATGGCGCCAACTTGAATAGGATTTTCTTTAAGGCAAATGCTAACTATTGTCGTAAGTTAAGGAAGTAAAAGGGATTTTTTTTATTGGATACGGAAAAATGCACTCATGGTTTTCAATAATATCCTGTTTTCTTTTAGGACATTAGTTAGCAAAACCTTTTCTTTTAATACACAGCCAGATAGCGGATACTATAACTGCCACTAAATGAGTAGTACATCCTTTTATAAACTAAGGTGGTTTAATGGGCATTGCCATGTTATTCATTATTGTTTTCCTTAAGTATTGGTAACCTAACCTAACTAGTTCTTAAATATTTTATTAGTTGTTGATTCTCAATAAATTTTTGGGCAAGTACAACCAACTAATAAAATATTTGACTACTAAAGTGTATAGATTTTTTATTATGTACAGCAGCCAGAGGAGACCGTGAATGAGATTGGATGTCAAAATATAAAATAGTTGAAATGGAAATAGTGGGTGTCAAAGAAAAAGGGTTACCCTTAGCCACTCCACAAAAAAATAATAATAATAATACTATATAAAGCTGTTAGATATAAAAAGGAAAAAGTGTACTGACAGGAAACAGCCACGTGGTTTTTTCTTTCTTTTCTCGTTTTGCTTTTGTGGAGGCTTGATGACCATTCTAATAGCAGCATCAAAAACTGCCTTCACATTCTGCAATGGTATTGGGAGTAAATTTATTTCAGGAAGAATATTTGTTAAGACATCAAATTATTTATCTGCAAAAATGATGAAAAATATCTTGCACACCAAAATTGAGAGACACCAATAGATTCTGACAACAAATACATCACATGAGCAAAGGAACAAAATGGCATAACTTTATTTTAGAAATTTTCACTTCTAAATAAGCATCCATTGGATAATTTTGCAACTTTATTATGACATAATGCTCAATAAGAAGATTTGGTTTTAGTATCACTGATGAAGATGCTCTAACTCTAAGCATCCGTTTGGTGAACTACCATCATTTGAATAGTACTAAAGCAAATAAGGAAATTACCGCTTTTGGTCATAACTTTTGCATGAATGATTTAAATTATTGCGCATCATCCACATGACACACCTACCATATTTTATTTTAAATTGCATTCCTCAGTATGATGCATCACAAGTGGGGAGTAAAGTTAGTTTCTTTGGATGACAATGTGGTATTTTTCATATTCATCTTGAAACATTGAAGAACTACAAGAATAAAAGGGTGGTATAATCATACCTGCTGAGTTTTTGAGCTGCACTCAATATAGTAGGTAGCTCCAATGTGTTTACGGAGTTCCTCACCCTAGTTATGAACAAAAGGCCAACAGTTTTAAAAATCAATGTGTTGAACTATATACACATTTAACGAGGGAAGATTTGTACTTGATCAGTAGTCACTGGCACCAAGCTGGGATGATCAGCCATGTAGTGCTTGTCTTCTCGTAGATCTGCATGCTCATCATAAACACAATCGTAAATGCAGAAGTCAGTACCCAAAGTGTTTTCTTTTTTCTTGTTTTTCAAATCTAATTGGTTGCTCTAATACTAATTTGCCAGTGCACAACAAATGCAAGAGAAATATTATCTAATAGAAGCTATGCCGCAACATAAGATTTGTTTTAGGATGTACTGAAGTAAACAATAGAAGAATTGTCAACTAGTACGGGACTAGGTCTTCTGTATGGAAGAGGAGACAGAAATTGTTTGATCAAAATACTTAATTCTCCACACTGACAAATGGATCAAGAACAAGTAAAGGAGAACCAGAGTAATGGTTGACTGTTCAATTGTGATTATGTTGCTCATTATTGCCATAGTTTGCTTATCAATCAATTAATAAAAGGGGAAAGAACATTTAGGCTACACCATGAGAATGACTTTAAAGCTTATAGAACCTAAGTTCTTCTTTACTCTAATAAAAGTAGATGGCTTCAATGGTATAAGACATGACATGTTGCAGTTGATTATTTTTGGTCAAGCAACTTGCTTAGTGGATCCCCAACATGTGATGAACTAAATGTAAACTAAAATGTGTCTTCACCATAATAGACATCCATGGACAAGTTCGGAGGTATGCTTATATGCACATCCATAATGTGTTTGTGAAGTTTAAAAATGTATTGTTTGGCACAAAACTTTTTGCATAGTCTTATTGAATTATGTTGTTAAATAGGAAAATAAATCTACGCAAAATGGTCATATGTTTCAACATAACAAAATGAAATTTTAAGATTCTAATCTAAGAACACAGGCCAGTTATTATGGCTCTGGCATCAAAAGGGGGACAGGTCAGTTCTGGTCTTCTAGTCCCTCATTTCCTCAAATTTGGGTGATGGTTCATGAAGAATTCGACATACACAAATTAGCATGACGTGAAACAAGCATTAATACAAGTGAATGAAGACTTACCCAATTTGGTGCCAACTAACACCAACGGGATGCCAGGGGCAAAATGCTGGAGTTCAGGGATCCACTGGGCAGGGCATACAAATTAGAGAACAAAAGAGAAATCTGCAAGACATCATCAAAGTACCAATTCAGAGACGCAAGCACTGAAGCATACCTTCTTCAGCACATTCTCATAGCTCGCGCGACTAACTAAAGAAAAAGCCAAGACAAAGACATCTGCCCCCCTGTAGCTCAAGGGCCTCAGCCTGTTGTAATCCTCTTGCCCTAAGGAAGATATTGGAAACAAATACAACATAACAACCATTGCCTTTTTAACAAATATCATTCTATCAGCCACACCAGAAAACAATCCCCATCACCATCCCCTATTTTTCATTTGAGCAAATTACAATAATACCTCCTTGGTTTATTGAAATTGCACTACCTTTTTAAGACTTACACTGTACAATTACTCTTCTTATCGGGATACACGGTGTAATGTATTTCAAACAGGAGTTATAAGGTTGACTTGGTGGTAAAAGGAGAAGGGAGAGAGGGAAAGGTTGTGAGTTCAACCCCCTAACAAAATACTGACAATTAATATTTGCTCATAAAAAAAATGTATTTCAAACAATTAAGGGAAATTACAGTAGGGGTTAAAAAGGCAGGAGTATTGTGTGCTCTCTCAATACCACATGGGATGTCACTATAATTGTCTGTGTATAACTAATCACCCCCCCCAAGAAAAAAAAAACTGTAACAAGTTTCATACCAGCTGTATCCCAAAGGCCTAAGTTGACAGTTATGCCTTCAACAACCACATTTGCACTGAAATTATCAAACACAGTGGGGATATAGTCCTGATAATCAACATAGGAGGAAAACAAAAATCAGATAAACCCAATGGTGAAGCTTCAAAAGATAACAACTGGGTTACTTTCTGCACCTAACTCACATAAAAGAGTTTTCTTTAGAAAAATTAAGATGATTTCAACAGAACTGATAAGAATTCAGAATGCACACACACAGTGGACAAATACAAAACAACAATAACATGAAATGATGACAATTATATATAAAAAAATGAAATCTTGAAAACAAAAGATGTGAAAGAAATCATCCACACCGTGGGGAATTTGTTGCTGGTATAGCAAATGAGCATGCAGGTCTTCCCTACAGCTCCATCACCAACGGTCACGCACTTGATGAATCTTGGGGCAGTTGCGGAAGCCATTGGAACAACAACAATAAGAAGAAGAAGAAGAAACTCTCTCAAAATAATTTAAACAAAACAAAACAAACCAGAAGTGTGGGTGTTTTGTTGTGTGATGGATTGTTAAAGATTGAAGTTTTTTTTTCTTTTATTGACCGTGAGACAGATAGGAAGAGAAAGAAAGAGAGAGAAAGAAAGAGTGAGAGAGTGGCGGCACTTCACATGATTCTCATTCATTCCCTCTTTTTTGTACCTGCCAATTGATTTATCTTTTTTTTCCTTTCTGATCTTAGTCTTTGCCAATGCAATTTTTTATTATCTTCTTTTTTTAATCTTAGTCTTTTGCAAATGCATTTTTTATTTATTTTCCTTTTAATCTTAGTCTTTGCAAACGCAATTTTTCATCTTGTTTTTTTTGTTCTTTGTAGTTTTTTTTAATAAAATTCTGGTTCAATTTAGTCCTTTTTAGTTTTCATAGTTTCCCACACTGCATTAGAAAATGGAACTGACTATTTTTTCTTTGAGGGTCTGGAACTGAGTGCTTAATTGGATAATACACGTGAAAATAGTTTTTATACAGTATAATGAAGATTAATTTGAATAGAAATTATTCTAATTATATTTAACGATTTAAAATTTTAGTTATACGAAATTTGAAGAAAAAACGAACACTAAATCTCAATTTTACTTCCTTTTGAAGTAGTATTTATTTCCAAATGGAAAGAATTTTTTTTTTCCTGAAGTTTATAAACGGGCTCTTTAATGATCAGTTATAGCAAAATCGTACATCACATGACTTGTATGTATTTATTAACACATAAGTGCCTTTCATTACACATTTTAGCTTTTTTATTATTTATAAATTTAAACAAATTGACATATAAGTTTTGTTTTTATTAGTTTAACTTTATAATTGATGTATTTAGATTACTTTTAAATAAAGATTAAATTTAAGGGACTGTCGTAAGCATTAATAAACATTTTCAAGTCATATGATTGAATTTGATTTGTTCAAAGACAAAATGATAGATGTGGGAAAAAATAAGTGAAAAAAGAAAAAGCAAAACAATATTTGTTATGAAATGTCTTTAAGTTTCTGAAGAACTTTCTTACGTTGTTGTTAATTATTTTAAATTAAGGAAAAATTTTAAAGGATATGTTTTACACTGTTATTAAAAATGAATAATGGATTAGGTTGTGTAGTTTTAAACTCACTGAGTATTGTGGATGTCAATTATTTATTGACTTAATCAGTGTGGGTATTTTTCTGTTTTAATAAATTATTTCTTATAAAAGATATAAGTTGTCTTAGATCAAATTTATCAATTACCTTCAATGTTCTTGAAATTTTATTCAACTTATTTAATTAAATTATTTTGCGAAGGATTTGATGTTATCATTGTAAGTTTGTAGCAGAAAAAAAAGGTAATTTTTTTATCAAATAACTAGAGACAAAATAATTCTTGTTTTAAAATAAAAAATAGTAAAAAAATATTATACTATTTTTTCTTTTATCTGCTTTTAGGTTTAGTATTCGGTGTGAAGTTGGTGCATTTATTATTCATACGCGGCATGGGCCCATGATAAGAGTGTTTAAGTCCTCAACAGCGTTGGTTTGGAGGTATCATACGTCCTTGCATTTATTATTACTATTATTATAACTATTAATTTATTATTTATTTTATTTATTTTTATTCTTTATTTGCTTATAAATTAATTAGAAATCAATATAAATATTAATTTTTAAATTAACTATTATTACAAAAGTTAATAGTCTTATCATATGTCATTTACTTATCAATTAATGCATTTTAATTAATTTGACATGCTTGGTTGCGTTTTGTGTTTGAATCTTGCATAACATGTTAACGGGCATATTCATTAAAAGAAAATATTACGTGTATACATGTTTTATGGGTATATATGAAAAAAATTAACACGATAGGTTTTACATTGGCAATCACATCTTTTTAAGAATTTTTTTCTACTATCAATTAAATATCTTTATTCTTTACATGTATAAAAAATTAGTAGGGTTAATTTAAAATATTTTAAATAAAAGTATGATGTAAAAATATTTTTTTTTATAATTGATATTGAAAAATTTATTAAGATAGGACTTTTTTTACGTGATTATTAGTTAAGATAAGACTGGTTGTATATTTAAATGTATTTTTTGAAAAATGATTTAATATAATATGTTCTGTTTGAATTAAATAATTTTTTTTCTAATAAATTACTAAATTTAGTGTGAAATGTTCTAAAATATTATTTATTGTAGGCTAAATAATTCACATTTTCATTATATATATATATATATATATATATATATCAAACACTTTACTAATAATTTTATTTTCTACAACATGATATCATTTATTGTACTTATATTTTTCTTTTTTAAATAACATTGTGGTTTCCTATAATTATTTTCTGTAGATCTTTCTTTTTATATCTAAGTGTCTAGTAGAAGATGTGTAGTTGTGTACAAAATATTTCCTAAATGTAACCTTTAAAACTTTTTCTTAATAATTGTTGAAAATGATTCAAATGGGCAAACTCTTGAACTCTTTGAACAGAATGGAAGGCTGCACACGCTGCTGTGACATATCCTTTTCCCTTTTGTACTAAACCAATTATCAAACATATTCCTCCTTCGTATTCTTCTTCATCTTCGTGAACCTGTTATCCTAAAACCAACCATCATCCTTGATCTCTACTTGTGTTCCTCCTCGTAGTGGCACCCTTTCCTCTTCGGTCAAGGCAAGTTGTGTAGTGCCTGAGATCTCCAGCTCACATTTTCTCCCAAATTTGAAGATTTCATGAATAGTTTTTCCATTTTGCACAACACTATCTTGTTTCCATTGTGTTCCTGATGTCTCGCTAAATCAGTTTCTGCATAATTAGATAATTTGTTTTTCTTATTGTGGATAATTTGTGTATTTTGTGTTTGTGTATAAATTGTAGGGTTGTCAAATGAACTTTAGTGTATAAAATTTCTTTGAACAAGGGCAGTCACACATCATGAGTGGCCATAAACTCTGATTCAGGAAAAAAAATGAACTTTAGTTGGATTTATCCCACCACCTCTTGTGACTGATCACAATGATTTATTTACAATCACATAGGTAAATTAATTGAATGTTGATTGTTGATATTGAAAGTTATGAAATATTAGATTTATGCTACCTAACATAATATGTTGGATTGGGTCTGAAACATCAAACAAAACTTAGATTTGTGATTGTGATAGTAAGATTGGAGATAACAGTAAGGAAAGCAAATGTGATATTGTGATGTGAAAGTAGCGGGGAAGTATAAACCATATAAGTTTACGTTGACTCATAAAGGCATCAAGAGTAAACAAAGTGTCTCTTTAGGCTTAAAGGTAGATGTGCGGATATCACAACCAATATTGGTGGGTTTAAATAGCAATAAGTGGTGTCAATAACAGGCCCATAACTTATTATTATTCTTTTAAATTGTGTACTTTCTTGATTCTCTCGGGCCTTAGTTTTTGTGTTTTTGTAGTTGGCAATATCACATTGGCCAATTTATAACATGGGGTTAAAAAATTATAATTTCAATTAAAAAAAATAGAAGTCATAATAGATATTACAATTTTTAATTTAGAAATCGTAATATTTGTTATAACTTATTCTAAAATAATTTTTAATTTAGAAATCGTAATATTTGTTATAACTTATTCTAAAATGAATAAAAATTCAAAGATGATCTCCAATTGATAATCTTGAAAAACAAATAATCTCCACTTGATAAATTGACCATCACATATTACATATGAGTCGATTCTCAATCTTTTTGAACTTCTAATGATGTCGTTAATGCTCTTATTTATTCCTTAGCATTTTAAAACTATATTAAACGTTTAAAAATACACTAACATAAAAAAGTTTTGAGATATTCAATCAAGATTTTTAAATAATAGAAATAAGTCTTGTGATATTTAATCAAACCTATTAGGATTTTTTAAGGAATTCAATAAAGTTCGTTGGTATTCAATTAAGATTCTTTATAAATTAAAAAAAATTCTTATACTATTCAAAAGTATACAATTTGGATTTATTTTTTCTTATGATAGATTTTAATAGATTTCATAAGACTTTTTAGAGAAAATACACATCAAACAATCTCATCCAAACCTTTCAAATTTCATGAGACTTTTTTTCTTTCTTTTTCTTTCCTTGCCAATTGACATATTTTTCTTTTCCATCATATATAATTCATTGTCTCTTTGTTAAAAGCAATGTAGATACATAATTGGTTTTTACTCTATCGACCAATTGACAACATGCCATGGAACATCTTATATAAGGATCTTTTCAATTCTTTGAATTTACAATTGAAGTATCTTGATTACATGCTTATACATATAAATGAATGTGAATATACATGAACATGAAAAATATATAATTTTAATGAGTGGATAAATATATAAATGAGGTTTGAAATAATTGGTGAACATGTTTGTTTTTTGTTTGATGAGATTGTTATTGTGAGAATGACTACGAGTATTCATGTCCTGACGTACATTGCAGAATATAATTTTTATGATATTAACATGATTGATGATTGAAGGGAATTAGTCTATTGTACTTGTAAATATGATAGAAGAAATTGATTTATTGTGTAATATGTTTAAAATTCTTTGTATAAGATGATGATTTTTTTTAAAGTGTTAGATGAGAAAATTCATAAATCTTTATAAATATTTGTGAACGTTTTTTAAAAGTTCACATAATTCTTTAAAATTTTAAAAATTGATAATGGTCATTTCAAATCTTATGAATTCAAATTTTATAAATTCATTAAAATTCAAACTACAAAATTTTAATAATAATTTTCTTTAAAAAATCTTTAAAGTCATTACATTCTTATAAAATATTTTAAAATTCATAGAATTTTCTTACACCAAAATAGTCTTTTGAAATCCTGGTTCAATACACCCTTTTAATCTTTAAATCGTAATTAGTTTTCAAAAGAATTTTATAGAAAAT
Source organism: Glycine soja (assembly GCF_004193775.1). NCBI lineage: Eukaryota > Viridiplantae > Streptophyta > Magnoliopsida > Fabales > Fabaceae > Glycine > Glycine soja. Next base: position 16,012,030 of record NC_041007.1, on the reverse strand, counting down.
AAGCTTAAAATCAAATTATCAATCGTTGAAACAAGTAATTAACATCAGTTTAAATAATGTGCAAATAACTCCAATTAGGGGTATGAAACCTTTTTACTCCCCGACTAGGCTCATCCAGCTTCGCATCAGAACATAAAAGCTAGTTTTGATTGGATAGGTTTTCCTTTTCATTGGCCTCACATCCAAAACGAAGGAACTAATTGTATCTATAATTTGCATACTAATTTATAAGCATAATAACACAATTTCAAAATTTGTTCAGAAGACGTGAAGAAAAAGGAGTATTACTCACTCTTTATTTAATGGTTTTTAAAACGAATAAATTCCAACCATACCAATTTAAAACCAAACCAAACTATAAAAAACTACACCAATTGAGAAAAAACTAAACCAAACTATTTCTTTAAAATAAGTTTGATAAAACTGTATCGTTTTCGTTAAATAAAATTGTTTGGTGCCACTCAAATGATATTTTGTATAATACATATTTTTTCTTTCAACTCTTTTTATATTAATATTTTTTCTTTCAACTCTAAACTACTTATATATTTTACTTTACATTAAAATTTATCAGTCCAATACATAACATATTTGCCAGTATTAAGAGATAACAGAGTCTACTAATACCAAAATGAGCCCGGAATTTAATTCTTACAGTGCATAAGAGTATTGTATTGTAGTTTTTTTTTTCTCCACCAGGGTAATACAAAGTATTTATTGATTTTATGAATAATTAATATTTTTCAAAGAACTTAATTAAATATTTTTAATGAAATTCTCTTCCCAATTATATCTTTGCATCTACAAAACTTGAATATAATTCATACTGAGAACATATTGGTTATTTTTAGAAAACATATTGGTTATTTCATTTTACCTCAAAAACACATTGCAATTAATTATAAATAAAATATGACTAGTGTGTCTTTCGAATCTAGAGGAACGGAAAATGGCAAAAGATACCTATTCCAAAGCTGCCAAGAAAACACATTCCTCTTGCAAACTCCCATTGTCTTTTCCAGACTTGTGACGCATGATCACCGAAAAAGATCGAAGAAGAAAGTTTTCATGATTTAGCTTTCTAGATATCATTCGCAATTGCTTAGTTATTAATTATTTTTTTCCCTTTCCAATGTTGGCTTTTAAGGAATTTGAAGAAAGATCAGTGTTGTTTTCATCACACCACCTGCCGTCCCATTCTCACTAATTTTGCATCTCCTTAATTATTATTTATTAATGGGTCACTGAACTAATCTTAATAATAAAAAGATTATTGAGCTAATTTTACACATTTAAATTATTAGAGCCATTACTTAAATTTTAAAATGAATTTTGACACTTGACTAAATTTTAAAAGTGTTATTTTGATTTATTCAAGTCTTTTGCATCGGTGCAAAATTTGCAGAAAGACAAAACTGCCTAATGGTGATCTTGGACTTTTTGTTCCCCTCCTAAGATATTTTATTTATTCTGAAATGATTGTTACTTCAACATTTTTTTAAAAACTTTTTGTTATTTTATAATACTAAAAAGTTCATGTCATTTTTTAACTTTACCATTTTCTTTCCATGTCAATTGCCAAATTAAGTTACTTTTTTAGAGATGAATTATTAATAATACATTATTTCAAGAAACGGGAAATTTAGTCATATAACTGCTGCTTCTTTTTTTCTTTCAAAATTTTAAAAATGTTATTATTTTTTTTCATTATTATACAAATATTCTAAAAGTGACAATTGTGTCATATAATAGAGGAAGGTAGTTGATTTAGAAGTTTTTATTTTTATTTTTAATTTTACTATTTAGTAAATGAGTCATTACATCGAGGAACATTCGCATACCAATTGTGTACTCCTATTTTATCGGATTTACAATTTTGATCCCAAATTTTATTGAATTAATTTTAATAAAGTAAAAAAGTAATATATTTTTTAAAAAATAGAAAATTATCCCCACGAACCATATGTCAAAGCTAACCACTAAAATCTTATTACCACTATTGTTGGGTTGTTGTGAACTGGAGATAAGTTATCAATAGCAAGCATCATTGCCGTCTACATATATATAATATTTTAACTATTTTAGGTTTTGATAAAGTTCAAGAATGCTGATTGATCAATATAGACAATACCATACACCATTAAGAAATAAGAAGACGAGATAATTGTAGTTATTGTAATTCTCATTAATATTACCTTTTAACAATATCAGTTAACAATACCTACTGTAGTCCAAATCTTGCATTTGTAGGCTTGAAGCACCTAGTATATAATGCACCGATTTTACACAACCTGTTAAAAATCTGTTAAATCAACTAAATTAGATTGCCTTAATTTTTTTTCTTCTTTTGATGTCTAATAGGTTGTTGAATGTCCAACAATTTTGTTTTTTGAAAAATTTAGAGTAAAACCATCACAAAGTGTTAACCAAAGGAGAGAAAGCGATTGAGAAAGACTTGCTAGTGACACTGACCGTTTCAAAATGCCGGCAGCAAAAGCCGTTATTGTTACCTTCTGCCCTTTGGCTCATTTCCAAGGGTTCTCAATGTCAATTTCATCCAGAATATTACACAAGATGATTGTTATGGTATCAGCCATTTGGCAATGTAATGTGATTCCTTTAACTTTCAAGTGAATTGAACATTGGCCTTTGTTGACTACAATAGAGTTTATAACAGATTTTCACTATTTTGATTTTGATTATCCAAACCCCCACAGAATAGAATATTGAAGCAAAATCATAGAGCCACCAAATTAACACTGCAAAAATGAGTCTCAAACCCATATGGGTATTCTTCATTGCCATCTTTTTGTTTCTTCTAGTGGCCAATTCAGAAGAAGAAGAAGTGATCAAGGCCCTAGTCACGTTCATGGATAAATTGGCACCAGGAAATGTACCAAGAGACCCTATGTGGGGTTGGAACCTTAACTCAGATCCTTGCATTGATAAGTGGCATGGTGTGAAGTGCTACTCAGACAACAAATATGTTAAGAGTGTAATTCTTGAGAAATTCAACTTTGGTGGAGTTGTAGATGCTAGTTCTGTTTGCATTGCTAAGTCTCTTCGAATCCTTAGGCTGACGGACAACATTTTACATGATTCGATATCCGAGGATATAGGAAATTGCCAGTCCTTGACTCAATTGTTCTTAAGTGGGAACCAACTCTCTGGGGACCTTCCTATTTCAATTGGCAAGCTAAGTAACATGAAACGGCTGCATGTTTCCGACAATCACTTCACTGGAGAGCTTCCTAACATGGTTCATGTTTCGGGTTTGATATCCTTTTTTGCTCAAAACAACAACTTCACTGGGGAGATTCCTAGTTTTGACTTCTCCAACCTTGATGCCTTTAATGTCTCTAACAACAATTTACAAGGTCAAGTTCCTGATGTCAAAGGAAAATTCCATGAAGACAGCTTTTCTGGGAATCCTAACTTATGTGGAAAACCGCTTTCACAAGAATGTCCACCACCTGAAAAGAAGGACCAAAACTCATTCCCTAATGATTTGTCCATTTATTCAGGTTACTTAGTCCTTGGTTTAATTGTCCTGCTTTTCTTGACCTTCAAGCTTTTAAGTAAGCTCAAGATCAAAGAAAAAGCATTGGATGTTGAAAAGAAGGAAATGGCAGAAGAAACTGTTAGTGTTGCTGGCAAGGCTAGTGAAATATCCAATTCCATCGTGTCAAAGAATGGCACTGTGATTAGATCAGAGTGTTCCTTGACATCTTTGGAAAGTGGGATGACAACATCAGGCCTTGTTCTTCTTTCAAGTCGAACGCTTCGAGGATTGCAATTTGAGGACTTGCTTGGTGCCCCTGCTGAATTGATTAGGAGGGGAAAGCATGGAAGCCTCTACAAGGTTATGCTCGATAATGGGGTGTTGTTGGCAGTGAAGAGGATCAAGGATTGGGGGATTTCAAAGCAAGATTTTGAGAGAAGGATGAATTTGATAGCCCAAGCGAAGCATCCACGCGTATTGCCACCTGTTGCATACTATTGCTCTCAGCAAGAGAAGCTCCTAGCATATGAATATCTGCAGAATGGTAGTCTCTTCATGTTTCTCTATGGTAAGTTGTAAGCAAAATAAGGTGCCATTACATTCATTTGACATAGAAAGTAATTAATAAGCTATGGTACTTAGTTTGACATACTAATGCATATTACATAAGTAGTCACTGCTAAACGGAAGAACTATTAAACTAGGATAAAGGTGTCTTACTATCTATGATAATGAGAACAAAAATTTGCTTGCCATCTAAATGACGTTATCTAATACATTGCTTATAATTAGTTTTCCTAATATGACCCTAATTTTCTTTTGTACAAAACTTAGATGTAGTTCTTTAGGTACTTTTGGTGTTGTTTTCCAATCAAAATTAGAATTTCTTCTCTATAATCACCGTAATAAAAGTTTGTATTAAAAGTAAACATATATTACAGGGATGAAACTCTAATTATAATTGAAGAATAACACCTAAGGCCTAAGAACTGTTTTTAGTGGAACTAGGGTCTACATTGAAATGTAGCCTAGAAAGAAGAAATCTAACCAAATGTTTGTCTTCACCTTTAATGGTTTTAGGATCTCAAAGTGGCCACTCTTTTGACTGGAGAAGCAGATTAAATGTTGCTGCTAATATAGCCGAGGCTTTGGCATATATGCATGAGGAGTTTCTTGAGAATGGAATTGGACATGGTAACTTAAAGTCAAGTAACATTTTGTTTGACAAGAATATGGATCCATGCATAAGCGAATATGGCCTAATGATGGCAGAAAATCAAGATCAACTTGTCCCTTCCCATAACAAAGGCCTCAAAAGCAAAGATCTGATTGCAGCTACCTTCAAAGCTGATGTACATGCCTTTGGTATGATACTTCTCGAGCTTCTGACAGGGAAAGTAATTAAAAATGATGGATTTGATCTAGTCAAATGGGTGAATTCAGTGGTTAGAGAGGAATGGACGGTTGAAGTTTTTGACAAGTCCCTAATCTCACAAGGTTCTTCTGAAGAGAAGATGATGTGTTTGTTGCAAGTAGCATTAAAATGCGTAAATCCTTCTCCAAATGATAGGCCAAGTATGAGCCAAGTTGCAGTGATGACAAATTCTTTGATAGAGGAGGAAGAAAAATCCATATCCTTTGACACATGATCCAGAGTTTAGTTATATACTTCTACACATCAGATTAAAAAAAAAACAACTTCTTTTAGGAAGCATGTGTTAATCCAAACTACTCTAATTTTAGTTCGTTTCATGCAAATCATGATCAGAACACATGAATTTGGGAACTTTTTAATATGGTAAATGATCTGAAGATTTGTTGTAACTAGTAATTTCAATTAGCAGGAGTATCTTTTCTTCAAGAGTATAGGCAGGTTTTACATTTCTACCCTTTTTTTATGAACAAATGTTAATTGTTAGTTTGCTAGTTTTTTGTTAGTAGGAGGAATTAAACTCCTTAGGGATGACAAAACAGAGCAGGCTGGGTGGGTGGAGTGGGGTTCTCAGCCCACTAGCCCAATGTGGCCTGCCCTTCCCAACCCTCCAATATGTTGAGTTAGAGGTAAGATAGGTTGGTCCGTCAGCCCGTTATATTAATTTACTTAAACCCTAAACTAAAGTACCTATCCATTTTATTTTTATTTTTTTAGTACTCATATATTATAACTAATAACTATTATTTTAAATAAACTAATATAGTAGGCTGGCTAACCAATCCATCCTACCCTACCTCTAGCTCGAAAAGTTGGTGGGTTAGGCGGGAGTCCCACAATGGGTTGGTAGGCCAAGAATCTCATCCTATCCAGCCAAATTGATAGCGGACTCACCCGTCCTGTTTTACCATCTCTATCACAAACTGAGCCAAATTGCATGTTACTTCAACATATATAATGCTAACAACATGCTTTTACAAAGTTGTGACTTGTGAAGCAATTACTTAAATTATGGGCAAAAGCAACAACTACGATTACATCGGTGAAAGAAACAAGCAAAATTTAGAACTTGAGCAAGCTCTAAACTATTGAATGTAAAGCAAGTGGCTTGCAAATGTTGAATGCAAGAAAGAAAACACACCTTAGGAATCATTTGCATGTCGGGGGAGATAATGCATGTTTGATTTGAATTCTGTAACGCAATTATTCATGTTAAATTGGAAGCAACTCTTTACAATTTTTCAAACCACGGTTGGTCCTGACATTTTGTAAGCCCATAACGAAACAATACCCACGATGAAATGATAGATAAGATTCCTTTATAAATATATATTGTAAAGGCTTAAATATATTTTTACTCTTTTAAATTTAGGTTATTATTATTTTTGGTTCCCTAGATTTAATTTTTTTTTGGCTTTTTAATTAAATTTTTTTATAAGACCTATTACTATAAAAAATTGTCACAAATTGAGCATCCAAACCACCAATAATTAATTACAACGGATTAAAAAGAATATTCTTTAAAATTGAGGGACTATAAAAAAATTAAATTTAGGAGACAATACAACAATGACCCAAATTAAAATGATAAAAAAATTTAAACCCATATTAAAATATATGAGGTAGGTTATGAAGGATCGAGCGTCTGAAATTATACTCAAGTCACAAAGAGGTATAAATGTATGTATACTTGATTCTTAAATCTTAATTGACTTGAACATTGTAAATGAAATGAATTAACTTGATTTCCAATCTAGAATTACAGTTAAACAATATTTGTGACTTTTTTTTTTTTCCCGTGATAAACGTCTTGCTTGGAATTCAGGCAATCTATGGTTGCTACATCAGCCCTTCTATAGAATGAGTCATATGCACAACTAAAGAAAACAAAAGAGAAGGGGAGATGTTGCAGCTGGTTCATAATACTAATTTCCACGTGCAACACATATGTGGTTAGGCTCTGATTTGGTGGTTGAATTAATGCAGGTAGCGATAGAACAACAATATCTCAGGCCACCAGATCTTGGAGCCCTTCTCCAGCTTCATCTTGTGTTTGGACGGAGAATTTGAAAATTTCTAGAAAATTCAAATATATAATATTTTAATTGTTTTGATTTAATTTTTTTATTTTGTAAATATTTTATTTGAATGAAGTAATTCAATTTTTTGTATTTTAATTTCCTTGTTTGGATAAAGTAATTCAGTTTCAATGAAATTTAAATTTTTACTTTTAAATATTTATTTAAAAAATAAAATTTTAATATTGAATGAAAATAAATATTAGTAATTTTTTAAATACTTAAATAATCAAAATAATTTTAACGTTAGAAAATATTTAATAATTAAATAATCAAAATAATTTCAATGTTAAACAATTTTAAATCTTACACAATATTCTTATATTAACACACAAAAAAAACTTGGATTAAACAATACTACAAAATTAAAGATAAATGATATGTAATTCCTTGTTCAATCTAATTCCATGTAAAAAAAATCAATTATGTAGTTTCACAATAATTTTTAAAAGCGTATTGAAAATAAATAATTACGTAATTTAAGGATAATCATCTCATACAAAATTCAAATATTAATATTAATTTCATTGTTCGTAAGAGAAGAAAATACTTCAATGCATATCAAGACCTAAAATCATATATCATTCACATTGATGTCACTTTACTAATAATACTCAATCATTCACAAACTATTTTGCAAATTAGAGGATCCAAAACAAACATCATAATCAAACAATTTTGAAAGAATCAACTTTTTCTCTTGCTTTGTAAGAATGTAACTCTGTTATTCTTTGTTCACAAACATAGACTAAACAAAATAATATAAGCTACAGGAGGAAGGACATATAACTTAATATGACGTATGATTCCATTCAATAAAAAATTAGCCTTGCATTGCATGTGAATAAGTATTTTTTGCAGGCTAAAGCCAAAAGAACATGGATAAGATTAGCCTTTGCAATATAAAATCAGGCAATAGACATAAATTTTATGTTTGCACAAGCTTATGAAATACATTTGATGACATGCGCATTAGGGTTTTTGCACACCTTGTAACTATTAAGAATAAGGACAAGTTTTGACATGATAGGTTATAAAATCAACTAGAATATGAGAATGGATTATGGAATATTCAGGTTCTAAAGGCACAATAAGCATGGATCAGGACCCTAATATATTGACAAGGTATGTCTAAACTGTAAAAATTCTTAAGGGGTTTCCTAGACTATCAATGATAGGAAACAACAGGATCTTGAAACCTATGGTTCTCACAAATAATCAATAAACAACAATACATAATGATGTGTACCTTTCTCCATAGGAAGACTTGTACCTTTCTCCATAGGAACTTCTCTCCGGTGCACTTTGATTTCTTTGAAAGAGGAGAGAAATAAGATTTCACTTCCTTAGACCTTTCTTTTCTGTCTCTCTCCGTTCGTGATGGCTATGGGTGAGAGAAAACACTTTCTGGTCAGGAAGGGGACCTTATTTCACGTTAGTGGGTATTAAGCCCCTTTTATAACCACTACTCCCATCAAGTAGCAGTTAACCCTAGAAACTTCTCCTATTAAGCTCAATTACAATTTAGCTCTTAATCGTTAATTATTTACTTATTAGTCCCTACATAAGTCACATGTCTCTCACATGAGACATTAATTCTTACATTCTCCCACTTGGCTCATGTGACATTAATAAACATTATGGACTAAATAAATAAATAGATTAACTAACATAATGCGCATTAAAAATTGACTAAATTGTTCTATACACTGGGTACATCATAATTTCATGATTAAGAATAGGAACCAATTCGAGTCATGGCGGTTGTACATCATCTAATCGACATAGTCCCTCCCATGTACTACAAATTAGCCTTCTCCTTAATATGACCATAAGTTAGGAGTACATAATTTATCCAACATAATGTCTTCTTTCAAGACAAAACCTGTTAACATTACTTTAACACAAACATGCATGCAAACATAGAGAACAAGTAATCAGAAACATATCATAATTGAGCTCAGAGTGTCACTAAAATGCATAAGATAAATTACACTTAATGATCATCAATAACAATAATGCACATACTTTCAACATGTTCTATAATGTCTTGGGCGATAATCCCTTATTCAAAGGGTCAACTATCATAAGGTTTGTGCTAATATGTTCTATTGACACTCTTTGTTTCTGAACTTCTTCCTTCACGAAAAAGTACCTCAATTTTATATGCTTAGCACCCTTAGAGTACTTGTCGCTCTTACAAAAAATATTGCTGCGAAGTTATCACAATACATTTTCAGTGGCCTAGCAATACTGTCGACAATTCCAAGCCCTGAAATAAAGTTCCGCAGTCAATTAGCCTGAATTGTAGCCTCAAAACATACTACAAATTCAGCTCTCAGTTGCAACAACAACTGATGCATACAAAATTACTTTCATTTGTTTTCGTTCCATATCATTTCTAGGACATTGTGTGAGACTAACTCTGTCTCATTTCTAAATTAGAATAGGCAATGTTAAACACCTTTCCATCTTGAATCTCTCTAGCACTTTATCGATATATATACTTTCTGAGATAAGCCTAACAATCCTTGTGATCTATTATGGAATATTTCTATCCCTATCACATAACTTACCTCACCCATATCTTTCACTTCAAAGTTTCTAGAGAGAAATTTCTTAGTCTCATGAAGAAGACCAAGATCGTTTGCTGCAAGCAAGATATCATCAATATACAGAATTAGAAAATAACCTTACTCCCACTGACCTTCAGATACATACACTGATAAACAATATTTTTCTTAAATCTAAAGGAAATAATGGTATCATTAAACCTCAAATACCATTGGCAGGAAAAAGCACTTTCTACAATGATTTTTTTAACCCATTTAAAAATGATTTTGAACCATCTTTGAAATCAATATTGTGAAAAATAAAGACTTTTCACGATGGTTCCTAAAAAAATATCTTAGAAAATACCATTCTAAGACGATTTTCTAACAAATAACTTTTTGAAGACGGTTTTATGTTGAAAATTGTCTTAGAATGTATTTTTTTTTAAAAAAAAGATTCCAAGATAATTTTTTAAAATTATCTTGAAAATTAGACTTTCTAAGACGGTTAAATAACCATCTTAGAATCTTCGTTGTTTTAAAAAAAATTAAGGATTTTAAGACGATTTTTCAAATAATCATCTTAGTATGTATATTTTCTAAGACAATTTTTTAAAGAATCGACTTAAAATGTCTTTTTTAAAAAAAATATATTAAAAATTCTAATAAAATAATAGAAAAAGGAAAATTCTAATAAAATAATACATGCATGTAGCACATGGATTATAAATTTTAATAAAAGGAAAATTTTAATATAATAATAAAAGGAAAACTTTAATAAAATTTTAAGAAGAACATCATATTATAAATTTGAACATGGACTTAAACACTGAAAAACAATAAAGTAGCCACTAGCACAAGCGTCATTTTCCATGTTATTAACAACAAAATGCAGAAGTAATTTGAATATGACATCTTACACAGCCATGAATCTTCTCCTCTAATCTTTTCAATGTTTTGGCAACACAATCTTTAGTTGCTTGTAATAAAAAACAATTCCATTACGGCCAGGAATTCAATTTACAAATGTGTTTACTTGGGCTCTAATTTTCTCCATGAATAAATGCTCCATGACCACACACATGTTCTTGTTTCCTATTCATCATGTTTAGGGAACATTTCCAATACTATCTATTCGGTTCTTGATGATCAAAACAAAAGCTAACGTATGTAATAAATACATGTAGTTTTGTTATTATATGAAAAATGATTATTGCATGGAATCTCTCATAATGATAAGGAAAAACTTTACAAGACAATTTTAAATGTAAAGCATAATAATATGTCGCTACAACTACAACAGACAAACACATCTTAAAACTATTACTCATATTAAGCAAGCAAGCACTCACACAAAACAAGCAAAGATCGATATATAAGAAAGCCAAGTCTAACAACATGATTGAGAGTCATTATATATGTTCATGTTCATAATTAGTACTTAATTAGACATGCATCTCATTGTTTTGTTTGATGAAATATTATAACAAACCATAATGATACACAAATTAACTATAATTCAACCACCCTACAATGTCCATCTGTGTCTACTGCAACTTAATTATCAAATAAAATATGGAGTCATATAAAGCTTAATAAACACATCACGGTTTTCATAAAATAGTCAAAGTCCAAAACCCTCGAATCCTCCATCCACCACCCTACCTTTTCATATATACAATCAAACAACATATTGATATTAGGGATCATGAATTTCCTTCTTCATAAACCAATTCGATTTAATGCCACTTACTATGAATCCCCTAATGGTAGTCCTATGATTATGCAGTCCAACTTGGAGTTTGTTACCACAATAGAGGAAGAACCCATCATCAAGTCCAAAGAAAGAAACACAATTAGTACTAAGACAAAGAAGAGTATCTTCCTTGACATTGGAGGATTTGAGGGTACGTAACTGTTCACAATGGAAGAAATAAAAGGAAACCAATTCTTAAGGGTCTAACTAGTTATGCCAAGCTGTTGACTCTTGACAAGTGTACCAAATTATCATAAGTAGTAAAGTACTCGGAAGTCCGAGTGTCAAATCCACAGGGATTTTGTGTTGTACTTATCTTGGATACTTTTCAATTTATAAGGGAATAAAAGAAAGAGTAGGAAACAAAATAGAAGGCAATAATAGTAAACTATAAATAAAAAGTAAAAGAATTAAAAACAAAATAATTAAAGAGAGAATTCAATGGAATGTGAATGTTAGGACCTAGCATGCCTTGTTTGCCTAGGATGTATGAGTTTATGATTTTTCTTTATCAATTTAGGTGATTTTATTCTACCCACATCTGTTCATTTACTTGCCTCTGATTCCTCACGATGACAAGCTTATTTTATTCATCTATCTCCCAAATTCCTTTGCAAATACTCAACAAATAAAATGCATGAAGTATTTTTAGATGTTTGTAAGAATGCATGGGTATAAAATTATCATTCTATTCCTAGCAATGACTTTCTTATTAAATCATTTCTTTTTTATCTATTAGAAGTTACCCTCTTCCGAGTGTCTAATCCCTAAAACTAATGCATGCATACCTTCTTTAAATCTTATTTAGAAGTTACCCTCTCCCGAATGTCTAATCCCTAAAAGAATACAAAATCAAGATAAAAGCAGAAAAGATAATAGAATAGAAAAACCTGGAAAATAATCCTGTTGCATTGATAGATATGAAGTACATCATACATCGCTTGGCTTTTTAGGCCTGCCAGGCCCTAACTAGGGGTTTAGCCACTCATGGCCATTGAGGGCTTTACAATGAAAGGGTTGAAAGAAAGATGATGATAAAAAGAGAGAAGAAAGTAAGAATTCTCAGGCTTTAAGGCTTTAAGTAGTAGTGAGAGTGCTCTGAGACTTGGTGTGTTTTCTCCTTGGTCTGACTCTCCATTTATAGCTGATGAAGTGGACTTGGGCTTTCAAAAAATCTTCCTTATCTATCTTTTTGATATCGTTTGGATCTTGTAAATCTTATCTTTCCATATCTGCAAGTTATATATAAGAAAAATATCAATTCATATCTTTTAAGTAAAAAATAACTGCTAAACAAATATCTTTAAAGATATTTTCAAATTAGCTCATATTTAGTAGTTATCAATATCTTTTGGATGTTGTAATCTTATCTTTTCATATATGCAAGTCATAAATAATAAAAGTATCAATTCTTATCATTTAAGCAAAAAATAACTGTTAAATAAATATTTTTAAAGATATTTTCAATATATTTTTATTATAAAATAACTCATATTTAGCACTTATCACAAGTCAAGGAAGCTCTTGGCAATTATTGGGTCCTTCTGGCTGTGGCAAGTCCACACTTTTTGATGCTTTAGCAGGTGACAAATTAACTAGCTTATTATTATTCTGAGTCATATATGCAAAACCCCTAACTTTTCAATATGAAGCAGAAGCATAACAAGCATGTTTTTTTATATAATAGATTAATAATTATTATATGATTAATTGAAACAATATATGTTGCCGGAAGATTGAGATCAAACATCAAGCATATATAGAAGATTCTAATCAATGGCCACAAACAAGAACTGGCTTATGGAACATCAGTAAGGGAACATTCTTAAAAAGCTACATGTCTTGAAAATAACTAGCATGCATATTTTAAAAGGGAAAGATCAAGGATAGCCCATGTAAACACATTATACAATGATCGATTCACCTATGGCCAGAGAGGGTAGCATGGTTGCACTCTATGTTGAGTTTGAATTCCCTTAGAGAATGAAAAGAAATGAGGTAGGGAGAAATTTGTAAATTGGATTAACATTGTTCTTAATGGAGAAAATTAAAGCAGTATTTTAAGTGTGATATATATTCGAGTCATACAGAGGCTCATCCTGCTTTGTTAGTTTGGCTCCGGTTAAATTAAGCATTTAAAGCAAAGGTAAAGATCATAATATATATATATATATATATACATATATATATATATATATATATATATATATATATAGCACATCAAGAAAGTTATATACAGTTTAAAATCTTAATTATGCACTGCCTAACAACATAAAATTTTAAATGTGGAAAGATATCACAAGTAAATAATTTACCTGTAAGTCCATATTTTCATAAGAAATTAGTTGAGGTTGCAGCATCCCAATCATACATGGAGGAATATAAATTTAATAAAATAGGTGCTGCAAAATTATTGATTGAACTTGTAAGAGTCATACTGGTGTTTTGTAGGTTCTTGTGGCTTTGGTTTGATTAGAAATGTCCCTAAAATCATACAAGGAAAGGGAATTAGACAAGGAAAAAAATGCCTTAATAAGGGAAAAAGAATAGAAAAATATTTTTCATTCATATTTTGGTGCAGTAACATACAAAGATTAAAAGAAAACACAAAACATCTATGTTTCATAAGTTAGTTCTATAAAATAGTAGAGATAGTGAGAATTCTACAGAAAGTTAACATTGAATCCAATCTTCTTTTTGTATGCAATAACAGCTTCAGAAAACCTAGCCCGTAACCAGGTAAATAAACAACAATAATTAGGAAAGATACAACATGACTGCAAATAAGAAGACAAGCATTTGAATTTCTTGGTGTAGGCAATGGATTGCCACAAGTTCATCACTCGGTGTGTCATTCTTTTAATATGAGATCCAAGTTTGCCTTAGATTCCTGTGATAAAGACAACAAGTGCAATCCTATAACTCAAAAAGCAGATTTAAAAATGTAGCAGTAGAGTATTAATCAACAAAGTACATTCCACCAACTATGATCATAACTGAATATTCCATATATAAAAAAAAGTAAGCATATGCCACTGCATCTCACACTTTGATCCTGTCTAAGAATTGCAATTAAGTGAAGAAACTTAAATATTGACTCACCTCAAGAGTTTTTCCATCAAGGGTTATATCCCTGTCGTGGAAGCACCAAAAATTGACACCGAGTTTGCCAATGAACTCAAAGTTAGCTCTCACTGTGTTAATTAAGAGAATTTTATTTTGTGACACAAACAAATATCTTAATTACAAGAGTCTACTTCCGTAAATGCCCGGCAGTAAGGATCCACACAAAAATTGAAACTAAAATCAACCATCCAATTACCATAATAAAAATTCCCAAGTAACTCAATTAACTTGAAACCAAACAAAAGGTGTTGTCCAAGCTTCAAAAGCAGCTCATAACAAATAATATAAAGGAAAATGATCGGCAAAACTAACATAATCTAGGAGTGTAGGTCATCCAGTCACTTTCTTCAAAGGCAATTTATGATGAAGCACCACTTCGAAGAGCACTCTTCTTCTTGCTTGTTGCCAATTGGGTCTCAGCCTACAAGAGCAACAATAGATAAGAACTTGATGCAAAAGAAAAAAAAAAGTCAATATAATGTTTAACAGAGAAATGGTCAATCATTACCTTTTTCTTCACTGGCTCTTCTCTGATAATATCAGCTCAATGTGGCATAGATGACATGTAAGCTGCAAAAAAAAAAAAGACTCACAACATAAGTACGTGATAGTAATCCATTAAGTTAGTGATATTAACAAAATCAGCAGCATACGTTGATTCTTCCATGAGCTCTGTAGGTGCAGCGTCTTTGCTTCTATGCTTGATTAACATGGATATGAGAAATGTATAGAGCATTGACATCCAAACCTTTCACCTATGGCAAAGCAAAACCAAAAGTATAATGACTTTGAAATTTGACTTAAAATAATCATATGAAAAATCAAATCAAATGCTTATACAGGACATACTTCAGCAAATCCAGAATGAATTTAGCTGATTTGACGGGCCAGCGTCCTTTCCCATTGGAGTGTGCTAAGTACCAAATTTCAGTTATTTTTGGGATTAAATTGTTAGCACTTATTCTTTGATTGTAATAGTTTTCTTATAAACTACCCTTAAATCTAGTTGTTTATATATATATATATATATATATATATATATATATATATTGTACATTTACTAATATTGTTGTTTAAATATGAAAGATTTATTCATGATTTTGTAGGTTTTGATGGTTCCTTGTTAGATCCAAAAACAAAGCCAAAAGGAAGGCAAAATGGTCTTTTCATGAAGGTTTTTGACCCTAAATTCGCCCAAACTAACATCTAACTTGTCAAGGCTAAAGATGTAACTTCAGCCCTAAGCAAGCAACTCGTTAGAATTTGTCAAAGTCTTATGACGAATAAATGAAGTTCATAGTCACGAAGACATTGATCCTCATCAAAAGGCAGACTCTGTTGTTGCAAACCTGCTATGATGAAAGAAATGTTTTTCCTTCTAAAGTACAAGGCACACTAACCTATCAGTATGAACTTTACATGAAAAAGTGACGTGCATTAAATGCTCCAACGAACTCAAACACTTTAGACGAAGATTAGAGTGAAAAATGAGACAATGAATACTTGGAGATGAATGCTATATATAAAAGAAGCTTTGAAGAAATAACACACGAATCATCAACGTTAATCATTCTTTTATTGTTTCTTGTAATGCTATAAATTCTCATAAGCATACTAAGCTCTCAAAACACCTTATATACCTTGAGAGAAAAAACTAAAAGTGTTGAGTAATATATTTGTCTATTAGACGATTATACTTTAGTCGGTGCATCCAACAAATATTGTTGATTTGTTTAAAGCCAACAATGGTTTAGTAGGACAAAGAATACTAGGATTTAAGTCAAGTTTAAGATAAAGCTTGCAAGTGTAAGAATTAAAAGTGACACTGAACAATATTTGTAACTTTGATAAGTTATTTAAAACTTGGTGGTTGTCAAGAAAGTGAGACGTACACACACACACATACATATATATCCATCTGATCTTCTTCTTCTATATATATGTGATGACAGATCCAAGAGAGGCTTTTCTTTGGAATTCATTATTCATTATGTATATATAAGAAAAAAGGAAAAATTAAAATTAAAAATACTAATAAAGAAAAATAGTTTTGAGTTGATATATGCTTAATTTTCTTCTAGTAGTAGATTATATATCTAATTTTACCTATGAAATTAATAATAAATATTTTTATTAACCTTATTATTTATTAAAAGTTATATATTTAAATAATTATGTAAAAAAATTGAATCCCCCTTAATGCAGTCTTTAATCTGTCCCCATATATATATATATATATATATGGTTAAATTACTCATTTGTTTCTTATAATTTCATGATTCTTACCTTTTTAATTTCAATAGTTTGAAAATGATTTTTTAGTTTTTATAGTTTATATTTTAATTCTCTTTTAATCCTTGTAATTTAAAATTATTCTTTTTAGTCTTTATAGTTCATATTTTAATTCTTTTTAGTCCCTATAGTTTGAAAGTGATATTTTTAGTCCCTATAATTTGTATTTTAATTACCTTTTAGTCCTTACTATAAAAAAATATATAAAAATAATTAGCTAAAAATTAGTTATAAATTATCAATTATTTTTTTTATTACAAATTATCTTACGATAAATTAGTTATAAATTACTTGTTAATATTTTTGTAGTTAATTGTAATTGATAATATTACTCATATTTTGATGGTAAGAACTAAAATGGAATTAAAATATAAAAGATAGAGACTAAAAAGATTACTTTCAAACTATATGGACTAAAAGAGAATTAAAATAAAAATTATAAGGATTAAAAAAATCACTTTCAAAATTAGGACTAAAAGAAAATTAAAATATAAATTATAAGGACTAAAAATATAACTTTCAGGACCAAAAATATAAGAATGATGAAATTATAAAAATTAAATAAGTAATTTAACCTCTATATATATATATATATATATATATATATGACTATTTCCTCCTAGGTCTATGGACAGGTTGAACCCCTGGCTTCGTAAACTCTTACACACTCCCTCTCTCAATGCTTCATCAACAAATTCAGAAACACAACAATAGAGCAAGCAAAAACCTTTGCAGAGACATAAAACAATATGAAAATTATAGAAATTAACAGAGTAAGTGTTGGTATTTTAGGAGAATAGGATAATGTGTTATATAGTTGTTGAAGGATGATGGTTGACACGTGGATTTAGGAGAAATGATTAGTAGAAAAGTTTTAGAAGAGAAGTAGCCGAGGTACGTGGCCGTATCTCTTGAACAATGGAAGAAGTTATACTGATTCTCCAACTCATTACATTAATTAAGGTACTGTAAAGCCTATGTGTAAGCCTATGTAGGCAACTAAGGTAGGTGGCATGATATTTTAGAGATAGATTTTTTAGATTTATACAATAGTTTAGAATATTATTGTCTATAAATCTTTTTAAATTTTTTTTTAATAATACATTTAACTTTTACGCAAATCATAACATAAGCTTCAAGCACTTTTCTTTTTCTAGAATTTGCATCACCGTTCAACAGTACTAAGGAAGAACTACATTATTATCAGCGATTACAACATGAAAATAACAGGAAAATACTAGCAAGTGAACAACAAAAATTACATAAAATATCTCTTAATTCCCAGAACTAAGAACCCAAGACAATGGTTGCACTTGCACCACACTCAGAAAATCACGTAACTCTGATGTGGATTCCTATTAGAAAAAGAGAATGCTAAAGAAAATAATAATGAAGTACACATTTGTATCAAACCTTCACCACCCTCCAATATCCCAATTCCTAACTACGCAAGAAATTAAGCCATAGAGAAAAACAAGGAATTACAAAATCCATGTAGGACCATTTCCTAACCTCTTTGGCCTCAACCCTCAAACTCTTAATTAGCTCTCCTCAGGGCATCAACCTTCCTTTCATTCCTGCAACACTTTGAGCTTCTTTGGATACAAAGCTTTAGGTGCTTTTGAAAGCTTTTAAGAGTTTCCCTAATGAAAAAAGTTCTATAATTTTCAGCAGAGAAACTCTCGGAAACATTTCTAACTTGTATCCAAAGAGACCATTTAAGAGTCTCTCCTCCCCTCAGTTATTCTTTCTTTCTTTGTTTTCGCAATTTTTATTTACTGAAAATAATATCAACAAGTAAGTTTAGCGGTAGAAATTACATATAACTGTATAAGGCATATAAGGCATAGCAAATATGAGCAGTAACATATAAGTCCATAGTGCTAACCATCAGTTGCATCGGACAAGCGACCCTCGGGTGGTGGCTCAGGCTTGTCCTGATTTAAAAATAAATTAATAAATAAGAAGAAAAAAAACACCATTAACCTCCAAAATATATCGTAACATAGCGGCGCAAAGAAGAATACCACGACCAAATTGTGTAAAAATTGATTTTGTAGAATACATTGTGAGTTTTTTTGTTATTAAATTATTTTTTTGTTAAGATTATGTCATATATTTTACAATCTGTGCCGCTGTAAGAAGATCTGATTTAAACAATTAGCCAAAACGGCATATAAATCAAAAAGGAAAATTCAATCATAGAAATACAATAAACCGGTTTTAAAAAAATATTGTATATATTATATTTAATCAATGAAAAGAGGCAACAGTGTTACAGTGGCAACGAAACTTCTTGGGTTTCTTTTTCAACTACAACCCATAAGCTCTAAATAAGGAATAATATGGAGATTAATATTAGAATTGTTGTTAAAATACAAGTATAAGGTGAAGTTTCACATGAGTAAAAGTGAAAAAAGTTGAGTACCTGAGGAGAAGATTCATGAACCTCAACCTTAAAGTTTTGGGTTAAAGCTTAGTATCAAATTTTCTTATGTGATTGGTCATGACTCATTGATGTAAAGTAAGTGTTTTATTTAGGTGAAATTGAAAATTAAAATTTTATTCGGCCACTCACCTTGAGCAACAAGGGTATGTGCGAAGAAGCTGGTGTTTTTGGATTTTATTTCTCCATGCATGGTACTCTTCAGACACAACTACACAAGCACCTAACCTGAAATCCAAAATAGCTTACGTTCAGTAGATTGGCATGTTCAACTAGATTAATCTGAAACTGCTTATAATGATTGTGTGCACGTTTATTTTTCATGATTTTTCCTTTTGCCTTTAGCTTTCTATTATTTCCTTCATTTGAATTTCTGGAGATAGTTCCTAATTAGCCTTCCTTGTGTTTTTAGTGACTTTTCTAGTCTGATTGCCTTTTAGTATCTGCTACTTATATTTCCTAGTTGTCAAAGCATGCATATTTGCTTGTCGACACTACCAAATTAATTGTGATCTCATCCTTTCAATTTGCTTTCTTGTTTGGGGCTTTGGGCCTTTTTCTTCCTCGATACATCGAAGGTTAAAACTTCCGGCACTCCTTGCACTTGCAATATTATTGATTTTTGGAAAGTTCATTCCCTAATGCAAACCGGAAAGCAATGGAAAGTACAAAAGTACAAGAAGCAATAATGTGAATGCAAGAAATAACAGCGCTACATTGAAATAGATTAAAATAAAAAAGAACTTTTGCTATATGCCTATGTCCACTTCCCTTTCTAGCTAAGTGCACTCCCATTTGTTTCTTTTTCTTCTGATTTTTATTATCATGTATACTCTTTATACTCAAAATGTTGATACATAACCATTATTACAAAATGTACTTTCCAAAATAATGTTTTTTTTAATATTTTGAAAAATTCTTTCTTGAACACAATTTTGTATTCTGGGAAGTATTTTCTAGAATACTATTTTTTTTTGTTTTGAAAAGTATTTTATGAAATGTTCAAAAAGAAAACTTTATTCTAGAAAGTATTTTCTAAAATACTATTTTATGTTCTGACAAATACTTTTCAAAATGTAAAAACAAATCTGAAAAAATTTGATTAGAACACTAGAACCATTAAAAACATCCATATGAAGGAAAAATTGCACAATAATGAAGCAATTGAAGTGAAGAAAACATATAATTGATATTATTCCTTCAACTTTGAATGACTCTAAGAGGCACTCGACTGCAAGTTACATCAACTTAAACAAATTTAAGATCTAGTCATACGTTGTTACATATATAAAATGCAAGATATTAATGGTATTGTGTGAGTGGACAAAAATAAAATGAAAAAAGAAAAGTGGTTATGAGTGTAAATAAAACTTAATACATCGGAGTTTGGAGGATGAAAAACTTCTAATGCTAGAACAACAAAGGATAAAGAGAGACCATTACAAGAGATTGAAGGGAGTGGAAGAGAGGAAGGAGTGTGATGAACGAAAGGGTGATGTTTTGTTGCTATGAAAGAGGGAGTATGAGAGGGAGAGAAGAAGGTTTGTAAAGAAAAAAACTATTTAAGTAATTTGATTTTAAAAAAGGAGAAGGAAAGTGTACTTAGCAAAAAAGGAGTGCATATAAAGGTATCTCATGTTGGAAGTACTGTTAGACACTAGATATAAACACCTCTCTCAACTGGAATTCGAACCTTGGTTTAGCATGTTAAAACTTAGTCTCTTCCGCTAGATCCAATCCCTGTTGGTATGCTGATTAATTGTTGTCGATAATTAATAGCTGGATTGTTTCTTGGACCTAATTTTATTGTAGTGTTTTTTTAATGGGTTGAAATTGGGAAAAGCTTATAAAAAATAATGAATGAAAATAAAGTATCAAAGTAATAAACACAAATTATAGGAGTAATATATATGCATAACAAATTAAGACATTAGTTTAAAAAAATATAAGGAAAAAGATTTTAAGCAAAATTGTACTTTTGGTCCCCCAATTTATCTCCAATTTTGGATTTGGTCCCCCTATAATTTAATTCATAAATTTGATCCCTCAATTTTATAAATCCCTGCAAAATTGGTTCTGGAAGTCCGATTTGGATGTTGACCGTTAACCTCAGACGTTGACTGTTACGTGTCAATGCCACGTGTGACTGCCACATGTCAATGTCATGTATCAATGCCACATGTCAACGTTTGCGTGATTTCCTGTAAAGACTTCATTTTTTGTAGGTAAACTTATACTTTTAATCTCCCAGTTTTACTCTAATTTCGATTTTAGTCCCCTTATAATTTAATTCGCACATTTGGTCCCCCAGTTTTATAAATCCCTTTATAAATTCAGCCAAATTTTATTATTGGAGAAGTTGTATTTCAAATTTCAAACAAAAATACCATTGTCATACATAGGCCACTTAAGCAATCGTATACACATAATACCGCATGGGAGAGCAAAAAAAGAAAAAAAATAAGGGGGTTATTACCGAACCTATTAAAGTAAGAGATCTGAAAATTTCAGACCAAGGTTAAGATTCATGTGCCACTTTTCCAAGTTGAACAACCCCGGAAGTGGGAGAGAGACAAAGAGTGATTTTTCTCTGGATTCCAAGTGAGTGAAAAATTGCGATGAAAAAAGAAGTGCGAGTTTTATCAAGACCTATCATGTCTCTAGCACGAGTGGCTAAATCATTCAAAAGATCAATTTTGCAAAAGCAATTTATAAAGGAATTTATAAAACTGAGGGTCTAAATGTGTGAATTAAACTATAAGGGGATCAAAATCGAAATTGGAGTGAAACCGGGAGACCAAAAGTGTAATTTTACCTATAAAAAATGAAGCATTTACAGGAAACCACTCAGGCGTTGACACGTGACAGTCAACGTTTGAGATTAACGGTTAACATCCAAATCGGGCTTCCAGGACCAATTTCACAGGGATTTATAAAACTGGAGGACCAAATTTATGAATTAAATTATAGGGGGACCAAATCCATAATTGGAGATAAAGTGGGGGACCAATTTTGCAATTTTGCCAATATTTTATTGAGATAAAAAAATTATATTATTGATAACCTTTTTTTTTATGTCTTTCTATGACTCATACAGTAAATATTTTCTGCTTTTAATTTATTAATTAATACTTTAAGGATACATATTCACAAGACTCATTTCTATAAACGGAGGGTGTTTTATGTTTTCGTCACTTTTCTTCTTCACTGTCCTTTGTAGTGCCTTTATTATCCCAACACATGTTGTGTTTTAGCTATTTGCTAATATTGATTTTTTTCTTCTTCACTTTTTCTTTATAAAGTAAAGTTCTTGTAGAGAGATAAAGTTCCCTCCAAATTTTTCCTACATGTGCTAATTAAGTGTATTTTAATATAATTATTATAGATATAATTTACTAATATACTCCTAAAAAATAAGTAGATATGCATTAATAAATCCCTTCAAAATTATTATAATATTAACCTTTTTAAGTTCTAACCCATTCAATTTTTTTCCGAATAAACTATCATTTTAATCTTTACAGTCTATAACACTAACATTAGTCCCCAAAACTAATAAAATTTTAAACAAGTGTTTGGAATTTTTAGTTGTCTTATTTAACTCTCTAAACTAATTATTTATTATTGTTTTTGTCCTTATATTAATATTACTAGTATCAGTTAAGTCACACATTCTTTTAAATGTTAAATAAATGCGATTAACGTATTGAACTTTCAGAAACTTACTTAAAATTTTATTGATTTCAAAATACCAATGTAACAATATTACATATATACTTAAACTAAAATTATTATTTACTCAAAGCACCTCTAATGAACATCATTTAAAATGAAAACTTTGCATCCACTTATGGTTGTACATTATTTGACAAACCTAATTAGTAAATAGTATAAGAAATTATCAGGATTCATCCATTGGTAATCCATGCGCACAACGCACTTCTGATTATTACCAACATCTAAACAATATATTAATTAAATAAATAAAGAAATACTGCCAAGGTAAGGAATATACAATAAGAAAAATTAAAATCCTGTAACTATTGATTGATATTGATATGATAGAATAAAATTAATACACAATAACCGCACTTGTAAGCTAGTCGAAGCAAAATTCCCAAAATCGACACCACATGGCAATCCCTATTTCTTATCCCAAAACGGCGGCGTCTTGAATGGAATCCGAGGAAACGGGCTTAAACGGAGGAGGCGCGGCGTAACGCGCGGAGAAATTCCGTAACCCGTCGTAACCGTCACCATCGAAATACCCGTTATGCCCCTCGTCGAAGTTCAAGGAGTAACTCAAGGGGTCGTACTGGTACTTCCCCGCCGCGTGCCGGGCCCAGCCACTCCGGCTCCGGCTGAACCGCCGGATGAAGGTCTTCCACCGAGGCCCCGCCGCGAGCTCCGACCACTCCCGCACCTTCATAAAGGCCCTCACGCCGCCAGACCACCAACTCCCACTGGAACTCCCGGTTGCTGGTTGCGCCTCAGAGTGAGGGCTTGTCTCCGACCATGACGACGTGGCTCGCACGCGCTCCCACCACGCGAACCCGACGCTGACCGAGTGGCACCGGGAACCAAAGCAGCAGGGAAAGCAGAAGCTGCAGCGCGTGTTCGCTAAGAGAGAGTTTGACCTCTCTTCCCCGTCGCAGGTTAAATCAATCTCATTTTGTTGAGAATTCGACATTCAGAACTCTACCTTTTTTTTCTGTTTCAGAGTTTCAGTCACAGTGGGTAATATATATGGTAATGGATTTGGAACCCTAGTTGCCAACCCCAATCAATCATTCATGCTTATCCGTGACTAAGACTCAGTCAGCGCCCACAATACAATACTATACAACTGCGGTTTTACTGTTTTTCGTGACGTTGGTGATTGGGTAAGCAAAGAGTCTATGAGGCGTTGAAGTTCACGACTTTTTATGCATGTTGACAACATTTGCTGAGTTGGATCGTTGATTCGGTGTCAGACTGTCACTCTCAGTCTCATAGTCATGCATATCCACTTCATTGCTGGATCTTTGAGATGCCTTTTTGTCAGAATTATTAATACATTATTTCTATTCATACTGTAACGTATTTTTATGGTTATTTCCTTTTTATATCAGAATTTTAAAGTTTAATTGATAAAGTATTTTTTACTATTTTGAAATCCTAATTTTAGTAAAACCAAATTGATCCTAATTTTAAACTTTATTCAACCATTAATCCTTGAATCAGTGTTGTAACCAATTCATCGGTCTGGTTCTACATTATTTTTAACTTACTATATTTTAAATTAAAATCTCACTATTATTATTAGTGATACACGTATTAATGATCTCAATTAAATAAAGACATATTATTTTAAATATAGTATTTTTATTTTTGTTAAATATTTTTAATTTTATGTACATTAGTTATAAATATCTAATGGTATAAAGGAAAGATAGTATGTTTTTATAATGGTTTTTTAAAATATTTTTTCATTTTTTCTTATGTGTACAAGCCGTCGTATAATATTATTTTATAAAAATATTTTATTTTTTTTAATATTTATATAGATGTTGTATATTTATTGGGCCAAGACTAGAACAGATGAGAAAGAGCCCATAAGATCCACTAAGGGCCTAGCTCATAAACCCACCCATACCTTTCTCACTCTCAACATTTTCACGCTAAATACAAAAGGAGGGGGAAAAAAAGGAAGGGGAAGAGGAAGAGGAAAAAGAGAGACACGCACAAGATACAAATATGATAACTTTTGACGTTTAAGATAGTATACATTTTAAAATGTTGACAAAAATTTATAAAATATTTTATATAGATGTAGAATATTGTTGGTAAAGAAAAAGACATTAATCATTTCCCATTAATTTATAACTATGATAATCACAATTTAAAAAAAAAAGATATTTGTAATCATAACAAAAACATATATAATTTCTGCCTATATATCATAATCAGTCTTGGCTAACTATATCAACGAAAGCATCTTTGATAAAATTCAAAACAATTATTGACTTTATACAATATCCTACAATTTAGAAGCATCATTACTAAACTGTTGTCTAATGCTAATTCTCATTCTCCTGGCCTCTTTTACCATCATCCAGAAAGAGCATAGCTTCTAAATTTGATTCATCAAAAGACAACTTTGCCAATTCAAGAATTCAAACACCATCATCAAGTGGATCATGCTCTTTTTTATACAATTATGCCTTTCATCTTTTCTAGACAAAACTCGAAGGTTGGAATGCACATAAACCAAATATTCATTCCTTTTTGGATTTATTTTGTTTCTCTTCAAAGAATAAAGGAGTATGTATTCCAATTAATCAAAACATGAGGAAGAACGTGACTATACAAGAACCTTTAAGGCAAACTTTCAGATACATATCCGAAAGCATCCAAACCATTCTTATAAAAGAAAAAATCAAATAAAAAAGATTAGATACTTACCAATACATATCCAGAAAATTCTGAGAAATATATGAGAAGTATCTTAGAAAAAAAAAATGATTGTACACTTTTCAGACACAAATATAGGTCGGTTGATTAAGGAAAATACGTGAATTGTAAATTTCTTTACACTCTTCAATTTTCACTGATTAAAAAAGGTATTCGAGGAATATCAATATCCAAAACAGATACAACAATGATACTTTTTCTATTTTTGGAGTATCCGGACTTTCATAGAAAAAAGAAAAAAAAAAAAAAGAGCTGACGCTGAATGGTATTCAGAGACCCCCATCTCACAAACCGAAAAATAGTTTACAAATGATGATATGAGATTCTGAATGACATCCATGTATAATATAAACCCAACGAGTTCAAATATACAACCAACCAATAAATTCTCACCCGGGAAGAATGCCTAGATTTTGTATCTGTTAATATATTGAGTATCCTTTAAAAGCTACAGCTAAAGCCAACAGATGCATCCAATTGCCCCCACCAACCAATAAAAACCAATCACTCTAATCCCCTGTGCTCAGTTTCTGAGACCTAAAGCTGCTGCTACCAACATTCTTTACAATCAAAAGTCAGATTTAAAGCTATTTTCCTTAAATCCTGCTTTTGTACATCTTTTCAAAAACAACCATCAAAATTGTGCCTTTATCCTATCCTGGTGCCTAAAGTGTACTTTTTAAACATCATTCTCAAAACATACTTCTCTTTTCTCAAAAGGGGTTTCTGTAGAATATCTTGATTTAGGCCCTGAAGTAGCACCAAGACCCTCAAGTAATGCCATCACATCGACAGTGTCATCTAGGTAGTACCTAGCTTTGCTCGGTTTTTGTCCAACAGTGCATGCAAAGATTTGTGGTGCTGAGGATGAGGTAGTACTATAAGGTTTGGCTAATATGCTCTCAAACATGTCCTCATCAGATCTATCATCACCAATGCACAGTACAAAATCTGGCGATTTACCCTTCTTGGTTAGGGAAGAAAGAACTTCCTGTGCAACTGACCCTTTAGTAATGCCCTGTATGGTTGATTAGTCGATGTTAGCTTCTGAGAACAATAATAGGTTGCGCTTAGGGATGCTCCAAAAAACTAGTTTTAAAAAAATAACTAGTTATATAAAAGTAGGTATAAAACTATAACCCATTATATAGTTATGGGTATTTCAAATAACTTTTTTTATGTAAAAAAATAGGCATAAAACTATAACTAGTATTATAGAAATGGTTATTTCAAATAATTTATTTTTATTCATTCATAACTAATTATGTAATTGGTTTTAGATATAACTTGTTATATACCCATATTTTAAAACAAATAACTAGTTATATCAAACACCCATATTTTAAAAACTAGTTATAGTTATAATACCCACTAATAGTCTAGTTATTTATTAGGTATGATTATAGTTATGTAAATACTCAAATCATGAGCACCCTAGTTGTGATTTGAAGAGATAAAGTATATACCTGAGGCTTGACTTCAATAATGTGTTGTCCCTTTTTGACAACTACAGGCTCATTTGCAAGTACATTTTCAAGGTGATCCAGCAGCTCCATGGCTTGCCAAGATCCGAAATCAGGATCGGCGTCACGGTAATGCCATACCAAGGCACTCTCTTTGGTCTCTACAGAGGAGCCGTCTGTAGCCTCCATATAAGATCTCATCACAGGTTCAGCAATCTTTTTCCATGCAAAATCTGTATCTGCATGACTCATTTGCCAACTAGTATGTTTACCCCACCTATGGTAAAGATCAAACAAAAAAACCATCAGCTTAAAGAACTTGACAGTGACATGACAACCGCTATATCATAAGAAGCAGAAACACTCATATAAACATGTACTATAAGATAAAATCAAATTTTCACAGTACAGAAAATAATCAAAGATCAAACAGAAGTGAAAACTCCAACATAAACATGTATTAAAAGGAAAATTCAAAATTTCACAATACAGAACATAATAAGCCAATGCTGTAAGCCCTGGATAAAAACCAGTATCTATTCATTTTCATCTTTGCTTTGATTTTCTTTTAAGGGGTATATTCAGGTATGATTGGTATTATTTAAGGGATGCCACTATAATTAACAATTGAATAGCACATAACCAACTATAAAACACTAACCTTATGAAATAACCATGCTCAGCTGCTATACCAAGATTCTCACACTGATCAAACCATTCACTCAGTGAGGTTTTTCCCCTGCCACTAACAATAAACACAGTGTTTCTAACATCACTGCATATATTATTTAGCACAGATATGACTTCAGGACTGGGGGGTTTAACAATGGAAGCCTGAGGCACAACCGTACCATCATAATCCAAAAAGATTGCCCTGCAACTGCTCCTTTCATATGCAGGGACAATGTGGTCTATGGATAGCCTCCTGAAACTAGGAGATAGGGACAAAATTCTGAAGTTCAGGCCAAAGCCAAAGCCCCAGCATCGGTTATTATAATGATCCTTGCACGAGAACACTAGATCTTGCTCGAAGCTTCGAGCCCAGTATGCCACATCATGAGAACTAACATACCGATAGTGCTTTTCATGTCGAAGCTGCTTCTCTCCATCAGGCATTGTGATTGCCAAATTTAGTGCTTCAGCTACTGCATCAATATCCCACGGGTTTACCCTTATTGCCCCACTAAGAGATGGTGAGCAACCTATAAACTCAGAAACGACAAGTGCGCTTACACGTGGGGAGTCAGAAGCGATTTCTAAAGCTTCGTCCAGTTTAGAACTTCCCTGCCTACACACAGTGTACTTGTAAGGAACCAAATTCAAACCATCACGCACTGCATTCACAATGCAACATTCTGCCAAAGCATAATAGGCTGCCTTCTCGTAGAAAGGAACATGGCGATCAATGATGATGATAGGTTCATAACCTTCCAAACCAAACCTTTCATTTATCCTTTTGGCTGAAATGTAGGCCTCCTCCTTTGCATCCTCAACATCTTTGTCAGAACTACTTGGGGGATTTAAAATTTGGATCAATATTAATTCACCTTGCTGTTCTGGATATTGCTGCAGGAGTTGCTCCATGGCCAAGAATTTTAAACCGATACCTTTGAATAAGTCCATATCATCAACACCAACTATAAGCTTTTTCCCCTTAAATTGTTGGTGGATTTCTCTGACTTTGTTGGAAGAGGAAGGGTGATCTAAGGTAGATTGAAGTCGACCCATGTGAATCCCCGGAGGCAATATTTTAATGAATATTGTACGGCCAAAGTATTCAAGCCCTATGTAACCCCTCTTAGATTCATGTTCCAAGCCAAGCATTCGCCTGCAGCAGGAGAGAAAATGGCGAGCGTAATCAAAGGTGTGGAAACCAACTAAATCTGCATTAAGCAATGCTTTCAAAATTTCACCTCTGACAGGCAGAGTTTTATAAACTTCCGATGAAGGAAATGGACTGTGGAGGAAAAAACCAAGCCTGACTCGACTACACCGCTTTCGCAGAAATGTTGGAAGGACCATAAGATGATAATCATGAACCCATACATAATCATCTTCTGGATTAAGGACCTCCATGACTTTATCTGCAAATATCTTGTTAGCAGAAACATAAGCCTGCCACTGTGACCTATCAAAGCGGCGATTGCCTGGATACATGGGCAACATGTAATGGAATAGGGGCCACAATTGTTGCTTGCAGAAACCATCATGGAATTGTTTGTAGAGGTCTGAAGGAATAAAAGTAGGCACGCAATTGAATTCCTCCAGCAACTGAAGGGAAACTTTCTCTTGCTCATTTGCATCAACATCAGCCTTGAGAGATCCCACATAAACAACATCAGCCTCAGGTGAGAGACCATCCTTTAACTGCCAAAAAATTGAATCCTCGTCGTAACTGAAGCACCATTTGCCAGATACTTTATCCCTTTTTGCATTGAGAGGAAGAGAATTTGATACTATAATTATCTTGCGACGGTATTCTGATGAGAAAACACCTGAATCATCATCATTACTTTGTTTACCATCTCCACTAGACATGATTACTGGATCAGTCATAACTCGCGGAAGAGATCTGGGGGTCTGAGGGAAATTTAGCATATCCCCTGATACCAAATCCAACAAATTCAAGCATGACCTGGCCACCATCTTTACTTCAATTCCCAGTTTTTGAAGATATTTATAAGTATAGTCTTTTGTAGGAACAGGTACCCAGAACTAAAAATATCTTGTATAATTAACCCAAAGAAATGCAGTACCTGCAAAGATAGAAGAGAAATAGTTATTATCCCTATACAATGCAGCAGTATAGTTCACAAATACATAACTCAGCCATACTCCACAAGTTCATATGTTAGGTGATTTTAATATTGGCGGATAGTCACTGCTTTCAGTAGATGTGTTTACACCATGGATTGATTTTGAAAGTGCAGAACAAATAAATGTTATTTAGATAAGAGATAAGCACCTGAAAATTAATATTTAGTATTTACTATTGTTGAAATTAAAAGTCCAACAAGTGACAGAACCATTGAATAAGCAGCATATCAGACACATAGCAATACAGTTGCAAATTCTTCAAGCATTTTTGTGCGTAAGAAATCAGTAATCATGTGTGCATTACACAAGAAATAGAAAACATCAACTTACTTCTCAGTTACTAATTTGAAGAAGATGTAGTTGTATGTCACCATCAAGAGTTAAAAAGAATAAGAAAACAAGGCTCAGATAACTATCACCGCCAGATTTTCAGTATGTTTGGTTCAGCGTTACTTTCACAAAAATCAATTCACTTTTATGCGTTGATAATGAGGCAACTTCCTGGAACGTTAACTTTTACACATTTTTCATGTGCGTTCTCTGGTTTCAATGCAAAACGCTTTGTGTCCTATACTAAGATTTCGGCTTCAGGACGGTTAAGAGGTCCAAATGAAACAACTGGTTATCTCAACCCCACCAAAAGACCACTATATCTTCTAGAGGAGATCCAAATACACATTTTTCATCTCTGCCCCACCAAAAAAGATTAACTATAACACATTTTTCATGCACATTCTCTGCTTTCAGTGCAAAACCAAATATGCGCTTTGCGTCCTATACTAAGATTTCAGCTTCGAGACATACTGGTTAGGAAGTCTAAATGAAACAACTGGTTATCTCAGCCTTACCAAAAGACCACTATATCTTCAAGAGGAGATCCAAATACACGTTTTTCATCTCAGCCCCACCAAAAAACGTTAACTATAACATGTTTCTCATGCGCGTTCTCTGGTTTCAATGCAAAACCATATACACGCTTTTTATGTCCTATACTAAGATAGGACATACTGGTTAGGAGGTCCAAATGAAACAACTGGTTATCTCAGCCCCGCCAAAAGACCTCTATATCTTCTAGAGGAGGGTAAAAAGCAGATCATATCTCTCCAAATCAGGTATTATAACAAAATCCATCTCCATCCCTAAACCACAGGAGTCACCTCATTTTAGGGTTATTCACTGGCCGCACTATGCCACTGCCCCAAGAGCATTAGGCATTAGCACCCGTAACCATTCTGCCTATAATCAGGAATGCCCCTTTCTCTGATTGTGGGATGAAAATTTATTATTATGACCTTTTCAATTACAAATTTTTCTGTTAAACCTCCCAATCTTCAAAATAAAAATAAATTGGATCCTCTCTTTCCGAAAAAAAGAAGAAAATCATAGATAACAAAAATATGGGTTTAGTGGGTCCAACACTAATTCTCAGCCGATTCAACCAAATATTCATATTCATCAAACCAAAACAAAAAGGTATGAAAGATTAAATTGCATATAAGAAAAACCACATGTTTACCTGGACTTATCTCAGACACAAGCAATTAATCTCAAGAATGCCTGTTCATATACGATCTTTGATCGTCCAATTCTACAGAAGCACATTCAGATTTAATCAGAAACACAGAATCACTAACTTAAAAACAAGAAGATACTCACAATCAAAAAGCATATAAGAAACCTCCACAACTATATCTAGATTAGACTTTCAAACATGAACATCACTTTTCAATCACTAGCCTTTCAAGCGATTGACCTTTGCCTCTCATATGAAGCTTGTGAAAACAAGAACCTTTTGGACGGCTAGGTATAATACTTCTAAGCAGCCAACAACTCCTTCACTTCAATTCAAATATATAACACTCGAATTCAGCAAAACCCTTTATTAGCTTTTCGCAATTAGGAAACCAAATAAATTCACCCAATTCCTATGAATGGGAATAAAAATGTGGCAAGTTAATCGGAACGCTAAAGGACGTCCACACAAAAATTAAATTATTTAGCAGGCTTTATTCGTCAATAATCACTCACTGTATAAAAGACTTGATTTTTACATATTGCATTTCAAATTTTTTTTGTTTCCTTATTATAAAATTTCAAGCAATATGTAGCAGCATTTTTTACATCCACATGCATGTAACAATCTTGTTTTACATTTTTTTTTTCATTTGTCTCTGAGCAAAAAAATACTTTCTCCCCAAGCAAACAGCTTCAAATGCAAATAACAACAGAATCAAGAAACACAGAGAAGAACATGCATTTACCTTATCCAAACAACACAGGATTAACACCCAGGGAGAGAGAGATAGAGAGAGAGAGAAGAAGAAGAAAGATTCAAAAAAACTAATTAAGGTCCCTACAATCCCAGAGGAAGCAATTAAAATGGAAAACAAAAGTTCTTATCTTGGAGAAGATAATTCAAACCAAAAACAGAACAAGTCAATGAAATAATCTCAACTAGTCATTTTACCTTCTTCGCTATCTCAACAACCAACAAGAGCTTTTCTTCGATATGTATGTACTACTGAAACAACAAAAGCGAGAATATACAGCTGTGAACTCGAATTGTTGAAAAGAACTTGCAATGAATGAAAAAAATTGTTAGCAAAAAGAAAATAAGAAAGATTGTTTCGAGATAAATACGAAATATGGGATAAGTCATAAGTGTGTTAGGTTCGAAACTGGTGAGATTTTGTAGGAGTTTTTATCATGGTAAGGATTCTAAAATCTAAACCGACCCAAAAAAGAAAAATAATATTAATAATAACAACAACAGGAGGTATTATTATTATTATTATTATTATTAAGGTGGAAAATGAAGAAAAACAAATATGTTGGGAATTTTGTATCCGACGAGGTTCCGTTTGGTTTGGGTGCCACTGTTTTTTGTCAAACTGGAGAATAGAAAGGTGTTTTCGTTCAACAAAGGATGCTGTCGGAGACAACGGATTAGAAAGAAAGTCAGAAAAGAGAAGCAAAAAATAGTTGCACACATTTTTGTAATTTATTATTATGGAGAGAGAGAAAGAGAGACCATCACAGTTGGATATTGCAAAATCTAGGTGGTCTTACGCTGTCACTATGATCCTCGAGACTTTTGGTGCCCAAACTGCCCTTGTACTCCATCCATTTTTTCATGACATTTTCATGTGGAAGCTATTAATTGTAACTGTTTATTGGGAGAAATTCTTGAATAAATATATAATATGATTTGTGCTCTACGCATTAGGCACATTAAATTATTACATAAATGCTTTGTACGCACGGACATTTTATTTTAATGATGTGTCACTTTTAAATTGATTTTGTGTATCAATATACTTATGCTTATCAATTGTTATATATACTGGTTGAAACACAAATACTAATCTTATTTATGAGGGTCTGTTAAAGCTAGAGATTTACATTAAAGAGTAAAATCAGACATTAAAGTCTTTGCTCGACGGTAATTCAAGGATTGGGATTGCGATTATGTGTGATTAATTACGAAGTTGTTTAACTTTAGAGTATTAGTTTTAATTTATAATTATAATTTCTCACTTTAATCTTTAAAAGAAATATTATTTTAAAGGATAATAATAGGACTCGCTTTTTTAACTTAAAAAAGTCATTTTAAAAAAACGTGATATATTTTTAAAAGATTCCTATATGAGTAAAAATTATTTTGTGATCAAGAAATATAACTCAGTTGGTTAAAAAAACTTTAAAAATACCTTAAAGAATTATATTTGTTAGGAAAAAAAACTACTTTTTGTTCAAAAGAATTAATACTAAAAACAACAATTAAACATTTTTATTTAACATAATAATTTTATATAATAATTATTTTTAAAAAGTACTTTATAAATAATTAAAATTTTCCATTGAAAATAATTATATAAATATTTATATATTAAAGATTACATCATAATTATCAATTAATTATATTAAAAATTAAACATTTACACTTTAACCCCTTGTCACGTCCACACAACCACTCTAAGACTTGCAAATTTTTTGCCTAGATCAGATACCTCCCCCTCTATCTCTCATTTGTGGGAGTTGTTTCCAAGTGAACTAGTAATCTTGAATTTAAGCACATGGAACATAAATCTTATATTTAACTTGTGTAATACTGTAGTGAGGATATTTTGTAAGGATTCCAATTAATTATATATTGACAAAATGTACAACAACTCAATTAATAGGACAACTTTTTGCCTCCTATATGAGAAATGCCTTATTTTTACAAAAATACTATTAACAATATTTCAATTAAAAAATTATTAAAAATCATGATAAGAATGTATTAGTAATATTATTTAAGAAAATTATCGAGTAGCTCAGTAAAAAATGTGAAATTAAGTATATCTTTGTGAAATTATTTTCATACAATAATTTATATTTTTATACCGCCATGAAAAGGATAGGAAGAAAAGAGATAAAACTAAAGTATGTTATAATAACTTGTAATTGATGCAATGGAGATGGAGATAAAGAAAAAAAAAAGCATTATATTGTATAAATAATATAATTTTTATATTTTTTAAATAATTTTGTTTACTCTTAATTTATATAATCTGCTCTAATAAAAAATAGAATTTTATAATATGCATGTAATCTTAAAGAAACGGGACTACTAAAAGAATGTTTTTTTATATAAAAAAAAGCATTATCTTTTTTGTTTGTTTAGAAAACCGGGTAAAACAGACATTTCAACCTTAGGTACGAATATTGAAGGATAAATAAAAATGCTTAGAAATGAGTTAATGACGTTGTTGGAGTAGATAACCTCTCTTGGACAATTTCCTAAAACTAATAATGTAAAAGTAAAGTCTTCATTATCAGGATAAACAATAAATTTTGGAAAAGCGATTCTTCGCGTTTCTTTACAATTGACTTTGAATTTGAGTTGATATACATTCGTTTTTATATAAAATAATGATGAAAACAATTGACCATGTCAGAACACCTCAACGTTAAATTGTTGAAAACACGTCTAAATTTAAAATTTTGAAGTGATGTGTTTCCTGCCATGCGGATAAACATAGACTTGTCCCACAAAGTCATGGCAATAATAAAATGCAAAATAGGGGACTCGGGTTCAACAAGCCATGTAGGTTGTTGGAATGTTCCTTTAGTTTATCTGCTTCACCTATTTTAATCTCACATACACGTGTAAAATTGGAAGAGAGAAAGATAACCTAAAAAAACAGTATACATATCCTCTTTTAAGTTTTTGAATTTTAGGGGTGTCCTACACTACAAACCTTTAAATTTAATCGTTTATGTATTAACGTGTTTTTACGGAATATATACCATCTAACCACTTGTAATATTATTCAACCAAATAATTGAATAAAAGAACAAAAACTTATATACAAAAATTACAATAACTAAATTTAAATTCTTGCTTTAATACCTTAACAAATATATAAATAGTTTGATCTTAATTAAGTTTATTTTCACATCTTCTTAAAAAAAATTCTTATATTTCCCTTTTGTTAATTAGTTTTATAATATTTTATAACTAAAGAGTTTGAGACATTGTTGAGTATTTGTTATTCCTTTTCATTTATTTTTTAAAATTTAGGATAGTTAGTTAACATCCTATCTCAAGCATCCTCACATGCATAACATTGTAGTATTATAATAAATGAAAGATCAAAATAGATTTTTAAAATTGGGATCCTTTCCTTTTGAATTGCTATTAAAAGAGTAATATTTTTTTTTTAAGAAATGAGACCCTTAGCTTATCAGTAATTTTCTTTGGAACCGTTAGCAAAGAGGTGATATCATTATAAAAACAAAACTAAGGATCCTTGGGAATTACTAATAAAGGACACCTCGATCTTTAATAACATATAGTGATTTTATTAATTAGAATTTAAGTAGACAACTTAGGTTGTTTTACACAAATTAAAAAATAATAATAAACAAATGAAAGATAACAGTTATTTTATAAAATTAATTTTTTATTATCATTAATTTATTTATAAATTTTATTAATCATTATTAATATTATTAGGAATATAAGTAAAAAAAAAAACTAATGTTACATTGAAAAATTAAAATGATAATTATTTTAAAATATTTTTTTTTACGTGACAATTACAATAGAACGGGAGGAGTATTTTTTTTAGAATAACAAGATTAAATAAAACCTAAGACTTTAGACATTTACTAAAGTTTAAAATAAAGCCTTTGTCACTAAGTTAATTCTAGTGAATTTAATAAGGTTTAAAATTTAAGTACACCTTATTTTTCTCTTTAGTTGTTAGCAAGGATCATTGTGTCTCAATATGGCGGAAGGATTTGTTAGTCATTAGTCAATCTGTCTCAATATGGTTGCTTGTATGCAGAGGTTACTTGGTCAGTTTCCTTTACATTATTATGGTGTAGGGATTTGTGTTTTATAGAATATGCCAATCATGTGTCATCGTTATGGTTTTCTGATCAATGTGTCTCAAGAAAGGTTAGAAATGGAGACCAAGTCCATTTTTTACACGATGCTTGGAATGGATATGATAGCCTGGAAATTTCTGTTCTCATTTGTTCCAAATCTCTCTTGACGAGGATGCTTGTGTGATTGAAATGGTGAATGGTTCAATAATAAGTGGTGTGGGTAATGAAGGTAAAGGAGGGATCTCTTTGTATGGGAAGAGTGATAGTTGGCCGATCTGTTGAACGTTTTGAATTCTTTTCACATGTGTTGGGTCTATTGATTGTTATATTTTTGTTGAATGTGTTTTCAGTAATGTTTATTGATTGAATATAATTATTTTTTTAAAAATTTTAATGTTTTGTTTTTGCATTTGTATTTTTGATTCATTTCTTTGAAATATTTATTTTTTATGATTAGTTGTTTGATAAAATGTCTCATTCAAGAGTTGTATTTTCTTCAAGTGTTAACAATAATGAAGTAAGAGTCAAATATTAAAGAAAAAACTGTTATTACCTTAAAAAAGATCCGTCATTGATTTTTTTATTGAATATTCAATAAAAGTATTTGGACAATCTCATTTACTCACATATTTTAATATAATTGATGTTAGTTAACGAAATTAAAGAATGGCATAAAAGTAATGTAAAAAAAAAATTTAAGATGTAATTTGAGAAAAACATAGAGTAGGAATGTTTTTCTCCTTTCTTGATTGGTGTGTTGATCTTGTAACATTTCTGAATTTATTTATTTGAAATGATCTTATAAGACTTTTAAATGGATTACAGCAGCACTGCTACTTTGTCCATTAATAAAAAAAAACTTTTTGCTTATTAAAATTTTAATTTAAAATATGATATGCAATATTAAAATTTAATTGAATACTTTAACTAAGACTTAAGTTGAAAAAGATCAATTAATTGAGACTAAATAGTAGAAATACAAGGGAACTAATAATTCTTTTTATTAAATCCAAGGATAAAATAATAATTTTACATTGATATTTTTTTACTGCATACTTGATACTTTAATAATTTTTGTGATTCAAAAAAAAAAAACTCAATATTCATATTTTATATGTTTTCGAGAAAGAACTATGGTCCATTATCTAACAAAATTAGATACACATTTACGCAGGTTCCATTTTAATTTATTTTTTTAGAGAAAGGTTTCATTTTAATTAAATCCCATAAAATATGTTTTGTGAAAATAAAGTGTGACATTATTGATAATATTTTCTAAAATTTGATCTCTAAATTCGGATATATGAAACAACATTTATGATTTATTAGTACATGTCAGTTCTTAGTTTATGACTTGAGTGAGAGATATCTTCATCTTCACCCTAAAACAATTGTGTTCGTACCTGAATATTTATTTGTGCAAGAATAACTGACCCACACCAACGTCACCCGGATTATGCAAAGAGAATTAGAGACCCAAATAACCAAAATAATTGTAAACCGCGTCACGTCAAACCACGCATTAGACTTTTTTTTCAACAATTTTTGTAAAAACTACCCATCAACGCTCGTCAGCTGATAGTGTGTGATTAATATTTTAGTAATATTCTTTTTTATATTTTTTTCTTAATTTTTAAAGATTAATAGATAATTTTGAATATTTAGAATATTAAATACCTATAGCTTTAACTTTTTGTTTATTTTGTGCTCACGGATATTTATTAGCAAAATTTGAAAAAACAAACATTTGCAAAAACAGGGGATATACAATAAATAACTAAAAAAATATAGAGCTACAAACTATGTATTTTTATATTTACATTTGCTTGATTTGAACATTTCCTATTTGAAATATATGCTTGATTAATATATTTTGAATTTTTAACGTTATTTTAATCCTGTCAAGAAGGAATTGATGATTTTAAAAAATAAAAAGGAAGAAGGAATTACTTAAAACTCAAGTGTGCACGCATTTATAGAATTTGGACGTAAGTTTGAAGAACAAGAAACTTGGCGAAGAGAGGGCACGGGATTTGATTGGAAGACTGAAACCCTTAGATTCTGGATTCTGCCAATTACGGGTGTTTATGGTGTCAGTGACGAACCCAACTCGACCAAATGAATTGGATATTTTTTAAATGTTAATTTAATTCAATTAAATTTGATGTTGGATAACAGATTTTATATTTTATATCCTGATTCAACTAAATCTAACTATATATATTATTTTAACGATAATAATATTAATAAATAATAATAAAAAGTAATTTTTGAGTCAATTGTTAAAGGATATATAGTACTAAATGATTTTCGTTATATCATAGGTCTTGAGTCTTTAATTTATTATTATATCAATAAAAAATTTGATTAAATAAGATTATATTTTAGTTGGTTGTATTCTCATTTGCTTTGTTTGTATAATAATAATAATCCTATAAGATTTAGGATTATTTGAAAGTTTTCTAAATAATAGATATTAATTAAAATTTTAGATTATATCTCAGTTATATTTTAATTGAGTATATTTTGTTGTTGATATTTTTTTTCTTTATATTGCACTTAGATAAATGACAAATGAAAGTTGTATTGGAAGAGTCAATGCCTCAAGTCCTCTATCACCACTTACTTCTTAGTGTCCTATTGTATCTGTTGAAGCACCATCACTAGTGTTAGATGTTCCTAAACAACAAGGGCCAAAAGCTCCATCTTCACAAGCAATAAAACTCCTTCTAGTGTTTGGGTTCATTTTGATAGGATAAATGATGATGTTTTTTTGGTAAGTATTGTTGCAAATCATATAAGTTTAATAATTTTAAGTATGGAATCACTAATTTGATAGAAGCATGCGAGTCAGAAAAATTCTAGTAGACAGGTTGATAAAAAACAAATGACTATTGTTCTTGGAAAGGGATGTGAGGGTGAACCTAACGTTGTAAGTATGAAACTTGTTAAATTCAATTAAGAATAGACTCTTATAACACTTGTAATGATAATAATTATAGATGAACTTTCTTTTAAATTTGTTGAAAATGAAGGGTTTAAGAAGTTTATTCAAATTTTTAAAATTTGCAATTTTTTTTAAAATGTTGTGATCCAATTGACCTAATTCATTAATAACCGAATTGGTTTGATTTGGAAAATTTGTCAAATCCAATCCGAAATTTTTTGATCGGAGGTGATGAATTTAGTCAAATCCGACCCAACCCAACCGGTGTACACTCCTAGTGGCATGGCAATGGAACAACAAAACAATGTAAATGAGACTTGTTTAGGGGAAAAAAGAAGAAAAAATCAAAGTATTTTATTATTTTTTGGTGAACATGAGTATCATTTAGCTGAAAGTTAGACAAATTTGATCTATTCAAAAAATAATATTTTTCGATAAATATTTTTTTATATGAACTTCTTTCTCTTCTAATTAAATATTTATCTCTATAATTAATTAGAGACATTTTGATCTAAAAGTGATTAATAAAAAAATAATATAAATTATTTCTTATAAAAAAGAATAGACATCACTTTTTATTTTATTTGAGTCTTATAAATGATAAGTATGTGTCAACTATAGCTTCCTTTGTTAATATATATGTGAATATTTTATTATGGTGTTTATTTATGGATTTCCTTTGGTATGTATATTTTGTTGGAAATGACGTGGAACGTGAGAGAGTCTTGCAAAGCACAGTCTCCGTCTAGTCCTTATCCATTAAAATGTAGCCATAGAAATTAGAATACAACTTAAGATTCGAAACTTCCACTCTTATCCTGTTTGGTTTGACCTCAACCTAGAACCATAACTCATAAGACACGCTTAAGAGCGTTCATCATTTTGTTCTTTTTTCCTTTTTATGATTTAATTTTGAATTCCTTGATGCTTCTTCTCTCCGTCACTATCTCCTCCCCAGTTCAATAATTTTGGTTACTGCTTCTTAGAACGCAGCAGGTCTCATTGGATATGATTGGGACTACTTCATTATAAGTACTGTTTTAAAAAATGATGTCAAGGAAATGCATGTATTGCTAATGTAAAAGGGATATAAAAAATTGAGTTTAATGATAATCACTTCTAATGTGAGTAATGTCATTGGTTTATTAAATACATTCTTAAACAACAATAGACGGCCCTCATAATAAAAGATATACGCAAATTTCATAACAAGGTTTGTCATTTTAGTTCTTTTTTTGCTACCTTAAAGGACTAAGAGCATCTTGAAGGATCTTTATATAAACAATCTAATTTAAATAACTTTTATTTTTAAGCTACTTTCATGAGCAATAATTATTTATATAAGTAATTCTCTATTTTTAAGCAATTTAAAATCACATATGACACATTAAAATAATATTTTTTTTATAAAGAACTCATTAAGCTATTTTCATTTCATTGAAGATGTTATGAGGCCAAGAAAGTTAGATCTTAATTCTTATTATTCTTTACTGATATATTATTTAGGAACGTATAGCGTCAAAAAAATTGAAAAATTAATTTAATATTTTATGTTTGAACAATTTTACTAAATAATTGAATTATAAATTAATTAAATATTTGGAATTCAAATATAAAAAAATTGGAGTGATGAGAAACAAACTAAAAGATTTTTCTTAATTAACTAATAATTAAACTAACTAGGAAATATTAAATAAAGTGTGAGTAATAATTAATTTGAAATAATTGTGTTTACTAAGAAGGATGGATTCTAGGAAATTGATAAATTTTAGTTAAGATATGAGTTAAGTAAACACACACGAGTAATAATAGACATAAATAAATATAGATTCTCTTAAGAATTTCCGAAATGATCGAGTTTTTTTTTTATAATAAACTCATTATTCTTTACGTTATCATTTTGGTTTTGACTTTGGAGAAGGGATTTGAATGTTTGTTTTCTGAATCAATAATCAATAAATAAAAATAAAACTAAACAGGCCGAACTGCGAACTGTCTTTTTTTTTCTTCTTAAATTTTCACGTATTTGAATGATAATGGTCCAAATGATAGCTTGCGTCTCATTTTGGGTCGGATGATACTTCACGATAGCTTAAATCTGATCCACCAATAGCTTGTGCGCTTGGGCCTATGCCAATGAAAAATATTTAATGAAGAAAAGACAAAAAAATTAAAATAAGTTGAGGCGAATAAGACTTGAGCATGTTGGGTTTATCATCTAACTTGGTGTGCACAAATTTCAAGACAAAATCCAATGGCTCTGGAAACTGAATACAAAACGAAGAGTGTAAATGTTTTTGTAGAAGTCCTTTTACTACTAACTACTCAGTTAACCGTGAGTATGCATGGGTCTGTTTTTTTTTTAATTAGATTAAAAAGTAAAATACTCTAAAAAGTATTAAAATTATAAGAAAAAGCATAAAAAGTTATTTATATTTTTTTAAAATTATTTTTTGTGAATAAAAGAAGTTAGATCTTCTTCATTTCTACTATAAAGACTAACCTTCCATCATGTATAGGCTGTTAATCAATAAAATATTTCTCATCTCATGTATTTTTGTTCTCTTTCTTTTTTCTGTTTTTACATTTAATAGTATTTTTTTTTTTCAAAATTTTCATTTTATCCCTGTTTATATCACATGTCAACAATATAAGATGTTTCAAAAGAGATATTAAAAGAGAATTTTCACGGTGTCCCAACAAATTGTGAGTATTTTGACCCTGTTATCTTTTAATCAATAAAATTATCATGTCATTTATTTTCTCATTGATTGATTTCTTTGTTTTTTTTACAAATTAGTTCTTGATTAATCAAAATATTTTAAAGAAAATTTAAAATTACAACTATTTCAATCAAAATCTTTGATTAAATATAAATTTAAGTGATTGTTAGGCTTAAGAAAAATATTTTGTATTAATATTGGTGAAATAAGTTAGAGTTTATACTTTTAAAATTATGTTTAATCAAAGTTTTATAATTTAAAATAATTATAATTTTAATTTTTAAAAAATTAATCAAGGACTAATTTAAAAAAAATATAAAAAAAGTTAATTAATGAAAAAGACATATGATATGAAAATTTTATTGGCTAAAAAAATATAATATCCAAACCCTCATATTCTTTTGGGTACCATAAAAACTCTCGTATACAAATTGTGCTAAAAATTTATTTACCGACTAAAATTGGAAATGTTACTAGGGATTGCTTATCTTCGCTCGGTTATTTTTTTGGGTGCTTTGATTAAAAAGTAAAATATTCCAAAAAAGATAAAAAACTGTAATAAAAAGTATAAAAAATTATTTGTATTTTTTTTTTCAATCAACTTTTTGGTGAATAAAAGAAATTAGATAAGATGTCTCAAAAGAGATATCAAAAAAGAATTCCCACTCTGTCCTTAAAAATTTTGAGGATTTTGATACTGTTAATTATCTTCTAATTGATTGATTTTTTTTAATTAGTTTTTTATTATTTAAAATATTTTTAACGTGTCAATAATATAAGATATTTATTTTGAACTTTTTGATGGTCTATTCTTTTATATATATAGCTAGAAATTTAAAATTACAACTAAAATTTTTTAAGGGTCATTTTTTCTTTATATTTAAGATATAAGAAAAAATT
Source organism: Glycine soja (assembly GCF_004193775.1). Taxonomy (NCBI): domain Eukaryota; kingdom Viridiplantae; phylum Streptophyta; class Magnoliopsida; order Fabales; family Fabaceae; genus Glycine; species Glycine soja. The sequence continues at coordinate 15,969,162 of NC_041007.1, read as the reverse complement.
ATTTTGAAACAAATTTTAAAAAATTAAAATATTATTATCAGTCTAAAAAAATCGATCCAATTAAGACACTGGATCAGTGATCAAACTAAAAAATTTATATATATATATATATATATATATATATCTGCACTCACACATTTAATTTTATGCGCAACAATATGAACAGATAAAACTGCACTAAGTGCACTTACAATATCAATTACATGTCCAAACCAATTCTAAGCAAATGGACAAAAGTGAACAACAAAATAATAATATTATATAACAGGAGATTAAATATAAATTTAAGTAAAATAAATTAGAGTTCCTACTTTTAAACTTATGTTTAATCAAATTTTTATAATTTAAAATAGTTGTGATTTTAATTTTAAAAAAATTAATCAAGGACTAATTTGAAAAAAATGTATATAAAAAAGTTAATTAATGAAAAGACATATAATATTACAATTTTATTGGTTAAAAAAATATAGTACCAAAACTCTCATATTTTTTTGGGTTTCATAAAAACTCTCTCGTATACAAATTGTGCTGAAAATTTATTTACAGACTAAAATTGAATTTTATAGAATTGTTTAAAGATAAAAAAAAACATATTCAACCTTAATTTTTAATATGAATTTTAATCATTTTTTTGTTATTGATTTTTTAATTATCATTTTATTTCATATATATTTTGTGCATCTTTGTTTTATCTCTTGTGAATTTTAAACAATTGTATAAGAATAATTTTTTCAAACGAAAATAGATAAGTCAGAGATCTGTCTAAAGTACACACAATAATTTTTTAGGTGGAATCTGTATGTTCTTGTTTTATTTTGCTGTATAGGACCCGTGTCAATGCACCGTTTAAAAAAAAGTGAGAGAATGATGGAATGAGAGAGAAGGTAAAAGTGGAAGAAAAAAAATCTCACTTTTGTGTTCATAGCACGTGGCGGCAGTTGGCTGGATAAAAAGAAAGACGGATGAAAAGTTTAGATTGTTTCTGATTAAGCACTGTTAATAATATAATATACATATATCTATAGATGTTTGTTTACAATGGTAAATCAACACATGCATGCGTAGGTCTAATTTTTTTAAAAGAAATTCAAAATCCAAGCCTAATCTTTCATGGGTCGTAGGCTTTTCTTATATGCATAATTGAGAAATGTTATTAACATATTTTTCAATACATTTTTTTAACATATTCTTTTCATTGATAACATAATTTTTAATAAATTTAATTAATAATAAGTGTGTATTAAGAAAAATTTGTTACAAAGTATACTACTAGCCTTCTTTACATAATATTACTATAATAATTTATATTCATGACAATGTTTGACTTTGTAATGAATAGAAAACAATTGTTTTGTTACAATGAATTGTGATTTTTATTATGTTAATTTTTTAGGTTAAATTATAATTTTTGTTCTCCTAAGACTTGTTTGGAGTGATTTTCAGTTTTGAATTTCAAAATTTTAAAAAATAACAACCAAATTTTAGTTTTAATTTCAAAAAAATTTTAAATCAGTTTTAAAAATATAATTAGTTTTAAATAAACTCATTTTAAAAATTGCATATCCTATTAAAATTAGTTTAAGAGTTTTTTTTATGTGGTGATGACGAAAATGGTGATGATAGTGATGTCAACAACAATGACAGTGATAGAGATATCAGTGGTGATCATAGTGGCAATGACGGCGATGGTAGTAGAGGTGATATTGGTGGTGGTGGCAATGACGATGTGGTGGTAGTAGCAGTGTTAGTGGTGACAACCAATGGTTGTGGTGGAAGCAACGTCGGTGGTGTTGGTGATGATAATGGTGGCAGTGACGGTATTGGGGTGGTAGTGGAAGCGGTGTTGGTGGTGGTTGTGGTGACAGTGATAATGGTGATGGGGTGGTATTGTTGGTAGTGGTGATGGTAACAGAGGTGGTATTGTTGGTAGTGGTGGCTGATTGAACATTTGTAGTTTAATATTTTTCTATTTTTCTTAGCTCAATTGACATCTCTTTGACCCTTATTTTTTCATCTTAACTTAGTTTGGTATAAGGCAAATGATTAAGCTTAATTGAGAATTGTAGTTAATTTTTAGATTTCGTGCTTACTTGACCTATCGGTCTTGTGCAGGGCCTAGAGGACATTATATAACTACAAATGGAACATGTGAGTAGTCCCTCAAAGATGAGAAAAAGATCTTCAATTTTGTCATAAATAAGCTTTGGTCAATTCTTCCATCTCGAGGGTCAAATTAAGTTTGGAAGTTAGAATCTTTGCATTTGAATAATTGGGCTGCGAGTTGGGCTTTTGTTTGGTGTAATTAGTTTAATTAGATAGATTAGATGGAACTAATCAAGGCTCATCCATTCCTTCTGGTTAGTGTTAGTTAGTAAGTTAGTTACTAGTCACTATATATACTAGTGTTAGTTAATTAGTTAGTTAGAGGGGAGTGACTTCATTTTGTACAAAACTTATTGTGCAAACTTTCTCTTTTCTCTCTTTTTTTCTCAATTGTTCTTCATTCTTCTTCATCTTTTCAATTATGTTTTTCCATGCTGAATTTGAGTTCTGGTTTGACATCTCTAATCTTTGTGAATGTTCATCTTTCTCTTAAATCCTATTTTCATTTTTCATGATTATGATTAGGATTGAAAACATATTAGGTTATGGATTCATTTCCTAATTTTAAAATTTAATCACATAAGATAATTATATTAGTTATTTATCATTAGTGAGTTTTATTTTATGTGATCAAATTAAGTGAGTCCGTTAGACAACTAAATTAGATGATATGGACTTAAATGAACAGATGTTAGTGTTGTCCCATTAGGGAATAATGAGAACCCTGTTAGGTTAACACACTATAAGAAGACTATGATCTCCAATATATCGAGTCATTACATATAGTTTTTCTTTTCTCCATCTGAAGAGTTACGAATGTCCTATTAGGGAATAAAGAGGTTCCGATCGAGGAAGAATCATGAAGCCACCGGTTACGCTATTAGCCGGTTATCCGTTCCGTAACAGATCCTAAGAAAAGTACATAGATCAGAAATCACCTATGGATTCAGATTTCACTGCATTTGTTTGATCAATCATTATGGATCCAGATATTCCTAAAACTCCTTTTGATAATCTAACGTAATGTGTTCCTAGTGGTTATATTGATATTTTATAAGGATCCTTTAAAATTTCAACACGAACAACCTGCGTTGAGTTCATTTTCATATATAATGGTTGTTTCATTTTTGATTTGTTTTCGTTCACAAATCTAGTGATGGTGCTTGATGTTCAATGGTAAAAAAGAAGGAAGCTTTGTCTTCCTCCGTTGAGTAGTGACAACGATGGTGAAGCAAAAGTTGCAGTGGTGGTGGTAGTGGTGACGGGTGTTGGAGAAAAAAGGTAATTGGAGACTGAAGGGAGAAGTTCCAACGAGAGAGAAAAAAGAAAAAAAAATCTTGTTTTTTATTTTATTTTATCTGGTGTGGATAATTCCATCTTAGTCCATATTTATTTTAACAATTAATTTTAATGCCAATATATCTAACGACTAAAATATCCTTTTGCATGATGCGTAAAAAGTTTAACTCACACACCGTAGCTTTCATCTTAGATGGGTGTCAAAGAAAAGGATTAACAAGGGAACAAAGATAAGGACAATAATGGTAATGTAAAAAAGAATGAATTATTTTAAATGATGTATCATTATATTAGTGATGGGACAAGATAAAACACATCTTATTTGAACTCATCATATTTGAACTCATCAGGAGAGAAAAAAGGCAATGTAATAATCATATATTATATTGACTTAAATATATTTTTTGTTGCGGTAAATTAATGTTTTTTTATTTTTGTCCTTGTAAATTTATTTTTTTAGCTTTAGTTCTTGTAAAATATGTTTGTTATGTTTTTTCGTTTTTAAAAAATTTTAAATAATATTTTTTTATTTAAAATATTATCTAAAATGTCTTACATATAAAAAATAAAATAAATATATTTTGTAAGGAGTTAAAAGCGCTAAATTACAGGAAAAGATATATTTAAGCCAATATATTTAAGGAGAGGAGATCTAGTGTAATTAATTGTTAATTTTTTCATCCAACTATTTCATTATTTTTGAATGTAGATGTACCCAGTCCCTAGGCTGTATAAATAATTAACTCGTGTAACAAAAAAAAAAAAAGAGTAGAAAAATAATAAACATACGGAGAGAGCTGCCCGATGCACTATATGATGTATAGTCAACGATGGTCATTTAGATGTGGTGGTCAATCTCGAACACAAAATTGGGGAGTTGATTCCACGTTGTGTAATCATTGAGTGTTCCATAGTTTCAACTTTCAACCACTGAGAACATGTCATGCAAACCAACCTTAAAAAAGTTTAACATTTTCACGTGAAAAGGAAGGAAAATCTTCCAGGAACATGCATTTCCGTTTGGGTTGGATTGTGTTTCCAAATTGCTGACTTTCATGGAGACAAACTAGCCATGATCGATGTGCTTATACTAATTTGAGCTAATTTTAGATATAGACACACACCAACCTCCCATGGGTTTAGGATTAATTGGGGGCATGCACATAGGTTGCAAATTCAGAGTGATTGACGTCAGCCCTAGTTGAAGTTCAAGTGTTCAATAGCATACATACCTGTCGAATTCTGGGTTGGTTCTAATCTGAGGAGAAGCAGCCCTCACTGGTGAGAAGTTGGAGTTATACAGACCCGACATCGCTCAACCTAAACCAGACCGGCCGTTGTAGGTTTAGTTTAGTGTCTGTGTCGTCAAATGCAACCACTATCTCAAATTTACACCCAACAAAACAAATCCTTATTTATTTATTTATTTATTTCCCTTTTAATTAATTAGTATTACTTGTTTGTCCACAAGCTGCGTTGTATTACTGAAAAGGAAAATATAGTAGTGAGAAAATTGGAAACTAATGCTTGAATGAATTAAAGCGGTAAAAGATAGATGATGGATATTTGTGGTGCAGAGGATTATGACAGTTGTTGGAGAGAGGTAAGTAACGAAGCGAGGTGAAGAAGAAGATTTGACCGTGAAGCATGTGGAGACACTTGTTGGGCATGCAGAGAAACAACACCACAACACAAGGGGTTGTGGGTTGTGTTGAGAAATAATAAAAATGAAAAAAGACAAAGCAAAGGAAACTCCAATGGGCAACTATTATGATGTTTGCCAAAGCACTCTTGATTGGATCCACCCTCTCTTTTATCCCATCCCCACCATGTCCTTTCTTTTATCCACCCTCTCTTTTATCCCATCCTCACCATGTCCTTTCTTTTATCCCATCCCCACCATGTCCTTTTCCTCCCGTAAATATGCATTTTTCTAACTAATGTCTGTCCTTTCCCTTAAAAAATAACTTAACAATAAACTTTATCTATAAATTTTCACTGTTCAACTTATTATAATTAACTTAATTATAAATCACTTGAAGGAGTTTAAGTAAGCAATAAAAAAAGTTGTTTCCAAGGCTCCAAATAAATTAACATTTCTTGTTTGAAAATAATATACCAGTGAATGCATGCTACCTATTATAGGGATCATTCAAAGTTTAATATACATAACATGTTGTAAATAAATTTGTTAATACAGTTCCTCTCTTTACTTCCCATATATGTCATACTTAGATACCTTATTTTTCACCCCTACAACCAATGTTAGGGACAGGCCTAAAAAGTGTCATACTTGTCCAAGTTAACTTATAACCAGTGGAACAGCAGGAAGGTCCTGAACTTTTTTTTTTCAACAGTAGAACCCGCGGTTGCACTCATCTTCATCTACGGATAACAACAAATAAAATTATATAAATCAAATACCTTAAAAATTTGTTTAGGAACTAAAGTAAAATTTACAAAATGTTTAGGACCAAAAACATAATAAATCTAATATTTTATAATATTTTTATAAAATAAAATTATCACAAACTTTTACAAAAATGTATAATATCATTGATAAAAAAAATTCAAAATATATAAACTTCTATAAATCACACTTATCTTTTATGCATTTTCTTATTTTAAAAATATTTTTTAATTTTTTTCATTGTCGATATTATAAAAAATTAAAAAGATAAATCAATATTTTTTTTCCTATATCATTTTATATTCATTTATAAATAAACATCCTGTGGGAACAATCATTATAATATTTCTACTATTATACATACAAATAAAATTAAATGCAATTGTCCCAACAACATCACAGATGCATATGTATATCACATATATAGCTAGCTAGGATAATTATTTTTAATAAAAAAATATTTTCTAATATAAAAAAAAAAATTCATATTTTTTTTTTACAAGAGTGATTTGACCAAAAAGTAATTTTGATATTGAATATCAAGCAGAAGAATATTAGTCCTACTTAAACTTCTTATAACGTTGATTAGTGTAACTAATACAAAAAAGCATACGCATAACTTACATGTGAGTCGAGAAGAACAATCTCAAAGGCACAAGACTTCTTTGGATCATTTAGAAGAAACATGTGCCAAGATCGAATTACACTCGCCTTAAAATTCCAAGACTGCTTAGCCATTCTGATATAAGAATGCACAATAAGCAAGAGGGGATGATGAAAGCCATGTGTGATTGCAAATGCATGCATTGTTCCTTTATAGACCAGCAATCTGTCCAACATATCCCCTCCAATGCACAGTTCGAAAGTTTCTCATAGAAAGGGACAAATAAAACTCAACAAATTCCATATGTCCAGGATCAATGAATAACGGAATTGTAAATCAGATGACAAAATACGTCCAGTATGATGCAAAATTTAACTTTCTACAAATTACAAATCTACCAGCAAAAGGACAAATATGAGAACAAGATAATGTTTTGAATATGAAAAAGCCCACTAACTTCTAAAGTACTGTAGAATCTACCGTAAATAGCCTCCAACCAAATCCAGCCAAATGTAAAGTGATAATGTCAGTTTAAAAAGATCAACCAACAAATCAATTTAGCATAAAAATTTATAAGTAATGACAGTATAAAAACCCTCTACACTATGGGTGCATATCCAAATTGTTCTAATTTTATTCTACATAATCTCATCCTTTCCGCTTTCCAAAAATAAATAAAAAATCTCATCCTTTCCATTCTGCTTCAGCTATTTCATGACACCTGCAAGTTTGGATTGGACCTTCTTAAGGATATTTACTAGGCCCTGCAGTTGGGCCAGAAAGCACCTCAATATGCACCTACATCTTCCAATTCCCATGAAACCCCTCCCGCCTTGAAAGTATTTAATCTCTGGCACTACGACTGAGAGAGTAATAAAAGCTTCATTAATCCTCAATGCAGCCCCTGAGCACTTCTACAAACTCTTTTCACGATTCCAACCCATTTTTATCATCTCTCTCGTTCAACCTCCCACGTCCACATGCAACCATTCTTAGTCACCCACAATGATGAACTTGATGACTCCTTCAGTGCTTTTTTTCAATATTGCCTCACTCTCCAACAAGCTCTCAATTGGTTCTCACCACTGCGCATAGTTTGCTCTTCATGGCCACCAAGCTCATAGCCGTTTACGCCCACTTTGACTTTCTCTCTGACACAGGCAAAGTGTTCGATGCAATCCCTCCTTTTGAGGGACTACACAATCTTCTTTTGTGGAACTCCATTATCAGAGCCAATGTCTCTCATGGGTACCATGAACATGCGCTTGAACTATCTGTTTTCAGGCGTGCACTTATATATCATCTAGAAAAAACTGTAGCCAGGAAGTTTGAAGGCAATTCTCTTATCTATCATCTCCCTTAACCTCTCTGCGTCCTTAAATCTCCCAACACCAACCAGAATATTGGACATAAGAACATAATCCCCACCGTGTTCTCTCTCCATCTCCAGTATTTTATTGGTCACCCTCTGACCAATTTCAACATTGTTATGAACACTACAAGCACCCAGCAGCGTCCTCCACATCACAGCATTGGCAACCTCATGAGGTACCTGTAAAGCAACCTTTTCAGCTTCTTCTAACCTCCCAGCCCTCCCCAGCATATCTATCACACAACCATAGTGCTTGATGTCTGGTACAAGGCACCAATCCTTTACCATTTTAACAAAAAAATTGATCCCCTCCTCAACCAGCCCGCCATGACTACAGGCACTCAAAACACCAAGGAATGTCACATGGTTCGGCCTCAGCCCAGCCTTCTCCATGCTTTCAAAACTCTCTAGAGCTTCCCTCCCCATCCCATTCATTGCAAAACCAGAGATAGTTGAAGTCCATGATATCAAATTCCTCCTCTGATCAGGTATCTCCTGAAAGAATCTACTCACACTAGCTATGCATCCACACTTGGCATACAAATCAAGTAATGCATTTGTAATGCGTACATCAAAGGCATTGAAGCCTCTTTTCTCTACATAACCATGAACTGATTGGCATATCTTAATACACCCGATATTTGCAATAGCTGAAAAAATGGTCAAAAGAGTAACTTCAGTAGGTTCTATACCATCAACTTCAATCATTTTCCTAAACAAAGTTAAAGCTTTGATGGGCTGATTCCTTCGGGTGTATCCATCAATAACAAGAGTCCATGACACTACACTCCGAGCAGGCATCTGATTAAACAAGGAACAAGCAAGTTCAACCTCACCCCATTTTATCAAACCAGTAATAAAAACATTCCAACTAACTAAGTTTCTATGCTGCATTTCGTAGAACACCTGTGCTGCTTCAACTAAAAGGCCCGAACTTGAGTACATTTGCAACAGCCCAGTTTGCACATAGACATGAAACTGAAAACCAACCTTGAAAACGAGGGCGTGGAGCGGGTGAGAAATTATAAGGTTGATTTGATGGTAAAGAATAAAAAGAAAGAAAGATAGGTCGGTTATAAAGAATGAAGAAAAAGAAAAATAAGTGGTGGATTCAAATTTTTTACTAACAAAAATAAGTGGTTGATTTTTAATTATACAAAATCAAACAATTTAAAGCCTGAATTTGATTACTATTAATTAGTTTGATCCCTAAAATTAAAGATTAAATTAATAACATATTACTTCTAATAGCATATTACTTGAGAAATTATTGTCGTGTTAGATAGGTATTTATTGAGAAATTATAAGGTTGATTTGATGGTAGAGAATGAAGAGAAAGAAAGATAGGTCGGTGATAAAGAATGAAGAAATAGATTATTGTCGTGTTAGATAGGTATTTATTGAGAAATTATAAGGTTGATTTGATGGTAAAGAATGAAGAGAAAGAAAGATAGGTCTTTAATAAAAAATGAAGAAAATGTTACTCTAAGATGAGGAGAAAATTAACTCATTTTATTTAATAATCAATCAGTCAATAAATAGGCAAGATACATCAAAACTGCAAAGAAACTGCAAAGCTACAAACTAGGAAAAATAAGTGTAACGTGCAGAGTGCTACAACAACCTCCTAAAGACTTGATAAACTCAGTTAATATCTAAAACCAATCAAATAAAACAAATACATAACTACCAGCTAATTAATTAATTTCAACAGTCTCCCTTACACTTAATGTTTCAAACATAAGTTTAATATACATACCTGTCAGCTAATTAATTAATTTCAACAGTCTCCCTTAAACTTAATGTTTCAAACATAAGTTTAATGAACTCAAATCTAAAACACATTCAAGTCCCTTGCACGACTTCTTCCATTGTGCATACTCCAAGCAAGGCTCTAAGTTTCTGGAATGACGCTAATTTGAGAGGCTTTGTGAACAAATTCAGCTACTTGATCTTCACTTTTGCTGTGAATAAGCTCAACAATTTTCTCCTTTGTTAGTTCATGCAAGAAATAGTATCTCACGTCAATATGCTTGCTCCTTCCATGTAGCACTGGATTTTTTGAGAGTTTGATAGATGAGTTGTTGTCACAAAAAACTTGTGTAGCTTCTAATTGTTTGAACTGCAATTCCTCCAAAATTCTTCTTAGTCATATTGCCTGACAAGTGCAAGCAGTTGCAGCAACAAGTTCAGCTTCTGTGCTAGACAAAGTGACTATCGGTTGCTTCTTGGAGGACCATGTAATAACACTTGTTCTAAACATGAATGCATAACCCGAAGTGCTTCTCCTATCATCTTGATTTTCTGCAAAATCACTATCAGTAAATCCCAACAAATTTGACTTCGTACCCTTCCTGTAAAACAACCCGAAATCTCTTGTTCCTTGCAAGTAACGAAGGATTCTTTTGGCAGCTAGCATGTTCTTCTGTAGGATACTTCATGTACCTGCTAATTAAGCTCACAAAATACATTATGTCTGGTCTTGTTGCAGTTAGATACATCAAACTGCCAACAATTTGTTTGAAAAATGTGTTGTCAACCTTTTTCCCTTCATGATCTTTGTGCAACTTGCAACCAAATGCTGCTGGAGTTGTTGCAGAATTGCAATTCTGCATGTGGAATCTGTACAAGATTTCTCCCACATATTTCTTTTGGGAAATAAAAATACCAGCATTTGATTGTACCACTTCTATGCCAAGAAAATAATGCATCATTCCAAGATCAGACATTTCAAACTCATCCATCATAGACTACTTAAATTCTTTAAACATGGCATCACAATTTCCAGTAAAAATAAGGTCATCAACATATAAGCAAATGATGAGAATTTTCCCTTCATCCCTAGTTTTAATAAAAAGAGGGCATTTTGAAAAACAGATTGAATGAAATAAGATTCAATTCGACTATACCAAGTTCGAGGGACTTGTTTTAGTCCATAAAGGGCTTTCTTCAATTTGTAAACTTTTTCCTCAGTTCCAATCTTAACATAACCAGGGGGTTGATCAACATATACCTGTTCTTCCAAGTATCCGTGCAAGAATGCGGATTTGACATCGAGCTGGAAAATTTGCTAGGATTGTTGTGCTGTCAACGTGACCACCAATCTAATTGTGTCATGTCTTGCAACCGGGGAAAACACTTTTGTGTAATCAGTCCCATATTGTTGCTTGTATCCCTTAGCAACCAAACGAGCCTTGTACTTGTCAACTTCACCGTTCTCATTCAACTTTGTTTTGAAGACCCATTTCACACCAATTGTTTTTTGTCCTCTTGGAAGATCACACAGCTCCCATGTGTCATTTCTTTCAATAGCATCAATCTCATCGTTCATGGCTTTGCCCCATTTTTCTTCTTTGACAGCACTCTCAAAAGTTGTAGGATCGCAATCTGCAAACAAAGAAAAGTGAGTAATTGGATTTTGAATTTCAGTTACCTCGTAATCTTTCATCCACACTGGCCTTCTTCTAACACGGGAATGAGATTGAGCTTCTTCTTCGTTGATGCTAGTGGTTGTTGGTGAAGTTACAGCTGCTATAGGAGTTGAATTTGTGGAGTTTTTGGGCATGTAAGGTGCTGATATTTGCTCGTGTTCAGTATCGTTATCGTAAATGACTTGACTAGGCTGCTGCCTTTCCCATTCCCAAGTGTTTTCTTCATCAAAAACAACATCCCTACTGGTCACAATCTTCTTTGTTAATGGGTTAAACAATTTATATGCTTTTGAGACCTCACTTACACCAAGGAAGACACATTTTTCAGCTTTGTCATCCAGTTTCTTTCTTTTTACCTCTGGTACATGAGCATATGCTATGCATCCAAAGATTCTCAAATGATCTACCGCTGGCCTCCTCCCTTTCCAAGCTTCTCCTGGTGTCATATTTTGAACAGAAAAGGTTGGACTTCTATTCAAAACATGAATGCTCCAATTTACTGCTTTCGGCCAAAATGATTTTGGGACATTTCCTCTTGCTAGCAAGCTTCTCACCATGTTGAAAATGGTCCTGTTTTTCCTCTGTGAGACACCATTTTGTTGTGGTGTATATGCAGTTGTAAGCTCTCTTCGAATGTCATGTTCTACACAAAAAAAATTCAAATTCTTTGGAGCAATATTCACCACCTCGATCTGTGCGAAGAGTCTTTATAGACTTTCTTGCTTCATTTTCAACACTTGCTTTGAAGCTTTTAAATGTAGAAAACGCTTCTGATTTTTCCTGTAAAAAATAACCCAAGTTTTTCTTGAAAAATCATCAATGAAGCAAATTAAGTATCTTTTACCTCCATTAGAAGATGGGTTTATTGGACCACAAATATCAGAATGCACCAGTTCCAAGACATCTTTTGCTCTCCATGACTTTCCTTTGGGAAATTGAGATCGATGTTGTTTGCCAACAGCACATTCTTCACAAACTTGGGAAGGAATAGTAATTTGAGGAAGGCCTGTCACCATGTTTTTCTGTTGCAGGGTCTTTAGTCCACTAAAATTCAAGTGACCATAACGAAAGTGCCACAACCATGATGGATCTTCCATGTCAGTCTTGAAGCAAGGCTGAATACTTTCAATTTTCAATGGGAACAATCTGTTTGAACTCATTTGAACAATTGCAATGGCACCTCTAACAGGATCATAAATTTCACATACTCCCTTCTGAATTGTAATGACATAACCTTTCTCTTGTAATTGACCCGCGCTTAATAAATTGCTTTTTAAATCAGGAGCATACAACACATTTGAGATTGTTTCCACAAAGCCATTCTTGGTTTTTATCTTGACATCACCTTTTTCCATTACTTTTATAGAAGAACAATCACCAAAACTCACAGTAGAATGAAAATCTTCATTTAAATAAGAAAAAGAAGACTTACATCCACTCATGTGGTTACTGCAACCTGTATCCACATACCATATATCTGACTCAATTTTTCCTCTTTCTTGAATAGCCATTAGTAGAGTTTCAGCTTCCTTATTTTCAGTAAAATTTGAACTCTCTCCCTTTTCTTTATCATTAGGCAGCCTAGAATAACATTCAGAAGCATAGTGGCCAAATTTGTGACATCTAAAGCACTCTAGCTTGGATCTGTCAGAGTATTGTCCTCTGCCTTTGCTTGTAGTATTAGCTCTGGGATTCTTGTTATCTTCTCTGCTTCCACGTTCTCCTCTTCCTCTACCCCTACCTCTACCTCTCCCCCTTCTCCTTCCTCTGAAATCGGAGGAATGAGTATTGGTAGCGGTAGAGGCCTTTAGTGCTCACTCCTCTGTGGTAGAGCTTCTATGTATTTTCTGTTCATGAACCAACAAGGAGCTTTGCAATTCATCAATAGACAACACATCTATGTCTTTTGACTCTTCAATTGAGCAAACAACATAATTGAAATTTGTTGTTAGGGAGCGCAAAATCTTCTCAACAATAGTGACATCTGTCATCTTTTCGCCATGGAACCGCATCTTGTTACTAATCTCCATTGTTCTTGCAAAATAGGTTGTCACAGATTCTCCATCCTTCATAGCCAGTGTCTCAAAATCTCTCCTCAAGGCTTGAAGCTGTGCACGTTTCACTCTAACAGAGCCTTCATATTTTCTCTTCATGGATTCCCAAATATCCTTGGAAGTTTCTTTGCAAAGAATAGTTTCCAAGATTGCACGATCAATTGCCTAAAAGAGGTAATTTTTTGCTTTTAGGTCCTTCAGCTTTCGAGCTTCAAACTCTGTGGTGATTCTTGAATCCCTGATTCAATAACTGACCAATATTCTTTTGATCGTAAGAAATTTTCCATGGCTGCTTGCAACTCAGTGGCCATGGGAAATGAACCAGGCTCTGATACCACTGTTACTCCAAGATGAGGAGAAAATTAACTCATTTTATTTAATAATCAATCAGCCAATAAATAAGCAAGATACATCAAAACTACAAAGAAACTACAAAGCTACAAACTAGAAAAAATAAGTGTAATGTGCATAGTGCTACAACAACCTCCTAAAGACTTGGTAAACTCAGTTAATATCTAAAACTAATTAAATAAAACAAATACATAATTGGCAGCTAATTAATTAATTTCAACAGAAAAAGAAAAATAAGTGATGGGTTCAAATTTTCTACTAATAAATTAATAATTAATAATTATTATATTTACGGTTATCTATCAAAATTATTGAAGTGTCTTTCCATATATTTCAACCCATTGTCGCCAATCTCAGCCGCAATTAGAAAGAAAAACTATTGCGAGAATATCCTGAAACTTGGTCAAAGTCAAAGTTGGTCATCCTACACGAGTTCACTACCAAAGTCATGGACAAAATTAATTGATAACCAAAATCAAAGATTGAGTTGCTTTCATGTAATGCCAATAACTAAATTGATTTAGATTTGTCGAAGTTAAGGATTAAATTTAATTTTTCTTAGCATTAAGGACGCGAGGTTACAAGAACTATTGATGTTTTACTTAAAATAAATGAAATAATAAAATATCGATTCTGTCTGCATAATCTGCATAATGGCAACATATATGAAGTAATTATTTTTAAATGCATAACACACTTGAACGTTTTAAGCATAAGAAAGTACAAAATTTTCAAAAATATTGGCACAATAATGGCATCTATATGAGTTTTCAAAGATTATTGTCTGAATGGGTATGAATGAGGCATGCAGTGTTGCCGGTATCAGCACACATGCTTGGAACTATGTGAACATGTCTCTGTCCTGTTAACATTGCGGCCATTTAGCGGTGCTCTTAGCTTTGGAATTAGAGAACCTTTTGGCAAAAGATGGCAAGCAAAACGCAGCCGAATGAACCTGAAACGGATACACAACATGTAAGAGATTTAAAGAAACAAACGAAAAAACGGTGTCAATTTTAGATGGCGTATATCAACAAGTTATTAATTCAAGTATTATTGGACTTGATCATTTTAAGTAATGTGTCATATTTGAATTTTGTGAATAAAAATAACATTGAGAAATTCTACTAAAAATGATAAATCAAACTTTCTTGACAAAGATAAATCCTTCATAAAATTAATAAATACTTCGTACCATAGTATAGTAATTAATGAGAAAAAATTAGATGGAGTATGTTTGTATATGCTTACTTCTGAGTTGTAAAACTTCAAGGGTTGCTTTGATATGCCATAATTTTCGGGATCGATCGGGTTAATTGGATTTCTGAAGTCGACAAATGGACCTTCGGTGGAACATAGCAAGAAACCAATGACCCCACTAGAAGAAAGAAACCAAAGATATAACATTTGGTAGACATAATAAAACAGGAAGAAACATAACATATAATTAGTTTTAGAAATATAATAGAGTAGGATATGAGTTATAATGATACACTTTAGTTTTTATTAAAAATGGTGAACAAAAACAATGGAATATAGAACAGGATGTTCGGTCTCGTTTGTGTCTGCACATCAAATACTACCAAAGAAAAATAATGAACGATGAAACCCTTTTACAAGCATTTCTATCATTTTTCTGTCACATCAAGTACTAAAGAAAAAGGGTTTGATGAACCTATGTCAATTCATGTCATTTTGGTAGTATGTCATGTTGATTTAAGTCTTCTTGTTTGAATACACTTTTCATTAAGTAATTGTAAAAAAAGAAAATTAAACGATAAAATAAAATATTTTTTAAAAAAATTAACTTATAAATAAATTAATTTATTAAAACCCTCTGTTTAACTTATCTAAAAATTGAGTTTAATTTATGCATAAATCAATTTTAACTTAAAAATAATTTAGTTGTTGTAGTTTCTTATTTCCTTTTCTTACAAGTATTTATTGAAAAATTTATTCAAATACAAACGTGAAACAGAAGGATTGTTGAATGAAGCTTGCCTTGGATATGCAGGGACAGTTGTCCATGCATAATCAGAGGAGCCTTTGAAAGTTTGGCGGCATTTGGTGAAGAGTTCTTCGATATCCAAGGAATGAAACCAAATACTCTCTGCTTGGATGCACAATACTCCTCCTGGACGAAGAGCCTTTGAAACCAGTTCAAAGAACTCAGATTCAAAAAGCTCATGATCAGGCCCTGGAACCATATATAACATTAGTATAACATAATAATTAACTATCTCTGAACAAGAGTTGTCGAGATTCAAAATCAACACCTAGAAGAGATGTGACATACTTATTGGGTCGAAGGCATCCACTATTATTGCATCATACATCCCTTTTGGGACAGAATTCAAAAAAAGAGTTCCTGCTAAGAAAAAAACACATCACACATGCAACTGTAATGATTAAGAATAACAAGATAATACTAAGCTATATATTTTGGAGATAATGTACCATCTATAATATGAAGCTTGACTCGAGGGTCCTTGTATCCAACAGCCACGTCTGGGAAAAATTCTTTATAGACCTGAAGTCATTAGTTAACACCCTTTGTTAATTAAAGTCCACCAGTTCACCATGTTTTGTGTAATTCATTTCTGAATTTAATAAAAAAGCTTGAAATGGATCTAAGTTTTATCTTATACTCCAGATGGTACTTTTATAAGAGTCAAATAACTAATTCATCACAATGAAAGAAATTAAATAGTTTATATATATATATATATATATATATATATATATATATATATATATATATATATATATATATATATTAAATTTGTACTAAAATATTTTTTTCCCTAAGATTATCACTAATATTAATGAGGATACTTTAATTTTTTTATTTTTATTAGTTTTAATTTTTTAAGAGTTTAATAACTATACTCGGATATTATAAAACAATTTTACACTATCACTCAATTACAAAAAATTATTTAACTTTTAAAACAATTTTTGTAAAAGTTAATAAACTTATTATATATGTAATAATTTATAATTAAATGATTAAGTAAAATTATTTTATATTGTTAGTGCATGATATTTTTTCTCATTCTTTAATCTCTCTCATTATTAATATATTTATTGTTTTACTTTTTTTATTAACTATGCATGTGAATAGTCAAAATAAAGTTATCAAAAAATTCTTTATATAAGATAAAGTTAGACTCTCAAAGAACCTAAGGCATTAATGTATTTGATTTGTTGCTTATTGAACTAAAAAAATACTCAAAGTTAAGGATATTTTCATGAAAAAACAGTTATGCAAGAGACATTTTAAATTGATTCTTATAAAAAGATTAAGTCAAATTTTTAATTTGATTCTTATAAAAATGACAAAAGAGGAAGTTATATCAAAACTTAAATGTAGTTTTTTTAAGTGTTCTTCCTTAAAAATTTTAGTTTTACTTCAATAATTTGGGTAATAAATTTTATATTAAAAATAAATATAAATTATTAAATTATATTTCTAATTTTAATTAAAGAATATTACTAAAAATACATAAGAAATGAATAAAATTTTTATATCCTTTATACAAGCAGTTAGACACTTTAATTACGCGATAAGTGTACATAAAGTCAAAGTTTGACTCTTTGGTTAAGGGAAAGGAGGTCAAACATTTTGCTTACATCAATCAGCATTGTGTCTATTTCACATATGTCGATTTGTTCAACAGACGAGTGACGAGAAATTTCCCTTAGGATACCACCATCTCCACCACCAATAAGCAGCACCTAAACATATATGAGAAGAGATGCTAATTAAATAATGTCTGAGATTTCCACATATCTATTATGGTTAGACATAGTTATAGACTAATATGCATTTAATTAATATTGAAATGGTTTGAAATGTACGTAAAGCTATATAATTGTCTCATATGAAACCTTTTTTGGGCTAGGGATAGAGCAAAGTGGAAGGTGAGTCATCATTTCTTGGTAAGCACATTCGTCCTTCTCTGTGAGTTGGAGGGCTCCATCAAGGACAAAAACCTTACCATATGTTGATGACTGCAATGGAATTAATTAACATTTCACGTTTAATAAAGCACCAATAACCAAAAACAAGTTATATAGTTATTAATTAATATGGATCAAGAACCAAGTAATCCAGAAGTTATGTTTTACAATTATTATCACCTGAAAAACTAGCATATTCTGGTATTCAGATTTCCCTTGGAAACAAATCTTTTCTACCTTCAAGAAGTGTGCTTGGCCTGCAATATATACACGTAATTTGGTTAGCTTTATTGAAATATGCATCGGTGAATATTATATATAGAAACATGATCAAACTCTCTACTTAGAATATTTTTGTTTTAGAATTTTATTTACTTTTAATATGCTTGTTAGAAAGTGTCTCAGCTGGAAGCGTGACACGTTTGATCTTTTTGGTTATTTATTACATGAAAATAAATTTGTTAGGTTGATTACGTCGGCAATAATCTACACTTACTGCATTTCTTATTCCATGCGACAACATATTTAGATTGTTCTTTAAGGAAGGTCTGTGTGGGGGAGGGGAAGGATTAAAATTAATATGAAAAGTTCATTAACCTGACATGCATGTATTATAGTATTATACACAACATAATGACAAAAATATTATTACCCTTGCACTTGAAGCATGGTCGATCATATGCCCAGAAAATCTATTAAGGGGGCCGGGCATGCAAAATATTTTATAATTTTCACTTGATGGGGCAGGGAATTTTTTTTACAGTAATAATTAATTCAAGGATATCAATAAATGTATCAAATTTAAATTCTTAAAAAAATAAAACAAGCTTGACAAAATTCAGGTAATTTAATTCAATAATTCCCCTGCATTTCCTTTTAATGAATGAAGGATACATGTATATATGTTCGTATGTAGAAGTGGATCTCAAGGGGATAGTGGATATAACGCAATATATGTCCTTGATCATCGAGCATCTGAAAAATGATTTAAAAAATATATAAATAAACTTCATTCATCTAAATCTACCTGGCCATAATGGAGAATTCTCTGAAAACCACTCTGGAATTTGTGGATGTACACGAATTTCAGGTTCCTCATCATCTCGTTCATGTGTGCAATTTGGAGTAGAGAAACCAATTTTACCATTGCTGATCACACGGCCTGAAGGATGATTCTCCATCTTCTAGGATGATTATACTAGGACTATTAATGGTTGGCTTGTCCTTTAACACGATCACTATGAGACAACCAAAAACGTGAGAAAACTATTAGAAAGCCGGGGAGATATATATGGAGATCCAAGTGTGTATACTTTGTACTAAAAGTTAAAGCATTTTGATTATGTTCGCATATATATACATGCTTTTGAAATAATACAACAAGGCAAGACAAGGATCAAGATTTGATAGGAAATTAGGATTCAACGTATCAAAGAAGAAGAAAACTAATAATTGGCTGACAGCTTTAATGACGAAAAAAAATTAAACATGTCGATAAAGACCACATGGCGTTGCTTGGTTGTTAGAAGTTTTGATAATATAGCCTTTGCCTATGTCTTGCACCATGAAGAATATTTAAGGATTTACTCTTTTTTTTCCAAAACTTTTTTAGACTTTCACGAAGAATATTTAAGTATTTACTCTTTTTTATTCCAAAACTTTTTTAGACTTTCACTGTTAATGCCTAGTCTAAATTTTGATCGGTCAAAGTTTTTTTATTTTTAGTCTATATTATCGAGTAATAACTTTAATTGATTACGTAATAACGACGTTGACAATCTAATGATTTGTCACATCATTAAAAATGTTTGACACTATTATTACTATATGAAACATATATTTTATATTGTTATTATTACATCAATTTTTCAAAAATTGATGTAGTAAATGGTGTAGTGGCATTTTAAAAATTAAATACAACATCAATTGTTTAAAAATAGATGTAACAAAACATAATTCTACATTGGTTATTGTTTGAACCGATGTTGAAATAATAATCTAACATCGATTCAATCTGAAATGATGTTGAAATTGAATTCTAACATTGGTTTAAATTAGAATTGGTGTTGAATGGTTTTCTTTCTTATATTAATTTGAACTCCCTCTTGCTCTTGCCTCCTATACCTGCTAATCACAAGCCTTAGTTTCTCTCTTGATCTTGCCACCACCACGAACCCAAACCCTTCACCACTACCTCGCCTCCACCATGAACCTAAACCCCTATCTCAATAATTCCTGCTCCCTCACTTTACCTTAAAATACCCTAGATCTTACAATTGCGATCACAAGCACGACCAAGCAACCAGATTGATGTCATTGCCACCACCGTCAAACCTCTAGTGTCATGTCACCACGTTTACACCACCAATGCAATGGTAAGTGTCTTCTCATCCTCCTCTTCTTTTGTTCCCCCTTCTCTTTATCTCACCCTAGCTCTCTTTGTAAGCGAGTTTGTCCGTTCACACTGGAGTTGATGTTTAGTGTTGGTCATCGTGCTCGGTTCTTATAGTAAGTGATTTTTTTAACTTACTACTTGGGCCTAATTTCATCTATTTTGTGTAATTGTAATGTCTATTCTTGGATTTTTGTGTTATTGTATCTATATTTTGGTGTTGCTTATGTTTAAGTACCTAATATTTTAAGACCTAATTGGTGTTCTTAGTCTAAGTTTGTTGTGATTTAGAGGACTTTTAATTTTGGTTCTTTTTGTGAGTTTGGATATATATTTTGGTTTGGTGCACTTTCAATTCATTCTTGGCGGCTTGTTGCACTTTGTGAGTGACGCGTAAAATATGTACTGATAGGACTGTGTGTAAAAATTATGAGACCTAAGACTAAATTTATTTCAAAATTTAAATAATACACTTTGTGTTAATTTTTCTAAAAATAAATTGTTATTTCATATTTTAAATATTATTCAAATTTCAAAATGACTCTCAATTAAAGATTTAAATTAATCTCTACATACAAAATATCAACATGAAATGAAATTTTAGCTAAATAGGCAATCTTATAATCAATATTTTTCGTCAAAATATCTTTTTTTTATATATCAACCGTAGACTCACTCATTAAATTTAAATTTTATACTAATTTCAATAGATTTTTTAGGTAAAAGAGAGGTTGAATCTAAAATAGATATAAAATAATTTTCTTTAACATTTTGAAATAAAATTAAAATTTTACTTATATGGTTTACGATAACCATTACATTCATAACTT
Organism: Glycine soja; assembly: GCF_004193775.1. Taxonomy (NCBI): domain Eukaryota; kingdom Viridiplantae; phylum Streptophyta; class Magnoliopsida; order Fabales; family Fabaceae; genus Glycine; species Glycine soja. The sequence goes on along the minus strand of NC_041007.1, from coordinate 15,948,353 downwards.
AAGATTATGTAGTCTTATTAACAAAAAAATAATTACAAATAATAGATCATATCTTAATAAAATTTACCACTTAATAGTTTAAATTGATAAAAAAAAATATTAAAAATATAAAAAAATGAAACCCTTGGGGGTCTAAGGGAAAGGCCTCATTGGCCTTATGGTTTCCACGACCTTGTGTACTCACACAAGGACAAGTGAATTGTGGACTTGATAGTTTGGTGATCGGATCCTAGAGACCAATTGTGTTCTTGAATAATTCAAATTGCATAAACTAAATAATTTTTTTTTTGGAAAGGGGGGGGGGGGGGTTATCTTGAGTTTGAAAGATTTGAGTTCAATTACTTTGTAGAAAACAAAACTCTAGAATGATAAGAGATAATGCATAGAAATTATCATATTAGAAGGCCTAGGACTATGATTGAATCTAGCAATTGAATTTCCCCAATTCTACGTTAATTGAATTCTCAATGTTTATCAATTACTAACTTCTCTTAAGATTGTTAAAAGGTTTTGGCCTAACACTTCCAAGAATTCTTCTCTTAATTTAGTTCTAATTTAGTCAACTAAGAAATAAATTACAAGAAAGCGTAACATAAAGAATGATAATCAGAAATCTCTAAAATGCGTTTGGTCAATCGTTATTCTAAAGGATTCATTTGTTCTATGATTCTCTTATTCATAAGAAGCTAATCACAAGCACACAAATAACTAAAATATAGATTGATCAAGTCTAATGAGAAATTAGGCACAATAGAACAACATAATTGTTTAAATAAAGACAATTTCAATTAAGTAAAACTGGGATTTGTCGACAGATTACATCACAATCCTAAAAAGAGGGATTTATATAGCCAACCATAAGGACAAACAAACAAAACATTAACCTTGTATACATGAGAAATATAGGGGAATAAGAAAAATTACAATTAGAAGACCCAAAGTCTTCCTCACGTTCTTCCAACCCAAAAAAACTCTCACACTATGCCTAGATCACTCAGAGTCCAATTTCAAAAATTAAGAAAAAAGTCCTTTACAAATAAAATCTCAACTATTTATAGGCTAATGGACCTTTTAGTCTTGTAAGGATAAGCATGGCCCATGCCTAGCTAAGCACGGGGTCATGCCTCAAGTTCGTAGCACTCCTCAATTTGCATGCCTCTGGTTCATAGGGTTGTGCTTGGGTAAGCACGACCATGTACTTAATTAAGCACATAGTAGTGCTTCATGTTGGTAACATTCTCCATTCTCTATTCTACACGTCTCGTGCATGGGGTTATGCTTGGGTAAGCATGACCATGTGCTTAATTAAACACAAGGTAATACTTCAAGTCACTACTTATAATTTAAAATTTCTTTGGGTCCCCTGCCCCCATTTACCATAGAAAAAGGAGTGGATATGTATTTATTTAAAATTTTAATTAGTATAACATACCATGAGCTACTTATAAGTTATAATATCTTCAGATTTTCTAAGTTTAATTGAACTTTTTAGTCTTTATTCCCAACCCTCATTTCCATTCTGGTCCTACATAAAAAGTTTTCAAATTGGTTGCAAACATGATGCAAGCTTGATGTACTTGTTTTACATGTATAATGGAAGCTGAAATGACATAGACTTGTATGGTTAAATTTTCATTTTAGTCCTTATATGTGACATTCATTTTTTATTTGAGCCTATACATAGTGTTTTTTTTTCATATGATCCCTAGACGAAAGTTTTAAATCTGTTCATATATACATAAGATAGATTTGCGGTTGAAGATGGAAGAGAACTTGTAAGTTGTTCTCCATATCTAATACCATGATGTTTTGAATGAACAGGTTATTTTTAAACTTTATGATACCAACACAATCAGAATAATTATACGAGTTTTAACATTTTGACTCATTCATTTTTTAGACATCAAATATCTGAGTTGAAATTTGTTTTTTTGTTACTTTTATGTTAATTTTATACCCTTTTGTGTGTGTGTCGTGCATGCATATTAAGGTCTTCTCTAACAGTCAATCAAATTAATCTCTTTTAGAGTATGAAAAAACACTAAAACTTTCAAAAGTTTTTCTTTCTTCCTACTTTTATACCTTGTATTATACTTGTATCATGTGAGGGCGAGCCTTGGTGCAGCGGTAAAATTGTGCCTTGGTGACTTGTTGGTCATGAGTTCGAATCCGGAAACAGCCTCTTTGCATATGCAAGGATAAGGCTGCGTACAATATTCCTCCCCCATACCTTCGCATAGCGAAGAGCCTCTGGGCAATGGGGTACGAAGTTTTTTTATTATACTTGTATCATGTCATAACTATTAAAACTTGTAACATTTACTATGTCTCATGTCATGTTTATGCTTTTTAGGGTGCTATCTAGTGTAAGTTTTTATACGTGTTCACATAGGAAAGGGGAGTCATAGAACTGCAGTTATTATAGTGACAGAAGAGGAAAAGTCACCACGACTCATATGTAAAAGAAAAGATAGAAAATGATGAAAGGACAAGGGAAAAACACTACACTAATTAAGTCAATTTCATTACATCATTAGAAAAGGACATGAGGGGGGAAAAGAAAATGTTGTGAGGCAATTTACATGGGTATTTGAGGTGGGAACATAATCTTTAGTACATACCAAATTTCTGTGTATACATTATTGCATGTCCCTTTTTTTTTTCTATTCTCAAGTTGAATTGGACAGTAATAGATTAATGTTATAGGATGCCAAGCACACAAACATTGAGAATATATTGATCTTGGCTGGAGATCATCTATACCGAATGGATTACATGGACCTTGTGCAGGTAAACATGTTAATTTTTTGTATCAGAGCTGTGTAATTATCAAGACAATTAAGGCAATTATATTAGGCTTTAAGTTCTTCTCACTACTTGTTATTGAAATTTATTACTAATTGTATTCTATGAATATTTTTCATCATTCACAAAATCAAGGCAATTAATTAACACAAAAAAAACTAGTTCTATGTTTCTTTTCTCTTACCCTTCTTATGTTCATACACCAAGTCTTTTGAATAATTTTTGCCAAAGGTTCCAAAGTTTTTAGACACACCGAGTTCATACATGAAGTGTTTCTTAATTTTATTTTCACAATTTTTGCTGATTATCTATCTTTTATAATTAATCTGCAGAGTATGTTGAAAGAAATGCAGATATTACATTATCATGTGCTGCTGTAGGTGAAAGGTGTGTTCAGTCTTCTTTTTACATGTGTTTCTTTTTATTGCACTTTTGTTTGTTTAGTATCACTGTGATGCTGGGAGAATATATTCTCTTTCATTCAGAAGAAAAGAGTCGTTATAGAAAAACAGTAGAGACACACTAACTTCCTCAACTCAAAACATTTTAAGTTTAGTCTTTCCGAGTATGGAGGCTTATCGAGAGTACAGTCTTATTTAAGTTTCATTTCCAATTGCCTGTTTTTCAGCTATGCATCATATTATGGATTGGTCAAGGCAGATGCCAGAGGTTGCATCATCCAATTTTTAGAAAAACCCAACGGTGTTGATCTGAAAGCAATGGTTAGTACAAAGACCAGTCAACGTTCAACAACTAAAATTGGTTATTGGTCACTATCAGAAAGAAAGAAACAAAAAAAAGAATACTCAATTTCAACAATCTTCCCTCATTTTTCTTAGAGTGAGCAATCGAGCATCCTAGCACTACAGAAATTCCTGTGAAATTCATATATTTATCCATAATGACTTATCAAGTTATAATGCATCATAGGGTAACATCACAAATTGATGTGCTAAACATATGAAGAACGTGCATACATATATATATATATATATATATATATATAACATACATCTTATATAGGCTCAAATTGCGAACATCTACATTTGAATCCTAAAGTTGCCTTTTAGACTCTTATTCTATATTTTTACCTTTCTACGAGTATGAAATAGTCCTGCAAACTTGCAGGTCCAAATATTTGAAATTATATGCTGTATTATGGCATGATAATGTGATTATAATATATTTATCTCTACTCTCAGGCTAAATCATGTTTTCTTGTTGCTTCTCTGTAGCAAGTAGATATCTTTGTGCTCGGGTTGTCACCCCATGAAGCAAAAAGGTCACCATATATTGCATCTATGGGAGTTTATGTATTCAAGACAGATGTTTTACTCGCTTATGAAATGGAGATATCCTACACCCAATGACTTTGGATCCGAAATCATTCCTGCAGCCGAAGGAAAATAATGTCCAAGTAAGAGAAATTGCACTAAATATATCTCCTTTCAAATGTTTGATCGATTCTAGAAGTAGTCTTATTTTACATTTACAAGGAACTAATGTGAATGGTCTTTGTATTTTGTAGGTATAGACAATATAGAAGGACCATTGACACATTATGAATGTTTTTTATTTATATAGTTTAATTAATAATTATATTTATAGTTGATAATTATTAAGCAGATCAAAATGAAAAAATAAAAAATATATATAGCATATTTTTGTTTAGCAACCGAATTAGTGACCAATTTATTTTATTTCAAAATTCATTACTAAGCAGCGTTTGAATTGTATTTTTAATTTATTTTATATTTAAAAATCAAATATTCAATAGTGACCAAATAACATTTTTAACTAAATTTATATTTTAAAAATAATTGGTAAATAGTGACTGAATTGGCCATCAATTTTTTTTTAATTCATTTTATATTATAAACTTAGCGACCAAATGTATTTATTTTTAATTTTGCTTAAAAATGAATTATTCGATAGCGATCGACTTCGCGATCGAGTTTTATTTTAATTTATTTTATATTTAAGTTTAATTATTTATTAGCAACCGAGACTTTCAGTTGCTAATATGGTCCCAAGCAAAATAGCAACCAAACACGTAGTGATCGAATTGTAGGTACTTGCGACTGAATATCTCGGTCTCTAAAGTTCTATTTGATTGCTTAGCGACTAGGGTTTTTGCGACACAGAGATCAATTGTTATTGTGGTCGCTATCAGTTTTAGTGACCAAATATATCAGTCGCTAAATCATTTTTTTTAAGTGAGTTCATAACACTCTTCATTCTGCATGCCTCGTGCATGAGATTGTGCTTGGGTAAACACAAGAATCCTATGCTTAATTAAGCACAAGGTAATGCTTAGTCTCTGGATCCAATTTCATTATTTTTGCTCTCTTCTTCCATTTTTTCTGCTTCCTTGCTAAACTATTCATACTTAACACATACCTATAAATTCTGCTAACAAAATGAAGTAAAAAAACAAGACAAAATGAGACAAAAATTGGGATTCAAATATAGTCAAATAACAGATTATTAATGAAATAATAATTTTTTTAATTAAAAAGCTTGGTGGTTTAATGCTTGAAGGTAGTTTTGGTTTCTTCCAATTTAGAAAATGTTATAATATTGCTTCCAACCATGCTTTATATGATTGCTCCATAATTTTATGTTGGTAAAGTATAATGTGATTTGGGTACGTTTTTCACGTTCTAAATGCATGATTTAATTAGGAAATGACATGTAACTATTGGTACTATCATTAAGATTAAAAATGGTGCTTAAAAGTATCTGTTTTTTATTTAATGTCTAAATGCTTTATTTTTTTATCTTGTCTGTGAGTGAATTGTGACACCTTCTATCTCGACATACATATAAATAAATAAAACATATAAAAATAAAGGTAAACAAATTCACATGGATAAAAGATTCATATTCACTTCAATATTATTAAATAAAATATATTAAAAACATATCTGGCTCAGAACAAGGCCGTCAAAGTTTACAAGAGAAATTTTATTAAATCGGTGAGGTAAAATAAAATAATATCATCTAAAATGTCACATCCTATCAGAGTATTGTGTTACAGCATCTTCTAGCACGAGATTCTTTAAAGTTATCAACCTAGTCATCTGTTCCCATAGACACAAGATTTAAGATCATCACATGATCCAAACACAAAAAACGCACAAGGAGTGAGTTATCACATTTCTAAAAAAAAATACAAATAAACAAAGGACATAATCAAAATAAATTATAGAAGTATTTATAACATAGTTCAACTTAATACAATCCACGTCACTTTACCATTTTATCATTTAAAATTCATTTTTCAATCACCAATCACATTACACATGAATCACACACTCGGGTCAAGATGCAATAACACTCATCAATTTCATAATAAACAATTAGCAAGCGTTATGCAAAAATTATATTAAGACTCAAGCCTATATACAATGTGGTACCATGTCACTGAAAAACCATACTGGGACGCTTATGAGTACATAACAAGATACACCATACAATGTGTATGTCAAGTCACTCTCACTAAGTAATATCATAAGGTGACCAGTCAAAATCACTCTGTTTTGCGAGAATGCTCCAACCATATGGTATCAACATAGGCTTAAAGGAACACTCAAATCGAGTGTCTTTACCCCCAAGGCCTAGACTCCAAAGGATCTGTTAGGACCTCACCTTCCTGCTTAGGTCCAACCCCTAACACAATTTTTGCACACAGACACTACTCATGAATTATACAATACCCACGACCTCACACTCATGTTTCAAACACGTTTAACACATTGCGCTATCATTTAACACTTTAGTTTCCTAACTAGGAATCCTACACTTTCTCTTTAACACTGTGCATAAACACTTTTCTCAAGGTAAACACCAGTCGGGTTATTGTATAATTCACAGCTCACAACACAAGTATTGTCACATCAAGTGTTAACCACACACTTATTCACAACCAAATCTCATGTCCACAATTTAACATCTCATAATGTCACAATTCACCATCACATGTTTATGTATATCTCACAAATTAACGCATGTTCAATTTTGCACTTATACTCAGTCTCAATAACAATATTATGATCTCAATGCAACATGTTATCTAACAATTCATCACATATTCAATTTATCACTTATACACAATTTTAATCACAATTTCATGATCCCAATATAACAATCTCGCAATTATAATCATACATGAAGAATTACAATACAATAAACATCCAAAAATAAACCCTCAATTTGATCCCCTAAGGATCCCTACATATGTTCATTTTAACCCAATTGCGATAAATTTATCCTTTACCTCTAAGCGGGCTCACGTGTGTAGTCCGGGAAGTGATAGCGGTTTCTCTAGCAGTCACTTAAGGTTCCTCAAGTTTTTTATCTGTTTGCTCTGTTAGGGTTTCCAAGCATTAGAGAGAAAGAGAAGAAATTATAGTCTCTATTTCAATATCAACGTGCGAGACTAATTTTTCTCTGTAAAATCATTGTTTCGCTCGAATGGTGACCATGTTCAAAAATGGGTTTCCAAGGTGGTGTTCAAATTTCACAATAATCCAATGGTTGATGAGTCTAGGATCATAATTTTACTTGAACAAGTTTGGATATATGCGGGAAAAGAAAAAATTCAGTGCGAGGGGCATTTATTCTACCAACGACATTGACTCAAAAATCCCAACGCTGGGTATGTGGGAAAATTAGTTCTGAATCTCTTGCTCAAATTTTATGATGATCCAACGGTTAACTTGTCTGAGATCATCGTTTTACTAAGATATATTTGAGTGTATGCGAAAAAAAGAGAGTGTTTTAGGAAAGGAAGAAGGGAACTTTTGTCTGGGATCATTATTTTACTTTTGGCCTTTTACTTATCCTATTTTTCTTTCTTTATTTATTTTATAAAAAGGAACTTTATTTTATTTCCAATCAAACCATTAATTTAATTAATAAATTTATTTTTCCTCATTTATTTAATTATAAAAATCTTATCATTTTTTTTTTCTAAAACTCTATTTATTTTTAAATAAAAATGATTTTTAATTTATTTAGGAAAAATAGGGTGTTACATGAATCATAAGGTCACTAGAAGAGGAGTTGAATAATGACACTTAAGTGACTATGATTTTTTTCTACAAAAGAACACTTAGCTTCTGAAGTCTTAGGATATATCATAGTACCAATTTCAAGAAGCTTCCTTGAGAGCAAACATTACCCTTTGATAGTATTTTGTTTAAAATATTTTTTCTATAACAACCATACAAAAATACTCTAGTATATTGCTTCAGAAGCTACTAATAAATATTATATTTAGGGTAGGTAGAACATGTTTTTGCCAATTCAAAATGTTATCTAAAACACTTTAACAGCAAAAAACAAAATAAACACATTTTGTAAGGATTAAAATGAAAAAAATAATTGTAGATACAAAAATGAAAAAAACACTAAATTGTAGGCACCCAAAATATATTTAAGCCTAATTTTTAGGTTATTTCTATTATGTTAGGCAGGATAGATGACAAGATCATATGTGAAATCAATTGCTTGGATCATCATTCGGATTAGAGGCTTGGAGAGGGAGATCAAACAATTGTTTGGAGTACAAGATATGTTTTGGGTTTTTTTTTATGTTGTATGTTTGTCATTTTATAATTAAGCTTTATGCTATTGCTTGACATAATTTTGAACATTTGTATGAATTGATTGTGCACTTGGAGACTCTCTTGTATTTGTAAAATATGTGCCAATAAATACAAATCAAAATGCTATTTTTTTAATAAAAAAACTACATTCTACATCAAATATTACTAAAATCGATGTAGTAGAATTTTTTTTTAACATAGGTCATTTTAATAATCGATGTAGGATGTGGCTTAACTCATCTAGAATATCCCACTTCCTACATCTGGTTTAAGAATAACCTATGATGGATTTCACATCGATTTGGAATTGATGTCGAATATGTCTGCATTTAATATTGTGCTGAATAACATTGATTTTGAAACCTAAGTATCATGTGTTGTAGAACCGATGTAAAATGACTTTGTTGTGTAGTAGTGTATAGTTTTTTTTTCCAGTGACATGACAACCTAGAGATTTATCAAGATAAAAATTATTATTTCATAATTCAATATAAAAATTAAATTAACACGGTCACACATATATAAATATACACGTGACAATCACACGCGTGTATAATATAATATTAGTGTCCCATGTGATTTTTTAAATATTTTTTTAGCTTAACATTAAGTAAAAATTCTGCTAAAAGCTTCAGACAATATTTTTTATAAAATATTAGATAAAAAAGTTTTACTAAAAGTAGTCATATGTATGGATAATGGTGTGTGGTTAATTAATTTCCTTATCTATAAGACATAATGTTAATTGTAATATATTAACCCTCCGTACATATGCATATTACTATTATTTACTTAAGTAAAACCCTTTTTCATCATAACAAGGTGATAGTATATGGTATTAAAATAAAAATCTGCACTTAATTATAATAGCTTCTTTTACATGAAATAATGTCTTTTCAAATAAAATAATTATAATTTGTCACATAAACTATTGACTATTATTCATAAAACAATAACTTTATTATAAAAAGAATATTTTTCCTTATTTTATAACAATTATAAAAGGCTTAATTATAACAATTTTTATTTTAAAATTATAAATGATAATTATATGAAAGTTGGAAAACATCAAGATATCGTAGAAACATTAAATCTTATGTTTTAAAATCCGATCCTCATACTCAAATTTTCAATTAAGTCCATAAATTATTTTTTTCATGGGTCTTTCCATCTAATTTTTTGCTATAAAAAATTAACTACAAACACCTAATTAGAAGTGCATATAGTGGATTGATGCTTTTAAAGTGTGTTATAAACACAATTAAATCAATTGGAAGAGATTTTTATAGAATTTTAATCTTTACATATCAATTCAACTCAAATATTTTTTCACAAGCCTTTCAATTATACTTACAACCCACCCTAAAAGCACCCAACATCTTGAGTCTTAACCCTTTCTTTGAATCAGCTCACTATAAGCTAAAAAGTGAAAAGGTGAAAAAATAAAATGAAAAAAGGAAAAAAGAAAAGAGAGAAAAAACTAAAAAATTTGTTGTGTTTTCTTGATGTCGGTGTTTTTGTATTGTTGAAAACAATTGGGGGCGGAAAGTTGAAAGGCAAAAATAACAATAACAATGAATGATCACAATGATGACTAACATATAACTGCATGCCACGAAATCATATATATGCATGCACATAAGATGAAGGTTCCTATATATTTTGGCATTCCCTCCTCATTTAACGTCCATCCACATTTTCTGAATCCTTTTCTCTCTCTATTCCTTGGTGATTTTTCAAGAAACTCATTTGTATTGGTGATGAGAGAAGAAAACAAGTTAATTAAGAAGCAACGATGAGCAGCGATTTGTACCGATTCGCAGTATCATCCCACTTCAGTAGTTTTCCAAAATCGTTCTCCCTCCGTAAGAAAGTTCCATGGTGGTACCAGATCCTGGACCCGCGGTCGAGGTTCGTGGCGCGATGGAACCGCACGTTCCTCTACGTGTGCATCGTGGCTCTCTTCCTGGACCCTCTCTACTTCTACTTCCCCATCACCGGGGACAAGGCCTGCATGCAGACCGACATTGTCCTCGGCGTCTTCGTCACGTTCTCCCGCACCATCGCTGACCTCTTCTTCCTCTTCCACATGGTCCTCAAGTTCCGGACAGCTTTTGTCTCTCCCCTCTCCAGCGTCTACGGCCGCAAGGACCTCGTCACCGATCCTCGCCAGATCGCTTCGCGCTACCTCCGCTCCGATTTCGCCATTGATCTCTTCGCCACCCTTCCTCTGCCTCAGGTGTGTGTCAAATTTTAATTCCATTAATTTCCAAGTGTTTAGGGTTTCTGAACAGTATTATACATAAATTATCTTCTATTTTAAACATCTTATCAATATATCTTTTATTTATCTTTTTTTTTTCCTCCGACATTATAAATTCTATCATATCTTTCATTTTTTTTTTCTTAAATATGTATAGTTATGGTTATATATGATGTGTCGATCACAGCTTTTCCCTTTGAATATATGTATAGTTATAGTTACGTTTGTCATATTTATATGAGGTAAAATTCATAAAATTTTATTATTTTTAATAAATTTTAATGAACAAGAGAGAGTTGTTAAAAAAAAAGAAGTATGTTTCTTACCATTTCTGTTAAAACTCTGTGTGCAATAATAACTCTAGGAAGATACAACTTTGTATTTCTTGTACTTGAAGCATGATGGAGCTGAATTGGTCAAAATTAATATGAAACACGTGCATTTTCGAAGGAAAAAAGATGAAATTACGCCCCATTTTTGAGATGTACTTCGTGAAGGGAGAGAATAAATATAGAAATTAAAGTGAAATTACGTGTAAGCATAACAAATAATGTGATAGGAAATAAAGAAAAAAAAGGAATGGAAATGAGACGAAAAATAAACTTAAACAGATAGAAATCACTAGTTCATTTCTGCTGTCTCGCTTTCTCTCTAACCACTAAGAAAGTGACATGTTAATTGAAAAATTTGCATATATTTATATGACTTAATGCAGTTAAAAAATACCATAAATGTGTCAATTTTTTTGTCGAGTGACAGAAAGTGAGACCAAGTATGAGACACGTACACCAGAGACAAGTGATTTCTATCCACATTAGCTAACCAAATAGGACGAGTGATTTGAAATTTTAGAAACAGGGTGTTAATATAAGATATGGAAGACAAAAAAATTCTTAGCGGGGTTCCTTTTTCAATTGAAATGAAGAAAACGGAAGAGAATTAGAAAAAACTAATAGGTGTGATTTGATGATTTGATTTTATAGAAACAGGGTATTAATAGAAGCTTCTCCGTTGATAATTTTTTTTTTTCATGTATGCAATTGCAGATAGTGATCTGGTTCGTGATTCCGGCAGTGAAAGATTCAACGGCGGCTCATGTAAATCATACCCTGTCCTTGATTGTTCTCATTCAGTTTATTCCTCGGTTGTTCCAGATTTTTCCTCTGCAACGGAGAATCTTGAAGACTAGTGGGCTTATTGCCAAAACTGCCTTGGCAGGGGCCTTATACAATCTTGGATCCTACATGCTAGCCAGCCATGTAATTATTCATACATAGCACTTCCAATTTCCAAATTAGAAATTAGTAAAAAAAATAATTCATTTCTTGTTATTAAAAATGAAAAGTTTTACATTAAAATAATTTACAAAAATTTTGCAACCATGAGGAAAACATGTGATAAGATAGGTATTTCAACAGAAAGAAATAGAAAAAAATATATTTTACAAACAAGAGATGGAGATCACTTTTTCAGTTTGGTGGACAATCTTCCTTAAAGATTCATCCCTGACCCCTAAGAACTAATTGAATAGTTACAATTGGATGGAATTACTTGTGGTACAGGCTAGTGTAGCTAGTGTAATAATATTGGAAGTGTCTCCTTGTTCTACCATTTTAAATATATATATTATCTTTTAATCACAACTATTATGTATATTTGTTTTTACAATAATTATCTTAAACATTTAAGATATTTTGTAATTAGTTCACAATTTATTTCTTTAGAAAGTACATAGAAATTAATCTCAAAACATAATTAATCTCAGTTTAAAACAGGTAGAACATGTTGTGAGTGCAGGTTTTAGGAGCTTCGTGGTACGTGTCATCGATTCAGCGGCAGTACGAGTGTTGGATAATAACATGCAAGAAGGAGATGAACAGAACGCACTCTCCATCATGTAACCCTTCCTTTCTCGACTGTGGCACCCTCGCCGACCATGAAAGGCAAGCTTGGTTCAAACGCACCAGAGTTCTCACCGCATGCGATGCCCTCAATGATAAAAACGAGTTTCAGTTTGGAATGTTCGCTGATGCTTTCACTGATCACGTCTCCTCATCAAGATTCTTCCAGAAATACTTTTACTGCCTCTGGTGGGGTTTGAAGAATTTAAGGTATATTTTCCATATTTGATATCAAGTATAATTGGGTGTTTAAAGTTTGGATTGAAATTGAAAGCACAATGCACACAACATACAAAATATATTTAGTATATACCTCTGCTATTTTTTATTAGCAAGTGCAGTATAAAAATACACTAGTTATTAATTATAAAAAAGGACCGGAGAGTTAGTATTTTAGTATTGATCGAGTCCTAATTATTTTATGAATACTCATTATGCTATGAGCTAGACAATATATATGAATATTATAAAATTTATGATATGAAAAAAAATATTAATGAAGAGTTTAAAATAAATGAATGTTTATGTATCATTATTAACTTTTTAAGGTTTTCTAATTCGTTTTGAACTTTTGTTTTTCTATGTGTAGTTCGTATGGACAAAATCTTCAGACAAGCACTTACAGTGGTGAAACATTGTTTTCAAGTTTCATATGCATCGCAGGTCTAATCCTGTTTGCGCATCTCATTGGTAACATGCAGGTAAAATATTAAAAACCCTACTCTATCAATGTATTGTAGTCATTGAATTGGAACATAAAAAAAAACACAAAATAAAATGCTAACAACATATTCCGTCTTACATATTATTCTGATTAAAATTTATTAAAAATTACAAAATCTTATAATTTCAATAAACTCCTGTCAATGATAAAAAAGTGTATTAAAAAAAACTATTTTAGACTAACATTTTGAAAAAGAAAAGGTTGGCAAATTTTTGTAACAATGTGTCTTGATTTTTTCCTTTTTAATCTTTGGAAAAAAAGAATTATCTGCAATCTTCAACTGCAAAAGTTGAAGAGTGGAGACTTAAACAGAAAGATACAGAAGAGTGGATGAATCACCGGCAACTTCCACCAGAACTGCAACAACGTGTTCGACGGTTCGTTCAATATAAATGGCTTGCCACCAGAGGAGTGGACGAAGAAGCCATTTTGCGCGCTTTGCCTTTGGACCTTCGCCGCCAGATTCAGAGGCATCTCTGTCTCGACATTGTTCGCCGAGTAAGTATATATCATCTTCTTATCAGATGAAAATAATGTGTAAATATACCTTAAATTACAAGGGGTCAAGGAAATTTGGTTGAACATTATGGTTATAATTTCTCTAGTACTTCTCTTTAATTCTTAAGATAAAAATTAATGATAGTACATATCAAATGATTTTACATACGTCCTAAATTTAACTTAGTTGGCACTCAAACCACCTGTCTAGTTTCCAATTATGTTTTCTTTAATAAAAAATATTATGAACATAAAGGTGTATGATTTTTTAATTCTTGGGTGTCCAGGTTCCATTTTTTGGCCAAATGGATGACCAGCTTCTAGATGCAATATGCGAACGTCTTGTGTCATCGTTAAACACAAAAGACACATACATCGTTCGCGAAGGCGATCCGGTGAGAGAAATGCTCTTCATCATCAGAGGGCAAGTAGAGAGTTCCACAACCGATGGTGGAAGAACAGGTTTCTTCAACTCCATCACCCTCAGGCCCGGCGACTTTTGCGGCGAAGAATTGCTAACATGGGCCTTGATGCCCTCTTCAACTCTCAATCTCCCATCTTCCACTCAGACAGTGAAGACCCTCACCGAAGTGGAAGCATTTGCCTTAAGAGCCGAAGACCTCAAATTCGTGGCGAGCCAGTTCAAGCGCCTACACAGCAAGAAATTGCAACACGCTTTTAGGTACGACTAATGATATTTGAACACTTTATTATTTTGAACACTGCATCAATATTTTTCATTTATCTTTAGGTGTATCTCTTTTTCTATTAGATCATATATCACCTTGAACACTTTATGTTAGATTTAATCTTAAAATTAATTGGCTTTAAGTGAAGTTGTCCAACAGATATATAAGTTGCACTCCAAGGATTGAGGCAGTCGATGTGAGACTTGGTATCTGTTGGCAACTTCACTTAAAGTCAATTGGTTTTAAGATGAAATCTAACATGGTATCAGAGCAAACTCTGACCCTGGGACCTCGTCTTTGCTTTCGTTGCAACGAGCACCCACCACCCACCATCTGTGGTTCATGCACCAAGCCCAATAAGTGTTGGACGTGAAGGGGGTGTATTGGAAAATACCCAAGCCCCGCATCGACTACCTCAATCCTTAGAGTGCAACTTATATATCTGTTGGACAACTTCACTTAATGTCAATTAGTTTTAAGATAAAATCTAACACTTCATTATTTTGAAAACTACATCAATAATTTTCATTTATCTTTATGTGTATCTCTTTTTCTATTAGATCATATATCACCTTGAACACTTTATGTTAGATTTAATCTTAAAATTAATTGGCTTTAAGTGAAGTTGTCCAACAGATATATAAGCTGTACTTCAAGGATTGAGGCAGTCGATGTAAGACTTGGTATCTGTTGGCAACTTCACTTAAAGTCAATTGGTTTTAAGATGAAATCTAACATGGTATCAGAGCAAACTCTGACCCTGGGACCTCGTCTTTGCTTTCGTTGCAACGAGCACCCACCACCCATCATCTGTGGTTCATGCACCAAGCCCAATAAGTGTTGGACGTGAAGGGGGTGTATTGGAAAATACCCAAGCCCCGCATCGACTACCTCAATCCTTAAAGTGCAACTTATATATCTGTTGGGCAACTTCACTTAATGTCAATTGGTTTTAAGATAAAATCTAACACTTCATTATTTTGAAAACTACATCAATAATTTTCATTTATCTTTATGTGTATCTCTTTTTCTATTAGATCATATATCACCTTGAACACTTCATTATTTTGAAAACTACATCAATATTTTTCATTTATCTTTATGTGTATCTCTTTTTCTATTAGGTCATATAACCTAATTGTCGATCGTACTTGTATTTTTTTTTTTCTCTCATGTTAGGTAACAAATATGTTTTTCGGTTTAGGTACTATTCGCATCAGTGGAGGGCTTGGGGGGCACATTTTATACAAGCTGCGTGGAGACGGCACCGCAAGAGGAAATTGGCGATGGAGTTGTTGAAGGAGAACTTGTACTACACGAATGTGGTGGAAGATGATGATGATGAAGAAGGTAGTGCAGGAGAGAGTTCAATGGCGGGGCATACTCAGAATTTTGGGGCCACATTTTTGGCTTCGAAATTTGCTGCAAACACTAAGAAAGGGGCAATTAAAAAGGTGGCTATTAAACTTCCTGATGCTGATAGTTTGAAGATGCCCAAGATGTTCAAACCCACGGAACCTGATTTCTCAACATTCCATGATTAGTGGAGTCTATTGATCAGGATGGAATTAATTAATACTGGGGATATTAACCAATCTTTATTCCCTTTCTTCGTATCTATCTAGTTGTACAGAAACAAAGAATTTTCTTAGTAGTTTAAGCTTATGTTCGTAATTAGTAAATTGTTGAAAAGCACTAATTTTCTAGCTTGGCAAATTAAGTTTGAGTAAGACGGAGTAATTCTAATTAAGGACTAATTATGTGGGCTATATATTGGGATATAGGCTAGCACAAGTTGAATTCTACATGGAATTAAGTTGCCCAAAAATTTGAAAAAGTAGAATTCGGTCAGTTCGAAATATATTCCTCTAGTGTGTCTTTGTTTGCCAACTGTTCAATTAATTAATTCCTTTTTAGTTTTTTTTCCCATTGTTTTTGTATAAGTTGAAATCAACTGATTTATAATCCCAACTCCCAAGAGATTCTAGGAAGAATGAAAGGAAAATATAAATAAAGCATCCTTTTGCTGCTGCATCCAGCATCATTTCATGTTTGCTTCTCTACTGCCCATATCTTTTCGAGTTATGAAATTTACACACTTATTTAACTAATTATTGTTTGCATATGTATATGTACACAATAATAATAAACTAGTAAATGTTCTTGTACGATGCAGAGGACAAATTATTCATGGGATAATCTTTTTATAATTTAAAAGAAAAATAAAACTTGAAAAAAAAAATATATATATATAACTTTATATGGTGCGACAATATCAATTAATTAATTTTAGTTTATCATATTCAAACAACCTCTAAGTTATAATTTTATTGAAAACACTGACGAACTCTTAAATCTAGCATGTTCGAGAAAATATTTTTGTGAAATTTATTATTTATTAAAATTTAATATTTAAATAATTGTATATAAAAAAAATCAACCCCTTTTATTGCATTTCTAGATCCATTCCTGATTTAAATTATATGTTTTCCTTAATAAAAGGATAAAAAATGGCTTCTGAACAAAAAGTAATTTTTAGGCCTATGAAATGAAATAAGAGCATATTCTTGAACTGAAGAATTAACGATAATATAGTGTCACCAATGGATGTATATAATTATTCAACTCTTTTTGTGATGGGTTAATACCGTGAACGAGGAAAGATACATACTGTACATAAAAGAAAGTAGTGAAGACAGTCGAGAGGGTAATAACGGAACTTTTGAATTCCAAAAAACATCCTTTTTTATGTGATATTAAAATCAAGTAAATATTAATGAGTATTTTAAAAGTAATAGAGAAGAATTTAAAAATAAATAAAAGTTTGAATATATTTAACTTCAATATTAAATGCTATTGTTGAATAGCACTAAACATACATGTAAGTTAACTTCATGAAATTATTTCAATTTAATCTTAAATAAAATTTGATACTTGAGTTGCAACTACATTAAATATAATATTAAAAAGAGTTTTATAAAAAAATTTATCCGTGAAAATTAAAGATAACATTAGAGGTTAAAATAATTTATGCACATATTTAATCAATTGAACTAAATATATAATAATCCTATCTGAGTAAAAGATTTGGTTTGGAAAAAAAAGAAATTAACCTGTGTTAAAATATTAAATTGTTGACTCATTCTCAAGAATCTAAACATATATCTTCACAATCCAAAAGTTTGGGCAGTATCATCCACAAAATGAAACGTCAAATGTTGGGCTCACTGACAGTCCATTTATTTGTTTCGTAAAATTTTGGCAAAAAGGACAGTTGACGGTTACAGACAGAACTTGAAGCATTGTTATTGTGTGAAGCTCCTAATCACAAAGTAGAAGAAATAATAAACACCCTTTGGAGATATTTGCTTAGGCCATTGGTCATGGCAACTCGAAGACTTTCATTGCTCCTCTCTCGCTCTCTATCTTCCACTTCTTTTCAAGCTGCTTCTCTACTTCACTCACTAGGTAACCAACCTATTCACTTCTTTTTTTTATCCACAAATGTTAGTTTGTTAATTTTTGTTAAAAATGTTAGTGGTAGGAATTCGAACTCATGACCTATTCTCTTCCTCATATTCTTCAAGCTTCTTCTTCTTGCTTTTTGGTCACTAATAGTTTATGGGATTTGGCATATTTAAAGTGGTGGATATAACCAAGTGTTTTTCAGTTTGCATTTTCTGCTTCTCTGCCTTCATCAAAGTACAGCACAGGAACTGTGTGACTCTAGTACTGTTATGCTTAGCATATGCACATATAGTTAGCTTCCATTTTTAGACCCAACTAAAGTTTTTTTTTTGGTATGTTTGAATAAGAGGAAAGAAAACACATATAATGGTATTTTTAGTTGTTTGGTTGGAGAGGAAGTGAAAAGAAGAAAGAAAAATTGACTTTTAAAAACAAAAATTCAATTTCTTTTCTCTACTTCTATTCCATCATTTCAACTTTCTATCTTAATTTTTGTCTGGCATACCAATGAAACCAGTTTTGTTGGTTAGAATATGGATAGAAAAAGAGGGAAAAGAAAGAAAAAAAGTTCAATATTTGAATTAGCTAGAGAATGAGAAGGACAAAATTTCTGAGTTGCTGTTCTTAAAAATAAATTTTCTCTCTATTTTCTTTTCACTTTTTTCCAACTAAACAAAAAAAAATATTTGGTATCTTTTTCTTCTATATTTTATTTCTCTTTCTTTCCAAACATTCCAAGTGGTTATTAACTTACCATCCCCTGCTTTTAATTTTTTTTCCTTTTTTCTTTTATAATTTATCTTAGCTTTAGTATGTTAACTTTTTTTTTTGTTCCCTAACCAACATAGGGAGTGCTTTGAAGTTACTATCACTTATCAGAATGCTATGTTCAATTCATTGCATAAAACTTCCACATGATTTTTGTTCCCACAGGGAGAAACTCTGGCAAGTGGGGAAACTTTAACAGATTCAGCACTGCAGCAGCAGTTGAGGATTTAATCACTCCACAAGTTCCAATAACATACACTAAGCATCTGATAAATGGACAATTTGTGGATGCTGCTTCAGGTTTGTCTAGTTTGAATTTAACAAGGTTTTTTTACTTTGCCACTTTACAAAATTCTACAACGGTTTCATTTGCCATTTCTTATTGTCTCAGGGAAAACTTTTCCAACATATGACCCACGCACAGGAGAAGTGATTGCTCAAGTTGCTGAAGGTGATGCAGAAGATATCAACCGTGCAGTATCGGCAGCTCGCAAGGCCTTTGATGAAGGACCTTGGCCAAAATTGACTGCTTATGTAGGCATTTAAATTTTCCAATCTTCTCCCTTTGCTTGAAGAGAAAAGAATTAGTGTAGAGTAAATAATTTATGTACTGACAATGTAAAAGGTTATTACATTATCATTAGATCACAAATTTACATGTAGGATAAAGTGATTGAGAGTAAATAATCTATATGCACTGACAATATAAAAGGTTATTGCACTCACAGATTGTCACTTACGATAAAATAGTTTACTTTTATTATAGTTACCTTAAAAGTCAAACTTACTATGATTTTTAATTGATTGATATTTTATACTGATAGTACATAAATATTAAACTGTTAAATATGACAATGATCTGTTAACAACTTCTTCAGGAAAGATGCAAGATAATACTGCGCTTTGCTGATTTGGTTGAGAAACACGGTGATGAACTTGCAGCTCTGGAGACATGGAACAATGGAAAGCCTTATGAACAGTCTGCCACTGCTGAATTACCAACGTTTGTGCGTTTGTTTCGTTACTATGCTGGTAGGTTCAGTACTAACAGCAACCAAAAGTTAAGTGTTTGTTTTATTTTTTCAAGACAACTTGCTGATATGTTGCAAGCAATTTTCTTTTGCAGGTTGGGCAGATAAAATCCATGGTCTGACAGTGCCTGCTGATGGAAATTATCATGTGGAGACATTGCATGAACCAATTGGTGTTGCAGGACAAATCATACCTTGGAACTTTCCTCTCCTCATGTTTGCTTGGAAAGTTGGACCAGCTCTTGCATGTGGAAATACTGTCATCCTTAAGACTGCTGAACAAACACCTTTAACAGCTCTCTATGTAGCAAAACTTTTTCATGAGGTAAGTTCATAAGCTTTGCTCTCTCCCCTCCTTTTTAATAGACAATTAGACACAACTAGACTGCTAAATGCTAATCATCAAGACATCAGCCATGTAGTTGCTACTAGCTAGTTTAGTCCATTGTTGCATCTATATCTCCCAAAAACATTGCTCTGGTGATACTTCATTTTATTTCTACAATTTTACCTACTTATGGAAAAATGAATAATTAAATGAAAAATTAAACGGAATTCTACTTATTTAGTACATCTTATTGACTTAATTTGGTCAAACTATCATGAGTAATTGATAAATAATGTGTTCAAGTGTTCTTCCTCTTTAGATTCTGAAGGAATATTTCAGTTACATTTGTGTTTTCTACCTAGTTTAAACTTAATGTGAACCCTTTTGGGCAGGCTGGTCTTCCACCAGGTGTTTTGAATGTAGTTTCTGGCTATGGTCCAACTGCTGGTGCAGCTCTAGCAAGTCATATGGATGTTGACAAGGTATTTTGGAGAACCAAGCTTCTTACACTTCTCTTGCACAGTATGAGACATTGTAGAGCAACAAGAATGAACCTGGTTTGATATCTCTAGAATTTCAGTTGCTAAAAATATTTTGGAGAACCAATCTTCTTACACTTCTCTTCCATATGCATAATATTTGCCTGTATGATTGGTCAGTAAACCAACATAAGGTACTGTCCTGTTTTGACAGGGACGAGTAGTACTTATCTGTGCACTGGTGTATATAATGTATGGTCAATTTGGTGTACCCTTAAATTAGGAAAAAAAATTCGAGATAAATTTTATATGAATAAAATTGTTTGAAAAATCCTTCACCCCAATTTAAGGGAAAATGAAAAAGACTGTCTTCACCTTGAAATTGATCAATGCGAAAGAAGGTAAGACACACAATCATATTCTACCTTTTTCTTTTCACTTATAAGATTCATAATTTGATTCATCTTCCTAAAATTCTAACTATTTAGTTCCTCTTAATAGCTTAGATATTAAGGCATCTTATGCAAGATAGTGCCGGCATGCCTTTGCTTATCATCAAATTACCTTTTCCTTTACATAATGATATTCAGATAAAATTTAACCAATTATGTCAAAATATCATATCAATATTTAACATCTTTTCTTCTTTTTTTGCAGCTAGCATTCACTGGATCTACCGAGACTGGAAAAGTTGTGCTTGGATTGGCTGCGCAAAGCAATTTGAAGCCTGTGACATTGGAACTTGGAGGGAAATCACCTTTCATAGTGTGTGAGGATGCTGATGTTGACCAGGCTGTAGAACTTGCGCACTTTGCTTTGTTCTTTAATCAGGTTTGTTCAACCAACTCTCATCAACTTTGAAGTTGAATCTTGATATGCATAGCATATGTGATGAACATGCTTATGATTTATGTTGGATTTTTTACAGGGGCAATGTTGCTGTGCTGGGTCTCGTACCTTTGTACATGAGCATATCTATGATGAGTTCTTGGAGAAAGCAAAGGCTCGTGCTTTGAAACGTGTTGTTGGGGATCCCTTCAAAAAGGGTGTCGAACAAGGACCTCAGGTGCTTTTTCTCTTCAAAGTAGACAACACACAAAATATTAGCAACATACTCTCTAATATTCTTTCAAAAACACTCTTGTTGTGTGAAATTTATAGTTACACTACATATGTAAGTTTCATTCCCCATTGATGGGTATGATTCCCAAACTAGTGAAATTCACATGACTTTTAACCAATTAGAGATAATGTGCCAAAAGAAAACAAATTAAAGGAGTGTTTTGCTAGTACTCTTAGGCACCATATTATTGGTTGTGTTCTTTCTTATTTTGTTTGTTCCTTTTACAGTTACTAGTGAGTAGTATTTGAGTTCAATGTATTTGAAAATGAGAAATTTACGTTTGATAGAACACCTACTTTGTTGTTCATTAATCAATACATTCTTGATCTTACTCTATATAACAAACTAACATTGTATTTCTGCCTTTGGGAAAAATGCCAGATTGATGTGGAACAATTCCAGAAGGTCCTTAGGTACATAAAGTCCGGTATTGAAAGCAAGGCCACCCTTGAATGTGGGGGTGACCAAATTGGCTCAAAGGGCTTCTTTGTCCAGCCCACTGTCTTCTCAAATGTTCAGGTATTGACAAATTAGCACAAGTGATTCGCAGATATTTCAATAATTTGAAACATTTACTAACCCGCGCTAATAATCAGGATGACATGTTGATAGCAAAAGATGAAATATTTGGCCCTGTACAAACCATCTTGAAGTTCAAGTGAGTGAAACTTCAATTCTCAATGGCTTGTTTTCCATGTTAATGCACTCTATAACACTTATCATTGGGTGATATTCATGAAGATTTGATTAAGTATATGTAGCCTGTAGGTAACCTTCCTCATTTGGTGGGTCCCATTTTCAAACTAATGAGACTCGCATGAATTTTAAACAATAAAAAAAAACAATGTGTTGGAAAAAGAAAATATTAGCGAATGTGTTAATGACACTTTGTTTTACTATGTTGCAACATTTGATTAAAACTTCCCTGAATCACTTGTTCAATGTAGACCAAGGCAAAATGTTACTAGACATTATTGAGGAACAACAATGAATATTTCATTTGAACATTATTCTAATTTTGTTCAAATATTTTTTGCGTTATACTAGGGACATCGATGAAGTAATTCGAAGGTCAAACGCAACGCACTATGGTCTAGCTGCAGGAGTTTTCACTAAGAATGTGCACACAGCCAACACTTTGATGCGAGCACTGAGGGTTGGAACAGTATGGATCAATTGCTTTGATGTTTTTGATGCTGCAATTCCCTTTGGAGGGTACAAAATGAGCGGCATAGGCAGGGAGAAGGGTATCTACAGTCTCAACAATTACCTGCAAGTGAAAGCTGTGGTTTCACCAGTGAAGAAACCTGCATGGTTGTGATTTGTGAATTGCTCAAACTGCTATGACCGAAATCCTACGTGGCTATCATCTTTTTCCGCTGAGGCAATGGCATGCAATAAATAATGTGATGTTACTAAGATAAAACCTGATTAGGTACCTGAACATTATACCAGTTGAATTTATGTATTTTTCACTTGTTAATTGCTCAAACACAAACTTGGATACTGTAATGACACTGTTGCTGTAGGATAGAAATTTTGCACCATTCACACTTGTGTGGATTACTGTCAAGTGAAAAAGTAATTAACATAAATTAATTAGGATAAAAAATTTGCTAATCCCTTCCTGAAAATGAACGTAATGTATAGTGGAAAGACAGAATCATGGACCGAATTGATGAAATTGGACTTGGATAAGTGTTGAAGATTAATCTAGAAAAGTATAGATGTATAATTGGTGGTCCATTATGTGAGAGTTCTACACCTATGGAGATGCTGTAGTGTGTAGAAACTTCTTGATGGATGTAGAAAAATATCTTATTATCTAAAGTTATAGAAGTACCTAGAACATTATAGAGATGGATGGTAGATGATAGATGAGTCTAGAAGATTCTAGGACTAAGTAGTATAGAAGTGTGTAGAAATCACCTATGTAACCTATATAAAGGCATAAGTTGTAGTAAGCCATGTAATGTAAGTCAAGAAGCTAATAAGCACAATTCAAGTTAAGGTGTCAATTTTCTGAAAACTCATCATCTTCCTACTCTCATCATTTCTATCATACATTTCTACCATATCCTTCCATAGAAAAAAAGCATAACCATGTCCCATATCCTAACAGTGGCATCAGAGCAGTGTTGATCCTATGGCCTTTGCTACATCACCTAGCCCACCAACCTTCAAGTATAACCAAACCTTAGTTTCCATATTTAATGGGGAAGCATATGATTATTGGAGCATCCAAATGCAAACTCTATTCATCTCACAAGACTTGTGGGATGTTATAGAGAATGACTATCCAGTCCCAGAAAGCCAAGACGAATTGGCTACGTGGACAACAGCAAAGCAAAAGGAGTACAAGCAAAATCAGCAACATAATGCTAAGGCTCTGCTATTCATCCAACAAGGAGTTAGTAGAGAGATATTTCCAAGAATCATGCAAGCAAAAAATGCAAAGGAGGCGTGGGAGACTCTGAAAAATGAATTTAAAGGCACAAACAAGGTAATTTCTATTAAACTTCAATCTTTGTGGAAGGATTTTGATACATTAATAATGCGGGAAGATGAATCCATACAATCTTTCTTCTCTCGTGTCTCTAATATCTTCAATCAAATTAGAAGTTACGGGGACACGATTGAAGACAAGAAAATAATACTAAAAATATTAAGAAGTTTTCCCGTAAAATATGATCATATTGTGGCTACCATAGAAGAATCAAAAGATTTATCTAATTAAACTCACTCTAGTAGAATTAATGGGTTCTTTAGAAGCTCATGAAGCTAGAATGAAAAGATTTGAGCAGCCACTAGAGCAAGCATTCCAATCTAAAATTAATATCTCTAAAAATGATGGAGATAAGAAAAATAACCATGGTAAATTTCCTCAAAAAAGAGGAGGAGCATTTACTAATCGTGGTAAAAAGAGCGGAAAGCAATGGAGTAATAATGCTTTAAGCTCCTATTGCAAATTATGCAAGAAAAATAATCATGATACAAATGATTGTCGGTACAAATGCAAAAAATGCAAAAGGCACCTACACTACGAAAAAGATGAACGAGAAGTGTAGATGCATAATTGGTGGTCGATTATCTAGAGAGTTCTACACCTATGGAAATGTTGTAGTGTGTAGAAACTTCTTGATGGATGTAAAAAAATATCTTATTATCTAAAGTCATAGAAGCACCTAGAACATTATAGAGATGGATGGTAGATGATAGATGAGTTTAGAAGACTCTAGGACTAAGTAATATATAAGTGTGTAGAAATCACCTATGTAACATATATAAAGACATAAGTTGTAGCAAGCCATGTAATATAAGTCAAGAAGCTAATAAGCACAATTCAAGTTACAATTCTATGGTTTCAAATCACATCTATGGTTTCAAATTGCAATTACAATTCTAATGCATTGATTAAAAAAAAAACTTCATGGTGGAAAGATTTGTATACTCTCAATCAATTAGAAAGTGTTATTGATATAATTTTAAAGTAATTATAAAAAAAATCAATGAGTTTATCATATATGCCAATTCATAATTGAATAGTATAGCTGATCAAGCCACTATATACACAGTGAGCACATTCTAATTGAATTCTTATTAAAATTATAGAAAACTACAGATGACGAAGCAACTATTGCGGTTACAAACCAAAGCACAGATATTGCAAACCCATTTGTTTTAATTAGCTGTTTGATATTTATGTGCTAACCTGCAGGAAAGATCACGGATACTAACGCGCATTGCTGATATGATTGAGAAACACTGATGAGCATGCAACACTGGAAGCATGGAATGATGGCAAGCTTTTTGAACAGGCAGACAAAGTTGAATTACCATTGGTCGTGCGTCTGCTTCATTACTATGCTGGTGAGAGAGACCAGTGAGACCCATATAATATGTTTATTTATGTACTTATTTATGACTAAATACTGTATGCATGGACAGTGTAAAGACTTTTTACACTATAATTCAATCTCAAATCAGCATGTATGATAAGTTTGTTGATTTTTATAATAACTACTTTAAAAGTCATATCAACAAGAATTTTAGATATGTATAGAAATTAAACTTTGTTCATTCAGATATACTCAATTATGTGATTTTTATGATGATTTCCGTCCTTCATTAATTCAGGTTGGGCAGATAAAATTCATGGTCTAACGGTTCCAGCTGATGGGAATTATCATGCACAAACATTGCATAAACCAATTGGGGTTGCAGGGCAAATCATACCTTTGAACTTTCCTCTATTGATGTTGCTTTCAAAGTTGGTCCTGCACTAGCATGTGGTAATACTCTCGTAGTAAAGACTGCGAAGAACGCACCTTTGACTGGTTTATTTGCAGCACAGCTATTTCATGAGGTACCATTAATGTTGCATTGGATTTTAAGAAACACTGATAATCAATGTTGCATTGGATTTTATTCTATCTCAAATGCATATTTTGTCACTGGCTGGTCTTCCACCAGGGGTTCCAAATGTTGTGTCTGGTTTTGGCCCCACTGCTGGTTCAGCTCTTGCCAGTCATATGGATGTGGACAAGGTGATCCTTTAAATACATACATGTCCATCTGAATAACAGTGAACTTGTCTTAGTTGATGTAAGATCCTTATTTTCTTACTACAACATGCTGGGAACTGTATGAACAATTAATCCCTTGTGCCACCAACTGCCATCAGGGATTTATTTTAGAACACCGAGATGACCTATAGAATCTTATATCATGTTTGATTCCATTTTAAAAATAAAATCAATTGATATTAAATGAAATTGGCCAACAAGTAAGATATAAGTTGTATCTTAGGAATTGAAACAGGTGATGTGTAACATTACAATACATCCAATGCATAACAAAAAGAAACAGAAATATTGTTTGATTGGAATGACTCTTTGTGAAGTGTTGAGAAACACCAATGCAGTTTGATAGGAATGGCTCTTTGTGAAGGTGTTGAGAATGACTTGGGTAATTTTTAGATAAAAGTTGAGAAAGTATTAATTTTGCGAATTTCAATGTACATTTTCAATTTCTAATTCACAAAAGTTATGAGAAGAAATAAATTATTGCTTTAAGAATAAAAAAACATTTCAACTTTTCCGAATGAAATCCAAGCATGTATGTACTTAATCCATTAGGAGAGGAACGAGTGAATAAGTGGAGCAATAAGAAAAAGTTGTGATATATATATTTTTTAATCACACTATCAGTTTTATATTACATTTGTCTCTCTTTTTATCCCTTGTAAAAAAAACTAAAAAATAAAACATATATATGTATATATAAAGAATGATTTTCAAGATTCTTAGAAAAGAGATTTTGTACTTTGTTTTCTTTATCAACAAACATTATATAATTTATTAGTTTGGTTAGAAACATCAGTTAGGGATTGGTTAGAAATATCAGTTAGGAATTTTAAATCGCAACCTCTCATTTTCTTTTTCCCTTTATCTTTTTTCAATCACTGTACTACTTTTATAGCTTTTTTTTTTTTTTTACTTTGGTGTGTTTGACAAAAAAAGATTTCTTTGTACCAATGAACTTTTTTGCAAAATGATCAGACCATGCTGATTAGGGTGATCGACAAATAATCATTTGTGGATCTTTGTAGCTCGCTTTCACTGCATCAACCGAAACGTGAAAAATCATATACGAATTGGCTGCGAAGAGCAATCTTAAGCCTGTGACATTGGAACTAGGAGGAAAATCACCATTCATAGTGTGTGAGGATGCTGATGTTGACAAGGCAGTCGAACTTGCACACTTTGCTCTGTTCTTCAATCAAGTTCATTCCATTTACGCTATCTACTTTCAATTCGCTAAGTGATAGGGCCAGCACATGTGAATAATTAACGTAGTTATTACTATAATGTTATTATTAGGGTCAATGCTGTTGTGCCGGGTCACGTACTTACGTGCATGAACGGATATACGATGAGATTTTTGAGAAAGCGAAGGCAACTGCTTTGAGACGTGTTGTCGGTGATACATTTAAGAAGGGCTTGGACCAAGGTCCCCAGGTAAATATCTATCTATCTATCACATTAATGCTATTTTTAGTTCATAAAAAATTAGGCATTTTTTTAATTTTGATTATTCACTTTTCAAATCATGAGATTTTTCTTTTTTGTTTTTTAAAGAGAGTTAACAAATATATTATTTAACATGTTCTTTTTAATATTTTTTTATTAATGGTTGGAATGTATTGAAAATTATTATAAACTTGCGTGGTTTTACTTCTTGTTTAGTGAATCTATCTTGATTTAGCTGTTTTTAACAAATTTAAACCTACAATAAAAGTGTTAGAAAGTGTATTAAAAAGTGTGTTAATTACTAGCATGTTTCATCTTGAAATACTCAAATTTTATTCCCTATAATATCATAAGTTTTTCATCCCCTACACACTGAGTTTAAGTATTCGAAAATATAAGGATGAAAATTATATAATTTAAAAAAAAGGATTAAACAAAAAAAATGTCAATTTTTAAAGGGCTGAAAATATCATTAATCCATCTCTTTTTCTTGGATTGATTAGTTTCCATTCACGGATATAAGGCTTATAGATTTATGGGTTTATTGTTGTCATAATTCCCATGACATTATTCTTTTCTTTTTTTCGTAATCATGGTGTTGGTATGAAATTTTTTTTGCCAAAAGTAATGATAGATTTTCGTCAGGGACATGAAACACACAAGATCAATATTTCTCTTCCTAATACAATTTACATTCTTTTACTCTTTAAACTTTAGGGAAAAAAAATATTTCTTGAATAAGCTTAAATTGTCCATAACTTCAAAGAAAAAGGAAAAAATGAGTGATAAGTATTTGATTTGATTGATGGCATGATAGAAAGAGAGAGAAAGAGAATTATTAATTGAATGTTTAAAAAAATTTATTGTGAAAAAATAATCACTCTAAACTTTAAACGATCAAACTCATCAACGTTAAATGAGAATTACACAGCCAACCAAAAATACAATAAATGAAATTGAAAAAAAAAAAGCTGAATTTCATATATATTTTGTTATGAAATTATTTAATGAAAATCAGCCGGATGCAAGAAATTAATCATGATTTGATATGTTTATCTTTTACTGTCTGTTATGAGAATCCCAGATTGATTCAGAACAGTTTGAGAAAATCCTCCGATGCATTAGATCAGGTATCGAATCCAATGCTAATCTGGAATGTGGTGGTGAAAGAATTGGCACAAAAGGCTTCTTAATTTTTCCAACCAATTAACGGTCTTCTCAAATGTTAAGGTGGTGTTGATATTTCTTAGTGCTTTACCAGACATATTGATAAGGTTTTTTGACAATGATTGCTTACTCAAGTCATTGATCAGGATGATATATATGCTGATAGCACAAGATGACATCTTTGGCCTAGTCCAAACTATCCTATGACTTACAGAACTTTAAGACTCACCTTTTCACATGTGTAGTTATTAATATTAATATTATATTTAATTCCTCAATAACAATATTACTATTTCATAACTAACCTAACTAAAGGGTTATGTATAAATAATGTAAAGGATTTTATATTATTATTTAATTACAAATTATTATATGTATGTACAGTAAGTTTATTACATTAAGATTATTACATTATTATGTTTTTTTATTAATTGATCGTGTAATTTTTTTTATACTGGTGATGTATACAAATTAGAGTAGTATTAATAATATAATTTTTATTATTGATTAAAATTTATTAAAAAAATAAACAAAATCAAGAGGATGATTCATTAAAAATAAGTGAGACTTTAAAAATGTAATTTTTCAACAGATCGATTTCAGCTAATGATAGAGAGAGGTTAGAGAGAGTTTACTAGCAAAAAAAAATTAAAAAGTAAACTCAATTTTGGTTTACGGTATAGATAGTATAAGAAAATTGAATTACTTAAACTAACCTAAATAGTTGAATTCATGACCCTTTTGTTTTGGCTTTTGATTCATTACAGCGACAATTTTGAAATAATAAGAAGAGCAAACATTACACGTTATGGTCTAGCCGCGGGCGTGTTCACAAAGAACTTCGATACGACCAATGAGATAATGCGAGGACTAAGGGCAGGAACAGTGTGGGAATAATTGCTTCAATGTGTTTGATGCAGCAATTCCTTTATGGGTGGGGTAGGGAGAGAAGGGTATCTACAGCCTTCAGAATTACTTGCAGGTTAAGGCAGTTGTTACACCTCTCAAAAATCCCTCACAGTTGTAACCAGAAATCTAGGTAATCCATTCATTTGCAGTGAAATAGAGTTGGAAAAAAAATGAAATAAACAAATGAGACTCACTTTTAAATTCTATCTTAATTCAAAACTCATTTTAATTCATTTTCATTTCATTCTATAGTATAGAGTGTATGGTGGAGATTAATTTGATAATAGTAATGTTGTGACTTGCAACTGCCTAATAGGAAGAAGATAATGTTCTTGTTTTTGTTATTAATGATGAGGATGAGATCCACGCATGAGATGCGGGTCGTGTTGGAAGTTTGCTTGACATTGAGCTAGTTATTTGTTGAATAAAAGCTTTTTCTCTCCTCCCAGATTTGACTTTTTTATGGACATTCCAATAGTACTGGGTGAACCTTTTTCACGTATGACGTACTCCCGAATTTGACTTTTTCATGAACATTTCCTATCATATTCAAAATGGAAAATATATTTGGAAACCCATTTAATATGCTAAATAACACCTAATGATAGATAAAGAAAAAAATATAGATATAATAAGTGATAGTAATATGATATATATGATAGAAATAAAAAGAAAAAAATAGGAAGAAATGAAGGATATTAACTGGGTATTTTAAAAATAAATAGAACATTCAAATATCATTTTTTTTTTAAACTCAATCTCATATTCATCAAGATTAGGGAAACTTGCGAGAATCTGCTACCTTTTTAAAAAATTTATTTATTTATATAATTTTAAATAAACAAAATATTGAGTTATTAATTATATTTTAATTCAAATAATATATAAAATTTATAAATGACATGAATCATAAAAATAAAAAATTTAAGAGTTAGATTATATTTTTAATAAATTATGTAATTTAATTTTAATATTTAATTAATTAAATTATTTATCTATTGAAACTACATAAAATCTATTGAAATAAAGTCTACTATCAACACCTAGAGAAAAAGGATTTAAAAGGGAAATTCACTCCATTACCTCATATGCCGATTTAAAAAAACTCTATTACATCATGTATTCGTATGGAAAATTTGGGAATTTCTTTTATTTTCCTCAACATACTAGTTAAAATATTATGAAATTTCAAGCGAGTGGTCGAAGCCACACCCACTCACAGCCTTTAACTACGCGCGAGTGATAAAAATGATTCATCTGCAAGCATGTGGAGGATTTCAAATCCACTAAAATATGTTTCTTTTAGTCAATTAAACATTAGTTTAATAACTTTTTTATTAATTAAGACAATTTCGCATATCTCTCAATTATTTTTATTGTAATAAAGAAAAAGTTTGTAGAGGTTTTGACCCCTGGAGGCACTTGCCAAATTCTCATTATGTACTTGGATAAGTGTTTCGGAAAGAAGCAACTTCCCTGTGACGAAAACATATTAATGGCCCTAAAATAATGGGATGAACCGAAAGTGGCAGCTCTGGAACTTTGTGTTTGTGTCGGTATATAAAGGAACTACGTTTGTATTTAATATCGATATTGATATTTGCTTCGGTATGAAGGATTGGATGCATTTGGACCAAGTCACTCATTTACATCGAAGTAAAATTTAAGCTAATTTGTAAAGTGGCTAGTTTAAAATACCATTAGTATATAGTATTAATTAATAATGTTTCTTCTAATCCAGTTTTTTTGTCTTCGTGGCATCCGAAGAAGCAAAGTTTCTGAGGAATGTTTACGTGTAGATTATATACAAATGATTTGACAATGACACTACTTATTATAAGCTTTGATTTCCAACTCCCAAGCATGAAAGCAATACACGTATTGTTGGGAAAGGTTACAAAAACTCTCACAGTGGGGTGCAATTATTTGAAAACAGCCAAATTAAAAAGGACTTTTAATAATAATAAAAATGCCATTTTAAAGAACTTAAAAAAAACAACAATTGGTACGTAAATAAGTCCTTTTACGAAAGCCACTTCGGATGTGGAGAGGCTTAACCTTCTGCGTTGTGAACCTTACTTCGTATATTTAGTTATTTTCTTTCTAATGGGTTAGCACGTGTCCAATCCATAATCCTTAATGAAATGGACGATGACTTCAGTTTCGTCCTTCCTCTATTTTAATTTGAATTTTCAAGTGCCAACTTTATTTTCCTTATCCTTTGATTATTAGATCTTTGTTATTTCTTGTTAAATAATTGTGATGTAGATGGAAACGCGTTAGATTGGGCATTATGTTATTGGTCCACGTCAAGAATAGTGCTTTTCCAACGACTTCATAATTTGATTAGTAAATAATACCAGAAGCTAGCCATTGCATGGAATATGAACACCAAGAGGGATTCCTAATGGGAAAATACGAACAATGAGTTGGGAATTCGGATATGATTTTACTTGTGATTGGGACCTATTGGCATTCATGTTAGACCATATATACGTAGACATCTATACTAGAATTGAAGAAAACCAGAAAAATCTAGATATATCTATTTTTTTAAGATCTAGATATATCTTAGTTTCTTAATTTCTACTTTTTCCAATTGGGTGTACGTAGGAAACATATTTTAGCAATAATCTTATTTAATGTGGGTGTTTCAGCACCCCACCAAGTTTGGCCCAAAGTTCATTTAAGGTTAAGACGGTATTTAGAAAAATTTAAAAAGCTTATTTGAACACGAAAACTGCTTATTAGTTTCTTATCTTATTTCAATAAATAAAAAAAATAACGTAACCTATCAAAATTTTATTTTTTAGTGAAATATTTTAGATGTTTTTTTTCCTTGTGTTTCATAAAATCGTGATCCCGTAAGTACAAAAGTACAAATAATTTACACTTAAAAAAACTACTACAAATACTTTTTTCTTTTAATTTGCTGCAATAAATAATCGTACTTTTACGTAAATCATTGCCTATAGCATTTAATATGTCTCATTGAATATTTGTAAATAGACAAATATCAATTAATAACTTTAAGATATTGATTAAAAAATTAAAAGGAGATTTTTTTGTTTGTTGAAATACACAAAATAGCATTGTTTATAACTTTTCTTTTGTTCTCTTGTAATTTGTATAATAAATATTTTCTTTCTTTAGTTCCATAATCAATGTCTTAAGAATATTCTGATTAACAAGACTCATACTTAAAAATAGTACAATATTTTTTTAATTTTATGTTACAACGTGATCCAAAAACTAATGGTATGTTTGCTGTAAAAAAAAACTAAGTGTTTTTGGTTGGAGAGAAAGTGGGAGGAAAAAAAATAGAGAGGAAAAAAAACACAAATAACAAAGTATTTTCTTTTGTTTAGTTTTTTTAAATTAGAGAGAAAATATAAAGAAAATGCAGAGAAAAGTTGATTTCTAGCTAGAAACAAATTTTATTTTATTTTTACTTGAAGGAGAGATAAAATTTGAAGGAAAAATGTTTTTGCATTCATGTATTTTCAATCAAACTTCGTCTTAGTTTTGTATGGTTATTATGGTCACATAATGAAGATATATGGGAAGTTTTAGTTAATCCACCAACAGTGACTAACGCAATAAAAAAAAATATGGTTCGAACACAAATGCTTGACAATGGTCACATTCAACCCTAATTTTGAACATGTCATAGATATTAATTGTGTTAGTCAGATCTATATGATGATTTGGTAGTTGTTACGCAGGGAAATGCCAAAACAAATCTAGGCATGGTGATAACGGCAAACACAGAGACAATATAATGATGAGGGCATTAATCAAGGAAGACAGAAACGAAAAATCAATCTATTGAATTTCAATGATGAGGTCGTTAAGGAAAGAGAAACAAGTTTTATTTTTGAAACAAAGAAAACTAGGTCAATTGAATCCCAAGATAATGAGAAAGAGTTAAAAAGAAATAAAATATCACATAATAAAACGAGAAAAAAATCTAGATGCAAATATTCAACATGTGCAGGAAGCCAAATTTATTGGTTAAGATTCTACAATTTTTACTATTGGACCACAACTTATGTTGGAGAAATGATTGTTGTGGCTCTTAAAAACACCACCATGGTATCAGTGAGCTCCATGCTAATGCCTCTTGGTCCAATGCAAGTTTTGCCTTCTACTTTACGCCCACGTGGCATCTTAATAGCCATGCAAATCAAGGTTATGGATTAAAAAAACAAACTAAAACTACTACATTATCTAAAACCTCTAGATATTTCTCAAGGATGGAGGGAGAGGTTGGATCTAGTGCCTCAATTAAATGGATGATTTGGATGGAAGAATGAGATAGACAATGGTATGCTTGTTGAAGCTTTCTCAAGAAAAGGAGATTAAGGAGGCAGCATGGGATTTTGATGGAAACAAGAGTCCCGAATCGAATGGTTTTAATTTTAATTTTATCAAATCATGTTGGGAGATGGTTAAAGTTGACATTGTAAGGGCTTTTAAGGAATTCCATTTTGACCAAAGACTCCCAAGGGAAACTAATGCATCATTCCTTACTCTTATTCCTAAGAAGGAAAATGCACTTGGGTTGGAGGAGTTTAGATCGATTTTCCTTATTGGATGCTTATATAAAACCATTGCAAAGGTGTTGGCAAATAGGATGGGGAGGGTGTTGGGAAAGGTGGTGGATGAGAAGCAATCGACATTTTTTAGTAATAAGTGAATGCCATTTTTTCTTCCGATGTTGTCGGAATTATTCATAATAAGATATTGATTATAATTGAAAAGGTTTTATCAACAGAATCCAGTGTGGAGGATAGCTGACAACAGAATCCAGTGTAAAGCGAATCTGCATAAAAGGAACGCTCTACCTACTGTTGTTAGTGTCAATTGTGTGTTATGCTCATCATCTAAGGAAACAAAAAAATCATCTGTTGTTTGATTGTCCCTTCTCCCTCGCGATTTGGTCAAATTACTACTCTTAGATAGGAGAAGTGAGGGTGGTACCAGCTGATTGCAAACCACACTTCTGTGGATAGATTGGTGGAGCGTGTGGGTCTCGGTCATCTGGACAATAAGGAGTCTAAGGAACGCTATCATATTCAAAAGTGATGTAGTGGATTTTGAAACTGCAGTTGACGAATTTAAATATAGAGCGTGAAACTGGTGTAAAGCAATGGTAAAAGGTTTTCATTTATCCCTATATGTTTGGAAAATAGATCTCCTGAATTGCTTGAAGCAATTGCGTTAGTTCAAAAAGGGAAGTATGGGGTAGTGAATTGGTAATGGGAGTGAAGGAAACTACCATTGTCTTCATGAGTGGGCAAGGTTTAATTGGTTTAGTGGTTATGGGACTGATTTAATATAGTTGATACATGGGTGCAATATTAGAGCGAAATCTTAGTAGATCACGTTTGCAGTATCACACTTACTGTGTTGTGTTTGTATAACTCTGTGATGGACACATCTTGTGGCAACCAGTTTATTAATTCCTTATAAAAAAAAATACTTCTTTGCTGAGCAAAAAAGAAAAAGTAGCTACAACACTTGTACTATAGTTCCAATTTACGCTATGTTCCTTAACCAACATGTATATCTTGATTGGCTTTCTTGAAATAATTTAGGCTTTTCAAAATAGTATGTTATAAACACAAGCACAAACTACTTTGAAGATACAAACCAGAGTGCTGGTTATTCCTATGCAAAACTCAAACCCAATTTTGTACAATTAAAAAATTATATATGGAAAAAGGAAGGTTATAGGATGGTTTACTTGGAGGAGGTGAATGGCCATACTGGAGGGATTTAGGGTTTGAAGAATTTAGCAAGCAATTTCTCTTTTGAGTTGATTGAATCCATGTACGTTGCAGGGTGTGACTATCTTAGTTTCTAATGGAGACCATACTTTGTTACTATCGTAGGATCTATCTTAACCTTATTTATTCCCTGCACAATTAGTTGTGAAACTACTTGTGCGCTTTGAGACAATCTCCCTGATTGTTAATGGGTGATTTTAATGATATCATCTTTTTTTTAATGATAAAATTCAACGATTGAGAATTTTACCTTTTTTTAAAAAAAGTAATAATAAAAATAATAACCACTAAAAATCATTATTATATGTATACATCATTAAAAAAAATTCTAAATGTCAGATTATTCTATCAATTTATTTTATAGATACGACGGAAAGAACTCAATTGGATAAAATTAAAAAATTAAGGGACCTAATTATATAATAAAAAAAATTAAGTAACCTAATTGAACGTTTTAATCAACTAAGTAACTAAATTAGGTATTAAGCCTAAAACAAAAAAATAGAACAAATCTTGTCTCAACGAATGTAGTTACTTGCTTCAAGAGTTTGTATTCATTCCAAAAGTGGCACACGTCACCAGCTAATATGTCCACGTCTATGGTCGGTTGTAGTGGCCCATGGGGACTTCGAGCTCACTGTCCCGTATGATCCCAAAGGAATTTCCTTATTCCTCTCAGTTCTTACCCATTTCATTGTCCATAAAATAAAACTGATATATAAATTGTCACCATGTCTAGTGAAAATGCTATTGAGAATGAAATAGGAGAGACTGAGAGAGTTAATTAATGATAGATGAATAATTAGGATTATTTTCTTCAATTTTAAGTTTAATCATTTATTTAAATTATAAAATTAAAATTTGTTTTTACAAGCTCTTAATTTTCATATGATGCAATATATATATATATATATATATATATATATATATAAACCAATGAGCAAGAAATCATAGAACTATCATAAGTATATAACAACTAATTACCTTAACAATTAACAAACTATTTGTCACTGCAACAAAACTTTCGTGCAATGTAATACTTTGAATACGTTTATGTCATTTTAAATTTAAAACAAATTTATTTTAATAATTTGTTAGACAAAAATTAAAATGTATAAATACTCAATCAAAAGACAAAAAATATTAAAAATATTTAATTTTTTGTAATTAAATATTTGATACTTAATTAATTGAAAAAACCAAAAAAAAGTTTAAAAATTTCTCAGTCCAGATCATAATTCATAGGGTAAGAATAGTATGAATACAACATTAATTAATTTCCAAATCAATCTTCAATTATTTTTACTTAAAGAACATTTTTAATAAAAATATTTAGATGATTTATTTAACTTTAAGTAATATTATTTAATTTTTTTCTCATGTCAACATATTACATAATATTATTTATATAAATAGTTATTACTTAAAAGTTTTATATGACAAATAAAATATTTTTAAATATTATAAACCCGTAAAATTAAATTAATCATATAGTTCTTTAATTTTAATATTGGAATGAATTTGAACATAGGGTGTTTAAATAAATTGTAGATGCTCTTGGACTGTGCCTGCCAGGTGTTTGAAGAAAAGTATCCGGTCAGCGCAAGAACAAACCCAAACCCATCCACTTTATAACAATAGTTGGACATTCCTGACCAAGCTCTAGAATATTCAGAAACAGAATTGTCAGTGCCCCTTTTGTTGAGAACAAAAAAATGGCCGATAAAATCAACAATTCATGCGAACATCAACGCCGTCCCCTATCGTTCCCCGCCGTGCGTCCCTGCGTATCAACATCTCCCTCCACCCTCCTCGCCTCCCTCATCACCCTCGCCCAAAACATATGCAACTTCCATTCCAATTCCTTTGTTTTTCACCGCAGAAATGTTAGAGAAACAACGCGCCAGATCGCGATTCTCCTCGTGCTCTTCCAAGAACTCCACGACCGTGGTTCAATCATCCCTCACTCTATCCGCCTCTGCTTCTCTGACCTCCACGTCACCTTCCAGAAGATCCACTTCTTAATGCAAGACTGCTCCCGCGAAAGCGCGCGCCTCTGGATGCTAACGAAATCCCAATTCATCGCTACGCAGTTTCGCGTCCTCGTTCGCGAAGTGGCGATAGTACTAGATGCAATACCCGTGTGTTGCATTGATATAAACAATGAAATAAAAGAGCTAGTTGAGTTAGTGACCAAGCAGGCCAATAGAGGCAACCTCCAACTCGACCGAAACGACGAGAATGAAGCAAAACGACTTCGTTTCCTTCTGGCCCAGCTCGAGAGAGGAATCGAGCCTGACGTGGACGTAGTGAAATCAGTACTCAATTACCTTGAGATAAAAAGTTGGACATCTTGTAACAAAGAGATAAAATTCCTTGAAGACGAATTGGATTTCAATGAGGAAGAGGTTAGTTTGCTGAATAGTTTAATAGGATTCTTGTGTTACTCTAGAGTTGTCATATTTGAAACAATTGATTACCAATCTTCTGGAATGAAACAAATTGAAGCAAAGTGCAGCATGGAGATGCTAAGCTGTGTAGTACCAGAAGATTTCCGGTGTCCGATTTCGCTTGAGATAATGACTGATCCTGTAACCATATCATCTGGCCAGACCTATAACAGAGCCTCAATTCAGAAATGGTTTAATTCAGGAAACCTAATATGTCCCAAAACACGCGAAAAACTTGCCAGCACAGAACTTGTCCCCAACACAGCGCTTAAAAAGCTTATCCAGAAATTCTGTTCCGAAAACGGCGTTATAGTCGTGAATCCGATTGATCATAATCAAACAGTAACCAAAACAAGCGACGCAGGCAGCCCCGCCGCAGCACACGCCATGCAGTTTTTGTCATGGTTTCTCTCCAGGAGGCTCGTGTTCGGAACCGAGGAACAGAAAACCAAAGCAGCGTACGAGATTCGTTTGCTGGCGAAGTCCAGCGTTTTCAACAGGGCGTGTTTGGTGGAAATGGGAACTGTGCCGCCACTTTTGGATCTTCTCGCCGCAGACGACAGAAACTTGCAAGAGAGCGCAATCAGTGCTCTGATGAAGCTCTCGAAGCACACCAGCGGCCAGAAACTCATAATTGAGAGCAGAGGCTTGGCGCCGATTCTCAAAGTTCTCAAAAGAGGGCTCAGCTTAGAAGCGCGCCACGTGGCAGCCGCGGTTATATTCTACCTTTCTTCATCAAAAGAGTACCGAAAACTAATAGGGGAAAACCCCGATGTGATTCCCGCGTTGGTGGAAATGGTGAAAGAAGAAACAACTTTTGGAAAAAACAATTCCGTGGTTGCGATCTTCGGACTTCTCTTGCGTCGGAAAAACCACGCGATTGTGTTATCAGCGGGTGCGGTTCCTGTTCTTGTTAATACGTTAGCTTCTTCGGGTAACGCTAATCTTGTTACAGATTCCTTGGCCGTTCTGGTGGCGTTGGCGGAGAGTGTGGAAGGGGCTTATGCTCTGTTACGAGCAGAGGCGTTGCCTTTGGTGGCTAAGATTTTGCAATCTGCTACTTCGCGCTCAGGGAAGGAGTACTGTGCGTCCATTTTGCTGGCTCTCTGTGTTAATGTTGGTGCGGAAGTGACCGGTGTTCTGGCCAAGGAGGCTTCGGTTATGCCTTCGCTGTATTCGCTTCTGACGGACGGTACTCCTCACGCGGCCAAGAAAGCGCGTGCGCTCATCAATGTTATACTTGAGTTCAGCGACAAGAGGTTTTCTGGAACCGTGGGTTCCTCTGTCTCGCGGCAAAGGTTGGTTAACTTGAACTAGGTAGTGTTTTTTTCTTTTTTTCGCGGTAAATATTATATCGTTAGTTGGTTTAGGTCCTTTTTACCGAATTAATTATACTTGTGAGATTAATTAGCTCCGTGTTTTTTACCCAACGAGCTAGTTTCAAATACATGTGTAGTTTTTACATCGCTGGGATTTTCTGTATAGTTCTCAACTGAATAAGTCTATGCATGATATTAGTTGCAGAAATTAAATAACATACTCGTGTACGTACATGGAGAAATCGCATAATTGTGATACGTGAAAACTATATCTATCGGCAGAAGCAATATTAATTCAGACTTGCTTATGCGTCATCTCCTTGTCTTTGCCCTAATAAGAAGAACAACATGGATTAGAAACGTTAATACAAACATGCATTTCCAACGTGTTTATTAATTAATTGCTTTTACGTTGAATCGAATCAAAGTGGATTCACAACTTTGGAAAGCTATTACAAGTAGCTTCTACATACTTCAAATATTGAGAGTGTCATATTCACATTTAATAAATTTATTCCAAACACGTGTTTTGCTTCTACATCTTTTAACTATTCAACGAAATAATAATAAAAAAAAAACATTGATAATTTGTTTCCAAACATGCACAAACTCGATTGATATAAAGTAGAACTTCAACAAAGTTAATGTTTTGGATATATAGGGACCTGACTTAAATTTTCTCCTAGCTAGGAAGGTATTAATCCTTAGTTTCTTATTTCATTAATTTGGCAAGATAATTTTGCTAAGATTCGATTTTAGCTATAGGATCCATTAGGTTTGCGCTATGTTTGGCAGACGATACAGCAAGGAATATAAAAAACAAAATATTTTGAAATGAAACTTAGATACGTTTCATTTAATTTTTTTCTCATTCTATTTTTAATATTTAATCTCTTAAGAGTATGAACGAAATCAAATTATATTTTGCCTATATAAGTATTAAATTATTCTTAACCCTAAATACCGTTAAAAGCTTTTTAATAGGCGAGTTCTTAATGTTGTAGTTAACAAAACAATAATTTAAAATAAATAATTATTTTGCTTAAAAATAAAATAGTTCAAATGTTCCTAGAAAATGTTTGTTCCTGTTGAACCATTTGTATCTGAATGTATTAGGATCCTCGTCTTCCCGTTCGATGTACGTACATGAATGATCCAATTATTTCTTAGCCGTACAGTTTGATGTTGATATAGGGTGAGCATGGTTTAGTTTAATTTAACTACCCAGCCATATATATATATACATAGGGTGGTTCTGGTTTGGAGGTTGAGAAATAATTGTGTATTCCAAGGTTCTGATGTTAATATGGAGGGTCTGAAACAGGATATTTCTTTCTCAGTATGGTCTTGGTTGAAGGAGTTTTCAGCTTGTAATTTTGTTGTCATTTGCAATGTGGCAACGCGAGCATGGTATTTCATTTAGGAAATGTATTTCCTAACAATGTTTGGGTTTGATCATTCATTAGTATTGGGCGTATGTCGGCTTGTGACTTGGGAGTAGTTGTGGGTATGGCCGCTGTTGAGGGAGCTTCTTCTTCCTCACAGTCTACATATGTATGGGGCGGGGTTTGTTTCTTTTATATTTGTACTTGGTTTGTAAAAGAGGGCTATGGTATGAAGAGGTTAATTATACTTTATTTATGCAACTGCAGTAGCATAAATACTCTTGATCTGTTGGGTGTTATTAACTATGTATGTTACTTTCGGTACTGCTGGTACCATTATTATCTTATCAATGATACAATGTTTTGCTGAAAAAAAAAATAACCAAAAGCAATTAATTAGTTTAGTTATTGAATTTTGATTTTTTTTTTAACCCAGGCATACTCAAACCAGCCAATCTCAATTACCATAATTTTTTAAGCTTATTTTTAATTTAAAACATTTTTTATTACTTTTTAAAATATTTAATGTAAAGTAGCATTGTTTTAATAAAATTTGTTCAACAAATTAAAAAAAAATCAAATCCAAACAACATAACGGTAATTGAGTTATGTTTGTTCAAATTGATAAAATATTTTTTTCCCAACCCAGCCAACTAAATTTATAATTGAAATCACTTGTCCTTATTTACTTGCTTACATATATGAATATGAATTGACTAAATTTATGATTGAAATCATATGTTCCGTTTTGCCTATTGCTTTTCTGTCTCGTCAATTGAAAATTGCATTCATTACTAAGGTAAAAAAAATCTTTCTATTTTAAATAACATCGCCTCTCTTTTAATTAGTTGTTAATTATTTTGAGAGACAAATTATATAATCAACTTCATCTAATAGAATAAAACCTTTATTGTTGTTGATATAATTTAATTGTACCGAGGACAAACAAAAAATTGATTCTCCAAAATTTATCGGTTTAGTTACCCAAAAAAAATCATTTAGTTTATGTTTTTGTTTGAAAATTAGCTAGACTAACCTATAATCAAATCAAACAAACATGGGAACTTGTCATAATGCATGTAAGAACGAACAGGAATGAGAGACCACATGGGACTGAAGTTGGACGTGTTGAGAGTGGAGAGCTTTATGGAGAAGGTTGAGACTATGGACTATGGAGGATTCCTGGCTTCATCGATAAATCTTGTGACTGGAAATCCTTGCATAGTCTCCATCACCTTTTCCATCACGTCGGAAATCAATTAAATTTTGAGGTTTTCTTTATTTTTTTTTATTTGAATCAACTCGAAAGTTAATAATTAATCTTTTAAATGTTGAAATTTATTTAAAGGGTTGATGTAACATTTTTCTACCCTAAGATGCATATACTTGTAATATTTTCTAAATTCGTTTGTAACAGACTCTAATTAAAATGATGTATTGACTTTTAAAAAAAAAATACTTATTTCACCATAAGAGTATTACATATCAAATATTTATAAACTTAAGGGAAATAAATCGATAAATAACGTAACTCCATGTTAAATAAATCTTGGCGCCCCAAAGTTTGTACAAAGCATATTAAATAAAATATGATGAAAAATTACTTATTAATTTAATCCTTAGATAAATGAATAAAACTTATGTCGCAATTTTACATTGTTTCAGAACATCTATAACCCTAAAATTAATAATAATATAAAGTGAAAACCTAAATCTCTCATGTAGTATCATCATCATAACTTTATAGAGACTCACCTCCAAACCCAAACAAGCAAGTGAGATACATCTCACAATAAATTTAAAACATTAAAGAAGTCATAAAGATATAAAATACATTTAAAACAAGCATGACTCATCCAAATCAAATAATTGTGTTCCACAACACAAGCAATTCCTCAACAAGGAAAAGGAAGATGATCTTGTGACCACTCCCAAAAACGCATTGACAGTCCTGAGGTTAAGGTTAAGCCCACTTAATTCTTTGGTGAATATAAGACTTGTTGGTCTCCTCTATATATAGAGAAAAAAAGGAGTTCATGAAGTTATATTTGTCCAATGTGGGACTTAAAGTGTTTTTCATGATCAAATGACTTACTTTGAAACTGATTTTCTCTCAGATAGAAGTTGATTTTA
Organism: Glycine soja; assembly: GCF_004193775.1. Taxonomy (NCBI): domain Eukaryota; kingdom Viridiplantae; phylum Streptophyta; class Magnoliopsida; order Fabales; family Fabaceae; genus Glycine; species Glycine soja. The sequence goes on along the minus strand of NC_041007.1, from coordinate 15,905,477 downwards.
GTTTTTAAGGTGTATGAATGAATTATAACTTTTTAACAAGCTTTCCAACGACACAAAAAAACCTCAAAAACTAAAACTCAATATATAACATAGTCTATCTAGGGTTGTCATCATAAAACTAATATTAGACTTAAATTTTTTTTCAAACATTTTAACTATAAGAAATTAATATAATACTCTTTTATTAATAAATATAATATAACAAAGACACAACAACAACATATTTATACAAAATATAATAGAAGAATTCTAATAGTTTTTCTTATGGTATATTATTAGTACTCAAAACTTGGAGTGTTCTTAGTTGACATCTCCCAATAAATATTTTTCTATAAACACAAAACAAATATCGAATTCATAACCACATATTTAAAGAACAAAACCTAATTAGTTATTATATTTCAATCTAATAATAATAAATATTCTAGAGCTTACCTCATTTCTTTCTTAAGTGTTCTAAATTTTCACCCATTGTTCTAATTAAAAAAAAACTGAATTTTTTTTATAAAAAAATAGTATTTTTATTTTAAGTTAAAATAATAATTTCTAAAAAATTATACTATCACAATCTTTTTTTTAAGTTGTTTAAACACAACCAATATAAAGTCAGTAATCTATGTAATTAGCTCATAAAATAGACAAAGAAATAATCAGTACGTATCTTAAAGGATTTTTCTTGTTTGGTCGACATGCTCCTCCTAAAGGGTGATTCACATATTCAGTAGTTTAGGAGAAAATTTTCTTTTCTTCTTTTTTTTTTTAAGAAAAATAATACAAGTAAAATTACACCCAAATTCCTAAGTAACTGGCCCAATATAGTTCAATATTCCCTAGGCCCAAAAGAACATAAATAAACAACTACTGGAGACTGATCCCTTAAAACAGCGCACTGAGTGCTGAGAACGTTACCTCATTCAAAAGCAGCAACAGCAGATTATTCTTCTTTGTTTCTGTTCTTCTTCATCAGCCGGTAAGTACTGTTTTCACTCTCATTATATGAATTCTCTTCTATTTGTTTTCATGACACTGCCACACCGTATCATTACCCTTTATCAACCCTAATTTCCCCCATTCTTTAATTTCCCCCATTCTTTTTATCAATGAATTCATCAATTATACGAACTTAGGGTTTCGAAATAACTGCAGATTCAGCTTTGTCCATGGCCACCGAACCAAAAGCAGCCGCCGATGACGTCAAGATCGATCTCTTCGAAGACGACGACGAGTTCGAAGAGTTCGAAATCAATGAAGGTAAATCCACAAAAAAAAAAATTGCCTGTTTCAATTTTATGTTGTTGTTCGTTTTTTGCCCATGTTTGTTCTGTATCTTTCAAATTGATTTGAATGTTACCTATCTGACGCTTTGATCCCTAAGAAATCGATCAGTAATCCTATCCGTCATCATTTTATCATAAATTAGGGATTTTATCACGTTTTGTTGCACATTTGAGTGGAGCCAGGACCTTGTTATTTTGAGATCATATCTAGTATTCAGAGTTTGCCTCGATTTGGTATCACTATTGCAGCCACACGGAAACAGTGCTTTACCCCCAGATGACTAGTCAACTGCTGCGCCTCAATGCATTTCGTGGAGAACCAGCTAGCTCTGGGTTTGAGTGCCATTTCACCCCTAACCACAAATCCACAACTCATCCGCTGATCCTTCAACATCAGTCGGTGGTTTGGACCTATAGCATTTGGTGTATGTACAGAAGAGAATGGATATATCTTATATCTTCTATTACGTACTCCTTGATCTCCTTTTTGTTTTTGATAGAACCAAAATAGATCAATTTTTAACTCATTTTATGGGTGGCCTGGCCTCTAACCCCAGTTTCTTGAACTATTAAACAATAAGAGTCGCTACCTTAAATTTATATGTAGATCAGTTAGGATACTCAGTTAAATTTGTGAGTTTCTCCCTGTTTCAATTTTTTTGCCCATATATGTGTGATCTCTGCACCTCAACAAACCACGGTCCATACTACCTGCAGCTAGAGCCACCACCCTCACACTGTGCCACAAAGCTGTGGCACTTCCACTGCAAAGCAACACCTCCAACCATAAACCCACATCGTGAAGCTCCATGCCTTACCTCGTTCTCCTTCATGAAATGAATCTCTTCCCTTCTTTTCTTACATTTCCCATTTTTCGTTAGCGTTGAAGGTACAGTTTGTGTTATGCAGTGTTTGATTTGCTCTTGTTGCTTCTAATATCTTATATGCACCTTTTCTTTATGAAGTATTTTTATGAATTCATTTTTTTCGCAAATGAGCTTTCTATTCAACTTCAAATTTTAACTTTGAATGAATATATAGTTAAAAATGACCTTCTGGCCTAGATTTGAAATTTTGAACCACCAAAGCTTTACTAATGGATAATGAAATGGACATTTATGCATTTACTTCTTAAGATCAATAAAAAAACTAAAGATTGATTGACATTTATTTATTCTTGTGTATAGATGTATAGATAAGATGGTGTGTTTCTTGGCTCAAGAAGTTTGTTTATAATTGAAATTTATTAATTGATCACTTAGGGAAGGCTATTAAACCTTGCGGTGCAAATACAATTGTTTAGGGATTAAAATTTTCTTTTCCTGTTAGAAGTAATGGTGCTGAGCTTTGTAGTAACTAGTAACAGAAGCAATGTGAGAAAGATGGACTGGGTGGGAGGACTTTATTGCAATTTAACAGTTATTGTTTTCAAGGACTAAAATGTAGTAGTAATAAATAATAATAACAACAACAACATAAAAACCAGTACTCCCCCCTCTACAGTAACAGGTTAAATTTCAAGATGTATATTTACAGCACACTTCAGGGGCTCTACCCTAAAAGCCACCCATGTTATGTTCTGTTTTATTTATAAAATTTACTAAACAGGATGAGAACTCGTGTTATGCATATTCTGATCTGTTTTTATCATGTTTACCATACACTACATATTCTATCTGCTTTAGTGCATCCAGACAAGGCATTAATCTGTCATTAGTTAGCTCCTCAATCTTAATGCAGTTGATTCTGTTTTTGATTTATGCTGATATTAAGATTCATTTGATTGCTTGAACTTTTTTATTTTTATTTTCTATTTTTTTATTGTTTCTAGTGATGGTATTTGAAAGTTCTTTGGGTATTAGAGAATGCTTATTCAACTTTTGTTTGGGGTCTGGGAGTCATTCTAATGTTACTTATTTCTGTTGCACTTTTTGTATTACAACTTTCAGAGTGGGATGACAAGGAAGAAGGGAAGGAAGTGACTCAACAGTGGGAGGATGATTGGGATGATGATGATGTTAGTGATGATTTTTCTCTCCAGTTGAGAAGGGAGTTGGAGAGCAACACCGAGAAGAACTAAACCACCTGCTAGTTATTATTGCTTGATATGACATGCGCTATGTCTTGGGTTGGGTGTTTGAGCTCTTGGAAGGAGATGAAAACTATGCCTTGTTTGGAAAGAAATGTAAGAACATAGAGACATGATTTTTCTGTACCTTCTTGAATATATATGCTTTTAAAGTTATTGAGTGCTTGTATTGTTCTTATTTTCATTTTGGGGTTGGGTGGGCATGCTTTTCTATGAACCAGTCTGGTGAATAGTGCAGTTGAGTTGCACGTTCCCCATTTTCTTGGTGCCCATCGGTTCCAAATAGGAATTTCCTAATTGAAGAATTAACGTAAAGGCTGAAAAAAAAATTACTTTGGCTAAAAATTTAATTCTCACTATGCATTAAATGTACCTTATCTTTTAGCTTGGAATTCCATTATTCTTTTCCTCAACCCAAAAGAGAAATATCCTTTGATCAATCTAAAAGTAAACAAACTCTTCCTTCAACGGAAGTGTCTCCCTACACTTCTATAACATTAGAAAATTTTACCTTTTTTTTTTCACTTTGTTATCATAGTTCCTTTTTAAGACTTGTCCATCCAAATAGTAAAAGTTGTCTTTTTTTTTTCGTCCTCGTAACACCAAGTGTCTTCTCTTATGCACTTTGCATTCTCACTTTGAACCAACATACTTGTATCCTTGTGATGTCATCTCCTCCACATAAATGATCTTGACAATAGTAAAAGGTACAAACCTCACATTTGAGAAAGTTCGAATAACACCATCATGGAGCTTCATCTTCATGCTCCCTTCAACCTTTATTTTTCCATCATTTCCTAACTTGAAATGGGCGAATTCTTCATCGATTTTTAAATTTTTGAACATCTTTCGATCTCTACAAATGTGCTTTGAGACACTAGAGTCCATCACTCATTTTGTTTTAGCAACCTCATCGTTTGTTGTCAAAAACACATCATCTTCACTTTTTACTACATTAGCGTGGGAGTTGGCACTATTTTTGTTCATATCTCTTAATTTCTTCAAATCCTTCTTCATTTATTTGTACATCACTTGCACATGATCATTCTCATCATAATAGTAACATTGCATGTTACTCATATCTCGTTGCAAACACGATTACGATTTTGATCTTCTTCTTGGCCCATCATATCTCCTTGAATGATTCCTCCCTCACTTAGACTCCACCAGAGCTAGTGCATAGTGTTCATCATCAACATTTTAAGTTCTCATCATTGTTTCATTTTCTCTAAGAGTGGTTGTCACCTCATCCAACTTCAAAGTTGATCTTCCCACAAGCAATGTTTGAACCAAAGCTTTGAAGAACCTTAGCAGTGAAGCCAACAACAACAACGTCTGCTCCTCATCAGAGAGTTTATTATTTGCATTCAACAATTAGCTTACTAATTGATGTGGTCATGGAGATCTCCTTCCATCTCCATTTTGAGTTGATACAACTCCATCTTCAAACAAAAGCGATTGGTTAGAGACTTTGATGCATAGATATTCTTGAGCTTCTCCCACAAGGCCTTCGATGTTGTCTCCTTCAACACATTGTGTTTTATCTCGAAAGCAACAACTAATTGAATTGTGCTCACAGCCCTCCTTTGGATTTTAATCCATTCGATTTTATTTATAAAAGTTAGCCTATCATCTTCTAACGCCTTATCAAAACCTTGCTGCACCAAAAGGTTTTGAATGGTATTCTATCAAATCATAAAATTTATTTTTCCATGAAATAATGGTATCTCAAACCTTTGTGTGTTCCCGATCATAGCTCTGATACCACTATTGGATAATCAACAATATTCCCTCAAACAAAATTACTCACGTCTACAAAGAATCGTGAGAACACTACAAAGATTACAAGATTGTAATCACCCTAAATTGTGTATCACTCTATAAATCATAGTACCCCACTCAATAGTTACAAGAAGTGATAACACTCTTACACAAAAACATTTCTCTTTCAATAAAGTGACTTTCTTTCTCAATTTCTCTTTTCACGCATTCTCTCTTCATATGTGTCTTCTTTACTAATTCTCTTCTCTATTTATAGTAAAGATTGTTACCAACTGTAATAAATAAGTTCTCTTCAAAGCTGAAATAAAAAATAACTTTTAATGCATCAATTCAAATAGGTTTTATCTAGTAAAATGTAATCTTTCACTTTGCATTTAAATCACCTAAACCTTAGTGGTAAAAATTTAATTCTCATTATGCATTAAATACACCTCATTTTTTGAATTAAAACTCTACAATATAACACCTCATGTTTTATATTTAATGGACCAAATTTTACGAAGTCAATCTTAGACACTCCCTTGAAATGATTCTTCTAGATCCCTTTCATGATTTTCTCCATTATCTTTATTAGTTGTTGACTTTTCTCATATTAATTAATTTGATTTCCCCTTGTTTTGTTGATTTAATGTTGGTGAAGAATATTTTTCTTCTAATCTTTTAGACTTCTAATGATTTATTTGTGAGTTCTTCAATCTTCATCTCCTTGGATGTGACCTTTCTTCAAGTTCTATTGTTGGGAATAGTAGTAGATCTATGTAAAAAAAACATGGATAAAGATGATTATTTTATGTATGACACAATAATTGTAAATAGGCTTAAATGTAGTTTTTGGTTCTCCTATTTTTCAAAATTCATAATTCTAGTTTTTTTTTATTTTAAAATAAAAACATTTTATTATCATATTTTTTAAAATTCATAATTTTAGTCCTTTTATTCTAAAATAGAGATATTAATCCTCTAATTTGATGAAATCTACAACTTTGATTTTTCATCAAATTCGAAAAGTGTTGATTTGTAAGAAAATAATATGATGTAATCCAAACATAGTAATGTGACACAAAATTATTTGTTTAATCATGTCATAATCAATATTAGTCTTTTAATAGTTAATACTTTTAATTTAACAGAAGAAATAAGATCAAAGATTTTACAAAAGTTGAGCACTAAATGTCTCTTTTTAAAATAAAGGACTAAAGTTACAAATTCTTTAAAATAAATAAATTAAATATTTTTATATTAAAATAAAAGACTAAAATTACGGATTTTAAAAAATAAAAAACTGAAATTACATTTAAATTTTTTAAATATATACTATGACCCCTCAACATATTTGGTCAAACTCCCCCATTAACTGAGTAGTACTAATTTTCTGAAGCTGTTAACTGAATTTTATATTGCTTTGGTGATCCTTCGGCCATTAAAGATATTTCTCATCTTGATTCTTATAGTCTGTAATCATAACTTTGAGAAAAGAAAAAAAAAAAAAACCTCACAAAGGAAGATTATTTAACTCAGACTGATATAGCATTAAACGAAAATTTTACCATATTGTCAAGCAATTAAAGTATTAAACCGATCCAAAAAAAAATAGTTCAAATCTTTGGAACTTATAATTGGGTCATTTAATTAATAGCAAACCAATCAATTTAAGAAAACCAATTAGCTTAATTCAGATGGCTTTCTTCTTCGAAGCTGAATCAAAACTAACATTAGATCTGAATACAACAATATTATAAATTATTTCTTTTTTTTAAAAAAAACATAATTAGTAAATCACATATATAATTTTTTTTAACAAAGTGAAATTATTAAATGTTAAAATAAGAAAATAAGTAACCATTAGGATTGGTGAGAATTTGAAGTAATATAGATAAATTTTTAGGTTGAAATCTCAATGTCACCATGATAAAAAAAATATTTTTTTAAAGGGCAAAAAAACTGGCACAACTTTGTGAATTGTGCAGAATTTTTTTAAAAAAAAAAATCATGGAATTCAGATGTTTATTTTATCTTCACTCAATTGCGCGAATAAAAAGAGAAATTATTCATTAAAAAGTATTGTCCTTTTGACACTCTTTCATGAGTTGAAACATGCAAAAAGTTTTAACAAAAGATAAAATTATATTTTTATTTAATATTAATTATTTTTCTTTTATAAACCTATTAAATCACTTTAACTTAAATATCACTTTAACTTAAATACTTCTCATGCATTTTTCTTTATTCTTGTTGGACCAAATTACTTATCTTTTTAATTGTATTTCTAATCTATTTCTCTTGATTTCTCTTTTTTTTTTCTTTTTCTCTCCTCATAACCATACATATCTTAATTGTGATTAAATCTGGAATTGAGTGATTATTTAATAAATAAATAAATAAACGCTTTATGTCCATATACAATTGACTAAGACAAAGACAAGTCACAAGATAATGATTTATCCCTGTATAAAGTATATTGATTGGATAGCGAAAAGTCTAAGGAATAGGAAATTGTAATTCTCTACCGAATATTTTCGAAGAGCGTTATCTATTATATCTATATACAGTTACAGTTAGCTAAAAGATAATATAATGATTTATCTACGTTATTAGCAGATGGAGAATGGTGAAAAATTTCAAAGATTGTGGTCAAGTACCAGAACCACATCATACTGTCCAAAATACAATACAACAACCACAAACAGGCAGAGCTAGTTGTGTTGTGTCCATTCGATAAGATAGGACGAATAAGACAAGAAACATTCACTATTTTGTAACGGTGTTCACACTCTTTGGGCTGAAAATCTGTCCACCATACCCAGCTGTCTAGAAGGATAAGCATTTCACGCATACCAACCAGAAAACAAAAATGCTAGTTGATTGATCCTTACTTTGCATAATTCTAATCAAATTAAATTGTTCCAGTACTGAAATTATTGTGTTAATCTCTAATAGTTATGTGAAACATTGAAAATATGTGAGTGAGAGAGAGAGAGACAAATATTCACATGATAAGATGATTAAATAAAAATGATCTTATACACATTGAAGAAATTACATCTGACACCAAGGCAAATTTTGTACAAGCACAGTCTAGCTCGGTTGATTCAACTGTGCGTAAATTGTTGTAAGATTATCTTCAATTCGTACCAATAAAAAAAATCTGAGACAAAGGCTGATTTGGGGGATCAAATTCAACTATGCAGTCGATATTTCTACATTTTCAGAAACAGCACTTTGTTCCCTCATCACAACTGGTGAATGAACCCATGTTCTACAAATGGGACAAACGGGTGTTTGCAGAATCCACGAATCTATACACTGTACATGGAAGCTGTGGCCGCAATTGGGTAACAACCTGCACACATCACCAATCTTAAAATTCTCCAAGCAAACAGCACAATCCACAAGGCCACAACACCCTTTCTCTTTACATGCTTTCTCCTCGTACTCAAAGCAAGGAAGGTTTTTCAGGTTACCAACCTTGTTGCCGCCAAACATTCTCTTCATGGCACTGATGCTGCGATGAGTAAATTCTTCTTCGTTGTTGCTGTTATTCCCTGTGAAGGCCCTCCCCACGACGCAGACATGGATGACCATCAAAATTGCTATCCCCATAAAGAGTATGATCAAGGAAATCACAATTTCCATCTTAATAATCAATAATCTGGCCTAATATTTTTTCACTCACTGGGTACCCAACCTTGGTTTTCCTTCAAACCGTTGAAAGTGTCTGATTCTGATGAAATTTGTTTGCTCCTCAAAGAGGACAAATTAAAACACAGGTCAAACAACCACCACCGACTGAAACAACGGTAAGCTAACTGGTTGCTTTCATCATAACGCATTTATTTTATATGGTAAATGCCAACGAATGTGCTTGGGGACATTAATTAAAAATTAAAATATATATATATATATATATATATATATATATATATATATATATTATTGATATACAATTAAGTTATTTATAATTTTTTGTATGCTGGCTAACATATTAGTCCTTATTTATTTTAGGAATAAGTCACTAATAATTTTTTTTTATGAAAAAAATCATTTTTTTTCTTAAGAATAATAAGGTAATTTTATCTACAAATCACATTTTCTCTCTTTTCAATTTATCTAAGAGTATGTTTGGATGGAGAAATTTAATAGGGTAATTCAATTTTTTAAAGGATTTTAATTACTTTTCAATTAAATAAGATGTTTGAATAAAAATTTAAAAAGAAATTGAAATTTGAGTATTTTGTTCAGAGATTTTAGTTAACTTAAATATTAGCATTTCAAATTCTTTCATTTTATGAAAGAATTTAAAATTCTTTTGTGTTGTATGATACTTTCTCTGGCTCCTTCATTCTCTCACTATTTTCTCTCTTGCAACAGCTTCTCCCGAAAACCTCCACCACGCCATCGTCTCGCTCGTCGTGAACGCTGCCCCAATCCCCGCCTCCGCCCCCAGGACCCTCCCCCTCCAGCGCAGCCGCGTCGACTGCCATGCTGCCAAGGCCACCTACATCGCCATCGACATCGTCAGCCTTAGCGTCAGCATGGACTTCGAGGTCTACGAGAACGAAAAGCTCTTCCTCTATGGCTCGCTGGAGCGCCTCGACGCTGATTGGGGAGCCGGCTCGGCTCCGGCTTCGGCTTCCGGGTGAGGCATGGACTGCCACGTAGTGGCAGGCTCCGTCGGGTCGAGGTGCTCTGCGTTCTTCGGGCCACAGCTCAGGATTTCCGCACCGTTGATCGAGGTCTACGTTGTCGGGTGCTGCTCTGGCGTGCCGATGATTCTGAGCAAGACGATTCAGTTGAGTCCGAGGAAGAGAGTGCCACAGCATGCCACGCTGGATGCTATACCTAAAGATGAAGAGATGATGGTGTTGGAGAAGAACCGTGTCAACGGGTTTGTTCCAAAAACAAAAAATTTTAGAAATCTAATTTTTTATCCAAACACAAAATTTTAGAAATGAAGAAATTTAAATTGAAACATTTAAAATTCTCAAATTCTCATCCAAACACACTAAAGGAATTCATTATATAGAAAAGTTGATGCATTAATATCGTGGAATTTGATGCTTAAATATTAGAAAATATATGAATTTAATTCTTTGTCTCTGAAAATTTATTAGAAAACAATTAAGAAGAAAAATATTAATAACATGATTATTTTTGAAAAAATTATAAATTTAAGATAAATTTATCATTATTAATTAAATTAATCATTTTTATTTTAAAAAATTAGATAATTGAGTCTTAGAAATAAATAAATATTTAAATGAAAAATAAGTAAAAAATTTAATGAGAAGATTTAGAAATACTTAATAAAATCACCCAAATCAGACAACTGAAAATTTATGTCCTTTAGTGGTTGACAGATTACAACGTGAACTACGTGTCAAGACCATGGAGATTGAAGTTCACTAAAATCCAAAACAGATCTAGATATAGTATGTGTAATGTAATTACAACATTACATGCTTTCATTAGGTGTTGGACTTTTGATCTTAGAGTGTTACTTCAGTCACACGGTGTATATTCAACAACTAATAATAATAATAATAATCTTGTTAGAAGATTAAAAAAGTCATAGGAAATTAAAAATATAAATTATTAATTCTAAAAATTATAGAAAAACATAAAAAATTATCAACAATATATTTCAATAAAAGTATTTTATTTTTTTAATATTTTAACCAATGTATTAAAAGCAACCGTTAATATTTATCTTATAATAATAATAATAATAATAATAATAATAATAATAATAATAATAATAAGCAGAAAGCTAAAGCATGTTAATATTTGCTTTTAAGATTGGGTGATTTTAGTGGGTAATTTGACATATAGGAGGTGATTTGAAGAGCAATTGAAGAATAAAAGCTACATTGTGCCATGTAATTCACTTAGCTTTTAATTTTTTTTATTAGTTAAAAAATTTGTTTAATTATTCGATAAATAATTTTTATTACTAAATTTTTTAATAAATTTTAATATTTTTTAAAATAATACTTGAAATAATATTTTTAAATACACTAATTTCTAATTTTTAATATTTTTTCTCTTTTAATCCTTAATATATTAGTACAATAGCTCGTGCAATGCATGAGAATATATTAATATTAATAATATATAATAAAGTAAGATAAATTTATTATATAAAATATTAATGATGTACATGTTTTTAAATTTAAATTATGTTGTAAATTTATTTTATATCTTATTGAGTAATCTACGGGTAAATATCCTTTTGTGTTGATTCCCAAAACAGTGACATTGATTTCTGGAAGATAAAAATAAATAATTTCATAATAAATTATATTTTTATTATCAAATTGATATTAAGTTATAAGTCTTAAAGATAAATTTTTTATTAAATCATTTGCATAACGAATTTGTATGAAATTATGTCCATACTTTTAAATTTAAAATGATATTTCAAAATTGGTTGAAATCTTCTTTATATATATATATATATATATATATATATATTATTCTGAATTTAAATGGTATATTAGCAATAGTATTAACTCGTGTTGCTAAGAAGAAAGATAAAAATTACAAAACAACACTTGTTATTAAAATATCATTCGTGATCATCTTGGCAGAAAGGATATTTGACTCATACGTTAGAATCTAAAGTGTTTTATATGTCCTCAATCCATGCAGAAAAATTCAATGACCTACGAAGTATTCGGTAAATATTTTTTTATATTAACTTTTTAGTGGTAATTTCTAACATGAAATACCACTTAAAATAATATTTTTTTAAATTTTAATTTTTAGTTTTTTTTATATGTTCTTCCTTTAATATATTCATCAAATTTTTTATTTCTTTTTAAATAAACCATAATTTCATATTTTTTGTTGTTTTGTATCCTTTAATTGTTTTAACAGATAATCTTACTAAATACTTTTAATTTCAATTTAATAAATTAACTTTTTTACCTCCGACTCATTCTTAATTTTTAGTTTCTAACTATCTCAGCTTGTTAAACATAATCAAATAATCTTAACAAAATATGTAAATCAAACAAAGATATTTTTTTTATTATTATAAATAATATATAACTAAATATTATCATATACAATATTTATGAAATCTAGTATATCTATTAAATTTAATAAAGATAATAAAAATATTGATCATGTTCGAGGAAATGCAGTTCGAAGGAACTAACTTACAACATATCTCAATTTTAAAATTGCATCAGATAATAATAATGACAACATTATCTAGTATAAAATTTCTAATATAATTACAACATTATCTGTTTGTATCAATCAAAGGAAAGAAAATAGAGTAAAAAAAAAGAATAAGGAAAAATATATTTTTATTAAATTTAAATTCTAAAATTTTCTCTTATCTTTCATATTTTTGTCTGTATGTTGCACCAAACAATTAGTTTCAGACATGTGGCTTGTATTTATTCGGCTCAAAGTTTTTTTTTTCTTCAAAATCAATTTAATATATTTTTGGTATTTTATACGAATTCTAGTTTCCATCATATGAAACTTTGTCAAGCATTAGCACTATTTTAAATTTATTTTTTCTGCACTACTCCCTTTTCTTCCACAATTAGTATGGCTATGGACAACTAGGTGCGTTGCATATAGACTAATGTTTGGTGAGCACAAGGCTGGTCCTAGACCTATCTGTGTTATTATTATTCTAGCTAATATTCTTATGCCCTTAATTATATATTAACATAGTATAATATATGGACTTCAATTATTGCTAACCAAACGATTAGCGTTTGGAGTGGAAACCATAGTACAGAATAGATAAAATCCAATCATTTACTACAAACAAAGTATAAAGATGCTATCAAGTTTGGAGCTTTATTACTATAGATGCCATTATTAACTTTTTAAAGTGCCAAAGTTTCTCAACCTCAGGTTAACCAGTATTTAAGAATATTGGTTAAAAAATTAAAAATATATATTTATTATGAAAATATTAAAAGAGTATAGAAAAATCATAAATATCATAATATTATATATTACATTTTAATAAAGATATTTTTATTTAAAAAATTTTAATTCAATATTCAAAGCACTGATTAGTATTTGTCTACAAAAAGTGTGAAAGTCTCTCGTAAGTGAAACCCAAAGAAAATTTTAATTATCAATATTAGCCGTATTCAATAGTTGATATATTGATTTGTACTTTTATAACAAATTATTGGTTTAGAGTGAAATGGCTGAATAAAATAATGAGGTTAATGTTAATTTGGTAATAGAATGAATTTTGTAATATTATATTAGGATTCACGTCGTAATGGTCAGTTTTGTTGTGTTCATACACGGAAATAATCTATTAAACAGAAAAATTTATGTTTAATTTTTATCGTATGTAAAATTAAATAAATTACAACCACGTATCACACGATTGAAATTAATCTTTATTTCAATAAGTTTAAGAATAATTGTTGTCTATGACCTATATATATATATATATATATATATATATATTCATTCTTGAATCTCTGTGCATAGTATCTACATTGATAACTACTAATCATCTTGCTTTCAAATATTTTTTTTTACACTTTTTAGTTTGTCTTCTAGGAATAAATGACATCTGTTTTTTTTTTTAATGGAATAAATTAACGGCACTTTCTTATTAGTTACTCGCTCAATTTAGGGGTGGTAAAACGGATTTTTTAACCTGATTGGGATTTTGAATCCTTCAATTCATTTTTTTGTCCACCAAAAAAATTGATTTAAAAAAAAGTAAGGTAAACCAATCCGTTAATCCATTTTTTATTAAAAAAAACAATTTAATATTTATTTTGATATTTTATACATATATTTATTATTATTTAATTATTATATTTTTTTCTAAATAAATTATTATTTAAAATTTAAGGTGATACATTCAATTTTTTAGTAACTATTTATTATTTAATATTTATAAATGATAAAATTAATTAAAATATATTCATTATTATAATTTTTTAATATTTTAATTTTGATGGTCAACCATACCGAAAATAGAACAAGTCGTCACTTTAAACTCATATACAAAATATGAAGTGGGACAAGTTGACCCATTTTTTGATCGGGTAAAGCAGGTTGACCTGTCATGCCACTTCTACCTTCATTTTTATATATACGACTCAATTATTTAATTTATTAATATTTAAGAAATTGATGAATTGAGTTGATAATAATAAATTTATTTTAAATTTATAATTTTTTTCTAAAATATCATTTTCATTAATGCTTCTTTCTTCTAATGATTTGTTAATACATTTTTTTGTTCTTTTAATGAAGGGTATTTATAGTTTAAAAATAATTAATACAAGGGACATTATAGATTGAGTCTTATAATAAAAAAACATCATTTCAAACCTGAGTCTTATAAGTACAGACGAAGAAATGTTTTTAAAAGACTTTTAGTAGTGTTTAGATAAAGTTCTCTTATAAAATATTATTGTGCCTATTAGATATATTATTATTTTTATTAGAGGGTTTTCTTCTTATTTTAATAATACAATTTTTTAAAATAAGGATGAAAAAATGTGATTGATAGAGAAGAAGCACATCAAAGGTGAATCATATTTTTTCGACAAATATTAATCATCAACAAAATTATCAACAAAGCTGGTGAATGTTCCGTACCACTAACATGATAAAAAAAAAATAACATTTTTTAAACCACTTATTAAAATATTATCTTTGTCTAGGCTAGAATTTTTTTAAAAAAAGTTTTTTTTTACATATATTACCTGAGAAATATAATGCTAGTAATTAACACACTCTATTAGCTAAAATTTATTGGAGTTTAAAAAAACATGGGTCTCACTTCTTATATAATAAGTTTCGCTCATCTATTTTCATACTTTAATTTATTATTATTATTATTGTTTGATTTATGTGATACACAAGAAGACGTTGCTAAAGTGAGTTTGACATCCTAGTTTAATTTCAACCCTTATGGCTATGGGCAAAGCGTCAACACCATATGTATCATCCTAATCGGCCATTGAAGCACAAGGAAGAAACCCAATTTGTTTATATATTCTTGATCTTGATTTAACCTTTATTTCTAGTGCTTGCCCAACTCTAATATATGCCTTTCATGCTGTTAGGGAAATCTTAGTTTTGTTTCCCCCCTTTTTTTTGTTTTTTTTAATAAATTATACTAATCCTAAGGTTTTGTAAAATTACACATATATTTGCCTCCCTCCCTTATCCGACCCCTTACCTCCATCCCTCCCATCCAAATCTAGATATTTTAAACAATGGTTAGAAACAGACCCAAAATTAAAAGGTTTAGTTTGCAATGGATTGAACTTTAAATGCCCAAATCTAACTCAACTATTGCACATAATTTTCACTATTGAGTGGTTCCATAATTGAGTGGTTCCATAATGAAGATTTGACATTATGGAACTTAAAAATGAAAATGGACATTTTGGTAGAAGAAGAGTCTCAGACTCAAACATGGTAAGTGGCTATAAAAACCAATAGACTAATACTGCCCAAAACCATGAAAATGTACTGTAGAAAGAGCCAAATAATGTGTGTAAGTGGTGTGAAAAGGATAATCACGGATTAATATGATAATATAATAAATCTGAATTGATGCAAACCAAAAAATTCATATTGATTTAGATTAGATTGAAAAATTATAAATCTAATGAGTTTGGATCAGATTTCAAATTTCCTTTTAAAAATTCAATTTGATCTAATCCAATTGATTACTTTGTATGTTTTATTTTTTTTCCTTTTTGTTAACATTTAGTGTTTGAGCTTTTTAATCCAACCCAATTTTATTATATTTTTTCATTTTAAGGTTACTCATCAATTATTACTATAATTATAATAAGTAAGACATAGTTTAATAATAGTTTGAGTTAAATATATTAGATTGCATGATGCATATGATTAGAATTACTTTTCTATTTTTTTTATTATTTTACTTTAATAATAAATCTGATGATTCGATCCGAATCAATCAAACTATAATCGGATTCGTTCGGATTGCAGAGTTAAAGTAGGCAAAATCTGATCCGATCATCCCTAGAAAAGGAGACGAGAAGGGCTCGGCGTAATGCGAAATAGCAAAGTGAGTAACATGGTAGGAATGGTGGTTGAATATGCTAGATGCCTAGATGTGCTCTGTGCAAGAAATTGATGAATGCGCCAAAAAAAAAATGTCATTGTTGATTAATGATTATACATAGCAGCTCCTCAAGTAACTATAAGCCACGAAAATGAGCAATAAAAATTGAATGAAAAAAAGTCAAAATGCGATTGAAAACATGTGAACATACAAGGATTATTGGAAAGATCATAATATGAAGCAGTAGTATAGTGGAAAGTACTGAACTTCTGATATCATTATGAACAAGTGCAATGTAGATGTACAATAATAAATGATAAGGATTAAAAAATAGAAATGAACCTATACAATAATTAATGAACTAGTATCCCAAACATTATAATCTAGACCTATTTCTACAATACTAATTTTGTGTAATTTTTTTATTATTTACTTTTCCAACCTTTAGAAGCATTGATTGATCTATTTCAAAAAAAAAATGCTGTAAAGCTTGATTTCTCTCTCATTTCCGCTCCTTTTGTAATTATCCATAATTAAGTAATAGATTATTAGAAGATATAAGATTGATATAGTAATAAATGAAAAAGAAAAAGGAGAAGAGATCCAAGGTTTAAATCCTCCCATTAATAAATTAAAATTAACAATTAATATTTACCAATAAAAAAAAATTTAAGACCACTACACCACATTTTGTAAAATATTGCAAGTTTTAAAGCAAAACTACTGAAACAAGCAGATGAGAGGATATCTAGCAAATAGATCCAATTTAATCACATCAATCAAGATTACAAACAATATAATGAAAATCTTAAAGGTTACAAGGCCAGTCAAGTAAGAAGAACAAAAGAAAATAAGTTATGGATTTACATAAGAATTGACACATCACCAGCTTTTCCTTCCTATACCCTCTATTGTATATCCCTCTCATTTTGGCTTTTCCAATCCCTGTTTTCTCACCATAGATACCTATTGATTCTTTGAATAGCTAAAAATCATAATAGATTGTTGGAGTAAGGATCAAGGTCCTCTGTGCTTACGGAAGCAAAAACAACCCTGCTGCTGATCAACAGGGATCATACCTCCACCTTTGGATGTGTCAATAGCCTCTATCATGGCAACTACCTCATCCATTTCGGGCCGTTTATCGGGATTGGCGTCCCAGCATCGCTTCATCACATTTGCAAGAGAACTTGGGCAACATCTTGGTATTTCTGGTCTCAGATTCTAAAATTTCATAAAAAAAATATAAATCAATATCTTCGTTAGATCTGAATCCACAGTATCAAACACACACTTCTCATGTGAGAGAATCAAAACCAGAATTAGATGTACCTGGCGAACCACGGCTGAAGTAATCTCTGAGAAACTTAGGTCAGGATATGGCATGTCACAGCAATATATTTCCCACAAACAGATGCCAAAACTGTACACATCACATTTCCTGTTATAGGGGTTGCCATTCAAAACCTGGAAACCACCACCCATTTGTCAAATGAGTGAGTAGTCAATTACACAAGTTTTGTCTTTGAACATATTTAATACTTTTATATGACCTTTTTTATTGAAGAATGCATGCAAGTTATGAATGACTCTGAAGAATGGGAAAATAAATCCCCACTCAGATAACACATGGGGACAGGATATTCCCATTTCCAATCAGACCAAGTGAGTATTGGACACTGCACTAATGCTTCGACTCTAAAGATCAACAATTACAATGATTTATCTCCATCATGATGAAATTTCAAATATATGCTCATACAAAAATTTTTAATTGTGGTAAAAGTTTCTAGGGAAACTGGCTACACACCTCAGGAGCCATGTAACCAAGCGTACCAGTCTCCCCAGTCATGTCGTTTGGATTTGAAGCTTCAACGCGTGCTACTCCAAAATCTGCAATTTTGACAGTGCGTGTCTTATCCAACAGCATGTTCTCTGTCTTTACATCTCTGTGGACAACCTTCTGAGAGTGAAGATAACTCAGCCTGCAAAACCAAGTGAATTCAATTTGAGGGATTATCTATCAAAACAAATTACAAGACAGTCTTTGGCCATAACCGGCTAAACCACAATTACATTGACGTAAAACTACAAAATGATAAATACCCTCTTGCAAGATCAAGTGCCAGCTGGACGACAACCTTAAAAGCTAACTTCCTCCTCCTATTCTTTATTAGGAAAGATTTCAGCGTACCTCCAGCAAGATACTCTACAACGACACAGCAGATATTGCTTGGCATGCTAATTAGACCATTATCAGTCTGTATCTGTAATTCTGAAGACCCCATTGTTGCCCCTATAAACTAAACACGAAGGAAAAAAAATTTGCTTGAGAAACTAGGAAAGAAAAACACTTACAGAAAAGTGCATTATGCCCTTTGAAAAGGGGTGGAGGTATTAAGTGCCAATGTCATAAGATAGAACAGAAAAGAGAAAATGTTATGAAGAGTAGGAAGGAGCATTATGACTAGCCTTGTTCTCGATATTACAAGATCTTTTGTCCTAGAAAATAGTAGGACAAAGACCAGGACACATTGTTGTTGTATGAAGATATAGAATATCTTTCATGGTTGAATTATTTACAAGATTTGGTCAACATAAATACCGATAAAGACCCATATGGAAAATACCTATTCACTTTCATTTCAATCCACCATACCAAAACCCTCTTTCAGGCTCAAATAACTTTGAAGTTGCAATAAAAGAAAAATATATAGAAAGGCCATAGAGCAAAACCGCAATTTTTTTTCCCTATTATCACTATCTAATCCTACATCAAAAGAGTATCTAATCTGTTTAAAGTGACAGAAGTTTGAATTACAATTGTACTACTTTTTCTTATATAGGAGATAATCAACAGAGTTCTCTTATAAATTGCTTTTTAACATCTAAACATTGAAGGAAAATGAGCTCCAGACCTTGTTAATATGGTCATATTTTATGCAACTGACGCTGCAAGCTTTGCAAATGATATTCCTGAAAAGATTCTCTACAGTCTTAACAACTATTTCAACTTGCATATCCTAACACTCACCCAACAAAACCATTATTATCCTTAAATTATTCTAACTTCCATATCCTTGGTTAACAAACCAAATTTGATTATCAGCATAAAGAATAGGAGAACAAAATTTGTAGGACAGGGAAGCTCATATATGTTGAATAAGCTTCAAAATAAAATAAAATAAAAAGGCTAAAATGTAATTTTCATCCTCCTATTTTTCTAAATATGTAATTTTAGTCCCCCTATTTTTTAAGTGAGACATTTTATCCTCCACTTTTAAAAAATTTGTAATTTTAGTCTTCCTATTTTTTAATTGAGACATTTTATCCATCATTTTTAAAAAATATACAATTTTAGTTCCCTTAGTCAATTTCAGACGTATTGAATGCCTATTTTTTTTTAATAAATTAAGTTTACTAGCAATTAAATAATTCAACAAAAACATTTTTCATGTGCATAATAAACAAATAGTTATCCGTCAACGTTTATAGAATACAGCGATCAATGTTTGAAATTGACCACAAGAACTAAAATTGCTAATTTTTTAAAAGTGGGGGATAAAATGTCTCAATTAAATAATAAAAAACTAAAATCGTGAGCTTTTCAAAAGTGGAAATGAAATGTCTCAATTAAAAAATAAGGATTAAAGACGTAAATTTGAGAAAATAGGACAACGAAAATTACATTTTAGCCAAAAAAAAGAACTACTTGTATCACATAAAATCAAAATATCATAAAAAGATCTAGAATACTATTACAGAAGGAAACCTGCATACATCATGCTCATAAAAAAATTTGCTAGATGATCAAAGTATCATAAAAAGGCCTGCAACAACATAAAAGAAACCCCATTTCACAATTTCCAGCAGGGAGGTGGGGGTAACATAGTGAAAAAAGAAATCCCTGAAAGCCAAATAGGTTGGAATAATAGACCATTAATTAAAAAGATCTAAAGTTTGATAGTTTTGAAAGACAGTATAAATCCAAATGCAGCTTGGCATTGACATTATAGAGGAAGACAGAGGACTGAATAACTTTACCCCATCTCACCCCATAAAAATGCAACGCAACATTTTAATCCACAAACTCAACCAACAACAAGAGAAAAATTGAAGATGATGAAAGGAAATTCACCTTAGTGACATTAGGATGTTCAAGTCTATGCCAAACAGCAACTTCTTGTGTAAACGCCGACCTGAGGGCAGCGATTTCAGCCTCTGTCCGGTGCCCTTCTTCACCCCAGTCCAGCATTTTAACTGCGCGTTAATTAAATAATCACAAAACAGTTTTCAGTCAAATGCAGAAAAGCAAACCACCATATCAATTAAGACATAATAATTCTACTTAAATTATAGTCAGCATTCCCAAGAAAACCAATACATTCAACTGGAATCACATAAATTTTCCGATGCACGACAACACCCCATGTCATGTTTGAGTTAGAAAACGTATAGCAATGGATCCAAAACAATCCATCATCAAATCATCGCAAAAGTCCACTCCTTTCAAGAAAACAGAGTTTCCCCGATGATGAACCAATTTTTTCATTTTGAAATTAAATGGGTTCATTCTTATTTACCCAACTTAACTGACAGCATGGTTTATGTTTGAGATCCTACATTGATTAGTAATATAAAATAATGTATATAAATGGGAGACAACTCTCACTTTTTGAGCTAAATTTTGAGTTAAGTTAGACCTTAACTCAAATTGTAAGATGATATTAAGGTCTACCAAAATAATTGTTATTAGGCTGATCGAGATGTCCATTCCTTAACATGAACGAGTGTGTTAAAGATCTCATATTAACTAGTAACATAACCAAACTAATGCACATATGTGGGAGGTAACTAGTGACCCGTTAAGTTAAGTTAAACTCAAATTCAAATTCTAATATAATTTAGGACTTATTATAGGAATTGTTATTAGGCTTATCCAGTCCAGTCACTCGTTATCTGGAGTTATCGAACCATCCAAAGATGTCAAGTTCTACGAACTTCATATTCGAGATGTCCAGTCCTCAGTGTGAGGGGTACGTAGGAGATCTCGTATTAGCTAGTGATATGATCATAAGTGAGAGAATCCTGATTTCCAGTCGTTTGAGCTGAACAAAGTCCAAACCCAAATTCTAAAACTCCATTCCAAAAAGAGAAATTGAAAAGGAAAAACAGCGAAATCTGGAAAAAGCCAAGTTTTTTTTAAAACAAAACATGCAGTTTTTTTTTTTTAAGTCTAGCGAAAAATGGATCGAACTTGCCAGCAACATCTTGGCCATCGTAGATGCCCCGGTGGACAGTGCCGAAGGTTCCCCTGGCTATGACACTCTTGATGATGAGGTTAGAAGGGTCAATTTCCCACTCCTGCCTCTGCTTCTTGAAGGTAGTGGCACCAGCACTCCCCGCCACACTTTTGAACTTAGTGGCAGTGGCAAAGGAACTAGAGTGTCGAGAATGATCAGAACCAGCATCATCCTCTTCTTTTTGCTTCATCAAAACCTTGCTGAGGTGCCTCTCGAGCTGCTCATCGATGCTCTTCAGATCAATCTGATCTGCTCTCACAAACCCATCATTTCCTTCCTTCATCTTTCTCTGCTTCTTCTTCTTGTTGTTGTTTTTCACTCACCCCCTACTAAGTTGAAAGCTTGAAACTTTATGGTTAATGGTGGAGCGTGAAAAGAGGGGAGGTGAAGTAGTGTGTTAATTAGCGAGATATGGTTGTGGGTGTTTGAGTTGTCGTTTGATGATGTTGTTGTAATTGTTCATGTTTTGGTTTTGTGTGTGTTTTTCCCTCCGCAAAATTGCGAGGGTCTCTCCAATTATCCATGTGGGCACATGGAATTGCTGCGTAAAATGTGTGCCTCTGACCCACCCGGTCTCCTCCCCCGGCTCACCTCCTTCCTTACTTGTTTATCGCTGTAATCTACAACATTTATTGCATGTATGTCATTTTTTTTAGGCGAAACGATTCTTAGGGTAATTTTTTTTCTAAATTATTAAATGAAAGTAAATTTTAAATAAATATTTAAAAAGAAAAAGTCGTAGGATATTTTACAATGAGTTTAAAGTGATAAATTATTTTATAATTTTTATTTTTTTTTACTGAAATTGTCAAAAACATTTATGACTTCTTAAGTGAAATTTTTTGAATACCCTCTGAAGTCATAAATTATTTATGATTTCAAAATCATAAATAACTTTATTTAAATTAATATTTTTATTATTAGTTTTATTTAATATTTTTTTATTTAATATTTTCATATTTTTATATTGTTTTATTCAATATATTTTTTTGCTTTTTATATTTTATTTAATATTTTCTGTATTTTTTTTTCTAACGATAAGGATTTTTTTTCTTAAGTTTAATTTGAAAGTTGTACATATAGCCACAACTTCATTTTATTAATGTTTGATTTATAGAAAATCTATTAGATAAAACAATATAAAAATATATATACAAAAATATTAAATAAAACTAAAAATAAAATATTAATTTAAAAAATACTAATTTGTATATTATTTTTGCTTTATTTAATATTTTTATATTTTTGTATATTTTTTATTTAATATATTTTCTATAAATGAAACATTAATAAAATGAAATTATGATTATATGTATGTCTATAAAGTCGAACTTGTTGGAATGTACACAATTAGTTAAAAAATTATTAACATTAAGGAAAAAAAAATATAAAAAGTATTAAATAAAAATATAAAAAATTAAATAAAATTAAAAAATATTAATTTAAATAAAATTATTTATAACTTTAAAGTCATAAATAATTTATAAAAAAATTAAGAAGTTGCAAACTTTACGACTTCAATAAAAAAGAAAGAAAAAATAAAATTATAAAATAATTTACGATTTTGAACTTAGAAGTCATAAGATACCTTATGACTTATCCCTTTATAAATATTTATTTAAAATTTATCTCCATTTAGTAATTTAGAAAAAAAATACCCTTGAACAATAGTTTTACTTGCTTTTTTTACTACTACTAGCATTTATTAGGATAAATAATCATTTTTGTGTATAGATGTGTAAAGCGTTGACAAATTCGTTCCCGAGGGATAAAAATTTAAATTTTAATCCTCAAAAATGAAAAAATTGCGACAAATTCATCTATCCATTAACTTTTGTCTGTTATCGTTAATGAAAAAATTTACACGACAGATCCAAGGACAAATTTGTCATTACTCTACACATTCAAGGACGAAAATAACTATTTATCCAAAATATAATATAATTTTCATTTCCCCCTTCTAATCGTTGCAATCATAACATTGAAATAAACGATTAAAAAAATAAGAAAGCAAATATAAGTTACAACAAATATAATAATAAACATAATATGTTTATTATTCTAAAATTTCTATTGTATCAACAAAATCAAGTTGAATCTCATTTTTTTAAGGATTAATTCAATGACTATACATTTTTGTTTGAGTATCATATTTTGAATAAGTTACTGTCAATATTAGAAATTTCAGAGTAATAAACAGAAATTAACGATAACAAATAAATTTATTGTACTTTTTTTTGGGAATTAAAATTTGAATATTTATCCTTCCAGACGAATTTAACTCATTTAGGGACGAAAATGATTATTTAACTCATTTATTAACTCAATTTGGTTACATGAGTTTCTTCTCTCCTTTCTCTTTTTCTTGTGTTTTTATGCGTGTGTACGATCACTCACCAACTGCCATGAATTGTCGTTGGCGGTTACATTTTGATAGAGTAAATGTTTCAGTCGGTCGTTGAAGAGAAGTTTCGGGTAAAAGATAAAGATGCACCTAATTTGTGGTGGATTGGAGCATTAAAAAAGAATGATATAGAGAAAAATAAAGAAAAAATAATAACAGATACAGATTATATTGAAAAAAATTAACTCAAAAGTTAGTTGAAAGTAAAAAAAAAAAGTAATTTATTAGACTAGTTGAAAAGCGTGTTTAATAAAATTAGTCATTAAAATAGTTAAAAAGTATAAAATAATAAAATAATAATAAAATCATGATTTATTTAAAAATAATAAGTAATAAATTTGATAAATATACTAACTATAAAAAGAAAAAAAATAAAAATTAGAAACTAATATTTTAAAAAATACTACTTCAAAAGCATTTCAAAAAACAGTAAAAATTACTAACAAATTTATTTATCAAACAATCAAATGAGTTTTTTAACCAGTAAAAAGTTTAGAAATTAACTAGGATGTTTTGCCAAACATAATTATAATATATGATGTAATAAAAAAAGGTGAAGATGGATAGAAGAAAAATGGGATGAAAGTAAGTTGTAAGAAAATGAGATACAAGATTACAATTAATCAAAATTTTGGAACACATTTGGAATTTTAAAAGGAAAAAAACTATTTAATTGTTTGGAGATTAAATATATAGGATATTTTGTTTCTTTCCTTCACTTGAATTAATTTATGTCGTTAATGATTTTATTAGGTACCAAAAGTTGTTGGATAGTTTGGCACTTGTATTCTTTAATTAAAATTAGTGGTTTAATTTTTTCGGAGAAATTAATTGAATGTCAAATAAAATGGTCTAATACATCTTAAGTATAAAAAAAAACTAATTTTATTAAGTGTTAAGTTGATACATGATTCTCATTTTAAAAAAATTAATGGCGTTTTAAAAGAGGAATGAGACACATTTTTAATTTATAAAAAAACTATAATTAGTTACATTACTCTTCAAAAATTGAAAATTATCATTTTTTTTCTTAAAAAGAAAAAAGAAAATGCCTATCACATTAGTACCTGAAAAGAGATTGATGTAAAAAAATAGACGGAATTTATCAACTTCTTTTCATTTTTAACGATAAAAGTGATGTTGTAGGTTAATATTATTTTTTACTCCCTTACTTTTACACTTTCATATTTTACCTCAAGGTTTTTTTCTCCATTTAGTTCTGCCCTACTTTCCAAATTTCTCAACTTTTGTCAATTAATTTATTGACCATCTATTATAATTAAAGTGACGCCACAATAGATCACTTTTATAAGTGGTCTACCATAGATCATTTTTATTTATTATTAGATCAATTTTATTTATCAAATTCCTTTTCCAACTCCCTCCACAACTTCTCTTGGTTGTGGAACAACTTTTTTTCCCTCTTTCCTCTTTCATTTCTCTTCTCCACTCCTTACTCCCCCTCCCTCTTTGTAGCCTCTAGCGGCTTCTCCACAACACCATTGATGTTAACCTTTAACATTACCTTCCAACGCTTGCTCCAAGGAACAGACACAACCAAGTTCCACCAACAAATCAAAGCACATTTGTTTTGGATGGCTGAAGACGGGGTGAGTCATAACGGGTCAAGTTAGCTTATTTTACCATTATTTTCTTTCTTGCACATACATATATTTATTTACACACATAGATATAGAGACAAATACACACATATGTGTATGTGGAGGAGAGGATTAAACTATGTGGATGCAATGGATTGAGATATCCTTTTACATAGATAATATCTACAATAAACATATTAATTTAAAACTGTTTATTGCATCATTCATATACATCAAAATTAGCCTAATATATACTCTTAAAATATACAAGAAATATGAATAATTTGGTTAATTTAACCAATTCATTAATAACATTAAAATAATTCAATTGAAACTAACAATTTGTTTGTTTGGTGAGAACTAGCTCATTAATAAAATGGTTAAGTGTCAATCATAAAAAAAAGAATAGTATGAAATTTTGAATGGAGGTTTTATATAAAGATCATCTAAAACATTGCTTTTCTTTTAAGTTTGCACTAACTCATCCAAATCAAACATAAGATAATTTTGAAGTATGTACTAAAGTATAATGTTTAGGCAGTGTTTGACTTAATTTTTTTTGGGCTTTTCTTTGATGATCATGACTTGGTTTATTTGTTTATGTCATGT
The DNA here is from genome assembly GCF_004193775.1 of Glycine soja. NCBI lineage: Eukaryota > Viridiplantae > Streptophyta > Magnoliopsida > Fabales > Fabaceae > Glycine > Glycine soja. The sequence goes on along the minus strand of NC_041007.1, from coordinate 15,879,359 downwards.
TGGTTTTGATGATGCATTTGTATTTGTAAAATGCCTTGTATAGTGAGAACACTAGGATCATAGGTTGCTTGATTTTCTATATTTTGCATGATTGTGTGTGATGCATGCATATTAGATAGAATTCCTTATTTGAATGACTCACTTAAGTATCCATATGGTAAAATTGAACTAGTAATTAACTTTAGATTTAAAACTGAACAATATAATCATTTACTAGAACATATTGATCCATGATTTGATCACTCTATTTTCTAGAATTTGCAAGAGTTCACAAATGGTTAATTATTCACTTAAAATAATCGATTATTTGGTCAAGAGAAAATTCACTTAAGATTTCCACTCATTTAATTTATTCACTTAAATTAATTATTCACTAATTTAATTTATTCAACTACTTTCCCCTATTTAAACCTCTGCCACCCCTTGACCAATGCCCTCATTCCCTATCTCTTTTGTCTTTCCCCCTTTTTCTTCGATGCTTTCTTCGACAGAGCCTCCACATTTGTCACTTGAAGCTCCTTTGCCACCTCAACTTTGGCAACCTCGACTGTATCTAAGTATCTTCCTTTGTCACCTTTGTGTCTTCGATAACCATAAGCTTCTTTATTTATATTTAATTTATCTTTTGGGAAAATTTGTTAACTTCCCTACCTTTTTGTTGCATATTATTATGAACTGGGCTCTTATAGAAGAACCAGTTCTATAGGTAGATGTCATATCATTTTACTCCATTACTACACTAAAATAAGAAAAAAAATTCTTATTTTAATAACCCTATTTAGAATCAGACATGGGAGATGCCGAGATGGTCTAAAAGTTCGTTTGAATAAATATTTAAAAAAAATAACACATTCAGAGAAAAATAAAATAAATTGAAAGATAAATTAAATCAAACGTTTAACATAAATTAAAATTAATTTATATACTTCAACTTTTGATGAATTCTCTTATCTAATTCCACAAATTGCTATAAACTTAACAAAATCCAAGTATTCTTACCTTATAACAGTCTTATCAGTGAGATTTTGTGATAACTGCTAAATAACTGTATTTTGATAGTAGAAAATTAGTCAAATATTGGCCAGAAATTAATTATTTAGCAGTTATTTGTGATTAAAAGTTAGAAAATTAATTAAATTAAATTTTTGGTTGCAGATATAAAAATTGGAGGTGTAACAAGCAAAAAGGGCAGAAAAATTGAAAAAAAGAAGAAAATTTAAAGAAGGCCCAAGCCAATACGCGCGTTGAGCGCGCGTCACGGAGTACACGCGCTAAGCGCGCCTACGAAGGTCCAAAGCCCACTTCAGCAGCTATAAATAGAGAGTCAGTCCAAGGGACAGGACCACCACAGAACCCCCCTCTCCTAGGGGTTTCATTTACTCCCTTTCTTTCACCCCCTCCTCTCATTGTAAAGCCCTCATGACCATGAGTGGCTAATCCCCCTAGCTAGGGCCTGGCAGGCCTAAAAAGCCAATGATGTATGGAGCATTTCAAGAGTTATCAATAAAAAGAGGAATTCCCTCCAGGTTCTTTATTTATTTACTGTTCTTTCTTTTTACATCCTGTATCTCTGAACTTGCTTTCTGTTAGGGTTTAGTCCACTCGGGAGAGGGTAAAGCCTAATAAGGGGTAAGGAATGAATACTTGAATCTGTTTTAAGGGTTAGGTCACTCGGGAGAGGGTAACGCTTAAGAGAACATTAAAAGAAGGAAATTATCGGGTTATCTTTTAGAGGGTTTTTCTTCCAGTATCTTTTATCTGCTTTTCTTTCTTGCTTATTCTGCATCTCGGACTTTGTTTTCTGTTAGTCTTTAGGCCACTCGGGAGAGGGTAAAGCCTAATTAGGGGTAAGGAATGAATGCGTGAATCGGTTTTAAGGGTTAGGCCACTCGGGAGAGGGTAACGCTTAATAGAACAATTAAAGAAAGAAATTATTGGGTTAGCATGACTTAATGCCCCAATGCCCATGCTTTAGCAAACATCTAGAATGTAATCCTAATGCATCTTAGTTATTGAGTCTTCGCAAAGGGCATTTGGAAGATAGGTAATTAAGGTAGGCTTGTCATCGTGAGGCATCAGGGGCAAGTAGATGGATAAATGTGGGGCAGAATTAGTTCACTGGTATTGATAACAGACAAATCCTGAATCCATATATCTAGGCTGATTAGACTTGTTAGGTTTTAGCAATTTTATTATATAGATTTTATTTTTCCTTTATTTGAATTTCGTAGAAGTAGTTCTCTTTATCATACCGCAATTTAAATATTTTATCTTTTATTTTGATTTTCAATCTTTTATCTTTTCTTTTCTCTTCCAATTTTATCTTTAAGAATCTTATCTTTTCTTTTCTCTTCTAAGTTTATCTTTAAATATCTTATATTTTCTTTACTTTATCTTCTATCTTGCTTTATCTTTTATTCTAAATTCTTATCTCTTGCTTTTAAATTGAGTTGCATTAATCTAAGTACAAACAAAGTCCCTGTGGATTCGACACTCGGACTTCCGAGAACTTTACTACTTGTGACGATTTGGTACACTTGCCAATGAGTTAACATTTTGCTATAAAAAACTCTTTCAAATTAGAAATTAATCTAAATTGCCCTAACTCCAAATTTCCAACCCATAATCCCACCGAAGTTTCTGATCATTTTATCTTTTTTCAAGTTTTTTTATTTCTTAAAAAATTGATTAAAGCAATTAATCCCAAACGGTTGTTAAACAAGCTCACTCTAAACAAAATCTCACTACTTAAACCGCCTACTAAAAGGGGCATTCCTAGGTGCATTGCTTGTACACTCAGCATTAAAAAAAATCTCAAAATGCCCTTTAGTGTTTTCTAGTTGCTTTTAATTAATTTTTTTTATAGTAGTGCACTCATTCGTTCCTTGTCGCTGTTTCTTCTGATTTTTTCATTGTTGTAACAGGTGCATTGTATCACTTCGGTCTAGGTGAAAGTTTTACGGTGGTGTTTGTGGTGATAGTTGGTTTGATTGTTAACGAAGATATTTTGAAGAGGTACGTCAGCATTCTACTCTTTTTTTGCGTAAAATATAGATTAAAGAATCTGTAAGTTTTATTATAACTTATGAATTAGTTAATCCGTATGAATTATATAGGTTACATAGTCTGTATGAGTTATATAGGTTACGTAATCCGTATAACTCATACAAATTAATTAATCCATATGAGTTATACAAATTTTTAATAAAAAAAATTAATATTTAATATTTTTAAAATATAAATATGTTAGTATGATTGTTAAAAAAATTAAATTAATGTGTATAGAAAATTTATTTGTTTATTTGAAATGTAATTCATATTATTGTTTTAAATATTTTTAAATAAGTGTAGATTGATAATTAATTTTTAATTATTTATTTTTATATTTTGGAAATAGTATTAATTGTAAGATAATTTACACTTGTAATTTATGTACAATTTATTTGAGTTGTTCTAATCTAAAAAATTGATTGTTTTGTGTGGTCATAATTTCATGAATTAGAATTAAGTTGAATAAAATAATTGATTTTACTACATATGATTCGGTTATAATTTTTAATGTATTATATGACTATGAATTGTCTACGTGTGGATGATGTGAGCCTTTGTTACTGCAAAGGTTCATTTGAATCACGATTATCTTATCTTCTCTCTTTAGGGCTTTTTCAATAACTTTGCCTAAAGTACAACTTAATCTCTAGTTCTAACCACAATCATTCATAAATAAAAAAATTATTATATATATATATATATATATATATATATTTTCAAATTTTAAATTTAATTAATTTTATATTGAATTAACTTCTTTATTAAAAAGCAACTTAAAAAAACACTATAATTAATTAATTACATACAAAAACAAATATATAATAATTATAAATATATTTATAATTAAAAATAAAACAATAGTTTTTTCAAAACAAAAATGAAAATAATACATTTTTTATTAAAATATATTAACTATTTCAAAACAACATTCTAAATAATATATTTATAATTAAAAAAATACAATAACTATTTATAAAAATTCAAAATAATATATTTTATTTAAAAACAAACAATAGCTATTTAAAAACAAAAATAAAATTAATATATTTACAATTAAAAAAATAACTATTTAAATATATAATTCAAAATAAAATATTTTTATTTAAAAATAAACAATATCAATTTAAAATAAAAATAAAATTAATATATTTACAATTAAAAAAATTCACTATTTAAAAACATAATTCAAAATATAATATTTTTATTTAAAAAGAAACAATAGCTATTTAAAACAAAAAATAAAATTAATATATTTACAATTAAAAAGAACAATTACTATTTAAAACATAATTTTAAATAATCTATTTTTATTTAAAAAATAAACAATAACTATTTACAAACAAAAAACAAATTAATATATTTATATTTAATAAATAAAATAACTATTTACAAACAAAAATCAAACTAATACTTTTTATAAATAAAAAACATTTATTATTTAAAAAATAAATAAAATTAATACGGATTACATCATCAAACTAATATGAAGATTAAGTAATTTGTATAACGAATACGAATAAGATAATCGATATGGGTTATGCAGATTAACTAATCTGTATGTGTTAACTAATCTGTATGTGTTACACAGATACAAAAGCAACAATAATAATTGAAAATCAGAAAAAAAAAAAGAAAACAAAAAAATACTTACTTCGATGACAGAATACCACAGTGGTGGTGTGGGCGGCCTCAATAGAGCAAAGGAATGCTAATGATGGTGGTGGTGCAGCAACAAAAATGCAGAGACGGAGGAGAGAGGAAGAAGTGTTGTGGCCGAGGAGTATGAATATATCAGGGAGATGATTTTTAAAATTTAAGTGAAGGAAATTTTTGTCACTTTATTTAAATTGCTGGATGTACATAGGAGAAGCCTACTAAAAGAGGAATTCGGCCCAGAAAACAAAAAGTCATAACAAGCCCAAAGTAAAATCCTCACAGCTTCAAATCTGAAAGAGAATAAAAATAAAAATAAAAACATGAGACAAGGAAAAAATAGGGGCTCTTGTTCGACGGCTTTGATGGAGGAGTTGCAAGCAATGGTCGAGCAAAGGTTGAAGGGGGAACACAAATGATGCCAATTTCTGGAATCCGATGAAAATAGTGAACGTGATTATTTCTTTTTATTTTTTTCACAAGTGTGAAATATTGGTATGGATTGAAGAGGAAGCTCAAAACGATTTTTTATAGGATATCATATGCAATTCACTAACACAGGGTCAAATAACAGAGAAATATCATATGCAATTCACTAAAAACAAAAGGATGCGAGTATAATATATTCTAAACTTTCATGTAACAAAACCTATTTAACTCAAATATATTTTGTACCTCTATCTTGCTCTCTTATTGTGCTTCAATTTTTGTTTTACTTTTTGTGCATGTTCTTTTATTCAAATTATACTCTACGATTTTGAAAATCTCTACCTTCTTTCTGTTTCTTTGGTTTATTTTTTCCGTCCCGCCTTTTTAATAATTAACTCCTGCCCTCCTTTGTTGCGTGCTTTTTTTTAATCAGCCCTTTTGAACTCTGAACGCAATCAATTTAACTTATTTATTTTCTTAAATAAACTAATTACTTGTTTTTTTAAAAAAAATTTAATTTTCAATTTTTATATTAGTTTTTTTTTAATGACAAAAACTCATGCTGAATAAAAGCTTCAATTCTATGAACTTAAAATAGTGATCAACGAGTTGCTTTTAGGGATGTCAATAACTAAGTAGAAGGTTCTACTCTAGTGTTGAGAATCTGGTGTAACCTCTGGTAAGTGATGGTGGTGCTCTTAAGTCTTAATGATAATAAAGACTTTGACGTCTAGAGTAACAATAAGGTAGGAGATGCCATACGGCACCAGAGTTTGCCTTTGTTATTTATAGGTGTTTGGTGATATATATTCATAGGTCTCATGAGATTTTCTAAACTAATGTCATCAATCTTAATTACTAGTAAGGTAACTAGGGTATGGTAAAATAGGAAATAGTCTTTAAGATAATGACCTGAATGACAATCTCTTTGTCAATACTTAATTTGGTTTAGACCTAAATAGGACATGGGGCCTGAGATTCTAGCATGATGCCATACCTTGTCTGGAATCGACATGCCAGAAAAGGATGCATCCCATTCCCAGTGCAATATATGATTTCAAGAATCCTGAACCTCGGTTAATGTTGATCATCCCGGGCTAGGCAACTATGTTACTTGCTATTTACACTTTGGTTTTTGCTAGGTACATCCCCATACCCCTTTTTACATCTTAATTACCCATTATATTCTTTTCCAGAGACGCCTACACCCCTTGAAATCCCTTTTCCCTTTCAGAAATGATTTTTTTTGGAATAATATATACCTATTCTGAAAATTTGTATTTCCAGAATTATATATCATAGTTTTGAAAACACATTTTTGGAATACGTAGATGTTATTCCGAAAACACATTTCCAATAGTAATAACATATCACTTAAGGAAATTGATGTTATAAATGCTTGTCTTACACCCCATATTATGTTAGTATTATTTTCATATTATGATTTATATTCTTTAAATCTTATCTAAAATCTTGTTTTTATTTTATCTTTATTTTTCTATAAACCCTAATTTTGAACTCCATTTGAAGGAAAAACGCATAATAACATACCTAAATATCGAAGAAAAAAAATACTGAAAGCCAAATAAGGTGAGAGATAAAAAAAATTAAGGTAATAAAAATCAAAACATGAAAAATAGCGTACCTAAATATCCCAACCAAATAATAGCTTCTTGCTTTGAGAGTTTGATGACAAACTCAAGTTTCTTCAAAATTTGCTACTCTGAACGTACACTCAACGAAATTAGAGTGTTAATATAAACCCTGAAAGTAGGAATAAAAAATAGAGATTCATAACTTTTGGTTGATGTATTGATTATCTTTCTATAGTGGTATTAACGTCACCGTCTCAAATCTCTTTTTCTTCGATCTCCTCCGAATATCTTAATCATACTTTTGAGAGACTTGGGGTGATTACAATTCCATGACAGAAAGTCTTCATATGGGACATTCAATCACTTGAAGTTGTAACTTGCCTTGCAAAAGCTAGCTTCTAAGCCTTGGTAACATCGTTAGTTCCAAGTCCTCTAATTTCATAAGAACTCTCTCATCTAAAGCATCATCACATCACCTTTATTCCACTTCCTTGTTCTAATTCCTCCGAGTTCACTCACCTAATCCATCACCCTAATTCTCACTTTCAACTTTCTGTAACTCCAATTTCATAGAAGCAATCTCATTTTGTGCATCACCACCGTGACTCTTTTCAACAATAGTCTCTATATTATCAGACAACCGTATTCCAAGCACTTGGAGCTGTAGAAGCTCCTTAGCCACAACTCTTGGAAAAACATGATGCAGGGCACCACAACAGCTACTTTGTATTTCTTTCAACTTGCAAAAAAAAACCTGAAGAGAAAACACATAATGTTACATGTAATATACACAATATTATTCAATGAAGATGGGTGAAGATGAGATTAAAAATTAAGATTTAAAGAACAATACAAAATATGATGAAAATAAGATTTTAGATAGGATTTAAAGAATATTAATGATAGGATAAAAATAATACAGGCAAATATGAAGTGTAAAATAAGCATTTACAATGTTAACAATCTTAAGTAATATTTTATTACTATTGGAAATATCATTTCCAGAACTATATATTATAGTTCCAAAAATATATTTCCAGAAGTAAATGTTATTTCAAAAAGAAATTCTCAAAAAGAAAAAGGGATTGCAAGGGGTGTACTTTTTTAAAGAAAAAGAGTATAATGGATAATTAAGATATAAAAAGGGGAGTATGAGGGTGTACTTAGAAAAATAGAGGTTTAAATAGAAAGTGCCAATATCTTGGTCTAAAAATATCTGGCCTAACAAGAGGCTAGTTGCCTATCATAGTTCAAAGGGAGAGACAGGTTTAGATCACTGTCTATACAGATAAAAGAAATATTTTTCAATTATCATTTTATTTATTTATTTTAAATCATCCTTCTTTGTTTTTCTTCATTCAATTTTCTATAACTTTTTGTCAAAATAAGAATAAAAATTGAAATAGTGCAAAATAATTTAATTGAAATTGGCAGTTTGGTTAGTAGGTGAGAATGGTGAGAAAATAGGAGAAAAATATAAAAAAAAAGCAAGTTTGTTTGGTTGTATAAAAATATGTATGGAGGAAATTAAATAGGTATGAATAAAAAGGTGTGAGTTTCACACATTTTTATTTTATCTGAAATATGCAAAAATTATATTGTTTGCATTTTCCAACAATAATAATAATTATGAATGTTATTGCATGTCAAAGTAGTTGTTTTGCCAGAATTTCATAATTAATTATGAATTTATTCTTCATAATGGATTATTATCATTATTCTTTTATTTTAATTTTCTTAATGAATTTGACTGGAATGAGATACTGCAACACCAGCCACGCAATGCAAGTGCACCAACTACAGACCCCCAAAAGGAGAATCGTTCCACCCAAGCATTTGGTGGATTACATCTAACAAATTATGTTAGAATTGCTGAGCTGGTAGCTCGTTAATTAGTGGCTAGGAAATATGCTGCCCCATGCTTGAGAAGTATTCTTTTTCTTAACCATGACCAAAAGAGTGTGCAGGAGAGGATCCAGATTTCTAATAAAAAAAGAATATGACTAAAAGACTGATAATCAAAATTAATATAAACTTCCTTCTAACTAACTAGGTATTAGCCAAAGCAACAACAAAAAATGTACTGAGATACCTCAACAAAAATAATGCAAATAATAAAGTGTATATATGAAATGCATGAAAATTATTGCTCCTGTAATTGAGTGGTGTTAGTATGACTTATCTAGGGTTTTAAAAGAAATTTAAAAAGAGCAATGTCGTACTTCTAAATTATGACTTGCTCCGTGTTAAAAAAATCGCATGGCAAAGTCGTACTCCAAATAATATACAATTAACTTGTTCAAACTTGATTAAAAAATAATAAACAGACTAAGCCCAAGTCGTACATAGAGAGTAAAACAAAATCCCAAAACTTCAATACAAAATGCATCGCCCGTTATTTTTTATTTAAAATAATAAATATCCAATTAAAAATAAGTCTCTAACCTCACATATGAGTGACTAAGCCTTCTAGATAAATATTGTAAATTTCGAGTTACATTACACTATACAAGTTAATATATAACTTTTTTTTTCCGCTGTGCTTTAAATGATATCCCTCATGTCACTTAAACTGATCAGCTCATGACACTTCCTCTTTTTTAAATTTAATATTATTTTATATTTTAATGCTAAAATATTTGTAAAATGTAAATGAAACGACAATGCTCTCTCTTAAGTCTCCATCTCATCTTATCAACAATAAAATTAATATATTCTAAATATTATATATATATATATATAACTTTTTCAACCACTGTTTGCTTATGGTCAAATGAATAACTTTGAACTACTTATACCTATACCAATTCAACAATATGATTCTTTTCATTAATGTAAGTGCAATATACTTGACATACTAAAATTGATAGGGTTCTTTTTGTTACAAAAATAAATTAATGGGATTTCATTTAGTGGAAGAGAATTAAAGATGTTTATATATAACAAATTAAGGTTCGAATCTTGTTGAAGAATATTTTCTATATAATTGTGTTACAAATAAGATTAATTTTGAAAAAAAAATCTAGGGAAAAAACGACATAGTAAAGGTGTGTGCTCTTTTTAATCTTCAATGCTCTAATGTCTAGACATATATCGAATGGTCTCACCATGTTCTGCTATACTAGGCAATACAGCCTAACCCTTAAAATATGCTACATACATAGGTAGCAAAGGGCCCAGATAATAAGGCCTAACTTTATAAGCATTTAACTTATGCAAATGAACTTATGAGCAATCCGTACAAGAAAGATGAGAATGCCAACAACCGCAGAAAAACAGCTTGAACACTCCTAACATTGCATGTCTCCCAATTCTGTCAACTAAGATGTCTCATGTGGACATGTTCTAATATTTGATTACAACATGCATGCAAGGTTAAAAGATAAAGTGAAAATATAATCTATAATTTTTTTACATGATTTAGTTTATAATATATTTGTATTTTAAGGCATTTTATTAATGTATATTTTCAGAATACAATATAATTGTATCATTCTCTAAATTATTAAAATAAAGCATTATAATTTTAAATTTAAAGAAAAGTGAAACATATGCAAAATTAAATAAATAAGTAAATAATAGAGTAAAGAACTAGTTTTTTAAATTATTATCATCTTCATTTGATAAAAAATTATAAACTTTTTAATTTGCGAAAGAAGCCAAATGATACTCTGAAACATTTTTATAATTGTAAACATATAAAACTTAAAGTGGAGATTTCTTTATTCTCTAAATTTTAGTTTTTTTAAATCTATCGTCCTTCCTTAGTTACTTATCTAAAGATAACATGCACCTATACTATTTCTTTTAATCAACTTGCATCTAATAAGATATGCATCTAAATCACTAAATGTATCACACAATTAAGATTAATTTTATTTAATCCATAAATTAACATTAGATAAATTAAAAATGATCATATTATATTTAATGCCATTAATTAATTATGTACGCATGACGTTGGTATACAATTTATAAGAAAATTAAATTATTGTATATAGTAATTAACTTAAAATAATACAGTGATATTTTTAATTTTTAAAAATGTATAAATGTAGTCATTATTAACTGATATGAAGATCTAGTTGGACTCACCAAAAAAATGAAGATAAAGTTGGTATTTATTAAAAGAAATAAACATTGCCTTAAAAAAACCTTTTTTTTTAATTTGTGTCATTCAACTATTAGAGAGAAACCACGTAAAAGAATCTATAAGAGAGAAAAAATTATTATTTTAATTATTAAAATAAACATTGTGACTTATAAGTTGTCTACGAAAAGAGAATAATTTTTTTTTGTCTCATATGTACCAAGTGTAATCTATACATAAACGTGTTATATATATAGATATTTAGTGAAAAAAGATTTTAGTCTAAATTATAATTTTATTTTTCTATTTTTAAATCAGGACATTTATTTTTTTTTATTTTTCATAATAAAAACAATAAACCTCTATTTGTTAATACTATTTTCTATATATCACTAAGAGTTATTAATTTTTTTTCAAATTATCAAAATTTATAAATTAAAAAATATTTAATATATAATTTTTTAACTTTATTTTATATAATTTTATATTTTTTATTTTGAATAATTTAAATATTTTTATTTTATCAATTTATAATTAAATTTCATAAATTCATATGTAAATTATTTACATAACTCTTTGTAAATTTATTTTAATAGAAATATTATTTTTATTCTAATTATTTATGTAAAATTATTCATAAAAAAGAAAAGAAAATACTTATTTTATTTAGTTAATTATATTAATAATATTGTCTATGTATCGTTAATCAAGATTTATTATTTTCAAATTATCAAATTTATAAATTAAAAATTATTTAATATATAAATACTTTTTAGTTTAACATAAATAATTAGACTAAAAATAATCTTCATATTAAAATAAATTTTTAAAAAAATTATGTAAATAAGTTACATATTAATTTATGAAATTTATTATAAATTGTTAAAATAAAAATGAAAATATGTAGACTATTCAAAATAAAAACATATAAAATGATATAAAATAAAATTAAAAAAATTTATATATTAAATATTTTTTAATTTATAAATTTTGATAATTTGAAAAAAAATTAATAACTTTTGATTAATAATACATAGAAAATAATGTTAATATAGTTAATTAAATAAAAGAAGTGTGTTAGTGATTTATTATCTTGTTTATAAATAAAAAGTTATGAATTCAATTTTTATTAATATAATTTTTATTTTTCACTTTATTTAATCTTTTTTCACATAGGATTAATGTGAATGAAGTAGTTAAACAGTAATAAAATTGCATATTTTTTAAAAATAAAAACGTTAATAGAAATCTTCATTGTTAATAATGATTATTCTATTTTATTAGATAAAAGTAAATATAATAATATGAAATTGAAATAAAAATTATAAAAAAAATCATACTCCATTTATTCTTATATACAAGACCACCCAGTTACGTACTTCATCAAACTTAAAAAGAATAATTAATTTAGTTAATAACAATAAATTTATCTTAAATTTATAAAAAAAATTAAAATTATTTTTATCATTAATATTTTTTCCTTTTATAATAGTTTGTCAATACATTTTTTTCTTTTAATAAAGAATATTTCTAATCTAAAAATAATTAATAGAAGAAACATTATAAATTGAGTTTTATAAAAAATAAAAAATACTATTTAAAATTTTAGTTTTATAAATAAGAATGGAAGAATTAAAAAGAAACATATTTTTTGTATATGTTTATTAATTTAACATTATAAGTTAAGTATATTTTTAATTACCATATTATCGTAAGTATGAACTGACATTATCCGGATGACGTTTTTGTCTTGAACTTGATTCCGGTTTGCCTCTTGCCGCGAAAAATAAAGACAAACAACAGCACGCAATGTTCCCAAAAAATCGTCCAAAAGCATGCTCTATAGTAGTCAATGTTCATGTGCAGTTAATCAGAAAAATATAAAAGCCAAAATCATGAAACTAGATTGATTTAAGTTTTAATATCTTATTGACGTGAAACAACAGTTTGAAACTTTGAATCCAATTGAATCCCAATCCAATGCTAGTTCTTCACGTACAGTTCAGTGTTCAAAAGTTGAAGTCAGTTGCGCAGCTAAATTGTGAACTGAAACATCAAGTTAAACGTGCGTGTATCTTAAACACATAATGTTGAATTGTTGACACATAAGTGTTTTTATCCGAACATATGTGAATAATTAAAGAAAATGTATAATAATGTATCTATTTACTCTTCCATTTTACTTTCATTCTATTTTTTCTCTATTTTTTTTTCTATCAAATCATTTGTTATATGATTATGTGTCACTTTTTCTCTTTTCTTCATATCTTTTTCATTGATTCACCTCAATTCACCTCATTTTTTAAATATAGGCGTTAATCAACAATCATAAATAAATCGTTCTTGGAGTCGAAAAAATCGGAAAGTGACATACTCTAATGCTGATAGTCTTGGTCCTAACTGTTCTTATATAGGATTTTTTATTTTTTTTATAGTTGGGGATAGACATTTTCTTTCAACATTTTTAAATTTGCATTACAAATGTTTCGATTAAACGCAAAAAAAAATTACTCCCATTTTTATAATTAAAACAACATAATGTAAGGAAAAGTATAGTTAACATGGTGTTATGTATGAGTGTGCCAAGGACTAGATATAGGTCATAGTGACAATCGTGGAATCAATATGAAATCTCGTATGTGTATAATTTCTCTTTCCCTATACTTTTAATATTATGTATTTTCTTGAATATTTATGTTGAACACTTAGATTCTTGTTCATATTATGGTAATTTGCATTTCATTAACCACTACATATATGACCATCTCTATACATCTTAAACAAACAATATTAATTAAATTATTGATTTTTTTTAAGTGATTGAATTGCTTTTTGGAAGAAAACAATTTTACAATTCAATTCACCCCCTCCTGGACTTCTATATCCTTTGTCTAACATCCTTTGGTGCTTCCAAATACCATTGAAACACCACCATTAATACGAGAAAAGCTCCATGTTAGCGACCATTGCAATGCATCATCAAATTCATCTTCTAATTGCTTATCACCATGCTTATAACTAGATTTCTCTTTTTTTCACTTTTAAAACATTATACACGGTCAACCTATTTGAAGATAACCTTCAAGTATTGACAAGAACATAATCGATAAAGAAATATAGCTTTATGTGATAAAAGAAAGAAATCTAGTTATAAGTTAATTATATTTTTTTAATTTGTCTCCCTAATTTAGACTGTGCAATTTTTGCCTCCCAACTAAATTAAGTTTTGTTTTCAGAATTTTATAAATTTTCTCTATTGATTTTGTTTTGCTTAAAAGCCCTTAAATTCTCAGTTTATGCTAAAAATCTTTATAATTGAATAAATTAATTTGATATCATGAAAATTTGTCAATCCCAACATCAAATTTATTTCAAAATAAAAAAAAAATCTACAATTTTTTCTCTTCAAACCCTAATATTGTTTCTTATAAAATCCTTTAATAATTATTTTTTCAAGTTTCCACTTTCTTATTTCTATTTTATAAAATGATTCCATGTCTTAATTTATCATAAATCCTAAAATATTTGGATAAAAAATAAATTGAGAATTTTAAATGAAGGGAAATTAATGAGACCTAATTCATTTAATTTAATAATAGAAGAAAAAAAATCATTAGTTAAGAACAACTTGAGAAAACAAAATCACATGCAATATAAAGTACAGAGATTAAACGTAAAATCAAGTCAAAAACAAATATTTAATTTAATTTTTTCATATCAAACAATATGATCACTTATCAGTGTACTGAAAACGTGACTTGAAGACGCAATTTTTGACCTCAAACCACTTTTTCAAGTTCATGGCCCCTTATCTAGCTTAGCTTGCACACATACATGAACTTGGTCTTGGTAAATTCAAGCCATTAATTTTAGCTTTAATTTCCTATTATAAACCTTCTTCTTTTAACTATGTGCTGACTTTTGTCTTATATGCATACATGCCCTTATTCACACATGTATACATGGAATTAAGTCGAAATTTTGTAGGTTGAGTTCACACATTTGTGCTGTAAATCTCCGGCGGCGCAACAAATTCAAAATGAACGTACCCAATTGGTGACCCTTTTCAGGAAATGGACAAAAATCATAGTTTTAATTTCCATTTTAAGCAAGAATATTTTCGTTGAGCACGTGTGAACACGTGGCATATTTGCTTCTTGAAATTATTATTATTATTGTCCTAATCTGTGGTCATTACTTTGAAAGCAAATTAGTGATTGTGATTTCGTTTGTTTTGCAAGAATTTAATTACCACAAATTTTAAGGACAAGACTAATAATCCTTACACTAGGCTCATCCTTAGAAAGTTCTTTTCGTAAAATCCATTGCTATGAATTTTTTTTAGTAAGAAATCATACAAATCTTATTTGTCTATTTTCTATTGGATAAGCTTATGAATTTTATAAAAGAAAATTATACAAATTGGGAGAAAGGGTTTTGCTATTCAGTGTGAAACGAAATCAGAGAATATATTTGGCATGTATAAAAGAAGGAAGAGACGGAAATTACGGGATCGATAAGAAAGAAATAGCTAACAATATAACATAGTATATAAAGGTGAATTTTCCTCTAAAAAATAAAGTCTATAAAGGTGAATTTCCCTCTAAAAAATAAAGTCTAATATGATTTTCGTATTGCCTGTCGAATTGACGCTATAGGATTATCGATCCTTCCGTAAATTAAAGCATATAATATATCGCATTAGTTCTTTTCAACTGTGTAATTTTCTTTAAAGATTATTAACTAATTATTCCCATCGTTGAGATGTCTTTTTCTTGACCGCTTAGCTGAAAACCCAATTCTAGCATTATTTTATAATTTTAATTCGACTAAAAGAAACAAAGAGATTATATATTTCTCTTTTCTGCCTTTTTAAGAAAAAACTAATATATATTATTGTTATTATTTTGGTACACAGCTAAGATATAGCTCTCAAACTATCAATTTGCATGTGGCCAGGCAACAATACATATACAGCTAGCTAGCCAGTGATAGAAAAGACAGGGATAACTCTCAAGCCTTCACACATCTTCCGGCCAGATTTCTGGTGGGACAATAAACTCTTGAAGTCTATTATACACCCTCGTGGTCTCTACTCCCACTCTTGATATTTTAGCCTGAGACAAGAAAAAGGGTCATCAAAATTAGGCAAAATTATAACATCAATCATCAGCCTAACGAAAATAAGAACTTGTAGGCTAAACTTAATAATATTAGATAAGAAAGTTAAAATAAATAGATAAAATGGAAAACATTGAGGAAATATTTAAATACTCTAATAAATATATATATATATATATATATATATATATATAAAAAGAATTTAATGATATATACTCGATTTTATATTATCAAATCAATTACAAATTATATTTTATATGAACTTTTAAGATAATTTTATAAAAATATCATAAATGATGATTTATGGTAGGATGATAATATAAAATATTTTGTAGTAATTAATGCTAACATAGTTTTTTTTCATAATTAAAATTTTAAAAAACAAAGAATTAGATAAAGAAATTGAAAATTTAACCGATTGTAATAGATTTGGTTTTACTTTGAAATAAAATAAAATAGGTAACTCAAACTAATCTGAACTCATTTAATTAGACTAGTTTGATTTGTATACGAGGTTTATTGGTCCGATAAATACCCTTATCCACAAGAAAAAAAATGTCTACTTGTACCTGAGCATGAACAACGTAAAATATCTTGTCCCCAACAGTTGAGAAGCTTGCAGTGACAACTTCAGCACCTTCTTCCTCGAGCACACTAATAACTTCGTACAACATGAATGTCTTGTTCAACCCAGTCACCAATATCACTTCGATGCCGGAACCCAAGTCCCTTAGCTCAAGTATTGGCAATTTGGACTCAACATTATTGTTGAACATTTTTCTACCATCATTGCTTTGGTTTGACATGGCTTGCTCCTTCTGCCTCTTCAGTTTCTCTACTCTCTCTGTCATTTGTCTTATATACCTTGCTGCAAGATCCAGCTGGTCCTGCAGCCCTAGCATCA
The DNA here is from genome assembly GCF_004193775.1 of Glycine soja. Classification (NCBI taxonomy): domain Eukaryota; kingdom Viridiplantae; phylum Streptophyta; class Magnoliopsida; order Fabales; family Fabaceae; genus Glycine; species Glycine soja. The sequence goes on along the minus strand of NC_041007.1, from coordinate 15,862,516 downwards.
ACTGAAAACATTCAATTAGCTAGTTAATTTTTACATCTATGTTTGAAACAAAGTTCATCAAAGCAGTTAGGAATGTGCTTTTGGGAATTTCAATGTCCATTCTCGGATTCAAAGACAAAAATAAAGATAGAAGAATTTATTACTTTGTGAGTAAAAGTATTTTGAATGTAATTGACATCCAAACATCCACTAAGGTATGTTCACATTTCAGGTAAAAATATCTAAAAATATGTTTGAGAGTAAAATTAGTTTATAATCATGTTTGGTTATCTCCCAAAACTATATTTGAAAATAAAATTTTTCCTGCAAATTAAACAATTTTGAAGAAGCAAGACTTAAAATATTTTTGCAAACTTAAATAAAACATGCACTAAAAGTGTGTTTGATTTGCAGTTGAAAACCTTTAAACTTTCGTTCAACTACAAGCAACAAATTATTGCTTCCTATTGTGCTTCGGAAAGTGAGAACTTCATGGAAACGGGTTTTCAAACACACTCTTAGTTGGTAACTTCTAGGTGAAGAGTTCAATTAAAAGAGAGAAAAAAATGTGTAGATGACTGTTGTTATATATGTACCTTGGGTTTGGCTGGTTTGAGATTGGGAGGAATAAGAGAAGAAAGCTGATGGCAGAGGGATTTCATGTGAGTTCTGCGGTTCCTTTCAATGGTTTTGCGATCAAGTTTAGAGGACTCATTGCTGGTGCTTGCTACTCTCTTCTTCATCATGAATCAATTGTGCGGTTATTTCATTAATTGTCTCAATTACAAGACAGAAATTAAACCTAACTAGCTAGTGCTAGCTTCTGCTACTTAAATTTTAGGCTGGGCTATGTTGGACCAATGATGAGATTATGAGAGAAACAAGTTTTATCATTTGGAGTATTCAAGAAGTTCAGGTGTTTATATACACAAACTTTGTGTGGTCTGTGGCAGTCTTAGTCTTCCAGAATAAGATGTTGTGGAGGCTGTGGGACACACAGGTTATGCAGTGCATGCATGTGGGATTGGCATGGGTACCCCAATATTCTTATTGATTGTACGATTTACGTCAAAATCCTTTTACAATTTTATAATTTTTGGTATAAATGGTTTGAATTAACATGTACGCGGTTGTATTTATATCCTATGTACCAAATTATTTCAGCTTAATTATTGATTTATAGGTAGGAATTAAATTCTTCATAATATATTTAAGAGATAATATTATTTATCAATTATATCTAATTATGTTGATGACACACAATTATCTTGTTCCATTATATTTTTAATATTTCATATAAAAATGTAAATCAACTTAATATTTTGAAAACAGAGAAATAATCAACACTCATCAGGTAAAGTGAGCAAGAGAATTGGTGGAAAGATCCAATAGAAAGATTTAGAAATATTTTTAACAATATTATATTTTAGAAGAAATCTCTCTATGAATTTCCCAACTTTATGAAGAAAGTTAGGATATAGGATGCATTTAATTTCCGTACAAGTGCATAGGAGAATTTAGGATTATTTTATTTTTGTAACATCAACCCTTACGTCATAGCTTGATGTAGAGTTTGTGGAATTTGGAGGTCACGGAAAACCGCGTTGTTCCCGGTTGGCATCATGAAGGTATTTGACGATATACAAATAGTAACGTTGTGTTCAATTGTTTAAGGGATAGACACTATCACTCGAACTAAACATCATTTGACTTGACCATTGATTCCGACCACTACCTTCAAACCCGCGCTTTCACCGTCCAATGTTAAGTAGTTAATTTTCATCAAACAAGTTAGTTGTAAAAACTTAGCTATTTCAACAATAATAAGATTTAATTATATTTTTAATCTATAAGGTATCACGCCATTTTAGTTTTTAAGTTCTAAATGTACAAATCGAGTCTTTAGGTATTATAAAGATGTGATTTTAGTCTGTTGGTTGAATCCTTTAGATATTACAAACAAGTAGTTTTTATTTTTTTTAAATTTTAATTTTGTCAATTAAGTCTTTTAGTATCATAATTGAGTTGTTTTAGTTTTCAAAGCATTATAATTATGAAATTTTTCTCCTTAGAAAAATAATTTCAACCTCACAATTATGATATTTAAAAGAATAAAATTATACAATTACAATAACTAAAAATTTCAATTGGCATAATTAAAATTTGAGAGACTAAATCTCATATTTGTGATACCTAAAGAGTCCCATTGATCCAATTAGAATATTCTTTTTAGAGGGATCCAATTAGAATCCAAGAAATTAAAATCATACAATTACAATATTTAATAAGAGACTATAAGTACAATTAAGTTAAATAATAATAATAATAATAATAATAATAATAATAATAATAATAATAATAATAATAATAATAGAATGGTTTCTATTTGGATAAGTTTGCTTAAAAATATATTTTTTTCTGAATGCAACAAAAATCAGTTTTTACACAATAAATTACAAAAATGAATATGAAGATCGAAGAAAGATATGAAAAGCTTTTTAAATTTTGAGGTAATTTAGAAATAATGTTCTTTAGGAAAAAGTTATTGAAAAATAATCATAAATTTTAATTTTTTAAAATACATCAAATAATGTTTATTAGGAAAAAGTTATTGAAAAATGAATCAAGTGTCAAGTGTAATTTGTCTTTCTAGATCAAGCACTAGGATTTATATATGGGTGTATTGTAACTTACCGATTTGATATTCTCGTGAGGATCCATCACCCTGAGATTCTCATGCACGGTTAAAGTTGCTTACATCTAAGGTTTTAGTCACATGTTTGTTAATAGTGTAAGACACTTAACTAGCCACATAAATAAGAACAATTGGACTCCGAGACACTTGAGTAAAAGTGGCTCGACCAAGAGTTTTGTCAAGAGGTAGGTTGATCGTTTGCCTTTCGATCCATACATTTGATGGGGTACACAGTCCCAAAGCCACAAGTGTGGAAGCACGAAGAGGATAAAACCACTAGGTTGATCGCCCACCTTCTAATCTATACATCTAATGAGGTAGATAATCTCACAGCCTAGAGTGTGGAAGCTCGAAGAGGCAAAATCCACTAGGCCAGTTGTCGGATGGCAAGGGGACCGTTGCGCAACTTCATTGATCAATGAAGGTGGGCGCCAAGCGTCTTTGTGCCAAACAATAGAGGTGGATTACGGGACTTTATACCCTTGTTCCAAGGAGGAAGTCATGAAAGCGAGGTCAATGTATTCAGACTGGTTGTCCTAAGAGCGGGTGAAAAACGATCTCATGTTAACCATTGATGGTTATGATGAAAACGTTATCATAAAGCCATGTTTGGTGGGTGAGCCAACGTGCACTGACCAATAAGGGAATGTGTTTGACTTTGCGTTGTTTTATGAAACTCTATTTTTGAAACTAAGAATCAAGTTTCTTTTGACCAAGTTTGAAAAAGGGTTGTTGTTGATGTTAAACGTGGCCCCCAACTCAACTACACCCCCAACAATTAGACTTTTGTGAAGGTTTTCAATTTGTTGTGTAAAATCCTTTGTCTGTCATCGATTGCAAACCTATTTAACCATTTTTATTGAATTTACAAAAACCAAAAAGACATTGTGGGTATCAGTGAATAGTGTTAGAGGATGAAGAATATTGATGTTATTTTTGTTGTCGTATAAAAATTTCAAAGATAAGTTTTTAAAGTTAGTCCCCCCGCACAAAACGTACATATTCTAGACAACTTTATGAGTTATTGGACTAGTAATCCCCAAAACAATAAGAATGTGGACTTGGAGGACCACTCATATGCCAAGCAAGCTGGAATTGAAGATATTAAGCAACTGACGTTATATACTGTAATGTTCAAGATAGTTAGAAATATGGTCATTAAACTCTGGAGTTAACTCGTTAACTCTTATGAGTTTACGAGTCTACTTACTCTCTGTGAGTTGACTCGTGTGTAAACTCTCTTTTTAGTAAACTTTAGGTAGACTCTCGAGTTTACCACCGAGTCAACGAGTCAATAAGTTAAAAAAATTAAACCAAAATCTAAGTTATTTTTAGGATTGTTTTATATCTGCTTAGTGTTCAACATACTTTCATTTAATGTGTTGTTTCCAAATAAAAAATTCTCACCTTTAATAGCATCAAACAATTATTCTCTAATAACATCAAATCCTTAATGGGAATAATCTACCACTATTATAACATCTGCAAGTTATTATCTAGTAATGATGCATTACTACACTTAGTTATTTAAGTATTGTGAAATTTATGATTTACTATTTTACTTTATTATACTGTTGAAATGTTCAATTGGTATGCTATTTATAGATATTTTATTATTATTTTTATATGAAGTGGACTCTTACGAGTCTACGAGTTGATTCCACGAGTCGAGTTTATGGAACTCTTACGAATTTACATAAACTTTCGAGTTTGATAATCTTAACTACGATTATTGAACTTGAGTATCATTAGGTGGATTTTAGGGTGTACATCGGTATAATTTTGATTCGTTGTTTGTTTCTTCTTTGATTTTTTGTATTGACCTCTATTAATTGTATGTATGATTACACATAAAGGACGACATAGAAGTCCATGACCTTAACAAAGTGTGAAATGGCTCGGCTTTTGGCAGAGAAGGAGAGACGAGAAGCTACCATTGCTACTGCGATGACGGTTGTGAATGACGTTGGTGGATCAAACACACCGATCACCCCACAACTGAACATTAATGTTGCTGGGAATACCCCCAACTCCCAAAAGAGGGCTCAAACGGAGATTGGGGGACTAGATTATATACATGTGGATTCAAAGGAATTGGATGCTCATCCGATTACATTGACCAGATCTAATGGTCAATCCCTGATTGAGGCAATGGGGGGAAATTGGAATCCTCAAGAGCTTGGTAATCCACAAAATGAGGGCATTTCCTTTTAGAACATCGTGTTTCCACACTTTGTTCACATCCACACACTTAACTCACCTGAGGTCGATCGCCCTACTTTGGAGAAACTTTTTTTTTTTTTTTTAGTGTTGTAAAATAACTGAATTATTTTATCATTTCACATTTCAAAATTAAAAAAAAATATTAAACATAAATTAAATCCTTTATAATTTTTTTAACTTAAAATTCTCATACAATTCTATAAATATTTTAAATGAATATAAGAAATAATTATGAAATTATAACCACATATATTTCTCTGTTTTAATACTTCAACTCTTTCGGCATTTTTGGAAAACTTAAATAATTATTTACATTTTTCTTAATATATAAATTTAATTTTATAAATATATCTATTTTAAATATGTGTAAAAAGACTACCTAGTGGATGCATGGATATTTTGTGCTATTTTAATTTGCTGGTGTTTCTTCTAATTAATACTTTTCGAGACACTTTTACTGTGAGACTAAATTTTTTAATAAGTTTTAAGTTATTGTTTTAAAATAATTTATGCAATATTGGCCGGATAAGCATTTCTTATTCTATTATTCTTATTAAACATTAATAATTTAATTATTTTTATTCTCACCAAGTAATAAATATGTATATTTAATATTTATTTTTAAACAAATTATAATATACTAAAATCATGTAAGAAATACATAAAAATCAAGGTGACCCATGCGAAGGCACCGGTAACCAACTAATTAATACCCGCAACAAATCATCTTAAAACATATTAGAGAATTATACCTATAAAATATAATGAGATTATTTAATGGGATAAATTAAACAGCTTATTAAAATTACATTATGGCCAAAGCATGTTGTTTCACGCCTATTTTAGAACATGCTAAAATGTTCACTGTAGTTGAATGACATTAATTACAGTATGCGTGGTCATGTATGGCTAGTTAAGATCGAAGACTATGATCCATTCCCATCAATATTTCCTGGCATCAGAATTTATTACTTTTGTCATCTCATTGTCCACCATAGTAATTATTTCCCCAACTACATATCTCATACCATTCGCATCCTTCTAAAGATGTTTAGACTAGCTAGTATCGGTGCAAATGCATGATAGTCATACCGGAAGCATTTAGGGAAAGTTTGATTTAAGAGAGTAAATTTGAGATGTAATGTAATTGAGGTGTTTTAGGGATAAAAGTTATGAGATGATTATTTGTTTGGGGTGAATGTGTGATGTAATAAAAAAAAACCGTGACTCCCATGGGATGAAAATGAGGTGAAACTTTCACTTGAAAATGAGATAAAAGAGACTCTATTGGGTTGGTGGGGGAGAAAAAGTGACATTCTTTCAAAATTATTCCGAACACTTTGTATTGCATGTGATGTTTCTTTATTATTTCTTGTTTCTTTTGCGTATATAATTAGTTATCTTATTTATATATTTAGTTATGAAATGCTAACATAATTAATTATGCATATATCATAATCAATTTATTCACTAATCATTAAAAATTTAGATAGAGTTTATCTTAAGTTTGTAACATAATTAATTATGCTTATAACACAATTGATTGTGTGATCATATGAAGTTGTATAATTGAATATGCAATTTTCATAATTAATTATGAGCATAATTCTCAAAAAATTGTCGCATAATGGGTTGAAAAACATGCGTAAATATTAAGGATAAAAAAGACTTTTGCTTCATCTCTATTATTTACCTATTATTTTAATTAAAATATTTTATCTCTTTTATACTTTCTTTTATCTCAATCAAACAATTTTATTTTTTACTCTCTTTCATCTTTTTTCATTTCTCACACTTTCATCTATTTTCATCTCTCCTTACTATACCATACCTTAAGTATAGAGGATGTTTTTCAAATCAAATACCCTCGCCATATTTATGAAACTCAAATTATAAGTCAAATTTGATTTTTATAAGACTTAATTTATATTTCTTTCATTTTAAATTATGTGACATATTTAAAAATAATTATCCAAAAATAAGTATCATGTTAACTTTTTAATATAGTATTAATTTTTTTCCACTAATATCTCTAATAAGTGGCACTTTAACTTTTCAATATAATATTAATATTAACATTAATTTTATAAAATTATTATTCTCTTTTATTTATTAATTAATTTTTCTTGATTGATATGAAATAAGATAGGACGACACTTATATATTTTGAAAAAGAGAAATTAATATCTTATGCATTAATTATTTTTTACAAAAATATCTTTAACTATAATTTATTTTTCTAATATCAATAAATAATAAATAAAATGCATTGATATCTTATACTTTGTGATAGCATAACTTTATCTTATATAAATAATATTTTTGGAACTTATTACTTTTACTATTGACGTACATAACAAAAAAATATAAAAAAATGAATATATTAATATTGGAATAAATTAAAAGACTTAAATATAATAAAAACAATTATTTAGAGAAAAATAATATAAGTATGTCTTATTATAATACTAGGGTTAGTTTAAAATATATATATATATATATATATATATATATATATATATATATATAAATTTATGCCCATGTTACTAGCTATATTAATTAATTTCTTTCACTCTATTGAATTGATTAATCTTTATACCCCTTCGTCTTATTATAATTTGAAAAAACTTGATGATAAAATTTATAAGATAATGATAGTTGAATGATAAAATGTATAATTAAACCTAAAAGAAAATATCATGAATAATAGAACAATAATTTCCAAAAAAAAATGTAAACGATTAGCTTCGAAGAATTGTACCTTTGACGAATTATATTACAAAATTATAGAAATTGTTACTATTTAAAATACAAAATTTATACGTCCGAAGAATTATATTATAAAATTATAAATGATGTTTAAAGTAAATAGGTTGATTTTTAGATGAGCTAGATAATTAATTCTAATAGATGAATACAAACTTAAACAATAAGAATCATAAGATACAGTTAAGTAATTTTTTAATTTTATCAAATTCAATATGAATTTATAGCTCATTAGATATGAATAATTATTATTTTATGCTAAAAATAATATATATATATATATATATATATATGATATGTTAAATTTTATATTACATTTCAATTTAAAAAATATAAGATTAATTTAATGATAAAATGAAAAGAAAAAGGAAGAAAAGTCATACCCAAGATTTAAACATGAGATCTTTAGTTAAACTAAAACAATTTCACACTAAATCCATGTGTTTGATATAATATAATATATATATATATATATATATATATATATATATATATATTATAATTTATTCATTATTAAAATTAACTACGGGCTGAAATTTTATGCAATTTTGTAAAAATTACAGAAGATCTTTTTGTGATTATGAAGCAAAATGGCCCATACAATTTTAAATTAATAAACTAATTTACAATAAATGCAACACAAGTTACCCATGATTTAAAGAAAAAAGTCAAATTATAAGCTCAAATTAAAAGAAGAGTTATTTTTTAAGAAATCATATGCTATTTGTCAAAAAAGAAATCATATGCTGTCCATTAATTGTACAATAAATGCAATTCAATATTCCACTAATATGTAAGTTAAGTTATCAAACTATATTCCTACTTTTGAGCGCCAAAAATCTATGCCAATGGACTACATTGCTTTTATAATACTTCATCCCTCTTGTGATAATCGTTTCGTAAATAAATAAATATCTTAAAATAATTATTATTTTATTTTTTAATATAATATTAATTATTATTTTTATTTATATTTCTTATAATAATAATGATATGACTACAATTGAGTGAATAGGGTATTTGTAAATCCTATGATACTGTATTCAATTTTCATAAATAAAAAAATACGAGCTAGAAAAATAAATAAAAAATTAATGAAGATAAAATTAATTTTGTAAATTTTATTTATTTATTAATTGGTTTTCCTTGGAATAGGTAAAATAACATAGGGCCATTGATTGCATTTGCATAGAACAAAAGTATATGAGGTTGTTAGAAATAAAATTACCGCTCAAGTTTTCAATTATTTTGAGCAAAAATTGGAAAGTTGAGTAAGAAAATTCGCAGAAATAAAATTTAGATGGTAAAATAATAAAAATGGGTTGAAAATATGCAATTAAGCCTTTCTTTTACTTGAAAATATTTATTTAAAAGAAACATTAGTATTTATGAGAGTCTAATTAGAAGAATCTCCTTTCATTTTTGTAAGGCTACGATTTATTGTTTAGAGTTATTTTTTAAGGGATTATTTTAGGATTTTATATTAGATAAAGGTGAAAATTATTTAGTTGGGAGAAAAAATTAGAAAATATAAATATTTGTATTCCGGTGAACTTTATGTTGTCTTATTTTTACTTTTCAAAACTTCAAGATTTTTTATTTAGCTTATTTTGAGAATTTTTTAAGTTTGTATCTATAAAATATTACATACAGTATCATTTTTTTAAGAGCATACATTATAATTATTAAATACTATAATATATATATATATATATATATATATATATATATTTATTTTATTGTGAAAATATTTTCGTACTATTTTTTTATATATATCCACTGATTGATTTTTTATAATAATTTTGTTTAATTAAAAAAATTAAATTATATGACAAGTGTTGCCGACTTTTTCAATTATATATATATAAGTCATTAATTTAATAATTATATTGACATTAATAACTAAATGAAAGGTTTTATTTTTTTTCATATTTCATGCTTTAATAATAGTGAAAATAATAATTTTAATTTTAAACAATGTAATTATTTTTAACTTTAAATATAAATTAGTTTTAAGATGGCAAAAATATTATTCTTGATATTTGTTTTTGCTGAATTTTTTCTTGACATGTAAAAGTCCTACATATTGTAGTAGTTCAAATGTTGCACAAAAGCAATTAGTTGTTTTTTTCTAATTCAAAATTTACACTTTTAGATAAAATAGCATATTAACTTATATATAATATCTTAATTTATTAAAGTAGATTGTAATTAGAGTATTTAAAAGAAATTAAATAGAAAAAATAAATCAAATTAATTTTGTAAATCATTGTACAAATTATAAGGTTTTTTGGTGAAATTATTTTAACATTTTTGAAAATATTTTTTAATTATGCACAATTTTTTAATATATAGTTATATACATATTAAAATGATTATTTTATCCCTGCATTAAAAAAATATCCCTTACATCGCGGACGGATACATACACTAGTTAGATCTTGTAATAAGAACTGTAATTAGTAGTAATCAAGAAAGGAAGGTAGTAACCGCGGCGGCAACACCACATCTTTGTTGACCCTAACATCATCATTGTAGCTAATCATTAGTTATAATACAATAAACTCTTCACTTAGTGATGAACTTTAACCAAACATTAAAATGATTTCTTATTGGGTTTGTAACATATTGCTTGTAGGATTACATGCATAAGTTCATTGGTATTTCTTGCGTTCTCTTTATTTCACACGTGTTAAAGAAAATTAATTTACTTCATTACATTATATTATTTTTAATTATTTATTTCATTTTAAAATATAAGTTGTTTAAAATATTGAATTTTATAAAAATACTATAAGTGATTTTCTTAATATATCATTTTATCTCTAATTGAATAATAGGTACTCTACAACAAGTTCTCTTTCATAATAACATATTTATATACAAACTTAATCGATTAAGATCTTTCTATTTCACTTAAGTAATTAAAAAGTATTCATTGTATTTAGTGCTATTTGTGAAAAAGTGAGTGATTTTTAATGCATGAGTAAATATTAATGACTTAAAAAAATAATTCTCGAGAATTAAAAAGAATATTGTATTAATATATGAAATATTGATTGAGGATAATTTTAGAAAAAAATATTTAATGTAATTTTAATTTTGTCAAATGACTTATATTTTTTTTCTCTAAAACAATTTATATTTTGGAATTAAAAAAATCATAAACTATCATTAATTAATTATAATTTGATATTAAACATAAATTTACTCTTAAATAAAGAGTATTTTGAGCACAATTTCATTAAATAAAAGTAATTAAACTTTACTTATATTTAAGAAGAAGAAAAATAAGTTTTTTTTATTATGAAAGAGAACATAGGGAGTAGCACTGAGGAAAGAATTGATTTATTATAGCTAGATCGACTTTGGAAAACAGATCTGTCATAGTTAATTATATTAATGACGATGTGGAAACTATAGGTCAAGATCAAAACGAGAATTCAAAAGTATTCATCCCAAATTACACTGTAACTTTCCATTTAGCTTTTGTTTGTGTTTTTACTAGATTTGCAACCTGAAAGAAAAATATTTGTGTAAAGTATGGTTTGTAAGTTGAGCAGAATAAGTACTTATTCTTTTGAGATGGATTATCGAATATGCATTAATGTATTTGAAATAGACAAATGAATTCTTGTTGATACTGATTGAAGTGAGCTTTTATCTGCACGGCCTACTATATTTTCATCTTCATTAATTAATCAGTTTTTTAATTCAACTATTTAGTTTCACCCGATTCCCCGGAAACAAAAAATATTCTAATATTTTGTGAGACAAAAAATAATATAAATTTTACTAAAAGAAGTATTAGAGAAATTAGAAACAGTAAAATTTAAACGATAAACGAGGAAAATTAATATTAATTTATTTTTTCTTTTCCCTTTTCTCTTTTATAACTTTTAAGAGGGTGTATTGGATTAAAATTTTAAAAGAATATTTTGATATAAAAAATCATGTAAATTTTAAAAGGCTTTGGAAGAATATAATAATTTTTAAGATTTTTTGAAAAGATTTTTATGATTAGGATTTTGTAGTTTAAATTTTAATGGATTTACAAAATATGAATTCATAAGATTTAAAAAAACATTATAGATTTTTAAGATTTTAAAAGATTTCATATAAATTTAAAAGAAATATTCAAAATTATTGATAAAGATTCATGAATTTTTTAAATAAAAATCTGTTACATAAGAAATCAATTTTCCATAACATATTTACTAACTCATTGGTTCATTTTCCTTTAATCATCAATTATTGTTAATTATATAAAAATTATATACCACAATGTTTGTTACTAGTATGAATACTTGTAGTTGTTTCTATAATATAGCAATCACCCCAAACAAAAGATATGTCTAACAATTATTTTAAACTTCATTTATATATTTATCCACTTATAAATAAATCAACTTTTCACGTTCATTAAAACTATATACTTTTCATGATTATATATATTCGTGTACACTATATCTATAAGCACATAGTTGAAATGTCTCCCAAATTCAAAGAATTGGAAAAATCTCCCATATTATATGTTCTAAGGCATGTTGACCATTACATTGGTTAAAAGAGTAAAAAAAATTATAAATGATTATCACTTTCAATAAAGAGACATGAGATTATATGTCACGAAAAAATAAAAACATGTCAATTTACAAAGAAAGAAGGAAAAAAAATCTCATGAAATCTCAAAGATTTATGTGAGATTATTTAATGTGTATTTTCTCATAAGAATCTCATCAAATCAATCAAAATTCTTCCTAAGAAAAAATCCATCAAAATTTATATATTTTAAAATATCAAAAGACTTTTTGAAGTTGTAAAAAATTTTAATTGAATACCAATGGACTTTATTAAATTTCTTAAAAAAATCATAATAGTCATGATTGAATACCATAACACTTATTTCTATTATTTAAAAATCTTGATTGAATATCTCAACATTTTTTTAAAAAAATATTTTAAAATTCTAATTAAATATATCCCCTTATATTCATCTTTTTTTTTTTTAAATGTCTTGTTGTAAAGGCAACGTCTACTTTTTTATGGTTGTATAAAAATATTTACTCAATATATTCAACTAATATAAGAAAAAAATAATTTATGGAGACAATTACCCTGGTTAGCCTTCAAGTAAATCCGCCACTGGTCAGTCACTACTAATTAAACAAAAAAAAATAAAAAATAGTTTCACAATACTTCACAAATTTTTTTGGCTTTGATTGATATCTACTGTGATCATGGCGATCGAGTTCATTTTGTTCGTTCTTTTAGTTTTTCCAGCTAATTACTCATACTATAATATTGAGAGATAAAATGAAGTTATTTGTAAGCCTTCATCGATCCAATATTAACAACTATAGTTTTAAGAGATAGAGTTGATTACCAACTTAAATTAATCTTAAAATCCTTATAATAAACTGATTAAGAGCTTATCTCGCATGGTTTTATTAATTTAACATATAATAAAAAATATGAACATCTGTCAAAGAAAAAATGTTAATTAGTTCTAGATAAGTACTTGACAGTTACTCTTCTTCCAATGTCTTCAATATTCTTCAAAGTACTTGCTTCGTGATTTTTACCACCAATCCAAATTAATTAATTGCCAATATTCCTGGAACCATCATGAAAGATTTGAAAGTAAAGCATATATAGTTTACTGTCAAGACGGTTTTCCTAATAATAATGATTAAAGCAAAAGACCAAAACTTTCAGCCATTTGTGAAGTGCCCATTTACTAAATCTTAAGAAACAAAAAAAAGAAGGTTCCTCCAAGGTTACATAACATACATACATGAATATTTGAGTGTGTGTAAAAAGAACTTCATGATGTATTAGTGTCTATACCCTAGGCTTCAGGATTCATCATGTCAAAAGGATTCTTCTGGCCAAGCTCCAATACAATAATAAAATTTAATGAAGAGTTCTTCCTGGATCCGTGACTGACAAAAATTAATAATAAACAATAATTAAAAATATATTTTATTTTATTTGAAAATATTGAAATCATATTATTTTAACTATTTTTTATTACTATTTTTTCTTATTATTTAAAACTTTAATTATCTAAAAGGATTTGTATTAGTTTATTTAACTAATATTTTAAAATTTTTACTACTTGATTAACTGCTTACACATTTAAATTTAAAATCATTTGTTTAGTTATTTATTACGAGTTGTAATAGTAACTTTAAAATAAGGACTCTCTATTTTTCCTAAAATTATAAATAGGAAAACATCATTCTACAAAAATCATTTCAAACTTATTTTTTATATTTTCGTGATTTTATCAGAAAATTTACAAACTAAAACTTATCTGTTTATATTAATATTGAATTTAATATAATTAATCTCCATAGAAAACTAAAATATAAAATATGAAAAAAATTAACAAACACATGAAATATAAACGTTACTATTGTTTTCGTACATGGGAAAGTAATCAAGGGGAATAGGATATGGATAAAGCAACTTAGACACATGGCACGTTTTTTGGCTAAAATGTCAGTGCAAAAATTATGACACAACAAATCCAGCACAAGTGTTCTAGTTTAGGTAAGTATTTCTGGACTTAGCACCAGCTTCATATCAGAGTTAGACTCACAAGCTATCGAGGTAATTCCAAAAAAATCCCAAGCAATAGAAAGATCATTCTTCATGGCTAATCAAGAAATATAGAAATAAACTGATATTTAAATTAAAAAAAAAAGTGCAATTGCCTAAAAAGTGAATCTAATGAGCATTCAAAAAATTTAAAAAAAATCTAATATTAAATTATTTTTAGATATTCATGAGAATTATTTTTCATGTAGTTTTATCATATTTGACTCCTTTTTTTTTCAAACATTAATTGGATTTTATAATATATTTTTAAAATATAAATGATTAAATTGAACATTTTAAAACATAAAGAACCAAATTGAATATAATCTAAAACATAAAGGACTAAAAAGTGTATTTTAGCCAACTATCATTAGTTTTAGTATTATTCTAGCAAAATTGAAAAATAATTGAATATTTATTTTAATTTTTTATATATATTTATTAGGAATAAATTTTGATTTTATATACAGTAATCACATTAGTAAAATGAAAATCAATACTTTTATGAATACATAATATATTAAAATTATATTTTGCTTTTTTATATTTACTATAATTTAATTTTTTTTATATTTTGAAATTTTGAATTTTGATCTCTATAACTTATACCTCATTTAGATTTTGGATTTTGCGACCAACAATATACCACCAAACTTATGTAACTCTCTAGAGATAAATATATCAAAACCAATTATAGGGATAAACCCAAACTTTAATATATATTGATAAGATAATGCATTACATATCAATTTTATATACTAATTACAAAATTCTCTTTTAGTATAATGTAGTATTGGATTGTAAGTGTAATACTGTAGAATTTCAAGGTTTATGTATATTGAGAATTGAATTTTTTAATCATTAAGGTTTAGGTGATTTAAATGTAAAGTGAAATATTACATTTTATTAGATGAACCTTAGTTGAATAGATGTATTGAAAGTTGTTCTTGTTTCAATTTCCAACAGAGCTTATCTATTATAGTTGGTGATATTCTTCACTATAAATGAAGTAGAGAATTAGTAGAGAAACACAACAGATGAAAAAAGAGTGTGTGAGAAGAGAGATTGTGAAACAAAGTCACTTTGTTGAGAGAAAAGTGTTTTTGTGTGAGAGTGTTATCATTTCTTGTAATCATTGAGTGGGGTACTCGGATTTTTAAAGTGATACACTTTTGGGATGTGTTATGATTTTGTAATTATTTTTGTGATAGTGAAATACCTTTTTTAGACAGTTTCGTGGACGTAAGCAAGAGGTGTAGAATCATACTAAATTTTTGTATTTGTTATTATTTTTTTATGATATAATCTTTGTTGTGTTTTCATGATTTTTTTTTTTTAAAGTAGGTAATTTTGTTTATAGGAGTGTTAAGTTCCCTACAAATACCTCCACCAACAATGCTAATTATGTTTAACAAAAGTTATACATACACCTATAGAAACAAATTCAATACTAATCTGTTAGCTAGTGTGTGACTTTTTTTAGGTGCTTATAGTTATTATTGCATCATCGCTGGATACAAGCAAAAATTCATAATAAAATCTACAAATCATCGATGACAACTATTTTATTCGTGAACAAAACTGCAGAAGTTTTTTTTTTTTTTTGCCTTATGCAATGGAGGGCTGAGGCCCACTAAACTAGAGAACTGCACGACATAAACACCAAAAAAGTGCATCAAAAGCAATTAAAAACAAAAATGTAAGTCCTAGGGAGGCATGATAATTCCTCAAACTCTGGCATAATAGGTAATTACTTAAAGCACCTCATTTCTTTGCTTAGTGCACCTGATTATAAATAAATGACACCCTAAATAGACATTTTTGTCCTTCCTTTCTCAGCCAAACCCTAACACCCTTCCCTCTTATTCTCTTGTCATGAACCCCAACCCTTGCTCCCTATCGCATTGGTCATCGTCATTGAAGCAACATTGAAGCAACGCCTTTTGTCATAGGTCCAACATCATCATTGTAGTAGCCACGTTCATTGGTGAAGGTGAAGGCACCGTTGCAGCCCATTGCAATTCCCTTTAACATTCTTAGTCACCCAACCATCATCGTTGAAGGCAACACAAAAGATGCACTCGAAGATTAGTTAGTGTGCATTTTTGTGGATATGCATTATGGTCTACATATTAAGTAATCTGTAATACGAATGTGTTACAAATTATTCAATCCATAATACATTTATATGTTTACATATTGATAAAATGTTAGAATTAGATATGATCACTATAGGTGATAAAACTTTATATTTGAGTATTTAACACAACTATACATTTAAGACTTAAATTCAAATTAAAATAATTTTATACTAATTGATTCACATATTTAAAAGTATATATATTTATGTTTAAGTATAAATACAGTTAATATTATTTAAGACTTGAACTTCAAATCACTAATAAAATTAAAATTTTGGACATTCTTGATGCTTAACTATACGTCGATACATTAATACTATTCTTTTATTGATATATATACTTTTTTAAAACATTCTTGTCATTATACTAACGTACCTAACTTATTTATCAACATATGATATTAGATGAACCGTATGTCAAAAAAAATAGTATACAGTTCCAAAAATAATAGTACTAGTATTATGTTATTATATACACAAGTTGAAAAGTTGTGCATGCAATCATGCATGCATTCAGACGAGGAGATATTATATTTGAGTGAATTATGTGAGATGGCTTCAAATTTATAACTTCAACTAATAAAAACATAAAAGTAAAATAATGTTATTGAAATTTTTTTGAGTCTAAATAATAATAAAGCAAGTTATACGTAAGCAATAAGAGCCATCGATCGGATGTTCTTAGAAATCAACGGCTTCCAACCTATGAAGTACAATGACCCCAAGATGTTTTAGGTGCATATTAAAATTCAGAGAGAGAGAGAGAGAGAGAGGAACAAAAGAGAACCACCCACCGAATAATCGCAGATACGACACCAAACAGTCAAAACTCAAAAACATTAAAAAAAAAAAAAAAGCAGCAAAAGCTACACAGAAAAGAACAAGCACAGAACTAAAGAGAAAAAGGAATTGAAGCTAATTGAAGCAGATGATCAAGCCGTGACATGGTTTCTCACTTTCTCTCGTATGATACAAGACCATTCCAGAAGTGTAAAATTAAAAGGTTAAAGGGCAATGCAAGAAGTGATGATGGTGGGTCCTCATTGTCTGATATTGTCCCCTGCCTATGTCATGCACCACCCACTACTAACCTATCATAAGCTACGCTATCACTATGCTTTGTGATCTTGCATTTGAACCTTTGATCATGGTCCTTATTTCTTTTCTTTGCTTGCACTTAAAGCTGCAATGTTTTGCATGCTGTTTTTTGCTCTCACTTTAGACCGCACAATCACTCCACCTCTCAACATGCGCACTTCAATTCATCCACCATATTCCTCCTTCTGCTCTTCTTCACGTTCACCCTAGCTACAGTGAATTTCACTTACACCTCAAAATGAGTCATATTGAAGGAACTAGCATAAAGGCACTTATTTGGTTCCCTAGCCAAGACATATTGTGCAAGTGCAAGTGCAACTGTGCATAACAATCAATCAAAAACAAAACCATGCCTACATCCCATCACTACACCAGAACCCAGAATATGCTTCTCAAATGTGTCATCCCCCAATGGCTCGATTGGGCAAGCAAATATTTTCTTAAATTCGTGTAACATATTCCCTTGTCCTCCCCACTCTGTCACCTGAATGCACCTTCAGCCTTCTCTTCTTTTCATATATTCAAAATTAAAAAATTGACTAAAATTAACAATCACACAAGCATTTAAATTTCTCAAAGACAGACACAATAAATAGTAAAAAGTAAGTCATGGGTCATGACAACCGAATAATCCAAATTCTTCCAAACCTCTACAAAACGACACAAGCTGAATTATAAATAGAATTCCAAAATATGACAATATTAAAATTATCCAGCTATTTTGAATTTTGATTATGATATAGTAGTAAGTAGTAACTAACTGAAGAAAAACCAAAGTAGAAATTCTCATTCTCTCCTCAATTGGCAGTGGTCCAAGTCATGTCGTTCTCGAAAATCCAATGGCACACTTCAATTTTCCCAGGGCCAAACCCCAAAGCCAAGAAGGCCCCATGTTGCGGGCCCCAAGCTGACGTGTCAAGGTGACAGATGGCAACCCCATGATTGATCATCTCCTTGGTGTCCACGTCAAGAATTTCAGCTTCGTATACTCTCACTTTGGGTACACTGTGGCAATAGTACAGTAAGTAAGGGTACAAACTCTGATGACACGACACTGACTTGGTCACTTTTCCACCGTCGATTGCGTAGACCTTCCCAATCATCACACTCGACCCTGACCCGTTCACGTTCTCGGTGCTCCGAACCGCCACATTGGGACCCAAAACCGAAACCGCGAACCCTATCATTTCTTCCGCGGACGATACGCACCGTTTCGTCTCGTCTTTGCTTGGTGCCCTCTCGCACTCTTTTAACGCGTTCACCATCACGCGCTCTGTGGAAGACCCCTCCCGCGCGTGGAATATTTCCCTCATTTCGTCGATTCTCGACGACGAGAACGGTAATTTCGACGCGATCGCGAGGGGTAAAAACGACCTTGCAGGCATTTTATCTTTAATATCAGGCATTGGAATCACGTTTCCTTCTCTTACCGTAGATTCTCTAAAAAACTTACCCGGCTCCACCCTCTTATTTACAACTTTGCCACTGGCTGCGCTGAAATTTCGATACTCAGAAAACGACGCGCCGTCTTTGTTGTAAACTTTAAACCCACGGCCTAACCCGTATGATTTAAAACCGAAAGAGGTTTTCCCCGTTGCTCCCTTTCCGTACTCAGTGAAACTGTCGTTTCCGACGTTAAACGACATGCCGTAGTTCGCGAACGTGGCGGCGCCGGACTTCGACCTCGCGGCGTAGCTCTGGAACGAGTCGTCGCCGACGTTGGCGCGGTTCCGGTAACTGATGAAATTGTCAACTCCGGAAGCCGATCCGGCGGCGTAGCTTTTGAAAACGTGCCGCGGATTGTTGCCGTTGAAGCTGTAGAACTTGAAGGAGTCGTTGCTCGCTCCGGTGCTCAGGTCGCCGTAGCTGTTGAACTCCGACTGAAGAATGTTCGCGTCGTCGGCGTAGCTCGCGAACTCGCTCGTTCCGCCGCGAACGCGTTTACCGTAGCTTGTGAAACTTTGCGATCCAGAGTTAGTCTCATTTCCGTAGCTCGAGAACGAGAGTTTGTGATTGCTTGCGCCGGAGTCGTAGGTGGTGAATCCGAGATTCGGAACGTTCACCGTTTTGTCGTAGTTGCTGAACTCGCCGGAGGTTTGATTCGCGGCGGAGCCGTAGCTTGAGAAGTTCGTGTTGGCGACGTTGCCGTTGTCGGCGTAGTTATTGAACTGTTCGCCGCGGCGCGTCGAGGCGGCGCTGTACCGCCGGAACGCGTCGTTGTTGGCGTTTAGGCCGTTGGAGTAGTTCTTGAACGAGTCGACTCCGCCGACTCGGGACGATCCGTAGTTGGCGAAGCGTTTGTTGTTGTAAAGGGCAAAGTTAGCGTCGTCATTTTTACGTGTTTGAGCGTTTGGTGTGTCGTCGAAGGAACAGAGTAAGTTCGGTGAGGAGCAGAGAGAGTGGTGAAGGTTTTCATTAGGTCTAGGTTTTTGGTTGGTTAGGAGTTTGTTGAGAACGGCGTAGTTTTGTGGAGTGAGAGGTGAAGCTTTTGAGAGAAGAAAATGAGGGATTTGATTGTTATTCGAAACGCGAGTGTTCCAATAACGAATGAGTGAGGCTTTGGGGCTGAATGGGTTTATGAGTTCATGTGTTGTTTGAGGCTGAGGCAATATTCTTCCCTTAATTGCTAGAGAAACCTGCATTTATAGAACAAAACATCAGAATGAAAGAAACAACTTAAACAAGCAATGCAATGTGGTAATAAAGATTATTATTATTAATATGAGTAGTTTGCAATTAATTTATAGAGGTGAAATTGTGTGGGTTGTGTTTGGTTCTTACATGGAAAGATGAGAGCGACAAGAAGAAGCAGAAGAAGTAGTGAATGCTCATTCTGAAGAAGTTGTGAGCGTGTTGTGTGGGGAGTGGGGAGAAACTAGACAGTGATATAGAAGAAGGAAAAATATAGAGAGACCATTGATCACTTGGGGCCAGGGGACAATAAATTTGTGGTCTCCCCAGACATAGTTTGCTTTTCTCTGCCCGAACATGGTATCAAAGACTAGGTACCATTCTTTTCTTTTCTACTTTTATTATTAACAATAACAGTAATCAATTGATTTAGAGATATTCATACGCTTTTTACTCATCCCTAACAATATATTTTGTAAGAATTAAAATCATATTTTTTCCTATAAATTCAACTTATGTTATCTAATGAATTACACTCTCATTGCATACTTGCTTTTGTTTTATGGCAGCCTCTGAAGATATGTATGGGTATGTTTATACTTTTACTATATTTATATGAAATACAGCTTTTCAAGAGTTTTTTTTTTATATATATATTTGCTTGTCTTTTCTGCTATTACACTCCTCAGACAGATGAATATGGCAAGGTCGATCGTGCGTGGCCTCGTTATAAATGCAGGTGGTGAAGGTTTTATTAGATAGGTTCGGATAGTTAGTGGACCGCAAATGGTTCAAACAGAGTGAAGAACCGCATAGAGTTTATATTATTATTATTATTATTATAATGATAATAATGATCAAGTGGATGATGAGAATTGGATCAGAGTTTTGAACATTATTTAATTGATTAGGTATGGTTAAAGAAGATAAACTAGGCAATTCTAATTGGAGATTGTACGTTGAACTCTGAACTCGGGTTCTGTAGAGTGTAGATAGTAGATGCTTCCTTTTTGACTTTAGCTATCCATTAACCAAGTAGTGGGGCCTTCCTTTTTTCTAACTACGTTTTTATCTTATCATTGATAATTTGATGAGTTTATTACTTTTATAAAAACTGTGAATGTGGACAAGTACTACCGTTTATCCTAAAGTTGTGCTGACCACAGAGAATGAGTCGGCGCATGAATGATTATTTTTTAAAAAAATCTTGTGAAAAATTAATAAAAGAAATACTTATTTCTACAAAATAATTTGTATTAAGCACACAATTAACAATGTGATGAGTTGGGACATGCTTAGCTAGTGTTTCCTTCAAGTTCAAGCTTCGGCGGTACACTGTGCATACTTATTAAAGGTTTTCTAAGTCCGTGTGTTTGTGGGTTTGTTGGCTTGTTTGTTCTGTTATGTGAGATCCTAGTCAAATGTGTAGAGGGAGATAACATGAAGACCTTGATACTTTGATTCTTTAATCAGTTAAGGTTAGAGGTATATATAATTTAGTTGGCGAGGTAGAAATTGTGTCTCATACTATATTGATATTGACATGAAGTTCCTTCTATGGACTTTTTTCTTAATGTAACTAACTGGATTAGGTAAGATAAATTAAATGCTGGGGTATTCAAATTATTTCTAGGCTATAAGGAGCATCTTTCCCCTTGTGTTAGCTGTTGGTGTCTCAGTCCTTCTTAGCATATTAATTGGGTCTGACAGGTTATGTGTTCCTATCCTGAAACCATTGGATACTCAAGGCAGAGTAGGTTGTTAGCTCTAGTACAGTTAAAACTTATCAGAAAATATTTTGAGACAAACCTAACTCAATGAATGAAATTAAATGCTTATTCCTATTTTTAAATTACTACCTTGCGTATTGATAGTAGTGCTGCTCAAATGCCACCCAATGGGTGTTGATGGCACTTGGAGTCGTGGTAAGGCAACACAAGGCACAATATGACACTTAGAGTTTATGTCAAAAAATTAAAAGGAAAGCAATTATTGAAATGTATAGAATTATGTTATTTTAATTTATTTTTATAATTTAACTCGAGTTTTACAATAAATATTTTTTTCATTAATTCTTTGATTAATATCTTAAAGACACTTACTAACAAGACCTAAACAATATTTAGACGTGTTTCTTAGCTTCTTGGTGTTGCTGATCTTCAGTTTCATTGTGTTAAGACTAATCATTTGGTCATTTTAATTAGGTTAAGAACACCCAAAGCTAGATTTCTTAGTGAGACTACCAGGGTGCTTTTATTTCTTGGAGCTCTAGTTGTAGTTAATGTAAGTCATCTGTAACCACAATTCACCCGTTACATATGCTCACGATTTATTAAAACAAATTAAGAAAAACTATTATAAAGTATATTATCTTCCTGCAATTTGCACTATATTTTAAATAAAATTTAAGCAGTATGAAATTAAATTAATAATGATAAAACGTACTTACCCCAAATTAAATAGGAATAGCCCATAGTATTGCGTGCATTGCAGTTATATATATCTGACATATCGGATCGCACATGCTTCAATGCCATCCAGACTTGAGATAGATGTTTCGGTCAAGGGAGGTATTGGACTCTGGGTAATTAAATTTTGTGCACACGTTAGGTCAAAAAGTTATTGTAAAAAAATAATATTAAATTATGAGTTTAATATCTATGTAAATATACAAAAAAAATTATACTTGTTTCCGTCATAAAAAATCCTTCACAGGAGAACTTGAAGATCATCCATGACCCGAACATTCAAGGGTGTTTGTTCTATTTGTGTTTTAAGATCTGAGGGGATTTAAACTCGAGCTAATAAGCCAAAGTTTCAAGAGACATTAAAGAAATGAGTCTAATATTTAGGGATGAGTGATGAGTCCGTTTAACACCACAATTCGAAGATGTATATAGTTCAATTTGAAATTGAGAAGGTACATAGTTCTCTAACCGAAAATAAATTTGTATGATTTGAAATAAATACACTTCATAGTTTTAAACACAACAAACTTATCATCTATTTCTCTCATTTTATTATATCAAGAAACTTTTTATTTTAATTGTTTCTCGGTCTTATAGAGGGTTAAAGGATTAAAATCCTAATCTCGATAGAAGGTCTCACATATTAACTATTATTGCCTTCCTCCATGGATTAGGTCTCAAGCCTATTGCATTCGAAATTTCAAATTTCATTGTTAATAGCTTCAAATTCACATGGAGAATATAGAAAATAATTGATAAATAAATAACAATTGTTTTAAAAAGGCATGGCCTTCAAACAACCTTTGAAACTAATAAGGCAAACCCTCCCAAAATATATGAGGATACTAAATAATTGCTAAAAATATGTTGGAATTTGGGCTTTGGAAAAGTCATTAATGAGTTTGATATCAAACTTGAGTACAGATATGCTGCAGTGGAATTATGCAGTATTTCGAGTAGTAATTCAATTACTGATCAATATAAGTCTTAAACTCTATACTTGATCACACCAAATCAATTCATTATAATATTTATAATTATTCCATCAAGGTCCAATCTCAACTAGTTCTTCAAATTGGAAGCCTACAAAGTTTATTAAAAAATATAGTAAATTATAGTTGCATATAACACACAATGATGATTTTTACTTCCTTCCCTTTATGTTGTCCTAACTCGAACCTAAACTTGAGACCATTTTTAAGCTAAAACAAAAATTCATACACTTGACAGTGTTGCAGTCTCTCTGTTTTTAATTATAAAATATTTTCAATCCACGTCTCTTGAGAAAAATAAAGTTTAATTAATCATATTAAATCTAACAATTATTGTATTATCATTCTAAAATTATTATTATATTATATCACTTGTGTTTTTATTTATATGACTCAATTTTGTAAACTTGTTTGTTCTTTTATGTAAAACCAAATTCATATTATTTCATACATTAATTATTTCTAAAATAAAAATACTCCTAATTAAATAATAAAGAGAGAAATTAGGTTAATATGTATTTACAAGAGAAAAAAACATTAATAACAATAATACTTTTAAAAAAGTATAAATTTATTGTCATCAATTACAATAATTATTTTTTCTTAATCTTGATAAATCATGTAACTAATTAATTATTTCTTAAAGAAAAAATAATTAAATAAAAATATATAAAAAATAATTAATACGTTTAAAATTATAAAATAATTTTATTAAAAATGATTTTTTTTTCAAAAAATAGATACATATGTGTAATTTTTCTTTTTTTTTTAATCTCTTACATTATTCATTACTCAATAAAATTTTTCTTTGATCTCTTACATTATTCTAATTTTTCACCTTAGGAATCTCTTTTTCCTCACCTTCCCTTCATTACCCAATAAAATCGTAGAAATCCAATCCAATCTCTGATGAACAATCAACCAAGAAAACAGTGAGCACAGTTCAGTTGCACACACCTTCTCTGTGCTTCTTCTTCTTCGATGTTCAATTACAATAACACCAACTCGTTTCATGAAACACCCCACTCCAATTTCGCCCTTTCACAGTCACAACACCCATGCATTGTCCACTGTCACATAGCCGCGATCACAGGATACGACACCGTTTCGGTCTAGGGTTTACCCTCCACCACTATGGCCATCAGAGGCGTCAATTTCAAATGGTTTGTGTCAAATCTCAATCTTTCTTCCTTCATTGTTTTTCAAGCATCCAATTTTGTCCCAATTTGACATGCAAATCACGCTGCTCGCAGGTTCGATGGCCTTTTCTTGTCCATGCTCGCCACCAGCATGTATACTTCGAAATTTCACCTTCTATTGGATTCTCCTAGTTTTCCTATGGTTCATTGATTCATCTACATTCTCAATTTCCGTGAGAGAAAAAAATTATTAATTAAATAAATAAATCTGTTGCTCATTGATGAGTGTGTTTTCTTTGACCATTTTGACTTGTAGAGCTATTGTGGCAATTAATTGGAAGCGGTACCAATCTTGTACTCACCCTTTGCACATATGGACTGTGGTGGGTAATTTATTTTTATTTTTATTTTTAATTGTTTAGATTGCTATTTTTCTTTTCTTGATAAGATATAAAGTTTGACTCACAGATTATGATTTATTATTATTATTATTATTATTATTATTATTATTATTATTTATTTCTATGTTCAGGTTGACTATGCTGCTGTTTTCACTTTCCGGCTTTTGATGTTTGTTGATAACGGGCTTGCTTCGGGAATGGGCTTGTAAGACCTTTCAATCTTTTACTAACTTTTGAGGCTGTTATTGTTTTCTTGGAATGCTTCCAAATTGAATAGAGATGTGTGAGTTAATATAGGAAGCCCGGGTGAAATTAGAGTTTGATGAATTGATGATATAAGACGACTCATCGTATTTCAGTATTTTCATGTTGTAACTAAGAAGATTCTTATACACTCCATAATCATGTGGCATCAACTTATAAATTGTTGGTGGTATAAATCTACATGATACTGTTGTGGCTGTGTTTAATATATGGATATTGTATAGCACTTATTACACTAGTGAAAGGTTGTTGAGGCAGTGTAGTCGTTTGCTTGAATTACATTGGGCAGCACAGCACTTATGGCATTACTTAGGTTAAAACTGTACTCTCACCTGAAGTGGACAGGAG
The DNA here is from genome assembly GCF_004193775.1 of Glycine soja. Classification (NCBI taxonomy): domain Eukaryota; kingdom Viridiplantae; phylum Streptophyta; class Magnoliopsida; order Fabales; family Fabaceae; genus Glycine; species Glycine soja. The sequence goes on along the minus strand of NC_041007.1, from coordinate 15,836,766 downwards.
AATTTCTTGAAAATATAGTCCTCTCAGCTGAGATTTCGTGAAAACTCATTGTTCATGTGTAAAATTCTGAAATATGAAGTTTCCAGAGTTCATTTCTCTGAAATTTACTTTACTTGATTGCCAAGTGTCAACACTTGAGTTCAAGATCATTCATGTCACAACTGACTTCTTTGATTGCATTAATTAAAACTTCAAGAAATGGTTCTGGTACTTTAGTAATTTTTCAAATCTCATTACTGATTCAGTTGTTTTTATTTTCCACTATTTTTCTATGTTTCTAGAGATTTTGGGTGGCCGCAGAGATATGCTCGTTTCTGTGGAAGAGTAGTTGTACTTTCAATTCTTGCATTGCTTCTCTATCCATTTCTTTGGGCTTGGACAATAGTTGGTACCCTGTGGTTCAGCAACACTAAAATCTGCGTATGTTTCGTTTGTTGAAATCCTCAATGGTACTTTTGACTTTGTAAACAAGTTTATGATGCTTACTCCAAAAATTATGTACAGTTGCCTGGAGGGGGTCAGAAATGGGGCTTCCTTATCTGGTTACTTTTTAGCTACTGTGGACTCCTTTGTATTGCTTGCTTGGCAATGGGGAAGGTTTGTGGTGCTCTGTTCTTATCCATTGGATGTTTTTATGACTTTTTTTTCATTTCCCACGACACAAACTTTTTCTTTTCTGCATGTGGTGCTTTTCTTGTTTATGAATGACCTATCAACTGCACATGTCTGGAGAAAAATATTCTCCTTCATTGTTTCTTATCTCTACTTCTGTTCTGTTTTCATTTTGGTTTTTTTAATTATTTGCAGTGGTTGAAACGAAGACAAGCACGTATGTTAGGCGCTCAAGAGGGTATCCCGGTATCCGCATTTGGGGTAAGTTCTATCTTTACTGTGTTTTTATGTTAGAGTGTTAGTTAATAACACATGGAATCTCCATCTTTTCATGGCATGGTACCCCTATGTTTAGCATCATACAGGGGGTATTTCTAAGTGATATCCCGAATGGCATGGAATGTATTTCCCTTCCTCTTTTGTCCCTATGAAAAGGAAAGGACAATAAAGGATTGTATTATTTTGTATTTCTTGAATCTGCAGTTGAGTTTTGTATTGCTAGTATTTGTTAAAGTTCAAAATAACTTGAGCTATGATGAGTCTATGATGCTTTAATCACATTTAGTTTTTTCTTGTGTTGATTTCAGAATCATGGAGTAATTTTGTTCTTATGAGCTTAATTATTCTGGCAATGACGAAATTCAGAAGCTGTCCCTTCCCTTTGAAGACTTCTTAGTTCTTACTAACATTTTAGATTCTTTTGTTTTATGTAAATTTTCCATATAATATACTTAATAGAACTTGTTGCAACTTATTGATTCTAGATTCCTAGTGAATTGTGTTTTCTTTCGCTGTCAGATTTATGGTTGGCTGTCCTGTTAGCTGTCCTTATTTTTTGTTATAATGCACTCTATGTTGCTGAGGCACAGCACCTTGTTATGTTGTAACAAAGTTGTAAACTAACGAGGTGCATAAAATTTTATTATAAATCTCATTATCTCATGCAAACTCAATATCCTCCACAAATTTTGTGGGATTACCTTCAAGCTATGAAGACAGTATGGTGCTGCTGCCATGTTCTTTCTTGAGGTTTGAGGGAATACCTTTTTCTTATGGTGTTCATCATTTTAAAAATGTTGCATATACAGGATTCATGTTTATCCTTAGCAATCTAAGAGGGTGTTTCTTTTTTTTTTCTTTCATGTTTTTATTTTCAGTTGATCACTTGATATGTTATCTGTTGGAAAAATCACCTAAATTGTGGTCATCCCAAGATAGAGTGAGTGTGTTGAAAGTCTCACATGGCGGGTAGTTGTGGGCAAAAGGGGACATGTTGAAGTTCAACATCGACTATAAATAGTGCCGAGATAAACTATATAAGTAGGGAGCAGTCCTCACCTTACAAGCTGGTTTTGTAAGATTGAATTAGGGCCAAATTCACATTCTGACATGATATCAAAGCCTATCCTAGATGGATCCTTGTGTCTGGCACGGTCTAGGACGTGGGCAAAAGGGAACATGTTGAAGTCCCACATCGACTAAAGATAGTGCTGAGATAAATTATATAAGTGGGAAGCAATCCTCACCTTACAAGCCGGTTTTGTCGGGTTGAGTTAGGCTCATAACTCACTTTCTAACAATTATAATTAGTAATTACTGCAATGTTTTCATATTCTTTCCAATTGTCAAAATATTGTGAAGGGAATAGCGAAAATGTTCATATTTCAGAATTTCAGTGTATTGCAAACTCAATAAACTGAAAATGAAACAAAGCCAAACACTCCCCTATTGTTTGGTATTGATAACAACTGCTGTTATTTTTTGTTAGGTTCTAATTGAAATGATCCGAGTACCTGATTGGGCATTTGAAGCTGCAGGTCAAGAAACAAGGAGCATGGCCCAAGATGCTGCATATCATCCTGGACTTTACCTAACTCCAGCCCAGGTTATTTTATCTTATATTTCTTGATGCCTTGATCACATGTTGAAAATCATGTAAAGAAGCAATAAATGCTATTCTGTGCCAAGCTGAATGATATTTATTATCACATGCAGTAGTTAATGAAATCTGTTGCTTGGTTTGTCTGATGAATTATTCATACCAATACCTTGTGTTTTTGAATAATGTGTTGGTAGGATTATTTGGGCAATATGTTTATATGATATCCCTTTATGTATACATATTTCTGGTACATATACTTTTTGTATATTTATCGTCGGTTTGACTTCTGATAGCTAGGTTTGCTTTCTGAGCAGAGAGAAGCGGTTGAAGCTTTAATTCAGGAACTCTCATCGTTCAGGTTGACTGCTGTTCCTACTAATTGCAGTGAATGCCTCATCTGCTTAGAAGAGTTCCATGTAGGAAATCAGGTATACTTTTTGTTCCATCTGAGTACCTATGCTGCTTTATTGAGCAATAGGAAAAAAAATATTAATATACATACTACATATTCCGTCAGTCGCATTGCTTTTAATTAATTCTGAAGATTCTCATCTTTAAGTTCTGGCTATCTCTAGCGAATTACACATGCCCTATACTTTTAGAGTGTGTTTGGATGGAGAAATTTAAAATTTTGAAAAATTTTAAATTCTAAGAATTTTAAATACTTTAATTGAAATTCTTTTATTTTCAAAATTTTGTGTTTGAATAAAAAAAAACTAAAATAATGAGGATGAAAAAAATGAATGAAAAACAAAAGAAAAGATATGGTTGGTGTGCTAGTTATACGTGTTCCTCTATGCTCACATCTGATCGATATTTTAGGAGCTCAGACGGTATTTTTTGAAGAAAACTGTAAGAAGAGAATTTTAATTTCTCACTTTTTAGAAAGAAATTGAAATTCCAGATTTTTAGTTGTTTAAAATTCTGTTTTAAAATTCCAAATTTTAAATTTTTTATAAAAAGCATCCAAACAATAAATTCTAAATTACAGAAATTTAAATTCTCTAATAAATTACTTTCCTCAATTAAAATTCTCTATCCAAACGCACTTTTAATGAAATTGTGATGCAATATATACCATTAGGAGCAATTGAAAATTAGTTCTTACCTTAATGTGGTGCAGGTCCGTGGCCTGCCCTGTGCTCACAATTTTCATGTTGAATGCATTGATGAGTGGCTTCGGCTTAATGTGAATTGTCCTCGGTGCCGTTGCTCAGTATTTCCTAACCTTGATCTTAGTGCTCTGTCCAATATCCGTTCTGAGTCTGAACAATCTTCTGCCACTGCTGTGACAAGCAGAGATATGACAGGCCAAACTTCTAGTCAGAGTTACCTTCTGAGATTACAGGGGCATCTCCACCCAGTTTGTGTTGACATTGCTGGGCCAGCTGGTGAGACAGATAATGCTTTGGAAAATGCTGAAAATGGTGTTGTACCTGTTGTGACTCTAAATATGTCAACTACAGATCGGGCCGCTTCTGGTGAACACATGCCTGTTACTCTTTCCTCTTCACAAAATTAGATTGCTTCTCAACTTCTGTTATATTCCTAACCCCTCCGTGAGAAGTTGCAGGGTACATATCAGTATCCAGCCATTGCCTGAAGCTTTATATATGATGTACTTTCTAACATGAAAATTTCTGGACTGATTCATAAAGAAATGGATCAGCTCCTTTTTTTTCTGAGGGATCTTGTAGAAATAAGACTTAAAGGGTGAAAATATACCTTTTTTACTTAGCTAAGAATTGTATTTTTTTTCGTACCCCATTGCCCGGAGGCTCTTCGCTATGCGAAGGTATGGGGGAGGGATGTTGTACGCAGCCTTACCCTTGCATATGCAAAGAGGCTGTTTCCGGATTCGAACCCATGACCAACAAGTCACCAAGGCACAACTTTACCGCTGCACCAGGGCTCGCCCTCTAGCTAAGAATTGTATATTGAATATTTTTTCCTACCCTTGTTTTTACCTGGGGTAAGAATTCCTTTAGTTTTTCATGTCTTGAAAGGTGGGGTCAATAACTTGATACAACGACAAAGCCTCTCAGTAGGTGAGATCGGTTACATGAATGACACAACGTCATTCGACATTAAAAACCAAAGTTTCAGTATATCCAAATAAAAATACACATTTGTTTTTCTCTTTCGTTATCACGCTTTGGCATCACATTTTGCTTTGTGCATGTTACAATCTTCTGTTGTAGTGAAATATCAGTTTAGTACAATTTTACCTTCTGAGCCGTGGGATTCTTAGTTAAATCAAATCTGACATCCCTAAAGTTTTCACATGAAAAGTATCTTCAAATATACTTCGGTATGATGTCGACCGATTTGCTAGGAACTTTGGGTGCACCCATAGATTTGCAAGAAACATGATCAGTTTCTCAAAGTCGGGGTGTATTCTACGTGAGTTTGTGATTGTGACTCTAATACTCTTTTTTACTTCTAACGTTTGAGCTGGCTCTTTCGTAGCCCTGTGGCAACTCGGGATCTTCAACTTTTGGAATTATTGTGATCACTGATAATTTTCAATGCATGAAATATTCCACTTGTGGTTTTAAGGGTTATAAACACTCCACATGGAACTTCGATATGTGCACATTGGATTACGTGGTGGAAAACACTGTGCAGTGGCTGGTTAAATATTTTTAGACAGTGACGGGCAAGGACACCTGCTGAGTAATGAGATTAGGTCATTAGTAATGGATAAACAACTGCGAAGTTAACAGATTCAGTACGCATAAGTGGATAGAATTATTACTCTAATGAAAATTATTGACAACTTTGAGGGTAAAGGAAAAGGAGTGGGAGGAAATAAACGTCATGAAAAATAATCAATGAAACGAGAAGATATAAGATAGGTGAAAAATATGAAGTGAATAAATTATGATGAGAAATGTTAGTACTGTACTCTTAAATTTTAAACTTTTTTAATTATTGGTTAATATTAATTAAAAATTAAAATATTATAAAGTTGTGTATATTTCCCCTTACTTAACAACTCCCTCACAATTGTATTTTTTTTTATCAATTTTAATTGATAATATAGAACGTATCGGGAGTAGTGTCTTGCTAAGACTCTTAATCGAGAATTCATGATTGATTTTTTTCTGCTTACACATGTTTGTTTTTTTGGTGGTTGGCCTCAAACATATGCTTACATGAATAGCGAAGTAAATCTGATGGCCATCACAAACTCAACCAAAAAAAAGGATTTGAATGTTTTGGACTATCATAGGGGTGGGTGTTCATGGGTATTAGTCATTTGCGAACCCAAATTAATTTAAATCGATCTAATTAGTTTGGGTTGTGTCATTTATGTATTTGGATCAAAACCGAATTGAATCGATCAAAATCGATTATGTATGGGTTAGATTATGGGTTTAAATTTATAGATCCGATCAAAATTGAACCAAACCGATCAAAACTGTTCAAAAATTTTAGAGTTGTTTTGTTTGGCTTTAAATACTACTAATATTAGGACTCCAAGTGTTAGAACTGCAAGTGTTGGGACTACTGATGTTGAAACTTCTTATGATATTACTTTTAGGTACATTGGTATTTGTTTCAGTTTTTTTTTTCTTCATATTTCTATCATATTTATAATATTAATAGATCATACTTTCTTCATTTGTTTCAGCAAATCTGGCTGCAACAAATTTGGTTGCAGTAAATCTGGCTACAACAAATCTTATTGTAGAAAATAGTTGTTATTCAGACTATTATAATAAATCTCGTTAAAGAATATTTTACTTTAACTTGTATTAGTCTATTTTAGAATATTATGTTTATGGTATTAAATGAATCAATTTGACTACTTTGAGACATTTGATAATATTGTGTTAATTCTATTGGATATTTGGATGAATCATAATATAAAATAGTAGTTCTAAGAAAAAAAATATCAAATTTAAATGGATAACTCGTTGGCCCGAATCGAATCAAATCGTTCATGAATAGATTGGGTTGGGTTTAAAAAAAATTGTGAAAATTGAATTGAACCAAACCAATCAAATTTGATTGGGTTGGGTCTTAAATTTGGTCAAAACCGGCTCGAATCGACCCATGAACACCCGTATCCAAACATATACACTTGGGGAGTTGAATCCCACACCCCATACCTAAATCTTACACCTTTCAACCACTTTTGAAATCACTAAATTACCCTTAATGAATAACACCCCCAACCCTAACACTTCCTTCCTTTAGAAACCTACCCTAACACTTCCTTCCCCCTGACGACAACACCTCCCACCTGCAACGATGCGTCTCCCTCCAATGATTCCCACAATGGATTGAACCATCTCGTGATGGCAGCACCTCCCATCCGCCTGTAGCCTCCTTGTCACCATTCAAGGTAAGTAAGTTCCTTTCGTCTCTTTTGGCATAAGGTGGGGGTTGGGTTCTGGTTTTGGTGGCGGGTTAGGTTCTGGTAGGAAAGGTCTATAGGTGTCCGAACAATGTGTTTTGAAACACTTGTTTTGGAATAGGTGTTCTGGAACGCCCATTCCATAATAGGTATTTCAAAACAGGTGTTCTGGAATAACTATTCCGGAACAACTATTCTAGAACACCTGTTCCAAAACACCTATTTTCGGAAGCCATTTAACTATTTTTTAGAATGGTCGTTTTGGAAGCTACAAGTGCACTCCAGAACAAGCTTTCTGGAACGATTTTGCTTTCAAAAAAGGTATTCTGGAAAATGGTTTCCTAAACGGCCATTCCGGAAGCAAAAGAAGTCGTTCTGAAAACATGTTCACAACGTGAATAAGAAGCATTGAAACTTACTTGGCGTGGAGAGTTGGAGGAGGAGAGGGACTTCTGCGCTAGAACCTTTGATGAAAGCGAGAAGAAGATTTGAGTTGGAGAAGAAGAGAAGAACTGGAAAGCAGGATGTGCTGCGAGAAGAAGAGAAGAACGAACGGAATGGTGCATAACTGCTATAGGAGAAAGAAAATGAAGAAGGGGAAAAAAATAAAAAGGGTAGGTTGGAGGTTTTTTTTAAAATGGGAGAGGCAAGATACACTTTGGGAGGTGCAAGATTCAAGTCCCATACACTTAATTGGTGTGTGGTATGTTTTTACTAATTAAAACAAATTAGTTACTATTTTTATATCACTCAAAAAGAAAAGAATAGAGATAATCAAACTAACTAAGAGCATATGAAATACCTATTGCATTTGCAAATAAACAGGACACAATTAGGAAGGGCAAGAATCCCACTTAATTTAAGAATTTGCTTATCAGTTACCTTCTTTCAAAGTGTGATTGAATTAAAGGAGAGTTATTGGTCTCTATTTGTAATACCTTTAATTTGATTAAGAGCTAAAAAAATAATTATCACTATCATTAAAAATGATAGAAGTGTTTATGAATTAAATTTGATTGATTTTGAAGGAAAAATCATCATATTCAATCACTTTAGTTTTAATTATATTTTTATTTTTCCTAAAAAATAATAAATAAATATACATAATAATTTAAAATATCAAATATTTTATTTAAATGTCATTATATAATTATACCTATGCATCCTAACTCAATAAGTTAGAAAAAATTGATCTTTAATTATTTTTTATAAATAAATATAAATTATATGATAATTTTACAAATATATAAGAAATAAAAAATATAAATATGAATGATATGATCAAATTACGAATAAAAATATAGATATATTTGCAAGTTCCATTTGGATGGAATTGATTTTAAAAATTAAATCCAAAATCCAATAATAAATTTCAATTTTTTTCAAATATTTTATTTACTTCATCTTTGATTTATTTAGATTAATTTTTTCTATTTTCATTGGATTACATCGATTTCTTAAAAAATAGAAACAAAAGTAGGTTATTTGATGAACTCAACAAATTGAATTAAAATATTAAATTCAATCTCTATTAATTTGAGTTTAAAAATCATCCAACCGCAGTGGACATGTTATAAAAACAAATTGCAGAGTTTCCTGTATTTGTTGAGTAATTTACAAACACGAACCATCGATCCACATGGTATATAAATAAAAACAAAAAGAAAAACTTATCAGCATCCACTCGGCAGCTGCAGCTCCTCCTTTCTTCTTCCAATTCCAAACATGGTGGTGGCCCAAGCCATCTCCATCGCAATCTCCACCACCGCCACCAGAACCCCCTCTTGCTGCTTCCATTTCAACACCAAGAAACCTTCCCTTTTGGGCCTGGCCCACTCTCCCCAGCCCAATCTTTCAATCTCCGCCCCAAGGAACCGCAACAACACCCACTGTTGCCGCTGCACCCTAAATTCCGACCACACCTCTCTTACCTGGGATTGGAACCGATGGTGCCGCCATTTCTCCCAAATCGAACAGGCCGAAAACTTCGCCTCTGTCCTCAAGGTACATCAATAATTATAATAATATGATTTAATATATTTATTTCCCAAATTTTTGGTATTCAGTCTCAATAATCACTCATATTTTTACCAAGGGTCTAGCTCAGGTACTTGAGAGGTAGTTGAGCAGCGTGTCTCAGTTGTTGTAAATTCTCCCTTAGTTGTCTTCAATTCCTATAGATAAAAAGAAATAATCACTCATATATGAAAATAAAATAAATCTAACTTCCTTCATATGTTAAAATTAGTGTATGCGTTTAGTTACCTGTTTGAGTCCCTACATATGCATATACTTTTGTGAAGTGCTAGCAATACACTTCTACTAACACATGATTGACTGAAATTTATTGGAAACTACTCAATCATGAAAGAGAGAAGAGTCAATAAATATGACGTTAGACCCACAATTTTTTTGTAATTTCCAATAAATTTCAACCAATAAAGAAAATGTGTTCAAAAGAGTGTGACATAGAGTGTGTCGCTAGTATTTTTCTATACTTTTTTGGCAAATGCTAACTAGTGTCCTTAGGGCATTGGTTAAGCCATTAAGGAACTAAAAAAAGATATTTTTATTGGGATATGCAAAATTGCATTGTCCATGACTTTTTACGCTCTCCTTTGATTTTCACAATAAATATTCTTTTTTTAGTTCCTCAACCGATGTCCTAAGAACACTAGTTAGCAAAACCCATACGTTTTAATCCATTTTAATCTGGCATGGACTAAAACGGATTAACAGGTGTACACGTAGGGAGTAAAATGACTTAAAAAGTGTATGTATAGAGACTAAAATGGGTGGTTTTTTGATGTAGATACTAATATGTAAAGATTATGTAGGTACAGCGACTAAAATGGGTGTATATTAGCTCTCATTTAACTTAGTCTAAAGCTGATTTTAATGTATGTTTATATGGAAATAGGTGATGCTTATGTAAATTGTGTTTGTGTGCTTGTGTAGTTTCAACTTGATGATGCTATTGAGAAGGAGGATTTTGAAGAAGCGGTTAAGTTGAAGAGGGCTCTAGTGGAAGCAACGTCCAAGGACACTGTTGCTGAAGTTATGGATCAGTTGAAGGCAAGAGCAGCACAATTTGTCTGAATTAGTTGATTTTATCTACATACGGTTTGGTTGGTACTTGATGTTAATCTTGTGGTTGCGTTATGTTGCAGAGTGCTATAGATGATGAACGATATCATGATGCATCAAGATTATGTAAATGCACTGGAAGTGGACTGGTATATTTCTTGGTTGCTCTACTTTGTGCTACCCCTTGTTCAAAATTACTTTTACAGTTTTTGATTATCACATATGGGGGTTCATTTTGTTTAGGTGTTTGGCTCAGATTTTTCTAGACTTATTTTATCCTCAAGAAGAGTTGAGCCAAACTTGCTTTTGGAAAAGTTATTGAAAAGAAAAGTAGTTTTCCTAATGAACAAAAGCCCAAAAAATAGAACTATTGTACGAGGAATTTTTTCTTCTATGTAGATGAGAAGCAAAGAGAAGTTAGAAGATGTAGCTTCATTCTTTTCTGTTATCCTAACCTAATTGGTTGGGAAAATCCTCCAATAAAAGAACACAGTTCAACTTGGCTTCCCAAACTTGTCTTCATCCATAGAGGAAGACAAGTATAATATCCACTGCACAACAACAATTTACAATATTTATTTCTCACATTGAGTTTATCAGATACTCATATGCCACATTTAAGTTACAACTCATTGTCTGGAGTGGGAGAGTATATGGAATTAAAAGTGTGCTTTGGAAGAGAAATTGGGAGTGATGTGGATTTAAAGTTTGTGTTCTTGAAGGAGTAAATAAAATAATTGATATGTTTGGAAGTAATTTGGTAACTGTCATCATTTGGGGGCTTTCCTTTGTTAGAAATCCACAGACAACATCCTGGAACTTCCAAACCAAAGAAATGCAACATGAGAAGTCTTACGTTACGCTTCAATAGAATGAATTTGGTAAGGGTAGAATACGCCCAATGGTCGATCGGAGTGGGAATGTAGTGTGGATAAGGTAAGGAAAGTGGCCGCTAGAGAGGAAGCCGGCCTATTAAGCGCAGCTAAGCTAATATGCGCCGGATAAAGCCAGGTGCCGGAGGTAAGCTCTATTCTATTCGGCCTGGAGCATTGATTCCCCATAACGAACAGGCTAGCTCTATCTCTCAATTGCCTATCCTGTGCTCAACATACTTATAACTAAGAAAAGGTTTTATAAAGTTTATATATTTAATAGGAAAGAAATAACCCTATCTGGAAAACAAAATAGTGGTTGTGATTTTTGAGTAATGATTTTGTTACTGATTGATGGCCTCTTCTTGATATTGTGAATCATACTCTCATATTGTTTGATGACCATTTTTACCTTTATGTTCAGGTGGGTTGGTGGGTAGGGTACCCAAAAGCCTCTGATGACCCCTTTGGTAGAATTATACATATAAGTCCTGGTATGGGTAGATTCATTGGCAAGAGTTACAGTCCAAGGTATGATTGTTCTATTTTATAGTTCACCCTTTGGTTATTTTATTGGGGTGTTCTGCTTATTTCTGTTTAATACAGACAGTTGATGAGAGCATCTACTGGGACTCCAATTTTTGAAATTTATGTGGTAAAAAATGCTGATGACACGTATCATATGCAGGTAATATTCAAATTTTCTAAATAAATTATTCTTGTTCATTTGTGACTTACCAATATGCTAGAGGAAAAAAAATCTTATTTCAAATGTTGATTCATGGATGGTTTTTTTATTGTTTTACTCTTATAGAAGGCCCACATATTTATCAGTAAAAGGCTTAATTTTAGGGGTACGATGCAAATATTATGTAAGGAAACTAAACATTAAATGAATTATAGAATGGGAACATCATTTTTGAGGTTTTGCTCAAGTTTATGAGTTTCAGTTGGCTTGTCTTTACTGAGTCTCTTGTCCCTAATATCTACTTGATTCTGAGTAGTTTGCTTTAGTAGTATGTGGGTATTGCTTATGATGTCATATTTGGCAAAATCTTATAGGTAGTGTATTTGCGACAAGCCAAAGGAAAGTCAAGGAGAAACCCTCAATCTGTACCTGCTAAAGGCCCATCCAAACCTGAGGTGGAGAATGCATCTGCAGTTGAGGTGCAGGAACCTGAAGAGAAGATTGAGAGAAATGATGAGAAAAACACTAATATCGAGGGAGTAACTGAGGAAGGCATTAAAAGTGTCATAAATTTTCTTAAAGAAAAAATTCCAGGATTGAAAATCAAAGTCATGAATGTTAGCGTTGAAGAGGAAGCAGCAGAAAACAATGATTCTATTAAGCAATTGATGGAGGAAGATAGCAATAAAACTGGCTCCAGTGAGAATCATGAAGAGGAAGTTAATAATCTTGATGAACCTGATGCGGTCACTCTAGAAAGAGATGGAGATGCCACAGAAGAAGAAAAGGATTTGGAAATGAAGCTTTTAATTGGTGGGGTTGTACACAACAATGAAGATACTCCTGTCAAGGATGAATTTATACGTCTTCCAGCTGAAATAAAAAATATGGAAAAGGATTCTTTTGTCTTTCATTTTGATTGTGGAAATGTAGATTATGGTATCAAAGAAGATAAAATTCCCAATATCAAAGTAGCAGCCCTAGCAGCACAAGGAGTCTCCGAGCTTATGCCTCCTGATGTTGCTAATGCATTTTGGAGTTCTGACAAAGTCTCTTCTAAGGTGAGATTGGGATAAGTAATATTTAAGCTTTATTAAAAAAAAACTAACCATGCATTTATATGTAGTTCTGACTGATGCTTCATGTAGATCTCCAAAAGCATGCGTGATATTGTCAGAGTTGCTATGAGTCAAGCACAGAAAAGAACTAAATTATCTGGGGATACAAATTTTAGCCGGATTATCTGTTCAAGAGGGGATTCTGATCCTTTTGATGGTGAGGTTGCTTATCCTTTTGTGTCAATGATGTTTTATGGAATTTAGGTAAAGAATTACTAAGAATTAATTGTGCTGGTTTAAATGTAGGACTCTATGTTGGTGCATTTGGCCCTTATGGCATGGAAATAGTGCATTTGAGGCGAAAATTTGGACATTGGAATGAAGTGGACAATGAAAACAAAACTTCAGATGTGGGATTCTTTGAATATGTAGAGGCTGTGAAGTTAACTGGGGATCTTAATGTTCCTGCTGGCCTGGTTTAAGCATTTTTAATTTCTTGATCCTTGTTAGTAAACTTCTATCAAGTTTATGTGTGAGCATGACAGGAAAGGAACTTTTTTTTTTGGTGTATAGGTGACATTCCGTGCTAAAATTGGCAGAGGCAATCGCATCACCAACCAAGGGATGTATCCTGATGATTTAGGAGTGGTAATGTTATAAGTGAATGTCTCTGTGTGTGTGGGTGCTTATTCATGTTGAAGAATGCTTGCTTTCAAAATTCACTTTAGCCCATCATGTTGGACCTTTTATATTATAACCTCACACCTGCTGGCCCACATAGCATTGTGTCCTGTTCAGGTCCTATTTTTTGCCACTGCAGTGCTCTATCCAGTGCCCACTATAACAATAATGTTAATTACTCAAATCTCCTTACTTCTTCAGTATTATTCAAATTATTCAAACAAATGTGACACCCACCTCCCTCACTTTCTATTGAATGTTTGTCTTGTATTAATACAAATGTCTTTTAAATTTTGTGAGTTTCCTTGACTTGTATTGTTATTTAGTTATGTCATGAATTTTACATATATTTTTTTTAAAAATTTGAGTATTTCTATTTTCTATGCATATAGTATAAATTTTTAATCTGTATATTAAATTTCTTATTAGTGACCTGCTTTAGTGAGGTTTGCCGCTAGTCATTGTTATCTGAGATAGATAACTGTGGGCTGCAATCACTGTGAACTGTATAATACCAAAGAAATAGAAGATAGTGGTGACTGTATAGGCTTTTTCGGGGAGAGGCAAAGGCTACTCTTAGCTATCTCTACACCTAGAAAAGGATTAGTTTGGTTGTTGGCTAAAGGATACCTCCAGGGTACACCCAGAAACATTTAAACTTTTTCTACAATTTCCTTGAGGTTGTTTGCTAATGCTTTTATATGTACTTGGTGTTTTTGAGACCCGTATGTTTTTTATTGGTTTGCATCCTTTCTTTGCTTGAGTTCTCTCATTTTAGTTTGCCATTTGGATCACTTTGGATTGTTCTGGAACCATGCAACTAATCGTAAATACTGCACTTATTTCCAAACAGGTTGCTAGTTATAAAGGCCAGGGGAGAATAGCTGACTATGGTTATCGAAATCCAAAATGGGTCGAGGGAGAACTGCTCCAACTTAACGGCAAGGTAATTTAGTTGTCAGACATGTAGCGTTTTTTTTTTTTTTCTTTTTCTCAATGTACTAGCATGATTATTGATCTCTATCAATAGACATTTTTTTGATAGAGTTTCTGTTGACATTTTTTTCTGTTCTGCTGTTGTCATATTCAGGGCATGGGACCATACATGAAAGGTGCAGATCTTGGTTTCCTTTATGTCGTTCCTGAGCAAAGTTTTCTTGTGTTGTTCCACCGGTTGAAACTACCCGAGTGAGCCATGGTTGATGGTACCCTAATCCTGTCTAATTTACTTTCTGATGCGGGGAAGAACACGAAGCATTCTTACACCAGCGATGAGATTGCTGTGTTACCTTTTTTTCTGAGTGGTAGTTTTACCCGACAGGCAGGCACTTGTTATTTTTCTAGCCCCTTCTACGAGTTTATTTTTTGTTGTTCCTTTTACCAATCTCTTTGCTATCTATCATCTTGTGTATATAAATTTTGCTGACCAGTAAAATAGTATGATAGGAACTCTGAAAGTACCATTAGGGATCTTTTATGTGCATGTTATGCCTCCTTGTTTGGACTTCTCGTTTGTGTTAGTCCCACTTAGTCTGCATGTATGAAAGGGAGTTATTAATAATTAAATTTAATAGTAAAGAACTTCAGATCTGTGGTACTTTATGCACAGATTTTTTTTTTCTTTTTTTTTTTTTATCGGTTCAATGTTAGTTGTTAATTTTTCGTTAGTAAGAAATTCAAATTCACTATCTTTCTCCTTTTTCTCTTCAATGATGTTAAGTTAATCTTATAATTCCAAATTTTGTTATTTTGTTACATAATTCCTCTTGAAAGAAAGGAAATAATGATGAAAAAAAGGATCATGCACAATGTCATTCAATCACAATTCTGTTTATTAATAATTATAAACTTTATGCTTCGTATGCCCTTATCATGAAGAATTATGGTCAAGGCATCGGCAGCTCAAAAGATGCCTGAAGCTAGATTTCTGAATAAACCTTATAGTGTTTTCGGTGACGTGTGGAGATTTAAAAGGTGTCCTGTGAGAAAGCAAGAGCACCATTATGTAACATGTTGCTTTCAATGGGTGTTTTTATAATGTTATTTGCTTGGCCTTAAGATGTTTGTACATGAATAAAATTGCATTAAAATGCTTAGTAGGAACCTTTCCAATCGACGCTGTGTTAAAGTCTGATGGAATTGTCTTTATTATTACACCAAAGTGAACGAAATCAAATTACTTTTATCCATTGGAAAAGGTTGTTTAGATTTTTAATCGGACCCGCTTGAATTTCCTTCGTTTATTCTTTAGAGTCGAGACTTAAATAACGCACTAGGAAAATAAGTCTTGTTAAGTCATGAAATCATTCACGCATTTTAATCTTATTTAATATTCTAAGGGAGCTTGTAAAGTATGTGTCCATGTTTAAATTTTATAATGCTATCTATGATTATGATGTATTTTAAGTTGGATCATGGGTGCATATATTCGTAAATTTTACAAACAAGGTTTTTTTAGGACTTTTATCCCGTGGCATGACATTACTTGTAACGAAATAGTTTAGCATTTGCATCTTGAATAAAAATAGTTTCATCTCTAACTGACATTAAAGTTTCTTTTTAGTAATTTGTCTAATAAAATAAGCCGTTAAATATTGGCATTGGATGTCGAAATGAAACTTTATTTTTAATTAAAGCGTAATATTAAAAGCAAAGTTTTACCTTTTAAGTATTATTCTCTTGAACAAAATATGAGGAATGGGAAAAAGATACACAAACAAAGTTTTCAATACTTGTATACTTGTTAAAAGAACTAGTAATAAAAAGTTTTTATTAGAAGCAGTAAAAAAAGGTTTTTTTATTTATTAGAAATCACACTAGAAATGCATTACAAATCATGGTGGAGTCTAATATTTTAAAAGAAATACTTTCTATTTATTACTTCTTAAATGGTGTCCTTTGAACACCTGTTAACATCTTTCTAATGTATAACAAAAAAATATGTCCCCTGAATATCAGTTTTTCATAGTGTGACTAAATTGAGCATCATTGATTTAACTTAATCGTAAATCTTAAGTCTAAATCCTTGAGAATACAACTTTGTAAAAAAGCGTCACTCTGTAATAATCTTATAGTAACACTCATTTATATTAGTTAGAAGGTCTTGTTAACCAGCCTCTAAGACATTGATTAAGTAATCTATATCAGCATTTGTTTGAGTTAAATACTGTACCTAATGAAACATCCAAGGTCAATCAAAAAATAAAAATCGAGCATCATTGTCACAGGTGTCGCTTCATTGCTGTCTGTGAAAAACTAACCCAATCTTTTCATCTGTCACATACTCACATGATTCTTTTTTTCAATTAAATGATTAATTAATATGCTTATTTATGTCTATATGAAGTGATTAAAATAAATGACTAAAACGAAGATCATCTTAATAGAAAAGAATTTTAAGAAAAATATATTTATTAATTTTTAACTACCAGTAATATCTTTAAGATCCTTAAAAAATTTCATAAATTCATAAATATATAATTACAAATTATTAAAATTTGCCTGGTTAATTAACCATCAATTATTATTTTTCTCTTTGGCATAACACAAAAGAGCACTACAAGAGACCACCAAACAACTAAATCAGCTGTGATGTGTTTCAAATCAGTTGTGATAGAGTAGTTTTAGTTTAATTGGAGGGATAACTTTATTAATTTATAATAATTATATTTGATTTAAATATTCTTAATTATGATAAAAAAAATACACATAGTTTTAAAAAATAAAAGCACTAGAAGAGTGAACTACGTGAAGCAATCGACGTGGCATGGTCTTGTACTAAGTAAGAAACAACAAGGAAACTAAGCCCATCGTTCTTCTGTTTTTTTCTTTTCACTTTCTTTCATTTTCCCACCACCCAAACAAACCTTTTCCTTTTCCATCTGTTTTCTCTTCGCCTTTATTGTTTTTTTTTCTTTCACTCTTGTTCCTTTTAAATTCCTCGCGACACAAACCAATGCAAACGGAAAACGCAGAATCGCAACTCACGAGAGTCACACCTCCGCCATGAACAAATCGCAGTCGAAGAACTCCGAGTCGTCGACTCAGTTCGACTCGCCGCACTGGGACGGCACCGAGTCGCCGGAAAAATCGCCGGAGAAGCGCGACAACTCCGTGGCCATCGTGACCGTTGGCAAGCTCAAGCAGTTCACACCGGAGAAGCGCGCGGAGCACCGGGAACCGCCGGAAAATCCGCCGTCGGCGGCGGTGGTGATGTTCAACGACCAGGCGGCGGAGGAGGATCAGAGGACGGCGGAAAAGGCGGTTCCGGCGGTCGGCGGAGGAGAACGGAGATCAAGGTCGGCGGCGGCGGCGGAGGGGTGGAAGACGGACGAGACGGTGAGCAAGGCGGCGCTGGGGTTCCGGCTGAGCGAGGTGGTGGTGTGTCTGATTTCGTTTTCTGTTATGGCCGCAGATAAGACGCAAGGTTGGAGTGGTGATTCATTTGATCGCTATAAAGAATATAGGTATTATTATCGTTAATTTCTGAAGTTTTGTTAAAATTTGCTTAGGTTGTGTTAAATTGTTAAATCAATATTTGGATGAATGACTTTTATTATATTTTTTTTTATCGATAAATGTTAAATTGTTAGAATGTTATAGAAGATCGAACAGTAACCTATATTTGAATGAATGATAATCGTAGAAATGTGCAAAGTTATTTATACATGGTGATGGTTATTTGATGTGGCAGGTATTGTTTATCTGTGAATATTATTGGATTTGCATACTCTGCATTACAAGCATGTGATTTGACATGCCAACTTGCCACGGGGAAACGCTTAATCAGTCACCACCTTCGCAACCACTTTGATTTCTTCATGGATCAGGCAAGTTGTTTGCACTTTGCTTTGCACCACTCTGTTTCTATGAGTATGTTACTAAATAGTCAAAACATGAGATTTTGCGAGCTTAATCAGTGATCTTGAGTTTAAATTTAGATGTACAATTAGGTTGAATACTCAAGGAGAATTTTGTCACTTATAATAATTTTACATGCTCGAGCAAAAGATTTCTCGTAAAGATTGCATAATGACATAAATATAATGTGCAATTTGAATTGTTTAACAACTAATATTACAATCTCAGTACTTGTCATTGATATCTTATTCGGTAGTATTGAAGGTGTCTTTCTGTTCTACCAGTACCCAAAAGTACTCACCAAAAAAAGGCTTAATATGACTGATGCAGCAATTTTAGGTACTGATTTAGTTATTTATTCAATTATTTATTATATGTAATAATAGATGACATTTAGGTCATGTTTGGTTTTCCATTTGAGGAAATTCAATTTTGTAGAAGCAAGACTAGGGTTTGCATTTAAGTGAAATTTAATGCTTTACTCTGATAGTTGTGTGTTTATCTGGAGATTTTGCACTAGAACAAGACTCAAACACCCCCGAAGCCTTTTTTCTTGTTGAAAATCATAACATCTTTGTGAAAAATTGATGTACAGGTTCTGGCATATCTTCTGATATCGTCATCATCGTCTGCAGCCACACGGGTTGAGGATTGGATATTGAATTGGGGGAAAGACGAGTTCACAGAAATGGCCACTGCTTCAATTGGAATGGCCTTCCTCGCTTTCGTTGCCTTTGCTATCAGCTCACTCATCTCTGGTTACACTCTATGCAACCGAAGCTCCATGTGAACCTCACACTTCCTAATTCCCCAGTTCTTACAACTTGTCTATCTATAGAGTTCTCTCTTGTTTCCCTTGTACTGTGACGTTACATGCCACTGGTTATGTCCTAACTAGTAGATAGGACTTTAAACCCAGAAACGAAGGCTTTAAAATAGTGACAATACTACATTCCAGTTTCCCCTATTTTATTTCTTTGGGGATTGTTTACCTGTTTGCTCATTATTACCGGAAAAAGAAACAAATAAACTTTACATCATTAAAGAAAAAGGATTAATTAAATTTTTAGTGCCTCATTTTTTTAAAATTCCATTCCATAAAAGAAAAACTTGGATCACGTTGAAGTAAAGGTCCCAATAGTCCCCAAAAACGTCAGACCACCAGATAATTGATAAGGAGATTTGAATTTTGAGTTATTTTTTGTTCATGAAAAATATGGGGTGGGTTAAGATGGTGCTTGAAAAATGAAAATTGTCTCGTTAAGTATTTGAAAGTTTTAGTTCATAGGTCAAATTGGTCTCTACAGTAACAGGCATGATTTGACATTAATAGGATGTTCTTGTGGCATGGTAAGTATTAAGGATTTTATGAGACAGTACTTCTTATTTGGGTCAAATTAGTATAGAGGTCCGAGGCAGTAATGCAGGGACGGTGGGAGTGGTTAGAAAGGCAAGACTGCAAGAAACACAGAAGAAGTTGGCCCTGTCAAATATCAAAAAATGAAGAAAAAAAATGTTAGAGGAGATATACTTCATCGTAATTCTTTATTAAAGAAAGATTATATTTATTTCATGCTTAAATAATTGAATTAATTTATTTTGATTAACTTTTTGTTTCTAACGCCTTAAAAGAACTTGAGAAAACATTTTCGATAATTATGCTGTTTTCACATGTTTTTTCTAGGACTCAACAAGGCTTAGGACGCACTCTATTGTTTTGAGGAAATGGGCTGAATGGATGTTAGTGACAAGGCGATTTAATGGGGGAATTTATATTGGCCCCTACCCAATTGCTAATGACCCCTTATCACTTTTTGAAAATGGGATAAAAAGACATTTTACCCCAATCTCTAATTTTCCCCGTACCTCACCAACTTTCGATTATAATGAAATCATGATTTTATTGTGTTGGAAACACATAATCATGATACCGTTATATTTTTTAAGCTGAAAAAATACTCAATGAAATCACGATTTTGTGTACAAAATCTGATACGCAATTGTAATTTTGTTGAGTATTTTGTATGTGGGATCGTGATTCTGTTGAGTATTTTGTAAGTACTTCGTATACAAAAACAAAAATATATTTTCATTGTAGTACAAGGGGTGCATATAGAGGGAACGTGATTTTGCATACAAAATACTCAACATTTATGTTTTATATTTTGTACGCAGAATCATGATTCTGTTGAATATTTTGTATGAAGAAACGTGTCTCCATCGTATATTTTGTACACATCCCCTATACTATAACCAAAACACGTTTGTTGTAGATTTTGTATGAAACTCTCATACTACAATGAAAATGTATTTTCATTGTTGTATACAAAGTATCATTGTAGATTTTGTTTGCACCTGCTACAGAACAACAAAAACATGTTTTTGTTGTAAATTTTATACGTGAATATATAATAGAACTATGATTATGTAAGAGAGACAATTTTTTTTAAAAAAAGAAAAAAGCACCCACATTGATAGAGGCCATAGCAATGAGGTTAGGACCAATAACAGCTCCCTTTAATGGGATGACTCAAAAGAGCTAAGGTTATGGACAGGAGTCGTCGTTTATGTTCTTTTGGGCCTTGGGATTTTTGTTTTTGGTAAATACCTTGGGATCGAACTGCATAGGGAAACTCAAAATTTTTAAATTATTCTTTTACTTAGAGTTTTGAGTTTTGGATATAATTTTTTTTAAAAGAGGAAACTCTCTCAAAGAATAAATTTTATGGCTTAATTGTATTTTTATCCTAATTTTTTAATTTTTGGCTAATTTTACTCTTAATATTTTAATTTGTCACATTTTATGCCAAATTTTAAAAAACTTGTGAATTTTACCTCTAGTAATTTTTTTTTATTAATAAACATAAAAATTGGAGGTAAAATTTGCCAAAAAAAATTGGGGATAAAAATTGTAATTATATTAGAAGTAAAATGACAAAGTAAAATCCATAAGTTTCTTAAAAATTGAGATAAAATACACCAAATTAATTTTTTGGGAGTAAAATTCACCAAAAATAAAAAAGTAAAAAGTAAAAAGTAAATAGTACAATTAGGCCAACAAACAATAATCAGTATTAATTCACCTTTTAGGAGTAACACATCTACCAAACAAGAGAAATCGTTTACGGTCATTATTGTTATTAGTTGAAAGAGAAACATTTCGTGCCTCTATTTTATTTTAAAAATAAACAAAAAAAAGAAGAAATAGTTAAAGAAAATAGTGATAATAATTTTTTTAAAGAAGTGACAGCAGTTACATTTTGAAAGTTTATGAAGAAAATAAAAATGATTATATATATATATATATATATATATATATATATATTAAAAGGGTAGTTTAGGAATAAGAAATGTGTACATTAAAAGGAATAATTTCCTTTATTAATAATTATAAATGATAGTTTTTTTTATGATGGTTTATTTAAGTTATTTGGTGAGATCAATGGTGGAAAACGCAATCATTTTTTTTTCCTATTTTATGAGTTAAAGAGTATTACTTAATTATCATTATTCAGGATTTTAGGGTAAATTTGAAAAAAAAATTGTGATGATATAGTTTGTTAGAAATTACTCTTGACTTTTAAGAAGAAGAAAAAACTAAAATAGACGTTTTTTTAAAATTTATCTATTTATCATAAAAATTCTAAACATATTCTCAAGTTAAGAAAAATATTATTTTTTCTTGTAAAACACACAATTTATTGGTTAATTTCGGAATCATGAAGAGAAAAGACCTAAGAAAAACAGAGAGCAAGGGAATTCAGGTTGATCCATAAAAGGTCTATTTTTATGAACAATAATTTAGAGTGACTCAAAATATTATCTTGAAACAATTTGAACCGTAAAAGAGAACAAAAACGAAATATTGTTCAACCATGATGATAGAGGAAGCATATATAATTAGCATCTGGACTCTCCCATGCTGATAGTTCTACCCCTACTGTCAAAAAGAGTAGTGTTTCCATCTACTCGTAGGTCCCAGCTTGAAGGCCTTTAATATATGATTGTTTCATTTAAGAATCACAATTTCTTGATTCTTTTTGCATTCTTCTTTTTATTCTGCATCCAAACATCTCCTTAAGTTTTAGAATTTTTTTCAAGTTATTTAATAATCGTAATCCTTGAAATAAATTATGATTTTGAGAACTATCAAAAACTCCTCAAATTATCAATACTAGCTTGAGCCTTTTATTTTTTGAAAATTGTTGCAATTACCTCAAACAAAATAATAAAAATGAAGAAATGGTATTAATTTGGTTAGGAAGAGGGAGGAGAGAAATTTAGAAAAAGGAAACGTAATTTTCATATGTTGTTATTTTTTACTCTTCTAAGTTTTGTTGTTACATAAATTCAGAAGTTATGTGATCAACTCAGACATTAAGAATGAACATGTTTGGCGAACTTTGATGTTGAGTGTTGCATGTCTCAATCTAACAACAACACGATGTTCTTTCTTTGCCAGTATATATATAGCTGGAACCTTGTAGGGTTTTGTCCCCTCATATATAGGCCAATCCACATGCAATATTAGACAACAACGATGACGACTAAAAGGTGGAGAATATTTTTTTAAAAAAATTAAAGTAAAAATTACAAATGAGATCAAAGTTAACTTAATTTGAAAATTTTATTAAAAAACTTTTTATTAAGAAAAATGGTTCTCTAAAAATATTTAAATAAAATTTTTTATTACTAGTAAAGTAGTAAGCAATGCATTAATACTTTATACATTCATTTAAAAAGAGGTTCATCTCAAGAAAACTGTAAATTAATTTATAATAAATTTAAATGTATCTTTATTTAATCCCTTAAAAGAATAAATAGAATAAAAATTATAAAATATTTTCAATGAAATATATATAAATTTAATTTTGATTTGATAGATCATCAAGCTGTCCCAAAAGTGCCTTAAAATGTAGGATCAATACGATGTCATGTCTAAATTATTATTATTTTTTAAAACATATATAATGTCAAAATTTAGGATCATTAAACTATTACAACTCATCTTCAAAAAAAAACTATTACAACTCACAAAAGATTAATAAATTATCACCATTAAAGTAATTCCATTATTAAAACGAGAGATTTTTTTATTAATGATAATAATAATTATTATTATAAAAAAACATAAAAATAATAAATAAAAATGGAAAATAAATAGAAAATGAAAAAAAAGTTTGATATCAACATTAATTATGAACATGAAATAATAAAAGAACCACAAAAAATGAAAGTGTGGCAAAAATATGATTTGAAATAATACTATAGCGGAAGCTGTGCAAAAAAAAAAAAAAAAAGATTTGAAATAATACTATAGCGGAAAAGGAAGTATCAATTCCCATTAAATCAACGTTCTGTATCTCCAACATCTTATTCCCTTTTTATTTGATTGATTTTTCCTTTCTACATTTAGCAATGGAATTCATTATTTACAAAAGGATATATTGAGAAATCCAGAACTCATTATAACGTGATAAAAGGATTATCAAAGTCTAGCTCTTTTTCTTTTTTTTTTTGCTGAGTTTTATCAAATTCTAGCTAAACTAACTTATTTTATAGTGAGAATGTAATTAATTATTATTTTTTGTTTTTAACTTTTGTAATGAAAAAAATTAATAATCATTTACAAAGACAGCACGTACAAGATATAAGTCTTTGTTAACTCGTTTTTTTAAAAGAAAAAAACTTGAAATTCCCATGTGCAACCAACAACAAAATCGAAGATAAAAAGGGCGTAATTGATGGATGATTTCATAAAATTGAATTTGATTGCTATTTTTTTTCTCCTTTTCCTTTCACACGTTAGCTTTCAATTTATGTTGAAAAGTCAACAAAAGTCCTACGTGAATTACTAATTAACACACCCTATAGTCTAGGTTGACAAAAGTCACACTGTTGCCATGTTCTGCAAACTTCTCGGCTACATGCAGAGTCATATTCTGAGTTTTTGTCAAAGGCCCTACCACACACACAAGCATCAATACAACGAAACCACCTTATTCAGAAACCCGTGGTTGCCATAATCAGTTGCAAATTCCATGTTGAAATGCAACTTGTTGATCAACAAATAGTTTAGATCCTTAAATGACATGTATCAAGTGGAAGGTAGCACGTTAACAAATAGAAAAGGACTTCACAATGCTAATAACCCTAGTGAAGAAAGATCATATACTCAGTTTAGAGATGCTTTCACGTACAGGGAAGCGAATAGAGCAATGCCTCTAATTGACTAATTGTATCAAGAAGAAAGAAGAAAGTAACAAGAATTAACAAGTCTTTAATTTGTACCTTCAAGAATCGCGCCATGAACAGAACATGGGTTATAATAAAAGACACCAGATATTGAAGTGTGATAATACATCGTATCAAACAAGATTCGACACAACAGCTAACCTATATTAGAGAATATATATACTAATACTAATTAAGTCATAAAACACCCAGAAAAATTAATTTCATGGCACATCATGCGAATAATCCGTTGTATACATTGCTATTCAAATCTTCAAGTGTTGTAGTATAGCAAAAATGAAATTTATTGAGACTTGGAAAGTAAATTTCATAACAAAAGCTTCCCAATCTCCTTAGATTGCGGGTGTAAAATGGATGTTTTGGATAAACATTTGAGTTAGATTAAATTAGATGGGTAAAAAATAAATCATTAGTACATTTATAATCGATATGTTAAGAAAATATATTGAAAAATTCAATGTGTCTGTTTGTGGGTCCTTATTTTTATATATTTTAAAAGCATGTGATTTATTATTTTTATATATTTTTAAATATATATCACACATGTCAACTTAAAAAAGTTTAATATAAAATTTTCTAGATACGATTTATATAAAAGAAATTTTGAATCTAACTATAAGTTTTGAAACATCCTGAAAATCATCATCATTAGTCATACCATCCTTAGCCTCCAATACCATTGTGTCAAAGGAACAAGTGTGAGTGTTCCTTTTCAGCATCCTACTTATTTTCACCTACTACATGATAGTCCATATTGCCTTTTTTAGTTACAATTCCCACATCCAAGACACACAAAAAGAAAACCCTAACACCACGTTAATTTTTAAGCAACAGGCAAGATGAAAAAAATTAGCAAAACATTTAGCAGCATTATATAAAAAATATTCACTTTTAAGCACCATTTCAAATCTTAACCAACAGTAATTAACATTTTTATAATTTTTAACATATCAAATCTATCCACTTCAACTCTCAAATCACATTATACTTGACCAACATAAAATTTACATACCAATCATATATATAAGCCAAGTTTGGAAGCAATAACATTCCTAAGTCGGAAGCAACCCAAACTTCCTCCAAGCATTAAACAATCAGGGTTTTTAATTCAAAAATCATCATCTCATATGAAGTGAGCAAGCGACAAATGAAAGTGCACCAAACCAAAACATTTATATATATATATATATATATATCCATACTCACAACAAGAACCAAAATTAAAGAATCAACAAACTTATATTAACATACAACACCAATTAAGTCTTAAAATAGACATTACTTACACATAATCAACGCCTGAATATATAGAGACAATAACATAGAATTTCAACAATAGAGATTACAATTACACAAAATAAATGAAATCAGACCCAAATAGTAAGTTAACATAATCAATTATTGTAAGAATTGAGCACAATGACCAACACAAAACATCAACTCTGGCATGGTGGTAGAGAGAAAGAGAGGGGGTGAGATAAAGATAGTGGAGAATGAAAGAGGGGGGGGGGGGGGTGGATAAGAAGGCATACTAGTGCGATGGAGGCGAAATCGTGGTAGCATGAAAATGGACGTTTGATGGTGGTGGCAATGATATCAATCATGGAGGCTTGATCGTGCTTGTGGTTGTGATTGTGAGGTCTAGGATATTTTGAGAAAGAGTGAAGAAGTAGAAAATTATGATAGGGGTTTGGGTTCATTAATGGAATAGGGTCGTGATGACGATTCGTGGTAGGGGGTTTAGGTTTGTGTTGCTGACAAGTTCATGATGGATGCGACATGCGAGCGATGGTGGTGGGGTTGAGAGAAAAACTAGGGTTTGTGAAAAGCATGAATAGGAGGCAAGAACGAGAGGGAGTCAAATATTAGTATAAGGAAGAAAATCATTCAACATCGATTCTAATTTGAACCGATGTTAGAATTCAATTTTAACATCGATTCAAACACAAATTGGTGTAGAATTATGTTTCCTACATCGATTTATAAAAAAATGATGTTACAAAGTTGCATTTAATTACAAAAGTGACACCACACTATTTACTACATCGGCCAGTTTTTGAAGAATATATGTAGTAACAACAACATAAAATGTATTTTGTGTAGTGTTTGTTATCCAGTATTTGATCATATAGGGTTTGGGGCAGAACCTGACATGATGATGCAAACTAGTGCAAAGAAAACAATGATCACAAAGGACTGGGGTTTTGAGAAATATATTGAGGGTTGGCATGTCCATTGTATGTGGTTTCATTTTTAGGTTTTATAAGAAAGAACAAAATGGATTCACCCAGTGAAGACCTAACTTTTCATAGTTACAAAAGCAAAGGATACTTTTGCTAGGAATGAAGCGAGAGTGCTAAGTTGCGACAATGTGTTGTGTTGGTGTTAAAGCATGCTTCTTCCACATGACCATGATTTGGAAATCTTATCTCAGTGTCTCTTCCATTTTTATTTATTTATGTTAATTATTCTTTAGCTTATCTTATAAAGGCTAAAACCATTGATGAATACAATTTTTAATCAGCCTTTTATTTTTTCTCAAATTATCTTTGACTTATTATAAATTTTAATTGTATTAATATATTATATTATGAACTTATGATTTCTTAAGATTATAAATTTTCAATTTAAGTCTGTTTGGTGTTGTGATTTAGTGATTATTTTCTTTATCTATAGTTTTTATGCATGCATTTTAGTTATAAATAATTTAGGTAGAAATGTAGAACTTATAATTTGGGTTAAGATCCTTAAGTTACAAGTTTTCACTTTCCTCTTAATCTTAATTAGAACCTTGAGTTTAACAATCTTACTGGCAACCTCAAAGTTTACTTTTTTTTTTTATTCTTAAGAATTAAACATTGTATCATGGAGTTTACAACACTCACACATGGTATGTTCAACCAACAAAACTAGATCCCTTTGATCTTAAAGCTTACTATAATTGATCTATTGTAGTAGCGAGAATTTTTATAGTGACATATATAAGAGGAAATATTTGTGAGTTTTTTCACATAAATAATATAAATAAAATAATTATTTACCTAGATAATACATCCAAAAACTGGGGAATCGATTTCTTAACTATCTTTTTTATTAGAACACATTTAGAAATCAATTCCCAACAATCAATTTCTAAACATGCCTTTTTTAAAAAAATACAGTTATGAAATTGATTCCTAGGGAACCAATTTCATAGCTTCTTTAAATTTTTTTTATTTCTTTTATTTATTTATTTTTCCTTTTTAATTATCTATATTTATGTTTTGTTTAAACTAAAAATAATATTATTATGCATATGTTGTTGTTAATTGTTTTCATATTTTTTATTTTATCATTTTTTGAAGAGTTGAAATCCTTTGTATTATTGAAATCATTTTTAAAAGTGAATGATGAAATATGTCAATTAAAATATAGAAAGGCTAAAATCAATGATTTGAAAAAAATATGAAGACGAAAATAAGCATTTTTTTTCCTTATATCTTCATTGTGTAGTAGTTTTACCAAAAAAAACAATAGTAACTAACAATATGGAATCATCTAGAGTTGAAATACTTTGTATTTTTATTTTATTTGATTATTAAAATACATAATTGAAATTTAAAAAAATAAAATTTAACCAACAAGTTGAATTGAACTAAAATATTTAAATTACAAAATAGATATAAAATTACAAATAATAGAACAAAATATTTAAATTTGAAACAATACAATAAAATTTTTAAAATACAAAAAATATGACAAATTTAATATTGTTGGCTTGAGGCTACATGGTGAGGATGATTTTTTTTTTAATGGCTTGGGATGGGGGCACATGAAACATCACTTTGGTTGACCCAGTTCTTGGATATTCATTTTAGTGTGGATGTAAGAGGAGACAAGATGACCTTTAGAATTTCTTATCCTCTTTGGATCGTGGAAAATTCTTGGCTCCTAATATGGTGACCAATACGCTTCATTGTGCAATTCTCCAAACAATCCTCTATGTACGTTGGAGACACTTTCAATGTATGCACAAGATGTATGTAGTTCATGTATTCATGATGAGCATGCTTAAACGTAGTAATAACATAAGAATAAGGCATGTGCACTTTTTAAGAATTTTCTACACTCACATCACCTTTCATCCAGCTTGACCGTGAAATTTCCTGTGGTCGAACCTCTCGGGTTAGTTGTGGGTGTAAAAATGAAATATCGCATACTTGGTCCAATGGTTGAAATCGAATCCTTTGGTGGATTTTTCTTTTCAAGGCTTCAAGTGTGAGGCCTCGCTTTGTCTGAAAGAATGTCGGGTGGGGGCATTGAAACACATCCCTTTCATCTGTTTTGACTATTTGACCATGTTGGTGCACTAACCAATTGACAAATGAGAAAGACATGTTATGTATTGTGTTTGAAAAGTTAGAAAAAGTAACAGGGAAAGAAAGTGTTATGTGTATGTGTTAAATAAGGGTGAATATGACTTCTATGTATAAGGGTTAAGGTTAAGGGTTTATGACCTAGGGTTAGGGTTTGAAGCATTGGATACCCTAGCATAAAACAAAGTGTCTCTGGCACAATGGGGTAAAGCATTGGATTCTTTGACCTAGGGTTATGGTTAAGGTTATGGTTTAGGGGTGCAAAATTAGGGTTTACAACCTAGGGTTAGGGTTTGAAGCATTGGATTCCTTAACGTAAAAAAAAAGTGTCTCTAACGCACTACTCTAAAGCAAAAGTGTTTCTGACGCACTAACGTTAAGCATTGAATTTCTTGACGCATTGGTGTAAAGCAAAAATGTCTCTAACGTACTGACGAAAAACAAAAGTATGTTTAACCTAGGGTTAGTGGTCATAGTTTATCAAATATGTTCGGGCTAGGGTTTGTGCGACAAATGCATGTTTTAGGGTCCAGAATTAGGGTTAGGGTTAGGTTAAGAGTTATCACTTTCATAGTTTTCATGTCAATTAAGCCATTTAAACAACTTTAGGGTCTCGATTCACCCCTAAAATGCATTAATGAAGTGGCCAAAAACATGAAATAATCACTAAAACTTCAAGATTTCGGTCCATGAAGGTAACTTTTGACACTTAGATTGTTATGTGTATTAGTTATTTTGGTTAAAATAATGTTTCATTCTCGTAGTTTTCATGTCCATGAAGCCATTAAGACAACTTTCGGGTCTCAAAAACACATTAATGAAGTGACCTAAAACAAGAAAAAATCACTAAAACTTCAAGATTTCAATCCGTGAGAGTAACTTTTGACACTTATATTATTATGTGTATCAGTTATTTGGGTTAAAATAATATTGCATTGTCATAGTTTTCATGTCAATGAAGCCATTAAGACAACTTTCGAGTCTCGATTCCACCCTAAAACTCATTAACGAAGTGGCCAAAATAAGAAAAAATCACTAAAACTTTTAGATTTCATTCCATGAGGACAACTTTTGACACTTAGATTGTTATGTGTATCAGTTATTTTGGTTAAAATTATGTTTTATTCCCATCGTTTTCATGTCAATGAAGTCATTCAGACAACTTTTAGGTCTCGATTCAACCCTAAAACACATTAACCAAAGTGACCAAAAACAAGAGAAATCACTTAAATTTTAAGATTTCATTCCATACTTTAGACTTTTGACATTAAAACACACATGACAAAAACTTAGTAATACGACAATGAACAAAACACACGATGACTACAAATCACTAAATAATAAAATAGCAATCAAATAAGTTTAGGGGGTAGGAAGGAGGTTCTTCAAAACTCGATTTAAGGTTCATTGCTTCATCGAGGTATTCATCCAAACCCGCCAAATTCAAAGAGATTGCAGAAATTGGTGGTGGTTGTGCACATGTTTGTGTGGGTGTGTTTCCTGTGGTAATATATAACTTAAGGCATGTGAGGTTGGAGAGTTGTCTGAATATAGAAACTAGTAATCATGTCCTCATAATCTTCCAGTATGCACGCCCTGTATTGAAAACAATTACCAATAAATGATATGGGTAATAAAAAAATATATATCCATGGTCACCTTACCATTTGGTAGACTAATCTTGTTTCCAATAGCTTGTTTAAAGGCACCAAGTAACATTTTGTTGTCAAGTTGAACTATCTTTGGTGAACCACTTACAAAGTTGAACCATGTTTAATTGTTGTGATGTCGCCATTGTAATACACAATCGCAGTGACTAATGATAAATTCGTGGTTTAGGGATTAGGTTAGCTGTAAGATTTCTGATTAAGGTGATGTATCAGACTGTCTTAGTGTAAACTATATTTATAATGTTTAATGACTTGTCACATATAATTCAAAAAGAACGGTCAAGATCCCACTGACAGAATCAATGGCCTAGATATCATGATTGGACCAACGCACGTTGAACGACCAAGACCCCACAGATAAAATCAACATCCTAGATATCACTGATTAGAGCAACATATGTTGAACGATCAAGATCCCATCGAAAAAATCAACTGCCTAGATAATACTAAATAAATTGCATTACTGTTAAATTCTTTATATGAATACAATGCATGTATTGTCATCATATACACTCCCTCATAGACTCACTTTATTTCTTTCTCATATATCCCTCTTTAACTTCTTGACATTAGTACCAAAGCCTAAACCATGGAATCTACAATTGTTCCTCTTCTTTGGAAACAACACCTTCATAGATTTGGAGAAATATGTAATACATTTTGTTTAATTGAATGTTAATTGTGTTATGATTTACAAATATTGATGTTGCTATTATTTTGATTTTTGCAAGTAATAAATGATGTAATTCAGTCATATGCTAAACTTATGCCTTCTCTAGATCCCATAATTGAATCTTTGTTGGTTCAAGTTGGATTTTCAAATGTTGCAAAGTTCATATAGATTAAAATCAATGATGTTTTAGTAACTACTTTGGTTGAGAGGTGGAGACCTGAATCACACACATTTCACCTTCTAGCTAGTGAATGCATAATCACTTTGGAAGATGTTTCTCTTCAATTGGATTTACACGTTGATGGAAAACCAGTTACTCATCCAACATATTATAATTGGGAACAAACGTGCGCATAACATATAGGTGTTGTTCCACCAAAGAATGCACTAGTGGGATCAACACTGAAACTAAAATGTTTAAAAGAAAACATATTGACTCTCCCAACAAAACCCACACCACAACAATTAGTAGCCCATTGTAAGACATACAATTTAGAGTTGATTAAGGGGTATTGATGTCAGACAAGTCAGGGAACAGAGTTCACCTGATGTATATACTTCTGTTAGCAAATCTTGATCAGGCTAGACGCCACTGTTGGGATTCAGCATGTTTAGCACACTTGTACAGAGAAATGTGTAGGGCAATTTATTCCATATCCAAAAAAAATGGGAGGATGTATAGTGTTGTTGCAGTCTTGGGCATTGTATCGCATGTCATTCATTCAACCAAGGGATTCATTTAACCAAGGGTCAAGCGTCAACCATCATATCCACTTGCAACTAGGTAAACAAAAATTTCTCACTCAAATAAATACCATTTTTATTAATGTATTTGACACTAACATATTACATTTTATTAAATGGAATGGCAGAGGACTATGATTTTCTGGAATCTCATGCAATGATGTTATAGACTATAGATCAAGATTTGATAACATGTGTAACGAAGAGGTGGAACCATTTGGTTTTTGTTTTATTTATTCAAACATCAATTACATTATTTTTAAAATTATTAATGCAAATTATTTTTTAGTTTTGTTGGATGCCTAACAGAGGGTTTGAGTCATTTATGCCAAAACATGCATATAATGATTCTAAAATATGAAATGCTTGTGTCACTTAATTTTTTTCTTCTCAATGGTAATATGGCAGCAAACTGATATGGTCATTCTCCAATTTGGACTTTGTCAAGACATATCAAATCCATCATATAATCTTGACAAACTTCATCATATTGACATGAGAAGACATAGTGAACAAATTGGGTAGAGGAACATCAGTAGTGGATTGTGATTTGGATGGAAAGACGCAAATATGTGTTAATCCTCCAACCTATTCAAGGACATCTTGAACATGAGTCATTACATGAACTGATACCAAGAAAATTCAAAACTTTACCTAACACGGTTTGCAACTCATCCAAATGTTGCCGCCACATCTTGCTTAGCTCCAGTGATGAAAATTGAACAACATCCTCCACAACAAAGCCTATCAGTTGTTGCCAGCATGCATGATGAAGAACTACAACCACCACCTCAATCATATGAATTCACGCTACAACAACATCATCATCAAGATTATGAATACAATCTGCATTTCTTCAGTGCTAGCAGAGAAGACTTTATGAGCAACATCATAGGTACAAATCTTCGTACATCGAAATCTGCTTATGCGTACATGTAATATATGCCCATACATTCGCTTGCATCCTTTCACCAAACTATTGTCGACAGTTCTTCCACCAATCAACTTAATACTAATGACTTCGTCCAGAAAGAGAAACTTGTTGTTCTTTATGAACAACTTCAATCACAAGAACATGGACGAGTATGTCGACATCCGACAAGAAACAAGCAACCTGCTAAATACGAAACTGGTAAATACAAAGAATTTAATTGTCTTTTTAAATTATGTTCCTACTATGATGATTGTTAGTTTGTCCTTGTTAATTGATTGAGCATTGAACAATGCATTAATTGATTGAGTACTATATTTTTCTAAAACGAATTGACTGAACATTGCTTTTTTCGAGACGATTTGAGGCCAAGTTGGTGTTTCCCAAACGATTTGACCTCATATTGCTTGTTTTAAGATTATGTGATTGATGATACTTTTTACGAGATGATTTAACTGAAACTATTTTTTTCAAATTGTGAAAATCAACCATAATTAATTAAGATGCAATCTAAATCATATATATTGATGGTGCGATCTCAGGCGTTGGTATGAGTCATGGGAGAACACTTGATCACCTAATATATATAGTAGTAGGGGTTAAATGCAACTTAACACCTTTGTCTGATATTCACCAATTGTTTAAAACATGGAGAGTGTATCCGCTCTTATGTATTGCGATGGTGACATGATTCCATCATATGAAGGGTTAGTGTTTGATGCCTTAGTGATCCAAAAGTCATCATAATAAGTGAGGACATGTTGTTTGATGCCTTAAGGAAAATATTTTTTTACGCCAACAAAGGTTGCAAAATTTTACTTGATCTTTTTTACCGTCAACCAATCTACGTAAGTGATGGTTGTGTTAAATACGATTGTATGGAGCTCAAGCATGACGATGATGTGGGAAAAATGTTTTTCATCTATTCAAAATTTAGTACCAAAGTTTGATTAAGTTTAATGCAACTTTTGGACATTCTCGAGATGAAATCTTTGCCTTAGTGCACAAACCAAGGAATCCAAGAACAATTATTGAGATCATTACTCTCATGTGTGATGAATCTATGTATTTATTACCTAAACTACTTGTAGTTACTTTTTTAGAATAAACTTGTAATTCATCATTAGAATTTTGTTGTTACTTTTTTTAAGATTCTCTACTTTAATTGTGTTAGTCCTAGAGGATTATGATGTTTAACTAAGCTTTTCTTCTTCTTCAATCATGCAAAATAACACTACATCCATAAAAAAATTTTAAAATGAAAATAAAGTGTACAAATTAAAACTATTATATGATTGAAATATATTTTTCTAGAGTGGATTTCCATTTTCTTTTCATTTCCATTTTTTTAAAAATAATATTTTAACTTTCCTATAAAAAATTAAAATTAATTTATTGTTAATAAAATTTATATTCATTCCACTATTTATATTTATGGGACTACACTAATATTTGATTAATAAAACATCATAAACATGAACAATTGCTTATTTTTTTTCATCTTTTTCAATCTAGCACAAAAAGACACCAATCACCAATTGTAGATAAACTTTATTTATTTGTCTAAGTTTTCTTTCTTTTTTTTTCTTCTTCTTCAATCTATGCAAACTTAGTTTCATATTTTTTTTCTTTTTTTTTTGTTATGTTGAGTTTCAAATTATGCCTCCTATTCTAACTATTTCATTTAAGGATTAATTATTTTTTTTAAAAACATACAAATTGATAAAAATGAATTACAAGTGTTTTCTTTAAAATAAATTAATTTAAAAGTAAGGTTTGAAATAATTGTAAACAAAAAAATTAATATAAAATTAACTAACAACATATGCAAAATAAAATTTTATTTTTTTATAAATTAATATATATAAATTAATAATTTAAAAAAAAACATAAGTAAAAAAACAGTTATGAGTAACTGATTTGATAACTTTGTTAAAAAAAATGACACATCTACAAATCAATTCCTAATAAACTGATTTTTTAAACCTGTTCTAAAAAAAATGGTTAAGAAATCGGTTTCTCGTATAAATGATTTTTGGATTGTATTATTTGGATAAATAATTATTTTATTTACATTAATTACGCAAAAAACTTAATATTTGTTGGTGTACCACTATCATATTATATATCTGGCTAAATTTCGTGCTTCGTTGTTAAGAAATTGATATCTATGGTATTTTTACTTTGTCTTATCTACTAATCTAAGAGCTACTCTATTGTAGTTGTTTATGTTGATTCTTAAAATTAAACAACATGAGAATATTATTGGAGCAAATGAGTTAGAGTTCTTATAATTAAAAGAACGATTGTTTATATATAAGCAATTATAAGCAAGGATGCATAACCACTAAAAAAAAATCAAGTAAAAATGATTTTTTTTTTTATTTGAGTGAAGAGAGAAAATGAGACTTGCTCAAATTTCTTAGGCTTAAAGTGATCTACTTTTAATTGTCACGTTAAAATGTTTATTATTTATTCAGTAAATAATAAATATTTATCTCATATTACGAAAGACCTCTATTTAAAAGGTAATCAATAAATCATTCAAAAATTATATTAACACTTAAATATTTTTATTTAAGCTTACAAGGATAAAATTATTATTTTTTATAAATAAGCAAATTGATAGTATTTTAATGACATTGTACTGATATATATTTCACTTTTAATTTATTTAAAATTAATTGATGTATTAAAGTACACATTATAAAATTTAATAAATGCTTATTCATTGTTATTTTTAAAAATCATATAAAATTTTATTTAAAAAATTGAAAATAATAATTAAAAATAAAAGTATAATCGAAATGAACTAAAAGATAACAACTTAATATCACTTAAGTTAAAAAAATCTTAAGAAGTTAATATTATACGTGCATATTTTTCCATTTAACAAAATTATCTTCGTATGATTATGATTCTACTTACAATGCTTCAAACAACATAACAAAAATAACATAATCCGAAAAGGAAAACATATATCAACGCAATTAGTAGCCAAACCTTAATTATTTTAGTGGATAGCTTTGAAATTTTTACGTTAGTTCTGAATTTGTTTAATAGATTATAGATGTTAGCAGTAATAAGCAGTTTTAGGATACTTACTAATATATTTTCATCAAATACTTTTAAGTTTCAACATTTAATTAGAGTTTTTAATAATGTTGTTAGTAGATAAATTATTTTAATCACCAACTTTTTTATAATAATTGTGCCTCGTAAATTGTGAGGTTGATGAGTTAAGGGATTCACGTGGTACTATTGAGAATCACGTTCACGTTGCACACAAATTTGTACTAGCTGACAAAAATTCCCTACCACACTCGTCTTTTTCCCAACTAAACTACCGTCAACTCCTTTTCTTTCTTTTTAGCCTTCTTTTTCTCTCGATCTATGCTCTTTCTCTTTACTGTACTACCAACTGTACAAGGTTTCGTCCCCTACCCTTTTCACCGTACACAACACCAAATCTCAATCATTCGATTCTCATCAACAAAGTAACAAACCCTCGTTATTTTACCAATATGATCTGATATTATTTAGTCGAATGAAATGAAGGATCTATTTAGTTTAAAGGAATGAAAGATATATTAAAATAAAAAGATGTGGAAAATTTAATCTAAAATAAAGTATACAAATATGAGACCCACATCAATTTTAATTTAAAACTTTCGTCTTATATTAAACCAAAAACTATCAAAATGAAAATGAATGAATATGAAAATTTTGAACTAATTAAAATAGAATTAAACTTATAGATTTCATCTTATTTTACTTTTACTGTTGATTTCACTTTTTTTTTTCTTTTTCACTGTAAACGGTTTACAGACTCTTAAGGATACAATTAGAAATTTAATTTTTGGTCTGCATGTAAAGAAAAGTATCTATTAAAAAAGTTAGTTCCTAAAATAGAATTTAGTATCTTTTGAAGAATTCATCCTTAGGAAGAATATTTGATTCACGAAAAGAAAAGAAAAGATCCTCAGTTTTCTTCCACGTTAACCAAGTCTTGAACCTTTCTTACTAAGCACCGACGTCATCATGATCACTATTTGAGTCTTGATTGGTTCTCAATAATTGGATTTATCACATCTCATTATCGATCTCAACCATGTTCAACTACGCGCCAAGCCATGCAATTATTAAGTACGGCCATGGAAAATAGTTTGTACCACCAAACCACGCTCAATTATGCAATTTTGGCCAATTCTATTAGTACGCAGGGCAATTATTTTATCCTACGTTACATCCCATTAGTGCATGTGCTCCCATCATAATTAAAGGCTTTCTACAAGAGAAAGAGAACAAAATCGAGGATATATCAAATTATCAATTACCAGTTGTCATCACATATGATTCATTCGAAGAAAAAATGACATGAGAAATAGCTGCCAGCTATCACTTTTTTTCAAATTATTATTGACAATATTAATGATCATATCAAATCATAGTTATGCTTGGATATTGATATCATTATTTTGGTATCAAGCTTCTAATCAAATGATGTGCTCTAGTAGTGGCTTCTGTTACTTTGGATCATCTTAATTAATTAAATGAAACGAGCTATTTGCATCCCTTCTATATCCATAATAATACTCATAATACTCATAATAATACCAATAATTAATAATACCGTCGGTCATTTACAGAATATTTTCCTTTATTTTAGAGGGGGGGAAATGAAAGAGAAAATTGATGATTCAAATAATCACATCCGCAATAACTTGTTTAAAGCATATAGATAAGCTAGAGGTGTTGTAGCTTGCCTGCTGCTGCATTCTAGATTTGGCCATGCTTGGACTTGGTGGTAAATTTGATTTTTCTACAAATTAATTTTAAATAAAATACATTTGAGTGAATTAATATTTTTGGTACATATACTATATATAGGTATTCTCCATGGTAAAGACAATTCTGTTTGAATATAATTTAAAGCGACTAAACCATTGGAATGCAGCAAAACATATAGATAAATGCACCTATATTTACGTATAAACTTCGATAATAAAAAAATCTACAAATATTCAATAGTAATTTCGAAGACCCTTTGTAATGGATTGAACACCTATTAATTACAATAAGAGTTAACGGAATTAAAGAGATTTTTCAAAGCTTAATCATAAAGGTAAAAAAAAACTAGTAAAATTAGAGTCCAATTCAAGAAATATTGTCACACTTTTACAACTTTAACTATACCCGAAGTCCCAACTTAAATACAACAGTTTGGAAAGCACAATGAAACCTAACATTTAATACTCATTACACACATGTGTGTTGAAGTTTAATTTGCTGATCAGTTACTTAGTTTTTTAGCTAACATAGTCAAACCAAGACTTATTTTCTTATTATTTTATGTAACTTTTGTATTTAATTGTGGTAGATAAGTTCATGACTTTTGATATTTTCTAAGTCAACTTTTATTATTATTATCAGTAGTAGTGGGTTTCTTAAACCATTATAATGGTCGGTGAGACTTATTAATTAAATCATTAATGGTTACTAGAAACTTATTTCTAGTGGGAATTCAATACTCAGTGAGATTTCATTTTCTAGTAAGAATTAAATGTATAGTAGAATTTAATTAGAGGGAAATTTGCACATAAATAGGAAACACTTTATTGTTCATTAATAAGTTGAATTAAAATGAAATATGGTTTTTCTTTTTTGTGAGACTTTTATTTATTTTTGGACAAATAATTAAATTTCATCTTATCATAACAACTTGTGATAATCAAGATCATATATATAATTTATCACTTTTTTTTATATATTTCTTGAGTGTGGCACTAAATCACTTATGTATTTTATCTCACTTGTTGTCAGCTTTATCTATATCATAAGTTATAGTATATGAGCATCAATTTGAATTGACTCAACATATTTTAGCTAGAGTCCCAACGAGCTAATAAATTATTAGAGTCAATTTCTTAACAGGTATTCTTTAATCATTCTTATTGCCGTGTCAAGTGTCGAACTCGATGACATTTATTATCCATGCCAATGAATTACATTCCTTTGTTCCTTATGAATTGACAAACGAACAAGAAATAAAATTGAGTCCTGATATATTTTTCAAATTTAAGAAAACTAATTCACTTAAAAAATAATTTAAGAATTAACTTCTCAACACTAAAATTTAGAACCCCTTTCATATACTGAAAAAAGGTTTTGCTTACATGCAGTATATTAAATAATGAAAGAGGTCGCAAATACATAAAATTTAACGCATGATAATGTTATACTAAAACTCATGTGTGAGCATTACTATAACATAGGAATTTAAAGATGATTTTTTTATTCTTTTCATGATGAATTCGAATTATTTTTGAATTTGTCATCATAAAAAATAAACACTTTTCACGATCATTCTTAAATTATCTTAAAATATTGATTTTTACGTTAATTTTAATGTTAATTATTTTAGAATGTGTGTTTTTTTATAAAATATGTTAAAAACAAAAGAATTTGAAGTTAATTTTCTAAAAATCGTATTAGAATATGTAATTTCTACCAATCTAAGTGTCAAGTTCCTACTCAAAATGCAAAATGCCCGAGCAGTGTCAAAGTTCCTACTCATGATCATATGAATCAATATAATATTTGGTCCCTTAAAATGTTTTTTTCTATTGCTTTCCTCTCTAAAAGTCTCTTCCTATACGAATTGATTTCTAAATTTATGAAGGAGCTAACAAATTCATCCCTCCAGAAACCAACACGTAAAGACAAAAACTTTCAACGATCAAAATAACAAGTAACATAATTGGGGTCCAAATTATATATTTACTCTATAACAATTATTTGTAGGAATGATCCATGAATGCAAATTTCAATGGAAAAACAACAACAATTAGAATGGACTCATTTATGTAGATTTTAAAATTAGGATACCATTGTTATTCACTCTTACAAAGATGAATAGTCTCCAGCAATCTAAGTGGGTCCCTCTCAGTTCCAACAGGGGCTGTGATGCAATGTTCCAAACCTTCATGAACAGAATTGGACATGCAAGACATATTAAATTAATCTTCCATCAGAAGCAAGTTAGAAACATTAGTCCATGAGGGAAAGACCAATAGCATTTGACCAAGATAGGATGTGCGCACACACTTAATTTAAATGAAAATAAAGCTATTGAGGTTGAAACTAACAAAGAACCGAAAAGACAGATTTTATTTCCTGACCGAAAAGGAACATAACAAGGAGAAAGATATCTCTTTCATTTCATTCAAGTTACTCCTTTTCTTAATGGGAATATCAAAGCTCTTATTTCGACCCTCTGCCAGATATTAAAAATTGAATTAGGACATGCGTGACAAACAAATTATTCAAAGAAGTGTTAACTCGTTGACAAGTGTACCAAATCGTCACAAATAGTAAAGTTCTCGAAAGTCCGAGTGTCGAATCCACATAGACTTTGTTTGTACTTAGATTAATGCAAATCCAATTTAAAAGTAAGAGATAAGAATTTAAAATAAAAGATAAAGAAAGATAGAAGATAAGGTAAAGAAAAGATAAGATATTTAAAGATAAAATTAGAAGATAAAAGAAAAGATAAGATATTTAAAGATAAAATTAGAAGATAAAAGAAAAAGATAAAAGATTGAAAGATTAAAATAGAAGATAAAATATTTAAATTGCAATATGATAAAGATGAGGAATAACTACTCCTAAGAAAACCCAATAGTAAAATAAGGAATAACTACTTTTAAGCAAAGCCAACAATAAAATAGGGAATAAAATCTATATATTAAAATCGCTCAAACCTAACAAGTCTAATCAGCCTAGATATATGGATTCAGGATTTGTCTGTTATCAATACCATTGAACTAATTCTACCCCACATCTATCCATCTACTTGCCCCTAATGTCTCATGATGACAAGCCTACCTTAATTACCTATCTTCCAAATGCCCTTTGTGAAGACTCAATAACTAAGATGCATTAAGATTAAATTCTAGATGTTTGCTAAAGCATGGGCATTGGGTCAATGCGAACCCTATGATTTCTTTCTTTTATTGTTCTATTAAGCGTTACCCTCTCCCGAATGGCCTAACCCTTAAAACCGATTCGCGCATTTATTCCTTATCCCTAATTAAGCTTTACCCTCTCCCGAGTGGCCTAAAGACTGACAGAAAATAAAGTCCGAGATGCAGAATAAATAAGAAAGAAAAGCAGATAAAAGAACCTGGAAGGAAAACCCTCTAAAAGATAACCCGATAATTTCTTCCTTTTAGTGTTCTATTAAGCGTTACCCTCTTCCGAGTGGCCTAACCCTTAAAACAGATTCAAGTATTCATTCATTATCCCTAATTAGGCTTTACCCTCTCCCGAGTGGACAAAACCCTAACAGAAAGTAAGGTCCGAGATAGAGGATGAAAAAGAAAGAACGGTAAATAAATAAAAGAACCTGGAAGGAAATCCTCTTTTTATTGATAACTCTTGAAATGCGTCACTCATGGCCATTGAGGGCTTTACAATGAGAGGAGGGGTGAAAGAAAGAAGTAAATAAAACCCCTAGGAGAGGGGTTCTGTTGTGGTGTTTTGTCCCTTGAACGGGCTCTCTATTTATAGTTGTTGAAGTGGGCTTTGGGCCTTCGTAGACGCGCTTAGCGCGTGTACTTCCTGGCCCGCTTAGCCCGTGACGCACGCTAAGCGCGCATATTGGGTTGAGCCTTCTCCAAATTTTCTTATTTTCTTCAATTTTTCTGTCCTTTTTGCTTGTTACACCTCCAATTTTTATATCTGCAACCAAAAATTCAATTTAATTAATTTTTTAACTTTTAATCACAAATAACTGCTAAATAATTAATTTCAAACCAATATTTGACTAATTTTCTACTATCAAAATACAATTATTTAGCAGTTATCAAGAAGCAAAAGACATAATTAATTCCTAGAGGTCATGATTGAAATTAAATAAACACAATTTAGAAACTATGAAGTGTGGGGGTTCGTGATTGTGTTTCTAAAATGTCAAAAGTGTAGAAAGACCAAAATCCAATGTCTTTCTGCACTTCAATCGTCTCCTATCTAATCCCTAATCTCTTTCTTTCTAAACCCAAAAAGATCAAAAAATAATAATTTGGACTAACCTTGTTTGACATAGATTGTGAGCACAATTTAAAAAATCACAAGGGTGACGACAAGGGCAATGACAAGGGCGAGGGAGAGAGGAAATGAGGGAAAACAAACCATAGTTAGGCCACGCACGAGCTTTGATGGAAGGAAGCTTCAACAATGGCACAAACACCTTTAACGGTGGTGCTGAACACCTTCGATAGAGACATGAGTGAGAGATGGCAGAAAGAGACTTTGAGAGGGTGCGAGCTAGTGAGACTTTGAGAAAGGGCGCAAGCAAAGCCAAAACACTTGGCCTTTAAAGACAATTTTTCAAAACCATCTTTGAATTAGCAATTTTAACAACAATTCTCCAAAGATTTGTTTTCGATTTCACACTCCAACGTCATTTTTAAAAAAAATGTGGTAATTTTATTGATATTTACAAAAATGTTACTAGATTTGTAAGGACGACAATTTTCGTAAAACCGTCGTCAAACCACTTTCATTGAAGCTTGTGTTTCTAGTAGTAGAGGTATCAAAGTGAACTAATTTAGTTTATTGTAGTTGAGTTACTATGGATTATTTAAAAAGTGAGTTGATTCAAGTCGATTAACTTTTCTTGTTAGACAAAAAATACATATCCTAGTTCAACTCACCACATATTAGTGAGTAAAGTGGATTGACAAGATAATTCACCTATTTTATATATTAAAATATGTATTATATATATATATATATATATATATATATATATATATATAATATAATATAACCGATCCTCATAATCATAAACATAAAAAAATAAGAAAATAAAATAAAAATTAGAGTTTCTAGAAAATTTATAAGCAAAAAGGTAGATATAATTTAAATAATTTAAATAAAGAAAAAAATAATTAACCCAACTCACTTGGCTTAACTCACATCTACCTATGGGATAAGTGATTCAGATCAAATCAACCCATAAGAAAAAAGGGATAAATATAATTTAAATAAAGAAAAAAAATCAAACCGACTCAATTGGCTTAACTCACATCTATCCATGAGATAAGTGATTAAAATCAAATCAACCCTGCCAAAGTGAGAAAACATTTTTATCTTGTGAATTGATGGGCTAGCTTACGAATTAAGACTCACAGTTGAATGCCACTATATTGAATTAACTAATAATTACTTGAAACTTAAAAATGGTTGTTTCTTGAAACTTGAAAGCTTATAACCTAATTTGTTAAATTAGTACTAGTATAAATATATAGATTCTGCATTGACCTTTTAGATTGGTTGCCTATGAAGCGATAAAAAAAAAAATCAATGTAATGACTTTGAAAATTTTAGGCAGAGTTTCTTGATTGATTATGTTGTAATCTATCAAGAAAGTTACTTTTTATTTCCAAGATCATTAATCTATTATTTAAGCCAATTCGGCTCACTTTTTTTCTTTATACATTTTTATTTAAATTTTATAAGAAAAAAATAACTTTAGACCAAATAGGTCCAATAGTTATTGGCCTTATGTTATGGGCCTAGTTTGTCCCACTAAGCCAGCAGTATATTTTGAGGCTAATATTTAATAGTCCAATCCATCCAAGTCAATTGAACCATCAAGATGGATTAATTTTGACAAGTCTAATTATGCACTAGCATCATTAAATTAAACTATATTTATTAGTCATTATATTTACAAACCATTTTCTAAACTAATTAACTAATAGCCAAAAAAAAAATTGGATAATGTCAAATATGTCATCCTGGGCGATAAAGAATTTATCTTTTGCTACTTTAATATATACTAGACAAAATGTTTGTGCAATGCACAAGGCAGTACCGTCATAGGAATTACTTGAGAAGTTTATTTTAAGATAGTACAATTCATAAAATGATAATAAAACAATTACATAATTACCTAAAGTAAGAGCAACTGAAAAACAATTAACAACTTATTTAGATCAAATTATGATTTTTTTTAATATCATGGAAGTGGCATTAAGGAAAAAATGTTGCCAAACATATAATTATGCTCTCATTAATTCACAAAAAGGTTCAGTTAAAATGCTTTCCGTTAAATCATAAGATAATTATGCAAACAAATGTTATTAAATCATATGAAAGTCATTTTCATGTTGAGTTTGTTTATCCAATGATAACCAAATAAAAGTTGAGTCTGATGAAGAAAAAAATATTGAAAGGATAAAACGGAGAATAAATACTAATAATAAAAGTTATGTAATTTGCACAAAAGATACATATATATATATATATATATATATATATATATATATATATAAGTAATGTTATTCATAAATACTACGTAACAAACAAAAACACACACTTTTTACATGCCATAATATTTTTCTTTTGGTGGTGAGGTGTTTGTTGGGCTTCAATGTTTAATCTTATCTAATATACGTTGAGTTTGTTTAGTCTTATTTTTTTTTTATATAAAATAAGTAATTTTATATTTTTTATAACATGTTTATCTAAATTATTTTTATTTAAAATAAGTATTTTATTTTTATTTTTTCAAGAAGTAAATCATATTTACTTATTAAAAAAACACTTATTTTAAAGTTACTTTTGTAAGTTTAAATAAACTCACTCATAGTATAGTGTAATTAATTCATAATACTAATCACTTGAAGGCTTGAAAAGAAAATAATCCAATTATTTCTATGATTAAATATTGAATAATAGTGATATTTAGACATCCAAAATTTCCAACATCACACCAATATCTCTCATTTATCTTTATATATCTTCCTGTCATATTATATCATTAATCTTATTTGATAAAAAATATCATCAATTAATCTTATTAATC
This sequence comes from Glycine soja, assembly GCF_004193775.1. Classification (NCBI taxonomy): domain Eukaryota; kingdom Viridiplantae; phylum Streptophyta; class Magnoliopsida; order Fabales; family Fabaceae; genus Glycine; species Glycine soja. Next base: position 15,792,157 of record NC_041007.1, on the reverse strand, counting down.
ATTTATTTCTCTTTTCTTCTTATCTATTTTCATGAGAAAGACTGAGGATATTATTTTTTATAAGAAAGATTTAAGTAAGTTAAGTTTTAAAAGTCACTAAAAACTTACAAATGTACTTACAGAACCCTTATTAACAAAATATTTACATTGACAACAAACTTAATTTAAATTCACATCCTTTTGATATACAAGTTCAATCCTTACTGAATATATCAACTTTTATTGACATACTTTTTTTAAGAATCATTTTTCCAATATTTTTTTAATTCATGAATATAAAAAATAATGTTAAATAATTTACAAGTCATAACCAACCAACTACCGAAGTAAGTTAGAGTACTTGACATTATTTGCCGATATTAAATTAAGAAAGTAATAAATATTCCTTAATTTCGAAGGGCCGTTTCTCTTGTGCTAACATGAATGAGAAAAAGATGGGTGCATGCAACAACATTTACTACTTTTAAAATAGTAATAACTGAAGGGGTCATCGAAATGCGTAAAGAGAGGATCAGAAACCGTATACGGAAGAGGACCATACGGCTTGTCCGACACACCCACGGATACCACCAGCTTGTGGTCCCCACTCCCAACTCCACTACGCTGGGACCCACATGTCCCTATTTCTTTTCTGTTGCTGCATTTTTTCTACTTCATCTTCTTCTTCCTAACCAGACATTTTAGTCACCCATGTTCCTTAAACTCACCACCCTGCCCCTACCATGGGACCAACCATATTACTCTCCAATTGACGTAACTCCACCATAATCCCATGCTCAACTTATGGGCCCAATTTATTTTTTCTTAAAAAAATTTATAGATCTCAATAGTTTTATACTATTAAAAACAATTAAATATTTTTTTAACTTGCTACTTTTATGCGGTGTATATGAAATAATTAATACTCCTGTAAAAAAAGGAGGAAGAGTTGATATTCTTAATTAGCAGTATTAATTATTACTATTATATATTGCACTGCCAAAAAAAGATTATTATATATTGTTAAAATTGCTATATATCGTAACCAATAAAAACATTAATATTATATATATTAAAGCTAAATGATTAAGTACATAATTTAAAGAGTGTTGGTTTAATAATTAAAGACGCGAACAGTGTTGGCTTAATGATTAAAGTGGTGTGAGTACTATCTTTTATATTCACTACTTTTGGATTCCAATCTAAGCAATCATTCAATAAACTCAATTAACCCCTTTAAATATACTCTATACATGAGATATGAAGAGCTAAATTAAAATTTCTTCGAAAAGAAACTTAGTCGAGACAAAAGCCAGTTAGCCCAATATATTGTATGGTTAAAACTATGTAAGTTTAAGTGCCTTATACTATTTTTAGGGCTTTTATTTATCAACTAGGGTAGTAGTGTTGTATATATATAACAAAAAACCCAGACCTGATATTTTTGTGTGTTGTATAATAACTTATCGTACACATAAAAATTTGTTGTCATCGTACAAAATAGAAACCACCACGTGGTGCATGGGGACTGGGGGTTGGTTGGGTGGCATAAAATAATGAAAGAGAAGAGTGGGTGGGGGTAAAGAGAGTGAAAGGTAAAAAAAAGGGAATGGCAAGGGTGGAGAATGTGGGAGAAAAAGAAGGGTAAAATGGGAAAAATAGATGGGTACCGGTCATTGTCACGCAGACCCGGTTTGTCTCCTCAGAAGTGGATCTTCGCACGTTAGGAATACCAACGGAATGTACCCAACCCAAACTCTCTCATCCATCTCCAACACCAAACTACACTAAGTAACTACTATACTACCTACTAATGTAACTTTTTTTTTCTTTTCTTTATGTATATATGGAGTATGAGATAAAAAAATTCATTTAAGAAATTGATTTTTTTAATAGATGATTTTTTTACAAGATTTATCAAATAATCAAATATCTAAACACATCTTGGTTTTTGCCGTGGTCACGGTTATAATTTTGTCACAATTTTATTGTAATATATGATATTGCCCAAAAATTATAAAAAAAATGTGACTGATATAATTGTTATCGTGATGGAGTTTTTACAAGTTAAAAAATCCTTTTATATTACAACTACAATTGCACATGTGAACTGCAATTTAAAATCATAAACTAGTTAGGAAATTAATTATTTTTCATTTATACTACATGGTACTCGTTACTACCATCTATTTTTAAACAAAATTATAACAGATCGATCTCGATACTTAATTAAAGAATATTTACTAAAAAAATATTTTCAGATTAACAATCAAGATTCAAACTCACTTTTCTTATATGATATTAATATTAAGTGTGCGTTGGAAAGGAAGATTACAAACATACCTTTAAGATAAACACAGGCCTAGGTTTGTAAAAACATCAGCACCATTACTTTTACTTTCAAAGTTATTTTTATGTGTTGGATTTACCTAATGTCACATCCATCACAATTTCAATTTTAATCCAAATAAAGACGGAGTCTCGAGCACTAGATCAACCTTCATTTGTCTTGTTACTACCTACTATAACTATTTCTCTCTCTCACTTGCTGCAGGCACTTGATTGGAAGTTGAAAATCAACAAAAACTTATCAATCTCTCTTTTTCTCTTTCTCTCTCCGGCACCTCTTGTTAAAAAATTGTTCTTTTCACCGAAACCCGTAAAGGGTCCTGAGCTAGCTTCTTCTCCATCCATGGTCCTGATTTTTTTCTTCCTCTTGTTTTCAGCTTCTATATGCAAAAGGGGGTGGACCAAATGCTGCAAAATATTTATAATGTAGTTACTCACTAACCACCTAAGCCATGAAAACCAAAATTTTTCCCACTTGGGTATTCTGCGAAAATTGGTGCATTTGTTTATCCCTCTAGTTTAAGCCGTGGTTGGATCTGCATTTGGTGTGCAGGAACTTTGGCAAAAAGGTTGAACTTTGATGGTTAATTTTGAGAGGCTTCAAGTGTGAGCCACATGAAGAACTTGAAGTGGCACAAGCAAATTTCCAACAGTGGCAACAAGTTGGGGAGAAGGCTTTCGCTTGGTGAGTATAACCGTGCAGTGTCATGGTCCAAGTATTTGGTGTCACCAGGGGCTGAGATAAAGGGTGAAGGAGAAGAGGAATGGAGTGCAGATATGTCTCAGTTGCTCATTGGATCCAAATTTGCCTCTGGAAGGCACAGCAGAATCTACAGAGGGGTTTACAAGCAAAAAGATGTGGCAATTAAGCTGATTAGTCAACCTGAGGAGGATGAGGACTTGGCTGCTTTTCTTGAGAAGCAATTCACTTCTGAGGTGTCCTTGCTCCTCAGATTAGGCCACCCAAATATTATTACTGTAAGTTTTTTCTTTCTTCAACCTTTGTGTTTTGCGTGAACATGATGTGATATAGTTGGCAGATAATTATGGTTCATAAGCATGTGGTCGGAGGTTTGATCTTAAGGTTGGTGTTTATGAAATAACATCTACCGAGAGATGTCATTAGCTTGGAGAATTAGTGCATGTTTGGGTATCCATTGCAGATGGAAGTTGGTGACAAAATGAAGTTTGCAAAAACATTCTCACCCTTCCTTTGGCGTTCAGTTTGCGGTAGACTATTGGATTTGGTTTTGGAATTCGTGCACAGTGAGTTGGACTGAAAACCAAATATGCTCTTAGTCTTTAGCTTTCCACCGAGGAATATCTTGGATTCACAAAAAAAATAAAAAAATTTGGTAGCCTTTGTCTAAATATCCAATTGTCATATGTTCTTCACCTTTAGAGGATAGGTTTTTACCCTCTTTTAAACGTTTTGATGGTTCAGTGCTAAGGTTGTTTTTGTCTTGCAATTCTAACTAGGTGTTGTGAAATTTGGTGAAGGAACTAGGAAGACCAAAAAGGAAACAATTATCTGCAAAATGAAGTTATGGATTAAAATACGAATTTTCTACATTTGATGCTATGGTTGGCAAATTAGTTGGAAAAGTGGTGCAAGAGGCTTGTGCATATGAAATTAAAATTGCCAAAGGTTCTTCCAATGCCTCTAGTGTATTGTTCCATTCCATTTGTTGAAAAGTTGAAAAGTTGAAACTGAACATAAGAGCTGAGATTCGTCTTTAACATAGGCTATTTCTTTAGCATGTCATTTAGTTACCCTCTCACCCCAATCATTCCAGTGTCTTGTGGATGTTGTTGTTGATCTAGTATTGAGTTTGAGGAGCTCTGAGAAGCAAGTGTTTCAATTGGTTGATTCTTTCTCTTGAAAGTTGATAATATGGTATTTTGGTCTAATTAATACACAAACACTAACAGCTGTTAATGCTGAGATTTACCATTTTTAAAGAAAAGAGAATGTTTTGAATGTAAATTTTCTGCTGCTGAATAATAGAGAAGAAATTAACCATGTCTCAGAAACTATTGACTTTTATTGATCATGCAGTTTATTGCTGCTTGCAAGAAACCTCCTGTGTTTTGCATAATAACTGAATATTTGGCTGGAGGTTCACTGGGAAAATTCCTGCATCACCAACAACCAAATATACTTCCACTAAAGCTTGTTCTGAAGTTAGCCCTCGACATTGCGCGGGGGATGAAATACCTTCATTCTCAAGGGATTCTTCATAGGGATCTCAAATCAGAAAATCTCCTTTTGGGGGAAGATATGTGTGTAAAAGTAGCAGATTTTGGTATCTCATGCTTAGAATCTCAGTGTGGCAGTGCAAAAGGATTCACCGGAACATACCGTTGGATGGCGCCCGAAATGATCAAAGAAAAGCATCATACCAAAAAAGTAGATGTGTATAGTTTTGGCATAGTTCTATGGGAGCTTTTGACAGGAAAGACTCCATTTGACAATATGACACCAGAACAGGCAGCATATGCAGTTTCGCACAAGGTTTGCATCAGAATTTACTTAAATTGTTTGACTCTTACTCTTTATTGTATTTTATGAAGAAAATTAAGTGCTCATTGCTTGCATATGTCTCATGATTAATCTACATATTTACCTCAAAAGCTAGTGGTATGCACATGCTCAGTCTGCATAAAATTGCCTTGCATCTTTATTGTTATATTTGTTAGTAGTATAATAGTTTCTTTATTAAATAATAGAACTTGTGACTCTAGACATATTGAAATCACTAAATTTATACATAATTCTGAATAGCATAAGAAGTACTTCCCAAAATTACAGTTACACTGGTCTGTGATTAACAGATCTATGAAATCAAGGAATGCTGTATATCTGTTGTTAAAGATGAAAACAACTGAATGCAAAATCAAATATTTTGTAAAGAAAAATACTGCTAAAACACTCTCAAACATTATCTTTCTGACACACCTTTTCATATTGACTGAAATTCATGTGGGTCCTATTTCCTTTTTGGCGGGTTTCATTTCCAAAAGCTTACATGAATTTCAACCAATATATAGAATAGAGTGTATTAGAAAGAGAGTGTTAAAAAATATGTTGGTAACACTCTTCATTTTGTAAATTTAATGTATGCTGTTGGAGATAACAACTCCAACAAAGAAAAGAGCTCAGGAAGAAATGAAATGCCATTTCATCAAAGTTGATTTTGTCAATGTAGCATTATAACAGTAGTACTGATCCTTTTGTTAACAGGAACAGTTTCCGTTTGCATTATTGTTTACACGAAGATGGAAACATGGGCATGCATAATTATCTATGTAAAGTTGTTATTATTATTCCTCACACCCTTTCATTTTATAATTTCAACCCACTATGTTGAGTATGTTCATGAACTATTTTGGCCACTATTGTTTACACAGTGTCAAAATTGAATATTTTAGTATACATAGTTACATATGCATACATATGTTTGTATGTTCGTTTTCATTATCTACTTTAATACTACTATTACTATGTCTGTATGCATGCACTTGACTATGTAACCCATTTTGATGGTTAATGTGCCCCGAATCTTTCTCAAGCGTGTTGGCGTTGTGGGCAACAATTATTCTCTGTCTATGATCTTTACAGAGCATGTGGTTGTTTGTGATTATGATAGCCTTGCTTATCCAAGCTAGGCACCTCAATTGCAACATTGAATTACGATAATAAAAAAAATACAAATAAAAATTTAGAGGTTTCTTTATTTTTTGCCTGACATATATAGATGATGGTTACTTTTCCAACATTTATAAGATATGGTATTGTGATATAACATTATTTATGAAAATCAATGATGGCTACCACCCCTGCTTCCCTGTCACATGCACAGCACATCAGAACTAGGTGCCATATAATTGAATCACTAATTGAAAGAGAAGCTTTTTTTTTTTTTTCCCCTCCTTTTTGATATTGCTTCCAATCAATCAGAGAAATGCAAGAACTATATACATAGTCCAATCTAACTTTTCTCGTTCATTGTCTTTGCACATGCTACAATATCCCAGAGATATACTTTGAATCTATAATTGAAAAAAATATACTGAGAATATACAGGTCATTAACTAAAGGCGGTTAATGTTACTGTTTTGCCATAGGCATGTTCCATGCATGGGACTTGTGAAACTCAACAACATGGCTTCATATATATGCTTTGGAAAGTGGGATTTAATTTCTGTGCATTATTTGTATAAATTATATTGACAATCAATAATTGTGCTAGATATGATTTTTAAAATAGTTGGTATATAAGTTAATAAGTTAATAAATTCACGATACATGTTAATTTGTAATTAAATAATAGTAAGTACATAGATGATTTAATCTCTTAGTTTTGCTAGCTTTATGGGTTTCGAGCATGCTAGTATAAACTTCTTCATAAGCACGTCTAAGAGAGAAGAAAATAAGAAAAATAAGTAAAATAAATTTCTCCAAAAGCTAAAATGAGCTTATGCATAAGTTAACATGTAATTGGCTTCTCCAAAATCTTATTTTTAACTTAGGCATAAACCAATTTTAGTTTTTGTAAAAATTCATTTTATTTTTTTCTTCTGTCAGGTCTTATAGAGAAGTTTATTGAAATAGACCCTTTATAACTACGAGTGCTTCTCTTCTTGATTGATTCACATTTGAAAAGTAAAGTGGGGTTTTATATAATTTTATTTTCAAACTCAATTTGATGGATTTTAATTCATGTGTAGAATGCAAGACCTCCATTGCCATCTGAGTGTCCATGGGCATTTAGTGATCTCATCAATAGATGCTGGTCAAGCAACCCTGATAAAAGGCCTCATTTTGATGAGATAGTGTCCATTTTGGAGTACTACACCGAATCACTTCAGCAAGATCCAGAGTTTTTCTCAACTTACAAACCGAGTCCTAGTAGTAGTAACACAATTCTGGGGTGCTTCCCCAAATGCAATGCTCGCCATAAATTTGGTGCATGCAAAGCTTAGCAATATAGAAATATGCTACTTGTCAAGCAATAGATGCATGCTTCTCAATTGTGTGACTTGAAGAATTGTATTATATTCAATCCCATGGGAAGAAAGTTTGTTCAATTAACGGATACAATTATTCTCTTCCTTTTTAATGAGCTCTTTTGAGTAAGAGGTAAATATGTGTTCCTTCAGTCAGTTATTTTGATTGCTATCCGTAAGGATATAAATTATTAATGACTAAATGTATCTTCTACTTTTATCATGAATTCTCCACTCGTTTTTTGTGGGTTAGATGCAATGCAAGGTTCCCCCCCTTAACCTACTATGTAGAAGTTGTGGTAAAAACTGAAATTGTGTACAACACGAGAAAGAAATGTTATGTATCAATTAAAGCAATCACTACTTTATTAAAAAGGTAATTTTGTCATCCTATTTTTTCCTCCCGTGACTTATTCTTAACACATTTTTTATTATTAACTAAATTTTATTGTGAGTTATAAAATTATCAATAAAGTTTATTAAATGAGAATTGAGACTTGCAAATTTTCATGATTTTTAATAAATTTTACCTAGTAATATAGTGTGTTCAAAAGAGTATATTAAAAAAAATGTCAACATTTATCTTCTCCATTGTATTCGAACATAAGGAAAGAAAATCAAACCAATACCATGGGTTACTGTTTTTGTGTTTGCATGCAATATCTACTTGGAGTTTTACAATTTCCAACAAAATATACTCCTTCCAACTCAAATATAAGTGAAGTTAACTAATTTGTATGCTAATTAAAAAGAAAGAAAGTTAATATTATTTCATTTTTTATTTCATTTTTAAAAAGTCTTTTTTTCTTAAATTATCTTTTATTGGAATTTTATGTCAAAAACAAAAACTTTGTCATTAGAAATAGAATCTCAATCAAACATAGATATTGGGTTGATGATATCATTAAATATAAATAAATTAGTTAAGTTTTTCTTATATTTTTATTTTGGTCCACTATTCATGAAATGTTTTTTCTTCTTATATTTGAGTTCAAAGAAAGTACTCTTTTCATTTCAAATCTTTGGTTGATTTATTTATTTATATTTAAAAACTTTGGTTGTTTTAGAATTTCAATACATATTTTTACAATTTTCTTTTTCAATTATACCCTTAAATGTATATGAGTAATTAAGACATGTTTTTAGCAGGGTATTAATAATTTCGATTTTTATAAAGTAATTATAGTGAAACATTATACTATTTTTTAGTGGAAATAATATAGAAAATTGTAAAATAATATATGAAGATAATTTAATCTAAATTCATAAAAATTAAACATTCCTTAATAAAAATCTTAAACTACTAAAGTTTTAAAATGGAGAGAGTACTTTAGAATGAATAATGAAATGATTTCCACCAAAAAAAATACTCATTTTTGCATATGAATATATATTAGACATTATTATGGCTTTCAAAGTTAAAGGGGGTTAGTTGTTTACTATTTAGGGCAAACTATATCACTTTTTGAAGTTTATCAATATTTCATTTGATTTTTTTTATCCTACGCAAACTTTCTTTGACACAAGTCTCTCTTTGACTGAAACTTTTTTCCCCTTATTTTAAAAAAAAAACAATAATCGTATACTCTTGCCGTTAACACAAGCCTCTCTTGTTGTTTACGTAGCTATTAAAATGATAAATCATGCATGGGCCCAAGCCCGTGTCTTTCAATAAATCGGTAATTTGTACAAATAACATTATAACATTGAGGGGGAAAGCTGCTAGAATTATTCGTGTTGGATATCAATCAAAAAAACAGATTCATGTTGGATGAGAGGCAAACAAAGATAGTGGATGTTAACACTTTTCTGATTCTAATTTGAAGATATTGTTTAGATACAACCTCCTATCCTATTTTTTTAATAAAAAAAAAAATCCTACAATGAGACGTTATAAAACATTGTGATTTTATTTTTCTTATTATAATTAAAATAACAGAAAATATATAGGTGAATAGTATTAGATAGGAAATTCAAACTTTTGTATTGTAATGGAATTTTTTATAACTTTAATATATTTTAAACACATAAAAAAATAACATGGATAATATTAAATTAGAATAAATATATTTTTCTTATATTAATAGAACAAATGAACTTATTAATATTGTTTTTAAAATAGGACCATTCAACTAATTTAAGGTTTAATGGTAGGGGTGAGAATAGGTCAGGTCAGGCTTTGAAAGGCCTGAGTCTAGCCTACGATGAATCTTTGAGGCTTGAGTCTGACCTATAGTCTATCAAAGGCTTTTATTTTGGCTTGGCCTTTTTAAAAACCTGATCTGGTCTGATAGCCTTTTTAAAAGCTTTTTTCACAATAAATATTTAATATTTTATGGAGTAGGAATGTAATAGAAAAGTTAAAAAAAAAGTCAATCAAAATAATGAGAAATATAAAAGGACACATGACTCACACCTAAATTATAATTAAAGTCTTTGATTATAAGAATAAAAGTTATGGAACAGTAATATGTAATCAAAGTCTGATATTTTTTTTAAAAATTAATTGTATCCAAAAAATAATATATATATATATATATATATATATATATATATATATATATATATATATATATATATATATATATATATATAGGCCGGCCTATCAGGCTTATAAGACTTTTTAATAAACCTAAGCCTGGTCTATTTAATTTAATAAGCTTTTAAAAAAGTCTGAGCCTAACCTTTTAATTAAATAGGCCAATTCAGGCCAGGCTTTATGTAGGTCAGGTCGTAGGTTCCTGTAGGCCGGCCTGACCTATTTCCACCTCTATTTAATGGTTAATCATAATTAAACTGTGGTTGAATCGGTTTTATATTTTTAAGTTAATATAATATTATAAATGACTAAATTATATGTTTTATAAGATAAAAAATCAATAATAGTTGAAAAAATAATTAATACTTACGTAAAATATTTAAATATGATTTTTTTCATCTTAAAAATATTTTTATTAAATAAAAATTGAAAAATAAATGGTTCAAACTGATTCTCTAACTGATTTTTGGACGGATTTTGATATGACTTTTTGGAGTGTCTAGATCAGTGACCAAATTTATTCTCAGTTGGACCAATTGAACCGGTCAGTCCGGTCCATTTTTCAAAAGAATCAAAACAGTACTTATTAATAATTGGTTATTATAATTTATATAAATTAAAATTAAAAGAAACTCATGAAAACAAGAATTTGTCATTGATCCACTTGGGTTTTTGGTCATCGTGCATATGTTACACTATTATTTGGGTTTTACACTTTGACATGTAGCCATGACATATTGGATTCCCGTGATCCATTTTAGTTCAGGGATTGCTTTTTGACCCCAATTTTACTTATACACCCTCTTTAGTGTTTTTTTTAAAAAAAAATTTGTTAAGTTGGAAAATTATTTTAGTAATGGGTGAATGTTCTAAAAACTAGTTTCCTAAATGTATTTAATACAGGGAACTAATGTTCAGAAATGTTACAATTTAATATATTTAAAAAACTAATTTCTAGAAAAGGTTAAATTATAAAACATTTTAGAAAGTAATTTCTAGTTGTGTTAGAATTTTGACATATCTAAAATCTTGCATTCATCAAAAGGTGAATCCTAAGGTCATAAAAACCAAAACAAAAAAAAAGAAGGAAAAATAACGAAAAATCCTGTGTTTGTGAACAAAACCTTGAACCAAAGAAGGAAGAGGTACTTTCTACGAAAATATGTGTGGTTGGGAGTTGAGAGGAGTCAAATCATGATAATTTTCTTAGAAAAACATGACATGTTATGCTTTTTTTAAACAAACTTCTGGAAAATTGGGTTTTTGGAATGCGTTAAAATTTTAATACTTTTGAAAAATAATTTTTAAAATACATTAAATATACTTCAAAAACTAATTTATGAAACATCTACTAATAAACAAATTTGCATTCTGATACTTAATTTTTAAAAAAATTGGAAAAATAAGTACGAAAAGCAATTCCCTCTTATTTATTCATAGGCTTATCAAAGTATATTTGAAGGCATTTGAATTCTACTCCTCGAATTATATTCTGAAATGTAAATTTATATTCTAAAATGAACTTCCAGAATACTATGAGAGATACAAGATTCAATAATGGGAATGCAAGAAACAAATGTCCTATTTGGATTAGGTTTGCATCTTGGGTTTATTCTTAAAGTTGGTGTCTTGGATTTGTCAATGACCCACTAAGTCGGAGCATTACTATTTCCATCCCACATTGCTATTAAAATCCTCACCGCTATAGAAATTTATTTACTAAAATAGTCCTGACATTTGACACCTTGCTACACAAAGGTAATAAGTTTTCATTGTGCATCTTGAAATTTTTTTGCGAAGATATATTTATACAATGAAAACATTTATTTTTTGTATATCTAAACAAGAGTTTTCATTGTATATAGTTTTCGCTATGTATCTCCTCAAGGTTTTTTCGAGATACAATCAAAAACTTATTTTTGTTGTGTTGTGTGAGGTGCCAAATGTTAGAGATATTTTTGTCAAAAATAAATTTGAAAAGATGGGGTTTTTAATAGCAATGTAGAGGTGCAAATGGTAGTGCACTTTAGTTTTCCTGAGTGGGAAATTGGTTGGCCCATTCAATTAGCTTTTCAAGCCTTTCAATTGGTTTCAAACCTCTAAGGTCAATATTTGAAGCTTCGCTGATTGGTCTTAGAGGAATTAAACTTAAATGAATGGTTTTATCATTTATGCTTTGTAGAAGTCGAACGAAGTTTAATACTATCACCTATGTATCATTATTTATAATTTAAGTCTTCATCCCCAAAGAGTAGATATCAATGATTATGATAAAATTAATTAGAAACCGAAAGATCAAAAAATTAGTTTATTAAATTAGAAATTTTGATAAAATTAGTAGGTGAAGTAGTTAAAAAATATAAAATGACAAGAAAAATAATAATATTGTGATTTATCTAAAAAAGTAATAAGAAAAATGAATAAATATATCGAGGATAAAAGTGAAATAAAATATGAAAATTTAGAAACTAGTGTTTTAAAAAATGTTATTTCAAGTAACGTTTCAAAACATATTAGAAGCTACTGAAAAATTATTAAAAAAGATTTATTTATCAAAAAATTAAATGATTTTTTTAGTTAATAAAAAAAGGTAGAAACTAATTGAAATGTCTTGTTTAACATAACCTATAAAAAATGAATAAATTTATCTTTAGTAGTTTCTTAGTAGCTTTTAATATTTTTTGAAACAATACTTGAAATAATATTTTTAAAAATAATAGCTTCTAACTTTTTTATATTTTATTTCACTTTTATCTTTGATATATTTATTCATTTTCTTTGTTACTTTTTAAAAATAAATTATAATATTATTATTTTATGCTATTTTACACTTTCAGCTATTTTAACAGCTAATTTTATTAAACACTTCTAATTTAATAAACTAATTTTTCGACTAGTTTTTCCAAACATGACCTATTACAATATCCACCTCTTTGAATTATAAAGTAAGAGAAATATGTTAGTAAAAAGAATAATTTAAGAAAACTAAATTGAATTGAAAAGAAAAAAAAAAGGTTAGAAGATCAAACTGAAATTTAAACTAAACATAGAAGATGAAAAACATAATCTTACCTATTTTCATTGTACTTGAAATCGTTTGGATAACATAAGAATATAATGAGTTAAGTATTTGGTATTTAGTCTATGTGGGACTCATTATCTTTTATAATTAGTTGACAGTTTTACTTATCTTTAGAATTTTTTATATAACCAACAATGACATTTTAAATGGCTGAGGAATTAAATAATGTTTCTTCGAAAACTTAAATATTTTTTTACGTAATTAAGTTATTCTTAGGTTACGTAATTAAGTTAAGCATTGACAAATTCACAAAAAAAAAAAATTGCAACGATATCTATAATATATACTTGCTCTTATGCTTTCGTCCTTTTTTTTTTTTGCAAATTATACTTTGGTGCTTCTTTTTTTTTTTTTTGAATAATGCTCGTGCTTCTGAAAGAAAATAAAAAAGGTAACAAATTTTAATAAAATTCTCACAAAAGGTCACCAGCGTACTAGTACTAGGTTGTACATATGCTGCGAAAGTTTCTTCTTGCACTCTAACATTTTTTTCAATACATCCAAGAATAAGAAGAAAAAATAAAAAATATCCTTATATATAACTCATATAAATTGAAAATCCATATAAGACTTATATATAGATATACATTTACATATAGATTTAATAAAAAAAAGTTATATATATAAGAAAATATATTATTAGATCAAAATTAATTATTATAAAATTTATTATGTATATTTATATATGTATTAAGTATACATTAAAATTTTTAATGATATATTTATCAATGTTAATTCAATTAGTTAAAATATTCTGCTAATAAGATGAAAGTCATTAAACACTTTTATACTTTATCTGCTTTGTGCACCTATCATTTTATTTTTCTACGGTCGAGCACTTTGCACTTTTTTTTTGGTTGGGGTAGTCCATTACCCACCTTGCAATGCAAATTTTAATTATCTAACAGTCTGTTTTGATTTGAGACTAAAATTCTATATGTAGTACTTCCTCCGATATTTTATATAAAAATAAATAAATAATTTATCAAATAATATTAAAAATTTAAATTTTATTCAAAAAATATCTATAAAATTAAATGATTTAAGTAGTCGTAATATTAAATGATTTAAGTAGTTGTAAAATTTAAATTTTATTAAAAAAATATCTATAAAATTTTACCATAATAATATTTGATGATATTACTACATATTACAGAATTATATTATTAACATGTCAATAAATATATTCACTTGCATAGAGAATGAGTGAACATATCATTAATAGATTTTACAATAAATTAAACTATAAAAAAATAGCAATTAATACATCAAAAAATGAATATATATTTCTTATAATTAGGACAAAGATGGACTCATTTATTTCTTACATAAAAAACAATAACTCTGAATTTGAATTCTGAGTATGCAAAGTATGTAATCACCTTAAATACTGAGAGTTTTGCTCGCTTATAGTGATTCAATTTAGCTCAAGCAAAATTGCCTCAAGTTTAAGATACTTGATACTTATGGTTTATAAAAAAGAATAAATAATCATTTTTGTTACTGAATGTGTAAATTAGTGATAATATAGTCTCTAAAAAGAATGAAAATTATAATTTAATCTTTGAATGTGTAAAAGTGTAAAAATTACATTATGTATACAATTTAATGATAAATTAATCTATAAATTTTATAAATTAATGCAAAATTATTCCTTAAAAAATATAAGTTAATATCAAATTGTTCTTTTAATATTATAGATTAGTGATAAAATGGTCCCACTACATTATATTGCACTTTTTACACATTCCAAAACAAAAAAATATTATTTCTTTTTTTTAGACAAAAGAATATGTAATAAAAGGGTACTAATAATACCAAGCAATTACATCAAGGCTATGAGAACTAAGATACAGAAAGAAAGAGAGTCATTCAAAGTCTCATTCCCAACATTTAGTGTCTCTATTTTAAAATAAAAATATTTAACCTTTTAGTTTTGTAAAATTTATAATTTTAATCCTTTTAAAACATTAATGGTAAGAGATTAATTTGATGTAATTCAAATTTAGTGACATGACATGAAATTATTTATTTAATCCACATAACAGTTAATTCCTTAATCGTTACTGTTTTCACTTTTGACAAAAGTAAATGTTATATTAGAAAGTTACATAATATAATATATTTTATGAAATTCAAAATATTAATTACATTTTTAATACCTGTGTCACAATCTTAATTGTCATATAAAATGCAACAAAGCCAATATTATTGGAGATACTAAAAAAATTTGTAAGAAGTGAGTCCCTTCATACTCAAATACAAGAAAAAATTGATTTTCATCCATTAAGAAAATTAGTTAACATTATTTAATATTAATAGTCTCAAAAGGAAAATTAATTCATTTTCTAAAGTAAATTTAACATTTAATTGCATAGGACAAAATAGATGAGGTTGTTAGAAATAAAATTAAGAACTCTAATTAAATGAATGATATTTTTGTGATGATATCATTAAATATGAGAAAATTAATTAAAATTTACTTATATTTTAATCAATTATACAAAAAAAAATCTTATACTTTTTCTGTTCCATTATAATTGTTGTTTTACATGAACCAAGAAAATCTAATAAATAGCTAAAAATGAATAACAATTTTACAAAACAAACCTTATAATCATTAATTTTTTGATACATCCTTATTAATTTATTTTGTTTTTGTAACTAGCTATATAATTAATATTATAAGAGATATAAATAAAAAATTATTATTATATTAAAAAATTAAAATAATAATTATTTTGGAATAAATTTTTTCTTGATTATTATGGGATTGAAAAAGTATTTCATTTCACAAAGAGTATAATGTTATTCTTTATTTAACTTTGATTTGGTGATGATTTTCTGTGAAATGTCATGAAATATGAACCTGAAATTTGTGGTCCTATTCCTATTCGTTGATCTATGCAACCAGAAAAATATTTCCCATGCATTGGAGAAAGGAAAATGAAGATCAGACCTAGAAACTACCCACCTTTATGACTTGAAAAGTGTCTCATGTCAAGTCCACACACAATGGAGTATCGAAAGCCGAAACTGCAGAAGAAAAAGAGAGGTGGGGCAGCGATGTCAATTGCCAAATGGTCCAAATAATTAAACGGTGCCTACCCTGGATTTGCATTTGCTCACCTCTCTGGAAAGTGAGACATGGTGTTCTAGACATTTATTTTTTGGAGAGATCGATCTAGTGATCTACTTTAAATACTACTATAAGAATGATCAATAATTGAATAATGGAATTGAAGTACAAAATCAAATGAGGGATTTACAATTGTTCTATTATGGTGATAATAATAATCATTGGGGGTACAAAATCAAATGGTCTTTCAATGGTGTAAAGTTTAAACTCAGTTGCCCTATAATTGCACTATAATAATGTTTAATAAAAACAAACGAGAATTTTAAAGTAGGGTTTCGTTTTCAAGTGTGAAAGTAAGCATACAAAAGGTTCTTAGAATATAATTCTCCTGATCCCGTCAAAGTCATTTTACAAATTACAAACTATACTAAATCCGTAGATAACCCGGTCTATTGATAGATTGGTAAGGGTACCAATTCGTCAAATAATAAAGTTAAAAAAAAAGTCTGAATGTCGAATTCGTAGGAACTTTATTTGTACATAGGTAGATAGATATTTTATTAATAAAAAAAGTTAATGACAATAGACTTGAAAGTTTATTATAAAAAAAAAAGACTTGAAAAAGTTATGAGAAAAATAATAATTTAAATTGACAAAAATTAAATCAAATAAAAGAAAAAATTAAAAAAGAATTTAAATTGATTAATTAAAGACAAAAATTAGAGAATCCAATAATATTGTAGAAGTAAATTCAGAAGATGAAAATGTTGGGAACTTATCCTACAAGAGTCACTTTTTGATGTAATGTTAATGATTTTCTCTATTTATAATTATTCTATTTTACACATGCATCTACTAGTATACTCTAACTTTGGTCTCCTGCATGAAAGAGTCAAATTTATCTATTTTCTTTCTCAAATTCATTTGCAGAGCTAAAATAGTAAATTGCATTAAGAATAAGATGTATAACAAGCTAAAAAAATGTCAACCTATCCCTGATGACTTTATTTAGATATTCTTTTCTAGTTCGATTAGAAAATAACGTCTCCCAACGCTATCCGTAAAACTTATCATGCAAATAGATAAAAAGTCACAAGCAATAATATTAAGCACAAGAAAAGATAATGCAAATGTAATATTCATAAATAAATAGGAAGAAATTTTTTATCAAAAGTAATTACTTGTCAAGTTTTCAACAAAGTGAGTTTAGCCTCTCATAATCATAGGATGTTTTACAATTGCAAGAGTGAAATATTTAGTAAAGGGGGATAAGATAAGAAAATAGGATAGAAGGAAGGAATGACTCCTAATGATTATTTTTCCTTTTTCTGGTCTTTATCTTTCATAAGAAATTGTATTCTCTTGAAATTTTTGTGTGTGTTTTTTTTCTTTTTCTCTCTTCTTCTTTTATAGGTGCATATTAGCTTAGTTAAGAGGGCTTATTGTTCTAAACCCGTTTTTACTTTCTTGAATTAGTATGCTTTTCTTGATTAACCTGTTTTTTTGAACTTTATTTTACTCACTAAATATCATAAATTCATCACTTTTAATATTTTATGTACAAAAATTTAAATAATGTTAATTTAATAATTATTTACTAAAAAAAGAATTAAAAAAGAAAAATTATAAATTTTTACATAATTTAACCCTAAAATATATTTATAATTAGCTGTTATCACGGTGTCAACTCATTATCACTAACCAAAGGCATGTCCTAAGTGGACATTATGGGACCATTACCAAGTCGGTAAGGGCTACCTGTAAACAAACCTCATAATAGAGGAGAAGGAAAGTTAGATTTTATTCACATTATACACACTTTAAATAAAAATTGACTTTATTATTGAAGTCCCTTTATAGATATTCCATCCCACACAAAAAAAAAAGAAGCTCAGCCAGAGAAAAGATAACATTAAACAGATTGGACGAATGCAAAACTCGGTTAAAACAGAAACCAAATGCATAGGCATTATTATTGTCCCGCCCGCAACTGCACGCGGGGACGCCCTAGTTATTCCCTTCACATGCTATGATAGTCCTCACTCAATGCGCTGCTATTCCCTCTCACGGATTCAGAGCACAAGCAACAAAGTACTACGTGCTTATGGATCCCTTCACCCATATAAGCATTTTGTCATTATTATTTGCACAAATGAATTGTACATTTTATGTCACTATCCATCTTTTCTTTTCTTTGAAAATTAGCTTTATATTATATTCGCTTGTAGACTATGGTGATGGTGATTTCAACAAATTCTTAATCACGTCACAAACCATGAGTGGATTAGTCAATCAAAATCCAAAGAAAAATTCAGCCGGCATCACTTTCTTGAGAAAATTATTGCACCTTTTAAATTGTCAAGGGAAATTTTATTTCTTTATTCGTGTTTTAATATTTTAAATTGATAAGTGTTAAAACATTTTCTTTTTACTAACATGTTTGAAAATCGATAAAAGATGTGATTTTTTTGCTTTTGCATCTAAGTGAAGCTATTAGTTCTAGCTTATTAACACTCCGTTTGGTTTGGTAGGAAGAAAAAAGTAGATAAGACATTGGATGAATGGAGATAGGTGAAAAAAAAGTAAATTTAAATATGTTTGGTTTAAGAGAAATAATTAATAATGATCTTGAATAACATGATAGTTAATGAGGTCTATGACGGTGTGTGTTTTGGGAACAGTAAAGAATGGGTCAAAATAAGAGACATACATATTGTGAATTCAGTCAATGGGGTAGGTTCTGGTGATAGTATGGTGTTGTACAAAATTAATTATAAATAAAATTGTTGTATATTTTTTATGCCATTTTTGCATAAAAATAAATTCAAGTGAGATTCATCACTTTTATTTTATTTTTCCATACTATTTTGTATATAACAAATAGTCTCACTTTTACTACTACTTTTTACTTCCACACATTTCCACACATTTTCCTCCATTTCTTTGTGCATGTTTGGACACTCATTCAAATTGTTGTACCGCATAAGTAAAGGTGAGTCCAACACACATGTTACATTGCGGTCTAATTAGAGATTGTTATATATGGTTTATTTATAGGTCATATTTAAGCTAATTTCTAATTAGTTGGCCATCAAAATTAAAAGTATTTACACAGATAAAATATGAAAATTAAACTCAATTAAAAAACGCATAAATAAATGATAAATTTTCCGGTTAAATAATGCTAAAACATATATCCAAATATAAATAAACACATACAATTATTAAATGACCTTATATAAGAACATATCTTCTCTTCTGTTTATGTTCCCTCGTATTTCCTTGGCATTAAGCAATAGAGAACTATTAAGCAAATTGAAAGAGAGTTTGAGAGTAAGGCTACAAAGGAGGCAAGTAATTTCGTGAGTGTGACTGTCAGTCTCTCTTCCTGACCTGTTTTCCAATCTCCGCAAACTCCTCACAACGATCCCTTCGCAAATAAAACAAAATGATGGAACAAGACCAGTTAGAAAGAATCACCATACCCATACCCTAATCCAAGTAACAAATTAAATACTTTACAATCATTAACCAATTTCCCACACCTTTATTACGTAAAACACTTGTTATCATCTTTTAAAAAACGAAAGAAAAGACCAAACTTGTCTTCGTGCTTGTGCACATTTTCAAGGGGCACAACGGTCCCAACAAAAAAAGTGGAGTTTTGCCACGTGGCGGACGCAGGTGGGTTGACAAAGAGAGAAGAAAAAAGAGAAATTCAGAAAACACGATCGGGGTGGTTTGGGGAGAAGTCGTGTTCATATGCTTCCCTCCTTTTTCTGACAATACAGTTCTGCAGAATTCAGCAAGAAAAAAAACCCTCTTTTTTCTTCATCAAATTTATCTTTTTTTACTACCCTGCTTGTGAATTCCCCGTTTTGCCCCTTCCATCACCACCAGTCAGGTCTCTGTTTCATTCAGTTTTTCTCTCATTCTTCCAAAACCCAAATTTCTCTCTCTTTAGCAAACATAACATCTCACCAAAACAGATTACTGTGTTGTTGAGTTTCTGTTCTTTTTTTCTCTGTGTTGTTCTTTCCCTGTATAAACACACACACTCTCACATCTCTGTCTCTCTGCAACCGACAACCTCTGCTTCTCAATTCACATCACTTATGCTTCATTCTTATTAAGGTTTGTGTCCCTTCCCCTTCTTTTTTATTATTCGTTTTTTTATGCCTCCGAATCCGACCAGGAAGAAAAAACCAAATGAGAAAAAAATTAAGACAAAAGAAAAAAACCCCGTAATTTTCTCTGTCTTTATTTTATTATTATTTGTTGTTATTTTTTTATGCCTCCGTTCAATCCGGTTCGTGGTGTTTGTTTGTTTGTTTGTTTGTTTGTATGTTTATTTTTTTTCTTCTTTCTTTGCTGAAAATTGTTTCTATTTTTGTGACACGGTTGGTTCTGCAACCGTTTCTGTTTTCTGACCGAGTTATGGGAGATCCATGGTTGAAGAAATTTTGACTCTTGCTAATTGTGGTTTTAGATGTATGTGTTTTTATCATTGTGTCTTCGTTGGTCTTGAATGATAAAACGGTTAGAGTTAGACACGTGCGTTTTGATTTTTTTTTTCTTTCTTGTGTGTTTGTTTGGATAAGTTCCTTTTTGTTGGATCTGTTTGTGGGGGGTGTTGATTTTGTGGACCATATGTTTGATTTTGGTTGTTGCAGGGGTTTTTGTTCCTGAAAGAATTGAATATGCCGGGAATTGTTAGAAACGGGGTTCATCATGATGAAGGTGGGAGTAATGACATGAATGGGGACCATGATTCCACCTCTAAGGAACCCTTGAATCTGGTTAAGTCCCCGAGGGGTGGTTCCGTGAGTCCGCAAAGAGGCCAGGGTGATGATGGTGCTAATTTTGGGGGTGATGAGGTAGTTGAGCCCTCCATTGAACAGCTTTATGAGAATGTGTGTGACATGCAGAGTTCCGATCAGTCGCCATCAAGGCAAAGCTTTGGATCAGATGGCGACGAGTCTAGAATTGATTCAGAGTTGAGGCATCTAGTTGGAGGACGGATGAGGGAGGTGGAGATAATGGAGGAGGAAGTGGGGGAGGAGAAAGGGCTGCCAGAAGGGAGTTCAAGTAGTGAAATATCTTCTGCATTGGGTGGCTTGTCCAATGATAAGAAGTTGAATCAGGTGGATGAGATTCAGGAGGTTCAGCCTGCAGCTACAAGTTCTGGTTCCTCAGAAAAATCTATCAAAGCATCGATTTCAATGGTGGGACCTGATAATACTTCACCCAAATCGACTTCCAAGGGAAAAATTCCTCTTTCAAAAGCTCCCATTCCAAGAAATAATGGTAAGCCTTTGAGGAAACAGATTAGTGGGGCTACTACTGGCGTGAAGACTACTAAGAATTCTCCTATGGGTAAGTCAGTGTCACGAAACCGAGCTGAGAGTACGGCTGAGTCGGCATTAGAGAAACCTGAGCGGGCACCGGTATTGCTAAAGCAAGCAAGAGATCTGATTTCATCAGGAGATAATCCACATAAGGCTCTTGACTTGGCTCTTCAAGCAATGAAACTATTTGAGAAGTTTGGTAATGAGAAACCAAGTTTGGAGCTGGTTATGTGTTTACATGTTACAGCAGCGATATATTGCAGTTTGGGTCAATATGGTGAGGCAATTCCGATTCTTGAGCGCTCAATTGAGGTTCCTGTTATTGGGGAAAGCCAACAACACGCCCTTGCTAAATTTGCTGGTCACATGCAATTGGGAGACACCTATGCTATGCTGGGCCAGCTTGAGAATTCAACAATGTGCTACACCACTGGGTTAGAAGTTCAGAAGCAGATTTTGGGAGAGACAGACCCTAGGGTTGGTGAAACTTGCCGGTATGTGGCTGAAGCTAATGTTCAAGCTTTGCAATTTGATGAAGCAGAGAGGCTGTGTCAAATGGCTCTTGACATTCATATAGCAAATAATTCAGCTCCATCTCTTGAAGAGGCAGCTGATAGGAGGCTCATGGGCCTTATATGTGAGACAAAGGGAAATCATGAAACAGCTCTTGAGCATCTTGTTTTAGCAAGCATGGCAATGGTAAGTAACGACCAAGAAGCAGAAGTGGCATCTGTTGACTGCAGCATTGGAGACACATACTTATCCTTGTCTCGATATGATGAGGCTGTCTTTGCATATCAGAAAGCGCTAACAGTTTTCAAGACCAGCAAAGGAGAGAATCACCCAGCAGTGGGATTAGTCTTTGTACGTTTGGCGGACCTGTATAACAGGACAGGGAAGATAAGGGAATCGAAATCATATTGCGAGAGTGCACTTAAAATATATGAGAATCCAATGCCTGGAATTCCTCCGGAGGAGATTGCCAGTGGTCTTACGAATATCTCAACTATCTACGAGTCAATGAATGAGCTTGAACATGCACTCAAGTTACTGCAGAAAGCACTAGAGATATATAATGATACCCCTGGTCAGCAAAGCACAATAGCTGGAATTGAAGCTCAGATGGGAGTCATGTACTACATGTTGGGGAACTATTCCAAATCCTACAACACTTTGAAGAATGCTATTTCAAAGCTTCGTGCTATTGGAGAAAAGAAATCATCCTTCTTTGGTATTGCTCTTAATCAAATGGGACTCGCCTGTGTGCAGCGTTATGCCTTAAGTGAGGCTACAGAATTATTTGAAGAAGCAAAGAGTATTTTGGAACAAGAATATGGACCGTATCACCCAGAAACACTTGGGGTCTCTAGTAATCTTGCTGCCACGTATGATGCAATTGGCAGGTATCCACTTTTTTGTCTTCCTTTTTGGGTCATTTCCTTTTTCAAATTGCAGATATCTTTTCATTATTAGATCATATGCAGTATTTTTTCAATTTACTGTGGTATTATGAGAAGCAGGCTAATAATAGTAATAATAGTCTGCCTAATCCAGTCATGTCACCCGTATGAATATATTCCATTGATTCATGCAACTCATGTGAATATAATGATTGGCTTTCATTGTGGCATTCATGTTTAGGAGTTAGTTACTAGGTTTGAGACTGCACTTACTTTCCCTTTGGGTTTTTGTTTGTGAGAAAATCAGCTACTTGAAACAAAGTTACATCAAGAGAATGATAAGTCTGATTCACCTCCTGAAACTTTTGTAGCTATTGATCTGGAAGAAAAGCAATTACTGCTATTCATTTTAATCAATGACTGGGAAGATGGATGTTTAATAACAAGACATGGAATCTATTGCTTCTGTGTGATATTAATGCTATGTTTGGTTTGAGGAAATAAAGTGAAGGGAGAGAAAATTTTGAAATTTGAATTATAGAGATAATGGAAGGAAAGAAAATTTTCAATTTTCATTTCAAAGAGTCAACTTTTCACTCTCTTTTTCCTGCCATTTCTTCTCCATTCAAACAAATGAAAAAAGGCATCATTATCGGAATTTTCTATCATTTTCATTTTCTTTCTTCTCATCCAAATAAACTGGAAGAGTTTTTTTTTCTACTCATGGGGTTTGATCTTCTATTTCAGGCTGGACGATGCAATACAAATTCTGGAGTACGTTGTTAACACGAGGGAGGAAAAACTCGGGACCGCAAATCCTGAGGTGGATGATGAGAAGAGAAGGCTGGGTGAGTTGTTGAAGGAAGCAGGTAGAGTTCGGAGCAGAAAAACCAGGTCACTTGAGAACCTTCTTGATGGCAATGCTCACGCTGCAAACAACGTTGTCATCAGGGCATGATGAGGATGTCTGTCTGTCAATGACTCATGAAGGAAAATCGGTGTTTTGCAGGAACTCAAAAGTGGAGCAAGCTAAAATGTAGAAGAGATAAAAATGTCCGGACAGTATTAATTTATTGGGTACAATTGAATGATTGAAGAGTGTAATTTTTGTGCTTAATTATTGTTTATATGATATGATGTAAGTAATTATGGTGTATAGATACTCCCCTTTGTTTGTGTATACAAAATTTTTTCTCCTGGTTTCATACATCAAGAGGACCTTTTTTCTCCTTTTGTTTTGAGACTCTAAATTGCCGATATGAGTTGACAATTCCGTGTATGTTGTTTCTTAAATTGAACTCTGCTATTGGTTGAAATAAATAATTTAGATTCATTTTCACCAATGAGTTGTGTGCTTAATATATTGTTTCTTCAAAACTATAATTGGTTAGAAAATTCCAGATTAAAACATTATTTTCATATAGGTTAAATATCCCAATATTATATAATATAAGTACCATTTTTCCCATCATTTAGATTGATTGGTCAAACGGTAAAATTCATAGTTATTTGGTGTTCATCATGAATTAATTACCTTGAACGAAATTTATATCTGACTGCTAAAGAGTAGTTTAATGACTATATTGCTCGATAGTGAATACAAAATAAGGTCATTTTTATGGGGCTACTTTGTGAACTATGCAGCATGCAGGCATTGGTCGATCAGCTTTACAAGTGATTTTTCTTCCTCCTCGGTGCGTACGTCAACTTAAAAAATTAAAGTGATTGATATTTAGCACTTCTATAGTTACTTAAATAATTTTATTAGTTAGGAGTTATTCAATAATAAAATTTGAGAATGAAATTGATGATTTATTCTCAAATGTACCCCCCAAAAAAATATGTACAATGGTGCACGATACATTCATTGCATATGTAACTTTTCAAACCCTGCAGACGAATATCACACTTAATCGTGCAATTGTTATTGTCATGCTGCAATTCATACTTAAACACCTTATTGTATTTGAATAATTATACCATGTTTTATGCCCTTCAGAAGATCAACAAATGATACCTTAGTTGCTATATATATATATATATATATATATATCGACAAATTGTTGGCAGATATAATGGACCACTGCCAAACTGTTTCTCCTTGAGGTCACAGGAACGGCCTTCTCATCCTCTGCTTACAGAAAAAAAACACCCAAGTTAGCCTTTGCTTAGTGTTCTCAACCTTCCAATCTCTCAGAGGATTATTCAATAAATACAATTAAGTTTTACTTTTATAGTACGACTAAACTACAAAACTTGTAACACAAAGCGTATACAAATTGGCTGCTACGTACCTAGGGAGTCTTGAAAAAGTCGGTAAAAACAACTATTTCATCATCATTATTTTAATTTTTAAATTTGCGGTAGATTCGAGGCCAATGACTGGTTTTACTTCGATTCCTTTCTCGTCTTCATTATAAATTGTGATTTGTCACGACAGTATATGAACCACATAAAGTAAAGTAGTTGGTCATGTCAAAAACCTCCTTTTCCAGATTTTCACTAACTCCTCAGTTGAACTTGTCATAGATATCAAGTTTCTATTTTACAAAATCTGATTTTTTTTTTCTTGGTCCATTTCTAAAAGTTATCTTGTGGTTCATACATATTCGGCTGTAGAGAAAAGAAGATCTACAGCGCACTTGTTCAAATCCAACGCTATACTTTGTCAGTTTGTCTCGAGTAATTTTGGAAATTGAATATGTTGTATTTCTTTGCCTGTTGTTCATTTTTTTGTCTGTCTCTTGGTTAATCGGAAAACTGGAGTGTTTAGAGGAAAAACCCATGTCAGATAACAATTCTCCTCTTAGCCATATATGATTGGAAGTTTTCAAATAAAGAAAATAAATGCCTTTGTAGATGATAAGCTTGAGAGGGAAGATGAAATATAGTCATCACTTGGTCGAGCAATTGAAGGATCAGTAATTTCATTTATCATATTCTCTCATGACTATGCTTCTTTGCATTGGTGTTTAGAAGAACTTGTGACAATACTTTAATGCAGAGAGAAATATGGACATATTGTAATTTCTATTTTTCTACCTTGTAGATTCCACACATGTACCACAAGGCGTTCAATTTTACAAAATATAAGATCAGTGTGCAAATCTGGAGCATGCTTCGGATAAATCTGAAAATATATCCGGAATTGAGTCATCAATATTTCGGTAAGCTCTTTTTCCTACATAAATTTTAATATTTTTAAGCTGTTATATAGTTATACACATATATCACAACCAGAGATTGCTTAAATTGCAAAAAGATTCATATCTTCTACCAAGGCAGAAGGAGTCCTTTCTACGAAGCTATTCAAGAATAGATGGAACCCTTGATTTTAAAGATTAAAATATATTTTAAATCTAAGATAAATTAATAATTTTTGTTTTTTATTACTAATAAATTTTTTTCGTTGAATTTCTAATAAAATAATTTTTATTTTTGTCCTTAATATTTGGTTTTACTCCCTTAAATTAGTGATTTTTTTGTCTCTAATTTTTTTTACTGGTAGAAATTAATTACGGTATCAACTAATGAGCTGCCTTAGAATCATGTAATTTTTGTTATTTTGTATTAATTCTTTTGAAAATATATTAGTCTTTTTAAAAAATACTTGATAAGAACTAATAATAAATTAACAAAATTTACTAATTTACGATAAACTAAAACAAAATATGAAAGACTACAACAAGATTTTTGTTTTATTAGCTAATCAAAACAATTTTTTTATTATAAACTCAAAACAATTATATCTTTTTATTATTTTAATCATAAATAATTAGTTACTTTGTTGGTACTCCTTTCCGTTGAGCTCTGTGATGTGTGGTCACATCAACTTGAAACTTGGGATGTCTACTATTTGACGGAAAAAAAAAATAGGAAGTATGGAAAAGCAAGCTATACAAGCTTGAAAAGACGTCTCTTACAAAAGTTTAAATTTTATGATGTAGAAACTGTGTTATTATGATTTAGATCATAAAGAGTAAATAAGACCTATCTAGCTATCTAGATCTTACATGTTTCTTTCTTAAATCACATATATTAGAAAATAACAGCTCTTCATTGAAAGATGATGAAAATCATAATTGATTGAACTGAACGATAAATAAAACTTAAAGTAAATTTTAATTTTTTTTAATTTAAATATGTTATATCCTTTTACTAATATATGTAACATTTTTTTTTCAATATGATATTTTTTTATATTTTATAAATACTAATAACAAATATTTTTTTTATTGGTGAGTTTAAAGCATAAGTTTAGTTTCTTTATTTTGGACCCACTCTTATTCAATGATTGTTGGCTTAGAAAGGCTAAAAGATAAAGCTCTCATATCTATGAGGATAATTGGGTAGTATGCCTGATGGTTTACAAGAAACAGCTTGAGAGAAGTTCGTTGAGAGTCTAGCAAAGACCTTGAAAGTCACATTAGGTTGTGGGATCCTAATGACATTTATGAGGCATTTAAAATTTACAAGTTTAAAACTTAAGTATCCCATCTTTTGAATAACATTTGAGATTTTTTGTGAGAATTGTAGTTTTTGATGATGCTTAATTTTTTTCCTACATTGAAAGCAGGTTTGAGGCCACTAGAAGCATACGAATTCTCTTACCAACAATCAAAAGAAGAAAAAGTTAAGCCCTCGAGTATTTGCTTAGACGAGCAAACTACAATTTCTGAAAATTTTGGGGTAAGATATTATGATTGCTTCCATCAACTTGATATTTTTGTTGAAGGGCTTCAAATTTTGGTAACTGAACTAGATTTATTATTATTAGGGAAAGAGAAAGACTCCGAGTCTCTCTATATATTTTAAATAAAAATAAAATAACAGAAAAAAGAAAGGTTTAGAAGTTAAAAAAAGTAAGGAAAAGAAGTAACCAATTAAAAGGTAGTGGGGGAGGTTGTTAAAAAAAAACTGATGGAGGGTAAAACTGTTAAGAAAATACATACATCAAATGGAATAATTCTCATTATTAATAGTTATAGATTATTAATATTATTATTATTATTATTTTCTAAGATCCTTTCCAGAAAAAACTTATATTGAAATTGCCAGAGGGAAGAATAAAAATCCTTTGCTTGGATTGAAGGTAAATATATATATGTGCCTCAGTTATAATTATCTGCAAATTCAGGGAATACAAAACCAACTAATTTAGTTCATTTGATATCTTCATTTTGTTTCATTTTATTCTAATATCTGGTTAATTTAAAAGAGGTTGACCTCAGTAACTCCTATGAGTTAGAGGAGCAACCAAATTTATCAGAAGCCGCAAATAAGTAATGGTTCTCAAGGATTATTTTATGTGAACTAGTATGCATCCATCTATTTTCTCCGTGGACAAACTTGAGAAATTGGACCTATCGCGGGTCCCTTACCATACTCACAAGTAATTCCCATTTATGCAGCTTATATATCTCAACCTTGATTATTGCAAGAATCGTATGGAATTCTCACTGATATAAAAAAAATATGAAACAACTGAGATTACAATGGACAAAGGTCAAAGCATTTCCCTCATCATTTGGATATCAAAGCAAGCTTAAATCATCACTGCTTCTAGGAAGCAGCCACATTGAGAGGTTACCTTCATCCATCAAATCACGACTACTACATCTAGATGTAAGTTATTGCTGGTAGAATGCTTCAAACAATACTAAATGCCAGAATTTGTGACAGACTTCAGACTTAAAACACGTTATTGAATTTGAATAATTTTACAATGTTTTATGCCCTCCTGAAGTTTAACAAATGATACTTATTTTTCCCTTCTGCTACGGAAAAAAACACATTCTCTGCTTAGTGTTCTCAACCTTCCAAGCTCTCAAAGGATTATTTGTAAATACAATTAAATTTTACTTTTTTATTACGACTAAACTATAAAACTTCTAACAAAAAGCTTTTACAGAGTGGTTGCTATCTAAAGGTCCGTCATACACCTAGGGTTTTCACTCTAGAATCTAGACTCTCTCGCCCTTTTAAGGTAAAAAACAACTGTTCTCACCATGCTTATTTAAATTTGCGGTTCTTTCAATGAAATTCCTTCTTAAACTACTAAGGCCGGCAAACATGCATGCATGAACAACAGTTGAATTTTAACCCTAACACTAAAGCATCAGGCGGGTATGTAATAGTATTTAAGGCCAGTTTACTGTGATCTCCAACAATTATTCATTTTTGGCCAAAGAAAAAAGAAGTACGAAGGGCTTAATTTTAAAGGTTTTAATCTGTGGTTGCGACACCAGTTTTGTCTCCAGTTATTTTGTCTCTTGAATATGTTGTATTTCTTTGCCTCTTGTTCATTTGTTCGTGTGTTGTTTTTCTTTCTTTCTTGGTTAATTTTAAAACTGAAGGGTGTAGATGAAAAACCCATGTCAGACAATAATTCTCAAAGAAAATATGATGTTTTCATTTGTTTTAGGGGTGCAGACATTCGCCGTGGCATTCTTAGTCATATGATAGAAAGTTTTGAAAGGAACAAAATAAATGCATTTGTAGATGATAAACTTGAGAGAGGGAATGAAATATGGCCATCGCTTGTTCGA
Organism: Glycine soja; assembly: GCF_004193775.1. Taxonomy (NCBI): domain Eukaryota; kingdom Viridiplantae; phylum Streptophyta; class Magnoliopsida; order Fabales; family Fabaceae; genus Glycine; species Glycine soja. The sequence goes on along the minus strand of NC_041007.1, from coordinate 15,762,823 downwards.
GCAATTGAAGGATCATTCATTTCATTGATAATATTCTCACAGGACTATGCTTCGTCTAGCTGGTGTTTAGATGAACTTGTAACAATACTTGAATGCAGAGAGAAATATGGACAGATTGTAATCCCTGTTTACTATCATGTAAATCCCACACATGTACGACGTCAATTGGAGAGTTATGAAATTGCATTTGTTGATCATGATAAGGTTCGGATTTGGAGACGTGCTTTGAATAAATCTACTCATCTGTGCGGAGTTGAATCATCGAAATTTCGGTAACCTTTTTTTTCCCTTGTTCTATAGTTATATACACATATAATTTTTTATTTTTTTACATTTGAGGAGTATTTTTTGAAAAAAATTAATCATCTAAATAGGATTTTTTTTAAAATTATGAATATGGACAATCGTATTTTACAACAAGGTTTTGAATATAAAAGTTATGTTATAACACAACTTCTTTCTTTTTAATTTAAGTTATAAAATTCATTTTTTTAAACATGAATTTCTCAATTTTTATTTTTTAATTTTTGTTTGGATGAAGCAATGATTTCAAATCAGACTTCATTTTTTTAATTTTTTAAATGAAATCGTAATTCCAAAGTCGACTTCAACTTATTTTCTATGAAGTGGTGTTTTGATATAATAATTTTTTTTTATAAACATCACTTGAGTGTTTTTTAAAATTATAAACATAAAAAGAACATAATGTATGTTTTAGGTTAGGACTCAGCTAAAGTCATGAATTAAAACATAACTTCAATAAAATTAAATAAAAAAGTAAAAAAAAAATACAAAGTCATTTTTCAAAATACGAACTTCACATTTAAATTTGTGTTTTGAAAATATGACTTATCCATTTAAGTGGTTTTTTTTTTAAATTTATTCATTTTTGTAAATTTTTTGAAAAATTATTCCCGTAATGTAAGAAAGTCGCATATATCACAATCTGTATTTTTTATGACCCAAATAAAGTTTATTAGATTTGGATATTAGGGGTACCTTAACCTTTTTTACATGACAATCATATTAACATCCAACCTAAATACCTTAATACCTGTTTACTCGCCTTAACTCCTCCCCGCCCAACTAAAATGCGAAAAAGAGTTGCCGCATAAATCAGATGTTGCACAACCTGGTTGCTTAAATTGCACGAAAATGTAATACATTTGAATATATTTTAATACCCACTAAGAAGGAAGGAAGAAATTAAGGGAATTTTACATGATACATGTTGAACACCCTTGCTCCCCCAAACTTTCAAATGAATAAGTTAATATTAATGAAATTGACCTTAATTAACACTTCTATCTTGTGTGTGTTATATAGAAACGATGCCGAGTTGCTTAAAGAAATTGTCAATCTTGTGATGATGAAGCTGGGTAAACCCTTGGTCAACTCAAAAGGACTCATTGGGATCAAATCGAGATTATAATAGTGGATCACTAAGGTAATTTTTGAATTGTGAAAATTTATATAAATGATGTAGAGACAATGAAAAATAACTTCAAATATAGCATATAAATGATGTATTGTGTTTGATATAATAATTCTAAACTAAAAATAGATAAAATAACTTAACCATAAGTCTCAAACAAAATTATTATAGTTATATCTGAGTTTGTGAAATCATCATTTTTTAAGCATGGAAGCTAGGTAATGAAATATCCAAATGGGGTGTAAACATTGAACAAGACAAATAAAGCAGTGAAATAATTAAATAGGATAATTTCAGAAGTATTTCTTCAATTCTTTTCCATTTAACAATTTCAATATAACTTTTCAATTTATTTAACGAAAATTGGCGAAGAAAACGTAAAAAATTGGAAAAGTGAAAATCATTGAATTGTGTGATTTTTTTCATTTGGTAAGAAAATAAAGATAAACTACAATCTAAAATAAGTGATGCATAAAGATAAACTTCACAAATGGAGCTGAAGAGAGATCATAGCAAGCGTGCAGTTATGTTCCAGTGCTGAGCCTTGAGCTCCCTAATCTTGACTCCCATCAACATTCAGCTTCACAACATGGTAAGTAGGCGGAGTCCATGCAATACCAATTGTGTGATTTGTATAACGCCTTGCATTACTATATGCTAGACATACAAATTAAACGCCATAAATTCAATTTAGTCCATAAGATTGAAACAAACAATTTAATAGTCTTATGAATATAAATCAGAAAGATAAAATCATATTAATTAATACCCAAATAATAAAGTTTCATACACAAATCAAATAAATACAAACACTATGATTCCTTGGATCATGCCATCGCAACATTAAACGCAAATACTATGATTCCTGGGATTTTCACATGACAGAGGAGGTGTGACATGAGAAAAATGAAATATGATGAAGTCCCACATCAAATAAAGATAATATCAAAATAAATTATATAAGTTAAAAGTAATTTTCATTTAACAAATCAATTTTGTAGGGTTGAGGTAAACTCATGAACTATCCATTTTCTCACGCATTCATTCCTTTTTCTATTTGCATATATCTTTTAACCGCATATGCAGCTCTTTCAATTTATATTGGTATTATGAGAAGCAGGCTAATAATAAGTCATGTTATATATCAATAGTCTGCCTTATCGAGTCATGCCACTCGTATGAATATAATTCATTCAGTCATGTGAAAATATTATCAGAATTCTCAGATGAATTAATTGGTTTGAGGAGAAGTGCAAGCAACACCAACAAGTTGAGGTCATACATCATACTATCATAGAGTTCAAAATAGAGGAGAGGAGTGCAATAGAAAATCATTTTGATTTGATATATTGAATAAAAGATACAATGATGATAATGTGTAAGTGCTCTATTTATAGAGCTTATTTCTAATGAGCTAATACTACTCTTAATTAACAAATATAATGAGTGATTTTCATTGTACGTGGCATTTATGTGTTAGCTAGGTTTGAGACTGCATTTACTTTCCCGTTGGGCTTTTTGATTCACCTCCTGAAACTTTTGTAGCTATTGATCTGGAAGAAAGGCAATCACTTTATCACTTTATTCAATAGAAAATGAAAGAAAATAAAGTTTTTAAATTTTTATTTCTAAAAGTCAACATTTTTTCAGTTTCTTTTTCTGTCTTTTTTTTTTCTTCAACTAAACCAAAAAAAAAAAAAAAGCATCATTATCCATACTTTTTCTCATTTCTATTTTCTTCTCATCCAAATAAACCGTATGAGTTATTTTAGATTATCCACAATATGCATGGTTAGTTCTTTTCTCCCCAAATCCTCATGAGGTTTGACCTTGTATTTCAGGCTAGATGATGCAATTCAAATTCTAGAGTACGTTGTTAGCATGAGGGAGGAGAAGCTAGGGACAGAAAATCCTGAAGTGGATGATGAGAAGAGAAGTTTTCTTTATCGGCAAAGATTAGTTTGTTAGTTTTATTAAAATTGTCGGTTGGGGAGTTCAAACTCACCACTTTTATCTTTCTTTCTTCCTTTATCCTTTCTTAATCACTTAATCAATCTTATATATCTGATAACAAGAAAAGGTTAGCTGAATTGTTGAAGGAAGTAGGGAGAGTTGTGGAGCAGAAAAGCCGGGTCACTTGAGAACCTAGCTTCTTGATGGCAATATTCACGCTGTAAACAACGTTGTCATCAAGGCCTGATGACGATGTCTATCAATGATTCATGAAAGAAAATAAGTGCTTTGCAGGAACTCAAAGTGGAACAAGCTAAAATGTAGAAGAGATAAACCTCGGACACTATTAATTTATTGGGTACAATTGAATGATTGAAGAGTGTAATCTTTGAGTTAAATTATTATTTAAAAAGTTATATGGTTACAGGACTTTTTTTTCCTCCCTTTGTTGAGACTCTACATTGCCGATTAGTACAATGGTTGGCAATTCCGTATATCTTGTTTTCTGAAACTGATTTTTGATATTGGTTGAAATAAACAATTTTGATTCATTTTCTCCCCAAAGAGTTGTGTGCTTAACATATTATTTCTTCAAAACTATGTTTTAAGTCTTGAAGCAGGGAAATAATCAGTTAGAAAATTTCAAATTAAAGCATATTATTTTGGTAAAGGTTACACATCCCAATAATATATAATGATTATTGTTGGTTTTAATTAGAGGGAAAAAATGTAGAAGGAAAAATAATACAGAAGAAAACGAGTTTTAATTAGGAACAACCGACATTTTTTATTATTAAATAAACATCATATTTAAATACATTTAAATAACTAAATAAAAATCAAAACTGACTTGATAGCATCTAAGGCATGTTCAACAATACTCCTCCTTGTCTTGAAGGTTATAAACTTCTATCTTCTTTAGAATCTCAACCTGTTGATTTACATGGCCGAAAAATTATTGCTTTCTTCGCATGTGATTGAGCCTTGACATTTTCAACTTTTTGGTTCTTAACCAGAGACTTTAAACACTTCTCATTCTGCTCAATTCTTTCATCTTTCTCCCTCAAGTGTATCATCTTATTTGTATGCTCTTATGCAATTAATAGTTGCAATTTTTTCTTTAGTTGAACTACTTTGGGACTTAGGAGATGCTATTTTAGAATTTGTTGTTGGATCAAGTGGCCTCGGAATAATTAAGAAGGGGAGGTTGAATAATTATTCCTAAACCTTTACTAATTAAAAATTTACTCTTCTAAGGCTTTTACTATGTTGTTAAGTAAATGAAGAACATAAAAGGAACTTAACCAAGAGTAAAAGCGGGAATTAAATTGCACAGTGGAAATTAAAAGAGTAGGGAAGAATGAGACAAACACATAAGAGTTTTTATACTGGTTCGACAACAACCTGTGCCTACATTCAGTCCCCAAGCGACCTGCGGTTCTTGAGATTTCTTTTCAACCTTGTAAAAATCCTTTTACAAGCAAAGATCCACAAGGGATGTACCCTCCCTTGTTCTCTTTGAACAACCTAGTGAATGTACCCTCCACTAGAACTGATCCACAAGAGATGTACCCTCTCTTGTTCTCAGTCAACAACCCAAGAAGATGTACCCTCTACTTGTACCACAAAGGATGTACCCTCCAATGTATTAAGACAAAGTTCTCAAGCGGTTAAACCTTTGAAACTTTGTGAATGGGGATACAAAAGAATTCTTAGGCGGTTAGTCCTTTGAAATCTTTTGTATATGGGAAAGGGAAGAATCAAAAGAATTCTCAGACTGTGTCGTTTTGAATTCTTTGACAAGGGAGAAGGGAAACACAAAAGAATTCAAGCGATTAGTCCTTCGTTCTTTTGGAAAAGGGAGAAGAGAGATACAAAAAAAATTCAGGCGGTTAGTCCTTGGCGAATTCTTTTTGGCAATGGGAGAAGGGAATGAAAAAGATGAATAACACAAGTTTTGTTTTCAAGGTTTGGAAAACCAGAAAACTTTAGAAAGCTTTTGACAAAGGAAGAAGAAGAAGAAGTTCAAAGAGATTCAGAAATCAATTGGCAAAAGTTTGTTGTCTAAAGAATGAATGAATTATGCAAATCAAAGCTTTACTTTTATAGACTCTTCAAGTCTAGTCAAGAGACCATTAGAAGAGTTATAACCTTTAGAAAAACTTAAAAATCATTTGGAAAAGTTATGACTTTTAGAAAAACTTGAAAACTATTGGAAAAGTTACATCTTTTGATTTTTTTCAGAAACTATCACTGGTAATCGATTACCGAATCAGTGTAATCGATTACACAAAGCTTTGTTGTGAAAGGATGTGACTCTTCATAATTAAATTTGAATTCCAACGTTCAAACATACTGGTAATCGATTACCAAATCATTGTAATCGATTACAACATTTTGAAATCAATTGGAACGTTGTAAATTCAATTGAAAGCTTTTTGAAAAACATTTTGCTACTGGTAATCGATTACAATAATCTGGTAATCGATTACTAGAGAGTAAAAACTCTTTGGTAAAAGGTTTTTGAGAAAAATTCATGTGCTACTCAGTTTTTGAAAAAAGTTTTTAATACTTATCTTGATTGAGTCTTCTCTTGGTTCTTGAATCTTTAATCTTGAATCTTGATCTTGATTCTTGGAACTTGAATCTTGAAACTTGATTCTTGAAATCAAATTTCCTCTCGAACCTTGAGGTGTTCTTGATTCAATCTTGAACTTATTCTTTGATTCTTGAGATCATCATCTTTGTTATCATGAAGTGTTCTTGACTTTTGAGCTTTGCCTTTTGTCATCATCTTTGTTATCATCAAAACTCTTTGAATCAATCTTGATTCATCATGAAGCTTACTTCTACATTTGCTTGTTTATCTTTAGCTTTTATCTTTTTCGAGACAATGATATTCTATTTTATTGAAAAAACAATTTGTTCCTCTTCCAATGGATTTAAAGTAAAGTTTTTTCCTCTCATTTTTACTTTGAGAATATCCTTGTCTTCTCCATTTTTAATCAAACAAATTCTAAACTAGTTGTTTGAATATCCTTTGTTTTTGAATAACACCTTATAACCTTTTTCATTTAGTTGTTCAACACTCAATAAATTCTTATCAATTTCAGGAACATACAACATATCAAAAATGAGTTTTGTACCTCTATTGGTTGAGATTGCTATAGTTCCCTTTTCATTCACAGTGATGAACTTGTCATCTTCAACTTGAATCTTGAATGTGCTTATATTGATCAGTTCCTTGAATAAGTCCTTATTGTTTGTCATGTGGTTAGTACAACCACTGTTAATAAGCCAATTTTGACTTGATTCAATATTAGAGAAACATGTAGCAGCAAACAAGTACTCCTCCTCTAGATCAACACATTATCATCTTCACTGTGTGATTGATTCTTATTTTTGCAAATAACAACTTCATGCCCCATTTGATTACACTCATTGCACTTAGCATAAGGTATTTTCTAGCATTTGAATCATGTTCATCTCTCTCCTCACTTGGTGTATATCAAGTTTCTCTTCTACATAATGTGATTCATAGTCACGTAATTCTTCGCTTGGAACATTGGAGAACTATTAATTGGTTTGTATGTACCATCCCAATTTGCAGTATAGTTCATTCTTATTTGTCAATCAAAACGTGAAATTGAAGAACCAAAGAGACCATCAATAGATAATATGTATTTTTTTTTTTTTACTTTAGGTGACTTGTGTCCTAGGAGCTCACCAAAGTCAAGACATGCATCAAGACTCACGAAGCGTTTACAAAAGTACTTATTGTCCACCACCAGAGTAAGACATACTTCAAGGCTCACCTAACACTTACTAAAGTATTAAGAAATTGTCCACACACATACTTCCTCCATTTCTATTCAAAAGACACAATTACCCTATTGATCAAGATTAAGAAAAATAATTAATTTAGTTGATAATAATAAATTTGTCTTAAATTTATGACTTTTTTCAAAATTATTCTTGTAATTAATATATTTCTCTCTTCTAATTATTTGTCAATACATTATCTTTCTTCTTTAAATTAGGGGATTAAATCTGTCTGTGTGTGTGTTTTTTGGACATGTATATTTAAATTATATTATTATTTAAAATTTAAACATAAATGAAATATAATTTAGTTAATACTATATATTATTAATTTTGATCATTTGTAAAAAAATTATTAGTCAACTTTAAAAATGCTTTGTGATTTTAAAACAATAATAATTTTGTCATTTAAAAATAATTTATATTATATCCTTATATTATATTGTTTGTCATATTTGATGTCATTAAACATTAGACAAGATCAAAGCGTGTTATATTCTTCTTTTATCATGTTCTTATTGTGCTTTTATATCTTATCATATTCTCACCATCCAATGGACCATAAAGAATAGATGATTTCTATTGTCAACATTATTTTTTGTAAAAGAAAAGTCACGTACATAGTTAATTGAGATTGAAGGCTAAAATAGAATCTTTGTCCTTTGTTTGTATTTTATTTTCTTCAATTTATTTCCTTAAGTTTAAAAGTTTTACTTTGCTTCATAATATATTTTTATTAGATTAAGTTTATCATTTTATAAATTTATTATACTAACTTTGTCAACATAATAACACGTGATAAGTTATAAAAGAGATCACAAGTCAAAATTAACATCATTACTAAAATCAAAACTAACAAAATGACCAATTTAGCTAGATTAACAAGATAACTTTGTGACACCATTTTTTTTTTAATTTAGAGGACTAAACTAAATAAATAATTAGTAACAATAGTTCTATTTTACCCATGACGGAGTAAACCATCGGTACCTTCCAGCACTTTCCTTATAGGAATGATATATTTCAAAAGAATTAGAACATGGAAATATACTAAATTTTACATCTCTAAAATAAAGCCTCATTTTCTTTTATTTAATTAATATTTAAAGTTATTTTTTATGATATTTTAAATTTTAATCTGTATCACTTTTATCTAGATAAAAAAAATATTTATAATATACTAATGACTAAATTATAATGTTAATCCTTTATTTATAGTGTAGGATCTAGTTTGGTCTGTTAACTTTAAAAGGTTTCATTTTAATTTTTTATATGTTAAATTTGTGTTAATATTATCCTTTCAAAACATTTATTGTTTTTTACTTTGGAACATTATTTTGAATTTTTTTATTAATTCAAGAAGTGAAACTTATCTCAACTAAATTTACTTATATAAATATTATGAAACCCAAAAAAAATATAAATAACATGAAAATTGTATGAAAAATGTATCCCACAAACAATCAAAAATTTAAAAATTTTAATATCATATTTTTTAATTGTTCATGATACACAATTTTCACGTGATTTAAATCTTGTTTATGATTTTTTTTTTCAAACGGTTCCCATAGTTTCACCATCTCCGAGTATAATCTTGTACATGCATGATAGTCGGTCGTGAGATCCCAATGGCATTTGTGTCATTTAAAAATTATAACAAAACCTAATTAAGTATAACATCTTTTAATAAATTTTTTTTTTTTCGTGTGAGAATCGTGGTTTTTGATTATGTATATTTCTTTTAACATTTGTTAGAAGCAAACGAATTCACCTACCAACAATCAAGAAGAAAAAGTTAAGCCCTCACATATTTGCTAAGATGAGAGCAGACTACAGTTTTAGAAATTTCGGGGTAAGATAATTATGATTGCTTCCATCAACTTGATATTCTTGCTGAAGGGCTTCAAATTTTGGTAACTGAACTATTTTTATTTTTTTTTGTTTATGACATTACCCTCTCAAATCCTTGTTAGAGAATTTTTCTACAGAAAAACCTGTATTGAAATTGCCAGAGGGAAGAATAAAAAACCTTTGGCATGGATTGAAGGTCAAATATATGTGTCTTAGCTATAATTTTATGGGGAATACTAAATTAACTAATTTAGCTCATTGATATATTCATTTAATTACAAAATCTGATTAATTTAAAAGAGGTTGACCTCAGTGACTGAGTTAGAGGAGCTGCGAAATTTATCGTTAGTAAATGATTCTCAAGGGTTGTTCTATGTTGATTACTGTGCATCCATCTATTTTCTTTATGTACAAACTTGAGAAATTGGATCTTTCTAACTATAGGTCCCTTACCAAACTTGCAAGTTATTTCCATTTATGCAGCTTCAGTTATCTCAACCTTAATTATTGCTAGAATCTTACGGAATTCTCACTGTATCAAAAAATATGAAAGAACTGAGATTATAGTGGACGAAGGTCAAAGCATTTCCCTCATCATTTGAATATCAAAACAAGCTTAAATCACTACTTCTAGGGAGTCATCACAACGAGAGCTTACCTTCATCCATAAAATTTTTTATGCAACTGCTACACCTAGATGTAAGTTATTGCAGAAATCTTAAAACAATACTAAAGCTTTCCTCATTCCTTGAAACTCTAAATGCTAAAATTGCACTTCACTTGAGACTCTACGGGTATGGGAGATCCTAAATCGACTAATGATATATCCAAAATAAAGTAGATAAATAGAGGTATCTCTCATCTTATAAGTAATTTTTGTAAGGTTGAATTAGATATGTGAGTTTTATAAATCTCTTAGTATCATCTTCAATTTCTACAAATAAAAAGAAAACCGTTTACAAATTGGCGGCTACCTAAAGGTCCGTTTTACATCTAGAGTGCTTCACTCCATAGTCTGAACTCTGTCCCAGTTTTAAGGTAAAAAACAACCACTTTCACCATTATTATTTTAATTCTTAAAATTGCGGTAGTTTCAATGAAATGAAATGAAATTGCATTTGAAACTACATGGCATGAGCAACAAATGACTTTGAAGCCTGACACTCAAAGCATCACTTAATTAAGTATATATAATAATATTCGAGACCAATAACTGGTTGATCATCTCCTCTAATTATTCATTTTTGGCCAAAGAAAAAAAGAACTAGGCTTAATCTGAAACCTTTCTAATCCAGAAGAAGCTGGCATTCTATTGTCATATTCAAAGGTTTTAAATTGCAGTCGTGACTGCAGTTCTGTCTCTTGAATATGTTGTATTTCTTAGTCTCTTGTTCATGTGTTTGTGTGCTGTTTTTCTTTCTCTCTTGGTTAATTCAAAAACTGAAGAGTGCAGAGGAAAACCCCATGTCAGATACCAATTCTCCTCAAAGAAAGTATGATGTTTTTGTTAGCTTTAGGGATGAGGAAATCCGTCGTGGCATTGTTAGTCATATGATTGAAAGTTTTCAAAGGAAGAAAATAAATGGCTTTGTTGATGATAAACTTGAGAGGGGAGATGAAACATGGTCATCACTTGTTCGAGTTGAAGGATCATTCATTTCATTGATTATAATTCACTTGAATGCATTGAAAAATATGGACATATTGTAATTCCGGTTTACTATCATGTAAATCCCAAAGCTATACGACATCAATTGGGGAGTTACGAAATTGCATCTGCTGATCATGCTTTGAATAAATCTAATAATCTATGCGGAATTGAATCATCAAAATTTCGGTAACCTCTTTTCCCCTTCATAAATGCTCAATATTTTCTATTTGTTCTATAGTTACTCATATGCATATATCAACTTTATTACATTTCAGTAATGGTTTTAAATTTTTTTTTTTATCAAAATAGGTAAATTTAAAAAACAACTACAAATTTGGATAAGTTGTTTTTTAAAACAGTAAGTCATATTTTAAAACACAACTAAAATTAAAAATTTAAGTTGTGTTTTGAAACATGACTTGATTTTTTTAATTACAATTATAGAAGTTGTTTTTTCAAACATAATTTTCTAAAAAATATTTTTTTATGAAGTCATGATTTCAAACAATATTTTCATTTGTTTTTTTTTTAATGAAGTCATAATTCCAAAGGAGACTTCAACTTCTTTTTTTATGAAGTTGTGCTTCGATACACAACTTTACTTTTATTTATAAAATTCATTTTTATAAACATGACTTTGTTTTTTGTTTTAAAAATAAAACATAAAAAAGAAAATAAAGTTTTAATCCAGGACTTTAAGCTACATTCAGGAATTAAAAAAGACTTCAATAATGTTAAATTAAGAAAAATAAAGAATACAAAGTCGTGTTGCAGAACACTACTTCCACATTCAAAGTTGTGTTTTACAAATATGATTATCCATATATGTAATTTCTTTTTAAATTTATCCATTTTTTATTTTTTCAAAATATGCAGATTGCTTAATTTTTATCAGCCAAATAAAATTTATTAGATATTGATATAAAGGGTACCTTAACCCTTTTAATGACAATCATATCAACATGCACTTATATTCTAAATACCTTAATATATACCTGCTTACCCACCGTATAGTAGCGCCTCGCCCAACTAAAATGCCAAAGCGAGTTGCTGCATAAATCAGATGCTACACAAACTGGTTTGCTTAAATTGCACAAAATGTATCCTTTATATTTTAAATTGTTTTCAACATTATATATATACATATATATATATATATATATATATGTGTGTGTGTGTGTGTGTGTGTATATATATATAATTTTAATCAGCCAATGCAGCTATGCATGCTAGATAGAATTCTGAAGCCTGATGGGAGTTTGGACCAACCATGCTTTGTTGGTCCATTGAATTTAGTGGCTAAATTACAACCATGCAATACATTTGAACACATTTTAATTCCCACTAAGAAGGAAGGAAAAAATTGAGAGAATTTTCCATCATACATGAGGAACACCCCCGCTCGATCCCCCCAAACTTTCAAATAAATAAGTTAATATTAATGACATTGATCTAATTAACACTCTCTTTTGTTGTGTGTATTGTAGAAATGATGCTGAGTTGCTTAAAGAAATTGTTAATTTTGTGCTGATGAAGTTGGGTAAATCCTTGGGTTAACTGAAAAGGACTTGTTGGAATCAAATCGATATTCAAATCGTGAATTGCCAAGGTAATTTTTGAATTGTAAATCATAATTTGTATAAAAATGTAAGATTTAGAGAAGAAAAAAAAAACTTCAAATATATCATGTAAATGATATATTGTGTTCGATATAATAATTTAAAACTATAAATAGATAAAACAACTTAACCATAAGTTCCATAAAGCAAAATTATTATAGTTATATTTGAGTTTGTGAAATCACCGTTTTATAAGAAAGGAAACTAAATAATGAAACAAATGGGGTGTAAGCATGGAACGAGATAAAAAAAAATAGTGAAATAATCAAATTATAAGTATTCCTTTACTTCCTTTTCATTTAATAATTTAAATTTATATATGACTTTCAATTTATTTCATGAGAATTAATGAGAATTAGTGAAGGAAAAGTAAAAAAAAGAATGGAAATATGAAGAATGATTGAATCGTGTGATTTGTAACGCCTCACATTACTATGCTTGACATATAAATTAGATGCCATAAATTCAATTTATTTTTTTATCATAAAAAAATGCACCTTTGAAAGATATATAAGTCTTACAAATAAAAAATTATGCACGTCCAAAATAAATCTATTGAAATAGTCATACAAATATAAGTCTGAAAGATAAAATCTTATAAATTGAATACCCAAATAATAAAATTTATAAATGTGAATGTAGGAATACAAATGTCAAACGAGAATCAAATCAAACAAAATTGCTTACAAGGTTACTTCAACAAACATTTAAAGTTAAGCATTATTTCAAGATTAACTCAAAAATTAAACATTGTTTCAAGATTAATTCAAGGTCAAGCAAACAAGATCAAGAAAAACATAACGTCTCAAACAATCTCATTGGTTGATCAAGTTTTTGTCTCAAAACACATTGTTTCTAACATTCAAGGCTTTGGTAATCGATTACCAGATAGTGTAATCGATTACCAGAAGACAATTTTAAAAATCAACTTTTAAAAAGGGTTTTGAATTTGAATTTTGAATCATGTAATTGATTACTAGATGTTTGTAATCGATTATCAGCAACGACACTTCTGAAAATACTTTGAAAAGTCATGACCCTTCAAAATATAACTGTGTAATCGATTACCAGAAATCTGTAATCGATTACCAGTGAAGAATTTCAGAAAAAACTTTTTAAAAAGACACATCTCTTCAAACCATTGATTTCAAAAAGTAAGAGAGAGATATTTTAAGAGAACTTAATTGTCAAATACTCTCTCAACAACTCTTGGACAAACACTTGCAAATCTATTGAGAATTCATCTAGGAACTTCAAATTGTATTATCATTTCTAAAAGAGAGAAATTTCTCTAGGATATTCAATTTGTATCATCCACTCTAAAAGAGAGAAATCTTTCTGTTAATATCAGAAAGTCAGTTGTAATCAAGAGACTTAGATTGAGAGAATTGTAATCAAAAGACGGGTTGTCTCTTGGAGAATCTTGAACACAAGGGTGAGGATCCCAAGGTGTGTTCAAAGTCTGTAAAGGATTTACAGAGATAGTGAAAAATCTCAAGTGGGTTGCTTGAAGACTGGACGTAGACATAGAAAGTGGCTGAATCAGTATAAATCGAATTTGCATTTCTCTCTTTTCTTATCTTATTTATTTTATTACAATCAATTTTGTCTTACACGTTTAAAGAACATTATTAAATTGATTGTTATTTCTTCTTCTGAACTATCACTTAAAAATGGGTTAAAGTTTGTTAGTGGAAAATTTTGAAACTTAATTCACCCCTCTAAATTATTGAGGTCACTTGTCCAACAACAAATATATCAAATAAATGTTTGCAATAAAGCAGGGCATCTCTAACAAAAATTCCAAAACGTAGAAATAGAATTGAAATAAAGCTAATATTTGCACGTCTGTGACGTCACAATAATCGTTTATGTGCGGGAGAAAATCAGCTACTTGAAACAAAGACGCATCAAGAGAATGGTAAGTCTGATTCACCTCCTGAATCTTTTGTAGCTATTGATTTGGAACAAAAGCAATCACTGTTATTCACACTAATCAACGACGGGGAAGATGGATGTTTAATAACAAGACATGGAATCTAAAGATGTAGTCATTTGGTTGTAGATATTATGCTGTTGTTTTTTCTTTCGGTGGATGAACCATACGCTTGTTCTATGGGATTTTTTTTATGGAAAATATTACTTAGTTTTTGTCATAAATTTTTTTAAATCCACAACTTATTTTTTTTCTTCATCTTTACATCAAGTCAATCTTATATATTTTATTGTTATTCTATGATAATCTTTTGTTTTCGTGTGGGTGATGGAATTGTACTAAGGGGTGGAACGGCACGAGTCTGGTCTTGCTCCCTTTGGATGCTACGTATTTGATCACTCTTTGCACAACTTGTGCCCTTTATATGATTCATTTGGATGTTTAAAAAAAAAGACGTGGAATATGTTGCTTCTTTGTGACATTTAATGCATGAATGGTTTAGAGGAAATAAAAGAAAGTAAAGGAAGAGAAAATTTGAGAGAAAATGGATGGATTTTTTTTTCAATTTTTATTTCTAAAAGATAACTTTTCTCGCTCTCTTTTTCTGTCATTTTTTCTCCTATATATTAAACTTATAAATGCATCATTATCCATGTCAAAAGAATATTTTTAGATTATCCATGATATGGGTAGTTCTTTCTCCTAATGGGATTTGATCTTCTATTTCAGATTGGATGATGCAATTCAAATTCTGGCGTACGTTGGTAGCATGAGGGGGAAAAGCTTTGAACAGCGCGCAAATCCTGAGCTGGATCATGAGAAGGTTGGGTGTAAGTTGTTGAATGATTGAAATGTTAGTATATATATATAATTGATGGGGTAAGATGAAATTATTGAAGAGTGTAATTTTTATGCTAAACTATTTTTTAAAAGCTATATTATTGTTTATATGAAGTGATGTAAGTAATTATGGTGTATACAACATTTCCCCCCTCGTTTCTTATATCAAGAGTTTTTGTCTCCCTTTGTTTTGAGACTCTACATTGCCATTATATGAGCACAATTGCTTACAATTACTTATATGTTATTTCTTAAATTTAACTTTGATAGGGAATGAAATAAATAAATAATTTGTAGTCTCACAAAAAATGTTCACAAAACTCTATTATAATAAAAACTAAATTGGATTTACCTCCCGAGTGGAGGGTTTTAGGTCGACTTAAACGTGTTTTAAATTTGCAATCTTAAACCAATTTATATTATTGTATATTAAGTCTATTTTTTAATGTCTTTTTTTACCTTAGTTCATCACTAAATGTACTAATTAGGAGTGTAAGTGATTCAAATTATGTTAAATTTAATCTAATTTTCAATCCACCTTAATTAAATTTAATTGAATTCATTTGGGTTGAGTTAGATTTATCTTTTATTTTTTAGCAACTCAACCCAATTCAATCCAGCTTTAAATGGTTATTATTTGTCATTTCTTAATTTTTACAAGACAGTAGTTATTATTTGTTGCTTCAATATTTTATTGGGTTGGGTTGAGTTGGATTTATCTTTTAATTTTATTTTTTATCATTTCTTAATTTTTATAAGGTAGTAGTTATTATTTGTTGCCTCAATATTTTAGGACTCATAATTAGTATTTAATAAAATCATTAAAATTGATTTACAACTTACAATTATTAGTATGGCATGCTAATGAATGAAGGTGAGAATATAAGTTTAAATTACTCAATCTTACATGCAAATGCAATACACAAATAATTAGATAAATATTATTTTTATTATATTTATTATGTTGGCAAATTGGGTTAGGTTTATTCGTATTCAAAATTCATGAGCCCATTATTCAACCCAATTTTATTTGGGTATATTAAAAAAATTCTACTCAACCCAAATTACAGAACCTAACTCACAAAAAATAGTTAGATTTGATCGATTGGTGGGTTAGATACAACCCACTTACACCCTAAGGCAAATTTACCAGAGGGGGGTTAGTTTTACAAACTAATTTTTCATCTGGGTCTGTTTGCAAAGTATTTCCATGGGGGGTCACTTTTTAAATGCATATCGTCATGGATGCTGGCGAAACATGTATAGGAACGACGTGTGGCATCCATTTCGCCATTGGCATTTGCGGAATGGGTTTGAATTTCGCCAGTCAACCTGGCGACACACAGGGGCAGCAGGCTAGGCCTCAGGTGGCAGGGAGTAGGCGCAATTTTCAGGTGGCAAGTGCAGGCATGTATCGTCAGCCTAGTCAGCGAAACAGGTTGCATGTGGGTGTCGTCATTCCCACTAGCGAAACACCCTGTGCTAGGGTTATTTAGCGCCTCATTTTGGTGTTGCTAGGTGCTGAAAATTCTTGTGAGTTCCCTCCCCCGCTTTGCCTCTTGTTGCTTGTTTCGCCAAAGCTGATTGCGAAATCTTCAAAAATATTTTTGAGCTTCCTCCTTAGGCTGTTGGAGTTCATTCTCGTGTTGGTTAAATACTTGTATGAGTTATTTAATTTTTTTATTATAGACATGTATATATATTTATTATGTATGATAGCTGATTCATATTTGCCATGCAAGTTGTATATGTACATGAAATAATGAAAGTGGTAATGGTTGTTAATATATTTATAGAGAAAGTGTTGGTGTTGCTCTTACGCATTTTATAGTGATGGTGCTGCTCTTATCCATTCAAAATTATTACTTCAAATAAATAATATCATACGAGAGATTGACAAACGTAGTGGAAAGGCTCAGAAATTTTATAGACTGTACTTAGAAAATTTTGAGAGCTCAAGAATTTCCAAATGCACACGAAAGGATGACTGCTGTTCAAATGCAATAGTTGGAAAATTTTGAAAGGAAATAAACCCTAAATTGAAAGCTCAGAAATTCCAAATGGATCATGAAATGAATGGGTATTTAAAGGAAGGCTATTTCGCCAATGGAATTTGCGAAATATGCACAGCTTGTTTCGCCAAAGGCTCCTGCGAAATGCATGCAAAGCCTATTCCGCAGTCCTTTCTGCGAAAAAACAACCCTAGCCTGCTCTGACCCTCTGCACCTTCTACTCTGACCAGCCTTATGCACCTAAATCACCAGTCAAAGTGGCGAAACCACTGTGCCAGCTATTTCGCCATTTGTCCTGGCAGGACAAGCACCCCAGGCGTATATCGCCATTTAGCTTGACGATATACATTCATATTACGTCAAAAAGTGACCCTCTAAGGAAATACTTTGCAAATGGACCCAGATGAGAAATTAATTTGTAAAACTAACCCCCTCTGGTAAATTTGCCTACACCCTAATACTAATATTATTATCCCCAAATTTGACAATTAGAAAGATAAGATTCATGGGAGTAAGAAATTTTTCATAATTTAGATAATATTAATTAAGTTAACAATAGTTAATTAAGTCAAGTTTAAATATTCTTAGCATAAAATAAAATAAAATAAGAAATAATACATTTTTAAATGCTCTAGTCGTGGGTCATCTTTCACACCATCATCTGGAAGTGACCTATCACCTATGACATGAACAATTAAAAAAAAAATAGAAACTTGATTTCCCTTTCTTTTATTGAAATGAAAAAGATTTTTAACCCACCGCACGTTTTCATTTTCATTTTTAAAATATACTTAACATAAAATAGAAGTCATATATTATATATGTTCTTCTAGACTATAACATATCTATCTAAAACTAGAATTCTCATCATCGTTTGTTTGACTCAAATACAAATGACCTGGCATTTGACTTAAGCACGTACAGAAATGCACTGAGATCTAGTAATGATAATTCTTAAAATACATTATTTTTGGAATCTCAAAAGTAGATGCTATTTATTTAGGATATAAAAGCACACACATCACAACTTTTTAGTAAGAACTTGATAAGCTGGTAGTGAGTGGTGCCAAGTTTGAGTTGTCCATTACTAATGGGTACAGAGAGGAATGGAAATGGGTTCAGTGATGTGAGACTCATACTTCCAAAGCTTGAATTCTCCTATCACAAAATCATAGTAACCCCCCAACAGGGCTATGTTCTTGTTCCTTATTCCCTTTTCAACATATGGATATGTCTTCAGGTTCACTAGTGAGTTATTCACTGACTCCTGCATGTACAAGTCACCATGTTTAATTAGATTCACTATTATTAATTATTAAAAAGTTTAGAACAGTCTAAACTTATCATTACTCATAATTAATATTTAAAGCATGGTAGCTGCATGGAAATTAATTAAAAATATAACAGCAGCTGAGCAAACCTTTTCACAGAATTTGCATTGTTCTTTGAAATCATAGCCTTCGTATTCTTTCAGGACCTTGAGTTTGGCAGGCAAACCAATTTTCACCCAATCATCTATGAAGTCACTGCACAGTTCAATTGAACCATATAAAAGGGTTTAATCCTACATTTATTATATATATTTTTTTTTACTCTTGTTTGCCAAACAAGGAGCTATAATATATAGTAAAGCTAGCTATATATATTATTATTGTTATATAAAAATTAATCCTTACAAGGGAGAAGAACCATCCTCTGGATGACTCATAAGCCTTTGGATTCCACCACAGCGACTATGTCCAATGACCAGGATGTTTGGCACCTGTTAAATTATTATTTGGTTTGTCTTATATATTTACCTCTCACAGAATATTCCTTTATGTATTAAAAATCAAAATGAAAGAAAAGAAAATAAAGTAATTGGTCCTTGGAAAAACTACGGTAACTTTATGAATACAAACTAACCATCACCTTAAAAGTTAGACAAAAAAACAAGAGAAAAATCATCACCTTAAGAGCCGTGATAGCATACTCAATGGCTGCACCAACTCCACTGTACCTTAGCTGTAGAATTGATGAAGAAAAGAATTTCAACAAAAACTTGAGGAAACGCATATAAAGTAAAATGGTAAGAGAAACGTTAATAATACATATTTGAATATTTTTTAACACGTTTTCTTTTATTAAATAAATCTTGAATCTTACTAAATATGTGGGTCCATTCATAAATTAATAGAAGTATTGAACTTATATATGAATTTGGAAATAAAAAAACGTGATAAGAAAAAGTGTTTGCGTGATGTTAATTCATCATATCCAAATAATAATCCATGGTGTGGATGAAGCATTTATGTGAAGGAGAGAACTAACCTGATTAAATGGAGGGACCATGTTAGCAATGTTGCGTACCATGAAAGCTTCTCCAGGTTGGAAGTTGAGGATAGTAGTGGCACTCACTCGAGAGTCAGAACAAGAAAACACCAGATACTACATATTGTTAAAAAGTAATTGAAAACAGATCAAAATTAGAAGACCCAAAGTGGTGAAAAACCATAATAAGACTTTAAGCTCCCATATGTTTGCATTGAAAAAAGACGAAAAATAAGTGAAATAAGCAATAAAATGAAGTAAAATTCACAATTTTACACTTTATTATAATTTAAAAATTTTATTTATATCATTTCACTCTATCAAACACTCTTAAGTAATTATTCATCACCTTGGGGCTTTGGCCATTAGCAAGTTGGCTGTACAGATCCGAGTTCTTGCTGCCAGATATAAGAAAAAGAAGCATGCATGAATCTAATTAAATTGCAAAGTATATCGTAATAAAAAATGTCAGAATCAAAGAGAGAAATTATTAATAGAGAAGCATAATAATGAAGAGTTAATATGTAAGTTAAAGTATACTCGAAATTGTTGATCTTGAAGTGAGTAAATCCGTCTACGATTCTTTGCACAGCAGGCTCATATGGACGCGGGCCACATCCCTGCAACTCAGCTATAAGCTCCTCAACTTTTGCAGCCGCCACGGCATCAAATTCCTCCTTGTCTCTGAAACCACCAAGTGTATTAAGCTAGCTACACTATTAGTAATTAGTATTCTCTTGTTCATAAATATTATAAGATTTTTTTAAACTAATTCCCATCCCTTAATAAGGTGACTTATTTTAGTTTATAACATTAAATGTATTAATAATTTTTATTAATTTTCAAAATCATTCTTAAAATTATTGAGACTATAAGTTTTCTCTTTCCTTTTATAATTACTCTCAATTTATCTTTTTAATTCATAATAGTTATAGTAAAGTAATTAAGGATATTTTGATAAAAAAAAAATAATTTGAAAAATTCTTATAAAAAATTTAAGAAAATATTTTTATATTTAAAAACGAAGAGAGTAATATATTATTAATGTGAAATATGCATCAATATTACCAATAAGTAATTAAAAAAGAAACCTCTCAACCAAATTTGGAAAATGTCTTCAAGGATACTTTGGGTCCTTGTTAAAAAGTCTTCAAGGACGTTGATTGTTTTTTCTGTTCCCCACTTATCTTTGGGGCAAAATTTTGTTTAAACTACTACTTTGGAGTTAAATGCAAACATCACTTTTAATGATAATTTAAAACTATGATTTACCATGTTGTAGGAGACAATGTAAAAGATAAATATCTAATTTGTTTTTAAAAATATTGTATTAAGTATATTTTTAACTTAATTGTACATTTGTTGCTTTTAGTCATTTTATTTTAATTGTGTATATTTTTAATTTTTCATGTTTTCTAAAGCAAACTAAGATCTATTTTTTATTTTTTAAAATTAAAAAATTAAATAATTATTTTGCCAGAATCTCTTATATTATTATTTTATGTTTTTTTTAAAATTAAATTGATTAATTATTTTAAATCTTCTACTCAAAACTCATTAACTAAAACAATAAATTTTATAATAAATCTCAAATTTTATTCTTTTTTTCTTATTTCTCATGTTCATAAGTGGAAATAGACCTGACTAATTCGTAATTCGATTGAGATATAAGTAAAATTTGATAAAAAAATTATTTATTTTAAAAATTAAAAGTAATGTCACCCGAACAATTCAGTCTTGATTTTAATTCATTAATCATCTGTGTGTTTAATTACTTGCTTAATTTTCTCCTCTTTAAACCTGCATTTCACATCCTACAATATTCTTCGAACTTTATTAAATTTTAACCATTTTTTTATTCCTAAACTTAATTTTAAAAGTATTCCATGTCTCAAATCCATCGCAAACCCCTCAACAATGAATGCACTAAATTTACTTAATTTTAAAAATAAAGAGACGTAATTAACTTTAAAACAATTAAAGATATCAAAATTACAAATACTCCAAATTCAGAGGCCAAAAAAACAGTTAAAAGAAAACTTTCTTATATGATATATTTTCACATTTAGATTCATGTTAGAATTTATGAATAATTTATATGCACCATTAAATTATTTGAGGGGTTAGGCGGCAAGTAGGCAACAGTGTTACGGAAAAAAGTGATTTTCATGTGTTTGAAGTTATATATAGAACATAGAAGTAATTAATTAACCTGAGAAGCTTCTTCAGCTCTTCAATGGCCAGCTCAGATGACTTTGCCATAGTTATCTCTTCTGATCTGCAAATTCCAAAACTGTAACTAAATAGAAGAAACAACTATTTTCATAATAATTTAATGCATTTGTGCAGGCCTAATCATAATATTGGTCAACTGTAAATATAAAGTTAATTCAATGGTTGAAAGAGTTAAGGAGAATGGTGGAGGAAGAAGTTGTGAACTCAAATTCTTCTAATTTACATTTTTAACAAAAATTAATAAATTAATATTTATAGATAAAAAAAATTTAATACCGGCCAACTTAATATTCTAGTATTCCAGCATGAAATATCTTGCATTCAGTGCTTGGAGAAAGAAGGGAAAGTAGCATGATATGATATGTAGGATTAGGCGTTAAGTACTATACCTTATGAAGCGAGAAAATGGTTTTGCTCAGATAAGATAAATAGAACTAAGAATTAAATTGCTTGAGAGATTTTCTGAGGGAGCTAATAGGAGAGCATGAAACTAGCAAAGTTTCTTCTGCATTTGGCAGCACCAGAGTCTCCTATTTATAGGCTAACACTCAATATGGTGATGGGTTTCTTACGTTGTTCTTTTTTTATTTTAACACCTCCCTTTATTTTATTAAAATCGTTTTTCTTTTCTCAAGTGATTTGACATTTTTAGTGAAATATAGAAAAGCATAAACATAAGCGATGTCAAACAAATATTTTTCAAATAACATATTGACACACACCGTCCATGAAACAATATTGAATGATAATAAAAGGACACACCGTCCATGAAACAATATTGAATGATAATAAAAGGCTGAAGCAAGCGTGACTTCAAGTTGAGATTGAGATTAACAGTAACAGTATCATTTTTATTTCAATGTTAAAAAGAGTTATCTTTACTATATAATTATACATCACTTCATAAAAATAAACTATATAATTATACATAGTAATTAAGATGTGAAAAAGTTATTTAAAAATCACATATCTATGTGCAGTGTTGCAATATTAATTATGTATATAAAACCAAATCTGCAGATATGCACATATACATCAAATGTTAAGCGTTTGTACTTATATACTACTTAATATACTATTGGTACGTGGCTAGTGTTGTGATAATGCGAAGTGGTAATTAATGAAATTTGATGGAGCATAATGGGTTGCTCTTGGCTGATTTTTTGTGGTTAATTATCACTGCAGTAGTATATATTTTGATGGGTAAACGTGGGATTCCTACTTTCTGGTTATTGAATATTTAGGTGGGGGAGCATCATCTAAATATTAGGTAATCATATAGGTTGGGGATATTTATTTATGATTGTATCTTCCATGTAATTTGGAGTGGTATTTTTTGTACCATTTCCTTTTAATGAAAACTTGTTTGATGATAAAAAAATAATAATTATATAAGTCATATAGTTACACTAAAAGCTTTGAAAGAGACGACGTTGGAAATTTGGAGGCTACTAAATCACTAAAGTAAACAAAATTACTAAAAAGATAAAGTTATACATATGTATATCTATATAAGTTGAGTTTTATAATTTTTCGGGGGACAAAGGCCCTACGAACAAAGAGTATGATGCTTACTCCCGTATTCAACCTTGAAAGGATATTAGCTTAGTAGTTGATAGTTGGTTATGATTGTTAGTAGTTAGTTAGTTCTGCAATTAACTTCTACTTATGATTGTTAATAGTTAGTTAAGATTGTAATGGACTTCTTCTATGTATAAAAGTTTTACTAATAACCAAACAAGAAAGTCGCACCAATTCATGTTTGGAAAAAGAGCAGAAACAAGACTTTGGAAAACAGCTTTTGATGAATTGTGGTTATTAGTAGAGCTTTTATGATTAGATGGAAGAAGCTAGTTATCTTATAACTACTAACAACCACAAACAACTATCAACTACTAACATAGCTAATAGATGTTTCAACCATCATGTTGATCTCCACGGAAAGGATTTCTAATTATTCCTTGAATGCAAAGAAAAATTACTATACGTCTGTATACAGAATAGTCTTCCACATAAAATGTGTTTTGCGTGCATTTTAATCCCGTTTGTATTGTCAGAATGTTATACACGTAAGGTGTACGTGTCATCACATGGATGATGGTTTTGAGGAAAATAATGAGTGAGTAAAAAAAAAAAACAACGAAAGAACCTTACTCCCTCCATCCCAGGATGATTGTCGTCCTAGCTAGATTATTTTAGATAGAAAAAAAAATAGATAAAAGAATATAATAATTTTATAAAATTAACATTATATAATTATTAATTGATTTATATAGGTTTGTTGTTCACCATTAATATTAATATTATAAAAAATATAAGTGAAAAAAGATAATTTATATTATATTGAAAAGTTAAAATAATAATTATTTTAAGATAATTTTTCTTTTTTACATGACAATTATAATGGAAAGAAGAGAATATATAGATCAAATTTCTTGTGAAATAAAGTGCATTTTGTTATTGTTAGAACAGTATCTAACAATAAAATAAGAATGAAAAATTAAAGTTATTTATTATTAGATCTTATCATTAATAGTTTAAATTTTAAAACCTAGGTAATGTAAGTTTCTTTGAAAAGTCGCATGATATTAGTTGTAGATTTTTCATGTAGAAATTAATTTTCTCAAAAACTTAAAATAACAAAAAATAAATTAAAAACTCATAATAAAATTCGATCCTTCTTCATATATCTTAATCATATTTAAGTTTTTTCTTTAAAATTAATTTCCGAAATAATACATATATTAGTGATATACAATGACTATATTTAGGTAATTAAATTTACATTTATTGAATAACAAATTGGTAATATATTGATTAATTTTTAAATCAATAAATTTTCAAATATCAACATTGTTAATTTATATAGATTTAATTTTCTGTATTATATTGAATTTTTTTCTATAAAAAGATTTTTGTTTTTTTAATTATCATGATTAGGATTTTTGGTTTCCGGATAGAATCCCGAGATATTTTTATTATCATTAATCCAAAACTTAGGCACACTTCTTCTTTCCAAAAATGTAATCTATAAAAAGTTTTGATTATATATATTAAGTGCTTGCATGTCTTTAGAGGTAAAAGAACATCAGCAAATATTAACACATCTATATTCATGTTCAAACAGTTGTTGGTTTGATACAGAAGAATAGGATGACGAGAGATATATACACAAAGACATTCATAATATAGTGCCAAAAACCTAACCCACGTTTGAAACGTTTTATTTGCCAAGCAGAGTCATGTTTAACTGTAGTGAACATTCGTCCTCAATTATATATATTTGAGGGATGATTAATGTAACGAAGATTTTTGTCAATTATTTTTAGAAATGAAAATGATTATGTTACCAAATGAAAAATGTTTTATAAAGACTCGACGACACCTAAGAAGAGGGAAAAAAAAAGAGAGAGATAAAAATATAGGTATTATAATTAAAAGTTTTGATTTAATAACTAGGAAGATAGATAAAAAAAGATGAGACCATGAGAGATATTGATTGAGTATTTAAAATAAGTAGATTTTTTAATATCTATCATTGCTCAATGACAAGAGTCGCTCCTAATTAAAATGGATGAGATGAAAAAGTATCCTAAAAATTAAATAGTTGAAAGACTTTTTTGGATGAGATTAGATACGTATACTATAAATTATTGTTTTTCTTTCAAAACAATGAGATGTTGATAAATGGATAGATATTATCCATAGCATCAATTAGGACTATAAAATTTGAGAAATGAATTAATCTATCTCAATTGTTTATGTTTATATTTTCCCTCTTTATAAGTCTTTAATCATAGTTTTTAGAATTTTTCAATATCTTAGATTTAGCATCCCAAAATTTACACATAACTAAAAAAATAAAAATAAAAGATTAGTCAACCTTTACCCGAGTAATTTCAACGTATATCAGCTAATAATTTGTCTGTTTTAGCAAATCCCACCGAATACTCACGGAACATACTTTCCACCTAAAAAAGATGTTAAACGTTCTTCTATTATGTTCTTGTTGAGTTTTGACAAGTGATCGTACAATGCATGAAAAATTCTTGGTCGTCCAAGCTAATCAAACTAATTGTCAATTATTGTAAACAAGCACGAGGTGTTCTTACCAGCTCAGGTTTCAGAAGAATTCAAACTTTGTAATTGAATCTCGAACTTGACGAGGTGTCGATATTACATTATAGTAATATTAGATTTTGATTCTTATAATTAATAATATTATTATAGAATTTTCACTATATAAAAAGACTGAATTACAAGACCAATTTTTTATTTTAAAAAATTATACAGTATGAAACGGAATTCGCAAATCATGAAAGAATGATGTGGAGTAATGATAGAACACACACGGCTTAGACTTTAGAAAATAGAATATATCGTACTTCTATATACAATAATCAGCGACAATTAGCATGTGTTTTTTTTAAGCAATTAACATGTACTAGACATGCATACTTGTTCCAAAATTTGTAAAACACTTTTATAAAAGCGTAAACTTATTTTATTTTTGAAAAAACCTGACCTGACTTGAATCTAGCTAGGTTAGGTCATAAACACACATCAAGGGGTTTAACATATTCTCACCCTTATGAGAGGAGAAATTCTTTAATTAATGAGATTAATGCATTATTATTTAATCACATATTATTATTTATGATAATTATATTTATTTTTACAAAAAATATTTTAAAAGTTCATATCAACAGTAATTTTATATTATATAACATTATAAAATTACTTTATACATTTAGAACATCACCATCGAACTCTTAAGTTATTTTGTTTACTTTTGTTAAAATGATGATAAAATAAGTCATGTAAAAAATTTAATTTTTAAATAATTAAATACGACTAACGTGCAAATGAATAACTAAATTTTTAACGAATAACGTTAAGTGTTAATATTTTTTTTTATCAGTAGTCAAACCCTGAATAGTTTTAATATGCAGTTCATTTTTTATAAGTTGAGCCTAAAGAGATCCAAAATAAATATAATTAAGTGATCGAAAGGTTTTACTAATTAAATAGAGTTAGATTATATCGATATTTTGCTATCTTTGTATTATTTTTATTTCCCAAGAATTATATGATGGCACATATAGAACTGTCATTCATTAGATGTAATGTAAGATTTGTAATGTATAGAGCCATCAATGAAAAATCTGAAATGTATATGTTATAAAAGAAAAGTCATATAATCTAAACTTCATTCGGTTAAATCTTTCGACTACGTAATTCTATTTCTTTTCAGCCAACCTATCAGTGTATGTCTGTATATTTTTTTTTTTTGATAAAAGGGAAATGTATGTCTGTATATATTTATCTCTTCTCACGTGATTTTATTTTATGAAAAAAAAAGTTACATAAAAGTAATTATTTTTTATATATATTCTTAGCACTACATTTATTCTATTAAATTTATATAGCATGTAAATATAAAAAAATTATTAACATTAGATTAAATTTAGAATATTAAATAATATATAATTAAAATTTCAACTTTTTTAAAATATACATGTTGATAGGGATGCCATAAACAGCCATAAGAGTCGGTGAGATGCATTGCTACTAACACCTAATCGAAACAAATCATAGGCAAATACGACAATATTTTTAAATCCCTTACCCGTAGCCAAATTCCCAGCTAGGTTTAAGTGGACCTCCATTTATGGCACCTAAAAGAGTTTTTTTTTTTTTTTATCTAGCTAGTGTGTGTAAGTGTAATTAGCTATAAAAGAGATTTTTAATGTATTTAATTATTTTTATAATTAATTTTAAAACAAGCTTTATACTTGATTACCTTAAATAGAAAGTAAAATCTTAAGATACATTTCAATTGTATTGTTAATACATTTATCCTTTAATTAATTTATTTTATCTATTCAAAAATTAAATAAAAAATTATCTCATATAATATTTAAAAAGAATCAATGAGTGGATAGATCAATTGACACAAGATGATTGTTCCAACTTAAATAGTTATACTGAGTTTTTTAAAGATAAATTAATAATAATCCTACCAAATTCAAGTAGACTTGTCTCTATTGAGAATACTTGTAAATTGTGATCTCTAAAAAAAGAGATTATATTAAAAAATCACTATTTAAAAATAGTAAGTATTTATAAAATTATGGTGTTTCTTTTATTAACGAAATTAGCATAAATAAAATTCAATTTATATTATTAACAAAATATACAAAAATAAATGAAATGAAATTATTATTCATTTTTTTTATTAAAACTTTCATCATTTTGTACTTACGTTATGCTAATATTATGCACATAAATAAAAGTTGAGTATTGTTATTGAAAAAATTAAATTAAATAAATATTATTTCTATTAGGATTTATAAGGATAATTTTATAATTAAATATAAATAAATAAATAAATAATATTATATAAGGTGTTATTTTTCTATTTAATATATGCATATGTGTGAGAGAGAAGGTTTTTCTATTTTTTAAAGTATTATATTTATCATTTTAAGAAAAAAATAACCATAAAAAAAAGAAATCAAGCAATAAATGAAAAAAATGTAATTCGTCAATTTTAGTAGAGTAACTTTAATATTGTATATAAATCATCTAAAATAAATGCAATCTAGGTATTTCGATGGAAATAATTTTATTTTTAATCTATCAATAATTTTTTTTAAAAAAAGTTACAATAGTCATTATTAATAGAGAAAAAGGGTTATAGTCTGATATTGGAAAAAAATCTACACAATTATTCAATCACAATGTATAATATATGATAAATTTGTTAATTTTTAAAATAATTATCTTAAAATAATTTAAAAAATAATATGTAATTGAAAAATAATATAAAATCGTGTTATACTGTTGTTATTGGATAGACATTAAACTCTTATTAATAATAAGGTTGACTTGTTTTGATGCATTGTTGAAGGCATGGTTTAATGTCGAGATAGAAGGGAACACAACTTAGTGATAAATATAAGTGATGTTCTAGGGAACTAAGTGATATTTTTTCTTAAAATAAATTACATGGACCCTCACGAGATTTGCTTTTATTATACGGGATATTCTTTCATTTTTCTTTACATTATTTTAAGTCCTATATATAAGAGGATCGGTGTAACAGATGGGGTTGATGTAACCAAAATCTAAAAATTAATGAGTTTTTAGGTTAAAAAATGGAAGCTATACGAGGGCAAAACTCAGGCGATTTGTGTAACTTACTTTGTTTTTTTTTTTTTTAATTACCAAAAAATATAGTGTTCTTCTTTGATACCATTCGGCTTTTGCTTTGGACACCAACCCAATTACTCGTACATCCAACAATTTAGATGAAGTGACAAAATTGTCCTTTGTCTTTTTTTTAAAAGCGTTTCCAATTTTCTTTTTTCCCCACCACTACAATACTCATCTTCTCCCTTTGTGTCTGTTCTCCATCGTGCCTTTGCCTCCACCGTTTGTGCAGCCATCGCACCACCGCCGTCTGTGATGTCGTTGTGCTGCCATCATAATCATCTTGTCATTGTCCGTCGTCGTCGTAAATGACTTTACTCCTTCTTTTTCTACGCATTCAGAGTGGGGGGATTGGAGATCCGTATAAGGCATATGGATTGACAATTAGTATGCTTTATATGGATTACCAATCAATATATTTACTTTAATTTATTTTTTCAAATTGAGTTAAAAATTAATTTTATAATTATTTTAAAATTTTAAATAAAATAATATTTTTGTTTAAAAATTGTTTTGGAATAAGTAATATTGTTGTAAATTTTTTGTGTGATATTAATTAATTAATTATATTTACTTTTTGTAGTTGATTTTTATTAAGAACTTAAGTAATTTATTTATTTTAAAACAAATGTGTGTATGTGTGTGTGCGTGTATATATATATATATATATATATATATATATATATATATATATATATATATATATTATTGTGATTTAATTATTTTTAAAAAGTATTAATAAATTACAATTTGTTATTTTAATTACATTGTAATTTTTAATTAAGAAGTTAAGTAATTTTGTTATATTTGATATTTTAAAAAGTATTTTATAAATTTGTTAGATATGATAAATTTCAAATGTTTATTAATATATATTTGACAATTTAGTATTAAATATTTATATGGAACTATAAAGAAAAATCATTAGTAAAAAAATTAAAGTTATTGTGATAGTAATTTGTTGAAAAATGAAATAGTTATTTGTTAGAAATAAAAACCAAAATGTAGTTTTATTTTGGTCATTACTTTAAATTTTTATTAGAATTAGTGTTGTCAACTCTATATATTTGGAAAAAAAATCTATATGGATTTATCAATATATTAAAGTAATAAAAAAGTTAATGAATTTTTTTTAAAAAAAATATGAATTATTAAATTGGGATTGATTGAAGTATTGTTTGAACACTTACATAAATTATTGTGACTCTTTTAATGTGCAAATTATGGTTAAAACCAGAGATTTGGGTCGAACTTTAGGAAAGGTTATTGGAAGAGCCCTAGGAAGAGAAGTCAGTTGTGATGCAGATGATGCCCCCAGCAGCGAAGGCCCACAACATCCACACGTAGACAACGAGAAACTGAACATGTTGTTGAGGATGTTCATGATATGGATCACATAGATGATGAGGTCCATGAACAGCTTGAAGAAGCAATTGGTGATGATGTGGCGACTGATGCCGAGGGTTTTCCAAGCGAACCCCATGACACATTAGTGTTGTAAGATTATGTTTATCATGCGGCCACAAATGTTTGGAATGAAGAGGTATTTATAATTTTAAATAAATTTTATTTTCATAAGTAATTGTTATTTTTGTTGAAATGATTTAAATTATCATTTTCAGGAACATCCTAAGCTAAAATTATCCTCCCATGGAAAAAAAGGTTGAGAAATTTGGTAGACCGGCTCCAGAGATCGAAGGCTTAGTGGCTGCCACAGGATTAAGTCCTTTAATCACATGTTCGTTGGACACTGGTGATCGGGGACTTATGTCTACTTTCATGGAGAGGTGGCATAAGAAAATCAGTAGTTTCCATCCGTCGGTAGGAGAGGTGACTATCACCTTGGATGATGTGGCGTCGTTGTTGCATTTTCCCATTACAGACGCGTTCCATACTTTTGAGCCTCTTCATGTGGATGATGTCATCTTGCTCTTAGTCAAATTTCTTGAAGTAAGTGCTGAAAAGGTAAGAGCTGAGACAGTACAATGTCATGGGGCATATGTTCGTACAATTCCATGGGGCATATGTTTGACTATCCTGGCTACGAGACGTATATCGGAGCAAATATGATGCAACACAGTGGACTTTAGCAGCTCAAGCGTATTTGTTACATCTTCTTGGTTGCACACTCTTTGCTAACAAGAGTGCCACACACGTTCATGTGGTATTCTTGACGCATTTTGTGACCTAACACAGAGTGAAAGCTACGCATAAGGAGCTGCTGCACTAGTGCATATGTATGACAATCTAAATGATGCGTCAAAGAGCACGGCCAGACAGCTTGCAGGATATATCACACTTTTACATGTAATTTGAAATTTTATTAAAATTAATTTTTAGTTGTTTACTCTATATTGAAAATTGTGTTGAATTTATTTGTTTTTAAAATATGTATAATGTTGGATCTACGAACACTTTCCTTTTATTGGTTTTGTTGTTGCTGTTGAAGATTATGATGAGAGGAAACCACGTGCCTACCATTGGAAGTCTGGGAAGACATTACTAGTATCGACGTATCGTGGGCGTTTGGATAGATTGACGTCTGATATTGTATGTTGGATTCCGTATGGTGACCATCGTGCATTCAGAGAGTTTGAGGTTATCTCTTTATTTTTCAGACATATCATATGTTGTCTGTTTATTGTCATACACCGACCGAAGATGGATGTACGACAGTTTGGGTATGTGCAGACCATTCCTCCACACCATGCTGCTCCTTCTCTATGTATAGAAGACATTGATGATAGATGGATTCAGTTTTCTGGATACATTGCACCGGTGGGTCAGATATGTGTAACGCCTAACCAGTGTTCACCAAACTACATGGATTGGTTCTACTTGATATCTCATCCCTACATGAGTCCGGCATAGTCTGGGGATCCTCCTAGACATTCGTCCGTGTAGCACGATGACACATTTTTTGAATCAAATGTTGTTCAGCATCCAGTGGCAGCAATGGCTATGAATAAAGCACCTGAAGATGCACATGTTGATTTAGAGCAGCCTCGACATGTAGTGGTAAAATATATTTTCAAATGTGATTGTTACTCAATTTATGTGAACATTCATTAACCCATAACATTTTTTTGTTTTTGTTTTTTATAATGTCCTAGGAGGTTTGCCAAGTAATAGCTGAAAGGTTGGAAAGATTGTTCAACCTAAGGATAATGATTGAAGGAACAGAAGTATACATTGTCACTGAAGAATGCCTAAGGATCGCAAGAGGTGTCACTATGCAAAGAAATGTCTACGTTCGATCGAGACGAAGACGACGTATGGAAGACACATGAAGAGTTTTTTTATTTACCTAGTTTTATATAATTTATGGTTTTATATGATTGAACAATGTTATTTGTTTAAGTTCTATTTGAATTTAAAATTAATGACCAATTTACATTCTTATGTTTATCCTTTAATAACCCTAATTAGTGAAACCAACTTAATTATTTAAGTAACATTAAACACTGATTAGTGGATTCAATGTGACATAAAGACACTAAGTAAGTAAATGTGACAATTTAGTAAAATACATAATTATATCAACATCGAAGAAAACATGCGTATATTATCATATTACATGACAAACGCACAAGAAATGTTCAATCTTCACCTAAATCAACAAATTATGTGTTCAACCTTAACAAATTTGTATACCGTTGCATTCTAATAATATATGGTGTAGGCCACTGTTTTGCCTAATGATGACAATGTGTAGACCATAACACTATTGGTAATAACGGACAACGGTCTCTTGGAAATACATGTTACATAAGAACATACACATTGAAAATACCATGGGGCAAATTTTTTTACAATAATTAAACAAAGAGGATGATCATGCATTTACCTGAACAAAATGATTGTCATACACATGACTGATACATATCACGCGATGCATGTTCAGCTCTATTGGCAAGTGTACCAATTTTCTCAAGTAGTAAATAAAATGGTAAATCGGAGTATCGTGTCCACAGGGAATTTGTTATACTTAGATGCCGCACATTCAGTTTGTAAACATTTCAATTGCAGTAAAATAAAGTAGAGGAACTCATTCATGTTTTAAATTCTTGAATTAGTTTTTCTAAACTTAAAAACGCATGACAAGACAAATGCAAAACTGTATAATAGAACAAATATCAAGATGAAAATGTCGAGTAGTATTCTACGGAACTTTCTCTTGACGTAACTAAATAAGTTTTTCTCTATTTAATATTACTCTAATGTTCTTGCACCGTTAAATTACTCTAACCGTAATTCCTCACATGAAAGAGTCTAACTCTCCTAGTTTCATTCTTGATTTCTCAACAAATTCATTCTAAGCGAGCTGCACTACGCAAAAGATGCAATATTTACTAGATTATTGCATATTATTCCTAGAAATGCAGACTTCTAGCTGCTCTACCAAGTTCTAAGGACTTTAAGCATTTTCCAATACTCAAAACCTAACAAAACATATAAATGGGTGATCAAGCCATAAATATGTAAAATAAAAACAGATAGAAGCAGAGAACACTAGTAATAACATTAAATAGATAGATAGAAGTTTTACATCAAGAGTGCTCAGTAGAAAAACTCTCCAATAGTAAAGTGTTTAGCCCTCCATTAGCAAGGAGGGCTTAATACAAGGGTGAAAATGATGTAGGAATGAAAAGAAATGGTAAAGATGTGAAGAAAAATGTCTTTTCTTCAGCCTTGGTGCCTTCTTCCTTCTTTCCCACGTTGCTTCCCTTTTTGCCTTCCTCCCTTTCTCAGTGTTTGAAAGACTTTTGGGCTTCTTAGCTTACAAAGGCACGCTCAGCAAGCATGTCTCACTGAGCGAGAATTAGTGGTTGTGCACTAAGCAGGCTTGGACGCTCTAAGCATGAGAAAAGACAACATTCTCGCTGGGCGGGCGGGCTGCACGCTAAGTGCGTTGCTCTCTAACTTAACATTCTCTAGGGTTTTGTATTCACTTAGCGAGCTGACTTCCTCGCTAAGCAGATGAGCCTCGCTTAGCCAATCTGGCTCGCTGAGCGAGCCCTTCTGCAGCATTTCAAAATCTTCTTTTCTTTAGCCTAAAAATCCAATTAAGTTCAACATTAGTCAACAAAATGGAGTTTCCACTGTATAAATTCACACAAGAATAAATTATTTACAAATCTTGCAAAAGAAACCATAAATTAGAGATACATTTCTACTTTTTCTCCTATTTTTAATGAATTTAATACTTATGAATAACAATTAACAATGCACAAAAGAATCTGTTGGTGGTTGAATTCTAAGAGGAAAAAATGTCATGCTTTGTTGTAGTGAAGGAGAAATAAGAATCACATTATACCTTGATGCAATGACACATCTCATGTCAGTTATATTCATCCATTTGTCCATGGTAATATGCCTGTAACAGTCAACAAATTGAATTTATTTAAAGAAAAATTAATCAAACATAACGTAACAATAAAGTTATATACCATGGATAATCCATCAACAAGTAAGACTGCTTTAATTCCTCAAATCGGTCTATGCCACCAACCAAGTTCATATACTCATCAGACCATTTTGTAAGTTCTTTAAGCAAATGGTTGTGCATCAATGACCATGAATCTTCACCCATAATAGGGCAGCAATTGCAGGATATCCACAGCTACCACTAGCTTTGACATCAACAATGTTTACAATGGAATCATGAATGCATAAATGAAATTGATCTAACATCGGCATGATCATTCTTTTAATTGGTTGCTCAAATGATGATGCACTACATTTGACAGAAGAATTACTATTCTGCACAGAATGTAATGCATCAACATACTCCTAATAGAATGAATCACGCTTTGTAGATCTTTGTTGCTTGGTCATCGGTATCTTCTGAGCACCTTTTGTTTTCACCTTTTCTGGAGAAGCACACATAGAGTTTAGATCAGGATAAGCAATTTCCTAGAGTTTACTCTTCAAAGTAACTTTGCCATAAATATCAAGCTCTTCAAATTACTTGGATATGGTTCCCATCTCTTCGGTTACGCTAACTTGGGGTTCAAATAACCCTTGGTCTGAAAAACTTAGCCTCCGCCAAAACATATGGATTGTCTTAAGTGGTATGGTACCGACAACATATTTGGATAACTCACATGCACATAGAAGACCGTGAATAGTTTTTATCACACATCCACAACGAGAAGGATTTTTGTCAGCATAATATACACGTTTAAACTCAGCAAAAATCTGATTTAAAACATACCTTTATACCATGTCAAGTAGTCTCTTGTATAAGGTAACTTTAAAAACATGTCCAACCACATGTGTACTTGTCTCAAAAGATGCCTTAATTTTAGTGAGTTGCAGTGTGATCATGTTGTTCATGGCTTCTTAAACACTACATAGGTCTCCAAGGCTATTTTATAGTAGTCTCTTTAAGGCCCAATGATTAGACTCAACCCTGCATATGAAATACACAACCAAGAGAAGAAATACATTTTTTTAATCCATTCAATCGTAAAACCTGAAAACTGCATAAATTTAAAAATTTCATACTTGTTAGTTGTTGTGTTTCCTAAATGCATCACCTTATTTGTTCAGGCTCTAACAAATCTTTCTTTGTGAGGAATCACCCATGTTTGGTTGACATAGTCAACAAACATTGGCCATGATAAGCAAGCAATTTCAAACTTCTTAAGACACTCATCAAACTATTACTCAGAAGGACAATCCACCAAACTCCCCTAGGCTTCCATTACATAATCTCATGCATTTTTTTTACCAACAAGGGTTTTACACTTTGCCTTCACATTCTTATCAATGTGAAACCGACACAACAAATTCGTAGCCTCAAAGAATACAATTTTCATTATATTCAACAATGCTAGATCTCTATCGGTAACAATAACTCTAGGGAGTGCATCATGTCTAAGGAAAAGATCTTGAAACCTTTGTAGAACCCAAACAACATTATTCAGACATTCTCGCTCCAAATAGGCAAAAGCAACAAAGAATGACATCCCTGTTGGTGTCACACCAATAATATTAAGTAATGACAACCTGTACCTGTTTGTTTTGTAGGTATTGTCTATCAAAAATATCAAATTACAAGCATTGGTTAATTTGACTGCATCATGATGACTCCAAAATATGTCATGCACAACAACTTTATCATTTAATCTATGCCAATGAATATACCCATCCCGTTCAAAAAGCTTCATTAGTTGTTGCATTTCAGTATTACTACCTCTTGTGAAAGAACAGTAAGCATTTATTGCATTGTATATTTGCTTGATTGTTGTATAACTATTGACATTGTGTTCCTTCAATGTTAGAAGAATATTTCTTGGTTTTACCATTGACTTTGTCATATCAACAACAATGATCTTCTCATCCTTAATCAGTCGACCAACATATGGATCTCCCACTAAAGACTTCGCCAATTCATGATAATGACTCCCACAAATTAAATTCATCATCCATCATTCGCCTCCCACAACTGGTTTTTGCACGCAGCTTAAAGAGACACTCACATTTTCTACTGTCAGTACATGTTCTTACCAAATCCTTCTTCTTGGCCCTATACTGACCACTCCTTTCACAATCAAGTAAAACAAATGAAGTCCTTCCTCTAATACCATTATTTGTGTCTGACCCCATAATCACTGCCACAAATCCAATTTCATAAGCAACGAATCGAGCCCATTGTAAAATATCATCACGGGTAACAAACACCTACAGTGCAATCCATACAAGTTTAGTCTTCAACGAACATTCATTTAATTACTTTAATAACAATAAATCATATTAATACTTGAGAAGTATTAAACGCATAAGAATAATCAACATGTTCTTCATTCACACCACCTTCATCTTCATTTTGGTCATTCATATAAACTTTTTCAGACATTACACTATCATACATCCAGTGATCTTCGTCCATCTTAATAAAACATTCAAAAATTTCAATGACAAATAAAAAAAAACCTCTAACCACACCATAATTACAATGTTATATATTTTTTGCATTTTTACTACATTTATTAATATAATACATTAAAATAAATTAAAAATGAAAAAAATAAATTTGTATAAATTTTTTAACCCTAAATATCACTTTCTTATTATACAAACTATAACTATCAAATGAATATTTTGATTATATCTATTTAAAAGTTTTGTAATTATCAATTGTAATTTTTTCTAATTATACAATTAAATAAATTTTAAAAAAACATATAAATTAAAAACAAAACAAAGGATTGTTAATCCATATGCTTCTTACGGATTGGTAATCCGTATGATGCTTACAAATTGTCAATCCATATGCTTTTTACGAATTACTAATTCGTATGAAACATATAGATTCTCAATCTGAAAGTTAAATTAAATTTATAAATTATCAATCCGTAAATTTAATTTAACTTACGGATTACCAATTCGAATGTATTACATAAAAAAAATGAACACCTTACCTCTGCCGTTAATGACTAAATCAGTCACCGCCACGACCACCACTTGCCAACCAACCACCAAAGAGGACATAAGAACGAATGATAAACTATCATGGACAACTTCTCATGGAACGAACAGAACGAATGACAGTGAAGGAAAAACGAAAACAACCTTGGACGAAAAATGAAGAAGGAAAGCATTACTTATAACACAGGGGTATAGTGGCCATTTTCAAATTTTTGCTGGGTGTACTAGCAAATCTGCTGGTGCTTGAAGCAAAACCCGAAGAATCCTAAGGCTCAATGTTGGGCATTGCTTTGTGCACAAAACACAATTGCTGGTACACCCAGCAGAATAGCATAATTCCAATTTTTCCCTTTAGTACAATTGATACGGATGGGCCAATCTGTAAGCCTCATATAGATTGGGCCAATCCGTAAGTGGCTCATGCAGGAATTAAACTTGTGACTTTTGCAATATTAGCACGATACTCTAACCAGCTGAGCTAATAGGTCAATTATGTTATAAAATAATTAATGTCTCTATATATAATACTAAAATTTCTAATGTATATTTAATGCACATGTAAATTTAGATAATAAATTTTGTGACAATTAATTTTGATCTAATAATATTTTTTTTACATATATAAATTTTAAATAAAAATCATAGGTTTCATAAAAATTTATATATGTAAACAAATTAATTATTAGATCAAAATTAATTGTCACAAAATTTATTATCTAAATTTATATGTGCATTAAATATATATTAGAAATTTTTGTGTTATATATAGTGACATTAATTATTCTATAACATAATTGACCTATCAACTCAGTTAGTTAGAGCATCGTACTAATAACTTGAAAGTCACAGGTTCAATTCTCACATGTGCCACTAATTTTAAATTAATTCGTAAAACATATTTTTAAAAAATTTTAAAAAAATCGTTTGGATCATTTATAGATTGACCATTCTGTAGGTCTTGTACGAATTGGCCAACAATTTCTACTATTGTGTTGGCCCATTTAGTCATTTTTTTCCTAATCACACTCCCTTTTCTTGTCTTTTTTTTTAAAAAAAAGAAAACATTGTTATTTTATTCCTAAAATCAACTCTTCAAATACTCTTACTCTCTAGTTGTAACATATTTTTTGTAATGTGTGATTAACATGATTTATCATAATTATAAGAAGTATTAATTTAAATCATGAAATTTAATTAATTGAATTTATACAATTCTCTATGAGAATTTGAAAAATTAATTCAATTGAAGCTTATGTTATGTTCAACAACATATTTCAGTTATCTTTTGTTTTTTCTTAATAGCTGAAAAACTCATTCAGTTGTTTGGTAAATAATTTTTTTAAGTAATTTTTAATGTTTTCTGAAGAATTACTTGAAGTAACATTTTTAAAACGCTAGCTTCTACATTTTAGCTTTTTATATTTTTTTCATTTTTATCCTTAATATATTTATCAAATTTCTTGCTTATCCTTTTTAAATAAATCACAATTTTATACTTTTATTATTTTTCATTCATTTTATACTTTTTAAGCTACTTCAACAAATAATTTTATCAAACACTTATAATTTAATAAGTTACACTTTTAGCTTTCAACTTTTAGTTAGTTTTCTAAGATTTTGTGTAACTACAT
The DNA here is from genome assembly GCF_004193775.1 of Glycine soja. Taxonomy (NCBI): domain Eukaryota; kingdom Viridiplantae; phylum Streptophyta; class Magnoliopsida; order Fabales; family Fabaceae; genus Glycine; species Glycine soja. The sequence goes on along the minus strand of NC_041007.1, from coordinate 15,723,877 downwards.
AGGCTATATTTGATAAGACATTTGGGTTAATTTTTAACTTTTTTTACTAGCTAGAAAACTCATTTGATTGTTTGATAAACAAGTTTTTTTTAATAATTTCTCAATAACTTTTAGTGATTTTTAAAACGTTACTTTAAATAATATTTTTTAAAATACTAGCTTTTAGCTTTTTGTATTTTCTTCCACTTTTATCCCCTATATATTTATTCATTTTCATATTATCTTTTTTTTAAAACAAATCATGATTTTATGATTTTTCTATCATTTTATATTTTTCAATAACTAGTTTTATCAAACACTTTCAATTTAATAAGTTAGTTTTCCAACTTCAAACTTCAAGCTTTCAAGCTTCCTATGCCTATGTTTGACAAAACTTGTTGAAAAGCTAGCTGGAAGCTGAGAAACTAGCTTATTGAATTAGAAGTGTTCAGGAAAACTAGTTGTTGAAATAGTTGAAAAGTGTAAAATGATAAAAAAAAATAATATCATAATTTATTTTAAAAAGGTAACAAGGAAAATGAATAAATATATTGAGGATAAAAGTGGAAGAAATTATAAAAAGGAAAAAACAAGAACCTAGCCTTTTAAAAAATACTACTTGAAATAGCCTTTCATAAAACATTAGAAATTACTAAAAAAAGCTTGTTTATCGAACGACCAATTGAGTTTTTCAGCTAATAAGAAAACTAAAAACTAATTGAAATGTCTTATCAAACATAAACAATTATCATTTTTTAACTATTATATTTACATCCCTCTTTTAGAGTGTGAATGTGAGATTTGACGGGAGTGTCTCAAATGTTTTTACATGTTTAAAGGAGTATTGATATAGGTTATGTTCAGCAAGATATTTAAGTTAGTTACTAGTTTTTTTAATTTGTTAAAAAATTCATTTGGTTGTTCGGTAAGTATATTTTTTTTAATAACTTGTAGCATTTTTTGAAATGCTAGTTTTTAGTTTTTTTTTTTATATTTTCTTCTACTTTTATCCTTGACAAATTTATTCATTCTTCTTGTTATCTTTTTTTTTATAAATAAATCATATTTTTATTATTTTTTCATTTTACATTTTTTACCTACTTTAATAACTAATTTTATCAAACACTTATTATTTAATACTAATTTTTCAGCTTTTAATTAAGATATTTCATCAATCACTTTTGAAAAGTTTCTTATTTTAGTCTCTCACTTTTTAATTAGGACATTTTATCATCTACTTTAAAAAATCAACAATTTTAGTCTTAGTGGTTAATTTCAAACTTGATTTATATACATTGGCTAACAATTATTAGTTTATTATACACATGGCAAATATTTTTTTTAATTTTTTTAATTGCCAACAAGTTTAATTTATTAAAAAAAAAACATAATCAACAAGTTTGAAGTTGACCAAGAACCATTATAAAACTCACTAAAATTAATATTAAACTGGTATAAAGAATCGGAGTTGAATTAGTCTTTTCTATTTTTTTAGTTTAATTTTTTAATTAATTTAAAATATTTTTTAAATAAATAAAAATAGATTCTTAAATATTATTTCATATAAGTATTAATTATTATTAATTTTTTCTTAGGAAACATTTAGTTATTTAATTGTGATAAAATTACACATATAAGTAAATCGATTAGTTATGTCAGATTGTTATCTAACAGAATTATCACTTAAAACCAGAAAAAAAACTTATTTTATTTTTAAAAAATCAAATTAAAGCAAATTTTCTTATGACTATAAAATTAATACTTTTTAAATTTTTATCATATTTTACCCAAAGAATTTCAATCCCAGTAGGGGTATATATAGTGACGCAAAAAGTGAGGGGTATACTAAACACGATTTATTTTGTCTTTTTTCTTTATCACAGCTGCAATCAACAAGACTTAGAATGCGATGAGCAAAAATAGACCTCAATTCCGAATTCAGAGATAGCACGCACCAGGAGAAGCCATGGCTACTCAATCCCCTTCACCTCAGAACCTAGGTTTCACTTTCTTCTCTCTTTTCTTTCACTGAATTATATTTTCTTTTTACATGCCACTTTAGTAGTTAATACTATTACCTATTATCTGCGAATAATTATTTAATTGACGCTCACACACACTCTTCACTTTGCACAATTTGGAAATCAATCCATAAGCCTCTCTAGGAATCAAATTAGCCTAATCTCTGTACTCGTCATTTTGAAAGATAATTGGTCGATGAATTAAATTAAGTCACACCAAAAAAATGGTGCTGAGCTCTGCTTTGTTATTCAAAGGTGTGTTTTCTGTGTGGAAAATACAGTTTTTATATTTTTTTCATGTTTATTTATTTTATTGTGTGGCTATTCAATATTTCCGTGCTTGATGTTATATTATACTTTGTGTATTGAATGTGTTGATTAATTTGATTCATTGGATCTCTTTCTCATGGTGTAGGTGGTGAAATTGAGCAAACAGAAAATGTAGATCAGCATAATAGGGGAGAAGAGCTTGGTAAACAGAGTTCAGACACATCGGTGTTTGTGAACTCAGAGCCATTGCGTGAGGAACAAATTCAGAATGCTGTGAAATTTCTGTCACACCCGAAAGTTAGAGGTTCTCCTGTCATCCACAGACGATCGTTTCTGGAGAAGAAGGGCCTTACGAAGGAGGAGATTGATGAAGCCTTTCGGCGTGTGCCTGTAAGCATCTTGTTTGATCTTTTACTCAATTTTTTATATAGCTCTATTGCTTGTTCATATATGAATACAACCAGTTAATTGATTATCACTTTCTTGTATGTTCATCTACTGTAATGCTTACCTTTGCATCGAATTGCAGGATTCACCTCCAAGTGTGCAGACAGCTGGCATAAATCAAGGTGAACTGTCTAATGTCTAAGTTGCAGATTGGTCTTCTGTGTTTTTCATTTTCACCTTTGGACTGAGTTTAAACTGCTAGTTAATTCTCCATTTAGTTATTCTGTTCAAATAGAACTGGAATTCCTCATTCAGTTACATTGACTCATGGCTCACTGTAATACTCACAGATGGACAATTGAAGCCATCATCAAACATTCAGCAGCAAGGCCAACCACAGGCTTTGCAGCTGACTGTACCAGCTTCTACTGGTGTTACTACTACGCTTGGAACCTTATCTCGCCGCAGTTTTCACTGGTCACATGCCCTTATTGCAGTTGGATTACTGGCTGCTTCAGGTGCTGGTACAGTTATAGTAATTAAGGTATTTGCAGCTAACCTTTCTGGGTGATGCTATCTAAATTTGTATCTTAATGGTGGGGAGTATATTTCTCGGTTTGACATATCTTTCTTTTTTTGTACCTAACTTAATTTCTTGCTCTATCCATAAAGTTTTATCACTTTGTGGTTTGGTTTGAGCCTCACTGAAATTTGGAAGTATGTTCCTTGTTTTAGAATTCTATTCTCCCTCGGTTAAAATCCTGGATACGCAATGTTGTCCTAGAAGAGGGTCATGATCAATCAAAGAGAACAGGCTCAAAACCAACATTGGCAGAAGAAGCTGCACAGGCTGCAAAAGCAGCTGCAGTCGCAGCTGCTGATATTGCAAAAGCAAGCCAAGAATTACTGAGTTCAAAAATTGAAGGTGGATTAATAAAACTTCAATATGCAAGCTGTAAAATATTTTATATTTGTGTTAATACTCCTAGTTTTCATCGACATCTTTTGTTGCTGAATACTTTTTTGCTGCATCGGGTTTTATACTTTGCAGAGAAGAGATATTTTGTAGAAGTTGTGAACCTTTTGGATAAGCAAGTGCAGGAAATGAAGTTGATGACTAATGCAATAGGAAGATTGGAAGGTAGTTATAAATTTCCATTTCATATATTGGTCTAAGATAAACAGTTATAGTGCTATGACTATTTTCTGGAGGGTTTGATTTATTATTTTGCAGACACTTGTGTATTCGTTAAGGATTCTCTTGATTTTCTGCTTTATGATTTGTCAATGAACCTGTATATTTCTTAAGAATGCTCTTGATTGTTGTTAATGAACCTGTGCTTTTATAGCCCCCTCTAGAATGCAACAAGGAGACTGATGTAGCACGGTGAACAAGAGTTTTGACAAATCACTCTCTTTCTAAGACTCTGTGATTGATTAGAATTTATCGGAAATCACCATTTTTGGTAGGTTTTGCTTCTCATTTAATGATTCTCTCTCCTGATTTATATTAAATGAGAAGCGAAACGTACCAAAATTGATGATTTCCAATAAATTTTAACTAATAACTAATCATATAGAGAGTCTTTGAGGGAGAGTGTCAAAGAGAGTGCCGCTAACATTCCTTGACTAGACTATTATAACTGGATTTCATACTTTGTGACTGTGCCAGGAAGCTCACGTTTACACCTGCATTTTACTTTCTTGCAATCTTTAGAGGCTTCCTAAAAGCTTAGTGATTTTGCATGTCTGAAATTCTAGCATATTTGGCCAGAAGTTTTTTAAAGTACTAATTTATATATATACTCTTACTAAATATCATCTGTTTCTGCTAAATTATGGATGAAAAATAGCTTCTGGTGGACTCTCTGTCTCAAAGCAAGAAGACCGCTTAGTCACTCAAACAGGTTCAAAGGTCAGGTTATATATGTAGTAATGAATATTTCAGCTTTAATGAAATTTTGGCACACCTCTGATCCCCATTTGAGTTGTCTTAAATATGTTTTGACTTTTAGCAACTGTAATTTTTGAAACAGCAACTGATCGTGAATGGGAAGTCAGACTATGAGTCCCGATCAGGTTGTTATACATTTAATATCAATAAATTAAATTAATGTAATTTCTGAATTATTACTGATGATTAGAATGTTATTTGCAGTGAGATCTTCATCCCCTCCTGTATCTGTTGAACCATCTAGTGCTCCTCATCCTAAATCATATATGGAGGTAAATTGTTGTCTTGCTGTTCATATCCCCCCCCCCCCCCCCCCCCCTGCCATCCCTCAATGCACACACCAACCACTTTCTTTAGGCACGAGGCGACATCTGAGTGCTTGTTATATTCTGTCTAGCCTATAAAGACGGGTTTTCTACTAATCAAAAGATGATACTTATGGACCTTTAGATACTCCGGGCTCTAGCTATGGATTATAATTCCTTTTCTTTTGGGTCAAATATATTTTTTTTAAGTATGGAAAGTGCTCTTTGATTTATGCTTCTAAAACTTCCCAAATCAACACTGTTAAATAGAAGCCTAAGATTGGGATTTTTAACTAATAATAGTGAATTGCAATTTTAGTTTACTATGTTGTTCTTTGTTTGTTGGTACTAATTACAACATATTTAATTTACTTGATCCACTTTATATATTATTTAACCAACGTCTTAGGAAAGATTCAATACGAGATCCTCCATTTTGTTTATTTTAATTGAGGTCATACGATCCTTTGTGTGAATTATTTCCTTCTATTATTTTTCTGCAGATAATGGCCATGATCCAACGAGGGGAGAAGCCTTCTAACATTAGGGTAAATCTTTTATGCCTTTCAATCTTGATAATTGTAGTTGCATGCCTAAATCATACATCTCATTTGTGTTCCATTGATATAAATTAATAAAATATCGATTGAAATGAAATTTACTAGTAAAATGTGAGACACGAAAGGTGGTGCTACAGTGATGTAAAAGGTTGTAAGTGCAAATAAGAATATTCTTATCCATTAGGCTTACCAATTTTATTGGTCATTGTTACTTCTATGACACTGTTTTAATGCAGGAAATTGATGATTCAGCCCCCAACCCTTATCAGCAACCATCAAATCCTCGCTTAGCACCTAGAGCCAAGGTATATTTCTAAGATCTCTCATTGCATTTCCCAAGTATTTTTATTTTAGTTTTTGATTAGTTGTCTGAATTTTAACTTCATTTTGGTTCACTTTTGAAGTGTTTATGTGCATTAACTCATTTGGCAAAATTATTATTTTTAGATCTCTGCATTCTTATTACTGACGATCTGTGTGGACATCTTACCATTGGATCATCAAGGAAAAAATAGTTGATCTATAAGACATAAAAGTCATTCCTAGTTAATGTTTTGCTAATATCATAATGCATATAGAATTGCAGAATCAGGTAACTGATTATATGTCAATTTAACAATTATTATCTGCTTTGAAAACATAAAAAACTGAATTATTTGAATATCAGATGTTGAGAACCCATGCTAAAGTGGATGCTATCATATTTTTTATTTTATATATAACATTGGTTTACTTTGTTAACATTCCTTTCGTGGTAGTATTATTTCATATGAATCTGATTATTTGCTTCCACATTTCATGGCTACTAGCCTTGGGAGGTTAGTCAGGTGCAAAACACCTCAACCCAAGTCCTTCCGTATCAAGTAAATGGCAAGATCCAAGATAATGGTGACAACACAGTACCCTGGTGGCAAACAAAGAACGTCAGAATCAAAGAGATCGATAATGAAATTGAGTATAATGGAGCACCTGCTGCATCCAGTCCGCAGCCAGTCCAACGAGCGTGGGTTCCTCCTCAGCCTCCTCCTATAGCAATGCCAGAGGCTGCAGAAGCGATCAGACGCCCAAAGCAGGTAGTCCAAAAGGAAGTGACACTGGATGATCAGTCAGCAGCTCATTCTTCAGACCTCACTAATGGATCCAAATCCGAAGATGCAATAGAAGGCAACGTTGTCAACTCACTTGTCAGCTCTGGTGAGATCCAAAACCATGAAGTTGGTTACGAAGAGAAATGAAGGTAGATCTTTGTACTTGATCATCTTGATTCCTCATAACAATACATGAAGTTGGAAATAGAACTTGAATTTGTCTCAAGTTCTGAAATAGCTTGATCTGGTTCAACTCTTATTTCTTTGTTATGTGTTCTGTTATATGAAGGTTGAGTCTTGCGTACACCAAAGCATGAAATGTCGAAATGTTAATAGTCGGTGGTTACCGTGTTTTCTTCCTAAATACTGTTTCACTTTATAGAAGCAACACCACTTGTTCATTGACCAAAATATTACCTTTGGATAGTGTCGTGATTAGAAGACTCTTTTTAACAATTGCCTTCTTTAAGTTTTTTTTAATCTTTTATTTAGAAATATTTTTCATTTACCCTTTTACTCAACTGTTAATCCCGATCACAATGAGAAATTGTGGTGGATCTAAATCATCATCTGGCTGTGAATCAGGCAAGGGGTGGTTTCACAAGGTATGTTTGCATAAAGGGTTGAAGGGAGATTACCCAAAACATCAAAGTCAAAAAGAGAAGCATAAATAGAGTCATTCTTACTAAAAGTTAAAGCAGGTTGTTTAGTAGTTTGACGGATTTACATTTCCCTCGCTAATGGTTAGTGATATATATATATATATATATATATTATTTTTTTTTTCTGATGATGATATTGGTACGAAGTTGTTTTTGTGAAAAGTAATGACTAATTTTTGTCAACGACGATCGGGAGCGTATACAACATTCATCACAATCAAATTTCATCGTAGATATATTTTGTGACAAACTTTTAACTATTTATCTTGAGATATCATTCCCTTGAACTTCTTTAGTAGTGAATCAAGAATAACAAGGGGTTACACTTTTTCTATAACAACCCATAAAATCCTCCTCAACAGGCTCATAAGATATCAAAATTCATAGAACTCATAATAGTTCTCCATACAACCAAACTTGAAGCTCTTGAAGAGTATCTTGGAAAAAATACTAATAACAACAATCTAGCACATTTATGGGATTGAATATGGAGATTGATTTTTATACATTATTTATATAAATATATTTATGTTGTCAACTAAATAAAAATAATCTTAGGTATAATTTTTAAGATAATTGTTATTAAAGGAAGAATTTATTATACATGATAATATGTGGTATAAATTCTTTTTATAATGTCAATACATTTTAATTAAATTCTTCAATTCTTCAAAGGACACCCCAAACACTGTAAAATCTTTTGATTTCTCCTTTATTTTACTATATTTTTTAGTTCATTTATATCGATAAAGTGGCTTACGCATCATTTCTATCAAAGAAAAACTTAATTGAAATACAGTACCATCTAATTATGCATTGTCATGTAATTAAAATATTTTAATATTTTATTTAAAATATTTTTTATTTGGTTGATGTGTAAAAACATTTTTATTAAAAGACCACATGTATTATCCATGAAAGATAATTTTATTCGAGTTGGAAAAGACTAATACAAACAAAAAAAAGTTCCAAAAATATTTAATGTAACGGTAAATTCAAAATTTAAGTTGAGATCACTAATTTAGCTGGTAAATACATGCTTAGTGGTATTCATAGCTAAATTAACCTAGAAAGAAAAGGTGAACAAGTTTTAAAATTATGATAAACATAACTATAACTACATAAGTGCTTAAACTACAAAAGAAAAATGGGCACCCTAGAACTAACGAAATTGTGCAGTACTAATTAAATAATCTGGTGGGGGCAGTATATATATGGAATGGAAATAAGTTAATAAACTATCTGTTGCTCCCTCAATGTCGTCTTATAGGAGATAGTCACGTTGCTTACGAAATTTAGGGTCAGCATCATCTTTAAATTGAAACCTGCAGCTATATAAAAACGTTCTATTTGGAAAAAGAATAACATGGTATGCTAGACTTAAGCATGTAGTGATGTAGTTACAGATTTGGTCATCAAGTTTGTTTGTGTAACAAAGAACATTTGTTAAAATGAATCAGTTTCTGAAATGAATATTTGTACATTAATTTTTTTTACCTTTTAAGAGAACCTTTTAATAAATTAATTCGAATAAGCTCTTTACAAGTTATGCCCTATTTAGTGTGGTGACGGTTTTGATTAGAAAGTTTTCTAACAAATCCAAACTATATATATATTTTCCTTCAACCTTTTGGGTATATATAACTTCTAATTAAGAAGTTCATACTTAGTGGCAGCACTAGACAAAAAAAAAAAAAAAACCCTTTTTCCCAAAAAAGACGAGAGAAATTAAACAGGACATATCATGGTTGGTCCACAGAATTCGTATGCTGTACGAGATCATATAGTATACGTTTCCGCCATTGATTGAGATGGCTGGTTAAAAGTAGAGAATATCAAAGGGAAGGGGCATGAACTTTGTCTGCCACTTTAATAGAAGAGAGCCCATACCTAATTAAAACACTCACAAGTTGGTGCGCACTTGTTCAGTTACAAGTGAACATGGCTCCCATCTATATCAGATTTTGCAAAGAATAATATCCTTAATTCCCCACTCAACTCAATATAACACATGATGATCATGTACACCATCTTTGTAGCTTGGTACTATCGAAACGTTAATTTACCATCCAAAAGGTACATTATAACATCATTTAGACAATAAAAATAAGTACACAAAAAGTTTGGATAAGATTCTTATCTCTTCCATAGTGTTAGTTTCGGATTAGCTAGGAATATTGATAACTTTGTTAGAAAACATATTTGGTTTATTTTTCTTTTTTATCAATGGTTTTTATTATTGCTTTTTTATTTTATTTTACCTAAAGATAACACACAGTAATAGATATAAGTTTTCTTAGAAAAACAACTAATGAAATTCTTTCTTAGCGGCTGAATGCGCTTGACAACTAAAAAGAGGCCGTTAGATTTTATTCAGTGGAATTTGGAAATAAATGTTAAGAAAATTTAAAATAAAAAATAAAAAGATTTAATTTTTCTCAACAATTTGACGTGGTAATTACTAATAGCATTTTAACGAATTCTCTTCAATGATGTAATAATCTTTAAGAACTTAAAATGAGTCTTATAAATGCAGTGAGGGATTTAAGGGGGGCAAACAATGGCTTCAACTGTTGGTACGGAAAAGATCTATATATATTGGTAACTAATACATATACATTTGTATCTTGATTTCAAGTACTTGTACTACACTCTCCTTGTCCCATGATAAATCATGAGGCGATTCTTATTCGTTAATCTTTCTCATATATATTTACATTAAGCAAACACCACCTGTGGTTGTATAAATAGATGATGTATAATTGGTTTGTTGACGAAAAAACTAACAAGTGAGGGAAAGGTTACTTCCTGTGTAAATAATTTCTTGGCGAATTAAATAATTTCTTAGCTGTTAGTTTATGTAATCGCTGACATATAATCTATCTTAGCGAATAATAATCATTAAGACAATTTTTACATCTTTCTTATATACAGCCCTTATAACTATGGACATGTCTGCATAAAAATAAAAACAAAAACTGTGGCCATGTCTATGAATTGTAAGGCAATATTTTGGATTGCTGAGTAAAGGACATTTTTTTTAAGGTTCTAATTTCTTTTACATCTTTTATAACTTGTATGCATTCGCATTATATTCACGAATATTTCATCTACAATACAAGTGCTTATAAAAAATACCACATATAAGATGTAACCAACATTGGTTGGTTGTAGACTTGTAGTGAAAGCAAAATCAACTCTATATAGCCTCTAGAAGAATTTTATTTAGAAAGTGAGGAGTAGTTTAAATTTAAGAATTAAGAATATATCAGTCACTTGAAAAGTATATATGTTCCGTAATTACATACATGTGGAAATGAGAATAACGACAGAGTCCCTAGTAAGATTAGAAAAGAATAAATACACACCTACATATATGTGAGCTAACAAGCGTTCACATTTGGCTTGACAATTGTAATCATAATCAAAGGTAAAAGCACGAGGATGTGAAAATGACCTTACACTAAACTTAAGCCAGCAAGAAGATAGATATATACCTAAAGTCTCAATGTATTCTCATTGATAACCTTGATGAAAATGATATATTCAAGAAAAGTTTGATTCAGTGGTTGACTAATCCTCCTTAACTACCTCCCACTGTGCTTGCATTTCCAATTCCATTTTCCATTCCTTTATTTTTCTTTTCTCCACATTCCATTAGCCTGTCTCATTTTATGTCTCCTTCAGCAAAAAAAAAATCTCATTTTATGTCCATCAAGCAAAGATAACGACAAAAATTCCTTGACCTACACTTTATCACCTCGTTTCGCGGTAGTTTGTCTGTGTTCGAGAATCGAGACCATTTGCAATGAGAAATTGTATTTGAATAAAATGTTAATATACTTTCTAATATATTCTTTTAAATATTTTTTTTATTATTGATTGAAATTTATTATAAGTTATAATTATAACTTTTTTAAATTTTTATTTCTTATTTAATGAGTTTTTTTTATAATTTTATAGTTTTTAACAAAATTTTAATCAATATTAATGTTTATTAGAAGGTTATTGCTTGGCTACCATTTCTCAAAAACATGTGTGATTATAAATTATGTAAACATTTTATCAAGCCTTTCATATAGAATAACTAAAAATGATTGTTACACACATTCCTTAGATCGATGCATGCATATACACTTGAATAAAAATAAGAAAGAAGAGAAAGAAACAAAAAATGTAATTTGTGATACAGTGTGAATGAAAGGGAAATAAAAAGAATAAAAGAAAAAAGAAAAAAAAAAAGTAATGTGAATGTGTAAGTAAATATCTACGAACATTTTTTTCTTATTATTATTTATGAAACTTCACATTTCTGGGAAAATATGAACGCGACAGCTTCCTGAATCTCGAAGGACTTAAAATTCAAAGGGTATGTTTATATGTCGGTAGGGTTAATACAAACCAACAAACAGAGGACAAGTCCAAAGTTTAACAAAATTTCTAAAAGGTAAACTTCTCCGTAATCTTCCCCTTCTTTTTGGTCAGAAAGAGTGGGATTAGGTACTGATAGTGATTAATACTATTATATAAGACAAATAACACCTTTCAGAGTTTTTTTTTTTTTAATTTCTTCCTATCCAGCAATTTTTCAGCGTTAGTCGTTCAAATCCCACCCTAAATTCTTCTCTGATATTGAATATAACATTTTTTAATACTTTCTTTATGAGCTTTATTGTATAATAAATAATAAATGAGAATAATTAGATAAGAAGTAAAACTTCGAACATCATTTAATGAGTTCTATATGAATTTGTTTATTAAAATATATTAAAAATAACGTATTTATTATATATTTTTTCACTGAATTTTATTCCACATTTTTAAATGTTTGAAATTTTTTAGGGGATGTAAACCCAAATAAGTTAGATTAAAGTAAAAATCATATAGCATAAAAAAGAAGTAAAAATCACAAGGTATAGAAACACTTTTGTGGAAAAAAAATCTTGGAGAAAAAAAAGGTTATTGGAAGATTGTCTATCATTTTTTGATTCACTTTTTCTCCAAAATTTACAAAATTGATTTGTGTCTAACCTATATTCCATAGATAATTAATTAAAGAGCAAATACTCGCATTTTCTATTTATAATTTTTTATGAGTATTTTCTATTTATAATTTAAAGACAATTAATCCTTAAGAATATTTTTTTAAAAAAATATTATTAATTTTTTTACTAATCACTTTTAGGAATTTATTTATTTAATTAATAACTAATAAGTGTGTGTGTGTGTATATATATATATATATATATATATATATATATATATATATATATATATATATATATATAACTCTGTAAAAAAAGTATCTATATAACTAACATTCGTAGTTCTTATAAATCATTATTTACAGTAAATAATAAATAAAACATGATTTCAAAAGCTGATGTTTGTATCACTGATATTTTTATGAAACGGGTTTGAGGATTTATTTATTTATTATTCTGGGGTTTATTTAAAATTTATATGATTGCAACGTTTTGAGGGTCGTTTGGATAACTTTAATATCCACGATTGAGTTTTTTTTTATTATCAAATTTACGCTAACATCACGAAAAGTAATATATTATTTTTGTTCGAAAAGTTTAATCTCACACATTATCGGTCTTATTATTAAACTGCTGCTTAAACCCCTGCTTATGAGGCTGAAAGTTGAAACACATCTTTGCTAGCTAGGCTCAGAAATTTAATTGAATTACAGTAGCAAATGCTTATCTTTTTTATTTATCTAATTTAATGTTAATCGATACTTTAACATGATTCTAAATTATCTAATATCCACGATATTGCACTAGTCTTTCCACGGATGATGTACAAATTCTCGTCTTATTTTTAGATTAATCCGTTAATTAAATAATACTATAGGTTAATTCAGAATTTGCATGTGTTAAAACTTGGTGAGAGAGAAAACTATAGCGTACACGGATGATATCCATTTATCCAGCAAGGCTACTTTATTTTTCCTTCCCATAATATTCTACGAGTCTTCGACTACTATTTTTAACATCACCATAATCTTCTAATAATCCAAGTTTAAAGCGCGTTAAGAGTTAAGACCCACGAAAGTGCAAAATTACAAAGATTAATTGTCAACTTATAATGGCTGCACATAATCAGCACGCCAAGAATTATATTGCAATTTGCAGATAAAGACGCAAATCCCAATTTCGTCACCAAAGCTGTAAATAATGCAAATCGCAATCTGAACTCACCTCCTAAGACGATTGATATAATATAATTTATATGAGATATTGTAATTAAAAATGATAGTACCATTACGAAATTTATCTTTTATTAAAGTAATATATGCTCTGCTTGTATTGCTTCCTTTTTTCTATATCTTATTTTTTAATTGAACAAATACGAGAAAAGACAAATAAATAGACTTTATACTGGTATTTATATTAATGGTAAATCAGCGTAAAAAAATATTAATGGTAAATTACACTCACGTGTTAGAAGTTTAACAGCTGAACAACAAAATTTTGTTTGATATTTATTTTAGAAGTGTAAAAAAAAAAAAAGAAAAAAAGCTCTATTCGATAACTCAGCCTATTCAGTAACTGATTGTCTCATCTGTTCATTTCCTTAATACCAACTATATATCTGGTTAACTTTTATGGACATGATCCTGAAGTTACCCAACCAACATTGTCGCATGGATAAACATTGCGTGTAATTAATTTCCTTGACAAACATGATAAAGTGATGATGAAGAATTATCTAACATCCAAGACAACACTTGGTTCTCTATAAACACTTGATCCATGAAATTGCACAACTAGCATTGTCGCAAGCATAGACATTACATGTAAAGGATACTCATTGAATCTGCAACTGGTTTTCTAGACAAACACGATAAAGTGATGATGAAGAATTACCTAACTCGTTACCTAATTTTCTATAGACAAATAAAGAGATTTTATACTAATATTTATTTATGTGGTAAATTACACTAACATGTTACAAGTTTAATAACAAAAACTTATTTTATACCTATTATGGAGGTGCAACAGAACGAGCAACCCTATTCAATCACCGACAACAATTTTCAGTAACTGTTTGTCTCGTTTGTTCATTTCCTTAGCACCAACTATATACTTGGTTCACGTTTATGGACATCAATCTTGAAGTTATGTAACCACCATTGTCGCATGCATAAACATTGCTTGTAAAGGATTATCCAACACCCAATACAAAACACCTAATCTATGAGATTAAATTACGCAACTACTATTGTCACAAGCATAGACATTCCGTGTAAAGGATACTCACTAAAATCTGCAACTGATTTTCTAGACAAACGTGACAAAAGTGATGATGAAGAATTACCCAACATGTTGCCTGGTTCTCAACAAACACCTAATTAAACCATGAAATTAAGTGACTACCATTAGTCGTAAGCATAAACATTAAGTGTAAAGGATACTCAGCTAAAATATGCAACTGATCTTCTAGACAAACATAACAAAGTGACAATAAAGAATTGCCTAACATGTTACTTGATTTCCTATAAACACCATATTACAGCCTTCACCAAATAACAATTCCGACATGCAATATTATTACCCTGAACATTGATTTGAATATCAGAATCTCTATACATAACACTTCATTTGTCATGGTAAAAGACTCAATCAACAAAGTAGAGATAAGCCCTAGGGTAAATTTTTATGTGGTACTATGTTAAGAATAATATGATTTTTGTAATTTTTAACTTCATACAAAATTATCTTCAGTTATTTTTATGATAAATTACACTCACATCAGAAATTCAACAAAAAAATTATTAGATAAATAGTCATTTTTATTCTTAAATGTGTAAAACATTGATAAATTCATTCCGAAAAGATGAAAAAAATTAAATTTGTCTTCGAAAATAAAAAAGTGCGACAAATTCATTTATATATTAACTTTCGTTTATTATCGTTAATAAAAGACCTTATGTGACATAGATAGACGAAAATATCACAAAAATGATTGTCAACATAACTTTTGAATAAATTAGACCAAAATATCAGTAAATTACCATTCGATCAAAATGTTAGTAATTTACAATTGGATCAAAATATCAATATCTTTTCATTGAACCAAAATGTGAGTATTTTTTTACCAACGTATTAATACGTTTCCATTAGACCTAAATGTTAATAAGTTATCATTGGATCAAAATGTCAATAATTTTTCATTGGACCAAAATGACAGTAATTTTTTTGAACTAGAATGTCAATACGCTTTCATTAGACTAATTTGACATACCCAAAATTCATTTCGTTTAGGATAAAATATAATTTAGTCTTCATTTCTCTCCTTCTATTTATCGTTGCATGCACAATATTACAATAAAAACTTTAAAAAAATAAGAAAACAAACATAAATTAGAACAAATATAATAATAAGCATAATATTGATTAATAAAGTCTAATGGAAAATTATTGACATTTTGATTCAATGGTAACTTACTGATATTTTGGTCCAATGGAAACGTACGACATTTTGATTCAAAAAATTTACTGATATTTTGGTCCAATGAAAAATCACTGACATTTTAGTCGAATGATAACTTATTGACATTTCGATCAAATCTATTTAGCAATCGTGTTGACAATCATTTTTGTGACATTTTCGTTCCTTTGTGTCACATAACCTCTTTCATTAACGGTAACTGACGAAAGTTAACAGATGGATAAATTTGTCGTACTTTTTTCACTTTCGAGGACTAAAATTTAAATTTTCATTTTTCGAGAAAGAATTTATCAACATTCTACATATTTAAAGACGAAAATGACTATTTACCCAAAACTATTTGATGCTATCATGGAGGTTTCATAAGAACGAGTAACCTTATTTAATCACTGACAACCCCATTCAATAACTAATTGGCTTGTTGTTTCATTTCGTCATCGTTGATTATGTACCTCGTTAACCTTTTTTTTTTGGGAAAAATGTAAATTATATTAAACCCAAAATGATACAACAATAAAAGGGGCATACCCCGCAACTAGAGAAAATCAAAAGTCTCCCTAATACAAGAAGACCTATATCAAGATGCTAAAACAAATGTAACAGGTGCGCTTGTCTATACAAAAGAAACTTAATCTTACTAATAACTTCTATTACAGAAAATTGATAATCTTCAAAAACAGCTTGTTCCTAGACAGCCAGATTTATTAACCTTTAGTTTATGGACATCATCCACAAATTATGCAACCATCATTGTCGAATGCATAGGCATTGCATGTAAAGGATACTCAATAAAATCTACAATTGACTTCTTAGAAAAACATGAGAAAGTAACAATGAAGAATTATCCAACACCCAACATGTTACATGATTCTCTATGAACACCTTATCAACGAAGTTATGCAACTACCATTGTTGCAATTATAAACATTACGTGTAAAGGATATACAATATAATCTACAATCGAGTTCTTAAAAAAAAAATGACAAAGTAACAATGAAGAATTACCCAACACCAAACATGTTACATGATCTCCATGAACACCTTATCAATGAAGTTATGCAACTACCATTGTCGCAAACAATAACATAAACATTACATGTAAAGAATACTCACTGAAATCGACAACTGGTTTTCTAGACAAACATAACGAAGAAATGGTGAAGAATTACGTAATATGTTGCTTAGTTCTCTATAAACTCCATATTTACAACCTTCACCAATTACAAACAATTCCTACATGTATTACTGCTACTCTGTTGTGCACTAACTTAAATGTCTGACTCTCTGTATGTACACTCCCTCCGTCAAATGTAAAACATTCAATTAACGCAAATGATAAGCCCTTTGAAAAAGATTCGATCTAGATAGGCCCTTAGTAAAGGGCTATGCAACAGTCCGTTTAAAATAATGCATATTTCTTTTTTATTTTTAAATTCACACAAACTGTTATCTTTATTTGTTTATTGTAAAGACACGATACTTTATTATATATAAAATAAAGACATAATACTACATTTTCGATTAGCACACACCTGTTTTTTTATGCATATTTTGTACATTTATATGAACCAAACGTGATCTAAAGGAAAAAAGCATGTAATTTTGTTAAACTTCAAAAGTAACTTACCCTTAATATTGTAGACTTGAGTACGTAGGAGCCGAAAAGTAACCCATATACGCCTCACCATCTTAATCTATACAAATCCCACTAGAACGCCATTTCAAATACAAACTAGCCCCACCACAAACTAGAAAACTCATCATAATTAATACAATAAAGCTTGAAGTCTGAAGTACGACGGAAAAAAGAAGAAAAGAAACCCTTAAAATGTCCATTGAATTTACAGAAAAAAGAATATATACTACTGCATCTCATCCGCTTTAATTACAATATTCCCGGCCCAAAAATATCAAAACAAACAAAGGCAAGGAAAACCATCAGAAGAAACTAATAAAGCAAGGGATATATAATCTGCTAAAATAAAACGAAAAAAAAAAGAAGAAGAAGAAGGAAACTATAATGAATGGAATAATTAATAATAAATATCGTTTAATTTTTAATTACGGTCGAAAAATCAAAAGGGACGCAAATTCCGACCAAGGCCATTGACATTAGCAAAAAGTCCAACCAATTCTGGCCTGTAAGGCAAGAAGGACTTCCTCTTGTTCTGTTCCGCATGTTCCGTTCCGTTCTGAGGCTTCGCCGCCACTTTGTTCTTCGGAATCTGAAACACCACTTCTTTGAGTTCTCTCTGTTGTTGTTGTTGTTTATTATTATTATTATTATCCTTTCCGTCACTGTGACTCCTCAAAAGCAAATCTCGAACACGAAGCTTCCACCGCTTCGACGCGGACCCCGTTGAGTTGCTCTTCTTCCGTTCCCTCCCAACGGAATTCGGTGTCCACACGCAGTACGCCCCTTCCGCTGCCACCACCCCTTCTAGGTCAACGCTCTCTTCCGTTGACGACGAGCACGACGCTGTTTCTCCCTCCTCGAACATTAGCTTCCTTAAAGGAAGACGACGCCGCGGAGTACTGTTCGCAATATTATTATTATTATTATTCGGAACAACGCTCGAAACGGCGTCGTTTGAGGGAACGACAACGCCGAAGATTGGGTACATCGCCTTGATCCGGCCGTTGTGAAAAATGTCGTCCGCGGAGACTGGAGAAGCGAAGTCTCGCGAAACGAACGCGAATTCGAAATCATCGTCGTCGTCGTCGTTTTGTTCTGCCGGCTTGTCGTTTTGGGGGACGAAGCTGTCGTTTTGGTTTTCCCATGGCGGGAAAAGTGCGTCGTCGTCGTCGACGACGGAGAGTGAACTAGGGTCGCGGCGGAGCTCCTCGATTACCCTGGCGGCGATCTCGGCGAGTGTCTCCGATGAGTAGCTGCTGAAACTGGGAGAAGGCGATGCCTTGTTGTGATGATGAGAAGAAGAATTCGAAGCCTCTTCTTCTGCTTCTTCCACCTCTTGATGGTGTTGCTGCAGCTGCATCATCGTTTCTTTCTTTCGTTTTCGTCTTTGGTAATGCGATTCCGTTTCTTTTTTCTTTCGCAGCAATTGAGAAAAAGAAAGAGAAAGAGAGAGGAAGCGAAAAAGGTTGGGGTGAAATGAAGGAAAGTGTGTGGGGAGGTTCGGGTGTGGGCTATATAGGATGTGATCGGTTGTGGTGGTCAAGGTGTAAAGGAGATTTCTTCTTTTTTGTAATTATGCTTTTTCAATTATCTCTATTGATATTCATTATAATTAAATAAATATTTCCGCAGATAATGGAAAAAGGACTTTAAATTGGAAGTGGGCAATTGGGTTCAAAGTAAAAGTTAAAAAGATAGAATTAGAAGTTATCTACCTTGTCTGATTTTAAGGTTTAACTTGTTTTGCATACAAATTTTCTTTGATTGGATCTTTTCATATCTTATTTCTAAAATTAGGATGAGTTATGATAAGATATTTTCAAAAATATGATTTAAAGTTATCGTATTTATCAATGAATAATAGTATAATATTTTTCTTTATGTATAATAAATATATAAAGGTAAGGGAAATCAGGAATTGACTAATTGGGTGAAATGTGGTAAGGTAAAGTTTGGTATGTGTGAGCCTAATGAATTGGCTACTTATATTTCTATCACTCGAACTTTTTTTTTATTTTTTTTATTTTTTTAGGTGATGTGGATTATGTTTTTGGTTTGCTTCATTGACACGTATCACGTGTTGTGATGTTGACACGTGGTGTGTAACGCTGTTGCATGACACGTGTACGCGGGTTGGTATGGCTGCAGTCATTACACCTTTTCCAGAACGGTGGAGCTGTGGTGTTGAAAATTGAAAGAGAAGGTTTGGGTGTTCATTAATACTAGTAATTTTTTAATTAAAAAAATTGGTAACGGGCTAACGGCGAAATAAGTGACATCAAAATCAAATAATTATGGGGGCGCAGCAAGTTGATGATGATTGATTAAGGATTGAGCAAGGAGTTGGACCCACATATGATTCAGTTCATTAGCATTTATTATTAATGGTAACAAGAGAAACTTATCAACCCATACAAGGTAGAGTCTATTAATTAATTAAAACTCTATTGGTTATTGGTACAAGGGCGGTGGCGGGTATCTAATCTATAAGGTTCGTCCAATTGGTAACTCATATCATAAGAGAATGAGTTTGATTTTTATAGTTGATGTAAGATTTTTATTAAGATTTTTATTTATAAATAATTTATAAGCATATTTGTAAATGTTTATTGAATCTTAAAGTTTGTTTTGATTCTTATGTATATGAAAAATTAACTTATTTAACTTTTAAGGAAAAAAATTATAATTTATAATATAGGATAGTCACTTTTATTTTTGTATGTCTAATTTGCTTACACATGTGTATTTCAAAGATGAAAATAAAAAATTTAATTTTTTAAAGTATAAAAAGTGTGACAAATATATCTATTCTGTCTGTCATCGTTAATAAAATAATCTATGTGACATAGAGGGATGAATTTATCACTGAAATAATTGTCAACGTGATACTAGATTATATGAAAATGTAAGTAAGATACTATTAGACGTATATGTCAGTAATTTTTTGTTGGACGAAAATGTCAATATTTTTTTATTAGAGGAAAATGTTAATAATTTTTTTAGACCTAAATAATGTCAGTAGTTCCATTGGATCATAATGTCAATAAATTATCATCATTGGACAAAAATGTTAGTAATTTATTATTGGACCTAAATATCAATATGTTTCTATTGGACTAAATTATTAAACCTAAAATTTCATTTCATTTAAGGGTAAAATATAATTTTAGGATAAATTTTTGCCATTTTTCATCGTTACAAACATAACATTACAATAACCACTTAAAAAGATACATTGACAAACATAATTTAAAACAAACATGATAATAACGATAATATTGATTATCAACCATAATTTATTTGTCACAAAAGAAATTATCCCAAATAAACATTGTAACAGTGTACCAATCATTACAATTTTTTTTCAAATTATAATAATTAGTTACAATATATTATAAATAAAAGATAAATATATTTCATATTTCACTTCTTTGAATCTTGACTATTTTATTAGCGGTGACAAACAGAAGTTAACGTTTGAATATATTTGTTGCACTTTTTATACTTTCAGGACTAAATTTTGTATTTTCATCTTTTATGGACATATTTGTTAGCGAATTACACATTCAAGAACATTAACGACTATTGACCCATTCTTATCCAAAGGGTGGGAAGACGAAAAGTCAAGAAAATATTATATGATAAATATGTCTCTATGTTGATAATTAGAGATGACTACATTGACAATCATTTCAATGATAAATCTGTCTCTTTATGTCACGTATGCTATTTTATTAATGTTGACGGATAAAAGTTAACGTCCGGATATATTTATCACACTTTTTATATTTTTAAAAATTAAATTTTGTATTTTTATCTTTTAGGAATATATTTATGAACGAATTAGTGATTATTTACCTTATATTATGATATGTCCATGACATGCGGGTAGCATTATATTGCTTTCCTTTCCTTCATGAAACCGCGAAGCTAAAGGCAATGAATGACGTTGTTCACGGATTTTGAGCAGCAAAGAGAGGATAGATACATACCTAGCTTTGTTGTTTTGGTGCCACATAATGCACTCGATAATGACGATGAGCGTGTGTGGAACGTAAAGCACCACGACAACTAGCCTCAAAGAGAGAAATTGCGACGTAAACCACGATCGCACTCACCATAAATTTTTTCTGCTATTTGTGGGAAAAAGACAATTGGTATGCTCGCCGTGACTAGTTTTTCAGCCTAGCTAGCTTTCTGGTTCAACAATATTGTTGATTTTTAATTATATGACTATGTCCTATGTGGGAATTTGCAGTTTATTAATCGGTTCATATAATGTTGCTGAGATAGATGAAATTCTCTCTTTTTTCCTATTAATTAAATAGGCCAATGAAAATATTACACCTTTTTATGAGTAGCTTAGTTAAATCTTTCGGCAAATAATGGAAAAAAAGACTTAAAATTAGGAGAATGGGAAATTGAGTTGAAAGTAAAAGTTAAAAAGTTTTTATGGATAAAAAAAAATTGTGAATACACTCTTGTTCCGGGATAGGATTTTATGAGCATCAGTGTAATAAGCCTGACTCTAAGGTCTAACCTGCTTTATATAAAAATTTTCTTCGATTGGATCTTATTATATTTTATTTCTGAAATTAAGAAATGAGATACGATAACTAGGGAATGAGATATTATAAGATATATTCAAAATGTGTTAAAAATTATCATATGTAAGATCAAGATATGATGAGGTTTCAATAAGATATAATTAAATAAAATTAGACTGAAAGTGTAATAAAAAATCTCAATTGATCGAACACTTCTTGATTAGACTTACAAAATTATTAGCTTAAATGATAACATTTCAGTAGATAATAGTATGCATCTTTCAAGGATGGAAAAAAAAAAAAAGCTCCAATTCACCATTTATAGCAACGAAAACTTCTTTGTCTAGTACCCTGTCTAGTGTTAGAAAAAAATAATTTAGGGTACACAATCTTAATTACTATCTAGAGAGGAATAAGAGGAAAGAAAAAGAAAGTACAAGTAAAATAAGTGATATATATGATTAATAGAATTATAGAAAGAAATAAATAATAAGGGTAGATAAATTTTCTTGTATTTTTGTTTTATGTCATTCTCGTCACTACTTATGGCATAAAATGATTCTTTTAATATATGTCTTTGGTCTCTTTCAAAAAAATAAAATAAGGGTTGATAAATATATAGCACTTGTCTAGTTATTGTTGCTAAACTATAATAGAAAATAAATTTTCATATGAAATAGACAGCAATCCCATGTTCTTAATGTTTCTTACAAGCTGAAGCTTGCTTGAGCTTTAAAGTCTGATTAAACCTCATCAAACATTTCGAGACTGCTATTTTTAAAATATATAAATAGTAAGTAGAGAACTTATGTGCAATTAACTTGTTTGATAAGTTTAACAAAGTCAACTGATGGAGACCAGAGTGAGATTTCCAAACACAATAAAATAATACAAGTGGGCTATGTTTCTCGAAGAAATTTTGAAGTAATAATTTATTTGATTCTTATGTACAATCAACAGGAAGCAAATGTTTGGGTTTCGTCATGTGGGGATGGAGGGCGAAGTTGACAAATACATCCACTTTGTTCACATGTAGTTTCAGAGGAATAATTCAAAAGCATAATAATTCTCTCGTTTAAGGGTCTAATTAATTAACGTGTAAAAGACAAAACAAACAAAGTGGGTATACTTAGCAAAAAAGAAAATAAAAAAAGATTACGAAAAGATCATATGAAGATTGGGGAAAATGTAAATTATATTAAACCCAAAATGATACAATAATAAATGGAGCATACCCCACAACTACCCCGCAACTGGAGAAAATAAAAAATTTCTCTAATACAAGAAGACCTATATCAAGATACTAAAACAAATATAACAGGTGCGTTTGTTTATACATAAAAAACTTAATCTTATT
The DNA here is from genome assembly GCF_004193775.1 of Glycine soja. Taxonomy (NCBI): domain Eukaryota; kingdom Viridiplantae; phylum Streptophyta; class Magnoliopsida; order Fabales; family Fabaceae; genus Glycine; species Glycine soja. The sequence goes on along the minus strand of NC_041007.1, from coordinate 15,700,648 downwards.
AATAATCTCTATTATATAAAATTAATAATTTTCAAAAATCAACTTATTTCTAAATGTTCAGATGATGCATTAGATTATAATTATTATATCTGTAATCTTCAAAGATTATATGAAGATTGGTGATATATTAGGGGTCGCGGTGGATGGCACTGCTTCTGTGGGCTTGCAGTGGTGTGTGATGTTCACCACCCACATGACTATTTTGTCACATGATTGCGTGGCGTAATTTGATTGGATGACTACCTCCATCATTCTCTTTGTGATATCACTTTTTAATGCTATGGTGATATCAACCATGCACTCTAAGCATTTGAGCAATGTTTATAAACTATATTATTAACTGTGAATTATGATAAATGGATATGCTGAAAGAAAAGCACGGGAGAAAATATACATGGTTATTTATTGGTCACGCTGAATTGAATTGGTACGGTAAAAGTTATGATGAATCAATCTGAAGCTTTCATCAATAAAAAAAAGCTAATGAACAAAAAAAAACATTTTGTTTATAATACAAATAAAAATATCTGAAGCTTTCGTAACAACCTGCATGCTCTAAATAAATCCTTGATTTGAAGAATTATACAATAACACAACGTTTGTTTCAAGGACTATTTTGTTATTCTTCAAAATATATAAACCCGAAAAATTATCTCAAGTTTATTATGATATCATAAAAAATTAATTCTGAATATATTTTATTTCTAAAAAATATATAATTTCACGTTCTACTAATATTTAGTCCCGATAAAAAATGCGAGAAAAAATATTTCCACTTAATAGGAATACATCTTCATGAGTAGAAATATATATATATATATATATATATATATATAACCATTATCTCATCACTAATTTCTCGTTGTTCCTTCAAGATATGTGCTTAATTTTTTTTTAATCTCGCAATTTTTTTTTCAATAAATATTCTTGTAATTTGATTGATTATTAATTTCATTCATATATTTTATGATAATCTTTTCTTTCCCTCTAATGCTCCTTTTTAATAGGTAATTTTTACTTTTCGTTCAATTATTTCAATTTTCGAACAGATGGGGAAGAGACGAGGGGTGTAAGAAAAGATAACTCAATTAAACACATGTTTTAATCATTCTAACAATATAAAAATTAATTCCAACCAAGTCAAAGAGTTAACCAAACTTTTTTTTTAATAATATCCAAAAATGACATTTTCATGTTATATTCTGAAGATTTTTTTTTTAAGACTAAACAAATTATCTTGAAACAAACGAACCTAAGAATTCGCAAAAACTGTTAATAATGCTGGATCATTATTACATTTTTAATGCGTTACAAGTTTATTACATGATGGCATGTCATAGATTAAACTTTGTGAATAAGTAAAGGGGCGCCGAGAATTAATGTCAAACAACAAATAGCGTAATGTTATACTACCCTGCTGTCGTTAAAAATAATTTATTAGTGTAAATTTCATTCCTCTTCATCATTTTGATATTGGCCAAATTTCATTTTTTTTTTCGAGGTTATGAATAGAAGATCGAAGTTGGCTCGCGTTGGAGTAATCAAATACTTGACATTTCAAAGATTATGTCCAAGAGATAGCATATAATCGAAATCAAGAAGTTAAATTTGAAGATACAGAAAACATCTGATATCTAAAAAGGAAGATGCAAAAAATATCAAGTGTCAATAGAAGATGAATTTGGGTCAAGGGTTCATTGTCACGAAGATCAAGACAAAAATGTGAAGATCACTACAAGAATTTGTGAAATTAGCTACAACAAAATTAGTACAATATGAGTGGTAGCATGAAATGAGTAGTTATTTAACTACGAAAAATAATCCTGATAAATTAGTAGCTAATGTTTAGCTAAAATTATTCTATATCTATAGTATTTTAAAAATTATTTCCTAATTAATTCCTAGCTAATTCATAGTAAATTAAAGATAATTATATATATATATATATATATATATATTCTTAGTTAATTTAATAATTTAATTTTTAATTTATAAATTATTTGTACTTATTTATTCAAATATTTGTCATAATTTGACCATTCAAACAGTATAACTGTAGTAAAAAAAAATTAAAAGCAAAAGTGAAATTCATTAATAAAATAATTTTTCCGAAGTTTAATCCTCCTGGAATGTAAAAAGACTTTGTAATTTCAAAAAAAAAATTACATGATTTTACAATTTTAATTTCGTAAGTCATTTTAAATATTTTGGGAATTTAAATTCTAGAATTCATTTTATTTTTCATAATTCTGAAAATTGAAATTCTAGAACAATGAAATCACATTTGCTTATAAGGACATTATTATTATTAGTTAAAAAGAGGCACTTCGTGCCTCCATCTTTATTTTTTTTTATAAAAAATAGTTAAAAAAAGTAATGATAATAATTTTTTTAAGAAGAAGTGATAGCAATTACATTTTAAAGGTTCAGGAAGGAAATAAAAATAATTATATATAGAATGATAACAAAGCAAAGCAATAGCCTTTTTCTTTGAACTGAATTTCTTCTAGACTAACTAAAGTCTAAAGGCCTAGGCCCAAGTTTATATATGGGTCATTTTGTCAATCCAACATAGACTGAAATGATTTGGTCATAACATGTTAGAAGTGTTGTAAAATTTTCTATCACCTCCTAAGTCCTACCAAGAGAAGGCACATGTTGACTCTAATACATTTGGATTCATCTTAATTAACCATTGCTATTATTCTTCTGAAGTTACTCTTAATTAAGTTTACCATTGAAACACAATTATAGGTACCCTCATCGAGCATTTCCATAGCAAACACTGCCGCAAAGGATCAGAATCATCATAGAAGAGAAGTTCTAGATTCTAATTAGCAAGTTTAGGATTTAAGACTTGTTTTCAGAACTCAAGTTTAGCAAGGTTATGCAAATAACTCCCATTTATAATAATCAAACCACACTATATATCGTCTTAAAACTTATTTTTCCATAAAAGACCTAAAAAAATTAAAATAGTATAATTACGATAATTTTTATTTTTAAAACGCATAATTTCGATAACTATCAAGTGTAAACCCTCATTTTGATTACTTTTAATTAATATAATATTTATTTCTATATAGTTAACACGGATTGTCAAGCATGTCTCTTGTTTTACTATTCTCTTAGTCTCAATAAAAACTATTCAAATATAAAAGTTACAAATTATGTTTCTTGATATGCTTTGTTGCTTAAAATATTATGTGATTATTTAATATATCATTAGTCATTAGCTTCTTTTAATATATTTTTTTATGAGAAACTTCTTTAAATATACAGATCATATGAAGGGCATAATTTCCTGTAAAAAAAAATGAAGGGCATATTTTTTTTATTTATAAAGTTTAAAGAATTTAACTACTGTAAAAAGGTATCTGGAACACAAAGATTTCATGTAAGTTATAATAGAAAAATAAAATATCTCCCAGGCTTAACCAAATAACCAATCCATCAACTTAATTGAAAACAAAATCTTGAAAATCTTTGATATGAAATAAACTTTTCTTTTATTAGTTCTTGACTGTTCTAAATTTGATAATCTCAAATCGAACCATGGGATTGATATTCATTTTTTTCCTTGATTTTTACTATTTCATCACTAAATTCTATCCAAACAAAACATCGATCAACGGATAGAAATGTAACCAATCCAAAACATATCACCATATGTAGTTGATTGATTAATTAATTGGAAATTACTCATAGTTATTATTAATTAAATAGTTAATCTTTCTTGTTTTGTAACTATTTAACTTTTTTTTTTCTTCCATTTTGGGCCAAAACAGAGGAAAGAAAAGGGTAACGGAATCCAGGGGAACGATCAGATTTCACTTGCAATCCGCTTGAGGGGAATGTTGACATGACAATTTGAGATTTATTTATTTATTCATTTCTTTTTTAAGTTAACACGAGAAAGACAAAAACTTTTGAGAAAGAAAGGTGAAAGAGCTTTGAGCACACGGAGATGAAATAAAACTCAATGCAGATCAAATGCAGAAGGAGTTCCTGTACGTTTGGTTTTTATTTTTATTTTTTGAAAAAATGTTTTCATTTTTAAAAAGTTACATATTTAATTTGACTTTTTATTTTTTACTTTAAAAAAATAAAACACTGAAAATGTGTTTTTAAAAGAAAATATATTTTTAAATTTGCTTAAAATTACATTTATTATATTTTTAAAAGAAAATGTATTTTTAAATTTGTTTAAAATTACATTCTTTATTACCGTATTTTCATTTTACTCCAAACGAAATTTCTGGTTTCAACTGAAAATAAGATTTGATTGTTTTCAGATTTTGGTTGGTTTGAAAAAATATTTTCACTTAAAATAAAAATAAAAATCCAACCAAATATATTTATATCATTATTTTCTATTTTTCAATAAAATTAAAAACAAAAAACAACCCTTAGAAACTCTGTAGATAAAATCCCACAATTGGATGTCATCCGGACAATGAAATGATTTTTTATGGAAAAAAACTCATCACATATTATAAATTTGTTAACTTTTTATAATAAAAATTTTAAAATTATTTTAAAAATATAATATAAGATTGAATGATAGTATAAAATTATTTTATATTATTAATGTATAACTATTAATCTTTATTTTTTATTAGTATAATTTTATAATTCAAATTAACTTGTAACTCTTTTTGGTATCAAACTTTTTGGGAAAAGATAATAAGGAAACTTACATTATATCCAGCTGTAAGAAGATGAGTATGAGTTGAAACTTACAATGTCAAATGTAAAGCTTATCTTACACCATTTAATTAATCTCTTAATGTTGAAATAACTTATGTTTTTTTGGATTCGTTGGAAATAAATAACTTATTTATTATATTAAGGAATAATTTAATATATTATTTGAAATAAAATATTTAAAATAGAATTTAATTTTCCTACATAATGTAAAAACAATTATATTACTAATTAATTATAAATAACCTAAGAGTGACTTATAAAATAATTATTATAAAAAATAGTGGTGTTATCATAAAGGACTGTTTATGATTATGATAGCATAAATAAATTTTAGATTGTCAGTATATTTAAGTTAAATTCTTTGAAATATTAATTCTTCTAAAATAGATTATAGAAAAGTAACGTATATCTTGTTTTTTAAAGGTTACTTTAATAAAAAACTTCGAAAATTAAAATTAAAATAGTTTGTTAATTTTTAAATTTTAATATTTTAAACAAAAAGTTATTTCTTTTGTTATAAAATAAAAATCATTGAATGGTGTGTTTTTAAAGTTTGAGATTTTCTTTGTCTATAATGACAAAAATAATATTTGAACCTAGAATTTTTGTAGACTACTAAAAAAAAATTAAAATAGCGTTTAAATTTAATCAGACTCTTGCACAAGTTAGAATTGATCTAAACTTAGTTTGAATAGTATCCATAAAGTCATAAACTTTAATCTTCTAGATTCAGTGCAGTTATTGTACCCAAAAAAAAGAATACATTTTAAATTCTTTTCAATTTTTAGTTTTTTCGCAAACTGATAATAAATTTCTTTAAAACTAAAATAAAAATTATTTTTTTTTCAAAGAAAAATTTACGTGCCCAATTGACTTTTTGAAAACTATTTAAATTTTAACATACTTACATTGCTAAATTTTCAAAATGATTTATTTTACAAAATTTGTTAACATTTTTAACCAAGAAATTTATATATATATATATATATATATATATATATATATATATATATATATATATTATGTAAAAGATAGGCTAGACGAGCCAATACGTAATTTATTTTTAAGGCACGAACCAATAAGTAATAACTTATTAGTTAAAAATTAAATAATTAAAAGTTAAAACCAATCACCAATTAACAAAGGTGACTTAAAAGGCAAGGTACCATAAATTTGGTTGCTGGCATATATGCAGTAGCAAGCGGTACCATTCAAATACCAATTAACAAACTTTTTTTGCTACGAATTAACAATTTAATCAGTTTTCTTTTAAAAAAAAACAATTTAATCAGCCACTAATTAGATTGGGTAACTAATTTAATACATGTGGTAATGATGAAATAATATATCTATCTCAAGAGAAAAAGAAGAAACAACAAAATTACTATGTACAATTTTAAGGACAGTCCATTGGAGTGGGTCAATGTGTCCATGATAGCATATCCTTATTCATGGAGGACATCATTCCCACTGGCAAGTGACAACCATAAAGAAAAAGAAAAGAAAAGATTCCTTCTCCTATGCTACATCAACCTCATAAAAAAATATAAATTAAAAAAAAAAGGTTGAGTCAAATATGTCACAGTGCTTTTAAAGCAGTTTATGTGTCCTCCTTGTAAGTTTGGTTATGAAGTTTAGTAATGCATTGTGTCAACCCAAGAAAAAGAACTCACGTGAAGGAAATTATTCTATCCGCGTCGCTAAGCCATTCTTTGACCTTGATTTTAGAAAGCTTGGTTTCTTCTGTGAAAGACAAACAAATATACTAGGTTAGGTAACAACGAACAAAGAATACAAAGCCAAATTCCCATATTGGAAAGGAAAGGAAACACACGAATACAACAATTGAGACAGCAATGACGATCTCTAGAGTTTTTTAATTCTTAAATTCAGTTCCCACTTCTGTCATCTCCCATAGGGTTGGGGGCGTAGGTAAAATAATATTTTCTTGGTACCTACTTTTTCTTTGACTATAATGTTTCAACCACTCAAACTAATAATACTACTTATAGTTATGAGATTTATGTTGCACACAGAAACTAATTCCACTTCCGGAATTTCCAGAATAAATAATCCAGAAGCACCAAAAACAATTAGCCGTATGCTTTACACCCATATTAGATCTGGATAAAACTTCATATTTCCAGTTGCTCTTTTATTCCTATTTTTTTAATCTTCTCAATACATTGATAGGTGAAATTGAAAAGGAGTACCCAGTTATTTCAGAATAACTAGTATAAAGAATATGCACATCATGAAAGGGGAAAGAAAACTCTAATTGCAAATGATAATGATTTCTCAACCATCAAATTGTAATGCATAGGGAGATATAAAATTAATCTAATGGTAATAGGAGGAAAAAAAATCATAGACTCGAATTATTTATTAACAAAAATTATCAATACTAATAATTAATATTTATTAATAAAAAAAATCAAGTCAATGAACTGTATTTCAAGGAAAGAAAATTATATTGAATTAATTTGAACCAAATTGATGAAGTTATGTCACAATGTTTCCAAAAGATATAAAAAAGAGAATCACCGTACCTTATTGTCTCTATAAGATTTGATGGCTGCACCCAACAACTTATCTCCAACTATTCGTCTCACTCTTTGTATCAATTCATGTCGTGAAATCTTCTTCTCCTGTGTAAGAGGAAAACATCAGCAATGAGAAAAACAAACAAGCAACAAACTGAAACCCAAATGCATACAAGAAAAAGAAAACACTTACTTTTTTTATCTTTATAGAACTTGGAGATGACGGCAATATCACATGGAGGCAAAATCTTGGAAAGCGCATAAATTTTGGTGAATCCGATTTATCTAAATTAATGATTTTTAATACATTTTAATTAAATGCTAAAAAGAGAATGTGCCCCTAATATTCCTGGTATTTGAAATTAAAAATGAAAACAAACCTTTGAAGGAAGAAACTCTGAAGCTTACAACACAAGCAGGCAAAACATGAGTATTCATGCGATTACTCCAAATGATGTACTTGCTTGGACTCGAAAAATTATCCACTCTAGAATCATACTCTTCACAAGTCGGATAACATTGTTCTGTGTCATCATCACGAATAATCTCTGATCTCCCAAGAATCACGCGGCACAGTAACCCTTCACCCTCTCACACTGCCAAAAACAAAAAACACCACAAATATTTCAATTTTAAATTCCGAATTACTAAAATAATAATAATAATTCAAATCAAAATAATGCTAACGAGACTCTATTAAACATTTTATTTCTAACCCTCTCTCCGCACATGCATAAAATTGATTGAAAATCAATAGTTACTAATTTTTGTAGGTCTTATCTGCAGAGAAATATAACCATGATTTGCAAGAGGAAATATTGTTAGTATTTCTCTTAAAAATAAACGACGTAAGGGCACGAACCGAACCTTTGGAGAGGAGCGTCGGGAGAGAGAACGAGTGAATGATGTCGTTTACGTAGTCCTCGCCGCGAGTTTAAGAGAAACTTTTCTAGTTGGTTAATAAGAAATGCATACACTGCCAGAAAAAAATCAACCAACTAGAAAAGTTTAAGAGAAACTTTTGACAAGTTTCCCTTAGAAAATAATGATGAAAGAACAATTAATGGAGTTTAAATGCATTGAAGAGGAAAAAAAGATGAAAATGCATGACATGTCACAAATCAAGCTTGAACTAGAAAATCACCACGCATAGATCTGCATATTAGGTGCAGTAGCTATCAAGATAAAGAAAAACAGAGGCTATTGCTCGAGAAGAAAAGAGGAAAAGTTTATGAACAAGAAAGCAAAGAAATTGAGCAAGATGATCAAAACAAGCTTCTATTATTCATTGAGCAAAAGGAACTTATATACAGATTGAGAATAGATCCAGAAACTAACACAAAAGCAGTTACAAAGTTTGTTACAAATTTGTTAGAGTTCAAAATGAATTTGGCGGGAAATGACAGCTTGATTAAGAGCCCCCCTCAAGCTGGGAATAGATGTTCATCATTTCGAGCTTGGAAATCATGAATTTGAATGAAGCTAGCTGCAAGGCTTTGGTAAATGCATCGGCTAGCTGGATAAAGGACCGGACTGGTAACAATTTCAGAAGATCACTAAAACATTTCTCCCTAACAATGTGACAATCCAACTCAATGTGCTTAGTTCTCTCATGGAATACTTGGTTGGAAGCAATTTGGATTGCTGAATTATTATCACAGAAGAGGTTTGCTGGTTGATTAAATGAAATGCGAAACTCCAGGAGGAGATAAGTGAGCCATTGGATCTCACAAGTAGTTGCTGCTAGTGCTCGATACTCTGCCTTAGATGAGCTACGGGAAACAGTCGATTGTTTCTTAGATTTCCATGAAATGAGAGAATTTCCAAGAAAAATTGAGTAACCAGTAATGGAGCGTCTGGTATCACGACATCCAGCCCAATCAGAGTCACTAAAGGCTTGAATGTGAATGGATCCTGAAGTTGGGTAGAATAGGCCCTGTCCTGGTGATCCTTTTAGATATCGCAAAACCCGCGAGGCAGCCTTCTGGTGATCTATGGTTGGGACATTCATGAATTGACTAAGTTGTTGGACAACATAGGAAATGTCTGGCCTGGTATTAGTTAAGTATATAAGTCTGCCAATTAATCTTCGATAGGAAGAAGCAGCTGTAGCTGGCAGGGGGTCACCTTGGCTTTAAAGATGAGTAGTACAATCCATTGGTGTAGCAGCTGGACGACAAGCTAACATACCAGAATCAGAGAGAATATCTAGAGTATACTTTCTCTGGCATAAGTGGATGCCTTGAGGAGATCGAGCCACTTCAATTCCAAGGAAGAACTTCAAATTACCTAGATCTTTAATCTTGAAAACAACATCTAGTAATGAAGTGATCTGATTGATTCTTTTAATGTCATTCCCAGTTGGAACTATGTCATCTACATAAACTAGGATTGCTGTAAAACTCTCATTATTGAAGGAAAAGAACAAGGAATGGTCTGATGATGCTTGAGTAAACCCATTATTCAGAAGAAGGGTGGACAATCTATGAAACCACTGTCTACTAGCTTGCTTAAGGCCATAGAGTGATCTGTTTAATCGACATACTTGATTGGAATGAGGGACTACCATTCCTGGTGGCAATTGCATATAAACCTCCTCATTCAATTCCCCATGAAGAAAGGCATTATTTACATCTAATTGCCTAAGATGCCAGCCTTTTATGGCAGCTAAGGCCAAAACCAACCTGACAGTAGTAAGTTTGGCAACTGGAGAAAATGTGTCCAAGAAATCTAGCCCCTCCATTTGTGTATATCCTTTAGCTACTAATCGGGCCTTGTACCTCTCAATGGATCCATCTGCATGATATTTAACCTTGTAAACCCACCTGCAGCCTATTGCTTTCTTGTTATGTGGTAATTCTGTCAGAGTCCATGTATTATTCGATTGGAGAGCTTCTAACTCAGCTTTCATTGCCTTAAGCCAGCAATCATGCTGAGATGCTTCAGTGTATGTCTTTGGTTCAACAGTTGTGGAGATGGATAAGGCAAAATGTTTGTGGGATGGAGACAATCTAGAATAGGACAAAACTGAATCAAGAGGCTGGATGCATCACTGAAGCTGATATTGGATTGAGTGTATTAGTTGAATTGAGAAATGTGTGGTAATCAATAAGGAATGTGGGGGTTTTCCTATCTCTTGTTGACCTCCGTAGGACTGGTTCAGATGGCATAGAGGTATTTGAGGGGTTAAAAGCAGGTGTATCAAATGAATATTGTTCAGACTGGAATGGTGTAGGAGAAACTATGGGTGGTATTGGCTGTGTTTCAATTTCTTGGGTTGTATGATGCAAAGGAAAATGATTTTCATAGAAAACCACATTTTTGGATGTTGTTAAATCATTTGTGTGGAGATTGTAAACTAAAAATCCTTTTGTATTTAGTTGAAAGCCTAGAAACACACATGGATTGCCTTTTGGGTCCAGCTTCTTCCTATTGGCTGACAGTGTGGAAATGTAACATAGGCATCCAAAAACTTTAAGATTTGATATATCACATGGTTTTCCAAAAAGTATTTCATATGGAGATGCATCTTTCAAAAAGGGAGTAGGTATGCAATTAATTAAATGAGTTGCATGAGTCAAAGTAAATGACCAGAAACTATGAGGCAAATCTGCTTGAAATAGAAGGGCCCTTGTTACATTCAATAAATGCTGGTGTTTTCTTTCTACAATTCCATTTTGCTCAGGTGTTTCAACACATGTGGTTTGATGCACAATACCTTTTGAGCTATAAAAATCATTCATAAGAAATTCTACCCCATTATCAGTTCTTATAACTTTAACTTTACTATCAAATTGATTATGAACTAAAATAATGAAATCCTGAATATGTTTTCTAGCCTTAGCTTTGGTATGCATAAAAAATGTCCAAGTGAATCGTGTGTGATCATCAACCACTGTTAGAAAATACCTATGTCCTAGCATTGATGTTTTTGCACATGGTCCCCAAATATCTATGTGTAAAACTTCAAAACTACATTATGCATATGTACTGCTATTTAAAAAAGGAAGCCTTTTATGCTTAGCATAATGACATGCATTGCAAACTAAATCTTTATTGAATTTCAGAAAGGGATAAGTGCCTTGCATTTTCTGTAATCTTTCAAAAGACAGGTGTCCTAATCTAGAATGCCATAGATCTATTGGTATGATGGTACAATTTGGATGAACAATTTCTGTTTCAATACTACAAGTGGTTGGTCTGGTTGGAGTGAGATAGTATAATCCATTTCTCATTTCAACTATACCAATCTTGGCTTGAGTGAGTGCATCCTGCATTAAACATGAATCAGAGGAGAAAATGAGCTTACAATGGTTTGTAGAAACCAACTTAGATATTGAGATCAAGTTAAAAGAAAAAGCTGGAACATATAGAACTGAAAACAAAACTATTGAGTCAGAAATGCATACATCACCCGAATGTGTAGCTGACACATGGTGACCATTGGGAAGCTTAACTAGGATTGGAGGATTCAATTTTGTATATGATTTAAAAGAACTAAGAGATGCCGACACATGGTCTGTTGCACCTGAATCTAAGACCCAAGTGCAGTGTGTGCATGTGTTATTCACAAAGAATGGGTGCTTACCATGGACTGGTGTTGTATCAACTGAACAAGAGGCAATCTGTTTTGAACTGCTAGACATACTGTCTGAATTCCCTTCACTTGGTTGCTGGATTAAGGCAAGTAGAGCTTTGTATTGCTCAGGTGAAAATCGAATTTCTTTGGGCTCAATTTGCTGTGTTTGATCATTGGTGATTGCTTCATCTCCTGTCACCAAGCTATTTGCACTGCTCCTTGAATTAGAAAACTTAAAACCTGGTGGAAATCCATGTTTCTTATAGCAAACCTCAACTGTATGGCCTGTTTTCCCACAGTAAGTGCAGATCTTATTATTTCTAAAGCTATTCATCTTGTTCCTCTCCTTACTACCCGAAGGCATGCCATGTTTTTTATAACATACACTTTCAGTATGTCCAGTCCTTCCACAATAATTGCAAACCAGTTTTGCTGCATTAACCAGGTTGGGTTTCATTTCTATGCTGTTAACATTTATCAAACTATTTCCAAGCTGCCTCTCCTGCTGTGCAACATAGGAAAAAATTCTAGAAATCTCTGGAAGTGGATCCATGAGAAGTACATGTGATCTTACATTTCCAAATTGCTCATTCAAACCTCTAAGAAACTGAATTGCCCGATCCTCTCGTTTTCTCTGTGCTACAGTTTTAAGTGTTATACAAGTGCATTGTGAACTACATGTACATGTAGGATCAGGCCTAAAATTCTCTAACTCATCCCATATTATGCGTAGTTTTGTAAAATATTCTGTAACTGAGAGGTTACCTTGTCTAATCGAAGCTGCTTCCTGTTGAAGGTCTGAAATCCTGAGTAAATCGCTTTGTGCATATCTGGATTTTAGATCTCTCCAGATCTCTTCAGCCTTATCCATCCATAGAATGCTTTGTCTAATTGTCGTAGACACAGAATGTACAATCCATGAGACTACCATGTTGTTGCTCCTCTTCCAAGCTCCATAGGTCCGGTCAGTTTTCAATGGCTCTGCTCCTCCATCAACAAACTATAGTTTATTTTTGGCACTCAAAGCAGTCATCATTGATCTGCTCCATGAGTGATAATTTGTGAAATCAAGAACTGGAGATACAAGCGAAACCGCGGGATTCTCGCTTGGATGCAAGTAAAGGAAGTTGTCTATGGCTGGGATGTGTGTATCTCTTTCACTCATTGTCACAATCGAAGATCAAAGCCAGATGAAACTCAAAACAGAGGTGAAGAAAGGATAAATTGCTTCAGAAACTTCTCTTGATTGCGCAGCAGAGCTCTTTGAAGAGCTCTAATACCATGTCACAAATCAAGCTTGAACTAGAAAATCACCACGCACAGATCTGCACATTAGGTGCAGTAGCTATCGAGATAAAGAAAAACAGAGGCTATTGCTCGAGAAGAAAAGAGGAAAAAGTTATGAACAAGAAAGCAAAGAAATTGAGCAAGATGATCAAAACAAGCTTCTATTATTCATTGAGCAAAAGGAACTTATATACAGATTGAGAATAGATCCAAAAACTAACACAAAAGCAGTTACAAAGTTTGTTACAAATCTGTTAGAGTTCAAAATGAATTTGGCGGGAAATGACAACTTGATTAAGATGACATTCAATTAATTAGTGGAAACCAATATAAAGTGTCTTTGGAAAGTTATGATTCAAGAAAGATTGATGAAAATTTAATGCAATGATAATAATATACCAGACAAATTGGTATTAAATATTGTCACGAAGGCTCTTTAATTGTGGCCATCTTTAACCCACCTTAATAGTTGTTTCTTTGGGGCTGCCTTACATTGCAACCTTAAGGGTGGTGCTTAGTCCTACATCAAATTGAGACATGGTTTAAATAGAGCTTTTAAAGCTTGGGCAATCCTCAGCTTCCAAGTTGGTTTTGTGATGGAGTTAAACCCCAAGTCCAAATTCTATGATGGTATCAAAGTCTTATCCTAGATCCATTGTAGGATCATCATTGTCACGCTCCAAGTTGATAGCCGTGGACTGGACATGAGAGGGTGTGTTGAAAAGGCATCTTAATTGCAATTAGCCTTAGCTTGCCTTAATTGTGATATCTTTGGGTGCTGCCTTAAACCGCAGCCTCAAGGATGGTGTTTAGTTTCACATCGACCAGAGACATGAATTAAATATAACTTATAAAATTCGAACAATTCTCACATTACAAACTAATTTTGTAGGGTTGAGTTAGACTTTAAATCCAAATTCTAAGAAATATAATGAAAATACATGTTAAAATGAAACAATAAAGCATATACATAAATAAATATTTAATGTTCAACAGTTTAGAGTCTGAAAAAAGCCAATGCTGGTGAGGACACTCTTCATTGTCAACCTTCACTAAGAATTTTTTTGACAAGTGTCACTTATAAGAGGGGGATCTTCAAAATTGGTGATTGAAGAAAAAATCATAAATGTTTAATAAGCAGAAGAAAAAGTGATGATGAAAATGCATGAGATAAATTAGTATTAAATAACAGTTTCACATAGAAAGTAGTGGACGAAAAAATGAATAGAAGTTCAACGATAAAAAAAGAAAGTGATGATGAAAGTAGTTAAATAATAATATCAAACTTCAACAGTAACATGATATAAATACAGAATTATCTCATTGAAATTATCTAAAATAGATGATTGCACCTCAAGTGTGGTATTGTTTTTGAACTTATATCTGTATTAAATATAAATTAAAAATTTTAGTGTTATATATAACGATGTTAATTATTTTTTAATATAATTAAAATATTAATTCAATTGGTTAGAGTGTTATGCTAATAACGTAAAAGTCATGAGACATATGAATTTTCAATCCGTATGTGATTATATGAAAGGATATTTTTGACTTTCCCTCTCATCACTGGAAGTATTGGAAAAATATTGGGTGCTGAAAGAAAATCTCACCTAACTGTCAGAACTCAACTCGAGACAGCTATCTACTACCTAGCATTCAGTTATACATCAAAGCTATTAGAAGGAATGATAATGCTCACTAACCTTGTGAGACTGAAGAATTCCATATAAGCTATCTGGTTCGTTGATTCTAGTGACTGCCGAAACAAGTATTTCAATATGATCCGGCAACTGATATGATGGAAACCAACAAAGAGAACAGATGCAAATTAACAATAGACATGATTATGGACCTAGGCAATCTCTAAATTGTTTACAAATATATATAAGCCAAGGATCAAGTTAATAGTACAAAAACAAAATAATTTAAAATAGTATAACATATAATATGGTCCAACTTGATCATAAAAGTATGCATATATCAAATATAAAAATATTCAGTACAACTTACCATATCTGGACCCCCAACTGTTAGAGTTTTAAATTGCTCTTCACACCAATGTTCCACATACATCACTGAAGTAAAATATGATCCACAACTCTACAACAGAAAAAGTAGCACATGCAATTAAAATTTATTTTTAAAAAAATAAACAGAACGAAAAGAAAAAGAAAATATAGGAATCTAAATTAGAACGAAGAGGAACGATTTGTTTGGTTGGGAGGAGGAAGAGAATTAGGTAAGAGAGACCGTAAGACCCTTGTTCGATTAAGGGGAGAGGGGAATGGGGTGGGCTATTTTTGGTAAAAAAAAAAAGTGAACTCTATGTAAAACAAACAAATGATGATTATGCCCCAGGTCCAAAATTTAATTTTCAATTCATGCCCTATCTGTGCTCCCTAATTTCAGCCAAAAATAGCTCAATTGGAATCCTTTAACATGTATAAAACCATAAGCCCTCAATTTCAGCAGCTTGATACCATAAGTTCAAAGTTCAAAAGTTCAAACTGATATAGATTTGAGAACCAATTCAGAACCCTAGCTTCCAAACAATCCAGGAATAGTATAGTAGACTCAAACCCAAAACAAACATTTACTAATATAAATATCAACTAAAACCAGAAGTTTTTCAAAATGTTTGCTTTTATAATAGGATGACTATCACAAAAAATTACTAGTC
The DNA here is from genome assembly GCF_004193775.1 of Glycine soja. NCBI lineage: Eukaryota > Viridiplantae > Streptophyta > Magnoliopsida > Fabales > Fabaceae > Glycine > Glycine soja. The sequence continues at coordinate 15,684,846 of NC_041007.1, read as the reverse complement.
TGTGCCAATATGGCATACTACAAAATGTGTTGTGCAGTGCAAGCCTCGAATCAGCTTATAAATTACCATTCCCATTTGCCTTTCACGAGTGTCTCCCTTAGGATCACAGCAGCAGGCTCCCTCCTAACCCGTTTTTCACTTAATGAGGATCTGGTTGTATTCAGGTATGCCTGAGGAATAAAAATTAGGGAAAACTAGCCAGCAATATAGAAATTCTTAAACGGGAAAAGAGAAATAAAAAATAGTATATACACTAAATCCCCAAAATAAAATAGCCACTTTCCCAACCTATATACAATACAGGACATCACATACACAAATAACTCTATATAGATGGCAGAAATGGTGGCATTCAAATAAATGAAAATATAATAGTAGCACAAAGTCACAAAAATGTCTGCAAATCTAAATGGATCATCCCAACAAAAAAAAATGAATGACGCTAGTAAAACTAGGGAGTAGGGAGAGTTAAAGACAATCTCCAAAACAGAAGTCTAAATAACAAGGAAAATACAAGGCTAAACAAGAAGGCTGACCAGCTTATCTGCATATCAGAGAAAGAAACTCTTTTAAAAACCATAAGCAGGAGAACCAGAGATATCAATGAAGACAATACAATATTACAATTTGAAGGCAAATCTAAAGGCATTTGCAAAGAGGAACCCATACTAATGCAGGCATTCTGCTCCAACTAATCACACAAGGGCACTACAATACACCACAAACTCCCATAACATTCTGGCCTCCTTGTTTTTATTGAAACATTTCAAACAAACCATAAGAAGCTGCTCCACAGTATACCAGAAAAAGTAATATTCATCAAGCAACCCATATAAAAACAATGAAGGCAAAAGAAAGCACAAGACAAACCATGAATACTATAACAGTATACCATCAAAAGTAATATTCATCAAGCACGCCCTATAAAAACAATGGAGGCAAAAGAAAGCACAAGACAAACCATGAAGACTATAACAATATACCATCAAAAGTAATATTCATCAAGCACGCCCTATAAAAACAATGAAGGCAAAAGAAAGCACAGGACAAACCATGAAGACTCTTGCTGTCCTATGTAATCAATTAATTACTAATTACGTCAGAATCAATCAACATAGTTGCAGAGAGAGGATAAATAACTTGTCAAGAATTGAGATCAGAAACTTAAATATTAAATCCAGGAATCGGCAACTGAGTTTTTAGTAACTACCCTATAAAATAGAACTGCTGCAAGTTCCACCAATCCACATTGTGAGCTACTCAAAGCTCCTAATTTATCATCTTTATTCCCATAACCCCTGGGTAGAAAGTTCAATGAGATCGTCATGGATAACAACATTAAAAAGTTCATTAAGTTCAGTGTAAAGCACTAGAAGATCCATCATTAATACGACATCAACATGGATGACATTAGAAACACTTACCGCAACATTGAAGTACTAGACATGCTACCTTGATCTAGATCCTTACAAATCATGTCCAAAAGTTGTTCTACCAGTAAACACCTATTAGTAGCAACTCTCATTAAATTCAACTGAATCCTTGCATAGAACGCAAATGAATCCTCCAACGGAAATATTAATAGAAAAGTTTGAAATATTTTGAAAACAATTTATAATTTAATCTGCTATTTGCTTTAAAATGCAATTGTAAGAGACCTTGAGAACTCGATCATGTGTTGTCAACCAACTGCAGAACACAAACTGCTGCATGGCATTATGAATCTCAAACAACTGAAAGCCCAAATTTGGACCATCATTTAATAAATATGTATTAATACACTCAACAAGTTTACGTGATATCTTCCCTTCTTCCCTGAAAAAAAGTAACAAAAAGTGGCATTGCACTCTAGCAGATAACAATAATAGAAAATATATAAATAAACAATGAATCACAGTAGGAAATACCTGACGAATGAACATATTCTAACAAACCCCTTAACAATGTCTTCTCTTACATTATCAGGATAGTCTCCAGGAGGATACTTTAAAAGAGAATGAAGCGTCAAGATATTGCGGAAGACCTCCTCCTTGGAAGTACAATTGCTTATATTTTTTCCATTCAAGCGTGCTTCAACTTTCTCAAGCTTGAAACATTGCTCAGGATATATCCCAAACATGATTAAAAAGTGGTTTAACTACAGATGACAACGGTAACATTTTTCCAAAAAATAAAAGGAAATGCAAATAATTAAGAGAAGGAGGAAAGTTCACAACGTAAAATATATAAGATTAAAGTTCCTATATTTTTCTTTGGTAGAAGTTTAAGAAAGTAATTAGAAAAAATATCAAATAAAACCTCAAAAGTATACAACTACTAATTAAATGATAAGTATTTATGTTATCTTCATAATAGAAAATGCATGCTGACACTAATGAATACCACAATAAAAACTTTTTCCAAAAAAAAAAAGTTTTACAAATAGCAAATTCGTGATAAAAGAATATTTACCACGAAAAGGCAATAAACATGTACAACGGTTATTTAAACCAATATATTATACATAATAACCATCTCATGAGGTTATTTTTCCTTCAATATAAATATTTTACTTGGAGTTACTGATTTGAAATTTTGATAATATTATTGGCAATTCTAGAGTACAATGAGTATTTTTTTTTCTTTTATTATTTAACCTTATTAACTAAAAAAGGTTAAAGAATTCTATATTCTATATATAGAAAGATATAGAAAATAAATAAAATTCAATTTTTTATACCACAGGTAATTGAAACACAGTTCATTTTATTTTGATTTCACATCAACCACATTGGAACTAGCTATTTATCAGCTGAGTCAACACTCCATTGTAGCATTTAACCACTTGGTAATCATATTAACCTGTTATAATTTGACATAAACCGCTAATTATGCAGTGTAAGCTGTTAACACAATATCCATCTCTATTCTCTAGCAATTGAAGTGTCTGAATAAGTCTACAGAAGTGAGGATTTTCAGGGAAGGACATCCAATGATATAGTGTATAGTTTATTGCTTTAAATCCCTAGAAAGAATGGTGTCAAGTGAGTAACAGGTAAGGAGATATAGAAAATCAATAATTCCCCCTGTCATTTGAGTTCCTAAAAAATGAAATTCCAGAAAACATACGATACTTCTAGAGTGTACAAACATGTGAACCTTTGAAATGCTAAGAAAAAATGATAGGGGGTTCATAAGAGTTGGCTGCAACCCACAACTCCTTCTGCAATTGGTTTCACAATTTTAAATCATGATCGCTCATCTTTCTTTCATCCCTTCAGTTTCTAGCAAATTTAACTCCATTTCAATTCTTCTTAGCTTCTTCTAGGTATCACCAAACTACTCATTGTTCCAAGCTTTTAGTCTTTGCTTAACACCTTTATTTTTTCTTTTAGCACAAAATCAACCTAGACCCTTATGGAGTTTGCTGACCACGACTCACAAACCACTTTTCTGAATGATCTGTCTTGAAACCAGCAGTCCAGAACCCAAAAAGGCTTTGGGCCCTAGTCCACAGTGGAGGATCTCAACATGATTGGGCAATGATCTAAGAAATTCCTCTCCAAAATAAATTGAGTACTACCTTGTCATTTATTAAGCCATTCTGCAATCCACTCATTGAATTCCTTTACAATCCTCTCATCTTGTTGTCTTTGACTGATACCAACTCTTTCTGATGGTCTTGTGATGTTGTTAAAGTCACCTAATATACACCATAGACCTCCCAAGTTGGCATTTCTCCATTGTCTAATTTGCCCCCACAAATTTCTCTTCAAACCTACAGCACACAACGAGTAGACGTTTACTATAATGACTTTTGCACCATCAGCACCCAAATTCCTTCTAGGTAGATAAAACCACAACCATTGAACTTCTTCTCTAGTCTGAAAGCTTGTTCACTCCATATGCATAGAATTCCTCCTGCATTATTATATATTGGTTGTGATTCCCAATTGACATCAGAATCACCCCATAAGGCTTGGCATACAGCCTTATCTACTTGTTCCTTCTTAGTTTCTTGTAAGTGCATCATATCTGCTCTTTCATTTTTTTTATACCAATTTTCTAATTGATGTCCACTTTACCCTCCTCCCCAGCCCCCTAATATCATAAGATATGATCTTCATTAATCCCCCTCCCTATTTCCCAACCTTTGAGCCTCTTCCTTATCCCTTTCTTCCATATTAATCAGCTTCGAGACCATTGTGCCCTCTAAATATGACAAGTGACTCCCAAACTCATTGACATAGCCCAATTCATTACTGCTTCTTTTATCTATTCACAGGTTGTAGAATTTGGGGTTATTGCTAAAACCCCAATTTCTTGATGTTCACTACACTGTTCTTCCCAACCAACCACTTCTTTCAATCCACTACCCCTCGACATTGTTGGAGAACTATCACGTTTTCCTGAAGCATTGTTGTCCTGTTTATTTCTTTGTCGTTTGGTGGTATTACCTGTCCAAATTTGGGCCAATAGTTTTGTAGTGGCTCTTTTGCTTTTTGCACCATGTGTTCCTGGAATAAACTTTCCAAGCAAAGGCTGGCCCATTTAGTTTGGCTTTAGAACATTATTTTCCACTTCTTTGGATTCCACGTGGGTGATTTAGCAAAGCCCAATAAGGGGTTGTCACCCTCCTCTGTGTCTGGGACATCACATGACAATGTTTTTCTTAATGGTTATTTGGAAGAAGAAGTCTACATGACCCAACCAGCTGGATTTGCTGATTTTGATAATAGTATGGTATGCAAACTCAAGAAAGCTATCTATGGGTGAAAACAGGCACCTAGGGCCTGGTATGAAATATTAACCAAAACACTACTGACCTTTGGCTTTGTTCAAAGCAATTGTGATCCTTCCCTTCTAGTGTTCAAGAGTGATTCTGAGTGCCTTTATCTGTTGATATATGTTGACGATATTATCATCACAGGATCATCCCTAGTTCTCATTCAAAACTTAATTACCAAACTAAATGTTGTTTTTACTCTAAAACAACTAGGAAATTTGGATTATTTTCTGGGTATTAAAGTAAAACATTTGAGTAATGGTTCTCTATTGTTGTCTCAAGCTAAATATATTTGTGATATACTTGAAAAGGCTAAGATGGTTGATGCCAAACCAATACTCACTCCTCTGCCCTCTTATCTTAAGTTAACCAAACATGGTACAACTAAACTTGTTTCAGTACCTGTTGTCGATGCTATACTCTATCGTCGATTGTTGGGGCACTTTAGTACATTATTGTAACTAGGCCAAAACTGAGTTACAGTGTAAACAAGGTCTATCAGTTTATGTGAGAACCCATGGAGGAACATTGGAAGGTTGTTAAGCATATTTTAAGGTATCTAAAGGGTACTATAGACTATGGGTTGTCTTTAAAATCTACTTCTTAGGGAGAACCCTATACTTTAGAAGCTTTCTGTGATGTTGATTGTGGAATGGACATGGTTGACAGAAGATCAATTTTGGGGGAATGTATTTTCTTTGGCCCTAATCCTGTTTCTTGGTGGTTAAAGAAGCAATCTTTTGTTGCTCGATTGACTGCAGAAGCTAAGTATACTAAAAAAAACATGATTTGTTAATTTAAAAATATTATTAATATATTAATTTCAATACTTTTCAAGTATAAAATGTATTTAAGAATATCATATATTTTTTATGATTTATTATAAATTACAAATTTTCTTAATTTTTTAGAAAAAATAATTCTAGTCGCTAATCTCAAAATATTATTTAATCTTATAGCGACTGACACAACTTCGGTGGCTATCATCATAACAGCGACCGAAACATATTTGGATGTTATCTTTAAGTATATTTTGGTGGCTAATTCAGTCACTAATGCAAGTTAGCCATATGATCAAATTCGGTCTCAATTAGAGATAGATTCATCTCGGTCACTATTCGGTCCCTAATAGCGACTGAAAAGTTTCGATCGCTAATTTGCATTTTCTAGTAGTGATATCAAAGCCTGGTCTTTATTGCATCAGAACTTCTATGCATTCAATCCTTACTAATAGAACTTCGTACTAATATTACTACTCCAGCTGTCTATGCATTCAATCCTTACTAATAGAACTTCGTACTAAAATTACTATTCATAAATACAATAACAGTTTCATAATAGTTTAGTTTTCTCTCTTTCTTTCTCACCTCAATGGTTTTCTACATAATAATCATTTTTTTTCTTCTCACAGATTGTTATGCACACAATTAATTTTTAACTTATCTTCTCCTTCTATTATTTGTTTATAATCAAAAGGGGAGAAAAGAACAATCATGATACAGACTAAACTACCTCCAACTGATCTGAACACTTGGCATCCTCTACACGTTGCGCAACAATTCTCGCATATATCATTTTTGGATTTCTCCACTTACTTGAGGATATCTCCGCCGACGCAGATTTAATTAGTAAAGAAATAAGAAAAGGCCATGTTTCAGCTGCCCCATAAAAAATTTAAATAAACAAATTAATCATATGTATACACCATTACACCTTGGCTTGGAAAGCATTGCATTGCATCCACCAATGCTTGTAAGATTCACTTTAAAAAATCATCTTACAATGAGGAACTTCATCTGGCCTAATCTTTGCAGTATTCAGTCCAATAAATTTGCAGAAGCTATATGATCTTTCTCCTTCTAACCAAGTAGTTAACAACTTGATCCCTTCCTATTGACATACAACAACAATACCACTAATTAGAATAGAACAAACAGTCCTTAGAAGACGTACACAAAAGAGAAAACCTCTATAATGAATAAAGATCATCTAACACAATCATAACACAGTATGATGTGATAAAAAAAATGAATGTATGATAACATCTGTTTGGAGAACAGGCTAAATGTCATTCTAATTAAATTCACTGATTTCAGCAATTAGGACTGAAGCATCACTTCCGTGAACCTCGTAAATATTTAGCTTACAAAGTTTCTTAATCCCAGCATCTTCCAATTTCTTTAGTAGAACATGAAAGAAAAAACCCCTATAATGAATATAGATCATCTTACACAATCATACAAGTATGATATGATAAAATTAAATGAATGTGTGATATTATCTATTATCTATTTGGCAAACAGGCTAAATGTCATCCTTAAATTCATGGATTGCAACAATTAGGACTGAAACATCACTTCAATGAAACTTACAAATATGTAGCTCATAAACCTTTTTAATCTAGAATGTTTCAATTTCTTAGTAGTATAACATGAAAAAAAAAATAAGAGTGTGTTTGGATGAGGAAATTTAAAATTTTGAGAAATTTTAAATTCTAAGAATTTCAAATACTTTAATTGAAATTCTTTTATTTTTAAAATTTTGTGTTTGGATAAAATAAAAATAAATTGTGAGGGTGAAAAAAATGAGTGCAAAGACAAGAGAAGATATAATTGGTGTGATAGTCCACATCCGATTGATGTTCCATGAGCTCAGAGGGTATTTCTTTAGAAAGAGCATCGTCGACGTGAGGAACGAGTCCTAAGTTCGAAAATGAAATTTCAAAAACTTTTAGATGAAAGAGAGAATGAAAGTTAGTAAGGAAATACGTGAATATTTTAGAAAACTCTTCTATAAGAAGAGAATTTCAATTTCTCACCTTTTAGAAAGAAATTGAAATTTCACATTTTTATTTGTTTAAAATTCTAAAAATTTAAATTCTTCATAAAAAAACATTCAAACAATGAATTCTAGATTACAAAAATTTAAATTCTCTGATAAATTATTTTTTTCAATTAAAATTTTGTGTCCAAACACACTTTTAAGTATGATGATAATAAAATGCAACAACAACTATTTAATTAGATGATCCCTCTATAGTACGCTAGTTCAAATAACTGCAACTATTCCGCATTCGCCATACCGATTTTCTAATTTCTTAGTCCAAAACAACAATTTCCACACAAACAAATCACCTCAATTTCTTCATCGCTACATGCATATCATCAACACGAACAACAACGGTTTTATTTTCTTCATTCAAAAATCGCCGATTATGGTGAGTTTTGAGTGTTTCTATTTGCTGTTGCATGATATTGTTGGGGTTCCTACCTGGAAAGTGGTTTCTGTTGTTACTGCCAGGTAGGAGACAGCATGTTATAATTTTTTTAAATTTCATTCTCTTGGTTCTGTCATTTTGTGAAACTATGGTCTATTATTTTAATCTAACATTTATTTAATTTTAGAAATATATTAAACATTAAAAAGAAAAAGTTAATATGCAAAACTAATATGCAAGTTAATTTGCACCATGCAGATTGAAGCTGGTATTCCTAAAAAAATTATTGATGACATCCAATAATTTTTTTTGGTACCTGTGGGAAAAACTATCCATTACTTGTCTTTGAAGATAGCATGCTTTGTGTCAATCTTTTTCATATCCTTTGGGTTTGCTAACTTTTTGTGTATTGTGTTCCTTCGGCAGGACCTTCTACATTTTAAGCAGAAAAATACAATTGGCAGTTGACTTAGAAATTTAGGAAGAACAATTGAATTCTAAGGACAGATATTAAGATAAAATTTCAATAGTTTTTACAAAGAGGAGAAAATAAGTTTGAAGAATTCACAGAGCAATTGAGATGGAGGTGCAGAAAGTTTTTATCCAAAAAGGTATTTTGGATGATAAAAATATTAAAAAAAAAGGAAAGGAGGTATGTTGAATAATTTAGGAGAGATATGAATAACAATTGACTATAAGTAATTTTCAAAGCCCAAATTGAATCACTTAATTAAAATTGGAATTACTATAAAATTATATGCAAATAAGGATTAAAAAAAAGATGTTTATTCAGTCTTTTGATACCTAACACTACCCAATAGGACAGAGAACAATATCTAACTAGAAAACGACGACGTCATTGGGGGAAAATCTTTGAGGGACATATGTGGTCGGGTGCATTAGGCAACAAGAGTGGGTCCTCAAAGGGCCTCCATTTTGCTGCAAATAATAATAACATAAACACTAATCATTCTTGTTTAGCTATTGCTAGCCAGAGAACAAATCAAGGGACCAAAAAGCAACAAACCAACGACGGAACATAGGGTTCAAATAAGAAATTAAATACATAGTAGTAGCTAGTGGTTTGATAAAGATATTATTGTCCACCCCCACCACCGCCCCATATATAAAAAAAAATAAAATCCAATGACATAGGAATTTGTTTTCAGATCTCATACGCATTTCGCTGCGCGCCGCATTCACCGTTGGCAATGTCGCGCATGCACATATGCATACGTTAGTATTGATTTTATATGTGACTTATTTCTTTCTTTACACATTAGGTGAGGGTGTCTAGTTTTGACATGGTTTGTTAACCTATATGGGTGCCAAGGGCCAACAGTACATATGGTATTAATATAGTATATTATGGTTGGCAATTATTGATATGAAATATCTAACACATGACTTTGTTGAGTATTTTTAACTAATCATATTTTATAAGTTATACAAAACTTAAATACAAGACATTACCTAAAGAGTCTAAGTTCATTAAGATCATATAAAATGTTGATAGATAGATCATTTAAAATTTAATCAGGGGTATAATTTTCAGGTTTTTCAGTATTTTAAAATCTAATCTATATTTTTTGCTAAAAATAAAAAATAAAAAATCAGTAATTAAACACATGGACCAAAAGAAATCCAGATATGCGTATAGTGTTGGTAAATTGTTTTTTTCTTCCCCATGCGCACACACCGGGACCAGACAATTATTTGGACTACATAGATCTTGCTTTGAACTCCGAAGAGTATTTTACTTTAGAGTTCGCACTGGACCCAAGAAATTAATGTACTTCTCCGTAATATATATTGATTGGAATTGGCAGCGGGATCCGGAATTATATGTGGTGCTATAATTCTAAACTTTTTATTCCAATAATGAATGAATATTGGTCTCCTAAGGGTGTTGGGGGCTTTTTAATTTGGTTTTCTTCCATGCATCATTGCTGTACATTTGAAAGGAAAACTTTGGGACGGATAGAAAAGGACTCTCATATGGTGGACCTAAAGAACCAAATTGACTGCACCCATAACGAGGTATTAGCGTTCCAATTTTTGACCAAAATCATAAAGCGAACCACATACACATATATACATAAGTTATGCTTGAGGGAGGATTAGGAATGAGAATGGATAAGATCGGGGGTATGAATAGGGGTTATATGTTATTGGTGTGTAAGAGAAAATTTATGTATGTTATTCGTTCATCATTTATTGGATATCCATTTGAAAAATAATCACGGATTTTTTTATATTCATGGATATCCATAAATATCCACAGATACTTCAATTTTTTTTTATAAAAAATAGTGATTTTCAACATCTAGAAAAAACTAGTGAATTAAAAATCAAAAATAAAAAAGAAATATTAATACAATAGAATTAAAACATTAAATAAATACAGTATAAATTAAATAAACATAAATTCAAAATACAAATAAAATTACAATATTTAAAATCATAAATTCAACAAATAAATTGAAAATACATTATATATATATATATATATATATATATATATATATAAAGGATGAATGTATGTGTGAGGGTGAAATAATATCAAAATTAGATTTTTTTTCTTTGATAAAAATTTTTTTTATAACTTCATGAGTAAATGATACCTGTATCTTACCTATTAATAAGCACCTGTATCTTACCCATTAATAAGCAAGGTATAAAAAATCCATATCCATAAGTAATAGATGCCCATTTAAAGTATTTATCATTTACCGATCATAGATCTTATCACCCTAGAGGATTTGTTTCAGAAGTATTGTATTAGTATTGTATGGATGAAAACGGTGTGCTTTAATGAGCACATATACAATTAAATATACTTGGAGAAAGGGTGATACTTCATGTCTCTTCACATATTTATTTTAAAATTTATATCAACAAGTGAAGCCAATATTTCGTAAAACATAAATTAAAAGTGAGAGATGGAAGAAATTAAATATTTTTTTAAAAGTGTATATATGGTTGAGACGTAAAATTTCAGAGTTATGGTATGAGAAAGGTGAGATTAGTTATTATATACAGTCAAGGGATAAGAATCCCTAAACAAAAGTGATAATCAAAAGAGTCGATATCACCGTTATATATATCTCTGGATATATGAGTTATCATATGATACATTTTCCTGTAGATAATTCTCTTAATTTTTATAAAGAAAATATTAAATAAAAATAAATATATAATATTGAAAATATAAAAAATTAAATACTTACCATGTAAAGCAAGTAAAAAGATTAAGATATGTTTTATTCAAAAACTAATATATACAATAAGTTATACAACATTTTCTATCTTCATCTGTAGTCACCATTGAACAGGAATGTCCTCAAAGAAGAATACATAAAGGGAAAAAACATTATTACATTGTTTATATATGACATCTCCTACTTCTTTCCTTTTGTCTTTTTATCTCTTTCTTTATCTTAAATTCTTAATTGTATTTTTTTTTTCTATAATAGTATTTTTCAAAGATAATAAGAGGAAGTCGTAGGAAGATTTAGAATTATTTTTTATATATTGATCAATATTTTTAATTGGGCAATGTGGTTTTCAGTTATTTGCTTTATCTGTACAAAAGAATGACCCGCGTTTCACGCTTTCGATCCATGCATAAAATAACAATCTATATAGTGACTTATATGCGTATAGCTCATGACAATTTGAAACATTAAGAAAGTAAAAAAAAAAAAAGTCTGTTAACGTTGTACGTACGTGCCACACCCAGATATATCCTTAATTGATACCCTCTTAACAAAACAGGAAAGGAAAAAATATTATATATAGGAAGAAGATAAGTATCTAATTGAAAGGGCGAAAAAATTACAAATTTTTTCCATTAAAAAAATGCATCGGGAAAAAAGTTTCCCGCTTTAAATATTTTTGAGAAAATCCCCAGCTTTTAAAATTGTGCGGTTTTACATGGCCTTTTCTGAACTTTCATTTGGTTTTCTTTAAGAAAAAGAAAGAAAGAACAAAAGAAGATCGAGAAAGCAACTCGGCTGTGGGTGTAGTAAAAACACGTAGCTTGAGAATGAAGTATGTTCACAGTTTTGGAGTTTTTCTATCTCATCAAAAGGTGATACTTATTGTTAATTTACAAGATACCGAGCTATACTGATGCACAAAAGGCATATATATCATATGCATAGCATGTGCTTATATACATGTCAAAAAGCCAAGAGGGTACACTACATCATCATATTGTCTTTGTAATCATTCACATAGAAATCTTTAGCTATGTGCACCTGTCGTGATACTACCGGTTAAAAATATAAAATTGATATAGTGGTTGAGCAAATGACTCTAATTGATATTTATAATAAAACTAACCAATTAACTTTTGTTCATAAAAAAATAATGATGGGAGTTATAACAATATTTTTCATTTAAGTCCAAAGGGGGTGCTTATAATTGTGTCTCTTTCATTGATTTATCTCTCACAACACAGGTCACAACTTTTCATGCAGCATGATATACCTTGTTAGTATATTTATACTTCTGTGCCACAAATTAGAAGTCAGTGCTATACACAAAAATTGTAGTACTGTATAATATTGGAGTTAGTGTTTTTGTCTTGTGGCTGTTGTGACCCTTTACCAACCAACGGGCATTCACTAATGCATGATATTTTGTACTATTCTCTACAGCAGAAGGTAACAAGCAACAAGTACCTAGAAGGGAAGAGTACAAGCACATACACTGAGTAGCAATGATAACATGCTTATGATTGAGACAATAATAAATCCGCATCTTTGTATTAAAGCAGATAGAAAACGCGCGACCATCCAACGGGAAAAGAAAGAGATCCATATGCACAAGAAGGAATTTAAGTTATGATATACAAATATTCTTTAATTTTAAACACTTCTTCCATGTTTTTTTTTTTTTTTTATCACATCATAAATTTTATCATATTTATATTTTTTTTCTTATTTTCATCTCTTTTTTCTAGATATTGGATATATAAGTTAATGGATATTTATCAAACATTTTTCTTTAGCTATAGCTAGGAATTGAAGTGAGGTGAAGGCAAGTAACGTGGGAAGACACACACTTTATTCACCTGACACTGCCATATGTACTTTGGTTCCTGTAGACCAGTGGGGTGTGTTCCTCACGCCAACTATATACTATATATCCTACATGGCTATTCATCTTCTACTTAGTGGATAAAGATAGCATCCTCGTTTCTCTTTCGGGTGTCACCCTTATGATGAAAGCTTTTCAGTTTATTCCCTAGCACCCCACACCAACCCGCCTACTTGTGGAATATCAGTTCAAAGTTTGAATTTAACACTGCTAAACGAATTTGAAACAAAGAATATATAAAGAGATACAAATGATAGATATTGTATCTACGAAGACAATTGCAAATGCAAAGATGGCATGAAAGATTTTTTTAAAAAAATATATATATTTTGTTAAAAGAAGATAGCATATATATATATATATATATATATATATATATATATATATATATAAACATTATGACATGATTAAGAGATGATATTGTTTCTTAAATATGTGATTATTTAGGAGTTCAATTCCTAAATTTATATATATGAAAAATATCTTAAAAATGTCAATTTCTTAAAAAGATTTCAATATCTTAAAAGATCAATCCTTAACTCTCAACAAGTTGATGGAAGTATCCTAGGTTCACTAAAGAATATATATCTCAATCTGAAGGTTTTAATTTTAGAATAAAAATATCAATTCAATTCATAAAAGTATCACTAGTGGTCAAATTAATCTCGATATTACAAAAAAAAAAATCAACAAGTCAATTTCAACATTCATCACTTAATTTGATTTTTAAATTTCACATAATCGATTATTAACTTGCTTTAAATTATTAAAAAGTCTCACATTATTTATCTCAATTCTTGAAACAAAATGTATATATTTGTTGGCCACCTTTATTTAAAATCAATTAAATTTTAAGATGAAATATAATATGTATAAACAATCTGTAATTGATCTTTGTGAATCGTCTATTCTAACAGGCGTTTCTGTGGAGAATAGTGGCGGAAAGTTTCTAATATTCTTGAAATACACTTAGCTTGTACATGACTAACTGACGCCAATTGATTTACAATGAAATATGACAGAAATATCACTAAATGAGTTATTATTTTAATGCCCTTGGACAACGAATAACAACATAAGATAATTATTAAGTGTCAAAATCAATGATTAAATTAATTTTTTAATGTCCAAAACAAATGTATCAGCTTTGCCAAATTAAAGACTAAATAGACATCTTTCCCATAATCAAATTAATGTTTTCCTTTTCTTGATTTTAAAGTAGAGAGGTTCACTTGTCTAGGGAAAGAAAGAGGCATGGGTGCACATGAGAAGCATGGATGCAAGCAAATGAGCAATGGCGCGTGTGTGTGCAAAGTGAGAATATATCCCTTGCTTGTGGGAGGAGGTTGAGTGGGTCCAAAATGGTGTGTATTGTGTGTGTGTGTGTGTTTGTGGGGCTTGCAAATAGAGTGCTCTTTCGGTATGCGTTCTTTATCGGGGACCCAAATATTCTTCGCTCAATCTTCTGTCACGTCACACACTACTACCGTCACGTATATATATATATATATATATATATATATATATATATATATATATATATATATATATCAACGCCTCTCATTGGGCCACGTCACCACCTCCCCAAGATCCGACCGTTCATTCTGATTTAGTCAAGTTGAGGCTAATTAAGCTATTGGCATTAGACCCAATCAAGTGTAATTGAATTAGTAACACACTTTGAGTACCAGCAAGAATTTAAATTTTACACTCTTAAGAAAAAATAATAAATTTTAAATTTGATTAAATTTTAATTAAAAATTAATATTATAATGAATCCAAAGAATTAAAGCATGTAAAAATATTTTAGGGTATCATTAAAGAACATAACACTCTAATCACTGTAGTACCAAATAAAAATAAAGCTATTGGCATTAGAGAGACAGGTTGAGGCCCACCATTGTTGTCACCGACGGGGTTTCTCTCACTGTAGCTCTGAGACAAAATGCCTCCTCTCACTCACTTCTATCACCTTTTTCTTCCTTCTTATTCACTGTCCCGTCCCATGTAGCAACCACACACACACACACATATTCTATCGCTACAATCATCCCTCTCTTCAATTCATTCCCACTTAACACCTCACTTCCACATCATCACATTATTCCTCTTCCTAGCTACTATCTATCTTTCTTCATGATCTTGTGCAATGCTTTTCATGACAAACTGCAAGTAGCTGCGTGGCACTTTAGTTTTATAAACACTGCTTGATCAGAAGCTGAGGTTGTGGTATTCACTGTTGTTATCACAAAACACCGGTGAATGGGTCTATCTTCTTTGCACGTCTGCATGGATTCATCAGATCATTGGTTGCAGGTATAGTATATATACATATTACATACCATGGCACATGCACATGAAAATGTACACTATTTTGCCTCTGATTTTTTCTTTATCACAAGAGAGAATGAAGCATATCGATTAATTCTTCTTGCTTCTCAATTCTAACTCATTGGTAAAATAGCAGTTTGGGAGAGTTTTTGTTCAAGGTTGATTTCTAGTTAGTTGAAGTTACTAATTAACAACGTGTCTTGCATTGCACCCTGCATCCCTTTTTATTTTGCATTGTGAGTTGGACCAAAGGGAAATTAAAGGGGGTGAAAAAAGAAGAGAAAGCTAGCCAAAGGAAAAGAAAATTAGGAAGAAGAGAACAAAAAGAATGAAAAGAAAAAGACATTTTAAAATCCAACAAAGACAAATTTTACAGTACGTATAAAACCACCACCACATTTTAATTTCTTTGGTTATGATATATATATTAAATATTTCTTGTTTGCTTTATGCAATTTAAAATGTCAGGGCACAATTCACGAGGAGTCTGGGATGGATTCTTCTTCTTCACCCTCTGGGGACATGCTTACATGCTCAAGGCCCATGATAGAGAGGAGGCTAAGACCCCCCCATGACCTTGCCCTAAAGTGCCCTAGGTGTGAGTCAACCCACACCAAGTTCTGCTACTACAACAACTACAGTCTCTCTCAGCCAAGGTACTTCTGCAAGACCTGCAGAAGGTACTGGACCAAAGGTGGCACTCTTAGGAACATTCCTGTTGGTGGTGGCTGCAGAAAGAACAAAAAAGTCTCTGCCAAAAAATCCAATAATGACCACCAATTAGTTAACAACAACAATAGCCCAACACAGCCTCCACCCTCCTCCTCCTACCACCACCACAGCCACCCCAAAGACCTTCAACTTTCCTCCTTCCCAGATGTGCAATTTTCCCACCTCAGCAACTTGCTTGGGACCAATATTGCAAACCCTAGTTTCATGGAGGGCAAATATGGAATTGGCATGATTGAGAACCCTAGGCCTATTGACTTCATGATGGAGAGCAAGCTGGAGGGCATAATTGGGAGCGGTAGTAGTTCTAGGAATAATTTTGATTTTTTTGGAAATAGTGACATGTCTATGGGTATGACTAGTGTTGGGCTGGGAGATATGAATAGTACTCAAAATGGGTTGCCACCAAATTTTCATCATCATGGTCTTTCAGCATTTGGTGGCATGTCTATGTCTATGTCCCTTGATCATGGCAACAACAACAATAACAGTGGCGGCAATGGTGGTAGTAATAACTACTTAATGGACTCTTGCCAGCGTTTGATGCTGCCGTATGCCAGCAGCAATGAGGACCATAATGCCCCTATTGATGTGAAGCCAAACCCTAAACAGCTATTGTCCCTTGAATGGCAAGACCAGGGTTGCTCTGATGCGGGAAAAGACTCATTTGGGTATCTCAACGGCCCAGGATCATGGACTGGCATGATGAACGGCTATGGATCTTCCACCACAAACCCTTTGGTCTAACAAGGCAATCTTCAAATCTCAAGTCACAAATCATTGATCATGATCATGATGCATGGATATACATATGATCAACGGCTAAGCTCTCTCTTAGCTTTTGGTTAACTTGATCAATGATCTAGTCAATGATCATCAATCATCACTTTCCCTACGTATAATCTATATTATATGATATTATTATTATATTATAAATTAAGTCTTTTGATCATGGGAGGGTTCCTCGTATTTTCCTGTGTAGTGTTTCTCTATTCTAGGGTGGTCTTATTCTCAGGTTTCTATTGACTTAACCAAGAGAGTGGTGTGTGAAAGAGAAGCTTCAGAGTCCAATTCGACTGCCCTTGGTGCGTTACCTTTTGGTTTATGATATTATATATCTATTTGTGTCTTTGTGTGCGACACGTCATGAAAAGCTTTAGGATTTATGCTGTAACATCGAGGAAGATATGATAGTTCTTTTTTTTTTTTTTGTTTCAGTTAAAAAAAATGCAGTAAGTACTATATTATCTTTTATGAAAAATCTCTGTCTCTATGCTTGTGGGGCTGTTAAATTGTTCATGTCCTTAAGATTACTTGCTAGTGTTCTGACTTCAATTCCCTTATTCTCCTTTCCTTATTAGATGTTTTTAAGTAATTTTTGTCAAGAGTTCTTTTTTTTTTTTTTTTTTTTTTGAGGAGGTCAAGAGTTCTCATGGAGTGGAAGCTTTTAATTGTGAATATTGATTACTGAATATTCCGTAACTCTTGCATGGGATGGGACGTGTCACGTGTTTTGATCTAACTTGGAACGCTTAAGACTGGAGGAAAAAGGATAATAACGTGCATTTGAGAGTTAAGACATATATGAAACATCGGAATGAAAGTTATTTTAAGCTTGGCTAATTAAAACGAAAAGAAGTGTAAAGCAATTTAAATTGAAATACGTACAGCATATTGCGCGCGGGATCCATATAATTTCTAGCCCTGTCCTTTAGTGTGAATTTTATATATGTTACTTCAACTCTCTTTTATTTATAAAGAGATGACTTGAAGTAATAGTAGAGAGTTATATATCATTATTCTTCATTTTATTTATCAACTCTTCCTTTCGTTATTGTACTTTCACATCTCCTCTTGAATTAAACATTCATCTTTTCATAAAAAGTATTGTCATTTGTACATCTAAATCCACACGCTTATTATCTCTCTTAAACTTGTTTAATATTTCTTTTCAATACGAAATTAATTTTTTTGTACCAATACTTCACTTACAGAGAAAATATTTTTTTATTGATTAAATAAAAAGTTAAGAAAATAAATTAATGAAAAGTATAGTTTGATGAAAATGGTGCCGTTTTTTTTTAATAATTACTAATACTGATATCTATTAATTGTATTTGGAGAACAAATGGGAATATATGACTTTTTCCCCTTTTTTATTTATTCAAAAACTGCATGAATGTGAAATTTTAAGTACAAATGAAACATTATTTTTTTAAGTGAAACATTTTGTTTATTGAAGATGATACTTTACCAGTTTACCTGTTATAATATTGATTTCTCCAACTACCAGCATATGACCAAAATTTAATGTTTCCTTTTTATGCGTTAACGGATCCATTATTATATAGTAATACTTACGTTACGTACGTCAAGCTGAAAAAGTAATTAGCTTAGTTTTTTAATGAGAATTCTGCTGCTTTCGTGGTCCTTAATCCATGTGGCACTCGATAACTAAGAGGATATTTGAACCTAAATTGTTTAATTTATAGTATGTTTGAACCTAAATATGATTGTAAAACACAAAAAAGTTAATAGGATGTTTGAACATACCACTAGACCAAATGCCCAGGTAATTTGAACATCAAAATACCCATTATTAATTTATAGGCATTTCCATTCATTAATAATTTTCAAAATTGCACAAAATCTAATGTACTAAATATTAATTTGGAACATTAATATCTTTTTCATGATTTTCTTCTTGGCAACGAAAATTGAATATAAGAGAATGTGAACAATTTTTTTCATTTTTGTCTTATGTATTTAAGAAGTTTAACATTCTTTTCAAACGATAACAAAAAATAACAAAATCTTATTTCACTGGGTAAGATAGATTATATAAATCACATGATCTCAGTTGGCTTGGTCAAAAAACCAAAATTTTAGAAATATTATTTATATTATGTTTCTATAAAAAGAAAGAGACATTGTTTACGTGTTTCCAAGGTCGAAAACAAGAAAGGGGAGCTTTTTTAATTTTTTATGCATATATATTATTTTGGGAGTTAAATAATAATATTTAGGTGTTATTTTTTTATATAAATACTCTATTCATCTTTTATACACTATTAGAAAAATGTTGAATAATGATAAATAGTGACTGATTTTAGCAACTGAAAATATCGTGGGGAAGTTTTGGTACAACCTAGGTAGTCGCTAATTTAGTCACAATATGGTTTAAACTTTCTAAAATGAAATTTGGAAAAATGGCGATTGATTTGGTGACTATTCTATTAAGTGCTTCAATGACTAATTTAATTTCAGTCTCTAATACAGGAATAGTGACTGAATTTATTTTGATCATTGATTAACAAAAAATCTTTATTACTTAGCAACTAATAAGGCCCAAGTATAACACTATGAGTGACCAAGACCCATTAAGGTCCAAATATAACACTAATGAATCAAAGCCAAAGTATAACATTAATGATTGATCAAGACTCAATAAGGTTCAAATATAATACTAATGATTGAGCAAGGCCCATAAAGGCCCAAGTGTAATATTGATGATTGATCAAGGCCCAAGTACAACCCTTAATAATTGATCAAAGTTCAATAAGACTCAAATATAATACTAATGATTGACAAAGATCCATTGAGACCAAAGTGTAACCCTGATAACTAATCAAGGCCCAAGGTCCAAATATAACACTTATGATTGATCAAGGCCTAATAAAGCTCAAGTGTAACCCTAATGATTAAACAAGGTTTATTAAGGCCCAAGTATACCACTAATGGCTGACCAAGGCCCATTAAGGCTCAAATATACCACTAACAACTAACCACGGCCCAAAAAGGTCTAAGTATAACACTATTGACTAACCAAGGCCCATTAAGGTCCAAGTATATCACTAATGACTAATGAAGACTCAAGTGTAGCACTAATTATTATTCAAGTGTAACTCTTGATGATTGATCAAGGTCCAAGTGTAACTTCAATGACTTACCAAGGCCCAATAAGGCCTAAGTATCACACCAATGATTGTTCAAGGCCCATTAATGCTAAAGTGTAACCTTAATGACTAATCAAGGCCGAAGGCCCAAGTATAACACTTATGATTGATCAAAGTTCAATAAGACCAGAGTGTAACCCTAATAATTAACCAAGATCCAATAAAACCTAAGTATATCACTGATTACTAATCAAGGCCCAAGTGTTGTACTTATGATTGGTCTAGGCTCAATAAGGCCTAAGTATAACCCTTGATTATTGATCAAGGTTCATTAAGACCTAAGTATAACACTAATGAGTAACCAAGTCCAATGAATCCCAATAAAAGAAATGAAAAATATGATTGACCATTGAACTTTGTGTTACAATTAGGTATATATAGGCTTAGATAGCTACAGCTATCAATAACTAACCTACTAACTAACTCAGTGTAGTAAGCTAACACCTAACTAATTCACTTAGCTGAGAGTGCAGTTGAATACTTTAACTCTCTGTATAATACCCCTTAATAAGTAATGATGATGGCATTGAGGATGCTTTTGCATGAAAGTATAGCCTTTATGGTAACTTCTCAGTAGCTTCATCCTATTTGAGGAACTACAACCACAATGAACCCACCGATGTTGTTAGCAAGATATTTGGAGATGGCCAGGACTCGAAAGAATTAAATGTTTCTTCGGGAAAGTGGGGAAAAAGTTCTGGTCACTAACAACTTCAGGTGGTCCAGGGGCTTGGCAGAGACCGACAAATGCTCTCTATGTTCAAATGATAGGGAGTCCTTGATGCATGTGTTAAGAGATTGCCATAAAGCCTCAAGTATTTGGAGAACAGTCGTGCCCCTCCCAAAGCATCAGGAATTTTTTGCAAATGATTGTCAGGAGTGATTACTTGAAAACCTCTCTATTTCCAATCCTCCCTTCCCGCATTGGCATATTCTCTTTGCTGTCATCTTGATTAACATCTGGGAAAGGAGAAATAAATGGATTTTTAATGGGAAATGCTAGCTATATGCTAATAATATTGTCCATGCGCTGGACCAAGACCAAATCCATCATGCTCTATTCGGCAGCATCTAATATGTTACTTCATTGGATCCCCCCCCCCCCCCCCCCCCAAGAGTGGTTCAAGCTAGAAAATGTGATGGGGACCTGTCTTCTTCATCCAATGTGGATGAGTGCTTAGGAATGAGAATAGAGGCTTCATTTTCGGCTTCTCCCCCTTGTTCTATTGTCCAGGCAGAGCTCCAAGCGATTCTGAAGGGCCTGCAAAAAGGTTCCCCAATGAACCATCCCTTGGCCCATGTTATTCATAGTATATGGAAGGTTTACCCCCCCTACTCTCACATAGTTTGGTAACATTCTTTTAGGGAAGCAAACTCAGGAGGGGATGCCTTGGCAAATCACGCTAATAGTCTTCTTTTTGGTTGTAAAGTGTTTTATTCGCCCCCTGCTTCCATTTCACTCTCTTTGCTTGTTCATATGTCAGCAATTTGCTTTGTAAGGTGATCTTGTTTGTTTTTCTGGCTGTTTTGGTCCTTTGAGAATAATAATTAAAAAATAATGCTAGTGTAAAAAAAATACACACACATGGAATTTTGTCATGTTTGGTGAAACTATTGACAGTTTTTTGGATTTTTATTACTATGCTCTAGACTTTTACCTCCACTGTTTGGAAGGGAAGACATTTGAGTTTCTACATATTATGCTCTTTGAACAACTAGATTTAGACGAATGAGGTATATACATTTGATCAATTTTGACCTTACAAGAATATCTGGAGTTCAACATGTCTGGAAACACAGGAGAACATTCTGTTATTGATATTATTACCGGTATCCAATACTGAATTATTCATAACATTACTGTACTCTTCCTGTTCATTACAGGTTAGTTATTTGTCAACACGGGTCTACTTAGTAAACTATATTTTAATTGTAATATATAATTCAATAAATTTTTGAAAAGGTGTGGGATTTTTGTGAGATATGAAACACTGTCAACATTATTAGAGAAATTAACCAAAATGTTAGTAAAAATATTAAAATTATTGAGATAAAAGCTTTTCATTGTGATAATTAAAATATAATTGCATAATTGTGGTTTATTTTGTTCAATACAAAAACTAATTATAGTTGTTTTCATCTTAAAATCAGTTTTAGACCCATAATTAATATTTTAAAAATCGAACTAAAGATATGAATTCTTATCTAAAATTACTTTAGCTGATATTTTAGCAATTTTAAATGATCTAACATAAATCCAAATAAACTAATGCACAGAACTAACATTAAAAAGCATGGAATTTAAAAGCTAGATTTGAACTCTATTATTCTCCAAGCTCTGTATGGATGTTCGCTGTGCCCAGATACAAAAAGTACAAGGTAAAATTTTATACACAATTCTCCTAGAGGATTCTTCTTTCATGTACCCCCAAATATGCCCGAATGAATTAGACAATGAGCACGTTCATAGAAGCTTTCAACTTGCAGGCTCGTATTTGCAAATACAGTCGTATATGTTCCCTTTAACCAATTTTTCAGCCAATCTCTGGTTTTTCACCATTGCAAGCTGCCAAAAATAACTCAAAATAAATAAATAAAGACAGAGTAGAAGGGAGAAAAATATGTATCAAACAGAACACGCTCATCAACCTAACACCGTTAACATAATATATTAATTTTGGCTCGCATGCAAGTCCAACTATCAACATAGATAGATGTGATCAAGTACAGTACAGACACATTAACAAATGTATACAAAGACATGCATGAGGTCCTGAAATTGATTATTAGAAATCATAAGAATTAAGGGTAGAAAACGTATGTAAAATTCCATGTGGCTGACTAGTGAGAACAGTGTTATTAAAACTGACCCGACCATCAATTGGATCGAGCACAGGATTAGTGGTTGAACTGGTGGATCGCTAATTGAACTGGTTGATAAAACATAATTAATAATACACACATATATATGTATGTGTATATATATATATAATAATAATTAAGAAAGCTGTCTAAGTGGTAAGTGATGTATTATGTAACAACCCCAAGTAATGAGATAATTGTCATAGACAAGACCACAATAAAGTTTAGAGAAGAATTAGCTCAGTAAACTCTAAACCAAAACCCTATGATGAAAAACGCTAGATTAAATTCATCTAACTACAATAATAGCTATTAGCCATAAACCAAATGGCATTACCTTTAAAGCATCACGCTTAAACCGAGCATTTAGGTTAGTATGAAGTGCTCTCCCCATCCCTTCCAAAATTATCTGCAAATAAAGAAGCTTGATTAGAATAACTTTCTTCTTGAACTTTTTAGATACACAGTAATTTTATCAAATAAACAGATTGAGTCTCCCACCAGATCAGCATCTTTTGCAGCAGCAGCTAGCTCAGAGCTGACCTGTCTTAAGTCTATACATGGACTACCACACCCGTTCTCAACAACCATCAAGGGGACTGAAGAAGGATTTTCCTTAGAGCTGTCTGAAGTATTAATCATTGCATCCACAAGCAAGCCTCCAGCTTCAGCAGCTCTCCTAAGAATGTCACAATGCTGTAAACTAGAAGAATTAGTTCAACTGAAGGATGATTTGATCATTGATAAAATCAATAATGGAGATTAAATATGATGTTGATTGCAGATGAGTGAGGGCACAACTAAACCCCAAAAGCAAACTCAAGGAAAAAGCATTGGCCAAGCCTTATATAAGGAGTATTTTGGAAATATTCCTAAATAATGTAAGACATATTAAAACACCCTTCACACTCGAGACTGCACATCTAGAATGTGAAGTTTGCAGGATTGGACATTTTCAGGTTGTCCAACATTTAGAATGTGAAGTATTCACACCATATTCCTAGACAATGTAGCAAATCTTAACAATTTTTACAACATAAACGCAAAAGGAATTTAATTGCAAGAATGATCACACTAATCACTAGGACTTTAGTGACATAGTATGTTCCCTCAAAGGGGATTAAAACAAATAAGAGGTATATGAATGATGGTGAGGACATCCAGATGAAATTTATAAGGGATTCTAAAACATAAAACATAACAAACCAAAAATTAGAGTTCACAGTACAAAAATACACAAACCTTGGCAGCTTCAGCTACAATATCAGGAAGCTCCATTGCAGTGACATCATTTAAGGCAGGAAGTGAGTTTGCAACCAGAACTACCTGGAAGAACACACATTTTTATTGTAGTAATGGTATAAACTTAAAGGGATCAGCCAAAGTAGCTGTATTGCAGCCAAACTAACAAAGATCAATCAAAATTTTACTTAAAATATGAAATCATGAAAATCATAAAGAAGAAATCATTTTGAGTAAGTAGGCATATTTCACATTTGAGACTGAGCTACCAATAGATCATAATATTATCTACGAACTGGGAATTCAACTATTAGCAGAACATTTTTAGTAAGCCAAAAACATTTATTATTAGCAGTAATAGTTGAAATTCACATCAAATTTTTATTATTATTGGAAGGGGAACACTTAAAGAACAAAAACTGTGTGGTCCAATACATAATCCAAAATAAAGGAAGTCAACTTACTTCAGTTCCACGGCGGAGGAGCTCCCTAGCCAGTGGAAGCATCCCTAGAACAATGTCAGCACCTGAGTTATCTACGAAAAGTAAAGCCCTCTTATGATGGGGCATTTTCTTGTCCCCGGTCCCTAACATTCTCTCTTTAAAGTCATCAAAATCATCCACCTAGATTAGAAATAGTTAGCTTAGTATTCAACCATCAACTATGGTGAATAAATTCAGAAATCAAGTACCCGAACTGACAATATGTTTAACTTCACCTACCCGCCAAGGTCTGCACATTTTATTGCGGCTCATTCTATAAATTTCAATAATAGTTCCTTTATGATAGAGATCCACACATGCACGAGATCCCCAGTCAAAAATATTTGCTGCAAGAACACCTTCAATTAGTGTAAGCAGCCTTGATTCCTGAAACAAAGAATGGTTTTAGATTAGTGGCAACATAACTTTATGAGTACAAAAAATGCTACACATTTTACATGAGAACCAGTGTGCTATCAGCATAAAGTTAACTCATGCAGTTATGCTGTCACCCAAAATAATGGATTTGTCAAACACATTTTCTTTAAAAGGGACTTTCGCACTAATTAGATAAACCAGTCATAATACATTACATGAAAGAATAATATTGACTCCTCCCAATCCCAACACGCTAAATTCAGAGGATTATTAGTCAAGCATACCTCGTCCATACTATCAAGTTCCACCAGCAAGTCAGGTAAAACAGCAAGCGATGCCTCATTTTCCCTATTTTACACACAATCCACACAACTAAAGTTGTTATAAAAATGTAAGGAATTGTCCACAGAATTTAGGTATGAAAATGACATCAAATGAAGCTTACACTACCAGCCTGAATTACTTTATTAAAGAATATTTATATATTACAAAAACAAATGTGAGCCTTAGCACAACAGAGAAGTTGATGTCTTATGATCAGGTCATAGGTTTTAGACATTGTAACAGATCCTCTGGTTATGCAGGTAAGCATTGGGCCGTGTAGATATGATCCACATCCAACTCAGATCCCATGGCGTGAACAAATGCAGCTAATTTCTGCTGAGCTAAGTAAATTGCTTTTGGACAATTTGCACTCATAACAAGGGATTCATAAGGCAATCAGCTACATCAAGAACCCAAGTAAATACCTCATATTTACAGCTTCATAAGGAAAAAACGCGATTACCTCTGCTTTATACTTCTATAGGCATCAACAAACTGAAATTCTCTCAAGCACTCTTCCCTCATTTCCAAGAGATTGGCAAGGCCTAACTTCCCATATGCAGAAGGCTCCTCCATCAACCTATTCAGTTGGTGTGGATGTTTGATCAGTCAAAAAGGTTATGCCAACTTCCAAGTAAAGTCTGACTTTTTTTTAAAGAAAAAAAAGCTTATGCTAAATAAAGTCAGTGAATTTTAAAAATATATTAAACATAACAAATACAACAAAAATAATGCTACAAAACTAAATTGAAAGGACACACAGAAGCTTTATATTTCAGTGTATATGCAACAGCCTGCATTTCACAAGAGATTTAAGACCCTAGTCCTAGTTCTTAGTCAACCCATCTTGCGCTTCATCTGAATACTTATTTAATGGAAGTTTACACAAATTTCATAGCTTCATTTGAGCAATTTTTTTTCTATTATCCTTTGGTATTCATGAACTAGCGAGAGAGTGCAGAGGAGACATCCTTAAATCTTTTTGGTTCTAGAAATTCAGTTTAGGGATTGAAATTGAGGGAAAGTTTCTTCATCATTATGTTCTTGTGAGGAAAAACACAATTGGTGGAGTGATTCAAGCTCGTGGGAGTTTGTTGTGTACTTGGAACAACATTAGGAGATATAGTTCTCAAATCTCAAGCTTGGCTTAGAGAGCAGATTTTAGTCACAAGTTGTCACCAAAACACCATGAATTTGGTTTGCACTCTCATCTATAACTATTCTCTTTAACTTGAAACACTTGATTATTTGATTAGCAATGTCTTATGTTGGAGATCGGGATTTAACTTCACATGAAAATTTGGCCTCATATTTCTTCAACTCAGTTGAAATTTCCATAAAATAGGTTACTTTCAAACAATGTTGTGTTAAGAACCAATATCCCTCACCTCTTGGTTCCCATTTTTCAATCCAATGCAATTCCTCTAACTTATCATCAAGCAAACATGGGCCTTTCTCTTCACATGCTTTCAAAGGAGAAAGAGTTATGTACTACAAAATTAAAAGTGCAGGTGAGGGACAGGGTAGGAGATCAAAGTATCCAAAGTTGTAATAGCAAATTTGACATGATCTGTGGAGTATATATCCCAGGTAAAAGCAAGTCAGTTGCATCCAAAAGTAGAGTCATGGTTCTCAGGAACTTAAGTTGCTTATCATACTTTCTTTTTTGTTATTATGAGCCTCAAAAACCATGAAATATGCTGCAAGAGCACTTGAACCAAAATAAATCTTTAAAACTAATTCAACTGATTAAAGAGAAACAACACAAAAAAACTCTTAATATGATTCTTAAACAAGTTCACATCAAGATAAGCTGAGCTGCCCATGCATCATCAATAATGATTGCAATTTGTAAGCCATCAAAACAGGAATTTTGTATCAATATTACCTTGCCAAGTGAGCTGAAAATGCACGAGCAAAAGCATCACCCCTTCTTTTGGCATCATCAGTTCCACCTTCACTTGCTACAGCCTATCATATTTTAATTGGGAATCTCAGAGTCATATACTACTTTCTAACAATTTGGCTTTCACTGTTTGTTTCCAACAAGAAGGTCCATGCATTAGGAGTTAGCACCAAACAAAAAACTAAAAAAAACCAAGGTATGAATCCAGCCCTTCAATAAACTCAATGCATAGCTAAGAGCCATGCTAGTTTGAGAAAATATGTTGCTTTCATTTGTATTTTCGCTATTTTCTTGTATATATATATATATATATATATATATATATATATATATATAAAGAGAGAGAGAGAGATAGAGAGAGGGCATATCTTATGAGAGGAAACATTTTATATGAGTGAGAAGATTAAATCTGGACCGTATAATCATAAATGAAACAAATTTTATTTTTATTATTTCCTATACAAATCTTCAAAGAAATGAAACAAAGTAAAAACAGTGTAGCATTTTTGTAAGTATTAGTAAAACAAGTAATTAAAATAAAATATTTTCTCAAACCAGACAGAAGTTACAAAATATAAGTATACAAAGCAATTACATTGCATGATCCAACTGATTTCCAGAAAAATTTTGAAAGCCAAAGTATAAATATTTTTCAGCAATAACATGTCAAACATTCAATGATCTTAGGTTCACATACTACACAAAGCCTTACCTCTTAACATTTTGTATTATCTGATTATTTGTTTTACATAGTAGCTATTTACTTTAATACTATCCAGCTGCAAGATTATTCGGCAGGCTCATTGTTACCTTTGGTGAATTGTGGAGTCATCAATTACACTATGTCAGCCAGAGGTTTTAAGACCAGTAAAGACAGAAAGGCAATTAGTCGGTTTGGAATATACACAACTATTCAGCTGATAAAGTGATCCTTTTAGCCTCTACAGTACTCGGGTAATATTTTTTAGGGAAGTGTTTTTACTTTTTAGTGATGCAAATGCAGGCAATCTGGCAAGCTCAGTTATATGTCTTTATTGTTTTCGTGGTGTTTGGATTTCTTGATTTCTTTAAGGAGGGCATCTTATCTTATCATGTGTATGTGTTTGTCCAATCTTATTGTGTTTAAACATTTGAGAGATATAAAGAGACAAATGCATGAATACTAGGGGTTTCAACTTTTAAAACAATTGATTACCTTGTCCACAAGATCTGGTAAGTGCTCTGATAAAATGGTGAGCCAATATCTACATCAGATACAAATTGTGTTAACTTCAGAAGAAACAGTACAAATTATGAAGCCCTAGTGAGCGTTAAATAGCAGTAATTTGCTTACTCTAATTCACTATGATCTGAGAGATCAATCGTATTGGGATCATACCTATAAAGAGTCAATTTAAAAAAAATACAAAAAATTAATTACTGATATCAATAATATATAAAACTGAATAGTTGATGAGTGAGCAATCAAACCATAGTCAATAACTACAAAGCAAAAATAAGTGACAGGAGTGGTTTGTTATAGAGGATCTTGACCTTTAAATTTTACATGAATGATCAAAATAGAAAATTACTTTAGAAAATTTGATAATAAAGATTTAATTGTACAATAATCCAGTATATATCATAGTTACCAATCTTGGATACCAGTGCACAACAGCTAGCTCAGAAAATGCTACGACAGGAGGTGAGATGGCAGCTATTTTAAATATTATAAAACAAACTAGATAATTTATACAACACATAAATACTAAAACAAGAAAAACAAAATTAAAGAAATTCATGATAAATAGTGTCACAGTTTACACACAATCGCCATGGTAATGAAGTAAAAAAGAAAGATGATGGTGAAATTAGTGGAAAAAGAACATAACAGATTGGATAAAAATTAGCAAAATGTGAACTAAGAATTTTAAAGTTAAAAAAAGAAAAAGGAATTGAAGACGGGAAAAACAATCCTATAAAGTGTGAAATCACAGAGGTCAAAACAAAGGTAACTTTTGTGGAATGGTCAAGGAAGAAGGGTTTCAAATACTATTTTATTTCTAAAGCAAAAAATGCATTAAAATTTAGAAAAAGGGAAAGAAATCAGAATTTTACCCAAAAAAACCCTAAACAACATTGTTTCAGGCTAAAAAATGGATTTTTGAAGCTATATCATGGCAGCACCGCTATAGGATGCAAAAGCTATTTCGGCTGCTATTTAGGTTGCAATGGCCACCAATGAAAACCGGTCCACTATTTGAATCAGATAGCAGCAGCCCGGGACACTCCACTCTAATTATGATTTAACACCACTATGCCCCGCTGTTGACTACTACAGTATATATATGTATGTATGGATATGAATATATGCATATAGTCATACACACATATAGCTTTATTACCATCTTTGGTGATATAAACTACCAAAACAAATAAGACATTGGTAGCCCAACAGATGGAAAATGTTTAATCTCGAGCATTCAGCAATCACGCTTACAATTTTGGGTCTGCTAGTAATGGAAACACCTCCAACGTTGGTACTAGATGGAGAACACCAACATTTAGAGCACTTGCATCAGATCGCAGAGTACTTCCTTTTGACAAAGGAACTTCAAAACCCCCAAGCCCAGTAGTTCCAGCAAGTGGAGTCATTGGCACAGGTGCAGTAATCTCAGTTCCCTTCTGCAAAAACTTCTCCATCCACGAAATCTGCATTGAAAACTCTAAATCACATAAAAGTTTCTAATAATTGAGCCACTTCAGAACTTAAGGAAATGACTCTCGATGACATCAGATTCATAATGATCTAGAAGAATTCACAAGGAAAGGTAAAATAAATCTACCAAGAATTCAAACCAAAAACTATTCAACATGTGAGTAATGGAGAAAGTGAGAGAAAAATGTGTGTTAAAGAGGGGGGGGGGGGAGGGAGAGAAAAAAGAAAGAGAAAGGAAACGGACTCAGAATTCTATGACTTGAACTGAAAATGAAAAAGAACTTCATGATTATAGTGATAAAGTTTTGGTTTTTATTACGATAATCGGTGATCGGTTACTTGCAGTGACGTGCAACTGATTCAGTAGGTAACCTGTAACTATTTCTGAAAGTTAGTGACACCGGAATAACAGACTGAATAGACTGATAATAGTCTGGTGTAAATGTAATGGAGTGAACACTAATTACTGCTAAGACCCATAGAGATGCTACTATAATACCACATAACCATACTCTTAATAGAAACAATGTAACGATCCCCTTTCCTTCTATACATTCTAATTATAAGCACATTTATAATTAGAATTTGATTGTTCTTTTATTTCAAAGTTTAAACAATCATAGCACAGGAAACATGCACTTCTGAGTAGAACAACTTTTAATTCTTTCCTTTTCAAATTATGATTTCATGCCACATATTTAGAGGTACTTTCATCATTCATTTCTATGTTCCATAATTTTGTGTTAGGACCTACCCAAATTGGTAGGCAATTGTTCCAACTCCATAGAATATGATTCCAGGGGAAATCATTAAATAATCATTCCAGAAATCTCATCAGTGGAGTTATTTTAGCAATTTTATTATTGCCACTTCAAGAAAAACATCTAACACAAAAAAGGGGGACCTTGTTGATGGTAATGGAATTGATGCTCCCTAAAAAAAGTAAAAATACACTCATTAAATTGACTTAAAAATTATGGACGTTAGGATTAACTTTTGTTGAAAAGCTGTCTTTGCGGAAAGCTAAGAAAAACCAACATACTAAATCCATAATTGAGAAGTTAAGCAAAAAAAACATCTAAAGATTATCCATATATCTTAAGCAGAGTCAGTAGACAACGAGCATAAATTAGATATTTCCAAGTGAGTCAGCAGACAAAGATTATCACTTGCCTTCTCATTTAAATCTCCAAGTGGAGGGCCATGAATCTTGCCTCCTGTATATGGAGCACCCATTGGAAACCTTTCCACCAACTGATGCACCATGAGGTCATCTAAACCATGCTTCTCATAACTCATAAATGCACCTAAAGCTCCCAGAAATCCTTCATGACGCAAGAACATTGCTTGTGCTTCCCCATTAGACCTAAATGAAAAATAATATAAATACAAGTCAATACGGTATTTTAATTAAACAAAAACAAATCTAGCTATGTCAAGGTTTTAGAAATTTTATGTACCAGAAATGTACAGCAAAAGAAATAGTGTCCATGGTATAGGCATGACCCCTTATAAAAAATCCTCCAAAAAAGATTCGCTTCAACCGAAATCGCAACGCATTCAAGTAAGCTATCTACGCAGAGATGAAAAGAACACTGGTCAGGTAAATAATGTAGTAAAACATGAAAATTACTGAAGCTGGATACCTGATAATGCTTCCATGTATCACCCAAAACTAGTCTTATAGGTCATCTTCACAGATTGGAATTGCCACAATGTTTTCTTTAGGTTGCATTTACATCAAATGAAACTATTTCTGGAAAATCTTACAATGAAAATAATAAATTTAAAAATCAATGCATTCTCTCTTAAATCTTGAGAGAAAAAGGTTAGCAAATTTTCAAATAACTAGTATAAAATTTTGTAAATATAAATTGAATAATTAAAAGAAAAAATAAACTCTTTCGCATTTGTATAAAAGCTTCTAGAAAGAGTATATTCTTTCATCAATCATTTCTATAAATGTTGCTAGAGATAGAAAGCCATTCATGAGCCTCTGCCAACTTAAGCTTGGGAGAGATGGCCTTTTAACATGATATCAAAGACTCTATGTAGTCAAGAATTTGAATCATCCTGCCCCCATTAAGGTAAAACGAGATTGTCCGTAATTCAAGCTCTAATTGCTCTTGCATGAGGGGTATGTTAAGAGAAATAGATAATAGAACCATTAATGAGCCTCCAACTAAAGCTCAAGCTCTTAAGAAAGTTGGTCTTCCACACATTTATTTTAAGTGAAATTTGAAAATATTCAATTAACTAAATACGAAGAACCCTATTTTTACATGTCTAATTTATAAAATTGTTCCTTGATATTTTAATTTTTAAAGAATTGAATAATAGGATAAGCTGATTGAAACAGTGTATATTTTAATTTTTATCCAATAATTTTTACAATGTGCATATATTTGGCAGTTCTATTTATGCATGAAAATGGATAAAATTACCATAGTCACCTCACCTGGCCAATATTGTATGAAATCATCCGTAGAAGAGAGAGTGATATGTCTTCAGGTCTGTACTCTTCAAGTTCCTTTTTTTCTGATATCGTTTTTCCGAAACTTGAAGCAATAGTGGAAGCTGATAGGCCAATCTAGTATTGTTTATACCAGGAAAACTCAGTTGGTTGATAGAAAGTATGAATAGATTCATATTTTTCTACTCTATACAGTTAATTTGAACAATTTCTATTTATATGATGAATATTTATAGGGAAATAAGAACAAATGCAAAAATTTACCTTAGAATAGTCCAAACCCCCGTAAATGTCCCCAACTAGCATGTCCATAGTTCTATTATCTCCTTTCTGACTCAGCTCAAGCAACTCATCAAAACTGGAATTCATTTCAATACCTTGTCAATACTCAATACTTCAAATATCGCAGTATAAAAAAATAAGTCAAATGAAAATGACCTCTTGCACTTTGTTAACAGTCTTCCCAAGCCCCAATAAGTCCCACCACCAACATTTGTCCCACTAACCCTCTCAAATTTACCATCCCCATCAACCTATATCAATAGAAATTGAAAATAGAGATCAGCACCTGTTAGTCTTTTGGCTCAATTTGGATAAACTTCTCAATAAATACTTACGAGAAGAAAATTAGAAGATAAAATAGATCAAACTTATCCCTCAAGTTAAAGTCATCGTATGTACCTCAACTTTTTTTAAAATAAAAACCCTCATTTAACTTCTCCAAAAGCTAAAATGCATAAGTTAATTTTAAACTTTAGAAGAAATTTGATTCATTTTACCTCAAATTTTCTTCTCCTACAAGTGTTAGTTGAGAAGTTTATCCAAATTTAGTTTATATATCAAAGAATATGCAAAGAGCTCAAAAGTTTGATTAAATTAGGAAACAAGACAAAATGTACCTTGATCATACTAACACCAGATCCAATATTAACCAGAAGATATGGGAATAAATCATTAGGTTCAATTTGAACAAACTCTTTGTGGCCCTCCATGTGTGTGAAAGCTTCATGACGAATTGCCTACTAAGGGGTAGAACTTCTAATCAGAAATTATTGACAGTGAAAAATAAAAAATACAGATCAGCCAAGAAGAAAAATTGATACCATAAAACATACTGTTCACATATTTCAAACTAAAAGGTGGAATTACCACAAGTCAACAACAGAAAGGTTTAGCTTAGTTCTCAATCAGAGCTTTGTTGGTAGCAAGAACCATATAATGTCAAGAAGAAAAACTCAGTAGGGAGTAATAGTCAACTATAGCTATATAAAAAATCACACACAAGACAAGGACCATTCAGTCTTGCCAATCAATTGGCTCTTTACCTTTAAAACAAGGGGAAAACGCAACACCGTGACTTGAAAAAGAAGCAAAGTTAAAGACAAACTACAGTTTTTTTTTTAATCTTTATTTCTTATTGTCTATTTGAATTAGTAGGAGTAAGAGTACCAATTCAAAAGACACAACCTATCACCCCTATATAGCTGACCTAAATAAAATGCAAGTGAAACAAAAAATTTGAAACAGGGTTCCACCTTAAGCAAGAAATTTGCTCCTGCCACAAGACAATCCATTTCATCTTCTTTGTCCAGACTAACCCCAAGTCTTTCTTTGAAAAGGTCAGCATACTTATATGCTCCACCTCCAGTAGCCTTTGCAACACAATGAATGCATCAGTATAATACTTCAACAGCATTAGTGTAAAGACAAGCAGAAAAGTAGTTGTTATCCTTTTTGCAATAACTACATCTACATATGATAAGTAGCAAAAAGATACAGTTTCATGCGTGCAATCTAAAATAAATTATAATTAATGATTTGAAGAAATGATATATTCAGAAAAAAAAAATAATGGAGCCTAGCTTCCAAGTCTTCTGAATGAACCTAAAAAACAGTCAAAGACTCAAAGTTACCTTAATTATGCCATTCTGATCAGTCACACCATCAGAATAATGTGACTCCAACCCTATAAGCAAGAAATGAAGTTCAAAATTACCAATTCATCCAGTCATGTGCTAAAAAATTTTTTAGAGATGTATTGCTGAATGTAGTTGATTAGCATAGGACTAAGAAGATTGTAAAATGATATTGAATAGTACTATTTTAACAAACAAATGTGGAGAAGAGACTGATAAAAGTAGTAAGCTAAGCAAGACTATATACCACCACAGTGAAGCTGCTTAGAATGAATGAAATCCAAGCACTCATTAATCTTTCTCGTTTCAAACTTCACAAAGTGAAGCCTTCCACCAAGAATAGGGAAGCTTCTCCTGTTACCATTAGAAAGCCCCAATGGCTCCTTCATGCTTCTCTTCCTTTTATCATCCCATGATTGATCTTCATGTCTTGAAAAGTACACCAACTTTATCAGAGATCCTGCGCATATAATCAAATAAGAGTAAGTTTCCGAGTTCAGACATATTTCACATGCTACCAACCATTTATTTTCCTTAAAATTAATACAGAATTTGGTCAATTTACCAATTATACTTCATTAAGTATAAAACAAAACTGTGAAGAACCCAAAAAGAAAAAAAACAAACTGTTCTAGACACTGTCCCCGAGACAGAGCTTAAAGAAGAGCATAAAAATACCAGTAATAAGGGATACAACAAGGTCTAAAACCCAAAAGAATGATATAAAACGAGAAGAAAGATAACAAAGAACCCTTTAAGGTTTAATAAGGGAAGGTCTCAAAAGATGACAGAAATTGCCAATTGTAACTCTAAACTCCCACCAAAACAGAAACCCAACAAAAACCACTTGGCATCAACAGGAACCGAACTAAATATCATCATATAACATACATACATACGTGGTAAGAATGAAGCAATAAGGGCAAACAATTTTCAAACAAAAAAAAAACAAAACTTTAAAAGAAACTACCAAAAAAATGTACTTCACCTCACATACCAAAAATCATGAAACATGAATTGTAATAAATAAGCACTATATATAATACCTCCAATGTCAAGAGCAAGATGAGACAAATCATCAGATTGATTAGGCAACAAAATGGTGGGATACTTCTCCTCCACATTCCCTTGAATCTCAGCTTTGCTCACATCAAGTTGCGGCCTCGAACCCGACCTGTGGATCGAATTCCCTGCCGTAGGAGCCATGTCACTCTTGTTATTGTTATTATTGTTGTTGTTCCCCTCAGTCTCTTCTTTCTGTTTCTGCAATTTCTCTTGTTCTTCTTCTTCGATAATTCCAAGAAGTTGTTGTCGTTGGTTTTGAAGAGAACCAGCCATTTTTATATGTGAAATTGGATCAGAATTCAGAACCACCCAAATAAACCAAAACCCCACCAACCTGCTGCCTCCTTCACTCTCTCCCTATATTTGGTGCACTGGTCCTGTGCCTGTTCCTATCCTACATTCAAACAAACAAACAAACAACCAACGTTAATATTTTATCCACTCCTCCGTCATGCTATAAATAAATTAATATAGCAAATATGATTGATATAATAATGCCAATTAGCCATTTTCACGTTGATGAAACTATTATTAAAAAACAAAAAACAAAAAACGTGTTTGCGAATTGTGAATGGGATTTGGATGAATGAATGAAAGGTGGGGATTGAATAGTGCAATAACGCGCCGAGGAAACGGGTTTTTTGAATTTATTGATTTGAACGAGAAGGCCTAAGCTAGTAGGAGGAACTTGAGGGATGTGAGATTAATGAATGAATAAGTGTAAAAGTGAAAACAAAGTAATGTACCTCCGAAAGAGGAGAGAGAGAGAATGTGGTGATGCAATTGCAAAGTGCAAACGGTGGGTTATTGCACTATTCAAGAGTTGTTGCTTGGCACACTCAACATAGTTGTTGTTACACGTGGTAAAATCATGAATTTTGTTTTTATTTTTTTATATTTTTGAAAAACAAAATTTAAAAAAAAAATCAATATAAAACTTACGGATTATCCAATTCATACACATGACATCTTTTGGATTTGGCAATATATACCAATAGTCTAAGAGCATCTTTAATGCAAGATCTTGAGCAAGGATCTTGGACTTAATATCTGATTTTGTAAAGATCTTGTAATAAAGATGGTGTTGAGATCTCCATGATGGAGAATGGGTTCTTGTAGAAAAATCCTATCTCTGCACAATGTTAAAAAAAATAAAAATTGCAAACAAATGTACAAAAAAAAATACATTTGTCAGAGGAAGGTTGTGCGAGGGGAAGGAGAAAAGTTGCGGACTAGCGATGCCAGAAGAAGAAGGTAACGTGAGGGGGAGAGGGGGAGATGAAAGATCATGCTAGGGGGAGAGGGAGGGGGAGGTGAAGGTTCGTGGGCCAAAGGGAGGCGAAGGGTCGTGGGTGCCAGAAGGGAGAGGGAAGGTCACGGGTGCCGAAAGGGAGGGGGGAGAAGGGAGGTCTTATGAGGGGGAGATGGAAGGGGAAAAGTGAGAAAAAAAATGAAGTGAAGGAGATGAAGAGTTTCAGATGGAGGAAGAGGAAAAATGTGAAAATGAGTAGGGAGATGAAGAGATAGTGGAGAAGGAGTAGGAAAAAACGAGGAGAAAAAAAAAAGAAAAGGAAATGGATCTTGTGGGAAAAAACAATGTAACAGTCGAAAAAAATGAGAAGAAAAAGCAAACCACATAGTGCAATGGTCGAAAAAAACAATGTAACATCAAAAAGGGATTTGCACGATATAAATTGGACTCAGAGTAACAATTTGTACACCCAATTGACATTCTAATTTTTCATTTATGAATTTCTAGTATCTAAATTCAAGCTCGGTTAATTTTATTTTCCAAATTCAATCACAGTTATTTTTCTTTTCAAATTCAAGGTAATTTTTTTTTCAAATTCAATCTCAATTATTTTTATTTTAAATTCAAGCTTAGTTTTTTTTTTTCATATTCAATCTTAGTTAATTTTTTTTCATATTCATTCTCAATTTTTTCCCCATTCAATTAATTGTTTTCCATCATGAAACTAGTCATTATAAAATTAGTTGTTATGGAACTAGCCGTTTTACAATTTGGTATTTAATTATTCAATTACATTTATTGTTGTACGGCTCCTACAACCAATACTCTTCTTTCACTCATTTGCACAATCAATTGTTCATACAATGAGTCCAAATAATGACTTCGACCAAGCTTGGAAACAAATTGTCTATGGAACACTTGACGACGACAATAATAAACAAATCATGAGCTACTTATGTACAATGTAACAACAAGGAGGCAACAACAGTCAACAAAGAAGGCCTAAATGATTCATTAATCGTAATTGTGAAGATGGACATCTATGATTGATGAATGATTACTTCTTAGAAATTCGATATACATCGAGACTCAATTCCTACATAGGTTTTGAATGTGGCGACAATTGTTCATTCAAATTGTTAATGCTCTTAGTAATCACATAAATCTTAACAGATCTTCATTCTTGCATGGCGCGCTGCAGAACCCATCAAAAAGTTATTTAAGATCTCAAATTAAAATTTATCACTAAAGATGCTATGATAAATGGATATTGGGGACCGTGACAAACTTCGTCATCATATTTTCACTTTGCTCTCATTCGTATCTATGCGTCAATACAGAGCGTGGTATTCGGTAAGCTTCCAAGTACACGTGTTAACTTTGATATTTGTCCTATTATGATACTTCATAAAATTTGATTCGAAACAAACCCTTTTTTTTTTCTTCACAATTTTGACATTAATTGTATATTAAATAAATTAATCAATCAACATTAATCACATTATAAGAAATATTTAAGTTGCACATCCAAAAACATTCTTATTTCTTCTAAGCAAGCATCGAGTTGCTCTCAAATCTCCTCTACAATGACTTTTTCTTCGTTCAAAATGGAAAATCTCGTTACGTGGGAACTTAATCCCACAAAATCATACCAAAGAAGGCATTATAAGCAAAACGAGGCTCCTCAAACCAAGTAGTTCCCAACGGCAATTGTGTCATATCCCAACCATACAATCCATAACAAAATTTCGGACACCGTGTAGTTTTTGATTTAGAACCAAAAAAACATGATTGAGTCAAAAATATCAAACAGAGAACTGGGAGCGGCGCCGGCAGATTATAATGGGAACACTATCTATGAAGGCTTCACTTTTGCTTTGGAGGATGGACGGATTTGTATGTATTTGAGAGTGGATAAATTTTCAATCAAGTTACCTATATTTGTATCAAAATTTAATATTTTCCACCCTAATTTTATATACTCGCATCTCTGGTTTATTTTGATGTGAAAACAAATAAATACATCCTTTTATTTTAATATTTACATTACTTATTTTTATGTGTTTGAATTCATTATTTCTATTTAATAAAAAAATTATTATTTCTTTTTCTCATTTTTTATATGTTTATTATTATTTTATATTTTATTTATATATTGATTTGAAAGTTTATTTTTGTATTTTCTTCAATAAAATCATAATTCTTTGTTACTTATATTTCATTCCACCATTTCACCTCTCACTCTCTCTATTTTGTTCTGGTATGTTTCTTCTCTCTTAAACTCTCATTTCCTTTTAGGACGATTTGGTCATATTTTACATTGTGTAATTAAGCAGTTTGATTTATAACTTGCAGTTAAAAATTATTTTCTTCTAACATAAATACATCTTGATTAAACAGTGACAACTTTTACTTAAAATGTATGATCTTAATATTTCTCTTTATGTTTGTATATATGATAGTTTTCATTATATTTTTTTCAAATAATTTTTATTAGATTTTTTTCAAAAATACATTGCCATCATTGTGTTTCGGTTCTTATATCCGCCACTGCTTTGGAGGACTTGAAAATTCACTCACCAAACGTTATAGCATGATTCACTGCAGTTTTCTAGATACACTTTTTCTTTTCATAAAAAAAATGGAATGTAGTACCTATGTAAGCAGTTACATCCTTCACCTTTTCAGAAACTCACCTACCCCCAGCCTCCTTTTCAGCTTCTAAGTTTTATTCTATGATTTGAATTTTTTTACTCTATATAAGGTGAAATGAACCGCTTGATCCAGTGGCTGGGATTGGAGTAAATGCATGAAAATGTTGCCGCCTTCAATAAATAAAAAGTTGAAATAAAATAAAGGTGAATGAAATGCAATAAAGTCCTGATGATTTTCCTAAAGTTTGATTTTTCTTCTCAAGTTAAAAATTTTGATTCAGATCCTATAGTTTTATTTATTTATTTTATTAAGTTTTGGTAACTATAATTTTACTTTATTTAAGCTTTGATCCTTGTTTATGGATGACCAAAAGCCAGTTAGTCAATTATTGATTAAAAATCATGTTTAATGGTTAATGTTTAATTAATCCAAATTATTGTGAGAATTAGCTATTGTGATATTCTAATTCTGTCCAGATTCAAAAAAACAGAGAAAACAATTAAAAAAATAAATAATAAAAAAATAAAGAAAAGAAAAAAAAAGAAAACAAAAGGAAAAAAGAGAAAAGAAAGAAGAAAGAAAACGTGCAAAAAAAAAAGAACAATAAAGAAAAAAAGAAGAGAAGAAGAAAAAAAAACGTGAAAAAAAAGAGGAACAATAAAAAAAGGAGAAAAAAAGAAAGAAGAAAGAAAACGTAAAAGAGAATTAAAAAAAAAAAAAAGAAAACGTAAAAGACAAAGAAAGAAAAAAAAAAAGTAAAGAAAGAAAAAAAAAAGAAAAAATATATATTGTGTGACCTATTGAACTCTCAAATAGGTGAAGGGAGAAGACAATGCATAAAAAGCGGAAAAAAGAAGGTATGAGGAAGGAGAAGAGTGTGGATCCTCATGAAGATAAATAGACGAATTACATCGCGTCATTTGATCACGACATCAGAGAAGAGAGATGGGTCACCAGGTAACCCCTCATTCCCTCACTCTCTCACGTTTCTTCTCCCTCTTTCTCTCTTCTTCCTCTTCTTTGTTTTTCTTCTTCTCCTACAAAGCCTTGTAGTTCGTCTCGCTGATGAGTTTCATGGTCGCCGGCAAGATTTGTACATGATGATATCATTTTATTCTTAGTGTTTTCGCATTTTGTCATGCTTCCCTTCTTTTCTTTCTTTTTCTTATTCCTTTTTTCATTTTTCGATGAAGCTAGCGCACCACCACCGTGGGCCACTTCTACGCCACTGCCACCGCCACCACCACCACCATCGTCGTCCCCATGGCGGCCTCGTGTTGCGGTGCCATGCACCAGTGGCGCCGGAGAGGCACGCCACCCTCCGTGGTGGCTCCTCCTATTGCGACGCCATTTCGAAAGTTAGGTCATCTAGGGTTATTTCAACTCTGATGCCTAAATGCAGGTTGGGTCAGGTCGCCCTAACCAAGTTTCAACTCAACCCTAAAAAAAACAAAAACGTAAAAAGAAAAAAAAACAAGAATAGCAACAATTGTTGTTGATACCATCTTTCTAATACATGCACTCTCTTTTTTGTTTTGGGCCAAGCCCATTTTTGTAAAGTGTGTAATAAGATGGAAACGTTGTTCACACCAAGTTTTTCATACATGCACTACTTTTTTTCGGCCTAGCCAATTTTTGCGGTCTGAAATAAAATGAATACAGCTATTTACACCTATTTTCTTAACACATGCACCTTTTTCATTTTAGACTCAATCTGTTTTTTTTTTCAAGTCTGAAAAAAATAAAAATAATAGTTACACCCCTCCTTTATATGTGCACTCCTATTACTTAGGATGGTGACTAGATCCGTCATGTTAGCACTGTTAATGTTGACTAAGTTCAAGTCAACCCTTTGACTTTGAAAAAATAAATAAAAATAATTATACATATTAGTGAATAACCTTTTATTTTATTGTATTTCTTTATGGTCTCTATCGTTTATTTTATTCTTCAATGTGATTTTTTTATCATTGTCTAACTAGTTAGTTTAATTAATAATGCATTTTAAATATCTCGTTATTCATTTTATTTTCCCCCATGTTTTAATCTTGCATCCTTAATTATTAAGTGTACTCCCCACTTCTATTCTATCTCTTTCTATTCTCATTTTCTTTATATGATTTCGTAGGATCATGTTAATTATTTATTTATTTTTAAAAATCCGCATTAACATTCTTTAGTACACGCTCACACTATGTGCACTCCATGTTGGATCTCCGACTTGCTTGAGTTCATAAACTTTACCACAAAATTAAAGTCTTTTTCAATGCAATCCTACTCCGCAAGGGCATTGGATAGAAGACTCCAAGAAGATTGGGCCAGATATGCAAGAGAAGGCCCTAGGGTTCTCATGAGCCTTAGGGTAGATTTCGGGCCCATGGACTAAGTATGTGCCCGCTTATTTTTATACATATTAGATTAAGGTTTCATTATTTTTGGATCTTGTATTTAGGGCTCCATAATATAGATAAGATACCCTAGAAATGTAGGATTTTTCAGCCCTTGTATTTTAGGGCACCTAGACTAGTTTTTTGTATTAGGGGTAGTTTTGTAATTTCACATGCATTAAGTGAATATTTGATGTGTGTGGTTGGAAATAAATTTAATTGAATTGGGAGAAGCCCAATCCAATTAAATTTTAGAGGGGGGTGAACATTTGCTTGCTATACCCCATTGTCACATCATATAGTGACACTTTATGCATGTCCTTCATGCTTTACATGTC
This sequence comes from Glycine soja, assembly GCF_004193775.1. Lineage (NCBI taxonomy): Eukaryota > Viridiplantae > Streptophyta > Magnoliopsida > Fabales > Fabaceae > Glycine > Glycine soja. The sequence goes on along the minus strand of NC_041007.1, from coordinate 15,642,764 downwards.
TCATGACACTTAAGCACACTTAGTGGAGAATCTTGGACTTGATCTTGGATTAGTGGGTTGAACCATAGCTAAAATTCACTAATCATAATTAGTGAAATTTTGGCTCGAAAATTTGACTCCACAAATTCAATTTCAAATTCAAGTGAAATTTGAATAGAAATTCAAATTTCCCTCCAATTTTGTGTGACACTTAGGCTATAAATAGAGATCATGTGTGTGCATTTTTGAACTTGGAAGATTTGAATACTAAACTTCAGATTTCAGAGCTCTTTTAAAGCACAAAATTTCGTACTTTTCTCTTCCTCTCCCTTCATTCATCTCCTTCTTCCTCTAAGCTATTCTCCATGACCTCCTATGGTGGTGAGCTTCTTCTAGACTCATATTCTCCTTGAAGTGACATCTCCTCTCTCTCTTCCTTCTCCATTTCGTTGTCATTCATCTTTCAAGAAGCAAAGGAATCCATTGATGATGAAGATCCTAGGCCTAGAAGCTCCAATGGAGCTTACATCAGTAACATTCTCAAATAAATTATCACTTAATTCTCATTTTTCATGTTACACGCATTCCATGCTGGATTTTCAACTTACTTGATAGTGTTTCAATAAAGTGAATAAATTTTTGTAAATCCCATGTTGGGTCTCTGACTTTGACTTCACAAAGTTTACCACAAAATCCAAAATCTTTCAAAATAAAATAAAATAAAATCAACTCAACAAATGATTTTTTTCTACAACGAACTAAGTAAATCTGATTTTTTTATTGCACTTATGGATATATATGAGTGAGGATAAATCCTTTGTTGACAAAAAAAAAACTAAAAATAAAATCCCTTTTAAGAAAAAATAAAATAAAATAAAATTTTGATTTCCTTTTCTAAATAAAAAATAATATAACAAAATATAATTCATATTTTCAAGGAAAGATAAATAATTAAAAATTATTTTATTTTTTATTTTTTATAATATATTTATCATCTTCATAATAGACGTGTGGAGTAGGTTGATAATGACTCCCAAGTTTTCTATTTTTTTTATAATGTATTTATTTGACCCACGTTGTGACAACTATTATATCGCCTGGCACTAGATAAATCTTCTGCTAAGGAGAATAAGTACTCTGATGCAGGTTCAGATCTTCATTTTCATTCATGACATTTTAGCCATTAAAATTTATTTCATAAAATATTACAAACTGATGTTTAAAAAATTATGATGAATGAGAATTTACTTTACTTGCTCATGTTGGAGAGAGTTCATTCCGGTACTGATAAAATTTAAAATGGGGTTTTTAAGTCTGATCCCTGTTATGTATCCATTTTCCTGAATGTCACAAGAGTTCGTAAAACTGATGCTTTGGTAACTTTATTTTTCCCTTTAGTTCGATTCTCTAAATGTTTAGTCTTCTATTATTTATTTTTTTCAATTTAATATTATTTGTTAATTGTGAGTTGTGACGAAAAAACAGTCAATTGACTAAAAAAATTGATGATAAAAGCCATCAAAATATAACAATAAAAGATAGAGAACTAAACTAATCCAACAATTAAAGTTCTTGAGACATATTAAGTTGAATAACAGATAAACATAAGGTCCAAACCAAAATAGGGTAAATATGAGTCGCTGTTTACTTCAGGAAAGATATTTACATGGTTCCAAGTTGCAACATGTAAATATCATAGCTTTACTCTATTGTGTTTACATATTTTAATAAAAACATGGTTTGACTTCTATAAACCATGCAGATAACAAAAAGCAGCTAGAGACACAAGTATTTACTTCACATTAATACAATTCAATCACAATGACTAGCTCCAACCAAGTGAAGTCTGACCTCAAGATGTTCATACAGTGTCCATCGAGTCCTGTCAGAAAACCACACTATTGGTTGTTTTCATCATCATTCTAGAAATGAAGTACTCAAGCAGTGACAGCTTTCTCTCCAGTTGTTGCCTGTCCACCAGCAGATGCTGAGGCACGCTTAGCTTCATAATCTTTAACAGCTGCTTTTATAGCATCCTCAGCAAGCATGCTGCAGTGAAGCTTGACTGGTGGAAGTGAAAGATGCTTTGCAATTTCACTGCAAAACATTAAATTATGTGTCACTTCAATTCATAGACTAATAACCAGAGACAAATGCGATTAATCATAAAACATTTAGCATGACTAAACTCCCTAGAGATGACACATTTATCTAGAAACCAATAGGTAAAAAACAAAACATAAAAGATGAAAATATTCTCAAGCCGTCATTAGATTTGCTAGCTCATAATCAGCAACACATCTTCCAACATTTACGATTAAACCGGCAGCCGTGGGAAGACAGAGAGAAAGCATCTGTAGATCCAGAATTATTGGGCATAAAGAATTTGTAGATGGCTTTTTAAGTTAGCTATCAAATCCCAAGTCAACCCATGTCAAGGTGTGAAAACTACCAAGTACGAAGGCGGGGGATAGTAGGGGGCAGAGGGAATTTTCGGTGCGGCTGTGAAATGCATAGAGATCGGAAAGAACACCAATGACAAAAATACTCTGCTAGGCAGACACTGGCACTTGAGAAACTGAAGCTAGGGGAGCGAATGTCAATATGTCATTAGATACCCCAATAGTCCTAGCTGTAGAAGATGGTTAGTTATCTTCTCCAACTAACCACTTAATGCACAAGAACCTAATTTTCTACAGAATTCATCTATCACTTCTTCATTTTTGGGCACTAAAGCTGAAGGCAAAGAGTTATTACTTATAATAATATAATACAAGTGTAAAAACATAAAAACAAAACTTGCTATAACTCTGAACTTTCTCCATGCTTATGGCTAATATACTACTATTCTTATTTATAAGAAACAAGTTATAATGTAAAATACACTACAACTTGTTTCTTAAAAAAGGAATGGAGGTAGTTTTTTGTTACTCTCGTGAAAGACCCGACATTCTCAAGCACGTAACTACTATGCACCCAACTACAATTCCGAAGAAGATAATTAAGATAACAAATCACATCACATCACATACAACTACAAGCCATGGGCACCCAACTGCAATTCCGAAGACGATAATTAAGATAACCAATCACATCACATCACATACAACTACAAGCCATGGCTAGAACAAAATGCAACACACAATTGCAACAAATTTGCAAGAGTTCCAAGACAAGTAGCACTCACGTGTTTTTAATGGTCAAAACTTCCTCCATTTGCTTTCCCTTCACCCATTCAGTAGCTGCAAAGAAAAAAAAAATACAAATTAGAAACATCCTCAATTATGGGAAGCATGAAGTACCCATCCACATAGCAATGAAGGAAATTTCATTTTCATTCAACAAAATTAAGAGGAAAACACTTGAGAGAGAAAGAAAAAACAACAAAAAAACGAAAAATTCAAACACCACAAATGCACAAACCCTAACAGCCAAACACAAACTTGAAACTAACACAAACATCAATTAATTAATATCATTACCGACGGAGGAAGAAGCAATGGCGGATCCACAACCGAAGGTTTTGAAGCGAGCATCGACGATCTTCCCCGTTTTGTCGTCAACCTTAATCTGGAGCTTCATGACGTCGCCACACGCGGGTGCACCAACAAGACCCGTTCCGACGGTGGGGTCGTTCTTGTCGAAGGATCCAACGTTGCGGGGGTTGTCGTAGTGGTCCACCACCCTCTCGTGGTAGAGACGCGGCAGAACCCTAATCCCCAACGGTGGCGCCTCCAACGACGCCGTTTGAACAATTCTCTTTGCGCTTGCGGCGATTCTCAGCATTTTCGTTTTTTTTTTTTCCTCTTTTGCTGGCGATGAGTGGTTTTTGAAAAGGGTTCTGAAGAGGAAGACAATAAATAGGATTCCCTTTGAGTCGGTTTTGAGTGGACACGTGGCGAGTGGAGAATCTTCTATATCCACAGGAACAATATTAAACCCAAATTAGCTGGTTTTGGACGACTCTAGTGGGCCCAAGTTGTCCATCAAATGCAACTTTTTTTTCTCTAAGCCTCTGGATCATAATGAAAAATACAGCTTGATTAATTTAGAATTTGTCCAAGAAGATAAGTACGTACAATTATCTTTTAAGAATTGAACTTGGATAACATGTGAATAATTTGATCTTAATTTTAAGATATTGATTACTTATATCAAATTATTTGGTTCGTCAAATATAAATTGGGTTCGTTGGGTATTTTTATTTGAACAATTTTATTTTCATTTTTTTGTACTTTCTTCACTTCCTTCATATGTGAATAATATTTTTTTCTTTCAAAGTAAAGCATGAAAGTGGTCAAGAGTTCCACTCAGTGATTCATCGAAAAATTGGTGTAATGAAGAGATCTTTATCTTTTTCTCAATGGTCTTGGACTCTCGAAAATATTTCTTCAAAAATTTCTCCACCACCTCCTCCCATGTCCGCAAGTAATTTCCTTTGAACAAGTGCAGTCATCTTTTTGCTTCACCAGCCAAGGAGAACGAGAATAGGTTGAGACGGATGACATCTTCAGGAACTCCAACTATTTTTACTGTGTTGCAAATCTCTATGTATGTAGCAAGGTGGGCATATGGATCTTCATTGGGTAGTCCATGAAAGAAATTGTCTTGAATCAACTAGATGAGAGAGTGTGGATAAGAGATGTTGGCAGCTTGAACTTTGGGCAGGACTATGCTTTTGAAATACTAAGGTGTAGAGGTACTAGAATAGTCCTCCAAGGTGATCCTTCGTGGTTGATCTTCTGTCATGATGTGTTCTTCAAAGTTGGGATGTGAAGAAGAAGAGGATGATGGTTCTTGATTCCCTTATTGTTCTCTCTTTCTTCTTGCAACGTTATTTCTTCTACATGTTGTTTCAATCTCTAGATCCAATGAAACAAGATTGTCTCCTTGCATACAAGAAAGAAAAACACTACTGTGCATGTTATCACAAAAAGATTTTTTTTGTAGATGAACATTTTTTATTAAGAAAAAGATTTGGAAAGGTTGTAGAAAAACTAATTTAAATTGACAGAAAATTAAATTAAACAAGAAAAAGAATTAAACATGAATGAATTAAGAACATAAAAGATGAGAAAATATAATATTATTATAGAATGAAATTCAGAAGATGAGAATGTTGAAAACTTAGCCTATCAAAGTTACTCTTTGATATTATGTTAATGATTTTTCTCTATTTATAATTATTTCAATTTACACAAGCATCTACTAGTATACTTTAACTTTGGTCCCCCGCATGAAAGAGCCTAATTTATCTATTTTCTCTCTCAAATCCCTTTGCAAAGCTAAAATAATAAATTGCATTAAGAATAGAGATATATAATCGGCTAAATAAATATCAACATATCCGTAGCGATGACTATATTTAGATACATTTTCTCAGTTCTATTAGAAAATAATGTTGTCCAACGCTCCCCCTACAACTTACCATACAATTGGGTGATCAAGCCACAAGCAATAATATTAAGCACAAAAAAAGATAATGCAAATGTAATATTCATAAATAGATAGGAAGAGAAATTACATCAATAATAATTGGCTGTCAAGTTCCTAACAAATGGGGTTTAGCCTTTCAATGTCATAAAGACTTTACAATTGCAAGAGGGTAATATTTAGTAAAGGAGGAAAAGATAAGAAAAAGAATAGAAAGAATGAATGACTCTCAATGCTTGTTTTTCCTTCTTCTAGCCTTTGCCTTTGCCTTCTATGAGGAATTGTATTCTCTTGAAATTTTTGTATGTCTTTTCCTTCTTTTTTTATAGGTCCAGATTAGTGAACTTCTTGCACTAAGTCCGTCTTTACTTTCCTTAACTAGTGTTGCTTTCCTGGGCTTTATTTTACTCACCAAGCATCATAAATTTATCACTTTTAATAATCTCTGCACAAAAACTTAAATGATGTTAATTTAACAATTATTTGCTTAAAAAGAAAAAATTAGGAGAAAAAAATTACAAATTCTTATATAATTTAACCCCAAAATATACTCATAATTAGCAGTTATCAAATATGAAAATATTTAGTTTCTTGTTCTCTTCAATTAACGCATAATGCGCTTTACTACTTTCTAGTGTTACATACCAAGATTACTCATATATCACCTTAGGACTCCCATAAAAAATTATTTTAGGACAATAATTAAACAAAAAAATAAACTTAAGAATACATGATAAATAACAATATAACTATTTTGCAATAATAAACCGTGATAATAGTAGAATGTCATTAACATATAATACCAAAATAATAATTTTACTCCCACTGAACTTTTAGCACACACAATCATCAACCAAATTTACCTCAACACCATAAGAGATAATCTTGATGAATTTTGTAATACCATAGATGAGAGACTTGTTTAAAAGCATAAATGAATTTCTTTAGTTTGCATACCATAGACTTTAGATCATCTTAAATAAGGTTTTTTGGTTGCATCGTATAAAGTGTTTCATCAATGTTTCTATTTAGAAACGTAATCTTTACATCCATCTATGCAAAACAATTATCAAAATGATCTACATTGTCATTATAGTCCTCAGAAAGTCTTTTTAAGAAATCAGAGAGAAAGTCTCTTTGTGATCAATGTCTTCTTTCTTGTAAAACTTTTTGGCAACAAGACAAATTTTATATATCTCAATATTACCCATTGAATCCCTTTCAACTATACATATTTATCTACAACTTATGGGTTTCACATTTTCAAGCAATTTGACGATATTCCAAATGTCATGTTCAACCATTGATTTTATTACATCATTTATGACATCAATCCACTTGAGAGTTAGAGCACAACATGACTTGACTAAGGTCAATTAGACTTTCTTGGTCAACCTAATGTCATATTCATGTTCTTCAAGAAATATGACATAATCATATCAAATTATATTTTCCCTTTCTCTAGTGGATCTTCTTAATGACACTTCTTGAGGCTATTGAGTTTGAAATTTAGGTGGTGCTTAAGAGAGAATCTCAATGTTGTCTTGTCTTTTAATAATGCTAGGAGTAACATCATTATTTAATTACCATATTCGTTTCTTGAACAATGGTAAGTACAAAGACTTATCTATTGTCAATAATAGGTTATTCTTTAAAGATAATACTTCTTATGTTTCCTTCTTCTCCAAACTCAATTTCCTCAAGGAGTCTTACACATCTTAAACATGATCTTAAAGTGGGATTGTAAAACTTATACATGCGAGAGCTTTAAATGTAACAAAAAAAATGTAACTAATTATCTTTAAGTTCAGCTTACCTTCATGTAGCCTATAAGACATTGCTTCAGTTGAACTTCCCCAAATGAGCAAATGCCTAATGTTGGTACCCTAAAAAGATATAAATTGCATTCTTTAATGTTTTCCCCAAAGCGACTTTAATAGAGAAGAATCAAACTTCTTACCATATTTGTGCAAGTCTAGTTTCATCATTATGCTACTTTGTTCATGTTAGGTTTACCTAACATTATATATTGTAGAACAATTTCACAATTATTGAAGAAAAACACATGGGGGACTCCAAACGTTGCACCATATGTCATATCTACCATAATATTTCCCACTATCAGACTTGACAACCTCAATTTTTTTTTCTAGTTGAAGTTCAAATTTAGCTTTGAAAGACTAAATGTCTAAAGGCCAAAACTTCTCATAATTAAATAAAAATGAATCATCTATGAATATACTAAAATACATTTGTTCCTTTCATGAATCCATAAGGAATAGAACACAAATATATGCATGTATTAGTTCTAAGGTATCCTTATTTCTTTCAACATCAAAATTTCATTTTGTTTGTTTATTTTTCTTTTATATTCTCGATGTAAACTGTAAGGTCCAACCAATATAAAGGATCCAAAATTTCCTATAACACAAGCATCTAAATTCTCTATTAAGAGATATGACTTAAGCACTTATGTTATAAAGTAACAAAATTCTCATTTAATTTTAAGTTTTGTACCACCTAAACTTGTTTGCAATAGGAACACTCAAATATCCATAAAAGAACTCATAACTTACAACATTTGAATCACACGAAAGACTAACTTTATTATTTCTAATTGAACAAGAATAACTAAATTTGTCCAAATTAGAAATAAAATTTGGTTTAATAAACAACTCAATATATGTCTCACCCAAATTCAAATGAAATTGAGTCTTTTAAAGCAACATAAAAGTTATCATATCTTCAACTGCAATTGCAACTTTATGTCATCGCCCACATAGATGAATTTTTCATTATTACTTGGCAGATGACTCCATAGGTAGCATCGTATAGACATGCTTTTGTGAGTAGTAGAACCAAAATCTACCTAATAAAGTCCTTCAATACAAAACTAAATTAAGTTTAAAATAAACAAAAATGAGAAATTTATCATTTTTCACACACTAAATAGTGTAAATGATATTTTTTTTATATGCCTCATCCTACAAAAGCAACAAGGAAATTCCTTATCTTGTTTTCTTGTTTTTTATAAAAATAAAAAATAAAAAATTATGGAATATCCTCAACTCTCAACTAACTCCCTTCAAACTCTAAATTTTATACATACAGATTTGGAATTCAAATAATATGAGTAATTTAAACCATAATAATAGCAGCAACAACAATTAAAGAAGAGAAAATAAATACACAATGCACAAATAATCTTTATAGTAAATTTCAAGACCCAAACAAGATATCTAACACACCATTAATCCTCAATCTTTGGATTGAAAAAGACTAACTGCAAGTGATACTCTCGACGCATTGATAAAAAATTAGTGATAAGTTCTGTCAAACAAAAGTTGTCTTTGGACACTCCATTGCTCACATGGAAAACTTATATGATGATTACTCTCGTCAAATAATTATTATCTTTAAATATTTCATTATTCACATAAAAAATCACACTATTTATAATCACTGCATGTTTACCATCACAAACATGTAATTATTCTTCCAAATTGTGTCTTCCTTTGGGCCAAGCACAGTTCTTATGAATAATTTCATGTAACATCTATGTAAATTCAGTCAAATCAACTTACGCAATAAATGTTACTTTGACAACATGTTATTTCAATCAATTTAACCAAATAATACAAAACAATTTAATATAATAAATGAGAGGTCTTAAAATTACACAACTTTCACATATAATTTAGTTACATAAAAATATATATAAAAAATATGAAAATATTTTGCAAAATAAACCCATCACAAGATACCTAGTACAACATTAATTTCTAGATAAATTAATTTGTAACAATGATCAAATATTGACAATAAATTCTGTCAAATAATAGTCTTTCTTTGGACCGACTATTATTCATATGAAAACACCTTATAATTGTCACACATTTGTCATCACATGTACAAAATATTATTTGACCAAATTATGTCTTCCTTTGGACCGAACACAATTCACATAAATAATTTTATACAAACATCTATGTAATTTTAATCAAATCAATTTTTACAGTGGAGATAACTTTGACAATATATCGTGTTAATCAATTTAATTAAAAAAATTACTTGATATGCAAATAAATGAGAAGGATATGTCCTTGCTAAATCAACTTTAAAACAAACAAAGAGCAAGATATTTACCTTTCTTTACATATTATGCAGCGTACCTTGGACACTCTTTCTTTATGTGTTCAGACTTCTTACAGAAGTAGCAAGTAAATTATTCATCTTTCTTTTGTTTTTTTTGCATAGAACCCTTAGTTTTTCTTTTTTCTTAATGAGCACTTTCAGATCTGTCTTTCTGCAGCCTCACTTCCTCTTGCACACAATGAGATATAAGCTCATTAATGGACCATTTGTCCTTGTGAGTGTTATAGCTCACCTTGAATTGACCTTGTGAGTGTTATAGCTCATATTGAATTGACCAAAGTGTGCAGTAAGTGAGATCAAAACTAAATGCACGAGTAGGTATTCGCCAAGCTCTAGCTTTAGTACTTTCAACTTTGGTGGCTCTGATACCACTTGTTGGAATTTTAGGGGATCCTTATAAAATACCAATAATCACCATAAAAACATTACGTTATATTATTAAAAAGAGTTTTTAGGAATACCTGGATCCATAATGATCGATCAAATAAGCGCAGCAAAATCTGAATCCGTAGGTAACCGGTGGTTTGGTTCTTCCTAAACCAGAACCTCTTTATTTCTTAATAAGACATTCATAACTCTTCAGATGGGAGAAGAGAAACTACATGTGACGGTTCGGTATATTATAGACCATAACCTTCTTATAGGGTGTTAATCAAATATGGTCCACATTATCCCCTAATGGATCAACACTGACATCTGCTCATTTAAGTCCATATCATCTAATTTAGTTGTCTAACAGACTCACTTAATTTGATCACATAAAATAAAATTCACTAATGATAAATAACTATAATATAAATTGTTTTATAATATTAGCTCACATTAGCTATTGGAATAAAAAATTCCAACAATGTTAACTCTATGGTTTTTGTTGTCGATCTTTGTCAGGATTATTTGTTGCCAACCTTGATCCGAGTTGTTTTCAACCGATATCAACTAGGATTAATTTTGATCAACCTTGGCGATGATTGTTTTTGGCTTATTTTGAGTACTTTTTATTATCAACTGAAATTTGTTGTTTTTTTATGGACCAAATGTTAGTTGTTAGCATTTCTCTTGTTGACGAGTGCTAGGAATAGTAGTTGATCTAAGACTCAAGATTTTTGTGAAAATAATCTATTTAAAAAATAAATCTAATAAAAATTATCATATATATATATATATATATATATATATATATATATATATATATATGAAGAAAATATAGGAAGTGAAAGCTGAAAGAGTAGAATGTAACGTATAAGATAAGTAAAAAAAAATATTGACTTTATTGAACAAAAGACAAAAATAGTTTTTTAAATTAATATGTAAATAAAATAACTATAAATATGTAGGAAAAGTGAGAAAAAATGAGTTTAAATACATAAAAATAAGAGAAATAAATATTAAAATAATCAGGATGTATTTGTCCGCACTCCAAAAATTATAAAATAAAGAATAAAAATAATTAAATATGATATGAAATTCTTTTAGAATTTTGAATGGCTGGTAGCATGTGAAACTAACATGTTTGAATTCTAAAACTCAATCTTAATTATTCAATTATATGGGCAGGATCCCTGATAAAGTAGACACGAAGACTTTTTGACAATGGTAACATGAGGAGAAGTTGCCCTTCTCTTGGTGGAAGGCTTCACTTTGTGATGTTTGAAACCAGAAAGATTAATGAGTGCTTGGATTTCATTCGTTCAAAGCAGCTTTATTGTCGTGGTTTGGGTGGAAATAAGTCAAGTCAAGCCAAGCTTTATTAGGTTTGAGCTCGGCTTGAGTTGAATATGCAAGGTTTGAGTTTGACTCATTACCTGTCGTAGGCTTTTTTCTTTTTTTAAAGGCTCGGCTCGGCTTACATAAAAGTCTGACTTGGCCTACGAGCTTATTTAAAAGTCTGCTTAAAGACGTCTTTGACCAATTAATTGTTTTAAAACCTAGTGAAATACTAACTAAAAAAAACTTATAAAATTTTGTATAAGTAATGTACAAATCCAAAAATAATTGATAAACAAAATCATATTGAATTAAAGTTGTTAAAACACAAAGTATATCAAAAGAAAATGAAAAAAAATATAATTAAAAAATATATGGATTAGAGATGATTTATACTAATATAGCCAAATAAAAATATTTAAATTATCTGAAAATGTCTTTACAAAATATTTTTTTCTTTGGAAGTATTAGTTTGATTGCTTTATCCTTTTAACTTAAGTTTTTTTTTTTTTGAAAATTCTCCACATGTAAGTGAACTCTCTAAGTATTTTATGCCACTTCATCCTGTCATTCATAATGCCATAAAAATGGTATAGATAATAGTTATTATTATTATTATTATTATTACTTAAACAAGTCGATTTGACAAGCTTAACAAATTTTTTTTATAGTTTGATTTTGACATTTTTATCTAAAAAAGTTTTTTAAAAAATTTGAGCTTGAGTTTTATAATAAACAAAACAAGCCAAACCAAGCCTTAAATAGACCGAGCCAAAGACCCTTGATAAGCGGCTCGGCTCATTTACATCTCTAGTCGTGATATATAGTCTTGTTTACTTTACCTTTTTTGTGTTTTGAGAGAAAAAAAATATTAAAGAGAAATATTTTATTTTTTTTAGATTCGTATCTTTTACATTCTATCTTAATTAAAAAAAAAAGTTCTCCTATCTTTATCTTTTTTATTTTCATTCTCTAAACCAAACTCACATTAATCTCTTCTCCTTAGTTTTTTTTCCTTTACCGTGCATTCAATAGCAATTATTATCTTCTTGCTCGTATGTTCGTTCAAGTATATTGAACTATACACCTCTAACATTTTTTTAGCTCATTTTACGATTGAATGAATATTGAAGATTATGGACTTCTTAATTTCGTGCATTTAGGGTTGGAGCCCTTAATTGTCTGTTTTTTAGGTTTATTCTGGAGCCTCAGAGTCAGAGGTTAAATTCTATATTTTTTAATCTTTATATTATGGATCCATTGGTTACATTTTCTCATTAAAAAATTACTTATTGTTTATTGAAAAATAATCATTTCTAAAATTTGTTTATGTGCTGTTTTAGTTTTTGAAAATAATCTAAATATGCACACAAAAAAACTGACTAAAATCATAATTAATGTTAAAACAATATAAATTTGGAGTAGAGATCGAATACAAAGAACAATAGAGAATATACAAAGTTAAATGATTTTCTTATGTATTTTTACCAAGATGGAGTAGCCTATTAATAAGTATAAAATGCAATTCACACATTACAATTTAAAGATATTTAAGACTATTAATAAAAAACATAAAGAGTGATGAACATAGAATATGGAAAGTCATCAGACATCCACCATATTATTAATTATTCATATCACATAAGGTATTTTAAATAGTAAAATAGTTTCTCGTGGAATCAGCTGCTTTTTTTTATAAAAAAAGGCATTTTTATGTTGATAAATAAAGATAAATTAATTTTTGTTTTTTAATCTCTGAAAAACATTTACTAAATTATTTTCTATCAGAATCACTATTTTTTTAATTTTAACAATCTAGCTTTATATCAATTTCTCTATAAAAGAGAATGCCTTTAACACTCTTTTTAACACTTTTCCCAACATACTCTGTGCTTGGGTCATTTGGCTGATATTTTGTTGGAAATCACTGATTTTGTGAGGCATGCTTATTATTTAGTAATTTTTTTTTCTTGATTTACATGTGAGATCCAATAAATTATCAATAAATTTCAACTAATCACAAAGGAAATGTCAGTAGCATTTTTTCCTTTTCAAGTTATCAATTACAATATAATTTATTTTAGATTGTATATGCGTGAAGCTGCATCCTGTATATATTCTATTTATTACATGCAGTAGTTATTGAAGAAACCATAACAAATTTGCTTTCTCATCTTTAAAAAGGCCATTGGAGATGGAGCATATAAGTATTATGATATTTCAAAAGAAAGACTTGGGATTAGTATGGACAAAGAAGATGAGATGGAATGTCTCGTTGTTGGAGCAAATTTCTTGCTTAGTGTGGATTCCTGTTTTGAAGTTCAGTACTTATTCTAGTGCTCTTCAATTCATTTCACTTGAAAGATCTACATTTATCGTGCGAAAATATTGAATAATTTAATAAAGATTATGGTACGTTTGTGAGCCTCATTAATTTCCATATATTAAATATTATTAACTCTTTACTATAATTTATAAATTTTGGCTACATATTATTACATATAAATTTGTCAAAACAATAAACATGTAATCACTTGATAGTTCATATCATACAATAATTTTTGTTTAACACATGCATGTAGTCGATATCCCCATTTTCTCCTTATATTTGCCAACCCGACTTGCTTCTTTTATGTTTACCTTATCCAAATATACGTGTGCATGGTCTTAGTTACCAGTGCATTATTGATTGGTATCTCATATATAGTAAAATTGCAACTGTAGCTAGCCTGCTATATCTAGCTTTTATAAGTTACTCCTGCTACCAAATTTAATATATATATATTGGAACATATAAACTGAGAGGAATATTTTATTTTGAGAGATGAGAGAATTAAATAACAATCATTGGATTAAGATAGAAGATCCAAATTTAATTGCTAATTAAATGAGGTGAGAGAAAAATTACACGTGTATTCAATATTGTACTCTCGCACAGTATTTTTCTTCCATCTCATTTAATTAATAATTAAATCTGAACCTTGTATTTTGATTTAATAATTACTATTTTATTGCCATGATTATATCTTATTATTTTATCTTTACTTAATTACTAATAATAAAAAGAATACTTCATTTTGGTGTTTATATTTTTAGATAATTTTATTCTCCATTAATTTATTCTCTTCTGAATACCTGTTTCACTATTTTTAAATAAGTTAATTACTTTCTTTTCTTATTCTTCTTTTTAACTTTTAAACATTTTTCTTTCTTTTATTTTATTTTAATTTAAATTATTTAGTGAGACACAAAGTGTCTTTCTTCCTCTAATTAAAGATAAAGGAAATTAGCAATAAATTATTTAACACATTTTTAATGTATTCTTTTTTTTTACGGGTTAATGTATTCTTTAGTATTAGATAAATTTTATATAAAACCTATTAAATAAAAAAAAATTAATTGGAATCTACATTATTTAATAAATTCTACATAAACATTATGTGTTGAAATATATATATATATATATATATAAATAAATAAATAAATAAATATTGATAACATAGATATAATTATACCGCAAAACATTCAGCTTCAGTATGCATGTTTTTATTTAGGTAAAGAGAAATAAAAATGTAAAGAAAACACAAAAAAATATTTTTAGAAATAAAATTCATTTTTTTTTCTATTTTAACTTTAATTCAAATTTTATTTTTCTTTCAAAATCATTTTTCTTTCTACCTAATCCAACATACGGTAAATGAATGATAAGACAGGAAAAATTTTCATTTTATTACCTACCATTAGTCATTTTCTACTAAGTGATGACGTAAAAGATGGAGTGTCACGTTATGACGCTTTGTCATGGACACCCTATTGTCATGTTATTACTTTCAATGACATGTGAGTGATTTGGGCGGCAACGTGATAACATACTATTTTGTCTGTTACATCATTACTCAACAGAATCAAACTGACAATAGGTAACAAGTTGAAACATAATTTTTTCAATAGTTATTTGACAAAAAATGAAATTTTAGATAATAATATAAAAATGATATATTTTTCAGGTATGAAAACCTTAATTAAGTCAATTTGAAAATAATTTTTTAGTTAACAAATGATAATGAGAAATTTTATCAAAATAAATAATTTAATTTTAAATAAAATGATAAATGATAAATTTTATTAATTTATTGAAAATAAAAATAAAAATAAAAATTGTAAATTTAAGTTATATTTTAAAAAAAATCTTATATGTTAATAAGAGAAAATCGTTTCTCAAACACTTTTATTTGATTAAATATTTGTAAACTTGACAAAAAATTAAAAATTAATTAAAATAATTTGATGAGCATATATGTAATTTATTTTTGTATAGACTTAAGAAATTTTCTCTTATTTATTTTTTTAAGATAATTTCTCATTCAAAATAAAAAAATACATTAAATTAATAAGATATTTTTTATTGGTAGGAATAAAAAAAATACTATTTGAAAATTTATAATAACTTTTTTTTATCAATTTATCATGTTTAATCATAAACCGCAAAATACCAATTATATATATATGGTTTAAATAAATTTTTCATATCTAAAAAATAGGTCGTTCTCATATTACTACCTAAAAATTCATTTTTTGTCAAATACCTATTTAAAAAAATTATGTTTTAACTTATTATTTGTCGCCCTTTCCGTTAAGTGATGACATGATAGACAAAATATTATGTCATCACGTCCGAGCACTAGCACATCACATCAAAGTGACGATGTGACAATAAAATGTTTGTGACTAGATGTAATGAACTGATAATGAACAATAGAGAATATTGTGTCATCACATCCCATCATTAACACCTTATTGTTACATCATTAGAAGTGATGACATGATAATGAAATATTTGTGATGACGTGATACTCCGTTTGTCGCCTCATCATCTAATGAAAAATACTACCAACACCAGATAAATAATAAAATGAAAAAAATATATTAAAAGTGACCTATATTTTTTGGTGTGAAAAATTTAATTAAGCCAAATAAAATAACGAAATATTGTTATATGACTTGCAAATAATCAATGTAGGTTAGATTTGTTTGTTTACTCTACAACACGTATATGCTTAGCTGTGATATATTAATCCCTTGATTTGATATTTTATTGGACGTACGATAATGTCTTTGCGTGGAGCGATAATTCTATGAGTTATACCTACACCTAAAACAAATTAAAGCATATATATATATATATATATATATATATATATATATATATATATATATATATATATATATATGTAAATAATGTTACATCCACCGTGGTCTAGATCAGCATGGTCATTTTAATTTTATTACCATATTATAATTTTGCTATTATTATTTGTAAATTAAAGAGGTGCCTGAAGATATAGAAATTGCAATCAACTCTGAAATGGAGATTAAACAATTCTTGATGTGGTTAGGTGCTACTTATTGAATCAAGTTTATTATTATTTAATAAATGATGATATGACTGAGTTTTGCATGTTTTCTTAATTAATAATTAATGAATGATAACATAGCAACATAAAATAATTATTTTCTTGTCATGATGCCTCCTATAATTTTGACTAACCATGATTTATCTCGGCAAGATAGATAAATAAATAAACAAAAAATCTGTTGACCAATCATTTATTAGTGATTTTATAATCCAAAAAGGCTAATCACGAAAGTTCCGTACGTGTGGGGAATGATATATCTTTTTTTGTTTTTATTTTATTTTTAGTATGATATACTCCATATATACTTATTTTGTTCAAGTGTGTGGAAATATGCGCATCTCTCGTTAATGCAAATTAAATGATATTATTATCTTCAAACTATATCCACCGATTCCCATCCTATATATAATCATTACAATATAATATCTGCTTTTCGGGTTACGACTTTGTAAACGTTGCTTAGCAGAATCGACGTAAGAGTGTGCTAGCAGACAGAATGGGTTCCTCAAAGAATTAATTAGAGGTTGTTTGATTTTTTTTTTTCATACTTTTTTAATTCTAAAATTAATTTTTGAAATAATTCTACATCAATTAATTAATAACTAGTTTCTTACCTGAAATATATAACTTTTATTTCTTAATAAATAAATATTTTTTAAAAAGAAACAGTTGAGAGATGTTTTTTTTTTTTTTTTTTTTTTATCTTCTCTTGCTAAAAACAAACCTTTACACTATAATTGGATATTAGTATAAAAAAACCGCTAAATCTAATTGACCCAAACAATTTAGGGTATTTACTCATAACGTTAAGACTTTGACCAACTCTGGAATGTGCTAACCATCATTTATTGTTTATTGTTAAGAAATACAATAATTATTCGTAAAAATATTGAAATTTATTTATTTTTATAAATTATTGACTTAAATATTTTTTTTTCATTTTTACAATTTAGTATTTTTTTTTATTTTTCACCTTGCAAATTTTATTTTTTTCTTTTTAGTCCTTTCAAAATTTATTTATTTTTCTTTTTATCCTTAAAACTATAGAAATAACATTTTTAACTGTAAAAAATGCTTTAAGCACTGAAAAATATTATCTAAAACGCTTTAAGGATAAAAAAATAAAATAAATATAATTTACAGAAATTATAATATGTTTTTTAGAAAAGACAAAAAAAATAAATTACAATAAAAAAATATATTTAAACCTAAATTATTCTACATATATATAAACAATACAACTCGAATCATTGACCTAATCTTTGCTTCCTGGGCAATTTTATAAAGACAAAATGTCAGTGCTTATACTGAATAAAAAAAATAAAAAAATAAAAAATAAAGAGGAAAAGAATATGTAGCCTTCCCAGCAGCTAAAGTAAAGGCCACAAAACTGTGAACCTAAACCTAAATTCCCGACCCCATATATACATACAACATAACTCCCAATTGATGCAAAAAGAACTGCATATTATGTGCAGAACCGGCAACCCCATTAACCAATTTGCCAATTCATGAGTTTCAAAAAAATTGCTTATGCCTTGTGTTTTTATTGGAACACTGACATCTTTTCAACAATTAAAAATAGTAATATGTTTGCATTTGCTCTCACTAATTTATGCATGCATGCATGCATGTATACTGAATCAAATGAAGCAACCTAGCAGGTATAAATCATTAAACAATCAATGATCTAAAAAGCTAGCAGGGCATGGTCTTGTACAGTGAATTTTCCACTTGTGCACGTGAGGACAACGTAGCTGATGACATGCGCACTCTTCTGATTTTCTTTTTCACACGTGTCCTTTAAATAATTTGCTGGAATACGTAACCGATTCTTTTCCTCCACTCATGATAAATATTGGTGCCAAGATTACTATAAAACCGACTTTTGAAAATATTATCATGTAAAATCAAAGTCAAACCCGTAAGATAACATTCCCCTTCTTTTTGTTTTTAACTTTTTAGTCAATTTAAACTGAAGAAAATAAAAAAATATTTAATTTGGTATTCGCAATACCTAACACATATAGCTCTCTAGCAACAAGCATCATTAAATTTATCTTGGATTTATACTGACTGTTTTGTTCGCATAAAACTTCATAGCTTTATAATTTAATAGTTTCGTATTCGTCTAAAACACTTTGTAAAATTATTGTTTCTCCAATTAATTAATATGATAAACAGAATTAAACATATATAATCATAAAAAATTCCGGCCATTTATGTCCCCCAGGGTCAAAAGGAATTTTTGTTTGAAGGTGAAGACGTCGTAATAAATTAAATAGAAAGTGTTTTCAGAAAGATCGAGCATACTTGTAAACAAATTAAATTTAAGTTACAAAATTTCCGACTTATTTTATATAATTTTTTAAGCCTCCAAATTCAAAGCATATATTAGAACTCACATTTTAATTTCGAGTTCGTTAATGAAAGCGAACGTAAATCAAATGTGGAAGCCTTGGGTCATCTAAATTATTGAAGTTTAACACATTCTGTTTGGAACTGACCACACAATTCGAAAGTAATGTTATACCAACCCAACATAGACATCACATATATTATGGTCCTTTATTTGTTTGTTAGGTAAGTATTGAGTTCTGATATATAACAATAAGAGTCTTAATTAAAGCTCATGGGTTTACTCATAAAAAAATAAATATTAAAAAGTTCATGTCATGGGTTTACTTTCATTTCATGTTTCTTTATTGGTTTATGTTAGGTATGCTTCTATCTCTTCGCTACTCTGACAAACTGATTAAAAAACAAAAAGGCATGTGTTGAGCTTTTTGTTTTAACTTTATTAGTTTAATTCTAAGTGGAACTGTTTAGTTTTAGTTAAAACCTTCTAAAAACATGGAGGCCAAAAGTAAAAGTTATATATATATATATATATATATATATATATATATATATATATATATATATATATATATATAAAGAAATTAAGCATATCCTTAAGCTTGACAAGTTAGTGGGATTTCTCGAGAATCCATGAGTTAAAAATGATTGATGATTCACACCTTAAAAACAAGGGTAAAAAAACCCCCCTTAAAATTAGCTCAATAACAGAAGAAGTATATTAGCTTTTCCAATTGACTCTAAAGGCTTAGGATTTTTCAGAGGATTTTGATAACTCTGAAGATGAAAATGGAAAAATTATTGAAGTTTTACGTATTATCAAACAAATTAACATACCAAGATGTGACAAAAAAAACAGAAAGAATGAAAAATAAGAATGACTCAAAAATATTTTTTTCATCCTTATAAAATAGGTAACATTTGAATTTTATTTATACAATTTTTTTTTTCATTTTCATAAAACTATAATGTGTCATATTTTGATATGAGATAAGATTTCAATAAATCTGAATCTACCTTGAGAATTTCTTGAAGATTAAAAATCACTCCAATGTATATATATATATATATATATATATATATATATATATAATTTATGATAATTTTTCTACCATTTGTGAAGAGGTTCTAATCTCAAAATTTACAGTCATCACAAATTGCAATAAGTAGGTCTGGATTTACTCAAACCTTACTCCCTACCAAACTATAACATATTCTGATTTTATGAGATCGAATAATGAATAATTTTTTTGCAAGGACAAAATATAAATTTTATCAATTTTATAAAAATGAATATTATATTTTAGTCCGTCAATATTATAATTAAACTGTGTATTTCCATTTTATTATTAAAATTATTTAATCTCTTAACGGAATTAATATTATCATAATTAAGTTTTTATAAGGATGTGGTAAGACTGACATAATTAGTTCATAACATATAAAATTATAATTTTTTTTGGATGTAAACTTACTCTACCTTTCAAAATGATTCATAATAGATTTTTTAAAATACTAGAAAAATATTTTTTTGACATTACTTATCAAAGGCATTTTCTGTAATCTTTTTAAGAATTCATAATTGAATGAAATACCACGTTAGCTCTATTAATAGAATTGAAATAATGCGATTTTATCCAATAAAAATTATTAAAATAATTGTAAAAAAATGTGTCACTAATTTGTTCACTGTCTTCAAACTAACTCCTATGTCGATTCTTAAACTACTAATTACAGCGTTCGTTTAGTCTAAAAATCCTGTTTTATTTCTGTATTTTTCTAATAAAAAATAAAAATCACTTTTATTTTTATTTTTTAAATATTTGCAAACAAAATTATTTTTTATTTCCTACTTTTAACTTTCAAAATCTCATGCATAATTTTTATTAAATTTTTTGATATTTTATGATTGTTTTTAAAAGTAAATGTAATATAAAAATGACAACTTTTTGCGTGCAGGCACAGGTCATGATGTACTTTTTCACAAACTACAAAATAATACAAATTTTGGGGTTGAAATGATAACACAAAATCATGTTTTAAAGTCTCTAAATAAAATATTTTTAACACGCAACTATCATTTTCCTAAACGGTTTACCGAAAGTTCGAAACAACTTGGTCATCTGTATCTTAATTGTGTTTGTTTTAACTGCTTTGTCTCTAGTGTATCTAGAATCTATGTCACACTATTATTATTAATTTTTTTTTACCAGCGTGTCACACTATTATTTGCTACTACTAAGTTCTTTGTACAACCTCACCGCTACCGCTAAATTCTCACCATTTTTTTTATTTTTTTAAAACTATTTTGTTTATCAGAGAAAAGAAAACTAATTTGGAATTTGATAAATAAATAAAAATTGATCATGAATTATTTCGGTTAAAAACTAGACTTATTAATTTAACATATTTGTCACACTTATGTCCCATCACTTTCATTTACTATTTTTCTTTAATCCCATTCCTACTATTTCAAACTTTTTTTTGTATATATAAATAAACTATTGGTCTCAGCATAACAACACTTGACACAAAAATCCTCTTACAGCAGCATTTGTAATTGTCTTGTTTTCCTACCCTCAAAATTCGTTCGTTCTTCTGTTTTTCCTTGTGTGTTTCTTTCAATCTTGTCTAAAGATAGTGTCCACTGTTTGTGTATCTCAGTGATTAAATGTAACTGCAATCTCTTCATCTTGTTCTTCTTCTTTGCTTTACTTGAATCTGTTCTTGTTCCTTTTTTAAGGTTCCTTGCAGAAAAATGTAATTTTGGTTTCAGATTAAGATACCCTTTTGCTTTTCAATCAATGCCCAAATCCTCAAAAGTCTTCTGAACATTCCCCACCATGTTCTCAGTGATGGAATCTCGTTAATCTATATGCCAGATTCCCATCGGGGTCCAGCTACCTCACCTTTTGACCTTTCTGTTCTGTTGATGAACATTCTTCTCAGTGCTTCTAAATTGTAGCAAATGCAGATTGTGATTATGGGTTTCCGTTAGTTAGTTGTGTTGGATTGCCCTCCATAGCTATACATTCAGAACTGAATTTTGATTAACCTTAGTTTTAAGTGTATTAATTAACTGTACCATGTAACTGAATGCTGCCAATCTGCTTCTACTGTGTTATTTCTGGGAGTTAGTTTGGCCTCTATGGATAGCATATGGAGGGTAAAGTAGAGAAAGGGGTGGTTTTGGATCTAGGATTTGTCATGGCTGAACGCTAGCCTTCTTGTGGAGAGTGTCTCTACTCTTCTTGTTCAAGTCTTGACTATAGCATAAATTCTCAAATATTCTTCGAGTTTCTCTTGAATATGTAAAGCCAAGTTCTTTTTGTTCAATTACTGACTTGTTCTTTTGTTACTCATAACAATACATCCAAAAGTTGTTCATAAATTATTTGAAATGTAAATTCTTTCCACTGGATTCATTTATTCAATTTTGCTTTGTCAAGGGCTAAAAAAAATGAGTATACCTTCTTCCACCTTTCTTGTTGTTTTGGATGATACGTAGGATTCTGGTGTCCCTGTCCGGAGTTATATTGATAGTTTCACATATGCATCTTTGATCACTATGTAAACCTCTAGAGCTCCTTCCACGTACATGTTTTTCTTTTTCTTGTTCCTTTCTGTTACCCTTTAGACCAAAATTTAAGATCAATATTAGTTCCGTATACCAAGACTTTCATGGAAGAAACATTTGTTCCCTTACGTGGGATCAAGAATGATCTCAAAGCAAGAATTCCATGCTACAGACAAGATTGGACCAGTGGATTCCAAGCTGGAATTAGGTTTGTGCTATCAATTTGCTGATTCTGATATCACATTTATAATCAAGGTTTTAAATTTTGGTCACAGTTTTGTCTTGATGACATTGTGGGAAATTGCAAATAAATGTAGTCTGGTTGCAGAAACAAAAAACCATCACATTGCAACCGAAATTATGGTGGTGGACTTTTTTAAAACCTTGGTTATAATATGACTTGTTGTAATTAGTTTTCAACCAAAAAGTCTCCTCAAACTTAATCATACCTTTTGCGTGCAAAGTTAAAGTTTTCCTTTTGGAACAACAGCTAGTAAGTTTGTCACTGAATTAATTTTAATTTTTATGTTGTCTTATATAGGATCCTTGCCCCAACTACATACATATTTTTTGCTTCTGCAATTCCTGTTATTTCTTTTGGGGAGCAACTGGAGAGAAACACTGGTACACATTTTTTTTTTTCAGGTTAAGTCTCCTGTATTTCAGTCATTGTTTGCTTGCTAAGTGATGTTTCTTTGGTTATATTAAACAGATGGAAGTCTCACTGCTGTGCAGACTCTTGCATCAACAGCACTCTGCGGTGTTATTCACTCAATCATTGGAGGACAACCTCTCCTCATACTGGGTGTAGCTGAGCCAACAGTCTTGATGTATACATTCATGTATAACTTTGCTAAGGATCGCAAGGATTTGGGACACAAACTATTCCTACCTTGGACTGGATGGTATCTTTAGAGCTCCTTGAGTGGCTTACTTTTTGTTTAAGGAATTACTGGTGAACTGAAGTAACTTGTCAAAAATTTATATATTTAATTTTATAAATTTAGGGTGTGTGTTTGGACTGCCCTGTTGCTGTTCTTGCTGGCCGTTCTTGGTGCATGTTCCATAATCAATAGATTCACACGCATCGCTGGTGAATTATTTGGTCTGCTAATTGCAATGCTCTTTATGCAGCAGGCTATAAAGGTGAGTAACTGAGCATGCATCAACGATGAACCATTTTTCTTTAGCAATCTGCAACTTGCATGTGTTTCCCCAATGGAAACCTTACATTGACAATTACCTAAAATGAAACTTATGTTTAAGAATCTCTATTTTAAAGGGTCTTGTGGAAGAGTTTGGTGCACCCAAGAACCAGAGAGAAGGTACCAATCAGGTTGCACTTCAGTCATCTTGGCTGTTTGGTAATGGAATGTTTGCTTTAGTTTTGTCATTTGGTCTTCTTTTTACTGGTCTACAAAGTCGCAAGGCTAGATCCTGGCGTTATGGCTCAGGTATTGATTATACTTCTGAATTATGCTTCTGAATTATGCTCTGAAAATCCAGTACGGAGTTTAAGTTACATTACAAGATTGACCACATGTTTGGGATTACTTTAGATAAACTGGTTTATATGTCCTCCAATGTTAACTCTAATGCATTCGTCTGATTTATTTTTGCAGTAAAATAACTTTGTCTTATCAAGATTTTCATTCTTATAAAATATTTTAGGTTGGCTACGAGGATTTATAGCTGATTACGGAGTCCCACTAATGGTCCTCGTATGGACTGCGGTGTCTTACATACCAGTCAATGAGGTTCCAAAGGGAATCCCTAGGCGACTTTTCAGTCCAAACCCATGGTCTCCTGGTGCATACTCGAATTGGACTGTTGTTAAGGTCACTCTGATTCTGATCATTATTTAATGTGCATATTTTTCTCATAGTACACAGTGGATAATGTCTCTATATAGAAAACAAGCATGGTTTGTTGCTCATTGTTATTACATTTTGCAGGAAATGTTGAATGTGCCCCCCTTATATATTGTTGGAGCATTTATACCAGCAACTATGATTGCAGTGCTTTACTACTTTGATCACAGTGTTGCATCACAACTTGCTCAGCAGAAGGAGTTCAATCTAAGAAAACCCTCATCTTATCATTATGACTTGCTGCTCTTAGGATTTTTGGTATGTAATTCATTAAAACTAAAATACTTGCCCATTCAATTGTAATACCAGTGCAGTCAATGACAATACATAACCTGTTTCTACTACACCTACCAAATATTTCCTTTTTAATTCTTATTCATTGCTGGCCAGACCATATTGTGTGGGCTTATTGGAATCCCTCCTTCCAATGGTGTAATTCCACAATCTCCAATGCATACGAAGAGCTTGGCTACTCTAAAACATCAGGTAATACAATTTTTACTGACCTTTAAATACAATATATTTCAACTGTTAATCATGGATCCTTCTCTCCTACATTTTTTTTAGTTTGAAAGAAAATAGTTTATGTTTCAGATTTCCCAGAATCTAACCATCTCATAGTTCTGCTTTGACTTCATTCAGATTTATTAATGAATGATTATGTCTATCTTCAGTATTGTGTTTGTATCTTTACCTTGTCTGATTATGCATGCCACACTAGTGGACAGTTATGTTTGGATAGAAGTGTTTGGAGGGGAACAGAGGAAAGTGGTAACATTTCATTTATAGAGATTAGAGAATCATAAAATGCTCATAAAAATAAATAAGGAATGATTGGAAGGTTACATATAATGTCTTCTTTTATTATCATTTTATAAAATTCTCAAATGACTTTTTGCTATCTATAGACAAATTGTCATCAGCCATTTTGTTTAGTCTTGTCTATATATAACCAAGCTAATTGACTTTCATATACATTTGTTTTGAATGGAATAGCTTTTACGGAATAAGCTCGTATCTACTGCACGAAAAAGCATGCGGAGAAATGTTAATTTGAGCCAGTTATACCAAAGTATGAAAGAAGCATATGATGAAATACAGACTCCATTGGTTCCCCAAATGCCACTTACCTTGGTAAATGTGCTTCCATGGTTTCCAATTTTGAAATTTGTGATATTCTTTCTCCTTATCCTTGGTTTGTTCATCCAGCAGGGGCTGAAAGAACTGAAGGAATCTACTATTGAACTGGCCTCGAGTCAAGGATATCTTGATGCCCCTGTTGATGAGCTTGTCTTTGATGTGAATAAGGATGTTGATGACCTGTTGCCAGTTGAAGTTAAAGAGCAGCGCCTCAGCAATCTACTGCAGGCATTGATGGTCGCAGCCTGTGTTGCTGCTATGCCTGTTTTGAAGAAGATACCAACTTCAGTGCTTTGGGGCTACTTTGCCTTCATGGCCATTGAAAGCTTGCCAGGAAATCAATTTTGGGAGAGAATATTGTATCTTTTCACTGCTCCAAGTCGAAGATACAAGTATATCAAAGTTCATTTTCAATTTTGTCATTGCCATAGTTCTAAGATTCATAGATTCAATTTATGTCCAAGCATTCTTCCTCTGTCTGCTTCTTAATTCTAGTGCACAAACAGCATGCATCATTTGTCTTTTCCTACTGATTCTTGGTCAAAATTTGTGAATGTTAAGTTGGTTATTAATTTCAGTTAAGCATGTGATGACCCTTTTTGCTTTCCTACTTTTCTAGGCTGTTGGAGGAATACCATGCCACCTTTGTTGAGACCGTGCCCTTCAAAACAATTGCCATGTTTACTGTGTTCCAGACACTATACCTGCTTCTCTGCTTCGGCATAACCTGGATACCAATTGCCGGGGTCCTTTTCCCATTGTTAATCATGCTTCTTGTCCCAGTACGGCAATATTTTCTTCCAAAGTTTTTCAAAGGTGCCCATCTTCAAGAGCTGGACGCAGCGGCATATGAGGAAGCACCTGCTATTGCTTTCAACATGTCCTTTGAAGTAAGTAGTTTGGACCATACTAGTTTAACTTTAGCCAATATCAGAATGAGAAATGCTAGTAAAATACTCTTTCCATCGCACAATCTCGTATTGGTTAAAATTTATTGAAAACTACAACAGGAATTTTGTGATTTACAACACGTTTCAACCAATAGTAGAGTGTTAATAAGTGTATTACTAACATTTCTCATATCAAATTAGTACAAAAATGAGGAGGCATATGTTTTTTTTGACTTATTTCAATAAGGTCATTTTAGTAAGCTTCAAAATCAAGCTTATTACTAAGTTTGCATTTGAATAGTAATTACTAACTACTAAATTAAGTTGCAGACAACACCTTTGAATACTTGCATCACATATATCTGGCAAAGCTCTTGTTCACAGTTTAACGTCTATAATCCTTGGCAGGGTCCAAGTAACCAGGCACCAACAGTCAATATCAGCGGTGGGGAAATTCTTGATGAAGTTATTACAAGGAGTCGTGGAGAGTTTCGCCACACTCAAAGCCCCAAAACAACAAGTTCAACTCCAACTTCAATGGGAGATATAAGACCAGCTAATAGCCCTCAATTAACAAGGAGGATTTCTAGCCCTCCAGTAACTGAATTGAGAGGGGAAAGCAGCCTCAGACCAACCAGGAAGGAGATCAAGTTAATGCAAACACCTAGTCCACGGTCACCAGGTCTTGGAAAAGTTACCAAAGATTCACCTTCAACCTAAAATATATTGTTAGAACCAAACTAAGTGGTGCTCTAGAGGTCATGAACTTGGTTTTGTAATAAATTGTTGTATTCTCAATGTCTCTTTTTTCTTCCTTTTTACCAGTGTTTGTTGTTTGATTGCAACATGCTTGGCAATATAAAATGGGCAGGGATACTATTGGATGTTTTAGTAATGTTGCTGTCTTTGAATTTTAGTTTTACGTGGTTCAGGTCATCTTTTAAAAATCAATAAAGGGGTTTCCATTTCCATCCTGGAAAAAGAATAGTTGATTTTGGTTACTAGTGAAATTGAGTGAATTGGTTCACGGTTAGAAGCATTTCGTATGATACAACTTAGGGTTAGATAAAATAAATCAGCGCAAGAAATCTTGTACTAGATAGATTTGCGCAAAGATTTCCGATGTTGGTATCAACATTTCGAATGATACACTTACATATTGGTATCAACTTCAATTCCTGACCCGTATAAAAAAAACATCTATCAAGATATATCAATCTTTTAAATGAATTTTAGTATCTCCGAGGATTAGGCTTTAATTTTAAGCTGAAAAAATACCTTCTCCCATCCCCCTCCAAAAATAAAAAGAGAATACACTTTCTATTATTTGTCCTTAGTGTTAGGAGTAGTCTCTCAACACGTGGGACCGTTATAAAGTTTTCATGAAACTTGTCGGTGTGACATTGGATTAAGTTCATGAAGGGTTTGTCAAGAAAAGTTCTAATTATAAATACACAAACAAACTTCATTTTACTCATTAAAATATTGCTTTTGCCTTTAGACAATTAGGTTCAAGTTTAAGTTAAACTTTGTTTCGCTTAAAAATGTTAATTTTTCACTTATTCATTTTTTTAGTATTTTAATTAGAGTTTTTTATTTCTTAATTAATGGATTCTGAGATTTTTTACAAGCTTCAGTTTTTGATTAACTAAAGATTAATTCTTAATTTAGGACTTAGTGATACCTAAGTAGAGAATATAATTTTAAATGAAATAAATACTATAGTTACCCTATAACTTTTCACAAAACAAAGCTTTTCATTTCATAAATGGATAGTGGCGTCAAGGGAGTCAGTCAAAAACTTAACTTGTCAGCTGCTCATTCATTGCCAAATTTAATGTATATGTCATGTGATACATACATAATCAAAAGTGCAAACTGACATTTTAAATTTGGGTCTTTGGTAATTAATATTATTAAAGTATTAATTAAAGAATTAAAATGAGAAAATATTTATTATAGAAATGATAGAAAAACATAAAAAAAGTTATAAACAGCATAATTTTATGCATTTTAATAATTTTCTCTCTTTTTAGTATCTTAACCTATGTCCTAAGACTACTGTTATCATTTGCCTTTTAATTTTAAAAGGATCTATTTTTTTATCCTCCTAATTATCTTCAATTTCAATTTTGATTTTCCTTTAAAATTATTGATACATTTAGTCATCCAATTATATTTGTAAATGTGGTGTCTAAGTTTAGATTTAGACGTTAACTGTCACAATGTTGAATGTCACGTGTCACGATTGATTGGACGATGACTGTCACATGTCACGTTCTGATTGGACGTTGACAACAACAATACATTTTCATAGTCTATAGAATCAACGTTCAATTAGAACGTGACACGTGGTAGTCAATGTTCCTGTGTAATAGTCACGTGGGATCACATTGAGATTGAACATAATTGGAGGACTAAATGCGTCAATAATTTTAAAGGGAAATTAAAATTGAAATTGGAGACAATTAGGGGACCAAAAATATAATTTTGCCTTCTTTTTATTATGTTCTTGTATAAGTAGGATGATGTTGGGATCTGGTGGTTCATAGTTTAAAGTGCTCGTTTATTCATTTTTATGATTGAGTTTTAAATAGATTCTTATATTTGAGTTTCTAAATTTATAATTAATTTATAATTGGATTTCTAATTTAGGGTTTTGTCATAATTAGATGAAATATTCTTATTTTTATTACTAATTCCAAACATAAATGTATCTATTTGATTTTTTTTAAATCACTTACCTTAAGGACCTATTACTAAATAATTAAACTTACTGAGATGATTCCTGAACTATTTGAGAATTTTTAAATAAGTTTTCATTTTATTTTGGTCTAATTATAACGGAACCCTAACCTATGAATTGAATAAAGAATAATTTATAAATTTGGAAATCTAATTACAACATTTTCAAGTATATAAATTTATTTTAAATTTTTTCAAAACAATTCAAGAACTAATTTAACCTCCTTTTTTTTTTTTTTACCGTATCTATTGGAAGTAGTAGTGGTAACATCAATGCCTATATAATGTACACATGCATTGGATTGTACATTTAATTGTGTAAAAAATTTCCATGAAGTACTGATTTCAATATAATGGCGATAAAGGCATACACGCAATGCCATGATATAATGGCTAGACATTTCGTTTTCCTGACTAGAGAACAAAAGTCTTGATATTTATGAATTGGATAGCTGACTGAACATCTGGTCCTACATCTTTCTTTCTCTTTTTTCTTTGAAAGAAAAATTCAAAATTAGATCTTGAGAGTTTATTTAGGACAAATCTTAAGATCTACAAGATTCATGCATTTAAAATAGTGGAATTTAAAGCGAGATCTTTATTAAGAAAATATTATACGTGAGTTATTATAAATTTTTTACATCAATACATGAGTTATTATATATTTTTTATATTAGAATTTGACTTTTTTCTTTGAAAAGAAAAAAAAAAACTCAGGTACGTGTGAAATAGTATTTGTCAAAGGTGGCTGCCCTACATCTTTCATCTCAACCTAAAACACTTAATAATAAGCGTTAAGAAGTTCAATCAGATACACCTGCATCTTTTCTGCTTTTCAATAATGGCTTGAGGATGGTACCTGAAAAGTTGAAAGGGGAACCTCGGCCGGGACCCTTCTATACCTGAACCCTT
Source organism: Glycine soja (assembly GCF_004193775.1). Classification (NCBI taxonomy): domain Eukaryota; kingdom Viridiplantae; phylum Streptophyta; class Magnoliopsida; order Fabales; family Fabaceae; genus Glycine; species Glycine soja. The sequence goes on along the minus strand of NC_041007.1, from coordinate 15,612,583 downwards.
GTCCTATATATGGTTGCAGATGCCAGTAATTAAGAACTAATTCATGCTTTCGCCACTAGGACACTATTGAACTAAAAGGTTAATTAATATAAATGGGGGATTTGAGAGAAGGTTCATATATAATGATTACTAGCTAGTGATCCCGAACACTCTGGATGATAATTGAACATGTCAAACAGATACCAATATTCCTCAAAGTAACTACGTACATATATATTCCATAAAATTAATTAATTTTTTTACAATGATTTTTGTTAATTCGCATATAATTAAGTCGTTCCTAAAGTTCCATTTTAGAGTGTTGATTTTGATATATGATAATATCATCAAGTCTTAATCACCTGGTGGTTAGGAACTTGACCTTACCGACCATTATATTTGTCACAACTAACTAGAGTTGTAAGGGGCGGCAACTGATGAGTCTATCTTACCAAAAATTTTCTTTTTGTGCATATGTTTTTAGTAATGTTTTTACAACGAATTAATCTTGAGACCAATGATGGTTTATTCTTTTTACAACCGGATAAGTTATTCCACTGATAAAAGTTAATGATTTATAACTTATTGATTTAATCAATTGTAATTATATATTGTAGTTAAAACATAAGCCGATAATAATTAGATATTTACTTTATAATGTTATATTAATATTAAAGGAATCAATTTAGATTATTTTTTTATTCAAAAAGAGCAGTCAAATTCTGGTATTAAAAAATTTATAATAATTAACATGCACGTACACTGTTTTATTATTTGAGCTAGATCCTTAATATTTAGATTAAAATTTAAATCAATTCAAACAACTGTTATACACGTAAAGAAATATGCTACAATTTGTTACGAGGGAGTTGCTGTAGGAAAGACGTGAAAGCTTTTAAAGAAATGAAAAATAATTGAGTGTACCCTACACAGAATATAAGGATAATTGGGTATTTTAAAATGAGAAAAATACTTTTTTTTTTGTATTTTATATATTTTTCTTTAATTAAAATTTCAATTTTAATTAATTCATGTAATAAATGCTAGTATGATATATAAATATTGCTTATATTAAATATTAGTATGATATATAACTTAATTTAGTAAATTTCAATTTTGATTTGACAATAACACCAAAGATTTTTTTGTAAAGAATTACATATAAATTTTATCTTTTAAAAATGACTAATTACATTTTTTTTTGTGTTTCTTCGTGCAGTATTTTTTTTTGTAATACCAAACATTTTTCATATGTAAAAATTTGTGAAGTAAATTTTACATTTACTTATTTATATATGTCTTCTGAGATTAAAACATACAATTAAGAAATTTAATTAATATTCTCATTTATACACTGAAAATATTTTTTATTTTCTTATTACATTCTTTGTCTTTTATATATTCCTTCTTTTTATTATTTTCTTTATTTTCTTAAAACATACAATTAAGAAATTTAATTATTTTATCTCATTTATAAGTGATCTTGAAGTTTTTCTTTCTTTGCATGCTTTGAAGCATTCAAAACATAGAATTTGAAACAACTCCAAAAGAGACTTAATTAAAAGTGGCATATATTTTTTTGTGTATATAAAACTAATTAATAAACCTTAATAAAACTTGTGCCCTGTGAAGCCTTCAAAACCAACCAGCTCCAATATTCTATGTGCTAAGCTGATATAATCAAATGGATGATGATATCATGCATATTGCGTTTCCAAGCCAACAACATATATATCAAATATCAATAGGCTAGAAAAGTTGAACCTGAATTTAATTCATCCATAACTACCTTTAGGTATATGAATAAAACCACTAGACATTAATCACATTATAGCCTAATTTGGTCATCTCTGCTCTTCATTAATTAGGACACCCCTGCACGCAACGTAGAAAAGATTGAAAGGATAATTACCATCACACGTTTAGAGACCTATACTACTATAAACTCACTCAACATACTAATATTGTTTGCATGAGCAATTATTCTGATCAACGACCTGTATATCGATTATACGTAGATGCATTATCATGCATAAAGACCAAATGCAGCCGACACACGTAACCTCCCTCAACAGGTCACTACAGCAACCATCAATCTCCCAAATTAGGCAATTCCTGATATTTGACCTCTATGTATGATGATCAGAATGTTGGAGATCTCACGTTAATTAATGATATGATTAAAATAATATATATGAGTATTAGGAGACAATCCTTATTTTACAGGCTAAAATTTTGTGAGATTCAATTAGATTCAAATAAAAAATTCTAAGACGCAACGCCAACACCAATTCCCACTATATAGGCGTAGTTTGATGTACATCAAACTAAACACCTGGAAGAACTTTGAAAGAAACTCATCAACTGAAAACCTGAGAATGAATGAGGAATGCTAACTAAAGATAAACAAAATCAACTATATTTGGATTGAGCCATCAAAAACCAAAGTCTATCAATTAACAAACCCTTTTAAAAGACCCGGCCTCAAAACCAGAATGAAGAATCAATGCCTTCTAAGACACACTATACCTTAAAAATTCACATTTAGAATCAATGCCTTATAAGACACACTATACCTTAATAATAAGCAATAAAGGAAGAACATGACAGCAAATCTAACTAGTAGCACCTCCTCCAAAGCCAAAAACAAAGCCCATTTGTGTCTACACTAACGAAAAAAAGGTTGTTTAAAAGTCACCAAGTTATCAAGACTCAAACAATACATACAATAAAACATCTAACCATGGCAGCAGATCGAGAGGATTCTACCGTCACCAAATTTCCAAAACATTGTGTCTACTCTACTCATGCATTGGATCATCTGTACATTTACGTACGCAAAAAATTTCCATGAAGTATACTGTACTGATTTCAATATAATGAGTAATGATTAATAATGACAATGAAGGCATGCATACACAACATGACCATGATATGACATGTTAGTAGTAGGCATTTGGTTTTCCCTGGCCGGTTTGAAAACAAATTTTTGATACTATCAGTTTGAGAGCTGACAGAAAATGTGGCCCTACATTCTAATAAGCACTAATCATGTTCAATAAAAAAAGCTTTAGACACATGATCACTTGCATATTTCTCCTTTCAATTAATGGATTGAGGATTGAAAAGTTGAAAGGGGCGCCTCTGATCTATACCTGAACATTTGTCCTATATGCTGCCTCCCCCCTATGGTTGAGGAGGTCCAATTTCAAGGTTAATAAAAATGGGGAGGGTGGGGGTGTTGACATTAATTAAGAGTAGGTTCATAAGTAATGACAATCAAACAAGCTAGTGAACTGAACTTTAGATAATAGCTATATATAGCAAACAGATATTGAATAGATGTTCCTCAAAGTAACTATACATACTATGCCATAAATTAATTCTATGATGATGTTCAAGAGATATATAAAGTCGTTCTCAAACTTACATTTTCATGAGTGTTGATTTTAAGATGATAATAATTAACATCATCGAGTCTTCCTATCACACATGGTGGTTGGCAACTTGACCTTACCGATCGATATGCTTGTCACAATTAAATTAATCCATGTTGTACAGGGCGGTGTGATGAGTCCATATCTTACCGATCTATAAGTTTGTCACATAACAACAATAATAAGAATGATAAAGATAATCTATAACTATTAATAAAAGTATTTAATTTTATTTTGTGTATATATATTTTTAGAAATCAGCTTTGAATCAAACAGTTATTAGAAATTAAAAATAACTCATCAAATGTGACAGTTACAGGAAACCAATTTAGATCAAATAATTTAAAATAACTCAAAGAACCTCTCTCTCTCTCTCTCTCTCTCTCTCTATATATATATATATATATATATATATAAATATAAAGAATATTATTTTGAAAATCAGACCAATTCCGGCCAATTCGACTAATTGGACCGAGAATCAAATTGGTAACTAGTCCGTTAACTTAAAATCCAGGCATTTTTAGAACCGACAAAATCGGTCAAAAACCAGTCAAATAGGACTAAAACCGGTGTAGAGAATCGGTCTGAACAATTTTTATTTTTATTTTAAAAAATTCACATTTAATCTAAAACAATTTAAGATAGGTAAAAACACATATTTAGTATGGTTTACCAATTGGTATAAATTATTTTATCAATTATTATTAATTTTTTATTAATTATAAAACATATAATTTAGTCATGTGTATTAGATTATATTTTTCATATCTTAATTTCTTATAATTTTATATTATATTAATTTTTAATTGTTTTTATTCAATATGTAATCTTGTTATTGTTAATTGATATTGTTGTATTTTATTAAAATTTAAATCTAAGTATTATGATATATTTGATTTAAATTTTGATGTTTATTTTGAATGTTAAGAACCTATGAAATGACACTTTTATTTTTGTTAGTATTATCAAGTTATATTATTATTATCATTATTATTATTATTATTATTATTATTAATTTGATTACGATTAATCATTAAATCTTAAATTAGTTTCTTAACCGATTCAATAATCAATCTAATTTTAAAAATATTGGTAAAGAATGATGTTATTTATTAAGAGGGAGTTGTTGTAGGAAATACATGAAAAGACGATATAACTTTAAAATAAATGAAAAGTAATTGGTCCTACGTACCTGGTGACCGTGGATTATCTCTATATATAAAATCCGTTTTATATGGTGTGTTAATTTTTTTTATAATATTCTTAATTAATTGCAATATTCTTTATCTAAATATTAATTAATTGGATAAGAAACAACAAGTAAAAAGATAAATGAAGGATAATTTTTAAAAAGTGGTATAAATTTTTGATAAATTTAATGTGATTAATTTTTTAAAGAGTGTGAAATAATTAAAACTTAAAATAGTCTTGTATATAAATATTATCTTGTACAACCAGGTCGAATCTCCAATTTTATAAGGGCATGTGCAATCTTTTTTAGGGATTAGCTAGTGCCACAAATTAATAAGATAATAAACTCTTCCGATGAAATTCCTCTATCATATATAGAGCATGCACCTTCCTAATTTATTACCGTGGCACTATATCTATCGAAAAAGAGACGATAAGTCTTTCATTCTTTGCAGCTATCAAAGTTAGAAAGCTGACCCCATGCATCTAAGGTGGTCTCGTCCACTCTGATTCAAAAAAGTGCAGCTGAAAGTATGATGAACTAATTAATTCTTACGTAACATTAAACTTTAATTAGTTGCATGACAATGCACTGTGGATAAATAATAGATTGATATATGTTTGTCTACTTTGTAAAAAAGGCATGTATGATTGGGGACACATGAAAAGGTTGTTTCAATGGATTGGATGAGGATTCGTGATATTTTTTAGGATCATCTCTAGATAGATAGACATAACTTAGTGGAAAGCATACGATGTTGTCACTTCCACACGCACTATAACTTACAAATTATCTATACATTCTGAAAGTAGAAGTGTTCACATCCAATCTAAGTTGTTTCTAATTGCAAAATTGTTTTAAAAAATTTAAATATCGATCAAATCATTAACTAAAAAAATCACTCTTTCTTTGTTTATTTTTTTAACCACCATTAGAGTCTTTTTCTTTATTCAATTTGAATCAGTTTCGAATTTTTTTTTAAATTAAAACAAAATATATTATTGTACATTTTATATTTTATATATATCTAAGTAAAACTAAATAACTAATTAAAAATGGCCAAATACTTAAATCCTTTAAGCTGTTTTATTAGATACTAAAAGATCAAAATCTCACCACATTATTTAAAATAAGCAAACTCAACTTAATTTTTAAACGAATTCAACACCCCCCCCCCCCCCCCCCCCCACACGCACACATCTATTATATAAATCAAGTAATCTATAAAGTAAATAGCTAGCTAGTTCTTTGATTAAATTAAAGGCTAAAAAGGGGGGAATATAAACATGAAAATCTGCTATTTTAAAAAAACGGACGTGTTAATATAATGTTTTAAGTAACATTAGTCAAATAACAAAAATGAATCATTTAATTCAACTCAAACATTTTTTAATCATTTAGATTAAATTAAATTTTTATATTATATTCAAATTGATTCGAAACAAATTATAATATTATTTTTATATTTGAATTGGACAATTTTGTATCTACAAATACATTCAAATTGAACTGTAAAGACTTCACAAAAACGAAAAAGAGAACTTGGCACTACCAGAAGTGCTAATGGCTCTACCCGCATGCGTAGCTTTTTGCATTTTTTTGAAATTGTCCTTCCAACAAAAACATGATTAAGTTGGATACTTATATAATAAAATTGTGTTTGTGTTTATGTAACACATATGGAAGGTAAAAAAATTTAAAAAAAAATGGGAATATGATTCTGTTATACATGATACAATAATATAATCTTATTTTTATTGTTGGCTCAACATCAACACAGATTCACCACCATCCCAAATAGCTAAACCCACCATCCCAAACCCATTGACAACAACAATATATCTTGTGGGATCACCATCCCAAACACACAGATTCAACCTAAACCACCCCAACAATGCAAACCCCCAATCAGCATCCCAAACCCATTAATAGCCCTCATAGATTCCAAACCCAAATATCCCCCATCCCAGCCGAGGCCATCGTTGTGGTGAGGGAGGGAGGAGCAAATGGGTTGAGGAGAAAGAGTGCGAGACAGGGCTAGGGTGAGGTGGCACGACACAACGACTTGGGGTGGGTGACGTGGCTCGAAGGAAAGGACAAAATTTGATGGAAGGGGAGGGGGTGAGGTGGCGCGAGAGAGAAGTTTCAGGGGAAGGGTAGGGGGTGTAGGAATTTGGGCAAAAGAGGGATTTCGTATGTGTTGGTAGTGCCAATAGCACTTTTGGTAGTTGAAAGTTCTCAAACCAAAAAGATACACAATACCTAGCCCAATAATCATTTCCAACAAAGCTTTGTTTAATTTGGTCGACGTTAGTTGTAATATGAATTGGAGGACAACTTTTCTCTAGTGGAGGGACATTTGTGTTAGGGTGTTCAGATCTAATTCAATAATAATAATGAAAGAGTAATCCATTCCAAATAAGTTAAAACAGATTAAAACATTTTTTTAATTTATTTTTTGCACTATTTTTTCTATAACCGATCAATTTGGTTTAGTTTTTGATTGGTGTTTCTAAAACTGATTTGGTAATTTTTAATAAAACCCCTTTTTTTAAAAATAAAAATTGCACTATTTAATTCAACTTTCACATGTTTAAGATGCTTTCATCGCAAACATGAGTGAGTTGAAACTGGAAATGGAGATGGAGGAGAAACTTGTTTGTATGGGTGGAGAGCAATTTCACCAAGAACTATCAAAATCTTAACATCTCTTTCTTTAAGTATTGATGGATGCGATGAATGGATTTGGAAGCTTGACACCTCTCAAACTGTTACAATTATAACAACCTACTCCTCTTTCTTTAAGTATTTGATGGGTGCAATGAATGGATTTAGAAGCTTGACATCTTTCAAACTTTTACAATCAGAACAACCTACTCTTATTTATATAGCTTTAATATACCTAAAGGCGTGAATGGAAAGATTTAAGATCTTAAGTTGTCCGAATCATTCATGAGAGGCGGAGTCGACATTATGAAAGTACTAAATGTTTGAAAACTAATAGTTATGCTACTGCAAAATCTAAGACTACCACAAGAGAATTAAAAGAAGATAAAGTAATCAATGACTAAGATGTTTCATATCATTGAATGATGACTCTTCAAGTGTCCTTATCTAGCTTTAAGGATTAAAATAAAAATTATATAATATTACAAATAATAGACTAATTAAGTCCAAACTTTAAATTCTTTAACCATTTAACTTTATTATTTTTGGGCTTGGAGCCCATCCTATCATCCTACCTCAATTTTTACTCATATATATTGCACACAAGCCCAAGTAAATATTACATAAACCTAAGAAAATTTACATTTGATTCTTCAGAAGAACATTTTTTTTTTCATCAACAAATAACATAGTGTAAATTAAAAAATAGGTACCAAGGATACCTAAAGCCATATACAAAGAGTATCTGTGGTCTCATTTTGAATTCCTACCGCTCTCGATTTACCCTTGTAAATGAGTATGAATTACTATGCTTTCGAATTTACCGTATATAGCTCCACCAATTCAAAATATAAATATGATTATAATTAACATATAGTGACTACAATTAATTATTATATTTTATATGAGAGTGTATGTATGTTTTAAAAATAGATTAGCAAGCAAATCAAGTATACTTACATTTCCTGTATTAGTGTTTCGAATGCTTCTAGCTCGTTGTTTTAAAGAAAAATATTATTGATATAATAATTTATACAACAGTTTATACAATCCTTCCTTTTTTTTTTTATCGCTATCTCTCTACTATACATCATTTATTAATAAATGTTATAAAATATATTTTACAAATTCTTGTATAATTTGTTATATATATATATATATATATATATATATATATATATATATACATCTAGCTGTATTTTAAACGGCTGCAATATTTCATTTAATTCAGTTTTGAATTGTTAGGTGTTAGCAATACAATACAAATTTACCGCACTAAGTCTTAACAGAAGTAAACACATTAAAAATTTCAATTAAGACTTAAATATTAACGCATTCATTAAATGTTTAGTTTGGTTTACTTATAAAGGTCAAGATAATTATGATAATACGGTACTTTTCTCTATTTTAGTTTCTGTTAACATTTTGTTTTTGTTACATTCTGTTTTAACATATACCTTTCCTCTCCGTCTCATACTCTATATGTCGCCTTTGTTAAAAAATGTTTATATCTAAAAGTATTTATTATTCTAAAAAATTAATAAAGCATTAATTATTTTGCAGTAATTTATTCATCTATAATCTATTGATATTTCACTTAAATGTTTAAATAAATTTAAAACTCTAGAATTTCAAGCCAAAAGATAAAGTGCATCTATATTGAGAATTTGATTTTTATCACTAAGATTTAGGTGACTTAAATACAAAGTGAAAGATTATATTTTACTAGATGAAGATTATTTGAGTGGATGATTGGAAGTTATTTTTGTTTCAAGTTCCAAGAGAACTTATTTATTATAGTTAGTGACAATCTTCACTATAAATAGAGAAGAAAATTTGTGGAAAAACACAATACATAAAGAGAGTGTGTGAAAAGAGAAATTGTGAACCAAAGTCACTTTGTTGAAAAAAAAATATCTTTGTGTGAGACTGTGATCACTTCTTGTAACCATTGAGTGAGGTACTCGAGTTTGTAGAGTGATATACTATTTGAGGTGAGTTACAATCTTGTAATTATTTTTTATGATAGTAAAATACTTTTGAGACGATTTCATGGACGTAGGTCAAAGATGTTGAACCACATTAAATTATGTGTTTGTTATTATATTTCTAGGGTCTAATCTTTGTTGGTTTTTACGATCTTTTGTAAATGTGGGTAGAGCGTTGATTATCCAACAACAACAACATTCTAATTATTTTAATAAGGATTTTATTTTGAAGAAGGATATTTTTGTTAAAGGAAGGTTTATTCTCATAGTAATTGTGCAATTAATAGCTTTCTTAAGAAATTTACATCATTTTCTAATATAAATAATATAAGGTTGGTCAAATAATTGAGAAAGAATAAAGAAAGAAAAAGGAGGGAGAAATTATGAGTTTGAATTTTCTAATTGATATTTTTTAATAAAAATAATTAACTAACATTTACGGATAAAATTTAAGAAATTTTTTAAATACATTAATTAATTTAAGCATATATCATATATAATTACAAATTATTCATTTAATTTATCAATTTAGTTCATGCGTAAGAAATAAAAAAATAATTAAAAGTACTTCCAGTCTTGTGGATCATTTTAACTCAATGAACCTAGAAATTTAGTTAGTTTAACTAGTAATATGAAATCTATCAGCAATTTGTATAAATTTCTGAAAAATACTATTACCATTAAAATTATTTAATTATGTTTTTGTCCCTTAGAACTTATTTGACTTTTCACTTTTAGTCAAACAAAAAAAATCATCGGTCTTACTTGTGTAAAATATAATAAAAGTAAATAATTAAATTTGTACTAATGGTTAGTCAATTTTTCATCTCATCATGTGTTGACCTGTAGCATTTAACGATTATTTTCTTTCTTTTTTTTACAAAATTATTTTCTTCTTTTATTTGACTTTTCACTTTTGGCACATAATTAAGAGGTTTAAATAAAAATGACAATGGATAGGGTCAGGCATGGGTAAGGACTATCCACTACCCGCTTATTGGAGAAAACTCGTGTCCACTGTCCACCCATTACCTGTCGGATATTTATTTGGAAAATATTTGTTAATTTTTTATACTCACGGATATCCATGAATACTTCAAATTTAAAAAAAAAATAAAAAAGATGATTTTCAACATCAAGTAAAACTAGTAAATTAAAAACTTAGAGTATAAAAGAAATATTAATACAACAAAATTATAGATGAAATAAATATCTCTTAAGCATAAATAAACGTAAATTCAAAGTAAAAAAAATTACAATATTCAAAGAAAAACATATATATGAAGGTATTTTTGTAACTTCATTGGTAGAATATATCTGCAAGTATGAGTACTGTGATACCTGCACCCTATTCATTTATGAGCGGGTTCATTTATGAGCGGGTATAAAAATACTCGTATGTGTTGATAGCGGATATTCATTTAAAATATTCATCATCTATCCATGACGGATTTTATCTACGGATATATGTGGGTATGAATTTTTTTGTCATCCCTAGATTTAAATAGTAGGACCGAAAAATGAAAATGGAAGTAAACATTAAAGATCAAAATCGGTCAATTTTTTGTTCAAAAACTAAAAGTGAAAACTCAAAAAAGTTTAAGGACCAAAAATATAATTATGTTTCCTCCTAATTAATATGTTTTCACTTAAGTAACTTTTTACATTCTATAAGAGGTAGGGGGTAAAGTGAATAAGGGAGATATATAATTCTACCTATAGTGATCTTCCCTTATTAGTTATTGAGTGATTTAGGGTATTTTTATATAAAAAGCTAATATACAATAATTAATTTAGTTTAATTTTACAGAAAGGTTGATAAACTTTTTCCAAACAATTCTTATAAAAAGTACTAGAAGAGTACACTTTAAGATATAAATAATTTGTAATAAATTAAAACATTTAAAGTACCAAGTTCTTTTAAAATAGAGAGAATAACATAAATAAAAAACAATGACAACATGAAGTTTCATCTTCATCATTGCTTTTGTTAAAAAAAAATCCTCTCATCTTTATCCTCTAACTAATTTGTCCTTTCTACCACTTCATCGACCTAAATGGCATTTTTTTTAAATAATGACAATTATATGTTTGGTAGTGTGTCACATAATACATACAATCAAGGTTATCAAACTTGAAAGTCTACATAAATTAGTAGAAGTTTCATAAACTCGATTCATAGATTTATAAGAGTTTACTTTATATAAAATAATAATAAAATACCTATAAATAACATATCAATTCAACATTTCAATAACATAATAAAGCAAAATAATAAACCATAAATTCTATTACACTTAAATAACTAAATCTAGTAATGCATGATTACTAGATTATAACTTGCGAAGGTGATAGTAGTAGTAGAGACATAGAGTATTCCCATCAAGGATTTGATCTTGTTGGATAATGAGGATTTGATGTTGTTAGAGATAATGATGATTTGATTCAGGAACAATACACCAAATGGAGGTATGTTGAACCCTAAATGTGTAGGAAAAAAACCCAAAACGATATGTGTATTTTTGTCTAATTTTTTTAACTTGCTGAACTTAGAGGTTTATCGAGTTTACATAGAGTCTATCTCGAGTCTTCTAAGAAGAGAGTTTGCATATGAGACAACTAGTAGAGAATAAATAAAAACTCATAAACTTATAAGAGTTAATAAACTAATTCGAGAGTTTGATAACATGGATACACTTATCAATTTTTTAGAAAACTTATACTTTCAAAAAAAAAAAAACTTATACTACCTTTGATATAAGCATTTAAGAAAGAATTAAGGAATTTAGTCACAAATTAAATTTGTCATCAATTCACATAATTAACATTGAAGTTTCATTTTTGTAATCTCTTTCCAGTAAATTAATTAATACTTCTCAACTAAAGGATTTTCTTGGGAAAAAAATAAATATTGTAGATAATTTTGAAAGGTCTTATAAAAGGAAATAAAACAAATTAATCTTCCTAAAGATTCATATAAAACAGACTAGAAGTAGTAATTTCAAACATTGCCCCATTTTTTATTTTTTATTTTTACAGGAAGAGATCTATACCTACCATATCTCCTTAAACATTTGAAATCTAAAACTGCAAATATGTCACAGTACTAAGTTTTTTTTTTTTTTTTTTTTTGTGTAACCATATTGATTTACAGAATTTAAAAAATAAAAGCCACGAAAGTAAGATGCCATTTTATTTCCGTTTGCACAATGCTGGTAATTCGAAACATGAAATATACCCCATCCAACAGAACAGAAAATTAACGATATTTATAACAATATCTATAATGTGAGTATAGTATTACTATTATTTTTATTGATCGATGAGTATTAGTGTTTACATTTTTCCTAGTACAATATGCTCTTCTTTTCTAGATTGTAGCCATATTTGCCCCATGCTGGTAATTCAAAACATGAAATATACCCCCATCCAACAGAACAGAAAATTAACGATACTTATAACAATACCTATAATATGAGTATAGTATTACTATTATTTTTATTGATGAGTATCAGTGTTTACATTTTCCTTATTACAATATGCTCTTCTTTTCTGGATTGTAGCCATATTGTCCAATATTGTTGATTGTAGTGCTTCTGAAACATGTAATTAATGGACGAATACTCAGGGTCCAAGTTCCATATATCTCCTCATCATCCCTCTGAATTTTCTTCCACATTATTTATTTACTTGAAACAAATAAAAACCCTATATCTAGTGTGCATGCCAAGGACTCACACACGAAGAATTTCATTACTAATCTGAGACATCATCTCAACCAAATCCAGCTCCTTCTTTACTTCAACCCCCATCATCTCAAGTGGCATCTCTGTCTCAACATGATTCTCATCGATATTAACAAAAGGAACACACATTGTACGATCATCACATTGCAATTTTCCTTCAAAATCTTTCATATTATCCATAAGAGGAGCACAAGGCACACCATCCAGAAGAGAATCAATGCTACACCCTTCTTCAAAGAAATTCTCGCCAAAGAAGAAATCAGGGACCACATTAAAATCATAGTTTGGTGCCAAGCAATCAGTGGCAGCACAAAATTGAAATGCTGTCTGGGGCAAAGTTGGTGCAGTCGTAGTGACTTTGCTTGTGGTGGTTTCGTTGTTACTCATGATGGCACTAGAATAATTAGAAGAAGATTTTCTCCTATAATCTCTTGGGGGGTTCTTGTCTAAGTTCAAGCTCTTGATGTACTCTTGCAGAAGAGTGCCTCTAGGGTATTTTGAGCGACACTTTCTTCTGGAATATTGCCTTCTCTTGGTTGCATTCCAATGGTTCTTAATTGAGTTCTCAGTTCTTCCTGGCAACTTTTTAGCAATCTCTGCCCATTTATTTCCTACCTCAGCATGAGCTTCGATTAGTACTTTATCCTCTTCATCAGTCCATGTGTCCTTCTACATAAAGGCACAACAAGAATTCAAAACACATGGGCGCACGCATATATATATATATATAGGGGTGAAAAGAAGAGAGATAGAGAAAAAAAAAAAGTGAGAAAAACTGATAGATGAGATAAATAATATGATGAGAAATTACAAGAGAGGTAGAAAGAAAAATGAGATGAAAGTGAGATGGAAGAAAAATTGAGTGTTTGAATATAATAATTCATGCATAATATGATAAATAAATTGGTATATATATACCTTAATGTCAGGCCTTAGATGGTTATGCCATCTCTCTCTGCACTGTTTTCCAATTCTTCCGGGCAATATCTTAGCAATATGAGACCACTTCCTCAATCCATATTGTTCCACCAGTTGAATCAACAACCTGTTTGCGCAAAAACAAATGCATTTTTTTTTTAAAAATTGAAATATATAAAATTCCATATTGTAAACAAAGAATAAAGTATAAATGGAAAGGTTTTCAAAAATCATTTGCGACCGTAATTTTAGCTGTAATGTCAAAATTTTCGAGGTCTCCACAATCTCAATTTCAGCAATATTAGCTGTATGTTTCTGTAATATTGAGGATCATGACGAAATAACCGTAGTATAATTTAAAACCTTGGTAAATGGCCATAAGAAACAGAATTAATGGAAATTAATTATTACTATTTTATTTACCCATCTTCTTCTATTGTCCACTGGCCCTTTACTACGTTGGACTTCTTGCGAACTTTGTATGTTCTTCTAGTGGTTGGATAAGATTTGTCATTTTTGTTCTCGCCAACTCTTTTGTAATAATTCATCGGGGATATGCGTGAAACTTCATCCGGTACAACAAAATTGGAGGGCTTGATTTCTTGAGGATTAAAAGGCAAAAAACTTTGATTTGCAACCATCATATCTAGTTGATTCCTTGGAGGGAGGTTCAAGCTATAATTTCCATAAAGGAAATTGTCCATAACATGAGCATGCCCATGCCCATTACCACCATCCTCCACAAAAGGCTTAAACTCATAAAAATCGAAATCAGGTGATGAACCTGTAATGGTGAAATTGTCAAAAACATCAAAATTTGGAGTTTGGATGGATGAGGAGACATTCACGTGATGAAACTGATCAATATGGTGAAAATCTTGAAACAATCCATGAGATGGAAGATTCCCAAAAGGAAGCATATCTTTCATGCTAGGTTGCAAGCAGCTTTCTTGTAAGTCCATTGGCTGTGAGACATAGCTTTCTTTGAACATTGTCTCAAGATCCATGGACAGAGAATAGAAGAAAATGAAGGAGCAATTGTGTTTCAAAACACCTAGTTTGTACCCCTTAATAGGAGATAGAATGGATTAACTAGAGGGGTAATTGATTTCAAGGGATCCAATGGCAAGTATTGATTCACATCTTGAACAAAGGTTTAACCCTAGTGATCCAGCATTATTTTCTTATTTAGATTTCATTTTGACATTTAACTACGTTGGTAACAGTCACCCTTGTTAATAAAGACAAAATTTATAACTTTGCCGTTATATTATTTACTTAACCATTATTGTAGTCAAATTTACCTTCCTAAGCAATTAAGCAGAATTAGAATTCATCTAGTGAGTGTAAGTCTGTCAGTATATAAGAGAAGAAAATAATTTTGTTAAAAAAAGAAAGAAAATAATCGTTAAATGCTACAAGTCAACACATGATGAGATGAAAAATTGACTAACCATTAGTACAAATTTAATTATTTACTTTTATTATATTTTACATATTAGCATGCAATTGGTTTTACTGATGAAAAGGTAACAATTGCAAGCAACTAGTTTGTGGCCAAAAACGCCCCAAAAAGGGGAGACAAGCTTTTAGTACCCATGGTAAAAGAGAAAAGGTTTGCATGTGTTTGAGTGCATTATGTATTAAACGAAAACGTAACATATCATTTATTTTGGTCAAAGTGTAACTCTCACTTAAGAGAAAAAACTAATTACTCTGTTGCATATGGTTCGAAAATAGGGGGCCCTTCTCCTTTATTTGCTTGATGATCAAAATATTGGTTGTAAGTTTTTTTTTACCATATTGCTTTAGAGTGGAGCTACGCATTTGGTTTGTTAATGAACCGTTGTTTGGTTGTGCGCGCGTAAGATACACACGTTATCCACTTAACTAAATCACGTTTGCAAGTAAAAAAGTGATGCAGAAGCTATATAAGATTACTTCTGGGGTGAAACAATCAGAGAAATAATAATAATAATAATAATAATAATAATAATAATAATAATAATTAGACATACCTTAAAATGCAATGTCATATGAAAAAAAAGTATTGCATGTAATATATATACATTATTATATAATGAATATAGGATACAAAATTAAAGTTTAAAAAACAATAAAAATAAGATGATAACAAGACTTTAGATGGAGTTTAAAGATCACTAAGATGAAAATAAGACTAATAAATATGAGGTATTAAGTGTTTATTTTTCTAATATAAAAAATGTCTTTCCTGAATTATATATATTTATTTTGAAAACGTATTTTTGAAACTCTATCATAGATTTATAAATATATTTCTTAAATAGGTTTATATTATTCCGGATATTTCCGAAAAAGAGAATGACTTTTCAAGCAGTGTATTTCTTTGAGGAAAAAAGATATATTAGACAATTAAAATATAAAAAGGGTAATGGAGGTGTACTTAACAAAATTGGAAAGTGTAATTAGCAAGTGATTTTAATTTTTTTCGTACAATGTCATCCAATCCAAAATTCAATCCCATCCAAACTTAATTGAGTTGGTTTGGGTTGAATAATTAAAAAAAATATTGCAACCTATGCAACTTTTAGCATAAAACATCCTCAAAACCAATCATTCAACATTGTTTTATTGTTTCTTAGTTCTTTCAATATGAATCTCTCTCTTGCTATCAATTAAACATGGTGGGAATGTTGGAGTCATTGAAGGGAAGGTGGTCAGCGAGGAGGTGAAGGTTGGCGTGTTGTAGGCAATGTAGAGGAGTCCATTGTGCAAGACGGAGAGGCCGAAGTCAAAGACCTTGAGGTCGTTGACGGCATCCAGAAGGATGTTCATGGGCTTGAGGTCGTAGAGGGCGTCATCATGGCAGTGGCAGAAGGAGGATGAAGATGGAGTGGAGGGAGGATTGAAGAGAGATGAGGAAGTAGAAGGAAGAATAAAAGAAGGAGGTTGATGAAGAGAAAAAAAACTTAATTATATTTTGTGACGGATTTTTAGTTATTAATACTTTTATTTTATTAATTAATGATATCAACTTTAAATAAATGAAAAAACTATTTTGAATCAATCTAAAAAAATAAAGAATCAAAATAAATTTTTTAAAAAATAAAATACTGAACAAAAAGATAAGATAAAAATCAAAGTCATTTGGCCGATAATAAAATATGAAACATAAAAGACCTTTCTCCACAACATATTAAAAGAAGAGTGTTATATCCCGAGTTGCTGGTTTAATGAACCGATGATGTGCAGTAATTCTATTTAATGATTTAGATTGTGCATGGGTGGGTTACTGGCTCAGGGGTATTATATGCTTTGAGGTATTGCTCCCTGTTTATTTTCTTTTGTAATAGCTGGATGGATTTGATGGATGTTGGCAGAATAACTTTTGTGTTCTGCCTTTTTTGTTCCAGGATGGTTTTAGATTTTCACTTCTGGAAATGCTATAACCTTTGTTAATTTAATGAAGCATTTATAATCAATGCTTATAAATGATAAATAACCCAATGATAACAAAATCCACCACTATACCTATCCGGCTATATCTGAAAGCAAATACTAATAACAACCCATCCAACGTGGCCTACCTAGATAATAGCCACCAAAACCAACCACCAACAAACAAAAGAAACCCACCATGCGTCTGCCACGGGTACTAGTCCTTAACCGATTCACACACATAAAGAGCGTGAACAGACTAAATCTCTTTCCTCCATATGTACGTTTTATCTTTTCAATAATATTCTCCTCCATGCCGGAAACACCTACACTATTTTTTTTTAGATTTAAATATGTAAATGATTCTTAATATATATTTAAACTTTGTTTTTTATCATATTTAAATTTTTTTTATTTATATCTCTATCATTAGTAAAGTTTATTAATTATTGATGTATTCATTAATTTGACACATTGGTTACTCAGGTGTTATATGTTATATTATGTTAGTTATATTATGTTAGATTAAATGTGACATGTGAACGATGATGATTTATCTAAAACATATAAAAACTTAAAAAAGAAAATTATTTTCTCTACGTCCCTTTATGTGGCGACCACAAAGAAAATGGCAAGTCACTGAGATTGGCTATGCTTTAATAAAAACTATGAAAATTCAATTTAGATATGCAAATAACACGTGATAGATTGAAAAGAATGAACAATTAATATTTCATAATAAAAACAATCAAGAAGATTAATTAAAGAGTGTTTTGCTCAAGATTTGGTGGTATATGCATGAACATGGAAAATGAATGTTGTCATTGTGATGACCTTGTGACAAGTAGTGCATAAATTGATGTTGGATTGCTGGTGGGACATGAGTTGAATGAGAATTTCTTTGCTATTAAAAAAATATGTTTAGATGATCTTATGTATTATTTTTTTCAACAAAAGAGGAGATTATCATTAAGGAAGAGGAGCATACAAATATAAGGGGTATCCACCTTTACACTGCATGTCAATGCTTCGGGATGAGGGCACAGACAGTTCACCATTCATGGTCTATGGCCGTACGTCAACCTATGTCTCGCGACATCCATCCAATTGCCTAGGAACACCTTCATATAATCAACACGTAAGTTGCTCATCACTTGATCATTACTTTTTTTATACAATATTCAGAAAATGTTTTTTTTTTCCATTTGATTAGATGACTGCATTGATGAATCAAATGAATATGTAGATTGCCCAGATTTACTCCTATGCTATGTTATCACAAAAAAAATGTGAACTAATTATCACTTGCAGCCAAGTATCATGCCTAAAGATAGAACCAAAGATACCCATCCCCTATAAATTCAGACACTTGAGACTTGCAGCCAAGTATCATGCCTAAAGATAGAACCAAAGATACCCATCCCCTATAAATTCAGACACTTCAGACTTGATCAATACACATAAAATATCATCATGAATGATCTCATTCTTTCTTTTACACTCTTCTTCTTCCATGTACCCTCTTCTACCATGGGGTTTGACGAGTAGAAGTTGGCACAAACATGGCTAATAGTACAATGGATTGGTGGAAATAAGACTTTGTATTGACATGAATGTCCAAACCAAAACTTATAGGCAATCAAGTGGGAACGCTAAACCACATGCAACTTACATGTACATCTCAGGATTTAGAGAAATATGACTTTGTATTGACATGAATGTCCAAACCAGAACTTATATGTACATCTCATAGTTTAGTGAAATACGACTTTTCATTGACATGAATGTCCAAACCTAAATCGACTGTATTTTTTGGTCGTCCACGATACTTTGTTAAATAATATAAAATGGGTGTGGACTTTAGTTGATTTTGTCTATTACAACTGATTAAAAGAGAAAAAAGGAGAGCTCCACCCCTATTTACCTCAGAAACGCCATTGAGTTTGTGATGCAAACATTTGGAATGGTCCTAATATGGAAGGTCTATCAAGGCGAAAAAGCAAAGAAATTTGACCAAGAGTTTGAAAAAGGAGTTTGTTCTTCTAAGCCCACGGGCAAACCACCCGGTGAATAGAGTTCGTATCTCTTCTCAAAGATGCGCAGTTCGATATTGGGCTATTACAATTATTATATTGAAAAACCTATATATTAAAGAATTTCTTTTTCTACATGTATCTTCTTACCTAGCGCACCAAATCGCACAAATAACACAATAAATAAGTTTAAGTATCGATTTTCAAGAAACTTGTGTAATATTAAACAACTTTTACAAGAAAGCGGATAAAACACAAAAATATTTTAAGAAATGAAATGTAAAAAAAACATAAAATGAAAAATACAAAGTAGAGATTTTTCATCTTTGTTTTTATGTTACAATATTAGTATCAAAATTATTATGGATAAATATTTTAATAAAAGAACTTATCAATATAGAATTGTTATTATAAAATCATTTTTTTTATTAATTTTTAATTGGGATATATATATATATATATATATATATATATATATATATATATATATATATATATATATATATATATATATATATATATATAAGTTTGTGGTTAAATTTAAGCCTGTGAATGCATGACCCGAGTTACACACATTAGTTGAAGGAAAATTTTAGATTTAAATATGTTTTTGATTTAAGTTTATTTTTTTAATTTTAGTTTCCTGTGTTTTTTTAATTTTGATTTCTATAAGATATTTTATTTATTTTTAATCCTCATAAATTTACATTTTTTTAATTTTGGTCTCTATAATATTTTAATTTTTTTTCATTTATATTTCCTATGAGTTTGTGCTTATAGGAATCAAAATTAAAAAACACAAAATTTACATAAATTAAAAATGAGTAAAATATAAAAATCAAAATTAAAAATACATAAACTTATCATGACTAAAATTAGAAAAATTGAACTGACAAGACGATCAAAATTAAAAAAATGTTAATTTAGAGAGATAAAAATATATTTAAATCAAATTTTTAATGTTTGATATGCATATGTACAATTATTTAAACCTTTACATCAGTATAATATATCTTGAATACAAAATCTTTTTTTATCCATTTGTACGTGTTATCAGCACTGAATTTTCTTTCAATATAGATCTCTCTCTTGCCATCTTTATTGCGTGTTTGGTATATTTTTTATTAAGTCCAACGTGCATCAGAATGAATGCTTCCATGAATAACTTCCACTTTTTTTTTAAATAATAATAATAATAACGTGATTTCAACTGTATACTCACGTTTTCAAGACAAAACCAAACACACAATTGGAAGATACATAGTGTTTTTGTTGAACAAAGACACAAATTTATTTGTGAATAAAATGGACCTAATGACTTTGCTATGTAATGGATGCCGAGAGAGCATATAGCCTTATTTGGTTTATCCTACAAAGCCTTGTTAGATATCCACCTACTATACATGGCAAAGCATTCTTCAGGCTTGAACTCCGGAACTGGGTGGCCTCCACCCTGAAAGTAAAAAAAAATAATAGAATAAAGAACCAGCAAAGATTTGGCATATACATATACCTCATTCTCAGTGCATGATTGTAACAGTTTTAAAAGAAAGAGTTCCATCATTCAGTCTAGATTCTAGAGTTCACGAACCATAATAATCAGCAAGTTCTGTTGAGCTAATTACTAAATTTTTTGGTAAAACGTGTCTATTAATGATAGGTGGACTCAACCATTCAAAATTATTGTGTAAATAAGATCAAATAAATCCAAGGCCTAATTACCAATCTTGAATATTCTCTTATAAGTGGAATCTATGTGTGACCCAGAAGGGCAGCAAGGAGAATATGAGAGACTTGCCTTCACAGTTGCAAATGTCATACGATTGGAGTAAGTCCTTGTGTATCTGAATACATAAAAACAAATATTAAGTACATAATTTGATAAGCTTTTAAATAAATTAAGCCCGGTTGCTATATAACTAGAGTTAGAGGAATACCCTGCAACTTGGCCATTTGTAAGCCATGGCCTCCAATCATCCACAATGGAGTAGTTTAAAGATCTTATCCATGCTTCAGTTCCCAAGAAAAGAACATTCAGGCCATGATCGCCACTGTTAGCATTATACAAAATTTATTTGCGTGTGAAATTCAAATTTTGCTTGTACTACTCCTTCCCTACTAATTTTTTTATCAGCAAATGTTAGTTTTTGTTAGCTTTTAGATATTGTATACTGCTTCCCTACTTGGTCGGCAATATAGTACAATATCCTTGTGCAGCATATGAACATAGGCAAAGAACATAGACCTGTATATCAGTGAACGATAGCCTTTTCTACTAAGATTGACATGATACTCAAAGCTGATTGGGATATCCTCCTTGTTAGGTATATATGGAAGGTACATCGATACCATTTTCCTATACTTCCCTGTAGCACAAGAAGACAAGGTTTATGTTATATGAGTTAAATATGCTTTTAGCGTCTGCAAATAGGACAACATTCATTTTTAGTCTCTCAAAATATAAATTGTCTAATTTTGGTTCCACATTTATGAAAATGTGTCATTTGTGATCCTTATTTTCATAAAACAAAAGACCTAAATTATCAGATAATTTTTGTTTTTGTAAAGGACAAGGATCATATCTGACTTGTTCTCATAAATGAGGGACCAACATCAGACAATTTATTTGAGAGAATAAAAATAAAAATTTACTTATTTGCAAGGACTAAAAACATAATTACTCTTATTTATGAAGTTTTATTGCTAAGTGCTAACTAACTACATGTGGGGAAAAAAATACTATCACTTGTATCAACTACAACTTCCGAATATGAAGTGCACTGCGAACACTATCATCATTTGCCCAAAATCCGCACAGGAAGTTCACATAAGTCTAATGTTGGAAATGAAACAGACATCAACTTAACTCAAATAGTTTGGAGAATTCGGCTGCAAATGCAACTAAGAGATGACTGAATAGTTACTTTCAAGATGGTATAAGGTATAGCAAGATTCTCATCGTATAAATATATGGAAAAGAAGCACTAAGTGAACATCTATGATTCAATTAAGGCATGAAGATTACCCGACAGCTTAAGGGTGGCAATTTGAGATGAGCATTTAGGAAACTCTTCCAAAGATCTCCTAGAAGATGTTTCACTATCATCCCACTCACAAGATGAGTCCAAAATATAGGCCAAATCATGTCCTGACGTAGCCTGCGGCAAGGGAACATTGGTTGACTTTGTAATTGCCAATTTGACTAGAAATTCTATTAATGAAAATAACAGAGGTTATAGAAAATTAGTCAGTTAGGAAGTTAGTTAAAAATAGTTAACACAATCAGCTCGATAAATAAGAGCCTCCAATGTGTAATTCTTATCTTTTTCAATCAATTCAATATGTTGCCTCATGAGTATCAATATGCTCTTTACCTCTCTTATGATCTTCATCGCTTTGATCAATGGATTTGTAACAGAAAACTTGGCAAGGAAAGAAGGGATGGGATAAAAAAGGTTGCATACCTCATGGAATGACTCCATATCTCTAGAACACAATGCATTTCTCGTGTCTACATTTATGTACTCTCCTTTACAATTTTTTTGTAGTGACTGTTTATTGAAATAAGATGTGTTAGAATTTGACTTTTGTTTCTTGAATACACTTTTTAAGAATAGCTATTGATGAATTATAATGAAATTAAAGTACCTCGTATAGCTCATCAGAAATAAGTGTCATTCCATGAGCAAAGGGAATTTTATAGTTATCTTCCCTTCGAGTTGTTGATGGATTCCCCAGCAGGTATCCCTGAAGAAAAAGAACAATTCATAATCAATCTGATAATACCATGACAGCTTCTCTAACTAGTGGAATAGCCAACCGATGAACATAATTTGGCCATTCAATTTGGGAAGGGGTTTGCTTGATTTTGTTAAAGGAAATTTCACATAATTAGTTGTTCAAAAGATTATCATATAATCAAAATTCGCTATATAAAGCCTCTTGTTTCTAGTTTTCCCTTAAACAAACAATGAAGAACTTCTTGTTTTGTATCAATGTACATCTTAGGCAATTGATAAATGCTCCAAGGGTGCTGTACTCAACCGTTCGAATCTCAGATTAAATTGAACAATTTATGTTTTTTGTTTGGCATTGCAAACTGTTTGGTCAAACCAATCGAACAATTTGTGTTTAATAATTAAATATTAGACACATGTTAACAAATGTTCTGAAGACATTGTTTAAGAAAGTAAAACTGGAAATATGTTTTTCAGTCCTAGACTTCCATTTTTCATGCAGCAGTAGCGTACAAGATATATTTCCTCATTTAACTCTTCCCACACACATTATTTTTAATACTAATTCTTAGATTTTTAGGTTTAAATCTAGCTCAGTCCTACTAAACCAATTATAGTAAGATAAGATTTACTCCCACTTATATACTTCAATTTAATCATATCACTAGTCAATGTGTGATTTTCAACACTAATTAAAAAAAGATCCGAACATAAAGTAGACATTGTAAAATACTAACCTGGAGATTTATCCATGGTTTGACCCCTTTTTCATTTCCTGAAAACAATGGAATTTGCCAATACACAAACTTTCAACATAGTTATTATAAGTGACCTATAGTAATCCAAAGAGTAAGGACGCTATGGTATACATATCAGCCATCGCCATCACTAAATTGACAGCCAAATGAAGATTACCTTGTGAAATTTCTTGAACAATTACTGGAATAGAAATGCCAGAGTATGAATCGCCACCAATGTAAACTTCATTTGACAAAATCTGTTGATGATCAATCAACCACTACAAACATTTAAGCATGATTGTCACAATTTAATAGACTAACAGATTTAACTGCAAACAAAATAAAAACTAAAACAAAGAAAAATGCTATGATTAATAAAAAAAACATTAAAATTTGGATGAATACCTTCCTAAGAAATTGATGGACTTGATGAACTAACATCCAATCACTTCGTTGTGCCGCATGCTCTATTCTGGCATAAGTGAAGCCGGAGGAAACAGGCAAGCCTACAAATATAATGCTACTAACCTACCATGAATAGCTATAAAAAAATATTATATAGCAGTAAATAAGCATAACAGAATTAGGTCCTGTTTGCATAAATTTTTCCATAGGCACTTACAGGAAAACTAAATAAGAAAGAAAAATGAAACAAGTTTCTTCCATAAGCTAAAATTTGTTTACGCACAAGTTAAAATCAACTTTAAGAAAAACTAAACCAAAAAGTTTCTACAAATTAGCTTATATATAAGCTAATGTTAGTTCATGGAAAAAGCTTATTTCATATACCTTCTTGTTTTTTTCTCCTATAAAAGGTGTATGGAAAAATTTATTCAAACAAGACCTTTAGTAAATTAATATATATATATATATATATATATATATATATATATATATATATATATATATATGTATATCCAAAAGGATCTGATGAAACAAATACAATAAAAGCTAAAATATATATCTATTCTAGGCAACAAAACTGTGGATGCATGCACTTACCTTTGTCCATGATTGTGGCCTCAAGATCAAAGTGGGAAGGCTCCCATTATATTCCTCATGATTAAATGCAAGGGGACCTGCAACACGCACATAGAGTAAACATAAAAATCTAAGGGTCAGCTCTTGTTACCTACTACATAGGTACACAGTATGGCAAAAAAGTAAAGAAAAACGTTTGAAATACACTCTTCTAACTCTTATTAGTTGGATCTCATATCAAATTTAATGAATCTTCTGATTTCCAAGTTTTCAATAAGTTTAATCAATAAAAAATAGTGTATCAGTAATTGTTTTCCTAACAATCCTCAAAAGTAAAAATTAGTAAACAAAGATGGTAATGCTATTACCAATTTCAAGGACAATTCGAGAAAACCATGAGCAACCAGGGCCACAGTAAGCCAAAGCATGAGAGGATCCTCCTTGGGATTGTTCTCTGACTCAATTGAATAGTAGAAGGCCTGCACATCCTCTGATTCACCAACCCCCACATACCTGATCAACAAATGTAACATCTCTAAGAGTTAAAAGCAAATTTTTATCTCATAAATTAAAATCTTATTGGTAGTTGAGTAGTGTAACTGACCCGGTTTCAAGAACAAAAGGAAGAGGTCCCTGGAATCAAGGAAGGAACTTCACTATGGAGCCACACAATCCAAGTTGAAAAGAGAAATGTGATAACAGAAGAAAGACAAGTAGAACCCCATAATCAAAAGTACTGTAACTTGAACTAAACTTTCCCATTTTTTATGTTCTCACCCTTTTTTGTCTCTGAACATTTTCCATGGTTTTTAATTGGAACTTTTAGTCCTTTTCAGCAATAACAGTGAGTCGGTGACCCTTAGATTAATCTAATGAGTGAAACTCAAGAAATCAAAGTGCTCACTGCTCATTCATTTTCTGTCCAAAATTACAATGTCAGACTCTGGCCCGTTCCCTGAGGAGAAATTTCCATTTGTACCCTCCTATTATTGCATTCGGCTCCATGGAACAGCCTTAACTGTGCGCATTGCGTGATCCATATGCCATATTACTTTGAACAGAGATACTGTTTTGTTGTCATTGTTTTTTTGGTATATGATGACAGAAACAAAGTTTGAAGCTAAGGCCTTGATAAAACTATCTAAACTGGTGTATGTATCTCTCTCCATTTTACTTTGAACAGAAGATGTTCTGTTTAATAAATTTGGGTCATTCATTACATATAAAAAGTGTAGAAGCCGTGACAATTGGAATGTGACCTTGGTGGGTGGCTATTGATTTTTTGTTTTCAACAATCTCTAATTATCTATTGTAAATAGAGCTGATGAACTATTAATTAATTGTTTCTAAGGTGCATAGTAGCATTAAAGTGAAAGTCCTTGTCCAAGGAAAAGATAAGAACACACACGCACATATATATATATATATATATATATATATATATATATATATATATATATATATATGGGATTCCCCCTGATGAAGAGTTTTATAAAATTATGAAGGATGGTGCAGCCTCCAGTGGTAGAATTTTTGTTGTGCCTCCAATGTGGGGTGGAGATTTCGTGGAGCATAAGAAACGATATTTGCTGCTACCCAATATGAAGTTTCATATAGAATAAATAGCTCAGATTTATTGAACTCTCATGTCAAAAATAAAAAGGAGGATCCAAATCCTCTCATACATAATATGCTGATTGAGTTATGCAGATTGAAGGGTTAAATTACCAAACCTATTTTGGCAAATGACAGGCTACATATCTTATCCTTCTTTTTCATAAACCAAGGTATTCTCCACGGAAAACAATCCTATTGGAGGCTTGTGGGATCACTATGGACGACAAACTTTTCCTCCAAGTTTTAATCCAATTGCATATCAAAAACTTGAACTTGAAAATTTTTGATTAAGTTATAACAATTTTGTACCAATTAATCTACTCTACTTACTCGTGGCATCTTATCCTTCTTTTGTTCTATATTTTGAATATTTTCTATAAAAGAAATTATAATTAAAATAATATATGTATTATTTATCATAAATCTAAAATATAATTTTTATATTAAAAAATTATTTATTACATATTTTAATTATAATGTAATTTATACATTTAAAAGCTATCTATTTATTATAAAATAAATTTTAGTTGTATAAAATATATATTTATTATATGTAATGCATAGGTTAACAATTAACACACCCAGTACAAGTATTTTGACTATTATAGTGGATTTGTTACCGTGAGCTATGAGTTTGTCACTAATATAAACAAATTATATTGAGTTTATCTGTCGGTAAATTACACACGACTTTTCTGTCAGTAATAACAACGAAATACAATAGGTCTATCTGTCAATATACTACAGTGGACTTTGCTGTCTTAATTTTATCAATTAAGAAAAATATAAATTAATTTTTCTGGTTGTCAAAGTTGTTATCAATGGCTTTTCAGACAATAATATGATAAAAATTGTAGTGGGCCTAGTTAAGCCCACTGTAATTAAAATAAAGGTATATTGGGTTAAACCTAGGAAAATGCTATGCGCACCATTCATTTTGCTGGTACATCCAGCACAACAAATGTAATTCTCATATTGTCCTTCCATAATTGGTTTATGGATTCACACTCCATAAGTCAATTATGTTATAAAATAATTAATGTCGATATATATAAGACTAAAACTTCTAATATATATTTAATGCACATGTAAATTTACATAATAAATTTTGTGACAATTAATTTTAATCTAATAATTAATTTATTTACATATATAAATTATAAACATAAATCATAGGTTTAATAAAAATGTATATATGTAAAAAAATATATTATTAACATAAATATACTAATGTATTTTTTGATCTTATTGTAATTAATTTTGATCTAATAATGTATTTTTTATATAAATTTTAAATAAAAATCATAGGTTTCATTTACAATTCATATATGTAAACAGATTAATTATTTGATCAAAATTAATTG
This sequence comes from Glycine soja, assembly GCF_004193775.1. Lineage (NCBI taxonomy): Eukaryota > Viridiplantae > Streptophyta > Magnoliopsida > Fabales > Fabaceae > Glycine > Glycine soja. The sequence goes on along the minus strand of NC_041007.1, from coordinate 15,584,761 downwards.
TCACAAAATTTATTATGTATATTTAGATGTGCATTAAATATACATTAAAAATTTTAGTGTTATATATATTGACATTAATTATTTTATAACATTATTAATCTATTAGCTCAGTTGGTTAGAGTATTGTGCTAATAACTTGAAAGTCACATGTTTGATTCCCCTAAACCTATTGTAACCATTAAGGAACATACATACAATTGTGAGTGACCTCACCCAGCGTACTCAATTTAGTCGTTGTCACCATCCATATTATGAAGAATACTCTGATAACGATGAATACATAACTAGTCATTTGAGACATGGCCCTTATATTTTCAATTTTCAAATTATTGAACCCTCTATATTTTCTTAATTGTAGTGAGTTTAGCCTCTGTAATTAAAATAAGGGTTATAGTGGGTAAAATCCACTGTAACAAACCAAAAACCTAAAAGCATATCACTCCTTCATGACTCAATCACCTACACACAATTTTCATGGACAAATGAAAGATATTAGAGAATTGAGCAACAAATGAAAGAAACAAAAACAAAATCAAAAGACATAAGAGGAGATGATTAACTCCATTAAGAAACATACAACTATGAGTGACCTCACTCAACATATTCGATTTAGTTGATAACTAGTCATTTGAAACATGACCCTTATGATTTTTTGCTTTATAAATTAGTAGTATTATGTTTTTTTATACTTCATAATACTTTTATGATCTTTTGATATGGCTTAGTAACACTTATATGAATTTGTATTGACTTAGTAGCTCTACAATGAAATGCATATTATGACTCGTGGTCATATGTAAACGAAATATTTTGTTATGGATTAATTTTATGGTTAAATAGGTATTGTTTTTAAATTAGTTTTGCTTGAAATTATATATATATATATATATATATATATATATATATATATATATATATATATAGGTTTTGATATTTTCATAAAAATAAAATAATTTTTTTTTATCGAAGGCTAAATCCTTTGTATTACAATGGATTTCTAACAGTGGAGAAAACCCACTGTATTACAGACGAATCTTTTTTGTCTATTTTTCTGTTAACTTTCTATCTCGATGATTATTGGAAACTTTAATGGTAAACTTTCTATCTCTATTAATACCGAACAAAATATGTATCCCAAAATTAAGCTTTTCTCTATTATTAATAATGAAATAACATAGATATCTTTCTTGCCAAGGAGCAATTTCCAACCAATAACGGAAAAATAATATCAAGACAGAAGTCACCAAAATAAACATAAACATAGTCAACATACTTAAGAAGCGTCATTATTTATTAATTATGTCAGAGTTGTTAGTTGTACACAAAATGTTGAACTCAGCATCGCCACTCCCTAATAAGAATAAGTTTTAAAAAAATTGAATACTATCCTCGCGAATTTATTTTGTTAAAAACGCCAGAACCATCCACCAAAGCGAGAAAAAGTAGGCTCAACAAGCATGCTAACTTAATATGATAATTTTTTTTGTTGTTAATAGCAGACATATGTTAATTGCATACCAGAAAACATAATGCTAATGGTGTTGCTTGCAGAAGCCATAATGCAGAGAATTTGTACATAAAAATATTGATGCAGTTGCATCGCAATCAAACAATTCAAGATGATCAAAACTCAGATGCAGCTACGTTCAGTCGTTCACAATTAAGGCACAAGTCGATTTGTGGAAAAAAAAAATTGATACGTAATATACTGAAAGATTAACGATGGCCCAAAACTTGCACATCATTTAAAAAATCTATGGCTGATTACATATATGCTTGTACGAAAATGATAATTAAAAACACACCTATTTAAGCAAAATTCAGAAGAGGATAATTTTTTCATGGAGCAGAACCATTAGGCACTTACTCAAACATAAATAATGAAATCCACAAGGTACTTAAGGAGAAGAAATAAAAAGGAAATGTGAGGACTGAGGATCAATAAAGATAATCCTCATTCCCTATCTCACCTACAAAGAAATTCAGAATTGCAGATTGCAACTATTTGGCTTCCTCAATGGAACTAACAAAATTTTACCATTGAAAATTAAGCTGTTTTTGGCTTTGCCTTAATACGCTTCACCCTTGAATAGAGGAAAACTCCAGCAAGAGCTATAGCAGTCCCTGTAGAAAAATAATATAAAAATATCAGCAACAAGTGTGAAGAGAGATATTCAATGGTTAAGAGAATTCCAAAACAAAATTCTTCAAATGTTTTCCAGTTCAAACCAGAAAGAAGCAACTTTACCAAAAGCATTCACAGGTGAGACAGGAGTTTGGAAGAAGATGACAGAGCTCACAATGACCACAACCCGCTTCACACAATTACCCACAGAGTGGGTAACAGGTGATACCCTTTGCAATATCATATACGAAACCTGCAGGCCCATTCACAGAAAACCATCACTATATCATTCAGGAATACAACATCATTTAACTATTACAAAAGAGAGCCATGTTATATAAGGCCTAGGAAGAAAGTAGCAACGAGTAGAATCCCTACTTATAACTTTTCTTTTTCTTTTTCTTCAATGATTGATCAAATGTTAAAAAGTCTCCATTATCCTTGCCCCTTCATGACGGCTTCATTTTAGTTCAGGTAGCCTACAATGACTATTTCTTATGTGTTGGAAAGTCACCTTAATTGTGGTCACTCCTAGCCCACCTTAGTTGTGGCAGGTAGCCGTGGGCAAAGAGGAATGTGTTGAAGTCCCACATCATGGCAGGTAGCCTTGGGCAAAATAGGGGCATATTAAAGTCCCACATGGCTAGAGATAGTGCCAGAACAAAGTATATATGTGGGGAGCAATCAATTCCTCACCTTACAAATCAGTTTCCTAGGGTTGAGTTAGATCCAAACCCAAATTGTAACATGGTATCACAATCTGTCTTAGATTCATTAAGGCATTAAGTGGGAGAAATCATCACCTTAAAAACCGATTTTGTAGGATTGAGTTAGGCCGAAACCCAAATTGTAACATTAAGCACACAATTCTTTGGATAAAAGAAGACATCTTTCTAAATCAATTTAAATAGTCAACAGCATGTTGATAAGTAAACACTACTGCAATTATCAATATTATTTTAGCAACAAATAGAGCCCCACTTCCAAAGCTACATGCTCTCTACAAGCAAAATACCATTTTTCAGCAACATGCAGAGAATACAAGCACAAACAATTTAGTGCACTGTCGCTTTGTTAAAATATTCTTAACCATCTAAGTACATCATGAGAGAAATACCAGAGAGTTTACACTATGGCGTTAGACATTTCACATCAAACAATTTAGTGCTTTCCAACAAGTAACAGTCAATTATGTTTAATCTTGCAGTCAAATGATAAAATGCTTAGGAATCATATATAAAAACACTCTTGAATAGAAGTTGATGTTGGAAGATTAAATCTCCAGTTCTCCACTAGAGCAACTATCCCCCTCCCTTACCATATGATAGCAAGTTGCTGCTTCAAAGCATCCCCAAAAAATAATAAAATATATAAACAGGCACAATAATGCATAGAACAGAAAAACTCACTTGTTGATACGCATGGAAACAGAGAGCAGCAAGAAGAGATCTGATGTAAAGTTGTCTAACATTCACCCCCTGTCAAGAAAGATAAGATAACATTAGCAAACTCAACAAAATTATATATTTTGATTGCACTGTTACAGCTATGATAATGGCAATCCTATTTTAACCATCAAGATACTCACAGCAGATTGCAAGTAAGCAGGGGTAAATTTGACACCCTCCATGAAGATAGCCACAGGTGCTAACAAGAAGAAGGACATTACAGTTATTATAGAGAAGAGAGTAATGTTGTCCATAGAATCCTGAAAAGAAAAAAAAAAAAACTCTTTATTTCTTGTTATAACTTAAGAGATTCGCCAATGACTTTTGAAATGCAAAGATCAATATCAACAATGAAATATATCCAAAACATTTGGAAGTGCTCACAGATAATATTACCTCTTTCTTAACCATGGCCTTTTTGCTAAGAACATTACGAGATTGATTTGTCACATTAGATGCCATTGCACTCCAAAATCCAGCCCTGTTCACCATTCCGCCAAAGCATATTACAATTTACATTACCAAAACTCCTCTTTTCAAAACCCACCAATTCACCTATCCTCCTCTAGAAGGAACAAGACAAGGAGCAGACATCTCACCAATTGAAAGAGGCCTCGGTAACAGACGCCAGTGCAACTCCACCAACAATAGGCACAAGGGAACCAACCACCCACGGTGTAGGAAACTGTAAGAGAATGAAACAAAGAATTAACATAAAAATAAATTCTCTCAATGTGTCAAATATTTCTATTTTTCCTTCAAAGGAAACACTTAGAATACATAGCAATTCACAGACATCTATATGAGAAGAGGAGTGCTAGCAACACAAGCTTTCTCTAAGACTCATTCTTCTGCTGGTTAAAATTTATTGAAAACTATAAAATCAAGATAGATATTTATTAAATGAGAAGTGGGACCCACCAAATTTTTTTATTTTTCATAAATTTCAACCAATAATAAAGAGTGTGTCAGAGAGTCTGTTGCTAGCATATGAGAAGACGAGTACTAGCAACACACTCTTTCTAAGACTCATTCTTCTGTTGGTTAAATTTTATTGAAAACTATAAAATCAAGATAGATATACATTAAATGAGAAGTGAGACCCAGCAAAATTTGTGAATAAATTTCAACCAATAGTAAAGAGTGTGTCAAAGAGTGTGTTGCTAGCATATGAGAAATGTACCAGCATGATGATTAACCACATTAAGCAAACACAGTTTGAATGATATATCTAACCTCTCCAAGGAACATGGCAGAAAGGATGACTGAAAAGAAAGGCTCCATGGCTTTGATAGTGTGAGTGAAAGACACGGCCACCTTCCCAAGACTCATATTAGTGAAAAGGTTCCCCAAAGTATGCACTGCAGCCAGCGGCAAAATCGCTCCAAGCTGCCACACATAATAATCAACATTAACACCACAAAACACAACATAACAACACAACAATTCAACACAGCAGAGACCAAATTACCATAGCACCACTGAGTTTCGGCCTCTTATAGAGATTCAAACCCCACATAAATGCCACTAGCACAGTCCCAACGGCAAACTGAACAACAGTCACAGTTACCGGATAATGAAACGCCTTCAACACCTGCAAACAACACAGAGAAAACAACAAAAATGCACCAGGTTAAACTTAAATTCAAATCCAAATCCTCGTCAAACTAGCATCGCCTATTACAATTTCTTTCACATAACGAAGAACGCTGTTGCGGAATCAGAATCCATAATTCAAATCTCCACGTGCAGGATTCAGCAATTAACAAATAGATAAAACTTAGATATAGTTCCGATCAGAGTTAACTTAGTAAAACTCCAATTCTAACACAAAAATTAGAGTCTCACCTCAGTAATCCACGTCACGTAGTAATAAACATTTCTATTAAACATCAATGCAGATTAGTGCGAACTACTGAAGTGAAACTGCGGTTCTAATCAAAGAACTACATGAAAAGCACCTATGAAACTGCTCTCCAAGTTTTGTCATTATCAATTAACACAAATCTAAGGGCGTGTTAGGTAAATTATTATGGTTCACCAACAAAACTCCAAAATTCTGACTGAAGAACAACACCAAAAATAGAGTTTCACCTCAGTAATCCATGTAATTCCCCGCTAATAAAAAACTAACAATTAACAACTAACATTTGCCGATCAAAAAATAATTAAAGGTTTCTATGAAATACCAATGCAAATTAATACGAATTACCGAAGCAAAACTCCAATTCTAATAAAAGAACTACACGAAAAGCAGCTAGCTAAGACACTGCTCACTAAGTTTAGTAATTATCAAGTAACACAAATCTAAGTGCGTGTTAGGTAAAATAAAATGATCGTCGTTCAGCAAATAATCGTTTTTTTTTCTCATTTGTTTCTAAATAAGATCTGATGAGAGAGCGGGGAGAATTAGGACCTGTTTGTTGTAGATGTTGAAGTAGATGTTGAAGAGGTACCATAAGCCAAACAAGGCGCCGAGTTCGAGAGTTTTGAAGAGCGGGTTTTCGACGGGTGCTGCTGCGCTTTCGGGAACGGCGTTTTCGGCGGCGCGAGGAGGTGAAGAAGGAAGAGGCCTGAATTTGAAAGAAGAAGAAGGAAGAAGAGTCCAAGATCGGCGAGTGAAGGAAGTGGAAGAGACGCCATTGGAGTTAACGCCTTCGGTGCTGTTACTGTTGTTGTTGTTGTTGCTGTGTTTGGCGTGGAGACGGAGAGAAAGAGAGGGTCTCCTCCAAGAGTTAGGGGAAGGGTTGCGGAGAGGGAGAGAGGGAGAGAAAGTGAAAGCCGCGCTCTGCATTTTTCGAGATCTGAAAAAAAAACAGAGAACGGAGAAACAGAGAGAAACAGAACACGAGCGAGCAGTGCGCTTTTTCTCTTGTGTTGTGGGTCGGGTTGTGTGAGTTTTTTGGGTTTTATTGTGGAGAGGGAGAGGAGAGAGAGGCCCCTCGGAGTGTCCGCCACCAGCAAGGCTTTGTTTGGTGGTGTTGGTGAGTGAGTGAATGAATGAATGGGGGTTGTTTTCAAATGGAAGATACTTTACACGCCCACATGAAAATGAAATTGTACTAATTTAATAATGTACAAGAAAAACAGGAAGGCAAAGAAACAAAATGAATCTGGATACTATAATGTCGGATACACTTATGCTCGTGAGTGATTCGCGTTTGGGAGGAAAAAGTGTGAAATTTGAGTTTTTGAAGAACAAAAAAAAAAAAAAAGTGAGCAATAGGGATTGAAAGAGGGATGACTATCGGTAACAAACATTTTGAAGAATTAATTTAAATATATGGTACCAGATTAGATCGTTGTTTGATTTGAGCAACTAAACCTTTTATGCACTTTGTACTTGAGGTTTTGGGAATGTAAATCCTCAAGGTTAGATCATAGTTCCACTTCAGCAATTCAGCATCTGCGCACTTTGTGTTTGAGTTTTCAGGATTGTGTATCTTGTCTAATCAGAGTATTACACACTTTATGAGTTGGATCGTAGTTTTATCATCTTCAAATTGTCAAACATGTCAAAAGATTGGAGTGATTGCAATCACGTATCGAGATCTTTGGGAATATGGTGTAACATTTTGATACACCATAATGTTTCAAGCCTCGAATATCGTGAAGATACCGACAATAGCCTAGGTTAAAAAGCCCAAAAAGCCCCTCACATTGACGGGTCGGCAGGTAAAGCATTACATTTCACTTAAATGCTTTGGACTAGGTTGTCTCTAGTACGAGGAAACCTTTTCTAGAACATATACTAATAGTATAAATATTTTTTTATATTGTCATTGAAGATATTGGAGCAAATATTACTTTTTATTTTTGTTGAATTACAAAGAAAATTAAAAACTTATAGGAAAAATAATAGAAGTTTAATTAACTAATAAAGCACTCTAGACAAGACTAGGTGCAACCTCATACACTTAATTACTATTGTGTAGCTCTAAACCATGCTTAGAATGTTTTCTATTTGATCAATCTCATCCAAAACATTCACCTAAACTACTTGTTTATTCTTTGTGTGGAAGGTTTGTCGAGTTTGATCTCTAAAGTTGTACAACACAAAGTCATTTGTGGTATAAAGATCTGTCCTAGAGCCCCAGAGACATCTCACTTGTTGTTCACCGACGATAATATCATTTTTGGGCGAGCCACGGTGGAAGAAGCAACCTTTTTATCTCATATTCTCAAATTTTATCAGAAGGCATTCGATCAAGTGATTAATTTTGACAAGATTGGGCTTTCTTGAAGTCATAATGTTCAAAGTACCAGAATCAATACCCTCAAAGGGAATTTCGAAGTGAAGGCATTAAAGAGCCACCAATTATTTAAGTCTACCCACTTTAGTAGGAAGTTCTGAAAAAAAAATATTTGTCAGTATGTCAAGCACCGAGTCTAGAAAAAATGAAGGGGTGGAAAGAAAAAGTTTTTTCCAGGGCTAGCTTTGAAGTGCCCATTAAAGCGGTCGTTCTATCCATCCCCTCATATGCCATGGGGTTTTTTTTCTCCCAGTTTCCTTATGCAAAACGCTTGAAAGCACGACGGCAAGGTTCTTCTGGGGTGGCAATGTTGATGGGAAAAGTATGCACTAGTTGAGCGGGGCAAATTTGATAGCAATACAACCTAGGACAATAGTTCAACCCAAAGAACTAGGCTCATATAGATCACTAGGAGACCTTCACATTTGAATAATTACGTCTAAGAAAGGTGCAAACGTCATGTGCAGAAAATGAATATGTTAGGAAGAAATATAAGTTTGTTACAACTGTCATTTACCTTTATTCCTTTTTCTATTATTCTTTATTTTTGTTACCACCAATTGCAAACAACTAATGATTAGAGATTGTAATTGGCTATATAAACCCATGGATTGATGAATAAAGGCAGCGAATGATAATTTTACTATTTTTCTCTTATTGTATTTGGGAGGCCTCATTCTCCTCAAATTCAAGGACTATCTCTGCTCTAACAATTGGTTTAACCTACCCTTTCCATGGCCAACAATAACACACGCAAAGCTGCCACTAACCGCCTGGAGGAAGTAGTCCTTCATTTCACCCAAGGCCAAACCACCCTCACCACCAACCACCAAGATCTCTCCGTCAAGGTTGACGCGATCCTCAAATGTTTATCTGCTATGACTATCCCTAGCCTAACACCAACATGCACACTCATGTCCCCTACTTTCCCTCATCCACACATCACATTAGACGTTCCCCGTTTTGACAGTCACAACCCATTGGGCTGGATTTTTAAGATCTCTCAATTCTTCGACTATCAAGGAACCCCAAATGAAGAACGTATTACAGTACCTTTGTTCTATATGGATGATGCCACTTTAAGCTAGTATCAATGGATGTTCTACAACGGCTTCATCACTTTGTGGCCCTGCCTCCTTCAAGCTTTGGAGACCCATTTTGCTCTGTAATTTTATGATGACCCAAAGGGAGCTCTATTCAAGCTCGCACAATCCAGGTCAGTCAATTACTACCTCACGAAGTTTGAGCGCCAAATTAATCAAATTGTAGGTCTTGCACCGTTCTTCCTATTGAGTTATTTTTTTTCTAGCCTCGCCCCAAATCTCCACAGAGAAGTTCAGGTTATACACCGCAGGCAGCCAACCTTGCCAAGTTGCAGGAGGACAAGCTCCTCGACTATCATCGTAGATTTAAAGGTCCCACTACCCATTTGACACCCATTGTCACTCATCACTTCAACTCTAAACAACACCACGCTCCTAACTCAAAGGTGCAGTTAAAGTACCTCACACCCGAGGAACTTGCTTCTCGTTGTGAGAAAGGGCTTTGCTACCATTGAGATGAGAAATAGCGATAATATCTCCATTGCTTTCTTCAGGCAGACCTTTTATCCCTATCTCCAATGGCTTCAACTTACCTCCATGAGCTTCAAGCCATTACTTTTGCAATGCAAAAAAATGGCAATAATATCTCATAGGTCAACCTCACAGACAATCCAAGTCTCAAGGGTCTCATGTCCTAAGTAACCCAGACACTTGAGCAACAGGTGTACCTCTTTAAATTACTTGGATATGACTACACCATCCAGTATAAATCTGGTTCTGCTAATGTTGTCACCAACACATTATCATGACTACCAAATTCCATCGAGGGATGGTATTTTGTTTTGGTCATGCCCAACTTTGTGTTCTTGGATCAGTTTGCACACAACTTTTTTAGGAAGTCCAACTTTCTACTCCGTATATGCTCTTATTAGTTAGGATCCTGGTAGTCATGTTGATTACCAACTCCACAATGGACTTATTTTGTACAAAAACAAATTTGGTTGGACACAAATAAACCCTTTAAGTTCCATAAAAATCTTTTGGGAGCCTACATGGGAGTTACCAAAACTTTACATCTTCTAACTGCCAATTTTTTTTTTTTGTCTAGCATGCACTTGGATGTTTGTAACTTTGTTGCTCAATGTCTCACATGTCAGCAACTTACGCATGAGACTAAGCGACTTGTCACCCTCCTTCAACCATTACTTATTCCTTCAGCCATTTGGGAGGATTTGTCTTTGGATTTCATCATCAGACTTCTGCCCTCCTAGGGGTACACTGTGACACTTGCAGTGGTGGATCGTTTCTCCAAAATGGCTCATTTCGGCGCCCTTCCTTCCCACTAGACAACCTTTAAGGTTGCTTCCTTGTTTATGGACATGGTCTATAAGCTTCATGGCTTCCCTCATAGCCTTTTTTATGATAGGGATCCCATATTCATCAGCCATTTTTTGCTCGACTTATTTAAAATATGTGGTACTATGTTGCACATGAGCACCTCCTACCATCTTGAGTTTGATGGACAAATTAGGGTTCTTAATTAAGTACTACAACATTATTTATGTTCCTTTGTTCATCAAAAGTCTTCTCAGGGATTCAAATTTTTTAGTTTTGGCAGAATGGTCATACAACACTTTTGTTCACTCAAGCACGAGTTTGACTTTTTATGAGGTTACTTATGGTAAGGCCCTTCCATCTCTACCTTAGTATTTATAAGGGACTTCCCCTATTAAGGCTGTTGACAACCTCTTCGCTACTCGTGAGGCCATTCATGCTCACCTCATCCATAAGCTTACTAAAGCCCAGACTACCATGAAGCTTCTGTTGATGCTAAGCGTATAGACATTCAATTCTCAATTAGGGATTTGGTTTGTGTGAATTTTGTGAATCATGCAAGTTTTGATGATGACAAAAGAATTTACTTGATGATGGTTGTCATCATCAAAAAGAGGGAGAATGTGAATCATGCAGGTTTTGATGATGTCAAAAGAATTTACTTGATGAAAGCACACGTTGTTTCAAGTCAACAAACAAGATCAAGAAAAACACAGATAAGGACTTAGTCAATTTGTTAAAAGAATCTCATTTTTTATTGCAATAGTATTGGGCTCGAAGTCTTTTATCAAAATTTCTTTATCAAGTTTAATTAGTTCAAAAGTAAGATATTTTTGAACTGGGAATCGATTACCAGAACCTGTAATCGATTACCAGAGAGATCATGAACATGACTTGTTTTAAATTTTGAATTCATTTGAATTTGAAAACTGTGTAATCAATTACCAGCGAAGAGATTTTAGAAAAGCTTTGAAAAGACATGACTCTTCAGAAATATAATTGTGTAATCGATTACAAGAAAACTGCAATCGATTACCAAGGAGAAAATTTCAGAAAAACTTTTTGAAAAGACACATATCTTCAAACTATTTTGAAAAGACATAATGGGCCTACATATGTTGTGTGTGTGTGTGTGTGACTTCTAAAAGTAAAAAAAGAGAGATTATTTAGAGAACTTAATTGTCAAATTCTCTCTAAACAATTATTGACCAAAATTTTGCAAATTGATTAAGAATTCTTCTAGGAACTTCAATTTGTATCATCTACTCCAAAGGAGAGAAATCTTTCTGTATATCTCATAAACTCAGTTGTAATCAAAAAACTGTTTGTCTCTTGGCTTGTGAGAATCTTGAACACAAGGGTGAGGGATCGCAAGGTGTGTTCAAAGACTTTAAAGGATTTACAGACATAGTGAAAAATCTCAAATGGGTTGCTTGAAGACTGGACGTAGCCACAGGAAGTAACCGAACCAATATAAATTGAGTTTGTAATTCTCTCTTCCCTTATTTCATTTATTTTATTCCAACTGATTTTGTCTTGCACGTTTAAAGAATATTTATTATCTTAATTGTTGCTTCTTCTTCTTCATTTTGAGCCTATCATATGTCATTTAAAAGGGGATTAAAATTTATTAGTGGGAAAATTTTAAAACTTAATTCACCCCCCTCTTAAGTTATTGAGGCCACTTGTCCAACAACTTTGTCCTTATCGCCAATGTTCCCTAATAAGTTCTTCCCATCACAAGTTATACAAAAGGTTCTATGGCCCATTTTAGGTTATTGAATGTATTGGTGTTGCTACTTATAAACTACAATTACTTGCTTCTTTTTCCATTCATCCTGTATTTCATTGTTCCTTACTAAAGCTACACCAAGGTCCCTTGGATGCCACCCCTGCACCTCTATCACCTCACGCTTTGTGCAGTCACCCAATTGTGGAACCATTGTCTATTTTGGACACCAAATGGGATACTTTTGTTGATCCTCCAATGTGCTTGGTTTTGGTTTAGTGATCGGGTCTCTCTCTTGAAGATACTAGTTAGGAACAATGGGACGAACTTTGTTTTTCATATCACCTTGAGGACAAGGTGATTTTCCCAGAGGTGGGTATTGATAGCAATACAGCCCAGGACAACAGCTCAACCCAAATAACTATGCACATACAAATTGTTAGGAGACCTTCACGGCTGGATAATTATGTTTAAGAAATGTGCAAACGTCACATGCAGAAAATGAATTCATTAGGAAAGAATATAAGTTTGTTACAATGGTCATTTATCTTTATTCCTTTTTTTGTTATTCTCTATTTCTGTTACAACCAACTTGGGGCAGCCAATGATTAGAGATTGTAATCGGTTATATAAACCCATGGATTAATGAATGAGGACAGTGAATGATAATTTTACTATTTTTCTCTTATTTCATTTGGGAGGCCTCATTGTCCTCGAATTTAAGAACTATCTCTACTCTAACAAAATCTCTTTAAGTTGAAGATTGAAGGAGGATTAGGGTTCAAGTCCATGCAATCTTTTAAAGTGGCACTTCTATCCAGGTAATGGTGGTAGATCCTTAACCATTCAGATTCTTTGTTAACTCAGGTGCTTAGAGCAAAGTATTTCCTTCATGGAAAGCCTCTTAAAGCTTCTCCATCTCCTACACAAAGCTCCATTTGGTCCATTATTGTGGATGCCTTACCCCTTGATATGAGGGGATTTATTTGGAGCATTGGAGATAGGAGTAAGGTCCATGTTTTTTATGACAGGTGGATTCTAAATCTGGCGAGGTACTCTCTCGATCCTCCAAATGGTTCTACAATGGATCCTATTTTGAAGGTTAAGGACCTTATTGAGCCAGGGTCCAAATCTTGGAACAACACTTCCATAAACTCTTTATTCCTATAACATATCTCTCAAATTATTCAAAATATCTAGTTGAGTTGGACCAAGACTAGTAATGATTTGATCTCGAAGCATTCACAACATGGAAGGTATGTTGTCAAATCTGGGTATAAAAGGGCTTTGTTGATGGATAATTCTTCCTATGCCTTGTCCAATGGAAATTCCAGGAGCTTTTGAAAGGTGATGTGGAAAACAAAAGCAATCCCCTAGGCCAAAAACATGATTTGGAAAGCGTGTAAAGACACCCTTCCTGTCAGGGCTATCCTTCGCTAGTGTGAAATGAATGTAGATCTGAGTTTCCCTTGGTGCAATTGTGATTCTGAAATAGCTAACCATGCTTTTGTCTCTTTCCCCCTAACCCAGAAAGTTTGGTTTGCATCACCTCTCAATCTCAGAAACCCCCCTAGATCTTTTTCCTTACCAAATTGGCTTGAGCCTTAGCTATCCTACCAGGACAAGAAAACAACAAATTACATCTTTAATTTGTTGTGATCAATTTGGAAAGCAAGAAATCAATTGGTTTTTTTAGAAGAGGAAGCTGTCAATTATGGAAATTATTGCTAAGGCAGCCTCCCTGCGTGCCCCTCTTTTGGACCAGACTAGTCAGCCACTAAGCTTTCCATGTGGTTAGCCCCCCCTTCCAACTATTGTTAAATGTAACTTTTATGCATTGGTGCATGAGAGGGCATGGGTGGGTATAGGTTTTGTTGTTCATAACCATTTTGGTTTTATGCTAGTGGTGGGATCTAAGTCTCTACAGAAGTGTGTGCAAGCAACAAAAGGATAAGCTATTTGTTTTCAATAAGCTCTTGAAAATGTCAAATCCCTCCTCTTCAAGAAAGTCATTTTTGAAATGGATTGTCTGTGTATTAAGTAAGCTTGGGTTGCCTTTTCTCAATCAGACTTAAGTTATTTTAATGGGATTATCAAAGATTGCAAGCTGCTAGCTGGTGGTCCAGGCTTTTGTGACTTTTATCATGTTTCTAGAGCTTGTAATTTTGTAACTGGTGCTTTGGCTAAGCTAGCTTTTGTTTATGGGAAAAACTATTGAATGTAAGATTATTCTCATCACTTATTCCCTCTTATTATGGTTGATTGTGATTCTATTAATTCTTCTTTGTTAATGAAATTTTACCACTTAAAAAAAACTAAATGTCCTTTTTTTAATCCCAAACTACATATCTAAATCGGATTGAACCAAGCATACAAACTACACTTAAACATGTTTAAGTGAGAGTATACTAAAATGAATCACCTCTTAGCAAGTTCTCTTGTTATACTTATACCTCTTTACAAAATGGATAAAAATAAATAAGAATTTAACTTCTTAGTTTAAAATACTACTACTACTACTGCATATTTTATCTTTTGTTGTTTCGATTTGTTGTCTAAACTCTATAGCATCTATATCGAACCATGATGGGAATGCTTATAGCCTTTACGTACATAGTTCTTAAGGTTAGGAAATTGTGTACATACCTAGATTGGATCGGATCGTGATATGTATTACATGTCATATCCCATTAGGGCGGGGGGGGGGGGGGGGGGGGGGGGGGCTATAATCCAAGCTATACCTTATAGTGGCGATATTGATCCAATCTAAGGTGAAGATTATGAAATTAAAGGAGATATTCTAATAAGACAACTTGACTTAGAAAGATCCAGTTAATTTAAACTTAATCACACTCCAAGATCAATGGAATATAACATAACATATTGATATGTCATAAATACACCAGCCCATAAATATGAAAATGAGGTTGGACAATTGACAATAATAAATAACTTTCTCTTTGACTTAGGTTAACTCTATTACTAAGTATTCATATCCAACATTAACTTATAATAGGATTGGATTTTAGTTACAATTTTCAAATAACATGTTGAGCAAAAAGTTACAAGAAATATTTTTTTTACACAAATCATGATTTGAGTATTTTCAACACGAATCAAAACACTCAATTACCATTGTTGTTAGTGTCTTTTGATTATTGCTGTTGTTGGAGACTTGGCGTCATGTTAACCTTTGTATGGATTGAGATAAAGTGAGAGAGAAAAAAGTTTAAGATAAATTGTCATTTAATTTGTCTTGTTTGAAATAGCAGACGAAATATAAAATATGAAAATTGAAAAGCTTCCGTGGCAGTCCCGCTAAAATCTTGTCTTCTTGACGTGGCAAAGAAAAGTGGGCGTTGGGGGAGGTAAAGGGGCACTAATTTGCAGTATCCAATTTTACCATGTGTTCACAATACAACATGGGACGGGCATAAAAAAAAAAAAAAACACAACATGGGAAGGGTTAGTTTTTATTAGAATAAGTTAGCAAAAATAATACACTCATAGCTATTAATGAGTTTAATATACTTTTTTTTAACAACGAGTTTAATATACTTAATCATGTTTAAAAATAAACAGAAAATAAAAATTAAACAAATAATTATAACTAAATTTAGTCATATTTAAGTCAAATATATTATTATGTGTTTAAAAAAGTTTAATGCTAACTTTTCAAAAAAATTGAAAATAGCTTTTTGTTTTTTGGAAATTGATCATAAGCTATTTTATTTTCATTTCACCAAAAAGCTATTTTCAAAGTTTGAATAAGTTAGGAATAAACTTTTTTATACACCTAAAAATATATTGCTGAATAAGAAAAGCTAAAAATATATTGACACATATATTTTTAGTTCATTTAAATATGACTAAATTTAGTTTTAATTATTTATTTATGTTTATTAATTTTAGTTTTATAAATTTTAAAATAATTCTGTTATTATTTAGTGAAATGTTACATACATGATACATACGATCATGTTATGTCAATACTCATTCTGAAATGACATGTTATTACTTATAGTAAGTATGTAGTATGTAGTATTAGTAAATAGCAATATGGATTTTGTTTTTAAAGTTAGTAAAATTTATTATCACTAAAATTAATAAAAAGAAAAAATAGTTAAAATTAAACTCAACTATAAGGAGTCTATTGGATTAGAATTTTAAAAGATTATTTTTCATATAAAATCTTATAAGCTTTAAAGATTAAATAAGAATGTTATGACTTATCATATTCTTTTAAAAGACTTTTAGAATTAAGAATTTGTAGTTTTAATTTTAATGAATTTATAAAATTTGAAAGAATCTTTTAAATTCTTAAAATCACATTTAAAATTACAAGAATTAGTAAAATAATAATAAAAAATAATCAGATTTGGATAAAAAATAAAAAAAAAGTATTTTTTTAATCTTTTAATAGTTAAATTAATTATAACTTTATGTCTTTTTATATTAATCATTCGTGCATTAACATTTTCTCATTTTTCGTTTTTGGATTTTAACAATAAAGTTAGAAGTATACACTGATTTTCTGTTTATTTTTTTTTAATTACTGTAATGATTTCAATTTGATGGTTGTTCAATCTCAATTAAGTTAACTTTAATTGCTATAGTTTTTTTATAGGTAATTGCTACGTAGATTGAATGTTTGTGTTACGATCCCACTAAAAGCATTACAAGGGGTAACCGAAAACAAAGTCCATCCCAGTAAATACAAAGCTGAAAAAAAACACAACACAAATCCATGGAAGCTGCATAATCACACCACCCTCAACAACTATGGTTATCGAAACAACAAAGCCCAACAACACCACAAATTGCAATCCTAATACTCATCAGACAGCCAATCATGACAAGCATGAGTCCTTCCAATGTAAACTATAAAGCCTTGCTACGTTAATTTCAATTGCTATAAGTTGTGCAGTTGAAAAACTATATATACAAGGAAAGCTAAAAAAATACTTTGCTGTGAATTCCTTTACTGAAAATTGTTCGGAACCACGTTCTTTGCAAAAATATGACGAGGAATTCTATATTGTCTTTAATATGGAGAGAAAAAGTTATGTGTAAGGAAAAAATAGCAAAGTCTCATAGCCAATAAGAAAAAAAAGTCCAGAAAAATCCTATAGTTTTGGGTGAGATTACTTGATGTATTTTCTAGTAAAAAGTCAAATGAAATCTATCAGAATTCATCATAAAAAAAATAATCTTTATATTTTTAAATATCTAAAAACTTTTTTAATTTATAATTTTTTTTAATAAAATACCACTAAATTTTATTGACTTCTTAAAAAAAATCTTAAAAATATTAATTAAATATTATAAGACTTATTTATATAATTTAAATGTTTTATTAAATATTATAAGACTTTTTTATTAAATAAGAAAGTCTTTTAAAATCATAACCCAATACAGCTGGAACAACTATTCGATCCAACAATATTTAATCCTAAAATGATTTAATAAACTTTAAAAATGGCATAAATTCTGATTTTTGACAAAGCTAGAACTGTAGATATTTTTCTCTTTCATCGACAAAAAATATCATGCGATTATCACCAAACCGCTTTATCGGTGACGGCGTAGATTGAGGAGGCACTAAATCTAACATAATAATTTAGCGACTATTTTACAACATTTGTCCGACAAATGCCCATAATACCCTCAATGGCTCTCTGTTTTCCTCGTCCCAAATCGAAAATCCGCAAAACAAGGGCTGATTTTGGCATCTCATTCTTTAGATATTTATTCATTTATAGTACCACCTGATTCATCTATGATCAACCGTAAATAACGGTGGCAGCGCTAAATCCAATCCAATATTAGAAGAAAAAGAAAACCCGCGGAAAACGTGCTAGCACACATCAATAAAAGTACCAAAGCTAATGATCATTCTGATTCCATTCTATTCTCACGATCTGATTTGATTTCGGAGCTGTGGGTTTTATTGAAAAAAATAACAAGAAAAAAAAAATTAAAAGCAAAATGATGCAGTCGTTGATGAGCATGAAGGCTTGCGTGGGTACGAGGTTACCAGTTTTAACGAACTCCGAGGCGAGTACGAGGAAGCAGCGCGTGAATTATCCGAACCGTAGGTATGGGAGAAATGTGATTGTTTCGTGCGGTTTGGAGAGGAATGGGAACGAAGGAATGGGTTCGAACGAAGGTTCGTTTAGCCATAATTACGCTATCTTGAAGCACCGGATGGAGAAAGTGGCTAAGTCCGAGGTTAGTGTTTTTGTTTTGTGTGTTTAATTGTTTTTTTTTTTAAAGAAGGAAATGTTTTTTCTTCTTCTATTTTATGATTAATGAGGTTCGTTGGTGGTTCCTCGGGTTTTGGAAAGAGGCTTCTTATTTTATGGAATTTGAAACGGTAGTATTACGAAGAGGCTGCGAGGATTCGTGACTCGCTCAAGTGCTTCGAAGATGAGGTTCCCGTTCTGCGTCTTCGGAGATTGTTGAAGGAAGCCGTTGCTGATGAGAGGTTTCAGGTGGCTATTTTGTTACTCATATTCATTTCAATAATTTTTTTTATTAAACTAATATTTTGGCATGTAGGTTACATAAGACCATTGTTTTCTTGGTTTGCTCATGATAATGTTTTAATGCTAATGATGGTTGGAAGTGATTTTGTGTTTGTGTTGATTGAACTTACTGTCTCTTCTCAACAATGATATAGTTGGGAAAGGTGACAATGCTATGATGCATTTTACATTTAATGGACTATGGTGGTCTTTTGTTTCTTCTACCCAATGATGTTCTAATACACCCTTCCCAATAATGTTCTAATACACATTTTCAACTTTGTATAAAATGTGTTTTTGTTCCATCAAGATTTGGTCAAATTTAATGTTTGTTGGTGTATCTTAAAGATGAGTTTAATATGTATACAAGTAAAATAATTTTACAGTATTATCTAATTATAAATTACTGTTTGAATTATTTTAAATTTTTTTATATTATGAATGTATAACTTCTTTTTTAATTGACAAATATGTTCTTCTTATTTCTGAAATACCATGGAATTAGTCTTGATGCCATGTGACAACATCAACCGGTAGCCGTGTCAGCAAGCAGTGCTAAGGCGTTAAGGGTGATGGACCAATTTCACCTATTTTCAGAAATGCAAGGACCGAAAGTATAGAAATCTAAATCTTGATAAAAAAAATCTTAAAATAAAGTAATGTAAAATACATTTTACAGTATATATTAAATTACTTCTTGAAATTATAGGCACAGGTTATTTTTAATTGTTTTTTTAGAAGATTAATTTAGTTCTTAAAATTATACCAATGTTACTTTAGTCCTTATTTTTTTATTTGAAGGATCACAATGGTTGTTTCACTCGTTTGATGTTAGAAACTAAGTCTAAAATAACTGTTATTTTTTAAATTCATGACAATTTTGTAATTTAAGAACTCAATAAATCAGAACTTTTAGAGACTAATTTGGTATGCTACTCTGGTTTGTTTCTCTTAAGCCTGGGTTTGTAATACGCACATATCTCAAATTGTAAAAATGTGGCCAGTTATCCATTTTTTGACAACCTGTTTACCCCTTTTCTTCATATGCAGGACGCAGCCAGATATCGTGATGAGCTCAAAGCAATTGCTCCACATTCTCTCTTAAAATGCTCAAGTGATGCGACAACCTTGGTATGGGCACTACTTACTTTTATTAAATAGATTTATTCCTATGAATTCCAAAAGGAAAGAGATGATGAAATTCACATATCATGTGAGACATCACATTAACATAATTGTAAAGTAAAAAATGGATTTATACATTTTAATTTTCAACTTGTTCAGGGAATCCGTGTCCAAGTTAAGAGTGCATATATAGAGGCCAGAAGTCAGCCTTCAGAGGAGGTATATTTCTATGAATACAGAATCAGAATTACCAATAATACAAACCGCCCTGTTCAACTTCTCAGAAGGCATTGGATTATATCTGATGCTAATGGGAAAATTGAAAATATCTGGTTAGTTAACTATTCTGATATTCTCTCATTCTCGCTTAATCTATGTTCTTTATGATTTAATTGTTTTTTCATTTTCTTTTATACTCATGTGGATTCAAGTTTAATATAACTTCTGTACTTCATTTTTCGCGTGCAGGGGAATTGGAGTTGTTGGTGAACAACCAGCTATCTTTCCAAGGAGTAGTTTTGAATTCTCTTCTACATGCCCTTTAAGCACACAAAATGGTAGAATGGTAAGAAACTTTCTTTTATTCCTTATTTTTTTATGGAATCACCTTGCCTATTTGGAAAATACTTTTTTTCTTTAATTGAAGGTACTATTTTATTCCAAAATAGACCAACTAGATAAAAGATGATTAGTTGAATGTCAAATAAAAAGTTCCAGATATCTTTGGTTAGACAAAAAAAATTGTTTTTTTATTGTGAAGTTAGATGATTAGATGACTGGTTGCATTCTTTTTTCATTATTTCATGACTACTCTCATTTCTACATATTGAATCTTATCATCATTTTAACTATGCAACACTCTCAATTGCATTTTCTTTGTAAAAATTTCCTATGACGACTTTCCTCCATCACTTGATACTTCTCAAAGTTTTTGAATACATTGGTTTCCATTTTGATTCACAATTGATTTCAACTATCAAGTGTTTCTAGATGCTTAACTCTATTCTCCTATGATGCAGGAAGGTGACTTTGAGATGATATATGTTGATCGAGTAGGCTCAAGAGCATTTAATGTTGCCGTTGCCCCTTTCTCACTCTCTCTACTTGGAGATGGTGAAACTACTTGAGAATTGAGATAGAATGGCAGCATCACCTTCTCATATTGTTCCAAATAAGCATAATTAACTTCTCATATAATTAGTGATAGTAAATGTTTTGCTGGACGTACAAATTTCTTTCTTATTTTTTCTATTTGACGTTATTGTCTTGTTTTGGGGTGGTGTGTACAGAACTCCAGGAAGAAATTAAATCATTTTTCATGTGTATATATTATTGACATTTCAAGTTGTATTATGATTTCTAGCAAAAACATAAGTGAAAAAGGATAGAAAGAGAATTGATGATCTAATTATTAGAAAAAGGAGTAACCAAGAAGGCGAAGTGATATACATGCTGGTTCGTGTTGGACTCTTGCTAGCATTGTTTTCAAACGATTATATCAAGTCACTAAATTGAAAAAGAACATACCAGAATTATTTAATTTAAAGAGTACTAGAACAGTTGTCACTTATATTAATTATTAACAATGATAATAATCGGAATTGAAGAAACACGTTGAATATGTTTTTCTTTTATTGGTGGAGATATAAGGTTGGGGGGATGATTAAAAAAGAAGAATTTTTTTTTTAAAAAAACTAACAAATTAATTATTAATATTTATCAATAATTTTTTTTGGATAGTTGTGTACGTATGAATTTGAGGCTGTGAATTTTACGTGAGAAATCGACACGCATACTCAGTGAATTCGGCCTGTCTTTTGTGCTAATCATGCAATAGTCATGAAAATTATTATCTGCCAACAACGAAAAAATAAACAAGATTCTTCCTGCATGTTCTCTAATATTCAAAGTTCAAACTCATCAGTACTTTGGAGTCTTTTACGTTCACAACATTCTATCTTTTCCAGTGGTCACACAAACCATCCCAATTTGGAATTCCCAGTCCTTACGTTCAATTATTCATTCATACATAAAACACACATCACTCACTTCCTCCTCATAATGTTAGTAAATTAAAGCTAAATTGGGTTCCTCTCTCAGGTGCATTTAACTTACCACCGCGCGATATGAAAGGTATGAGTCTTTCTCCCATAAATTTTGTGTGTGAATTTGTGCATGCAAATGATATATGTTCAGAATATGATCGTTTGATTTATTGGAATTTTTTTATACATTTTAGAACAAACGCCAATTTTTCCTGCTCTTAAAACTTTTGTTTCAATATCATCATCAGTTTTTCATATTTATAGTAAAAAAGTTCTATTAATTGGTGCCTTTGTGGTATACTAAATACTAATCACTCTGCACATCGAGTAGTATACTAGATGGGATTCTAGGTGGAGTATTTAAGTGTTTGGTTCTGCTCCCTTAACAGCTAGCTTTTAAGGGTAGGTTTCCATTAATGGTACAAAATTGGGTTAATGTGGTAATAAAATTTATTTGGATGATATTTTAACTGTCTTAAACTAATTTTATGACAATTAAAATGAATTTTAATTTTTAAGATACATGGAGATTTTAATTTTTGTTTAATAAAATTGATTTTAGATATGTGTCTTGTTAAAGTTTTTAAATACATCTATATTTAAGCTTTAAAAATGTTTTTCTCCTCTCATTCTCTCTTTATATTTTATCTAGATTAATGAACTATATTGAATAAGAGTGTTCAAGGACTATTATTCAACGGGAGTGTTTTAATTTAGGTTCTCAAGGACCTCTATCAAAACCAGTTCACTTTAGGCATATAATCTCTAGAAGTCACTAAAGTGTGTTTGGTTTGTGGTTTTGTAGTCTTACAAATGTCTATTAACACTATCCAAAGCTACAAATGGAGAAGAAGCTACTTTGGTGAATGGGGAAAACATGGGTTACGTTCAACTCAACGTTTTTCCAAACACACCCTAAGTATGTTAAATAAATATATTTATTAAAATTAATTATTTGCGTGAAAGTGGAGTATATTCTTCTACTTCTGTGTATTTTTTCTTAGCTAGCTGCCTCTTCCTCTTGCTTTGGCAATACCGCACTAGGAAAGTATGTTTTTCCTTTAGGTGGGAAGACATTGATGTGGTAGCCCCTCAACAAAGCAAAACTTTATGACGATTATTTTTTTTTTCTTTTTAATTTTTTTGTTTTTGCTGATGCAATAAACTTTATGGACTAATTTCCTCTATCCTTTTTATTTTATTTTATTTCATCTATCCTAAGGCTCATCAAAACTGAAAAATTATTTAAGATCCATTGATAGTTGATAAACATTATTAGTTACTTGAACGGCTAGTGGTTGAACTTCTTAGCAAAATCTTTACGTTAAAATACCTAAAAGTTTGAATCAATAAAAAGACAATACTAAATTGGAGATTTACGTCCAGTAAATGTCTAATGTATTCCCCAATTAACACATGACAAGCCAATGTGTCTTGCGACCAACATAATAGTCTTAGTCACCTTCTGTAGTATTATATAGTTATAACATTAAAATAACCACTAAAGAGTAAGTTGGGCAACCTATCACAAAACAATCCTTTAGCTACTTAACCATCATTTTTTGAAACTCATAGTCTCACCTTTTTTTTTTTCTTAAATCAAAATTTGCCATCATAAAAGTAGAGAACATAAATAAAATTATATGACCAAATGGATGAATTTGTATTTTAATAGTCAGTAAGAAAATAATCGTTCTTTCTAAAGGAAAATGAAAAGATGAATAGTGTTTATTATTATTATTATTATTATTATACAAAAATCCATCCCTCTCCTTCCTCAAGATAGATGAAATACCAAAACTTGTACGTGGTTAAAATTTAAAATAAAGAGGGAAAAAGATGGATAAACAAAAGTAACCCTTAAAATTTATGATACCGGAAAAATTGCAATTGATACAACTTATGAAAAAAATTACATGAACAAGTTATTCAAAAATTGAAAAGTTTGGGCCTTAGAATTTAATGGGTGATGTTGCCGGAAGGCCTTTCAAAGGTCCGTCCGTCTAAGGCTCCATGAAACCGAGGGATGCTGAAAGTAAAGTTTTTCAAAAAATTTATTTTTTTAAAAAAAATGTGTTTTTGGCTCCATTATCTTTTTTCCTCGTAATCTTATTATTACTTTTGGTGACTTCTTAATTTTATTATAATATAATAGTTATTATTTGTATTAGACGTATAAAAGTTAAGTGTATCTACGTATATATTCACCGTATTAAGTGAATAATATGTTTTAATCTTTAAATTTTTGTATTTCTATTAATCTCAACTATTTATTTAATTTGAAATTTATATTAAAAATATACTTAACGCATAGATAACTGAAAATAACTATTTATATATCTTCTCACTTTGATAGTGACTAGCTGGTAAATTTGCTTCTTAAAAAAAATAATAAGCTGGTAAATTTGTTTTTCTTTTCACTTGCCTAAAAATCCCATCTTTATTAGTACTTTATTTAGTGATGAAAAGAGCATAATAAATATCTGTGGTAACTTTTATGATATTAATGGTTTAGATTTATTTTAGAGCTATTTTCTGAATAGATAAACTAAAAGTGAATGTCTAATCATCATTATCAAGCATCAATCATGTAAGTCATGTAAACAATTATAATAACCATTAGAGTTATTACATTAAATAGAAAGTTTTCAAAATCATAAAAATAGTTTTGCAAGAAAATTAAATGATTAATGACTTTATAATCAAGTGAACAAGGAAATGAGAAAATTCATACAAAACATTAACGGTATTTTGAAAAATTAGATGGAAAAAAATTCTCTAAACATTTTAACAAAGAATGTGGCACGTTAATTAATAATGAGCTTTAATTTTATGTGATTGTTAGACGTCCCTACTCAAATCATAAATAATATGTTTAGCAAGCACAATGGCTATTATTTTCACAAACCACAATCATGTGTTCACAGTCCCTTAAAAGCTTTTTCGTATATGTTCGGTTAATAACTTATCTCAAATGTTGTTAGTTAGTGGTGGCTTTTATTTTCGTGTCCTTTGATAATAACTTGATCCAAGTTGATGAGAAAAAAGCCAATGTTAAAAGCCAAAAATTGTGGAGAATATTCATTGAAATCATGCTCCCACGGGTGAGCTTAATGTTGCTGGCTGTCACAATAGTGTACTGTGTCACAGTGCTTCACTTTTGTTCAAACCCAACCAAGCCCCAAGGGTGAAGGCAGATTCCATTTTACTATTTGCATTTGTACCATTTGTAGGATTAGGACCACTTTTGAGATTGAAAGGCAACAACTATATTATTTCTTGTCATCCATGCTTTGTATCCAAACAAAACATTTATATGGGTATTAAAAAACCTAAAGAATAATGCTATATTTTTCTAATTCATCCTCCAACAATTCTTTCTATTTCTTATCATGAAAATATTAATAAGACGTACAAATATTTATTATTTTGAAAATATAAAATATATTCAATACTTATAATAAAAAAAGAAAGTACTGTTATCCAATGACAGATCTAGAGGGACAAACATGGATGTTATTCCTCTCCTTTAAAACTTTTCATATATATTATTAAATTGGTTAGGATAAAATGATGTAAAACTAAATTTGTATGTTATTATTATAATAATGATTAAGGTTAATTAATGCAAAATTATATATAATTATTTGTATTTATTATTATTATTATAATGATTAAGGTGATAATTAGTGTAAAATATACAAAAATAGTTGTATTGTTATTATACAACAATTATGATTATTATCATTTAAAATAAAAATTAGTTTCAATTTTTTTAACAAAAATAATAAATATTTTTTAAAATTTATTATTTATTACAAGTTAAACATTTAAAAAATTACAAAGAATCTAAAATTAATAGATTTCTAAGTCTGCCACTGTCAAAACCTTAATTTCTCACCATTATATATATATATATATATATATATATATATATATATATATATATCATGAACATTTTGTAAGCATCACCTTTGCTATAATTATGATATCCATTACTTTCACCATTATCACTTTTGTCATAATTATTATCATTACAACAATAATTATTTACTATAATTTATATTTTTATTATTATTATTATTATTATCATTAATATTGTAATCTTTTCTATCACCTACATTATCGTTGAAACTATCATGATTATTGTTATTGTTATCATTATCATTCTTATTATTATTGTGTTTATTGTCAATATCATCATTCTCATCACTAACACCTTTTTATGAGTAATTTTATCTGCATATAATTTATATAATTATGTATTAAATTATGTAGAGGGATGACGGGTAAGATCTAAATTGATTTCTAAGAAACTTTTTTTTACTTCTAGTAAGAGTTATATGTTGAGTCCTTAATTTTGCTAACATATGTAACTTATTTATTATAAAATTAATAATTTTTTAAATTATATTATTTATTTATTTTTTACAGGATTTTTTTTTTGTTACTCAACCTATAACCTAAACCTTAACAACTTTATTCTTGGGGCTGACCTAATTATACTATACACCAAATACAAGATAAAATAAGAGTTTATCATGTTTACATATTTTCCTACTTCCATAACGATGTTAATCTTTATCATATTCTGATTAACAAACGGCCATTTAAAGCTATTTTGTTATCATATATGTGCTTTCTTGATTATTTTTTTTTCTCATTATTTTAAAGATTTGTTCTTATTCTTGAATGAAAGACGAATGATTGATTTTTTAATTGATAATCGTTAAGACTAATGTAATTTAATTATATACCTTTCTTCTGCCTCTCCCTAACATGTTAAAATGTTATTATTAACTGTAAAAGTTTAGATATGATGTATAACATTTAAGTTGATTACAGTTTTAATAGTAGTTTATGGCAACAAGTTGAAGAGCGATGTATGAAAGTATTACGTCGTTAATTAATAATGAGGAAATCATTCATTCTTATCAAAATATGAAATAACAGCTAAAAAATCGTTTTTTAATAGTAGTAGGATTATATTGTGTTCTCCTAAAAAAAGGATTATATTTTGTATAAATGTATTTTTTTTGGGGGGTCGTGGGTCTCATCAGTCATCATAGCTCGTACCAACTCCAAAATTCAACTGATGTTTTCTCAAAATTTTTATGTACATAACATAATTAATTATCCCTCCTTTCATTTCTTTCAACTACCAAAAGTAAAAATCTTAGAAACATAATTACCTCTCTTTTCATTTTTTCAACGACCAAAAGCAATAAACTTATATTCACTTTTTTCTTTGGTATGCTTAATATTATTCGGCACTTTTGTTTCGCCAATTAATGTTAATTTTTATAATAAGGTGTCTTTATTTGATTCAAGAAAATAGGAGGACACAATAAGTTGCTTTATTTAATTAGTTCATAGCCATTTTGTCTTTATAAATATTAATAATTCATATAAAATTATAATACAATTTATTCTCTATATTTTTCCCGAAACATGTGTTTTTTGGTCTATAATAAAGGATTATAAGTGCGTCACTTTTAGTATATGTAAGAACTAAAACCGCATCATTTTTTTAAAAATAAAATTAATATTTCAAAACATTTCTCCTTCGCAATATTGCACTTTCAGAGGCAAATTTTTGGATAAAGAGTCTTTGATATCCTTGGGATATATGCATCTTTAAATGTAGAAAGAGAAAACAATATGAAGAAATTAATAAACAAGACGAATTATGTGATATAAAAAATATAAAATTAAATAAAAATCAGAAATAAACATTTTTTCAGTCCTATCGGTTTACTTTTCCCGCATCCAATCACTTGAAATACAAAAGATTACTGATGCTGCATACCTGGGATTTAGTTTAACTATAATTATAAAATGTTACCATAATTATTTTATTTTATTTTTAATATAAAATGAATAATTTCAAATTACTTTTTGTTTGGAATTTATGGACTTATAATAAATCTAACGTCCAGTTTGTTTACCGAAAAATCGAGGTCAGGATAATTTTCAAAAAATATTTATAATAAAAGTGAAATTAATTAAATTCTTTTATAAATTTAAACTGACTCATGTAGTTTAAAATTTTCAGAAATTAAATAAGAAAAATTCTGAAAGTATTAAAACACATAAATCAATTTTAATTTATAATAGAAAAATTGTTTTACCTTCTTATTTTTTTATAAATATATAAAAACAATCTAAATTAAGCCTTATTTTCTTTTAAAATAAGATCATTGTGTTTTTATGAAAATAACCCGAAAAAATTAAGTACGCGTTTGATTTAAGGGGATGATGACAATTGAAAGTGATTACAGTTAATTTGAGGTGAAAGTGATATAAGACAAGATATTTGATGGGTGAAAGTCAATTGTTGATGACTGCACAATACAATAAATTCTCACTTGCTAAAATTGGTCTTGATAATTAAGACACTGCTTCTATACATAATCAATTATCATATTAGTATAATTAATTAATTAATTATGTAATCATGTTAACTTTTGAATTTGATCGAGTTCACATCACTTGAGACAAGATAATTGATAATTGATTATAAACTTACATAACGTACATAATTGATTATGTGTGTTAAATTTATAATAAAAATCCATCTCAACTAAAAATAAAATAAATGCCCGATTATTATTGGGATATACAATAAACATTTTGATAAATCATTATTTTTTTTATTTCTTTTATTATTTACATATTACTTTAATTTAAATATTACTTTTTTTTACACTTTTTTCCATCTCAATCATATAGTCTTTCTACTCTTTTCATTCTTTTTTATTTCTTTTCTACCCAACACGTCTTAAGAATTTTTGTTGAGGAATTCAAAATTACGGAAGTGTCATGCATTAGAAACCGAGAGCACTAGTTCCATTTGCATATGTTTGGTTGGATTCATAGTCATGCATCTATCATTGCAACGATCATGCAGTCACTGTTGCCCCTCCAATTCCAACAAGTCAAGGTGGTCTCAACGCTCAAGTGTGGACCCCATTCCGTGACCCCAAAGCATCAACAATTCTTTCTTTCATTCCTATCATGAGTTTATGACTACTACACTTTTTACATTCTTCTTCACAACCTTCATTCATTCATTCCCCCCAAATCTTCCTTTGTATGTTGCGTCAATTGTCCTAACAACGTGAGTACAGTAACACACACATCAACTGTAGTTTAAAGAATAAAATATAATTATAAATCTTTAATTAAAAAATTAATAATTAAAATTTTATCGAGCATTCTTACAATTTTAAGGATAAAATGCCCTTTTGTCACTCATCTTAATTTTTTATTTTATTTTAATTTGGTGTTTCAAGTTAAAAAGTTTCACTTTAATTTTTTAAATTGTCTTTATTAAACAAAAATGGTCATTTTGTTAGGTTTTTTTTTTCATCAAGGGTGTGAATTTAGCTGGCATAACAAATATTCATATAATATGATATGCTATTTCTTACATTTTATCATATATCATCATTAAATTGAATAAATTATAAGTATGATTAACTCGTAAAATAACCAATTTAGTCTAATAGAACATTAAAAAAAGTAAAATTTATATTATTTAAACTTAAAAAAATACACACATAAAAATATGAGAACAAAAGTGCATTAATCAAATTTTGATAATCGTTTTTCTTATCAATACATATAAGAAAATACACCACTCTACTTTAAAGGACTCAAATTCAACACATATCCTATGTTTGATGAAATGTCCAAATCAACCATCATGTTCCAAACTACTATTGATAAAAATAAAATTAAAAATCCTGATCCTACTAATATTTCCTACACTCTTTTTTATAATGTGTCTGCCAAATTCAACGCACATTATCAAAAAAAATATTTCCTACACTCTAATGCACTATACAATCTCCTTCATCATTGTATCTTATTTTACTCCTTTATTTTTTTTTATTTGTGTCTCTGTCATCTCCTTCTGAGTTAGTTAAGCACTTTCCTCCTTTAACAGCAACCAAGAACTCACACAAGACACCTGTTCTTGGATTATTACATATGTGAAGCATCCCAACACAACATAATCCAAAAAAAAAAAAAATCACGCCCTGTCCCTGTTCTCTCTGGGTCTCTCTGTCACAATTTGTTTTTTAAAAAAGTAAAAACAAAATTGGTAATCCTAGAAAGCCCCACATGCAACATTCATGTCTTTGTCTGGATTAATTTAAAATTTGCATGGGTATATGAAGATCAAAACTTCAATCACATCTTAACAGGACAATAATAAAATTGAAGTTAATTGATACACCATTGATTTATTTTAGAAATTTCCTTTTTTTCTTCGATAAATAAATTAAAGAATAATAATACATAAATCATTTTTTTAAACATCTCATTAATTTCTTTTATTTTTTTCTATCTCTATCTATCATATTTATAATTTTTTTTTACTTTTTCTTTAGATGTTGGATGACATGTTATCAAATATTTTCTTAAGTTAAAAGTTAGAAAAATGATGTTTTCGCACCCAATACTAGTTCACATTTGAGAAAAAAAAAAAACATGTATGTATAATAACTGATACAAGTTAATAGACAAAAAGATAGAAAAAAAATAAAAATATCAATGAGGTATTTTATATTTGTGGGTGTCAAATAAATCAGTACCCTAAAAGTTAATAACTACCAAGAAAATAAAGAGAAGAAGCTTGTGCTCAAAGCACCATCCTTTTCTTTCCATATGTTTTTATTTTTCTAGATACAAAAGCAAAGAAGCAAAGCATCTTCTCTTCTCGTACACATCCACATTGTCTTGCTTTCCCTTGCAAGTTTCAACCTTTTCCTTGCTTAAGAGTTTAGCTCTCTCCTTTTTTCCCCCTTTATAAGTCCATTGATGCACTATTAAAACTGTGGGTGTATCTTCTTTTTGCATAAAACTCACTTTAAGTTTGGAATCGCTACGTAATCCAAGCGATTAATGTGGTCAAAATGGGTCAAGAATTCCATCTTTTTGGTTCTTGATGGCCCAAAGTTTTTGCACCTGTTCATGTTTTGTGATGCATGTGAAACCCATGAGTAGTTTCCCTTTGAGGTCCTCTTGTGTTCATTTTGATTGCATGAAATGGCTCTCTTTTGTTCTGGTGGTTCGTTTGTTCATGAGTTTTAGCTCAGAGCCTTGCGTGGGCTCTGATTCAATTAGACCCTTTTCAAAGTTTCCACCTTTACTTTCTGGGTGTTTTTGTTTCTGAGTGATCAATAGAAGGAAGCATTCATTTGGTTTTATTAGTTCAATTTGTTCATTTTCATTCATTCTTCTTCAATAGTTGTTGTTTTTCCAACATTTCTCTTTTCATTCTTTCTATTGTAATAATCTTAGGAAGTGGAAACTAGACCACCTCAACTTAACATTGTTACTTTGAGAAAAACCAAAAAGAAAGAAGGTAAAAAATAAGTCCATCATGGGTTTTCTAACAGACTCTCACAAAGACTCATGGAAGCCAATTATGACTGCAAAGACAGACACTCAAAGTTACTGGCTTAATTGGAGAGTTATGCTTTGTGCCATATGGATTGTGGTTTCAGTAATTTTAGCTTCGTTGCTTGTATGGAAGTATGAGCGTTTGAGAAAACCAGCAAGAAATGGTAGCAGGGAAACACAACAAGAAACATCGGCAACTTTGTATGAGGATGAAACTTGGAGGCCTTGCCTCAAAGGAATTCACCCTGCATGGCTCATGGCTCTTAGAATTGTGGCGTTTATCGCGCTTTTGGTGCTTCTCATAATCAATGCAATTGTTGATGGAGGAAGCATTTTCTACTATTACACTCAGTAAGTTTTCTTCCCTTGTTGTGAATTTATCCATCTCGGAATTTGGCTGCTATTGGAAGGTACATCATGGATAGGGGCATTGTTCTATCTTGGTTCCTGATGGAGGGAACATAAAACAAAAAATTTAAAGTGTACCATGTTTGTATCATTGCTATTATTCTTTCTCTGCTCTTGAAGTTAAACCTTTATAATCTTTGTGACCAATCACTTTAGTTAGTTAGGAGTCAGAATAAGCATCCCTTTTAAGTAATTTAATTACCTTAACTAATAATCTATGATGCCATTATAAGAAACTACCATTTGTAGATAGAAGTCTCTTTCAACTCTTAACCGTATTGATTAGACATATTCCGAGATTCTTTTTTAGCTTTTGATTTGAGTTAATTATTTTTAATGGTTTCTGAAACAGGTGGACTTTTACTTCAATCACCATTTATTTTGGGGTAAGTATAAATGCCCCATATTGTTTTTTTCTGTAGTTATGTTACTCTTGTCTATAATTTAGTATGTAATTATCTTACATGCACTACTTGTCCTTGTATGCTTGATGTTGCAGCTTGGATCTTTGCTCTCTATATATGGATGTTACCAACATCATAAGAAAGCAACAGGGGATAAGGTTGGTAATGTGGATGGAGATGCAGAGCAAGGAATGTATGATGCTTCTGCACTCCCACAAAGCTCTAATCCATTTGACCCAGAGAAAAGCTTGGGGGATCCAGAAGAAGTTCTTGTTCGCCAACATGCCGGCATCTGGGGCTATACTTTTCAAATAATTTTCCAGGTACACTTTTCAATTTTCATAGATCACTGATTGAAATGCAAGGCATAAGAGTTATCATTGTAATGAGTTCAGTTCGAGTGCATTGCACAACATTGAGTCAGGAGATCAGCATTCTGCTTTTCTTGCACAGTGTTATACTTTGTTGCATGTCTCTCGTTTCAGTTATATGTTTATGAAAGAGGAAGGAAGTATAGCTTTTCCATTTACCACATAATTGATTTTTGTTGTTCACTTGTGAACAGATTAACGCTGGTGCTGTCATGCTCACTGATTGTGTATTTTGGTTCATAATTGTTCCATTTCTAACCATCAAAGATTACAACCTAAATTTTGTAAGTATCATTTATGATTCCATTGACTAACAAATCTTCTCCTATAGCTTCTATCACATAATTAAGCTAGATAGCACTTAACCAATATGTTACATTCTCCTGTGGCAGTTGATAGTCATTATGCACTCAATCAATGCAGTTTTCCTTATAGGTGATACAGCTTTAAATTGTCTGGTGAGTTCCTGCATTTGATTCCATTTATTTGTCCACTTCCAAGGCTTATCCTTCTAACTTTTTTTACCCTTTTATTTTATTTTCTCTCCCTCTTCAGAGATTCCCTTGGTTTCGAATAGGATACTTTTGCCTGTGGACAATCACATATGTACTATTCCAGTGGATTGTGCATGCTTGCATTTATCTCTGGTATAAAGTCTTTAACTCTGTTGTTATACTTAAGTTCATTATACTATCAAGACATCTTATACATCTAATATAATTTTCTTCTCTGGAAAAACAGGTGGCCATATCCATTTCTTGATTTATCATCCTCTTATGCTCCACTATGGTACGGATTTTATTTCTTCCCCATTTTATTATATTATATTATGTAAAACTGGTTCGTTTTTAAACACCAAAAAAGAAAAAAAAATCTTTTTTCTTAAAGATAAAAATAAAACTTAAAAGGCAGTTTCTTTAATGTATTTTTTGTCTTGTTATTTAATGGGAATTAGAGTATACTTCCTCCATCCTAAAATAATATAGTTCTAAGTTGTTTTATATAAATAAAGAAAAATGATAAATAAATGAAAGAAAATAAAAATTAATCTTATATCATTATTAATTCATTTATAAATTTTGTTGTCCATAGTTAATATCATAAGATATATAAGTGAAAAAATATAATTAACGTTATATTAAAAAATTAAAATGATAATTAATTATTTTGGAATAATTTTTTTCTCTTTTAATTAAATTAGAAAATATAAAAAAAAAACTTTAATTGTATATTTTGTCGTTACTACTTTAATTTCTGGTCTAGCGCGTTTAAGATATTAATTACTTGAATTAATTTGCCGAACTTTTTTTCTCATATGTAATTGAAATATAGGTACTTTGCGGTGGCATTACTGCATGTTCCATGCTATGGAATTTTCGCTTTGTTAATGAAGCTGAAACACCATGTCTTGTCAACGCGGTACCCAGACTCATATCAATGTGATAGATGAATTCAACTTAATTTGGAGTATACTACTATCTTCAATCTTATGATTACCCGGGAAAGAAGAACGATAAGGAAAAGAGCAAAGAAGTGTGTTACATAATATTATTTACTATTTAGCAGTAAGAATTCACATATTGAACAAATAAATAGCAAAGTGTATTTTTTGTCTTCCTCTGGAAGATTAGCTACTACAGTTTGTCTCTTACTCTAACACTCTTCAAAGAGAAGCAATGTAATTAATCATGAATTATTAAGCATAGAATCTTGGATAACTCATTGTTGTGCAACAAATGATGCCCAACTCTGAATAGTAAAGAAATCCCAACTTTGTAGCCTAGATAAGTGGACAAATATAATATTATATTGAGTAACAATCACATAACTCATGTCGAGAATGGATATCCACCTATCACTGGGTGCTATTGGGCCACTTTCAATATACAAAGAGATAATTCAACTAATTTTTCTTTTATACCAAAAAGCTCAACTTAAAGAGAATGCCTTGTTTGAAGTTCCTAAATCAAATCTTTATGAATTAGTGTCCAATTTCCATCTGGTTTCACAACAATAATTTTGAGGATAAATTCTTGCAACTAATTGGGAAGTTCATCTACATAAGGCATTAGAAGATGTTTTATTTTGGTTCTTGGATCCCTTTGATCTAGACAATATTTTTGTCGTTCATTGATGGTTGTGACATTTTCCAAATCTTGATATTTAAATTGCCAATAGAATTTGGCTAGGCTTCACCATATTTTTAGTCATTTGGTTTAACAAAGTTTTTTCCCTCTATTTAAAACGACCAACATATGCATACATTTGAATAAAATGCAATACAGATGGCTCAACTAAAGGATCTCGAGGGATTTCAGGATGTGGCAGATTATTCAAGAATCACATTGGATCTTTTATTGGTTTCTTTGCAACAAATTTGGGCATTCAAACCTCCTTATATGCTAAATTCATGGGTGTTATCTTGGCTATTAAGCACATGAGAAACAAGGGTTGGACAAGCCTTTGGCTCGAGTGTGATTCTACTTTGGTAGTCCAAGCTTTTTCCAACAGTAAGTCGATTCATGGTCTCTCAAAAACAGGTGGTATAATTGTATAGATATAGTTAAGAATATGAACTTTCTTATTGGTCACATATACAAAGAGGGCAATTCTTGTGCAGACACACATGTTTCTTGATGTGTGAAATGTGTACTCGTTAAGGGCAAGTATACCCTGTGCAATAGTATTGTGGACTCGAAAGTCCAGAAATTGTACCCTAAAGACTAGTTCACAACTACAAATGAAGCTTTTAAAGATGGTGGAACAAAAATGGTTGTACCAAAACCGTCTTCAAATCTTGGTTGGTGGCAATTTTGTAAATTATTGGACGCACTAACGATGATTTTACCTAAAACCATTGTTCAACGATTTTGGTGAAAGTCATCGTAGATAGGATGATTTTAAAGACAATTTTGGAAAACAGTCATCATATTGAATCTAAAAATTAAAAGTTGAGTGTTGAGTCCACTCCAGATCTCGCGTGCCTTGCCCTTACCCTTAGACGCCCCCCCGGTGCCTTGTCGTTACCTCTCTTGCTCTCATCGTCCATTTACCTCCGTTGTGGTCGTTGTCGTGGTGCTTTCATCGTTGTCATGTTCCCATCACCATTGTGCGACTATCGACGTCCTAGGGTGAACTCCTCCACCACTGTAGAAGCATCATTAGAAGGTATGAATGAACCCTTCTTTTGCATTTTCCTTGGGGTTTTGTTGACTTTTAACTAATTCTTTCACCCTTTTTGTTCCCAAATTCTTCAATAGCTCGATAGTTGCATTTGTTCATCACCAATTTCATTTTATCTTTATTCTTCTTCTACACATTCTGTTATAGTATCTTTTGAATTTTTCACATTTTCCTTTTTATTTTTTTAGAATATTCGAACCATTATTTGATCTATTTCGTACAAATTCCATTCTTTGTTTGGTATTTTATAGATTAGGGAAAAATATTGTTATCTCTATTAAGTTTCAGTGTGTGAGATTTTCAAAATTTGAATATAGTTGTAGGGTTTGAGGGTTATAATTATACAACAACACTTGGAAGGAAAAGGGTTGTGTTATTACACAATGAAGCTTCTTCTCTCAACTCCAATTCACCGGTGAATCCATTGAAGAGAAGAATTTGTAGCGAGAAATTCACTTTTGTCTCACCTTGAGGCCCTTCCTATTGATGTTCCAGTGAGTATGCTGATTACAAGTTTGATTTTTTTTATTAACCCTAAATTTTAATTCCTAATTTTTTTTTTAATTTTGTAATGGGTATTTTGAAATTCATGTATTTTTTTACTTATTTTTTGGATTAATTATAGATAAGGTTGTTGCGTGGTGTCGATCATGAAGATTTAGAGCAACTTGTTTGAGTCTTAAAAACTATTAGAGAAGTGATAGGTTTTGGACTAATATTGTTCAATGTGGTTCATTTTGGTTATGATTTTTTGTTTCAAATTCTATTGGTTGTTCTAATTTCTTGAAGTGTTAGGGTTTTGCTATTGTAGGCTGAGGTTGCTAGGAGTATCCATTTTAAGTATAGGACTCAAAAGAAAACTTCTGTTATTCCTAAACTGTTTGTTATAAAGGGTGCTGGTGGGTTTGAGGAAATTGATACTCTAAAATCCACATTGAGGAAACCTAAGTCAAATATGATTGGTAAGAATCTACCAAGCATCCTAGTGGCATTATTTACTTCCACTAATTAAGAACAACAGTGACTGGGCCAAGGAAAAAGAAACAACTTGTGATGACACCAAGCAATTTCTCCTGCTTTGAATAGTTTTGTGAACAAATAGTATTTATTTTTGTTATGTGTATATTAGTTGTTGGTAGATAAGAAATGAACTTGATACATACTTAGAATATCTCACTAGCTTATTTCTCACGTTTTGAAATAGTCTTTACAAGCCAAATCTTCTTTAATTCCTTCATTGAAGATTGCTTTAACTTGTTTGCAATCTTTCTATATATCTATAATGGGATAGGTTTATAGTGATTATTATTTGGAGGGAAATCCTTGTCCCTTCTAGTTTGATAAATTTAACTCTGCACAGCCCATTAAGCATAGCCTTTGTACTTCTCTAGTAAGATAAATTTATATTGATAAACATCTTTCTCTTTTTGCAGAAAAAAGACTATCACATTGCCCTTGTTAGGGCCTTTAGAAGGGTAAAGGACAGAGAGATGGAATTACAAGCACTAAGAGATGAAATTCAAGCATCCATGAAGCTGGTATCTTTGAAAAGACATACATTTCTTATTGGTTTGTTATCAATTTTGAATGATTAATGAGGGAGAGAATAAATAAGTTTTTGACCTATAATTAACAATTTTATGAGAAACACCTATCTTAGTTAGGTTGTCATAAAGCTCCATTATAGTATTTTTGTATAGTTCTTCAGTATTTTTAATGTTTTAATTTATAGTCACTCTCATTTGTTGATTTATCAATAATGATAGTTCTTGATTTTTTTTGTGATGAATTAAATGGTCCATAAGGTCTGTCATGTTGGTCAAAGCTAGCAAATAAAGCAAGGTGGAAACAAGGTTAGTTTTAGGCTGGTGAGTCATTGGATCAAAACCCATATGAATTAACTTTTTCTTTAAGTGGGTGTTCTAGAAATTCTTTATCTCATTGTCAGTCCTACCAGGAAGGTAGGTTGCTATTGCTGACCATCTATTAAAGAAGTTATGTTCATATAAAAGTAATTAGTAATAATTATTAAAAAAATTATACATGTATCTATCCATTGTCTGATCAATGACAATGTATGCCTAACTATTGGTGGATCCATGTTTGTCACTTTTGCTACTTTAGCCTTGTGCATTGTGATTTAGATATGAATTCTTCTTTGGTAAAAATTAGTAACTGATGTTTGCATTGTGGAGTACTTTTTAGGGAATATAAAGTTATAGATGGTGTGATACATGTAGAATTATGCTTTGTTCTTGTTGGTTTGGAACTAGTAAATCATATATGTGTCTCAATTGAATTAAGGTTCAACCATGCACTGGTATTTGGAGTGATAAATGTACTTCAAGGTTCAATAGAAGACGACCGTTCATTTTGAAAGGATCTCTCTTACGGTATATTTGGCTGTAAGCATATGTGACATTGATTATTTACTTTGATTTTGTTTTTTATGCTACATTACATATGTGTTAAGTCAAGTCTTGTAATTTAAGTGATATTGATCACATTTTTTTGCAAACATTGGATATGTATTAAGTGATACACACGAGCATTACATGTTTTTATTCTTATCCTTTGGTTCTTTTCTTACTCATTTTATTTCTTTGACTTTTAAATTTCACAAATATGATGACCTTAGTCATACATTAATGAAATTAATATGTCTAAAATTGTAGAACAATTAAAGGGACCCGAACAAAGGCCGCTCTTGTATTTATTATTGGA
This sequence comes from Glycine soja, assembly GCF_004193775.1. Classification (NCBI taxonomy): domain Eukaryota; kingdom Viridiplantae; phylum Streptophyta; class Magnoliopsida; order Fabales; family Fabaceae; genus Glycine; species Glycine soja. The sequence continues at coordinate 15,546,627 of NC_041007.1, read as the reverse complement.
TTCTACATGCTGGACCTTGCCAACAACATAGTGCAAGTAAGCTTGTTAAAGTAATTGACATGTGCTTCTATTATATTAACATTATATTGATTCAGTTATGCAACAAGAAACTAAATTTCCCTTTATTTCTTCAATTTAATTTGTAGGGGCCTGCTCGAGCACTTTTGGATCAGCAGTTGGGAGCATCCTAGGATATTCTTCAGGTGCTAGTGGAAAGTGAAACAAGTGAGACTTTGCTCATATCTTGTGCTTATTTCATATTTCTATACAAAGCTATCTATGTAAAGTCCTTTTGCAATCTACCATTCGACGAGAGGGCAAGGCGAAAAGAAAAAGGTGCGTATTCTCATGAAGAAAACGCATGGAGTCGTTGTAAGTCGTCATCTACGACTAACTTTTGTATAGAAAAGTTTTCCAAAATGTATATATTTTCCCCAATTTATGGTTCTTTTTGTAGGATTGTAAATATTTTCTTGTTTAGTTTTATCTTTGCTCAATAGACACTCTCTACATGAAATTAATGCAAATTTCACTTCATTTTCAAGCAAAAAGGAGAAAAATTGGAAGGTACAGCAGCTGGTGTCTCGCTAAGCCTGGGACATGCGCTTAGCAAGTATTATCCGCTAAGCGAGGCATCAGCCTGCTAAGCGAGTAAGAGGAATCTTGAAGGAAATTTGTCACGCAAGCACGTGCCCAGCGCGTAACCAGCTCGCCCAGCGAGTCATCTATCTCTTCTGGCGCTTAGCGCTCCTGGCTCGCTAAGCCAAAATTCACTTACTCGCGCTAAACGCGCCTTCGAGGACAGAAAGCCCTTTTTAAAGCCTAAAGTGAAAAATCAAGAGAGGGGGGCGGATGGAGAGTGAAGAATAGAGAATAGAGACACAAAATAGAGCAAGGAAGCAAAAACCTTAGCTTTTAGGAGGATCTTAGGTTTAGGAGTGATTTCTAGGTTTCTAGAGGTGGAGGAGACATCCCCACCACTGTGTAATCTGTTATTTTCTCTGAAAACCCACTTTCTGCTTGTGAAAGGTGTTGTCTTGTGATGGAAGGCTAAACCTCTTGTTGGGGAATTCAGTTGAGAACTTGATATAAATCCTTATCCTATCTATTTAAAGTTGTTTTTATGTGTTCAATGTTTCTATCGATGCTTAATCTATGCATGCTTGTGACTTGATCATCCATTTGTATGTAAAGTTAGGAGTTTTAGCATTGGAAAATGTACTGCATCCTTAGAACTAGATAGAATGGGTTAGGTTATCGTATCTCTGGACACGGAGTGCGGTAATTTAGTTTTATTATGTTGTGACCCTAATGTTGTTCAATTAAGCTAAGTTCAACGAGACATCCAAGAACGAAGTTTAATTAGAATTAGCCTATTCATGCGAGACATCGATGTTTGGGAATGTTGTCCTCAGCATAGAACACATGAACATCTTTGAATAGAGAAAAACCTTTAATTGCAACAAGTAACTCTGTAGGAGGACCCAACACTTTTAATTATCTATTTTAACACCCACTTGCTCATATTTTTTGTAATTAGCAATTAGAATAGAAAACATCAGAGTTTATTCATGATCATTGTTTCTTTACACAAATGCCTACTTATTGAATCACACTTCACTAAATGAAACAAGTTTCCTGAGTTCGATACTCGGTTTCTTACCATTTTATTATTACTTACACGACTCGGTACACTTGTCGATAAGATTTTGCATCCATAATAACAAGTAGTACAGGGGCGGAACAATCACCACCAACGTTTATTTTAGGAAAAAACCTTAGAAAAAAAAGGTCTGCGAATTTTGAAAATAAAGGTTCGAGAGTTGTTTACACATGGGGAAGGTATTAGCACCCCCTACGTCCGTCACAAGGGACAACAACTTTTAATCAAATGTGTAACGTGACTTCAAAATTGTGTATTTTCCCTTTTTATATTTTTTTAATTTTTGGGGTTGACAAGGGTGTTGCCCTTGCTCCTACGTATCCTCAGGTGCGATGAGGAATTCAGAACTACATAGTTCTTTAAGTCTAAACGTTTGCGTGTTAAATTGATTTTTGTGTTTTTGAAAGATTCATTTTAATTGCGAACAAAAAGTTGTTTAAGGCGTTGGACCATGAAACGATGTTTTAAATTTTGAAAAATGGAGACAATCGTTAAGACGTTAGACCTTAAAACGATCTCAAGTGATATTTGATAAAAATAAGTTAATTATGAGTTGGTTTTATCTTGGTTTTGTTTATTAACTTTCAATCTTTTTAAAGACAACTTTACAACACTAGTGATCAGTTAAGATGGAACTTTCCAAAGAAAAACGAGATCTCCGATGATAGAAGGAGAAGATGAATGTGCACATAATAAGAAGGGGGACCCCTAAGGATACATAGATCACATTCAAATCTTAAAAACAAAACTAACCGATAGTCGCACTAAGAACACCGAACAACAAACGATGTAGGAAATGATCACGGTCGTGATTCGGTAGTGTCTCGTCTTCATTTCCTCTTCTTTCTTTCTTCTCTCAATTCCCTCACCTTATGAACCTTGGAACCCTCCCTCAGCCTCCATAGCACGCTTATTTATAAGTAAATGGGCACTTGGGGGCAAAGGCAACTCGCTCAGGCGAGCTGAAACTTAGTGCTGAAGTAATGAGCTTGCCCAGGCGAGCTGGTTTCTTCACCATGAAGTTATTTGGTGGCCCAAGCGGGCTAGAGGCTAGCATGGGCAAGCTAGGGTCCTGGAAAACCAAAGAAAGACCATTTGCCCCTTTTTTTTGTATTTTTTGCATTCTTGATCAAAACACTGAATGATCATTTGTTTCGCACTATAACTGGCATTCAACACCGTAAGTTGACTAATAAGGATCAAAAGATCAACGAATGATAGTTCCCAGATGAAATTAGGGTATGACAAGTCCATTCTGCGTGTGTTTTTCCCTATAATTTTGTTGATTTGGCACATCAACAAAGACACACAAGGAGCTATGAGTTGTCTCCATTGCCCATAATATATAATAATCAGGACATAATAGTTGCTGCAGTGAGAGCATGCAGAGATGCAATTGCTACCAATTCAATTCCAGCTTTCCATAAAGGTATTTCTGAATTGGGTTTTAATTATTTATCCATTCAACCATTCTATACATTAAATCAAATTGATATTATTTTTTCAATTAATGATCAATTAAATGAAATTCTTTTTTTAAGGATTTTAAGTGAAATTCATATTCTCCTTATTTCAGTTAACTTGGATTAGGTAGCATCCCTGGTGTTACATCTTATCACATGAAACTACATGTCAAATTGGGGGTGCCTCATCCTTTGCAACAAAACTTAGACAAGGATAAAATTAACTATGTGTTTCCATAGTAAGTAAAAACACCTTAAATAAATAAGATCTTTTTCTTCTTCTTAAATTCCTATTCCATGTTATATACTTAGATACAACATGTTACTGAAAATTTCTATTTTAATTAAAAATTTCAGTGGACGAATTATGAACTTTGAAGTTGTGGATGGTGGACTCACTACTACAAAAATCGCAAGAGGTATATATTATATTTTCATAGAACCCTGATATATAAAATTTCAAAGATTTAAAATGTTAGCTCTCATTTGTGTTATGCTATGGAATAATATTGTACAAGATGTCATTTTCATTTATTCTGGTTATGAAGATTTGAATTCTTTTATCTCTCATTTGCATTATGCTTGTTAAGAGTCTCGTACAACTCTCTAGGTAATATGTATTTTGCACAGAATAATATGTGTAGTCTTAAAAATTTAAATTTAACAATTATAATTAAAATAAATTTGTGAGTTCTGATAGCTTTTATTTATATTAATTTTTATTTATTTTGTTCATGGAGTGGTTCATTTATTGTCATAATTTTGGTACTGTTGTTTTTATGCTTGCATACTTTCTGTAAACTAGAAATGAATATAATACTTAGATGCACTTTCTAAGATAATTTTTGAAAACCATCTTTAAATTCGTCTATTTTTAACATATTTTTTAAAAATACATTCAAAGACAGTTTTCTTAAAAACCGATGTGGAAACCAACATTTAAAGATGGTTTAAAAATTATCGTGAAAAGTGTTCACTTTTTATGACGGTTGATTCAAAGACGGTTCAAAACCGCGTGGAAAGGTTCCAAAAACCTTCTTTGAAAGGTGCTTTTTTAGTAGTGGTTGTGTTCCCAAATAATCTAAACCACATAAACTAAATAATTTTGAGTTTTAATCTTGAGTTTGAGGGTTGTTGTGATTGCGTGGAAGGAAATAAAACTAAAGACAGACAACCACTTCAAGAAAGAGATACGTATGAGAGGTGAAAACTTGGATTATGATTTCACATATTTCGTTTTCCCTTAATTCCTAATTCAGTTCAAACATCTCAGCTATCAAATAATTGTCTAATAACTCTTAATTTAATTGTCAGCCTATGGTCAAGGATTGAGAATACTCTTACCCCTAAATTAATCTCGCATTGGTCTTTTGTGATTCAATTTAGGGCTAAGGATGAGCATTAGAGAAGTTTGTATAAAGGAAGTTGATGCCACCAGTTTGGTCATGCAAGATTTATGAATCCTATCATTCTACAATTCAGTTAATTACAACTAGATGATCACTAACATGCAATTTAATTACTAAGAATTGGAGTGATTAGTTCCAATATAAAATAGAAAGCAGTAGAAAGACACAATCATCTGAATAACATCAAAGAAATTTTATTGAAAAGAGGAATTAGGGTTTACAGTACAACTACATCATAATCTGAGGCCTAAGGGGTTTAGTCAACCATGGTTATAAAAAATCCAAATAACATACAATAATGCATTGGAAGTAAAAGAGATCGAAACCTTACAAATTAGGACTCCAATTGTTCCGAGTGCAATTCTCTCTCTCCAAAGCTCTTGGAAATCGTAAAATAAAACAAAAGGCATATTAAAAGTGTTTCTCAAAGTTATTTATACTAATAAAGATGTAGCAATTCAAAAAAGTGCATAATGATCGTGGTAAATCCACCACGGCCGTGATAAGAAACATTAATGTTGAGTGCTTTGGGGCGTTATGGATCTGTCATAGTCTTTATGGGATGATCCCGACCATTATTAATTCACCATGGTTGTGATCGGTTGGTAGGCGCTGATCTTTAGGATAGTGGTCACCACGACCGTGGTAAAGTACCATGGTCGTGGTGGAGTGCAGAGTCTTCAATTTCTTCATGGAATAAAATAGGCCTTCTAAACTATAGATTCTTATAATTTTTGCAGTGGGTTTTGATTTTTTGTCCCCTCGTGCTTATTGTGTATTGCCTTTTATCCTTTTTTTTATTAATGATATTTTCAAGGTCGTGGGTGGCTTAGGATCAATAGCATTTGTGGTTCCAACCTAGTAGGAATTTCCTTGCGATGTTGTGACGTTTCACCATCCTTGGTTTATAAAATAAAAAAACATAATGGATTCCATTAGGTGATTGCATAAAGAAATCATGATTTTGTTAGTATATATGTTTGGGTCGAGACACTTAATGGAATCATGATTTTTTGTTAGTATATGTTTGGGTTGAGAATTGAGACACTAAATGGAAAAAAACACCTACCAAAGCACAAATTGAATGACAATGAGTGAAGAAAATGAAGGGAGGAAGGGAGAAGGTACAAGAGGTGGTGGGGAAGATTGTGAGGGAGGAAGCGAAAGGAAAGTGGTGTAAAAAAGGGAGAAGGATAGACATGTAATTTTACAAAATCAGGGTGAGAATAATAATTTTTGGGGTGAGAATAGTAACTTGCCTTCATTCTACAAGACTAATCTCTTTTCACTTTTTTAAAAATTTCCCTCTTCGTTAATGATTGCAATCTCATGCGTTATCAATATATCTTAACTATAACTTCCAACGTAACTTTATTGTAATTTCTTACTAAAAAATTATATTTAATAAGTATAATATTTAAATATTTGATAATGATTTAACTTCACTACATACTATATTTAATAAATATAATATTTAATATTATTGAATAGTCAATTTTACTTACAATATATTAATTATAGTATTTATTAAATATAATGTATAATTAGTTTAAATACTATTATAAAATATTATATTTTTTTAAAATATTTAAATATAATAATATAAAATATGTTTTTTTTTTCGAATATAAAATATGTTTGTTAAACATATGAATTTTGATACACACACAGTAAAATTTGTATTAATGTTTAAAACAACTGGTTTATAAAATATATTTACTAACTAAAATTTATAATGTTATTCAACAGTGAGTATTAAAGCTAATATTTATTGAATATAGTATATGTTTTAATACATTAAAATTATTACTATTTGTTTAATGTTTAAAAGTATTATTTGGAAAACGCGTTTTGAAATAGAAGATTTGAAATATATAGCAACGTAAAACATAGCAATTAGTTTATCAATTTTATAAAACAGAAAAGAATTAAATATATTAATATAATAGTAATAAATTGATACTTATATGTCATAATTTATTTCATAATTTTCTACTCATTAGTTTGACTACGTACTATATATTTAATAAATATAATTTACCCACACACACATACAAAATATATTTTTAAAAATTCAAATGTATTACTTTAATATCAATAAATATATAATTTATCTCATAGTTTTTATACTTAATTATTTTACTACATATTATATTTAATAATTACAATTTATAATGTTATTCAACAGTCAATCTTACATATTAAAGCTAATATTTATTAAATATAGTAGATTTTTAATACATTATTTGTTTTTACTATTTTTTTGATGTTTAAAAGAATTTTTTGAAAAACATGTTTTAAAATAGAAGATTTGAAATGTATAGTAAAGTAAAATATCTTAATTAGTTTATAAATTTTTATAAAACAAAAAATTATATACTAATATAATATTAACAATTTGATAGTTATATATATAATAATTTGTCTAATAATTTTCTACTTACTAGTTTGACTACATATTATATTCAATAAGTATAACATTTAATGTTATTGATAGTCGATGTTATCTATAATATATTAGATATGAAATTAATTTATTAAATATAATATATTTATTATATTTAATAAACAAATTTTTTTTTAATGTATGAAAAAATTCAACTTATTCTTAGAGTTTGATAGGTAACGATAATGTATATATAACCATATAGGTGTGGTCGCTAACTCTAAGAGTGAGAATTGATGAAAGAAAGAAAGAAAATGAATGGTAATCTTTGTGGTGATCGATAAATTTATCTTGAAACACTTAGAAAAGAAAATAAGAAGAAAAAATTAAAAAAAAAAAAGTTTTTCCATAAACTAATACGAGATAGCTTTTCAACCTTATACATATGAAGATGAGGGGGAAATGGATTCAGATCAGAGCAAGTTTTTTATCGGTGGGATTTTGCACTCAAGAGGACAAGCTCAAGGAGCATTTTGGCAACTATAGAGGCCTTGGTTTCATTGTCTTCATAAACATGTTATAGATGGGAAACATTAATGCTTCTATCCTTCTTTTTTTCATTTTTATTTCATGTTCCGCTGGTGTTTAAGCAAAGTTGTTTCATAACAAGTAATTGGTAATTGTTATGCTATATTGCTATTGATTCCAGTGATTCTTTAATCGTGACGATGGTGGCATCCCATGCAAGATGAAGTATAAAGAGTTAATGGAGTTTGTAATAGAGTCTGTAGTATTATTTACAATGTTGACTAATTTTATTTTAATTACCTAAAGCCAGATAATGACAATTTGTATGGTTATATATATTGGCATCAATTAGGTTGTAAAAGTGTATTTGCTCATAGCCTATCAAGGCATCAATGAAGAAATACCTAAAGCAAGATAATGACAATTAGGTTGTAAAAGTGTATGTTGCAATTAATGGTAGATTCCTTAGTTTTATAGTAGCCTTCAATAATGAACCTAATAGTATTGCAATGGATAGAGAGATCCGAAATCATTATTACTGAAACTGTTGGAGCTGATGCAGTGTACAACCAACTTTAACTCTGATTAAAAAATGACTTTCAGGAGTTGCAAGCTCTCAACCAACAAAATAGCTATATAAAGAGCCAATGCTTTAGATTCTTGGGGAGAAAATGAGCCATTAGACAACTCTATATGGGCACAATGAAGCTTCCATGATGGTTGCGGATAACAGCTGAAATTCCAAATCTGGGAGGGTCAGAAAATGATGCAGCGTGGATATTACATTTGAGGGAACCAACATCTGGCTTACTACATGAAACATGCTGGATATTGTGTTGGGAGTGACTCGAAGTGATCTGTTCACGAGAGCTACGTTTGTCATGCAAAGACCTCCAATCAAGAAGGTGCTGCATGCAAAATTGAATAGAAAAGGTTGTTGTCCCAAACCTTTTCATTTCTCATTCTCAAAATACACCAAACTAAAATATCCTTTCCTTAAAACAATTGGCAAACAAAACTCCTCAGATTGTCTCCGATTTGTGGCCTCATATTCAGAATACAGTTGATAATTATATTAGAAATATAATTAATTTGTTGAATTTTAAAAAAAAAATATTAGATAACTTTCTAACATACTGTTTATTTTTCTAATTACTGACTTATTTATTCTTTATATACATGATTTTCACTAAGTATTAATTAAGGATAGTCTTAAAAAAAATTATTTAATGTAAAATTGGTTTGTAAAATGACATCTCTTATCTAAAAATTTTTTTTCTAAAATATCATATAATCTAAAATGGAGAGAATATTTGACTTTTCTATTAAGAAATTATGAGGATGGCAAATCAATTAATATACTAAAAAATTAATATTATATGTTTCAAATAAAAAACGCAGATAAACATGTATTAAAAAAATATTTAAGCAAAATCAATATACTGTCCATGCATAATAAGACAAAATGTTACATTACAACATATCAAATTTAGTGTAATTATAAATGCGCCCACACAAGCACAACAGTGATTAATTAATTCTACATATATGTGAATTCATTTTTATTATTTCCTTATATTTTGTAGCTATCTTATTATGTACACGTACATCAACGCATAATATGAAAATGTCACAACAAATCAAATTTAACGCAATAAAAATCCAGACAACAAATCAGTGGTGCATGTGTTTTTTGTTAATTAATATAATATTAATAAATTGACAATAGGATATAATAATTTAATTTCATAATTATTATACTTATTATTAATTTTTTTTCATAGGAATCGAAACACGTCCTGAGAGTTTACAAGTGACCCACTTTCTCAATATACTTATTACTAATTTGACTACATATTATATATAATAAATATAATATTTTTCTTGAAATTAATAAATGCATAATTGAATGTTATATGACATTCAGTTTTACCTTTAATATATTAAATGTGATATTATTAAATATAATATGTTATTTAATGCAATATTTAATGCTATTTGATAGTTAATTTTATTATAGAAACGTATTCTTTGGGTTTGATAAGTATATACATTGGCGTGGTCTATATAACTCGAAGATTGAAAATTGATGAAAGAAAGAAAAGAAAATGGATGGTGATCAATGTCCATGTGACGACGATGCTGTGGTTATCCTTGATGAAGTGGTGGTGGAAATACTGTCGTGGGTTCCGGTGAAGGCTCTGATGCGATTCAGGTGTGTTTCTAAATCCTGGAATTCTCTCATTTTGGATCCTACTTTCGTAAAACTGCACCTTCAAAGATCTTCTAGGGACAGTCCAGCCCTATTTACCTTATCCAACTTGTTTTTGGATAAACTGTGTTCCCTACACTGTTGCTCCATAGATGGTTTACTCGAGGACCCATCATCCACCATTGATGTCAATGCTGATGCTAATGATGATAATGGTGGCACTGGCATCCCAGCCAACATTAAATATAGCATCATTGGGGTCTGTAATGGATTGATCTGTTTGAGAGATATGAGTCGTGGATTTGAAGTAGCTCGTGTCCAATTTTGGAACCCCGCCACAAGGCTTATATCCGTAACCTCGCCACCCATACCACCATTCTTTGGGTGTGCCAGGATGGGGTTTGGCTATGACGAATCAAGTGACACTTATAAGGTTGTGGCGATAGTTGGGAATAGGAAATCGCGAAAAATGGAGTTGAGAGTTCACTGCTTGGGAGACAATTGTTGGAAAAGAAGGATTGAATGTGGGAATGATATTCTTCCTAGCGATACATTTCATGGTAAAGGACAATTTTTGAGTGGCACTCTTAATTGGGTTGCAAATCTTGCCACACTTGAATCATATGTAGTTTTTTCCTTCGACCTAAGGAACGAGACTTACAGATATTTGTTGCCGCCTGTTCGCGTCCGGTTTGGTTTGCCAGAAGTTAGGGTTTTGAGGGGTTGCCTCTGTTTTTCTCACAATGAAGACGGAACACATCTTGCTATATGGCAAATGAAGAAGTTTGGAGTTCAAAAGTCTTGGACTCTATTGATTAAAGTTAGTTACAAGCATTTTGAATTCTGTCGCAGTTACTTTCCTCATCCCTTGTGCATGTCTGCAAACAATGATGTCCTGTTGCTGGGGAATAATTCTAAGTACCAACTTGTTCTGTGTAATCTGAAAAACAACACTATCAGCAACATTGAACTTCCCCTCAGAGAAGTTTTCTTCATCTCCTTTGATTATGTTCAAAGCTTGGTTTTGCCTTATCGCAATTGATTTCCTCTGTAACGGCTGGCTTATCTCAATTTCTGTTCAATCAAGTAAGTGGTTTTAGAACCTTTTCGATCATTTCAAGCATGGAAAAAGATATATATTGTGAAATTACTGATTTCTTGGTTGATTCTATTGGCTATTGTTATGATAGTTGCATCAAAATCTTGGGATTAAATGAGTTTTTTTTAATATATATTTTATTAGTATTAATTTTCCCAAAAGGATAGAAAATCAATTTTGAATAGCTTGTTGATTGTCAATTTCTATTCTGTTACCATTGTGCATATATTTTAATTAATAGTGAACTCAATTTAATTGCAGGCAATTCTGTATAACATGGGAGATTATTCGGAAAGAACTTAAATTCTCAAAGCATATAAATTGATATATACAATTATTCAAATTAAGTTGGTTTTGCCTCGTTGAAATAAAGTTATATTTGCAACTTTTTGCTTATCTAAATTTATGTTGAATTAATTGTCATGATCTTTTATGTACAGATGGGTAAATAGATAGTGTCAATATTTGTGGTAATGCCTTAAATTGACTATTTTGAAAACGGTTGGACAATTTATTGATTGAATGAATTAATATTTATTTTTATTGTAAAGCTAGAAGATTTAATTTTGTGGATATACATAGATGATGATTTTTCGAAAAAGGATTTCATTCTCTCCTAAGTATTTCTTATTGTAATTGGTCCTTCAAAGGTTTTAAACAAAATGTAAAAAAATATTTTCTTCTTGAAACTTACATTCATTTAATTTAATTTTTTATTTAAATATAGAATATTAGAAATGAATGCCTTTTAATTTCTTTTAAAAATCTCTTTAATGTATAATCTCATTTTGATTGCATTTGACTATTTAATACCAAGATGATTAGTTTAATTGGTTGAGTACGTGAGTATTATAAATTATTGATATCATATTTAATTTTTACAAATAAAAAATATGACTAGCTAATAGTTTTAAAATGATATATGTGTTGTCTGAATACAAGATTTTTCTCTTGAATATCTCAAAAATGAAATTCCCACATATTTAATTTGGTCATCTCTATTTTACCCTTACATGCTAAAAGCAAGTTGTTGTTGGCCAAGGTTGCATGCTAGAGTTTTGAAATCATTACTGGTTGAATCATGTAAATGTTGAAAATAAAGTTTACTAACTCAATTAATTTTCTCCCTTGGTCATAGTTTAAAACTTTTTTTCAGAAATTTTATGTCTATTTTATAAGATAGATGTATCAATTATTTTTTTACTAAGCTTTTTTAGTTTATTTTAATACTACTAACTAATTTTTTTATTTTTTTAATTAACGAACATAACAAAAAAAATATCAACAGCACATAAATTTAATTATAAAAGTACAGTAACTAAAAAATTGTACTCTAATTTTATCTAATTTTTTATTTTTCTTTATCTATATATTTTTTCTTTAAAAAATTAAAACAAAATTATAAAATTTAATTTAATAAATAAGTAATTTTAAAACTAATTAAAAAATTATATAATATAATATTTATATTTTATAATATTTTTAATTAAAAAAACAAAAAGGAGAAAGAAAATTCTAAGTAATATATATTGAGAATTAAATTGCAAAGTAGTATAGATTTAAAAAAAAATGTATTTACAGAATAAAAAAACCTGCATCATCATCCTAGTTAATTAACAGTATAATTGAATGTGGTTAAAACGACTTCTTTTAATTTTTATCCGTTGAATTGTTTTTTTTTTTCTTCAAATAGTGTGACTGTTTGTCCATCTAAGATACATGGTATAATATATAAAAAAAATTTGTCGGCATGGTACATTTTCCTATTGAGCATAATTATATATGTTCCTGCCATGCCTTTGGGTTGTAAGTTCTAAGTGATTCTTATATATAGAAGTAAGAAAATACTAAAAGTTCAAATTCAAGAATTTTTAAATATTACAATATTAGTAAATTACTTTCTCTTTCTATGTAACTTTTTATTAACGCACAAATAATCCTTTTAGATAAGTGTACTGCCTGACTTTGTAGTATGTGAGTTGTCCGCGCAATTGACATAGTTGATTATGTTCAACCTATTGGTGTAATGTGTGTTTGAAAGAGTTTTGATAAAATTGATTTTAAATTATGTGATTTATGTTGGGACGTTTTTGTTATAAAAGATAATTTGTTGATAGTAAAATTTATTATAGTTTTTTTATTTAATACAAAAATTACATTAAATTATTTCATTTAAAATCATTTTTTACTCTAATTTTATATTTTATTTCACGTCATAATAAAATTAAGATTTTATCTAGGTTAGAGTAACTTAATCCTTTACATATCAAAAATGTTTTTGTGATTTGCAAGTAATAATAAAATTTGAGAAAATGCGTGAATACTAAACTTTTTTTTTAATAACGACTGTAACTAATATAACCTCAAGCAACAAAAAAGACATTCCAACTTTGTTTGCACTCTTTCCTCATACCATCATAAGCAAGCTAGCCACAAAATATACTATCAAGATAAACAACAGTAAACTTTTGCTTAATATATAATTGACAAAACTTTTGTTAATTTTCAAATTTACAGAAGATTGACAGTTCTAACAGTGCACGATTAATTATTAAAATTATGACACAATTAATGCACATATATACTTACATTTTATGTTATTTATACTAATTTATGTGGTTCAATTACGGATTCATTAATTCCATTAGTGACCCATCAACCGAATATATCTTCAAGGGGTCAACGATATACCTATTTTTAAAACTATTCTTCTGCTAAATTTACAATCTACTCGACAACCTGTGAATCCGACGGGAAAAAAGAAAAAGGAAAAGTGAGTCATGGGGACTCAGGAAAACGATATTATAAATAAAATAACAAAAAAAGCGAACACTATATTTAAAAAAGTTAATCAAGCATCCGTGTCCTTTCATTTCAATTTATAAGGGACCGTTTTAATTAAAAAGAAAAATAAGTAAATAAAAACACCGCAATATCTTGAAGAGGGGCTCATTCAAGAGAAGTAACAACACCCTGTTCAATTAATTTTAGTATAAATTTCAGATCTCAAGTCATCATTGAAAATTCTACAACCGAATTGAATCATAAAAGGCCTGAAAAGAAGAACAAAGATCAAATGAGAACATTGTACACTACGAAGCCCCGATACTCCAAAAATGAAAAAGTATTGGTGTCATATTCGTGTCGAACATTGATATGTTTCTGATATATTTGGATACGTATTTAAAGTATCCGATTTTTTATTTTTATTTTTCTAAAAAAATTATAGAACACGACTCAAGTTGTTTCTGATACGACTCAAGCTGTCTTTGATACGGTTCTGATACAGCTTGAGTCACTTTTTGAAGTTTTTGATATTTTGTAATTTTATTGGTTTGATTTTAGGGATTTCATGATAAAAAAAAAATGTCCATTTGTTTGGTTTTGACTTTACTCAAACCATGCTTTTAGTGAATAAATTTATTTTTCCATTCAACAATAGTGCTATTGCTAAAACAAAATATGAATATTTATACTGTTTTAGCAGAACTTAAGATCATCAGTATAATTGCATTTTTAACACCAACACTAATTATATTTTATTTTGCATCCATATATAATTTTTTTTATAATTTTATCGTATCCTTAATTTCTAAAAAATATTGTATTCTTGTATCCGTGTTATATCGTACCCCTGTTGTATCACATATTTAGGCTTCATAGATTGTTCATGTAATCAACTGATTTTGCTGCCACTCATATTCACTCCTTGCAACTTCTATGGGCACAATAATGTTCATAGTTACGATTATATGTATACTCAATTCAACTCTAGTAGTGCTTGATGAAATTGTGGAGCAGGAAAGAGGATTCTCAATTATAAACAAAGCGCTGTGGAGGATATAAGTTGTACCAACTGAGACAAACTGGAATTGATCAAACAATTATGTCATTGTTGTTGAAGATGTAGCAGAAGAAACAGTGGCATTGATAATTTCTGATTGTACTCCCGCATTATTAATAGCATTTCTAGCATGCCTACAAGCTAGAGAGAAAGGAAACACATTGCAAATTGGGGTCAAATTTCAATGCTGCCAGGCAAAATCTTACAATGTGTTTGGATGGATACTTTCATGATTGATTTTAAATGAGATATTGAATTGCTGTCATTTTAAATTTAGTATTTGAATAATAATTTAAGGAGAAATTAAATACCTGAAATTTTAATAGAGAATTTTAATTAACCAAAACTGAGTCATATGAAATTTTTTTAAAAATCTAAGAATTTCAATTTCTCAAAACGTGCTCATACTTACTTCGTGTTTGTACTCACTCCTTCTCCTTTCTCTACCATCTGCACTGACTCCACTCCTTTCTCTGACTCCACTCATTTCTCTCCTTTCTCCATACCAGCGACACTCCTCTCTTTGCGGGTACTCACTCCTCTCTCTCGGGGTCTTTTCTCAGAGGTTCCGAGAACTCCGATCTTGACCCGCAGGATCATTCCCTTGTGATTTCGACCCACACTCTCGTTGTGCCACGGTGTGTTCATTTTTTCCCGTTAATTTGTGATTTATTTTTTATTTAGTTGTTTGATTTCATTGATTTTATACTGTGGGTACTCATTGTTTGATTTCGTTGCTCATTGTTTGATTTTGTTAACGTGTACTGTGGGTATTTTTGCAAATTTGTTAGGAACAGATCCTGCTCTGTAGGTGTTTGTGTTTATTCTTCTATTAAAAACTTTGGTTTCTTCACTTTGTGTTTATTATTGGAACTTTCCTGACAATTTGGTTTATAAATTCAAACTGCACTATGTTTATTATTGGAACTTTGTGTTTATTATTGGAACAAACCCTTGAGAGTTTTAGAGAATAATAAAGAATGAGAGAGTTTATATGACTTTTAGAAGTTTGTGAAAAGGAACAGAGGAAGCTTGTGGTTGTTCCTTAAGTTTCAGAGTAAATTTTTTTTTTATTGGAACTTATCTTTTTGGCAGTAACCCATTAAATTCAGTAGTCGGTGTAGCACATTATGTGTCATTTATGTGACCCTATGGTTTGTTTGGTATTATTGTTGTTTCACTGGCTAATTCATTGACTCTCTTCCCATACATTGATGAAATATCTGAGAAGCTAGACTATATAGGCATAAACTACTATGGGCAGGTTTGCTTTATTAACCTTGACAATGCACTGTGCATGATATCTGGCATACTCACATGACAATTCTCACATTTATTTCAGGAAGTGGTTTTAGGTGCAGGCCTGAAGCTGGTGGAAAATGTTGAGTACAATGAATCTGGTCGTGGGGTATACCCTGATGACTTATACCGCATGCTGCTTCAGTTTCATGAAAGATATAAACATCTAAATATTCCTTTCATCATTACTGAAAATGGGGTTTTAGATGAGACAGATTTGATCCGCCGGCCATATCTCTTGAAGCATTTGCTATTTATGCTGACATGATCATGGTTTTGATTATGAATTAAATTTTTATTTGCTTAAAATTAAGTTATTCTTTCATAAACACCAATTTCATGTTAGGCTTCATGCAATTTTTCTACAGGGTGTGCGTGTACTTGGTTACCTGTTCTGGACTATTTCTAATAACTAGGAGTGGGCTAATGGATATGGTCCCAAGTTTGGACTTGTTGCGGTTGACCGGGCAAATAATCTTGCACGGATCCCTCGCCCCTCTTACCATCTATTTTCTAAGGTTCGAACTCCCTATCTATATTTGATTTTCCATGTCATTTGCTCTATCTAATTTTTTATGACACTTCCATGATCTCTTGATTGCAGATTGTGAATACAGGAAAAGTTACACATGAAGATCCTGAAAGAGCATGGGATGAACTTCAAAGAGCTGCGAAAGAGAAGAAGACAAGGCCATTTTATCGGGCTGTGGATAAACACCGTTTAATGTATGCAGGTAGTTATTTACTCATAATTTCAACTACCAATCTGTGTCTCTATTGATTAGTGGGACTGTGTGTTTCTTCTGGATTTTATGTTTTTTTCCACCCTTCTTATTTTAACATATATTTTTTTAATGCACTGATTGTTTTTACTGTACAACTTTATATCAATAATTTATTCATTTAAATTTATGATAGTTGTATCAGCACCATGCAAAACTAAAGACAAATATTTTTGGATCCTGTTTTAACTTTTAACTGTGGACAAATAGTTATATCAAGTTTAAGATAACTATTTAATACTACTGCATTATATTCATTCTTCGATGACTTTAGTTCTATATGAGGGTTATATGGATAAGTGTCTAACAAGTCTTCTTGGCTCTCATCACATGTGGACTTGACGAACTTGAACAACAACCTTATATAGAATGAGATTGACGGTTGATTCATGTCAAAAATCATATCAAATTACATGTGCTTGTGTTGATTCATGTTTATGCGTTGGTTCATTATTAGCAATTTGAATTTTCTTCCCTTACGAACAATGAAATTAATATCATTTGAATTTTGTATGAGATAATTGTCCTTAAATTACATAATTATTTAATTTTAATATGTTTTTTAAAATTATTGCGAGACTAGGTAATTAATTTTCTTTAACAAGAATAAGGAATTACATATCATTCATCTTTTAATTTTGCAGTATTATTTAATCCAAGTTTTTTTTGTGTTACTACAAGAATATTGTATAAGATTCAAAATTGTTTAGCATTAAAATTATTTTGATTATTTAATTATTAAATATTTTAAAAAATTATTATTATATATTTTATAACATTAAATTTATTTTGAATATTTAACTATTTAAAAAATGACTCGTGTTTATTTTTATTCAATATTGAAATTTTAATTTTTAAATAAATATTTAAAAATGAAAATTTGAATTTCATTGAAATTGAATTACTTTATCCAAATAAGGAAATTAAAATACAAGAAATTGAATTACCTCATCCAAACAAAATATTTACAAAATGACAGAAATTTAAATCAAGACAATCAAAATGGTGTGAATTTGAATTTCTTAAAAAAATTTAAATCCCTCATCCAAACACATGGTTAGAGTTAGAGATCATGCCACGATTTATACTTCCTCCATTCTTGTTTATATGGCATTTTAGAAGGGGGGAATTTGTTTCAAAATATATATTGTTTTACAAAATCAATGTTACATAAAATATTTTTTTAGGATTATTCTTAATCAATACTTAATGAAAATAGTATATAATAAAGTAAATGAATAATTAATTAGAGAAATAAAAAATATATTAAAAAATATCTAATGTTTTCTATAAAATTCAATAAATTAATTGCATTTTTAAATATTTATGTCAAAACGTTAAACACGTCTAATTCAATTGTATATAAACCCAAATGGATCCTAAGAATAATTTGCTTATTAAATGAGGTTGACTATTGAATAAAATTCAATATTATATTTAATAAATATATTGAATTTGATAAATATCACATTTATTATACTATCTATAAAATTGGCTATTTAATAACATTAAATATTGTATTTACTAAATACGATCTGTAGTCAAATAATTAAGTATCTTCTAAGAAATAATAAGTATTAAAATTATTAGATAAACTGTTATATTTTTTATCAATTTATTAATATTAAATTTATATATTTAGTTTTTCAGAAAATACATTTATAAAATAATTATATTAAATATTAATACAATTGATAAACTTTCAGTAGCACATCACCGCATGGATCACCAACCATTTAGTTTCTTTCATCAATTTTTAATCAGAGTTAGAGACCACGCCTAAGTATATATATTTCTTATGTTCCAGTTTATATGACATTTAAGAGTAAAAAAAAATCAAAATAGATGTATTTTATAAGATTAATGCTAAATTAAATATTTCTTTAGAATTATTCTTAATCAATACTTTGTAAAAGTAGTGTAGAGTACGAATAAATTAGTTAATTAGACCGATAAAAGGTATATTGGGAAATTATCTAATGTTTTTTTAAAAAAATCATCAAATTAACTGTAATATCATCACTTAATTAACGGTAATAAAATTCAAAAATTTTTTTTTACCAGAGACTCAATGAAAAAAATTATCAAAGACCCAAAGTAAACTTTAAAAATTTATTAGGAATCTAAAAGTTATTTAAGCCAAAAATAATTTTAACCGGGTGGATGTTTTCCATCAAATGGATTACACATCAATTAAAGTCGCAAAGGAGTAAGTCGATTAAACAAGTTTGTAATGATCCTAAATGATGGTGTGCATGCATAGACGGGGGATCTAATAGACCTATTGTTGTATTCTTTGAATGGGACAAAAACAAGCAAATAGTCAGTGTAGATGTGTAGATTGTTAAGAATCAGAATAGAATTAGAATAAAATTATAGGAAAAATATCTCCTAATAATTAATTGTATATTTCAGATACACGGTTTTCACTCAATTTTTTCTTGGTTTTGTTTTGCGTGCCAAGCTCTTTAGCTTAGGTTTTGCATGCATGTTTGCTTTGCAATTGTTTGCTAGCGTACGATTTCTTTCCCTTGATGACTTCAAATCCCTAGCACCATTGTTGCAGTTGCACATGTTTTGCTCATCTTGTTTTAGCTCGTTATGACCCTTGAGCAAATCTTGCTATTGTTGAAGATTTTCTCTTTTTCAAGTTTTAATTAATCTTGGGTCTTCAATAATATTGATTTGAGCTTCCAAATGTTTAAGAAAGTCGAAACTTACTTTGCCTGTCATGAATTTTCTTAGGCATCGCTCTGACAATGTTATATTTCTAGCAATATTTCTCAGCTTCATAAAGATCCTTGGGTTGTCTTCAAAATATTGTTTAGTGGAGCTCATTTTTTATGTTTTTGTTGGAAATGAACTATTTTCTTGTAACAAGTTGAGGAGCTTAGCAAGTTTCAACTTGAGAAAAATGTTGAGAATCAGAATAAAATTAGAATGAATCAGTTTCAGATTCTATCTTTATTATCATATCATAATATAGGAACAGTATCTCCAATAATTTAATAGTATTGATTGGATTAATCTATATAAAGAGGCACCGATATGTAATTAAGCGGTTTTCACTTAATTTGTCTCTGCTTCTCCTATTTTAACAAAGGTAAAAGAAAATAATGATTTTTGAAGAAACATGATTTCACACTATACATAATTTATTTTTACAAAGAATGACAAATCCAAAAATTGAATACATGGACATTAGTGATTATTGAAGAAACATCCTAAGATGTAATAAAATGTATGGTATAGCTGATCAGCGTAAGATATAGACAGATAACACTTACGTACAGGTTGTGATCATATAGTGCTTGGTAAGGAACCCATTAAGATAATGTTTTCGTCTTTATGCTGCCTAGTCTTCTCTGGCTTTTCTTTCGTAAATAATCCAGAGAGGAACCTAGGTGACAACCCAGAACTCAGTCCCCTGCCTAGCAAGTTCAAAGCTCCTCTTGATTCACCACCTCCTCTTTGGCTTGCTCTGTTAGTTAAGCTCCTTGTCTCATTCAATCTGAGTTGAGCCCCACAGGGACAGTTTGCAAGTTTTTTAAAGCAACGCTTATGGAACACCAACTGACAAGCTTTGCACCTTTCAATGTCATCTTCCTGGTGATAATTTAGTTTTAGATTGAGACTGCTACTTTTCAGTATATTAGAAGAATTCAAACTATAAAAATGAAATGGATAAAAAGTGAAGATGAATAGGCATTAGAGAATAGCATAAATGAGTTTGATTCCTGGTCTTGAAGCAACATAGGGAATGGTTTTAAGTTTTAACTCTTTCATAAGACAATAGTAATGACCCCCATTAAAAGTCCTAACTCTGGACTACAGTAAATTCTACTGAAAGTAAACTTAAGCTACATTGTTCCAACATTATACAAAATATTACATATACAGAACTCCGAATAAAAATATAGACAGTGAAGAAACAAAATGTGATTTTAAGTCAAAATAGCCAATTTTTTCCTTTATGATAAATTGTTTTATCAAGAATTAACAAGCTCAAGCAAGAGCCTCAAGAAGCATGGCTCTTTAACCTGATGTATATGCAAAACTTCTGGTATGTGCCTAACAGACAAGACCCCAAAATATCCAGTTGGTGGAATCCAGTTCCATATTTTTTGGTAAATGGATGGATAGATATAAAAGAGGTAGTTCGACTTGTAACTATTTCTTTCACCCACAAAGTTGAACCCTACACAGGGATTTGTGAAATGTGTCAAATTGAAAGTAGAAACATGATGCAGGATAATCAACAGCTGCAAATGGTGTTTTTTCTCTTTTTCTTCTAATCTTTTATTTGTCTTTTTTCTTTACTACAGTTGGCTGTGTCAGTAACAGATCTTTAATGGATTAGCACCCAGTCCCAAGACATAGAAGTGTATTTCATACAAGGTAGTAGCAGTAAAGAGGCATAGAAGTTAAAAGTGGAAAATAAAACACTAGGAATGATTTCCTGGGGGTCTACTGCAACAATAACCAGAAAATTGAACCTCATGCAAAACAATTAAAACTAGCCTATCAATTCGATTTAGATCCTCTAAAGTACATGGTACACCTAAACTGTTCCATGCACCAAATCCATTCTAAGTAAGTGGTTTTGTACATCATAAAATAAAAATTCAAACAGTGTTGTTATATGCAGGCTCACAGACAAGCTTTATACTGATATCTCAGACTCCATTATTACCATACATTTTTCTCTCCCATTCTTTCCTCTTATTTCACAAAAATCAATTGTTCACAAAATGTTTTTGTGAGGTCCGTAAACCTCTTTCTGTGCAAGTATACTTTGCCAAATCTAATTTAATCTATTCATCAACAGATCCCTGCTGCGCTTTTATTCTCTATTGTGAACCTAGCTACCTAGGAGCCTGATTAAAATTCTAAGGAACCATTGCTTTTCTCATTGATATATTATTCTTTCATTAATAAATTGTATACTATAGAATCTTAGCTATTGGCGGATACACACCTGAAATGGGAAAATGAGTGAAGATGGGTCAATGCAATCTTGTCGGGCATTGCAGGGATCTCCCACATCGCAGCATATAAGGCATTGGTCAGTAATGTGTTCCAGGATTTTCCTGGACACGGTGTCCACCATCACAGGAAGCGCTGCATAAAAGTTATCAATTGTTAAAGTTAAGGACTACGTTGTGCTGAGTTGCTAAGATTCACATTACATTGATGAAGTGCTCAAGATAAGTTCTCAGCATCTCAATACACATATATATAATCAAGTTCCTTTACAAAGGTAGAAGAAAGACTACAGCCTAGGCACCTACAGCCTACATAGAGTAGGTAATACAAGCAGAAAATGCAGCTTTATAAAAAGCTTTACAACAGATATAAACAGCTTTATTAAAGCTGAACAATATATATAATAAGACAACTATTCTAACATCAATCATAAATACTAAATACAGGGACTGCAAAAACTTCAAAATTAACCAGTGCTTAGCTCCAAATTGCATCATCAATAGCCTGTGGCTCTATGTTCACGTGAAAGAAAGAAAGAAATGAATCACACACAATGTGCATGAAGATACTACATAGGCTCCATCATGATGCCCACCTCCAAACAAAAATATGTTGATAACAGAGTACAAATTAAATCCCAGCTTTGACACGGACTAACAGCTGGAAATCCCATATTATGGGCTGCAGGTTTATCCACTTAATAAATAGTCAAAAACTGACACAGCCACATCGCAGAAGGTCATATGAGCAATAATTTCCTGATACTAGTTATTGTTGTTACCTCACATGGTTGAGATAACATGCCTTCCATGCTATCTGTTTAGAAGTTAATCAATAACCAATAATGACCAGGTACCATAAGGCAGAGAGAGATTTATCAGACCAGTTCCAAAAACTGATATTGTGCAACAACATTTATTCCCAATAATTTATACAAATCTATATTCAGCCACACCATGAATATATTCGAAGTACATAATGATTAATAAACTCATCCCATTAGGAATAAAGACAGAAGAAATCAGTAATAGAATCTGATTGATTAAACATAAATTTTGGGGTTTAGGCTTTTTATGCCTTGTATTCATAACTGTATTTTCAGTACACCTAGTACTGAATTTCATATATAATATATTGATTTTTGCTGTGCAAAAAAAAAACATAAATTTTGGTCTAAGAAGCAAGTAATGCATGTCTGTGCATGCATCAAAACTGGGCTTTCAGCATCATTGCATCAAACCAAGATTTATCAAAAGAAGTGAAACACATGTAAGTGGAAACTAATTGAAATAAACTTTCATTTAAGGCACAGAGAAACAATAAGCCAAAAATAGAAGCTAACCAGCAAAGACTCCTCTGGAAAGATCAATCAAGTCTCTAAGAGCAAAAAAGTCATTGCTTTCAAGAAGATATCTCCTGCTTCCAAGTCCTCTGTTGATAGACCTCCGAAATGGGCAGCGAACATACGGAAGCATTGTACCTATCTTTTTTCTGACACTCATAATATGAAGCAAGGCTGGGACCTTTGACAAAAGGAAGGGATTAACAGCAGTGACACAAAGCATGGGCTGCAGGAGAAATTTCATAAGAAAAAAATGCAAGGTGAATAGTAAGAATAACTTCAAATATACAAAGAAAGAAAGGACAGGAAGGAAAAGAATAACATGCATCTAGTGTATTGATCAATAAACAACCACAACTAAGTAATAACACAGCACAAATCCTATATAAAACTTCGTACCCCATTGCCCAGAGGCTCTTCGCTATGCGAAGGTATGGGGGAGGGATATTGTACGCAGCCTTACCCTTGCATATGCAAAGAGGCTGTTTCCGGATTCGAACCCATGACCAACAGGTCACCAAAGCACAAATCCTATATAAACAACACAAATATTTCCGTGTCCAATCCAAGAGTTATGCATTATTTTCTTCCTACAACACTTCCTAGGGACTCTTGGAAGGAAATTGGATCCAAATCCAAGTCAATGACAGCTAAACACTGAAGAGAAAATATAAAAAGATTAATTGAACTACAATATTAACCAAGAAGGTACATGAAAGTTTGATATGAAAATGCATTGAGCCAATAAGATCTTACACATCAATATGCATAAGGGTAATTATTTTGCATCACTTCACAATCTATGTGCCTATGCTAGTTGTAAATGCAAATAAGCAGCCTTCTTTCAAACTAGCAAATAGCAATCATAGGGTGTTTTACTGGTCTTCTTCATAGGCTGTTAAACTAAGTTGATGACCTCTCCATAATTCATAGGGTGTTTTAACAGTTTTCTTATGAGCAATTGCAGTTTTCTAATTTTTGTTGGGTTCCACAAATTTTGTAATTGTATTTTGTTGTCCCACAAATATAACTGTATGGAGTAGGGAGTCCGATCCATTTAAGAAACCTTTTTGAGTTGATGAATTGGAGTAAAAATTTAGTTATGTTGCTTAAGTGCATGTTTGGATTAAAGGTTGCAAACTAGGTATGCAAAAGTCTTACTTCTCCAAAACTTAGTTCCAAGCAAAATTTTACTGTCAAACATACTTTCAGGGGTAACCAAACATAACCCCAAACTGATTTTACTCTCAAACATACTTTTGGAACACTCCTACCGGAAATCTAAAATACCCTAAAATAGTAAAAATGATGCGGCAATGGATTATGGAAAAGTGAGTGAAATTCTATAAAATTATTTTAGCAACTCATAAGAGTTTCTCCACTAGAGTTGTCCTAACAAATCTTTAACTACATCTACAACTATAAATATACAGTCATGTAATTAGATCCTAATCATTAAATTCAGAAATTCACTTTCAGAACTTTCTCACTTTCTATTGTTTTCCTTTACTTTCTCAACTACAAAAGTTTTCTAATATTATGCATAGAAACTTTGGACATAAGCATTAATATGAAAGATCATAATGTGAAAACAATATTATAAAAGACAAACATTAGTATTAAATTTACCTGTTCATATATAGAATCCAGATAAGATTTTGCCAGCTGAGAAACAGGATAGTAAGTGAAATCCCAATTATGTAAAACCCTGGCTGGCAAGACTGCGGTCTGATTTGTGTGACAAGAAGAGCAAAACAACTGGCCTGTGTATTCACAAAGTCGAGGCTTCCCCCATCCAAATGTCTGTACAAAATCCCAAATCAAAGTTTTTCCATCATCAAAATGCTTATGGCATCCAGCACAGGTGTGATGTTGTGATTCTAACAACTGTTTCACAGATTTGTTTGGTGGAATTTCTACTATAAGTGAAATTGTCTTCCCTAAATTGGAAATGCTTCGGATATTTTCCCCTCTTGTAAAAGAGTGAGACACAGGTGAAATAGGATATGAATCTTGATGGGATATAAACCAAATCAATGCTCTAGGAGGACTTGAAGAAAACCTGGACCGGATAATAGACTGTAAACAGTCTTGAATGAGAACACTTCTCTTCACAATAATATCAGGCGATGCACTTCTAAATATCTGGGTTTCCTTTTCAACAGAAGACCATGGCAAAGGTAATTTCCAGCCTTGCTCATTGAATAAGGTTTTCATGCACCGGTAGAGAGTGAGGAAATCACGATATCTCCTTTCAACCTCCCACTGATCCTTGCCACTCCACACTTTTATTTTATACACAGTGTATTCCTTCACTCCAACCAATCTTTCACTGAAAGAAACATCCCCTTTCTTCTGCCTTGCACCTACCACTTCAATCCTATCTATTTTTCTTTGGCGCTGAACTAGCAGGTAAGCATCATCTGTACTTGAAGTAGAAGCAGTCAACCCACCGTCTCTTGAAGGCATAGAAAATTGAGGCTCAGTCAATCTGTTACGCATGGAAAGCCTAGCCCCAGGAGAATCCACAGATTCCAGTAAAATTTCTTCCATTTCCTGAACAACTTCGTCATAGAATTCATTTAGCTCAAAGTCTTCTGTCTGCAATATTTAGTGAAATATTAAACCCAATATAGGTAGAATGATTCTTTCCACTATGTCAACTCAAGTAAATGTGCAGCCAAAATGAGTTGCTTCAAATTATAAGTCTATGACAGCTTTTGTCACCATCTTTATTCATGGGACACCATGGTATAAAAGCAATCTTTCTTGACAGTAAACATAAGAAAATGATAGGGCCCACAACAGCTATAATGCAACTGTGACCACAACACAACTACAATTTAAACTACGCATTTACATATTAATAAAAACTTTACAAATTTGATGTAGCAAATATTAACTGAAGATGGTTGAATTGAAAATGATATCTTGAAAGGCAATGGGATGCACTGCTCACCTTAGATGCCACAGGACTTGTTTCTAAGAGATTTGTTGAAGTGAAAGACTTCTCTAATGTTTTCCTCATTCCGTTGTCCAACACAGGCTCAATTTGCTCAAGACTCTCAACTGATTTTGTGTTAACATTCCCAATATGGTTCGACGGATTGGAATAACTCTTATCAAATTGGCTATCACCTATGTGATCAAACTTGAACTTAGAAGTATCCAGCTCCAACTTTACACCATGAGCATCACCAGTGCCAATAGCTTCTTCACTGTTGGCATTCCCTTTTTCCATGCAACCACCATCATTAACATCCAAACCCATATTCCGAGGAACTTCTTTCGCCAGCAGATCCAAATCAACTTCATCCACCTTGCCAACATAAGAACTTTCAGGACCTTGGACCTGCGTTTCAATACAGTTCTGACAATCAACTGAGGGGGAACTTTCCACTGTGTTAGCAAGCATATCAGAATCTCGAACACGACGACAATCTGCAGAAATTTCCCTATCCCTAACCTCTTCTACAGCATCAGAATAACCAATATCTTTAGTTTCTTCAACTTCATTGCCTCTGACCATGTCCTTTTCATCTTTCCCTTCCTCCTTTCGACCAGAACCTTTATTCACTCCATTATTCTTTTTTCGCTGATTATGAAACAGATCAGACATGACAGAAATGTCACCACTCTGCAACAAAAAATCATCCAGGTCTCGCGATCCAAATGCCACGGAAGAGTTCATAAACAAAGAGTTCTCGTTTCTCACTTTCGGCTCCTCATAATAACCTATATTTTTGGACAAATACATTTCATTTCCACCATCACTACCATAGTCATACATAGAATCATCCCCCTCCGATAACTCTTCTTCTTCCTCTTCCTCTTCTTCTTCCACTTCTTCTCTTTTCTCAATTTCCAATTCAAAACCATTTCCACCACTCACTTCACCGCTCCCTTTCGACTCTTCGATCCGATGATTAAACCCTATAATCTCCAACGAATCGAGCGTAGTAATAGATAGTTCCTCACTGCAATCACCGTACATCTCCAATCCAGTGGAACCGTACAGAAAACTCCTCCGGTCGCCGCCGCCGCGATTCACCTCCGGGGCGGCTCCTTTTCCCGGACTGAAATTTTCGAAACCCTCGCCGGTGGCGACAGAAGCGAAATCGCAATCGGAGAAATCTTGGAAGAGCGTAACGGCGCTGCAGAGGCTCATGCTAGTGTTGGGCGTTCCCATCACCGAGTTGGCGCTGCAATACCGCTCGAACTCGGAATCGTCCGAGGCACCGTCCGATCCCCGAACCCGTAACGGAGGAAACGAACCCAACGAATCCGGTGAACCGACCTCGCCTCTCGCATTCATCGTTTCAAATTCGATAAAGAAAATTAAATATAAAAAGAAAAAGAAGAAGGTTACGGTGAGATACTGCGATTGGTCGAAGATGTGAAGCTTTGGGAGGTTCTGGAAGGAACCAACCGTACGGTTCGATAGAGGTGAATAGAACACAGTGGAGAACAGAACAGAGACCCTTCCTCAGATACAAGGGAAGGCGATGGTGATGCAGAGGAAAAAAAATTTGAAAGAAACAAAAAATAATAAAGAGGATCAGGTCTTTGTTTTTATAAAGAATTAAAATATTGTGTGAGACGACAGAAAATGGGATTCAAAGGTGAAAAATCAAAACTACCGGCAATGATATAAATATGACCATTTATTTATGTGCATCTTGTTTTTACCTACCTAGCATTCTACCAATCAATCAACTCTGTTTGGAAGTGTTTGAAAACTCCGCATGCAGATGGAGATGGGAACCATTTTTTTTTTTTTGGTTTTACTTGGGGGATTTGAGTTTGAGTAACTTAATTTGTAATTTACTAAAAGAATGCTAAGAAAATATTTTAAACACTCTTTTTCATCATAAATTTATTAGAAATTAAACGACTATAGGTTTCATGTTTTATTTAATAAATATCTCTCTTTTACGGATAAAAAAATATTTCCGATTTCTCAATTTTCATCCTCACTATTTCAGGCTTATATGTACTATTTTTTTGGGGTAATTCTTTTTTATTGTCATGTATCATGTACACAGTACACTCTTGCCTTGAGGAGTTGTTATTCGCACTCCTTTTCTCTTGGTGCCTCTAATACGATTTTTTTTTAATTTGTATAAAAAAAACTATTTTCCAAAAACTATTTTTCAGATTATATTTTTGATAAAAACATGATTAAACATTGCTAAAATATCATGAAAATTAATTTTTCTAATGTATAAAAAACAATATTATGAAAACTCATTTTGGTAAGATTTAAAAAAAAACAAATCAAAATGACTCTAGAAGGGTAGGGTGCAAAATGGTGGGGAGAACTAGAGGAAGATGATGAAAGTAAGAGAAAGAAGAGGGATGCAAGCATGGTAGAAGGATGAAACTGGGGGGATTGGATTTGGTGACTTTCTGTTGACTTTATTTTATTTAAGGTATTGGATTATTCTAAAAGTATCTTTAATTTAAAAAAGAAGTTTAAACTAAGGATCAAAGGAAGTGAAAAAATAATGAGTGAGAATGAGCGGCGAGGTGGGAGATAGCGTGAGTGTGAGTTTACAGGAGGGGTTGAGGGAATGCGATATGAGGGGCTATGGATGACAGTGAACCGATGAAGGAGGATATATCATAGATCATCTATTGCAGCAAACAAGACAACTCAAGAATCAAGGCAAAAAAAAATTCACAAACTTCCCGTAGAATTATGACGTGACGACTATGGGAAAGGTGTTCCGATTCTGGGCTAGGGTGGTTGATGGTTTTATACCAGCAAAGCGATCAAAAGGTGGTCAAAGGTTTGGGTTTGTGAGAGTGGCAGGGGAGATAAATACAATGGCTACGGAAAGAAAATTGGATAGCATTTGGATATGAACCTATAAACTAAGGGTGAATGTCTGACAGTTCCATAGGGTTGACAAGACATTGAGGCCAACGCAAGGAAATCATCTTGTCCTGGGTGGTGCGACAAGGATGGGAGGGTGCAGAGGTGAGAGAAGGTATGCAGATGTGGTTAGGAAGAACGATAGGTTGGTGTGGTGACCTAAGTGGACAGTCGGACCAGTCGATGTTGCTACAATGAAGGAATAGGCGAATCAAGACTGGAAGGGTTTGTCTTATGAGGTGGGGAAGAAGGATATGGAATGGTTGGACAAATGATATGTGGACAAGGTCCATAATCCAGAGATTATCTACTCGCTGCAGGATAGGTTGATTTATGAAGGGTTGACGATAATAACTATAACATTATTAGGAAGGGATCTAATATGCTACTCAGGCCAATGGAGGGTGAAGACTTGGAAGAGTTGTTTAGGGAGACACCAACTATAATGCCTCAATTCTTTTATAAGATTAATAAGTGGTCTCCTATGGATTTGCCGACATAGAGGTATCTATGGGTGCCCTATTTTGGTCTAGCTTGTTTTGGACATTTTTTTTACTATAGTTACTAATTCCATGTTGAGAAAACAATTAGATACAACAAGGTTTATGGCAAAGACTTCTTCCATAAAAGTTATCAATTTAATGAGAAAGGTGTGGATCAATGGTGTGGTGTTCACCATACGTGTCGTGAAGGAGACGTTTTCTTCAGCTATGTATGGTGAGGGTGTGGGAGGGAGAAAAGTAGCATCGAAGTCTTCATCGGAAGAGTAGGAGTGGCCAAAATATCATATGGTCAGAAGCAGAAGAATACATTGATGCGGAGAATTTTGAATTGGAAATACATAACAACCACGGGGAGGATTCCCTTGCACATTGAAGGTTGGTTGATGCGGTTATATAATGGTGAAGTTAAAATAGAAATTTAAGTGTTGAATTTCCAGAAATTTTGTTTGTATTTTGGTAGATGAATATTTCATTAATAAACGAGGTTAATGAAAATTGATTTGAAAATATTATGAGAAAACAATAATTTAAATTGACAGACAATTAAATCAAACAAAAGGAGAAATTAAACAAGAATTTAAATTAATTAATTAAAAACTTAAAGGAAAAGAAAAAACAATTATTATAGAAGTTAAATGCAGAAGGTGAGAATATTGGAAACTTAACCTACCAGAATTACTTTTTGATGTAATGTTAATGATTTTTCTCTATTTATAATTATTTAAATTTACACATGCATCTACTAATGTACTCTAACTTTGGTCCCCATATAAAAGAGTCTAATTTATCTATTTTTTCACCCAAATCCCTTTATAGAGCTAAAATAATAAATTGTATTAAGAATAGAAATGTATAACAGAGTAAACAAATTTCAACCTATCCCTAGTGATAATTTTATTTAGATACCCTTTCCGAGTTTTATTAGAAAATAGTTTCCTAACGGTACTCCTAAAACTTATCATGTAAATGAGTGATCAAGTCACAGGTAATAATATTAAGCACAAGAAAAGATAATGTAAATGTAATATTCATAAGTAGATAGGAAGAGAAATTACATCAGCAGTAGTTGGTTGTTTAACAAAGGGGGTTTAACCTCTCATTGTCATGGAAACTTTACAATTAAAAGAGGAAAATATTTAGTAAAAGGGAAGAAGATAAGAAAGGGAATAGAGGGGAGGAATAACTCCCAATGCTTGCTTCTCTTTCTTCTAGTCTTTGTCTGTTATAAGGATTTGTATTTTCTAGGGATTTCTGTGTGTTTTTTCCTTCTTCTTTCTTCTTTTTTTATAGGTGCAAATCAGTTTAGTACTAAGCGGGCTTCTCGCGTTAAGCCAACCTTTACTTTCCCGAATTAACCTGTTTTCCTTACTTAGTATGTTTTTCCTAATTAGTCTTATTTTCCTTAATTAACTTGCTTTCCTTAATTATCTTGCTTTTGTGGGTTTTATTTCACTCACCAAGCATTATAAATTCATCACTTTTAATATTCTCTACACAAAACTTAAATGATGTTAATTTAACAATTATTTGCTCAAAAAGGAAAAATTAGGAGAGAAAAATTACAAATTCCTATATAATTTAACTCCAAAATATACTCATGATTAACAATTATCAATATAGCGCCATATTTGGTGGTTCAAATGGGGGACTAGAAGATTTCTCTGGGTTTAGTAAGTAATAGTGAGATTGTTGAGGATGTTTGCTTGATGGGATGTGGGGAACTTGTGTTAGGTCAAAACGTCACTGGGATATCGCTTGAGAGGAGGATATTGTGACTGAGGAGGGAATCAATTTTTTACTAGTGTCAGGAGGTGGGCCAAGTAGGTAGCTTTGATAATAGGCGGGTTGGGAGGAAAAAGGTGTTTGTTAGGCCTTTATTAAATTTGGCCCAAGAAAGCGTAGGATGCACTAAAGACCAGTTGGGAGTGGTGTTTGAAGATGCGAGCCCTAGTCAAATGACGGGGCAAGTGGATAAGGCCTCTATCTTGGGGACAAATGTGGTAGGGGGCATTGGGGAATGAAGCAGTGTCATTTTGGCGAGTTTGGATAAGGCTAGTGGATTATCTAAGGAAGATTTGGAAGGGAAGGCAAAGGGTTCAGTTGTAAAGGTTGAAAGGGATCACAAATACCTTACTATGTTGAAGGTAACTAGAGATCCTATGGTTAACATGGCTGATAGGGTGTTGGGGGGTTGTTTATGGGTCATAGGGTTGAGTGCGAGAGGGGGGTCGAGATGTGTTGGGGGCAGCAGTGGAAGCCATAGGGATATCATAAGAAAAGAGGTGTGAGGAGGCTGATGCGACACAAAACCACAAAGAAGATGGGTCCTTCAATGAGACAGAGGGCATGAGGTAAGGTGCAGAGGAGGTGGCAATAGCCCCAATCTGTTCGCCTTTCAAAGATGAAGAGTGTGATTAGGAGATGGGTGATGATGCAGTCAGCACGTTTGGAGTTCCAAGAAGATGAGCAACGTAGGGTCATGATGTATGGCAATCTTGGGGACGTGACGACCCAAATATGAAATTTTAAGGATGCTATTGAGGCTATTTACAAGGATGAAAAGCAATAGGTGGTTCAACACTTGAACTCCTTAGAATGTCAAGATCATATAGCTAGTGGAAGAAGGTTACATGAAAGGGAGAAAACCATGATAATTCTATATGGACATTATTTTGTATAATATAAAAGAGATGAGGGGCGGTTGAAGAAAAGGGAGCTTCAGAGGATGGTTACAAAGCATAATCCAGATTTTCTCTATATTTAGGAAACAAAACTGGCGGAGGTGTATGCTAAGTTATGTAGAGGGATATGAGGTTTTGAGGATTTCATCTTTGCTTTTCAAAAAGGCTGAGGGAAGGTCAGGGGAATCTAGATTATTTGGAGGAAGGAGGTGATGCAGGTTAGGGACATTGTGTAGGGGTTGTTTTGTGGAGGTGCTGTCGCAATGTGGGCCACAACAGGACGGTGATAATAAAAAGACAAAAAGATGGTCTTCCAAAAAGAAAAACTAGGGGAGTCGCCACCAATGTTTATTTAAGGAAAACGTCAGGAAAATCAAAAAAAGATAAGGAATGGTCTAGGGTTTAAGAAAAAGGATTCGATAATTGTTTACATGGAGGGAAGGTATTAACACCCCACGCGCCCGCCATAAAGACAACAACATTTAATCGAGTGTGCTAAAAATAAAGTGACTTTTCAATTATTTATTTTCCATTGAGAACATGAGTTATGTTTGTTATATTTTTTGTTAATTTAGAAAAAGAAAGCAATTTTTTATTTTTTTAGGGGAAAAAAGGGAATTTTATATTTTTTTAGGTCGACAAGGGGTTGACCCTCGCTCCTATGTATCCTGATGTGCAATGAGGTAATCAAACATACGTAGTTATTTGGGTAGAAAACAACTTGTGTGTTGGGTTGATTTTTTTTTTTGAAAGATTTGTTTTAATTGTGTGACGAAGAGTCATTAAGGTGTTGGACCTTGAAACAACATTGAATTTTAATACAATAGCATAGAGAAACACTTAAGGCATTGGACCTTGAAGTGATCTCGAGTAATGTTCAATTTTTATGGAAAAAAAAGGAGAATTAAGTGATTATTTGTTTGTGGAGAAAAGGAAGAACCTCAAGCATACTTTGTAAAGTTAAGCAAGTCGAAGATCCAGCATGACTTTCATGAAATTTTACTCACATGTTATTGAAACACCACCAAGCAAGTCAGAGACCCAGCATGGAGTGCAGAAAATGTAAAAAAGATTTTGGGTTTGCGGTAAACTTTTTGAAGTCAAGAGAGTCGAAGACCTAGTATGACATTCGCGAAATTTCCCACATGTTTATTGAAACACCGTCAAACAAGTTGGAGACCCAACATGGAGTGCATTGAATGTAAGCATGTACTAAAAAGTACTAACATAGAATTTCAAAATGATTAACGTAGAGTTAAGTAATTAATAGGCGAGACACACGCAAATAAATTGAATGTGAATAGAAAGGGATAGAATAGAAGCAGAGAATACACTTAGTAATTAAGGATGCGAGGTTAAAACATGGGGGAAATAAATAAGTGACAAAATGTTTAAAATACACTATGAACTAGCTAGACAATGATAAATAAATAAATAAAAAAGAATAATAGAGCCAAATAGGAAAGATGGTGATGTAAATAGTAGTTTTTACTTGAGGTGACCACAAGGAATGAAAGTGTGCCTGTAAATGGATGTGTGACTAGTGATATTTATTGTACGTACAATTATTTTTTTGAAAAAATGGGCTAAGCCCAAAAAGAAGACATTGTATATGTGGAAAAGGTGGTGTTAATAACAATTTTTATCTTGTTTTTATTTTATTTTTTATTATAAAAAAAGATAGATAACAAATATTTACAAAAAAAAAAATCTAAGAGTCTCACCCACAGCCAAGAGTTCACTAACGAATTGAAACTAATCAAATAGGAGACCAAAAGAAAGAAGAGGAGGGAGGGAAGGAAGAGTCGAGGAAAGAAAAAGAAAAGATAAAGAAAGAAAGAGATGAGATGAAAGGAATAAAGGGATACCTAGAGGTCCCTTCCCTTTTCCTAACTATAATGTCGAACGACGTGATGTAGTGAGCTTCTTTCACCTCCTTAGGATTTGTGTCTCTTTTTCTTATTTTTTTACGTGTTTTCTATGTGTTTATGTGTAATTTTTTTCTTTTCTGTAATTGTCTCCATACCTCCTTCTTTATAGTGTTCTTTCCCTTTTTATTATTATTTTGTTCTGTTTTATTTTTGTTCTTTCTTTCCTTTTTTTCCTTTTTCTTTTACTTTTCTCTTTTTTTACTTTGTTTTTTTGTTTTCTTTCTTTCCTTTTATTTATTTTTTATTTTATTTTCTATTCTTTCTTCCCTTTTTTATTTCTTTTCTTTCTTCCATTTTTTTGTTTTTTTTTTATTTTTTCAAACAAAATTTGGGTCTGACAAGTGTGATTGTAGCCTAGGGAATGGAAGGGATTGAGTTAACTATTTGGAGTGTGTACAACACCTATGATGCAAACAGAAGAAAGGAGATGTGAGGAGAGATTAAAAACTTGATGTAGGTCTATGGGGGTGTCAGGTGGTGCATAGCTAGGGATTTTAATTTTGTTAGGTGTGAAGAGGAGAGGAAAGGGGTGAGAACTAATTTGAGGAAGGAGGAGATGTAGTTGTTTTGTGAGTTTATGGACGAGATTAGGGTCATGGATTTGTCTATGGTTTGCAGGAAGTTTACCTGGTACAGTAGGGATGGGTCTGCCTTTAGTAGGTTAAACAAGTATTTGCTATCTGAAGAGTGGATGTGTACGTGGCCAAATTGCACAAAATGGGGCTTACAGAATGGGTTTTTAGATCATTGTGTTATTCTTTTGAGGGATAAGGAAGTTGATTGGGGACCGAAGCCATTTAAGGTTCTCAATAGTTGGAAACACGTGGAGGGCTACAAGGACTTTGTGGAGTAGCAATGGAGGAGTTTAAACATTTAAGGGAGCCACGTCTTTGTGTTGAAGAAGAACTGAAGGCTTTGAAAGTCAGAATTAAAGAATGGAGGAGGGTTCATGTGGGGAATCTTGAAGGAAGAATCAATAAGGAAATGACTGACCTGAAAGAGTGAGATCTTAAGAGAGAGCAACATGTACATTCTAATGAGGAGGAAGGGTACAGAAGGGAGTGTGTACAACATATTGTGCAACTGTCTCATATGCGATGTAGCAAGGTTTACCAAATAGCTAAAATAAAATGGCTCAAGGAAGGAGACACTAATTCCAAGTTCTTTCGTAGTTGTTTATAGATGAGATTGAGATGGAATATGATGTTATGTGTGAAGATAAAGGGTAAGAGGGTTCAGGAAGCTCAAAGCATGAAGGATTCTATCTGTGGGTACTTTGAAAAGCATTTCCAAAAGTGTCAGTTGCTTGGGATAAAGTTCTAAGATATGTAATTCAAGAGATTGGAAGATGGGGCACAAAGTAGTCTTATTGTACCTTTCATGGAGGAAGAAATCAAAGAAGTAGTTTGGAATTGAGAAAACTCCAAAAGTCTTAGGCCACATGGGTTTAACTTTAGGTTTATAAGGATTTTTTAGAGACTATTAAGGTGGATTTTGTAGCATATTTGAAGGAATTTTATCTTTATGGAAGATTCCCTAAAGGTGCTAATTGTTCTTTCATTGTGTTCATCCCTAAAAAGGAATGCCTACAAAAGCTTTGAGTATAGACTCATCTCTCTTATTGGGTGCATGTACAAGGTGTTAGCTAAATTGTTGGCTAATAGACTCGGCAAGGTGATACACCAAGTGATTGATGACACCTAATCTGTGTTCATCCAAGAAAGGCATATCCTGGATGAGGTTCTTATTGGAATGAGCTTGTTGAGGAAGCAAGAGTAAGTGGCATGGAAATGATTATGTTCAAGGTTGATTTCGAGAAGGCATATGACTCGATGGATTGGGATTTTCTTATGATGAAGATGGAAGAAATGGGTTTTCTTAAGAAATGGCATGTATGAATTCAAGAATGCCTGTAAACTGCAACAATTTTTGTTATAGTAAATGGGAGTCCATCTAAGGAATTTGTGTATGGTCAAGGTCTTGGGTAAGAAGATCCTTTATCACCTTTCCTGTTTCTGATTGTGGCAGAAGGTCTCAATAATATGTTTAATTAGATGGTGATATGACAAAAGTTCTCTGTAGTGTTGCTTAAGGGGTTGGATAAGCAAATATCCCACTTACAATTTGTAGATGACACTATGATTTTTGGAGGTAAAAGTTAGGTTAATATCTGGGCCATTAAGGTTGTCTTTCAATTATTTGAATTAAGTTCTAGGTTAAAATTTAATTTTCATAAGTGTTTGCTGGTGGGGGTGAATGTTCATGATTCTTGGCTACAAAAGGCTGCTTTTTGTTTTGAACTGTAAAGTGGGTCTGTTACCTATGAAGTATTTGGGATTGCCTATTGGAGCTTACCCTAGGAGGTTGGGTACTTGGGACCCAGTGGTGGAAGTGGTTGACAAAATGTTGTTTAGATGGGCTTCAAAAAAACCTTTCCATGGGTAGAAGGTTGGTAGTTTTAAAATTTGTCCTATAAAAAATTCCGGTATATTATATCTCCTTCTTTAAGGCTCTTACAGGTATTATTTCTAAAATTAAAGCTCTTTTTAAGGCTTTCTTATGGGAAGAGGGGGAGCTCTAGGAAAATCCATTGGGTAGCTTAGGAGAGGGTGTGTGTTTCTAAAGAAGCAGGAGGGTTGGGTTTGAGGTGGTTCAACTATACTCTTTTAGGAAAATGGAGGTGGCGGTTTCTGATGGAGAATGATAGGTTGTGGTGGAAGGTGTTAGCCAACATACATGGGGAGGTGATGGGTAATTTAATGGATAATGGCAATAAGGGGTCACCTTGGTGGGGTGCTATGTGGAAGTTGGATATCGGGTGTGATAGGGTGCAAAGAGGGTGGTTCACACATTCATTAGGGAGAATGGTGGGTAGTAGGGATGCTACCTTGTTTTGGAAAGATTATTAGGTAGAGGGTGGGTCACTAAGGAAGCAATTTCCTAGATTGTTCTTAGTTTCTAGCAATAAAGAAGCTTTAGTTGTGGAGATGGGGGAATGGCGTGAGGGAAAGTGGTTTTGGAGATAGGAGTGAAGGAAGGGTTTTTTTTGGAAACGGAACTTTTCCAATTGCTGAAGGATCGAGTGGAGGCCTAGGTTATATGTGTTTCTGACAAAGACAAACGGTTATGAAAGAGGGAGGCTTTTGGATTTTATTTAGTGTGATCTACTTACAACGCTCTGATGGTGTGAGACATTGCGAAATTTTAGTCAGGGGTTTGGACAAAGGCTTTGGAATAAGGTAGTTCCATTAAAAGTTATTGTCTTTGTGTGGAAAGCTTTGCAAAATAGAATTCCTACCAACGATAATTTAGTGCAAAGAAGGGTGTTGTCCAATGAAAAGGTCATGTGTTGTGTATGCAAGTTGGATATTGAATCCTTGCAACATTTGCTTTTTGGTTGTGATAAATTTGTTCAGGTGTGGAATAAGTGTCTCTGTGGTTAGGGTTCTATATAGCTTGGTAGGATGACATGTTGCTAAATATGGAACAATTTCTCATAATTTTGGGGAGATATCAAGTGGACTTGGAAAGTTGGAACGTGATTTGGTATGCTATTATATGGTCCCTGTGGTTGGGGAGGAATAATCAGGCGTTTAACGATCAACAGGTGGATATGGCTAGCATTGTGGAACATGTGCAATTATTAGCTTGGAAGTGACTGCGATATTGCAAAACAAGTTTTGTTTATCCACTTTCATCATAGATTTCTAATCCAATTTCGTGTATACCTTATACTAGGATATCATGATATAAGTTGTGTATAATGTTGTGTTCTAAGGTGGAGGGGATGCATAAGCTGATGATGTGGTATTACTTGCGGGAGTAGGAGTTGGCCTTTATGTAGATCTGTTTGGCCTTTTCTTAGGCGTGTATATACAGGTCTAGAGGTTTTTCTTTTTGCAAGCAAGAGGGATAAGGCCTAGAAGAGCGCTTACATAGGTGAAGGCATTTAGTT
The DNA here is from genome assembly GCF_004193775.1 of Glycine soja. NCBI lineage: Eukaryota > Viridiplantae > Streptophyta > Magnoliopsida > Fabales > Fabaceae > Glycine > Glycine soja. The sequence continues at coordinate 15,508,666 of NC_041007.1, read as the reverse complement.
TTTATTCTGGACTAGTTTCTTTTTTTCTTGTGAATCCTGTTGAGTGTCTTTGTTCTGGGGGTTATGCTGATTTTTCTTTTTCATGGAAAGGTGTGGTATCATCCCTCACTATGGTTTATACTTGGTTTTGTGACCATGTCTTGTGGCCTTTTGTTTTCTTTCCATTAATGAAGTGTTTGGTTTTTTTGGAAGAAAAAAAAAGCATCTTTAATTAGAATGCTTGAGTGGGGTTCTTAAGTTCAAGAACACTTGTTCATCAAATCTACCACTATTTTTGCTTAAGAGTACTTCATGTTGGAGGTTGGGTTCTAGGGGAAAAACTTCCAAGAACTTTATTTTCAAAAAAATATTATTTTTTAATGTAGGGGGGGAGACTTTATTTTTTTTGTGCAAGTAAAATCAAAGAAACCAAATTGGATTCTACCACTAGAGTAAAGAATGACAAAAGTTATTGCATCTTATGTGGTACCATGAGACCCACAAAAAGTGGTCCAAGAACCCAAAATGAATTTTCCACTAAAGATGCTCTTGTCTAGATTTTGCTTTTGTAATTGTTGTAAAAGATATTTTAATCACATTATTAATTTAGTTTTTTATACTTTAAAACTATAAAAATATGATTGTATAAAAATAAAATGAGGGATCCCAAAGCCACCAAATCCAACTCCAACATTAAAAGAAGGATAAAGGTATTTCTAAAATTAAAAAAAGATAAGGTATAAAGAGCAAAAAAAGACGATAAATAACAACACCCATTGCCTCGGTTAATTTTGCCATGGTATTATCGATTTTTAAAATGAGCATGGAAAGACAAAATTGTCCCTAAGACAATTTTCCCCACCCCCCCCCCTCCCCCGGCTTTTCCCTTCCCTCCCTTTTCCTCATCCATTTCACTCTTCTTCTCATTTTTCCTTCATTTTTTCTCTCCTCTTCCTAGGGACAAATCTAGGAGTGTAACAAAGGAAGAACCAATTTTTTTTTACATAAATATTCAAATATTTAAGTTATAATAAATAATAAGTTTTAAAAATATTTGTTATTAATTTTATGAAAAAAATTATATATATGATCTACTACTAGAAAGCTTTTAAACAAATATCAACTCAAAAATATATATATTTTATATGTTTTCCTTTATTAATATTTTTTTAATTTTAAATTTTTTCTCTCATATACACACAAAGGGTCTTAAAGGAGGGGTTGCCCCCTAGATTCATCCTTGCCTCTTCCCCACCTATGTTTCCTCCTCCTTGTGCACCCAATTCCCTTCCTTTCCCTTTTCAACGTTTAAGCATCTCTCATTCAAGACTCTCTAGTGGTAAGTGCCTTTTTTAGGTCAACAAAAGTACAATTCGTTGTTTTGGGTTGAGAGACAATGAAATTATACTTCCATTGTGTTTTTTTCCTTAACAAAATACAACGAAAGCACGATTCTATTATTTTGTAACAACATAACGAAAACATGATTTTATTGTGTTATGAGTTGTCAGACACAACGGAATCGTACTTCTGTTGTGTGTTTATTTTTTATTTATTTGTAAAAATTATAGAAATTATTGTTTAATTCAATTTTTTTCTCTCTTTATTATAATTTTTAATTGGTCATTTCAGATTCCTTGCACGAAAAAAGCTTCCCATGACTCAGAGGCAGCGACTTGTGACTGAGCGCCAACAACCACATCCACAACTATAAGTATATATCAATACTTTGTTCGTCTGCTTTGAGTATGATATTATTCACTTGGAGAATGAAACTGCTTTCTGTGTGCTTGGAATTTTACAACTGATATTAAATTAAATTAATTGACTTTTTTGTACATCTCTTCCGTGGTACATGCCTTCTAAGCTCCTCTTGTTTGAATTGAGTGTACAAAAACTCATAACCCTAGTCACACTGAGGAACACTTTAGGCATTGATGCCCACTTCATCTTTCATGTTTTCAATAACAAAAAAGGCAAAAGAAAGATAACCAACACAAGATGAATTGGAATAGAATGAGTAGGTGAAGTATCCAACTTAACTCACATTTGAGATCTCCTTCAACAAGTCGAGGGTTTTCATAGCCTTTCCTAATTAGTGTGTTTCACTTGGCAATAGACACCCCCCTTAGGTTGCTTATGCGACCATTGACCAAGATAGCTATCTAACTTCTTTTTTATTTGTTAGACAACAATGAAAATGTCTTCATTAAGAGACAAACACATTAAAGATGAAGAATCATGATAAATTTCAATAGGCTTAATATCATTAGAGATAATATCTGGTTAATTAAAGTATAATCTCTTTACTTAATTTTAATGTAATTATATTTAATATGATAATAAATATTTTTAAAAATGATAAGTTGATTTATTTATATTTTAAATAATACTAAGTACAAGTAAAAAAAATATAATTTAATCTAACGTCAATATGAATCAAGTCTATTAATCTTGATTTTTCTCTCATTGTCTTAAGTTACTTTAAATCTTTTGAATCTTACTTATTATAAATTTTTGTTTTGATTAGTAGGAATAAAAGATAATGTGATTTATAATAACCTATACACGTCACTCACCGATTGACACACTATACAAAAATTATAACAATTTTTATATATTTATTACAAATAAATATACCCAATAAATTTATTTTATTTTATACAGTAATATATCAAAACAAGAGGGCAACTATTGGAACTGAATGAAGCAAGAATGAAGCAAGAATGAAGCAAGATTTCCGTTGGTACTGTGTTCCTCCCTTTGGACTGACTTCAAAGACTCGCTGAATTGATTTCCGCCTATGGCACGAGTGATGAATGAATAAGAAAAATTATAAAGCGCTGTTTGTTGATTGTCATTTCTTACATGGAGGGAACGGGATTTGGTGCAGCGGCACCGACGCCATTGGTTAGGTTGTGGAGAACTGCGTTTTTGACGCTGAGGGATGAAACCCTAACGGTCCCTCCTCGCAATTCCACGGCACAATTGCTCGATAATCTCATTTTCTCCCACTCAGACGCGTTGCTCTCCGCCGCTGCCGAACTTCCTTCTCACGAGGTATCTTCTTCATCTTCTCAGACGCATGAATGCCTGCGAGGATTTTGAATGAACTTGATTGATTTTGAAGTGACATGATTCATGTTTGGATTTTCGTTTTTTTATTCAAAAGGTAGGTTAGTAACGAAACTCAGGGTACGTTTTTTTGATCTAACACAATTAAGTATTAATTCTGGATCTAGAATCAAGTACTCACCGTGAAACCAAACATGTGAACGAACATGTATCTAAAATCTTAGCCGGGATTTCAACGTGATTAAACACGAAACCAAATACGCACTTAAATTATTCACTTTCTACTTGGTTGTTATCATTGTACACCTGATTTGTCGTTTTTTTTTTCTCTCTTAGGTTTTGTCAGACATTTTGTTTATCATGGAATTGGTTGCTGCGACTTCTTCAGATGAAGAAGATTTTACTCGTATCTATGCACAGACTTCACGCCTGGTATCGTGTTTGCTTTCCCTGTTTGGATACACTTCTATATAATTGTAATTATTTATTTATAGGAGAGTATAATAAAAAGGTAAAATGAAATAAGCTTTTCATATGTTAAAAATTAATTTATGCATAAGCTAATTTGTAGAAGCTGTCTCATTTAGTTTCTCTAAAATTAAAAGCTGATTTTTGGTCATGCATAAGCTAATTTTAAGGGCACTTGGTTTGAGTGTTTATTTTCTGTTTTCATTTTCTATTTTCATTTTCAAATTTTCAAGATTTATAAAATATGTATCGAGAAGAAAGTACTCTAAGGCGCTACCACATTTTCACTTCTTTAGAAAAGACTTAAAAACGTTGATGTGTTGTTTTCAGTTTTGGGTCTGTTTTTTTGAAAATATTTTCAGAGAAAATGTTTCCTAAATTTTAAGCAAACATACTTTTACTCTTATCTTTTGTTTTCTTTGAAAATGAAAACAGAAAACACTTCCCAAAGTTTGAGAGAAATTTATTTCACTTTTTTCTTATTTTCTTGCCCTACAATTTAGAGAGAAGTTTAACATTTTTTTCTCTAATTTTGCTATGTTAATATACATGTTTTATTGACAATTTTGTTGGAAATATTTCATAAAGTGATTTTGCTCTGTGTCCTTATTGCAGATTCATGATATATGTCGTTGTGTTTCATTCGAATTAAATTTCTCCTCTTTTAGTAGTGTTCTCAATTGTTTCGGGAAGATGCTGAATCTTTTACTTAGAAAAGTTGCTACTAGTGACGACATAAGTGGAATTTGCAGTACTACTACAATAATTCCTGCCATTGAGTTCTTACAGGCTGTCAGGTTTGCTCATTCTCTGGGAAAGAATTGATGCATAATGTAATCTTGCCTAGGCACTATATACGTGTCTTTGTTTTTGGCGTTGTTAGGCCATGGTAATAGTAATGGCTTTACTTGATAAAGTACAAGAGACACAACATATTTTAAGAATAAAATAGACTCTTGTCTAGTTTTTACTTTTCCTGTTTGAAAATGTTGATATTATGTATTTTATTATTTTGAACTGATACCTTGTTGCTTCTCTATATCTCTATATAAGATAAAATGGGTGATTTTTTCTTTGGACCTTTAGTAATGTTGAATTATGTATTCCATTATTTTAAAATGATAGTTGTAATTTTTGTTGATGCCATTCTAGTTTTCTAATATCTAGTAAATATGAGATTTAAATTGTGGATTCTAGTCATTGTGCTTTATTTCTTTTATTTATTCTGATAGTATATTACTCACTCCGGTCCTTAATATAAGGTACTTGGAGCATAATCACACGGACCAATAAAAATAGTTAATTCAGTTAATTTTATTGATTTTTTAAGAAAATGTTGCTAATACCAATTTTACCCTTATTAATTATTTACTTGTTATGAGTGATGTGAAAACATTAAAGTCTAAGAGTATTATGCACCACTAAATAAAAAGCACAAATACTTAAGAGTATTTAAATGCTGGCAACCTTAGCTCCTGAGTGCACAACTGCACATACTTTTCTTTTAGTGTAGGGTTCAAATCCCCCACTGGAACCACCTTGTGGCTACGGTACCATCCTAAAGGGTCTGGAGGCACCTTCTGTGATACTATTACAAAAGTTTGTAGACCTTTTTGTGTAATTTGATTTTCTTTAAGGTTTTTTAACTGATAACTCATCAGTTAATAATATATTTTAAATCCTTTGAATATGCCTCTGTATTTTACATTTTTCCTAGTTTCTGGTGTCTGTATTTTTGTTTGTTCTGTCATTTTGTGTTTTTAAATATGAATGGGCAAGTACTGCTTATGCAATTTGCAATATGTTGACAATGACCTCTATTGCTTGAAAGGGGTAAATGTTGTTCTACCAAAATTTGAGTTTATACTATTAGTATAATTCTTTATTTTGCTGCTTTTACTGTTAGTACCTTTTGACTTTTTTTTTACAGTGGTAAATGACTTCTAATTTACCCTGTACAAAATCTGCTCCCTCTCCAGATGTATTATAACTTTATCTCATCGAAGATGGTTGCAGTCTGAAGATACTATACTGGTTAAATTTCTACTTGATGTTATTGTTTGCTCTCATGGTGTGTCATGTTGGATGCTTCGTTCAATTTGTAAAGAAAAATCTACTGCAATTAGTATGAGATTTCCCACAGAGAGAAGTTCCAGTGAATTACAGACAGTGGCTTTTGAGATGCTTGGTGAAGCAATCTCAAGAGCTGGGCCATCCTTCCCTGTTGATATTTGGAGATCGATTCTTGAGGCATATAATACTTCTACCTTTTTTTTTTGTAAAACTATATTCATTCTAGATTTTTTTTTGAACTAGTCTCTTCTGAAGCAGGTATTCAGAAAAACAATGGATGTCTTGGCATTAAAAACCCCTGTTGTGGAAGATAGTGTCATGTCCAGGTAGCCTGTATGTTGGAGGAACTTGGTAGAAGCCAATGATGAAACTCTAAAGTGATTCATGTTTTGGCCATATGTCACTTGTTTATTTTGTTACAAGTCACCGATGCATCTTTTCTGTAGGTTCTATGAATCTTTTCTGTGCTGTCTACATCTGATCCTCATTGATCCTAAATGTTCAGTTTCAGATCATGTAAGTTAAGACATTTTTATTTTCATTTTAATACAATAAAGAAATATGCTATACCCCTAACCGTTGTGACATCCACTCCCCAGGTGTCAGTTTTTGTTGCTGTTCTGCGAATGTTCTTAGTTTACGGCGTTTCTGGTAGAACATCAGGTCTGCTTGTTGGTCATGAGGAGAAGGAGCCTAATAGTATGAATCCCAAGGCAAACAGGGAACAACTGAACAAATCAGATCGTGGTACATATAGACCTCCACACTTGCGCAAAAGGGACAGCTTGAATGTGAAACTCAATAGAGCTAGGCATTCCCAATACATGTCAGATAGTGAGTCTTCTACGGTTAATGTTACATCTTCAGATTCAGAGTTTAGTGATGGAGATGGATCAGCTAAGGAGAGTGGCAGAGTGCAGAACTCTAGGGTTAGAGTAGCTTCCATAACTTGCATACAGGTAAGTTCCAAAACTGTCATGTAACTTTTTACTTTTAGATTTGCTCAAAATTTAAATTGATATTTTTGTCAAGATTCTTAAATTTTCAATAAACTAGGGTAGAGAGTAACAAGTTGGTGACAATCAATGTTGTTAAAAAAATGTACATGGTGCCGCCATGGGGGTGGGGTGTGGCATTTTGGAGCCTCTTTACAATTTGCCATATCGTGTTTTATGGCGCTGTTTGCCATTTCCAATATGGTGCCCGCTATTAATGTTGCGTCCATGGCATGTGCAGCAGCTATGGTGGAAATTGCGGGTTTGTTGAAAATAAGAGGGAAGAAGGGTTTGATTCATATGACCCAACCCAAACATAGGCCCAAAACGCTTAAAAACCCTAAGAAGAAAGCAAAGAAGAGTTTGGGCCATGTAATCTGACCCGACCCAAGGCCCAAAGTGTTTTATAAAAAACCTAAAAAGAATCTTGTATACTAAACCCAACACTGCACCTCTGTATTCTTCGAGTGAGCACCCAATAACATAACTAGGCAACGACCATCACCAGCGGCGATGAGTGACAACCATCCAATAAATTTGAGAGTTAATTACAATGACCACCCTTGTGGTTTGCTTTATTGCACTCGTCTCCCTTCTTTTTTTTGGCATTACTTTTAACCTCATTTGTTAACTCATTGAAACTTCCGTTAGTAAATTTAATAAAAGAAAAAAAAAAGATATTCATTTATGAAAGAAAAAACAAAGGCTAAAAAAAAATGATGTTTAAACAGTGACGTAAAGAATTTTGTTGGTAGCCATTTTAATACTCAATTACATGCAATTTCTTGGGTTTACTTAATTGAACTTTAAATCTTGATTGAGCTTATTGAAATTTAATGTGAAACCATTTTACACACATGAACTTCTCTGCAACCATTTTAACGTGGAGCAATTGCAAAGTTAAAAGGAATGAATTAGGGCATTTTAGTCAAAGAAAATTCATTAAAAACCATGTGCTTCTCATGTGTTATTCTCAAACTTACGTTTCTCACGTCTAAAACATCAAAGGGTGACTTCTGCCAAAAAAAAAATATCAAAGGGTGGCTAGTGATACGGAAAACCAATAATTAGGATGTTTTTTGTTGGGTTCAAAAAAGCACCGCCCAGTGTAATAAAAGCAAACCATAAGGATAGTCATTGTAATTTACTCTAAATTTGACTTCTCTTCCCGTTCTCTACTTCTCTCAATCTATTTCTGCTTTTTCTTTTAACTGTTCTTTTTTTAAATTCTATTTTCCTTTTGCTTGTTCTCTTCCCATTCTTCTCTGCATCTACTCATTTCTTTTTCTCCTTTATTTCATTCTTTTTGAAATTCCTTTTTTAATCTGTTTTTTCTTTGCTTCTCTTGATCTATTATCCTATTCTTTAATTATAAATATTTATATTTTCATTTATTAAAAGTATTATTTTGGTTTTATTTTTTAATGTTTTTTATTTTGTTTAAAAAACTATTATTATTTGATCCTTTTATTTATGCTGTTTTTTTATCAGCAAAGATAAATTATATTAATATAAAAGATAAGTACAACAAGTACTAATATAATTACAATGTTTCAAAAGTGAATTACAATATAAATTATATCAACATAAAAAATGCTGTTTTTTAATTTATTTCTCAGTTTATGTGTGTGTATATATATATCGTCTGCCACTCCATCTGCCATATGTATATGGCAGATTTCTGGCTTACCGCCATAAGCAGCCATCACTCTGCAGAAATCTAACATTCTTAATATTATAATCATCTCAACATTCTAGTGTTCCACTTAGCATGGTAGAAGTGTAGATATTTGTTCTTTCTTATTAAACTTACAAGTTACAAATTCACATTAATATAGATGGTATTATTGTTTGAAGTATGAATTTCAGTGGCAATATTGTCAAACCATGCTAATATACGTATCAAATTACTTGATGTAAATCAAGACATAGTAAAAGCTTGTTTTACTTAAATGGAGCAAAACTCCATTGGGTGTTAGAAACCAATACAACAACAAAGCCTTATCCCACTAGGTGAGGTCAGCTATATGGATCATACAATGCCATTTGGCATGGCTAAAAACCAAAGTCTTAGTAATATTTTTTAGCATGAGATCTTCTCTGACAACTTCCTCTAACGTCTTGTTAGAAACCAATTTTAAAATTGAAGTAAACAATAAAAGCAACTAGAATCATTTTTGGGGGCACAAGGTAATTGTTTCCTTTTATGTTTTCAAAGGTAAGAAAATCAACTTCTTAACTCTTTTAAGTTTCCAAAGATTTTCATTAGAAAAAAAACCGATTCCAAACTTGGAGTTTTTGTTACCGCTTTTTGCCCCTATAATTCATAAAGAAGAGATAAATCCTTACTATTATTATCATTATTAATTTTTAACTTGCTTGGACAACATCATCTATGACAAAATCTTTGCTTGCATTTTTGCAGTGATTGATTAATTTTTTCTTAATTTTTATTTATATATATGTTGGGATGGGAAGGATCTTTGTCAAGCTGATTCTAAATCTTTATCTATGCAATGGTCCTTGCTTTTGCCAACTAGTGATGTACTACAACCAAGGTATGACCTAACCATTCGTCCTTTTATGAGTTCAAACTTTAATCTTTCTCTCCATTTGATGTTGTTTTGTTATTTTCTAACTACATAATTGTTTAATTTGTATTTTCATAGGATGCATGATGCAACTTTAATGACATGCTTGCTATTTGATCCTTGTTTGAAGGTAATGGCATTGATCTTGGTACCTGTGTGTGTAGTTGCTCTGTGCATTTCTCCTTGTGTATTAGTATTTGCTGAACTCAATTTTCTATTTTGAAATTTAATGCTCTCATATATTTTGATATAATATTTTGCAAGTTTCAGACATGTCTTATGATGTTATTCTGGCTTTTTAGTTGTTATAGTTATTTTGATAAGAACTTGGAATTAGAATAGTAAATAGGGAGCCCTTGCTACTTACCAACTGATAGGAACCAGAAAATCATAGATGAGAAGTGAAATGAAAACACTCTACTATTTAGATGGAGGTCTGATCAAGGTGATCCAAGACCTGATAGTGACAACGCATACAACGGTGAATGGTGAAATGGAGAAAAAAAAAGAGAAGTAGCTCTAGGCTTTTGAGAGGCCTATAGTCCAAACTAATTCTCCACTCCCAACACATATCCCTCCTCCCAGCTTATATTCTCTCTCAGCACATGCACCCCCTCTAACTTTCTGCCAGCTTGGCATTTAGTTTCACTTTTCCCCCCTTTCATTTCACTTAGGTTAGGTGCATCACACCTCATTTTCTTGCCTTACACCTGCACTCTGCTTTCCTCTTCTTTCATAATCTTTGGTGGTCTTCGGCCTTGGGTTTGTATCAAATTTTGAATCAATGGTTGTTGTGTGGACTTTTGGAGTCGATCCCTCGTTTGCTCATGACTGACTGTATTCTGTTCTGCTCGCTCATTGCAACTTCCCCCCATGCAATGCTTGTTAACTTTATTGCTCAAGCTGTAGTCTTCCTAGAATTCATCCCCTTTTCCTTCATAATGTTTCATCCCTCTTCCAAACTTCTTGACATAATGATCTTAAGATCATCTCCAACAGCCCATCCAATTGCATTTCCTGGCATGTTTTCAACATAGTAGTTCAGAGGATATCTCCCACCTTGGCCCATGATATGTCCTTGATTGTTTGATTTGAACCAAATTTTTCTCTACCTCCACCTCGCTTTCATCTTCCTTTTGAATCTCTTCCTCCCTAGTCTTGCTACTGCCATTGCAGTTGTATCCCCTATTGTTCTCAATGTCCATTGCTTATGTGTCCACTGCCTCAATTTTTTTGATTTCCAGTTTCCTCACTGTTGGGTCAATGTTTGACTATGGTTAGAGTCTTTTCCATCTCCATTGTTTCAGTTTCTGTACCTTCGTCTTGGCTTCTATTTTATAGCCACCTAGGTTTTAGTTCCTCATCCTGGACTCAAATTGGTTGATCCAGATCACTCTCTGGCTGGAATAATTTGATTACTTCCCTAAAAGTGTTAACAAAATAGGATTTGGATTGTTGAGCCAATCACTATTGATATACTTGATCATTAGAGCTAATTTTTCCCATACTAATTTCCTTAGCCAACAACTTCTCTCGAACAAAGTGGCAGTCAATTTCTATGTGTTTGGTTCTTTCATGGAATACTGGATTAGGAGCAATATGAAGTTCTGCCTGATTATCACAATATAGTTGCATATGCTGAACCTCACAAAATTTAAGTTCTTGGAGGAGTTTTTTGACCCACATCAGTTCACAACGTGGCTCTGCAGAAGATAAAGGTTCATCAAAAGGAAGTGAAGTCTTTATAGCTCATGCGGCAAATGAAACAGGAATCAGCTTGGGACAACAGCAGAAGACATTACAATATGGGCCTAATTTGGGCCTGACATCTACTTTACTAAATGAACCTGCAAATCACTTGGGCCACACCCCCCCTAAAAATAATAATGAAATGGGCTGTAAATGGCAAGTGTATTCTCGAGGAAGCTGGTCCCAAAGGAGACATCATAGACAGGAAGGGCAACTAAATACCAACCAGGAGAAAGAAAATGACACACATGCAGACAGCAGGAGTAGTGCTTCTAACAGTGGGACAAAGGACATCAATAATGTTCTCGAGGTGGAGGCAAATACAGAATTTTTACAGGCCCAGGAAGCAATCAACATGTGGGAGATGATTCAACAATTGGGGGTGACTTTGGGGAACACTGAAGAGGATCAGCAAAGCAGAATTTTAGAAAAAATAAGAAGAATGGAGGACAGGGATAGGATGGAAGCTGAGAAGTTGGGAGCAAATATAAGTGATCCATGAATATAGCCTCATATAATGTCAGAGGTTTGGGGAGGGGAGTTAAATGGGCTGCAATAAGGAGATTGATCATCAAGGAGAACGTTCACATGATGTGTATTCAAGAGACTAAGAAAGAAACAATTGACAAGCCCTTATGTCAGGCTCTATGGGGAAGTGCTGATGTTAAGTGGGAAATGCAACCTGCTAACAACTCAGCTGGTGGTATCCTTTGTATGTGGACTGAAAAAGAATTCAAATTACAGAATAAGTTAACTGGAAATGGTTTCCTCTACCTGGAAGGGGAGTTTATTAGAGAAGCTCAGAAAGTATGCATTGTTACCATATATTCTCCTTGTGACATACATAACAAGAGAATATTATGGGATACAGTGAGGCAGCTGAAACAATCATCCCAAGTAGGGCTGTGGTGCGTGCTTGGGGATTTTAATTGCATAAGGAATCCAACAGAGAGATGTGGAAAATGTGAAAGGCTTTATGGAGACAACAGCATGCAAGAATTCAATGAATGAATTGATGATTTAGAGGTCCTGGAGGTTCCTTCTGTGGGAAGACAATTCACTTGGTTTAGACCAAATGGAGAGTCTAGAAGCAGATTGGATAGGTTCCTAATATCCTTTGAGTGGAGGGACAGATGGCCTGAAAGTGTGCAATTTACCTTGCCAAGGAATTTCTCTGACCATTGCCCTATTCTACTTAGACCTAAGGACGTTGATTGGGGTCCTAAACCCTTTAGGACTCTAAATTGTTGGTTAACAGACAAATCTTTCAAGGAAGTGGTACAACAGTGTTGGAATTCTGTCCAAGTTTCGGGATGGGGCGCATATGTATTAAAAGAAAAATTCAAGAGGTTGAAAAACACAATAAAGAGATGGAACAAGGAACAATATGGAGACAGCTTCAAAAAAGTCCAGAACCTGGAAGTTGTACTAAATAAGTTGGAGGAAGACACTCTAAGTGTCTTATTTTAGTTGATATGGGCTGGGTATATTGACTATCTGTATTGGGTTGGATATTTTATCCTTTGTAGTGGAATTATTGGAGGGTTTGTTTTGGTTGGGAGGCGACACTCTAAGTGTCATGTAATTATGTGTAATTCATCAGTACTTCTGGTACTGATCTGATATTATTAATAATATATATATATGTTTGCCTTCCAAAAAAAAAAAAGGTTGGAGGAAGACACAATGCTCAGGCAGTTGACTGAACTGGAAGTTTGCAAAAGAAAACAGCTGCAGGAATCTCTATGGATAGCTGCCCAAGCCCATGAATCGCTGCTAAAACAGAAATCTAGGTCTAGATGGATAAAGGAGGGCAATTGCAACACACGATACTTCCACATTAGGATGAATGCAAATAGAAACAGAAATTGCATTAAAGGAATACTCATTGATGGAGTATGGACAGATGACCCCCATAAGGTGAAGGAAGAAATCAGAAACTTCTTGTCCAAAAGATTTCAAGAATCAGATGCTCAAAGACCTAACATTGATGATATTAGCTTCAGAACTATAGATCAGCAACAGAATTCCTTGCTAGTGGCCCCATTTCAGGAGATAGAAATTCAGAATGCAGTGGGGGAGTGTGGGGGTGACAAGAGCCCAGGCCCGGATGACTTCAATTTTAGATTTATAAAACAGTTTTGGGATATACTAAAGCCTGATATCTTGCGATATATTCATGAGTTTCATGCTAATGGTGCCATTACCAGAGGATGCAATGCCTCCTTTATAGCTTTAATTCCTAAAAGATCAGAACCTCAGCATTTGGGTGATTACAGACCCATCTCATTAATTGGGTGCATGTACAAGATAGTGGCCAAACTGCTTGCGAACAGAATAAGAAAAATCATGCCAGCAATCATTGATGAAACACAATTTGCTTTCATTGAAGGGAGGCATTTACTGCAAAGTGTTCTTATTACCAATGAGGTAATAGATGAAGCTAGAAGAAGCCACAATCCTTGCCTTATATTTAAAGTAGATTTCGAGAAGGCATACGACACCGTATCTTGGGAATTTCTGTTGTACATGCTAAAGAGACTAGGATTTAATTCACAGTGGATCAAATGGATTGAAGGATGTATCAAATCTGCCTCAATGCCAGTTTTGGTAAATGGAAGTCCCACAAATGAGTTCCTCCCTCAAAGGGGCATTAGGCAAGGGGATCCGTTAGCACCATTTTTATTTAATGTAGTAGCGGAAGCTTTATCAGGGTTGATGAGAAGGACAATAGCAGAAAATCTGTATAAAGGCTATTCAGTGGGATCCAAAAATGTTAACATAAGCATTTTACAATATGCGGACGACACCATATTCTTTGGGGAAGCAAGTATGGAAAATGTGCTCAGGGCTTTTGAGTTAATCTCAGGCCTAAAAATCAACTACGCCAAGAGCTGCTTTGGAGCATTTGGGGTAAATGATCAGTGGAAGCTTGATGCGGCTAAATACTTGAACTGCAGTTTGCTAACTCTGCCTTTTGTGTATCTCGGCATACCTATTGGAGCCAATCCGAGGCAAAAACAAATGTGGAATACTATCATTCACAGATATGAGAGGAAATTGGCCAAATGGAAGCAAAGATATGTATCATGTGGGGGGGGGGGGGGGAGAGTGACTCTAATTCAGGCTGCACTAACATCAATTCCAATTTATTTTTTGTCTTTTTTCAGGATTCCAGTATCAGTGCAGGAAGAATTAAAAAGGATTCAACGCAGATTTTTATGGGGCGGTGGAACAAACCATAAAAAGATTGCTTGGATTAAATGAGACCAAGTTTGCTTGCCAAAAGAAAAAGGAGGTCTGGGGATTAAGGATATTGACGCCTTTAATCTTGCATTACTTGGCAAGTGGAAATGGAACTTGATGCAAGAAAAGGGGGAACTATGGACCAGAGTTTTAGAGTTGAAATATGGTGGGTGGAGGAGTCTTCATGAGGCAGGGAGGGCAGCAAAGCAATCTGTGTGGTGGAGAGATTTAAAGCAATCATTCAATATTCCAAATCAGGGAGACATGATTCAAAGCAACATGAGATGGAAGGTGGTAGGCGGGGACAAAATAAGATTCTGGGAAGATAAGTGGAGCCAGCATCAGCAAACACTAGCACAGCGATACCCTAGATTGTATCAAATATCATCACAGCAGAATCAAACCATCAACAAGCTGGGACATCATAAAGATTCAGGTTGGGAGTGGCAATTCACTTGGAGACGGTCGATGTTTGATAATGTAATTGAAGCAACCATCAATTTCCTAAGGGAGATAGAAGGTATGGTTATTCAGCAGCATGGATCTGATGAGTGGGTATGGTTAGGAGATCAATCAGGGAATTATTCGACACGTAGCGCTTATAAGCTGATATGGGAGGCTACTGCAACAGGCCAGCAAGAGGAATGGTGTATGGAATTATGGAAGATAAAAATCCCTAGTAAGATTTCGGTGTTTGCTTGGAGGTTGTTAAAGGATAGACTACCAACAAAAAGGAATCTTCACAGGCGACAATTGCAGATTCAGGACATGCGTTGCCCTTTTTACAGAGATGCTGAGGAGGAGGTCTCCCATCTTTGTTTCCACTGCAGCAAGATCCAACCAATCTGGTGGGAATCAATATCTTGGCTGAATATTAAAAGCGCCTTTCCTCTCAGACCTGTACAGCATTTCCTTCAACATATCTCTATTCAGACAAAAGGAGTAAGGGGAAAGAGGTGGAGATATTGGTGGCTAGCGGTAACATGGGCTATTTGGAAGTTTAGAAATAGAATGTTGTTTTCAAATGCAGAATTTGATATTAATAGATTGTTTGATGAAGCTATTTTCTTGACCTGGACTTGGCTTAGACATTTTGAGAAAGACTTCTCAATTCATCTAAATCAATGGTCAAGCAACATTAGACAAGGCTTTTGTATATGTAATGGGTGATACAAATAGAACAAACTAGATGTTCTCCTAGTATCTAGAATACCATTCAGTGCTGGTGTCTAGATATAAGGACTGTATATCCCTCTTTTGTATCAGTACCTCTGGTACTGTTTAATCTTATATATATAATACATTATTATGTTGATAAAAAAAAACAAGTGGTTGAAGCCATGACCCTATATTGAGCTTCTGTACTAGACCGGGCAACAACATTTTGTTTCTCTTCAAAGAGATTAGATTTCCTCCTATGAATACACAGTATCTAGTAGTAGAGCAAAAATGAGAGAGAGAGAGAAACAGGGTGAGAGAAAGAAACAGGGGGAGAGAGAGATACAGAGAGAGAGAGCGAAACAGAGAGAGAGAGCAAAACAGGGTGGAGAGTGAGGGAACCTGATAGCAGTGTGAAGACGAGAGAGGGCAGAAAACGGTTTAGAGAGAAGGAGCTTGAATCTAAGCTTGGCAGAGGGGACGGAAGATGGAGTCCAGAACAGCACGAGGCGGACAACGACGAGGATCACGATGGAGTCTGGCATGAAGTAAGGCACAAGAGGAAATGGAGGCTGGTAGAAAGCAGGGATCGAGTGGAAAGGAACAACTTCAAAAGTCGTGATAGAACGGTGACATGGCGCGACAAACACGATGCTACGACTTTTTATTTCTCTAGATTCCCTGAAGGGGTCAAGGAGGATGATCTTTGGAAGCTCTTTCAGAAATGGGGAAAAGTTTGGGAAGTCTTTATTCCCAAGTATAAGAACAAGGAAGGCCACAGATTCGGATTTGTCAGATTTAAAGAGGTGCAAGATGAACGGAGTTTGGAAATATAGCTCGATAACAACATATACATCGGAAACACGAAACTTTTTGTCAATAGGCCAAGGTATGACAGGGGGAGGATGAGTCGGGATAACAAGAGAAACATATTCACACAGAGGGTGGTGGTACCGCAGAAGGAGACGAAGCGTATATATCCTGCGGATAGGAAGAGATCCTACGCAGAGGTAGTTAGAGAGGAGAAGGAGGATGTAGGAGGTCTTTTTCGAAAGGGAGAACCCTCTAAAGGCTCTGCAAGGCCTATGCAGAGGACTGCGACTTTGTGCTCCCATCAGGAGACCAACGAATGGCTCCAGAAAGCATGGGTTGGAAGGCTTAAAAATAGAGGTATGTTCGAAAGGGTGGAAGAGGAGCTTCAATGGATGTTAGATGGTGAGGTGACTCCATGCTACTGGATTGATGACTGGATCTTTCTTCCATACCTGGATGATTCCAAGGCGGCAAAACTCATTCAAGAGGAGAAACAGACGGCTCTTCCCCAATCACTGAGCTTCAGAAATGGAGCCCGCAAATCCGACCAGACCATAGACTGACGTGGGTCCTGATATGGGGTTTGCCGCCGACGGTGTGGGCGCCGGAACATATAGAGAAGGTGACGAAAGACATTGGGGAGATGGTAGAGGTGGACGAGTACGTGGAGGACCGTAAGAGGATGGATGTTGCACGCATCCTAATTCGAACAAGCAGAAGACCACGTCTTCAGGAGGTGGTGCTGGCCACCATTGATGGGGTCGATTACCACCTGGACGTCATAGAAGAGTTGCCCGAAAAATACGCGCAGAGGAATAACTTTAGGGGTGAAGCTGGTTTCCCACCGTCCCCTTTCTCGACACAAGCAAACACCCCGTTATCGGCCGGCGACAGCCCCCCAGTGAACCATTTCGATAACGTTACCCCGGCCGGTGGCTCTCCATTCTCGGCGACAGCTCCCCTTTCTCGGTTGCTCTCCTGAAGCAGTGACCAATGGATAATACCCAATGGTCAGAATCGCCCCGTCCGGTCCGTCACCGACAACGATGACGTGGACCAATCTCACGCGTATTGCCATCAGAAAAGAGCAAATGTCGGTCACGGTATGGTGCACGAACCAAGCAACGATCTTTTTACCCAACATGGCAAACAATTAAATGCCATTGCTGAAAGTAAAAAAAAGAATAGCGCGCAAAAGGAAAGGGGGAGCGCCAGGGTCAAACAACACGAGTTGGACCAAAACAGAGACCTTTCGGAGGGTGTCCTTGGAAACAAATCTACATGCACCGAAAAGGAAAAGAGGGAGGATTTTTCTTCTGAGGCCCTGCTATCCTGCAATAAAGAAGAGCACGTTAAGGAGGTATCCTTCGTCAACACTTGCAACGGTCAGCTTCAACCAAATGAGCCTGAAGGTGTTTTGGGCCCTAAGCTTCTGGGCCCATCTGAATCTGTCACTAAGGATTATGTTAGAAGAAAAGAGGGTTTGGTTAGTAAGAGACAGGCCCAATATCTTAAGAGTCCAACTGTGAACTCAGCTACGGGCTTAAACCCTGTCTGCATGTCATTAGATATTCCAGAGGAAGTGAAAAGGCAATATGCCCTGGTGAAAGACCTGGGATTGACCCATGGGGGTGATGCTTCGAAGGTCCAGCAGGTTATGAAGGATATGGACACCAGAGATAACAACATGGCTGTCGAGATGGGTTTTAAAAATCAGCAGCTATGATCATCCTTTCTTATAATTCAAGAGGTTTGGGGAGGGGTGTCAAATGGGCTGCCATTAGAAGGACCATTATAAAGAATAAGGTAGACATAGCTTGTTTTCAAGAAACCAAAAGAGAGAGCTTTAATAAAGGGATCTGTCAGGCAATTTGGGGGGACTCAGCAGCAGCTTGGGACTATGTTCCCTCAATTCAGGCCTCGGGGGGATTGCTTTGCTTATGGAACAACTCTGTTTTTGAGGTGGACAATACAGTAAAAGGCTGTAATTATTTATTGCTGGAAGGGAAGTGTGTAGACATTAATCAAAGGATGTTTGTGGTTAACATTTACGCCCCATGTGACCTTGCTGGAAAGAGACTTCTTTGGGATGAATTGAAGCAATTGAGGACTTCTAAACCTCCTGGTATTTGGTGCTTCTTGGGGGACTTCAATAGTATTAGAAACCAAGAGGAGAGACACAGCTTATCCCAAAGTCGTGTTGATCCCTCCAGTATTTCAGATTTCAACACTTGGATATCTGAAATGGATTTGCAGGAAATAAAATGTGTCGGCAGTACCTATACCTGGATAAGACCTAATGCAAGGGTGAAAAGTAGACTTGATCGTTTTTTGGTATCTGAACAGTGGCTGCTATCCTGGCCTGATAGTTCTCATTTTACCCTCCCAAGGGATTTCTCTGATCACTGCCCAATAATATTGCAAATTAAAAAAGTGGATTGGGGACCTAAGCCTTTTCGGGTAGCAGATTGGTGGCTTCATCAAAAAGGGTATCAAAGACTGGTTAGACAGACTTGAAGTGCTGAGCAACATCCTGGATGGGGGGGAATTCTGCTTAAGAACAAGCTGAGAATGTTAAAATTGGCAATCAAACAGTGGAGTAAGGAGTATGGGAATATCAACTCTAAGGAGGTTCACAGAATTCAACAAAAATTAAATGAAGTAGAAGACATAGCATCTACCAGAATCCTGTCTGAAGATGAGATCAAAGTTAGGAAATCTCTTCAACAACAGCTGTGGGAAGTTTGTACTGCTTATGAATCTCTTCTATGGCAGAAATCTAGATCAAGATGGCTTCAAGAAGGGGACAGCAACTCAGCCTATTTCCATAAGGTAATAAATTCCAGGAGAAATTATAATTCTATTCAAGGTGTTCTCTCAGAAGGTGGATGGGTACAGCAACCTGAAGCAGTGAAGATTGAAGCTGTGAAATTCTTCCTAAACAGATTTACTGAACAAAATTACTCCAGACCAGTCCTTGATGGAGTTCAGTTTCCCTCCCTTTCTCATAGGCAGAGACAGGATCTAATTCTTCCTTTCACAGATGAGGAATTAAAGGAAGCTGTGTGGAGTTGTGGTGGAGACAAATGCCCTGGGCCCGACGGTTTTAACTTCAATTTTATTAAACATTTTTGGGGTGTGTTGAAACCAGAGTTTAGAAGATTCGTGGATGAGTTCCATGTCCATGGTTGCTTCCCTAGAGGCAGCAATGCTTCTTTCTTAGCTCTAATCCCTAAAATAAATCACCCACAGTCCTTCAATGACTATAGACCAATCTCTTTGATAGGATGCATGTACAAGGTGATTGCTAAGCTACTAGCAAACAGGTTAAGGAATATCATACCTGTCTTAATTGATGAAAGACAAACAGCTTTCATTAAAGATAGGCATATACTTCATGGTATCTTGGTTCTTAATGAGGTGGTTGAGGAAGCTGTTAGGA
Source organism: Glycine soja (assembly GCF_004193775.1). Taxonomy (NCBI): domain Eukaryota; kingdom Viridiplantae; phylum Streptophyta; class Magnoliopsida; order Fabales; family Fabaceae; genus Glycine; species Glycine soja. Next base: position 15,489,077 of record NC_041007.1, on the reverse strand, counting down.
GTAAAAATCCAGCAATGATATTCAAGGTGGATTTTGAAAAAGCGTATGACACAGTTTCTTGGTCCTTCTTGGATTATATGCTGCATAGAATGGGTTTTTGTAACATTTGGAGAAAATGGATCTCAGCTTGCCTCCACTCAGCAACAATATCTGTTCTTGTTAATGGCAGTCCTACAAAGGAGTTCTGTCCATCTAGAGGGCTAAGACAAGGGGATCCTTTAGCCCCTCTGCTCTTTAATATAGTTGGGGAAGGTATTACAGGCCTCATGAGGGAAGCAGTCTGGAAACATCTATACAAAAGCTACAGGGTTGGAAAGCAAAAAGAACCCACAAATATTCTGCAGTATGCAGATGATACTGTTTTTGTGGGTGAGGCTAATTGGGACAATGTAGTGGCTTTGAAGGCTTTGCTGAGAGGATTTGAAATGGTATCAGGCTTGAAGATCAACTGTGCCAAGAGCCAGTTTGGGTATTCCTATAGGGGTTAAATCTTCAAACAGTCTTGTGTGGGAACCTCTAATCAAAAAATGTGAGGCTAAGCTGTCTAAGTGGGCTCAGAAAAACATATCAATGGGAGGGAAAATCACTCTTATTAACTCAGTTCTTAATGCTTTGCCAATATATCTGTTATCTTTCTTCAAGATCCCTCAAAAGGTAATAAACAGATTGGTGACCTTGCAGAGGAATTTTCTGTGGGGAGGAGACCAAGATAATAAGAAAATTCATTGGGTGAAATGGGACATTGTCTGTCTACCCAAGTCTGAGGGGGGCCTAGGAATAAAAGACATTGCAAAATTTAACACAGCTTTGTTGGGAAAGTGGATATGGGCTTTAGCTTCTGACCACCAACAGCTATGGGTTAGGATTATCAATTCAAAGTATGGGGGTTGGCCTGCCTTGCAGTCTGCTCATGTCCAAGGGAAGCATTCTGGTTGGTGGAGGGACCTAAGAAAGTTGTACCATCAGGCTGATCTGAGCATTTTCCAGCAATGCATGAGCTGGAAGGTGGGATGTGGGGATAAAGTAAATTTCTGGAAGGACAAGTGGATAGGGGAGGATTATAATCTCCAACAGAAATACAACCAGCTGTTTCTTATCAGTGAACAACAAGCTGATCTCATTTCAATGATGGGAAATTTCGACCAGGATAGATGGAGATGGAACTTCAATTGGCGGAGGAATCTTTTTGACTATGAAAGTGATCAAGCTGTGAATTTTATGGAGGAGATTAATTCCATTCATATTCAGAGATATGTTAAGGATGTCATGTTATGGAAAGCTGATCCTAGTGGTGTGTATACCACTAAATCTGCATATAAATTATTGATAACCCCTTCTACACCAGCCATGGATGGGAGAACCTCTCAATTAATATGGAAAATGAAAATTCCTCCAAAAGATGCAGTGTTCACTTGGAAGCTTTTAAGAGATAGACTCCCCACTAGAGCTAATCTCACAAGGAGAGGGGTGATCATTCAGGATAATGTCTGTCCTCTATGTGGTGAAGAACAAGAGGAGGGAGGGCATCTCTTTTTCAATTGCAAGAAGATAATAGGGCTTTGGTGGGAGTCCATGAGGTGGATCCAGGCCATGGGACCTCTCCCAGCTTCTCCACTGGACCATTTTATTCAGTTTTGTGATGGATTTGGAGCAGAGAAAAACCATAGTAACTGCTGTGGATGGTGGGTTGCTTTGACAAGTACCATATGGAAACACAGGAACTTTCTCATCTTCCAGGACAAACCATTTCAGCCGCAGAAGGTCATAGAAGATGCTATGTTCTTAGCTTGGTCTTGGTTAAACGCTAGACAAAAAGGACACAACATCAGTTTTAACCATTGGTCTTCCAATATCTCGGAATCCTTTGGTTAACCTGTATGGGGTAACCTTTTTAGTTGGGTTAGTTTGGGTTTTTGGAGGGCAGCACCATTGGTGCATTGTATTTTGTTTATCCAGTACCTCTTGTACTGTTTTTGCCTATAATATATATATATATATATATATATATATATATATATATTTCTGCCTTCCAAAAAAAAATCTAGTAGTAGAGCGCCAGCCTGTAGGAGAGCTTGCCCAGTCAGCATCACAGTACCTAGTAACATGGGTGTTTCCCTTGTCTTCATACAACAATCCTTGTTTTGGAGCCCTTTTAATGTACCTAAGAATGTGAATTACAACATTCCAGTGATTAGTGTGAGGAGCTTGGATAAATTGACTAACTACCCCAACTGCAAAAGATATGTCAGGTCCAGTGATTGTAAGATAAATGAGTTTCCCAACTAGTTTGCTATATCTCTCAAGATCATTGAAGGGTTCACCCTGTTTTGCCATCAACTTTTGATTTGGATCCATGTGACTGTCAACATGCTTACACTCAATCATGCATGTTTCTTTCAAGATATCCAAAGCATACTTTCTTTGAGAAATAACAATGCCTTTGTGTGATTGAGCCACCTCAATACTAAGAAAGTATTTTAGACACCCAAGGTCTTTGGTCTGAAAGTGGCTGAATAGGTGCTTTTTCAGCCAGCAAATTGTAGCAGCATCATTCCCTGTAATATGCCATCAACATAGACAATTAGATAAATACACTTTCCTGGAGAAGTGTGACAATAGAAAACCGAATGATTTGCTTCACTATGCTTCAATCCAAAAGCCTGTACAATTTGACTTACCTATATTCCCCCTGAGCAACAAACCCAAGAGATTGCTACATGTATATCTCTTCTTCCAGGTAACCATGTAAGAAAACATTTTTAATATCTAATTGATGGAGAGGCCAATGGCTAATGGCAACCATAACAAGGAATGGGCGGACCATGGTGAGTTTGGCCACTGGAGAAAAGGTATCACCATAATCAAGACCATATATCTTTGTCTATCCTTTTGCCACCAATTGAGCCTCAAGGTGATCAATTTCACCATTAGGTCCAACCTTAGTAGCATACACCCACCTGCAACCAACTGCCTTCTTTTCAAGAGGTAGGGGAACTAGTTCCCATGTGTCACTACTTTCAAGAGTCTGCATTTCAACAATCATGGCTTGTTGCCATCTAGGGTGATCAAGTGTTTCATGGATATTTTTAGGAATGATGAGATGCCATATGGATGAAATAAAGGAAAAATAAAGAGATTACCCGGTGATAACTCAAACAATTATAAATAGGATGGGAATATTGGTAGGTCAAATACCTTTCCTTAGAGCAATTGGCCACCTAGAGCCGTCATCAGTTGGAACCGTTGTATGTATAGCTGAAGGTGATGGACATGAAGCAGAGGACTCTCCATGTGACATATGACTAGATAACTTTGTCTCTGTGTGTGTCTCATATTGGTGAGTGGTGTGAGGTGATGAAGAAGGGCTGGTTGGAGAAGTGGCTTGACTTGTGTCCATAATAGGGATTTCATGAATTGGAGACAATAGTGGATCAAGTGATGGGATAGGTAAAACTTGTTGGACAAAATTGAAATCTTGCATTGAAGAAGAGAAAAAGGGAGTTTCTTCAAAGAAGGTGACATTTGCAGACATGTAGATGAGGTTCAACATAAGGTCATTCAGCAACAAGAAACTGATGTGTGGGAGTGGATTGGAGACCCAACAGGCTAATACTCAGCACACAACGCTTATAATATACTAAGGGAGGGATCATCAGTTGGAAGCCAAGAGGATTGCTTTGATAAATTATGGAGTTAAGGGTTCCAAGCAGAGTAACAGTCTTTGCATGGAGGCTAGTTAGAGATAGACTACCCACAAGGCAGAATCTGCAGTGGAGGCAAGTGTCATAGAAATGTCTTGTCCTTTTTGTAGAAACAAAGACGAGGATGCAGCTCATCTATTCCTTCATTGCAGCAGAATCCAACCTATTTGGTGGGAATCTATGTCATGGTTGAATTTAAAAGGCGCTGCCCCCCTCACCCCAAAACAGCACTTCCTCCAACATATGGATGTTCAAGCTCATGGTGTTAGGATCAACAGGTGGCAATGCTGGTGGCTGGCCTTAACATGGTCCATTTGGAAGCACAGGAACAGCATAGTGTTCTCCAATGATACTTTCAATGCCAATAAATTGTTTGAAGATGCAACTTTCACTCTTTGGACTTGGCTTAGGAGCTTTGAGAAAGGCTTCACAACCCACTTTAATCAATGGTCCAGTAGCATTAGACAGGGTTTTTTGTACTAGTAGAGGACAGACATTTTTGGCCACTATATGTAAATTTCATCCATATCCATACCATGGTTCTCCCTCAGACTATGTATGTCTGATTGTGGAACCATTTGTATGGTTCTCATATGGCTGTAATACAGTACCACTGGTACTCTCTTTCATATATATAATATATTATCTTTGCTGAAAAAAAAACAATAGGGTTATAATAACCTATTTTCTAATAGATAGATATTATGAGAGCTCAACCTCTTAATTGGTCAAAGTCTGGTATGATACTGGAATTCCCTTCTCCATTCATCATATGACAGCTGTCTTATGTTGCAGTCATTCAACTTTCTTCTAACAAACTTGCTTTTAGCATGTTCTCGGGAGTGAGCACTTTTGTACTTTTTCCAGCTTCTTCTCTTTGCACCTCCTTTCATATGCATGCAGCTGATCACTTGTGTAGCCTTTCTCTTCAGCCTATCTTTTACCCCACTAGCATAAACACGTGCTATAGTTCTATTGAGTTCTCAATTTCCTGGCTAAGAAAAGTTTGTTTTTGATATACAGCCACGCATGGCATCTGCATCCACGCTAGTGGCCATGTTGGATGGTCTCTCTTCCATTTTCCTGCAAGTAGCTGAATATAAGGAATCTAATAAATTTGGATCTTTTATGGCACTTTCAAGCTCCCTTGGGAAGATTTTAATGGAACTCCATAGAGGTATCTAAAACATTTGAAGTATCTTATTGAATAAATTGTTGTTTACAGACATCTGTTATGGTGCTTTTGATTTATTCATTTATTTTCTTAATTTTGCACTTTTGGTCTTTTTTCTCTGATGTAGGTCTTCTTTACCTAATAGAGCATGAAGCTCACAGTAAATTGCTGACTTTGTTATTCAAGATTCTCAGACTTTTGATACTATCTACACCGTATGTTACTTTGCTTTCAGTATTATCCTATGTGTTCGTTGTAGCTGTAATTGTAATGCTAAGTTTTCCCTATATTTTTCTCCTCTTATAAATTAGTACAATATTCTCTGTTTTGGTTATTGTTTGTCATAGTGCAAATATGGTTTCATGGTTGTAGCAGTAATATTATTTTTTTCATTTGAAATACCTTGAGGTTGGATAGAATAGGTTCTCACTGATACAAATGTTACTTGTGGGAACCCCAATCATCAAAAGTTTGGCAAACTGAGGAACTTTCATTTATAATCGAACAGCTATCTAATGGATATATTGACATCATAATTCACAACCATAATGAACCATTTTATAAGTGAGGGTATTATTGAAAGCTGAAACAATTGAAAATGATACTATGTCTGGTACAAAAATCATGCAATTATGAACTTATGAAGTTCAAAAGGATGATTAAGCGATGTAGTAGATGGCAAACAACTTTATCATAGATTAATATTTATATCTAATTGTTAGGAACCAAGAATTGAAATGAGAAAGAAAAGAAAGAATTTTATTGACTAGTAAGAAAAGTGTTGTGATAAATCGTATTTGACATAGAGATATAACTATACAAAGAATAACTGGCAAAAAGAAGAATCTCTATTAATGAGAAAAGAATGAAACTACAAAGAAGAGTTCTCTATGAATTCTTTACCTCTCAAAGTGTTCTCTATTAATGTGAAAAGAACGAAACTAAATTATAATGGAAGGTTTGTGTTGCTTGTTTGCTAGTATAAATAAGCAGAGAAATTGTAACAATATCATTCAGAGAAAACATAAGGATACAAATCCTTTAGAGAACACTTTGTGAGAGGTAAAGAATTCATAGAGAATTCTTCTTTGTTGTTTCATTCTTTTCTCATTAATAAAGATTCTTCTTTTTGCTGGTTATCCTTTGTATAGTTAAATTTCTACATCAAATATGATTTATCACAACAAAAAGAACAGAAAATAGGAGAGAAAACTCTCCTCCAAGGGTTTCCCATTCACAAAGGATTTCTCCTTTCACAAAGAGCTAATGCTCAATCTACAAATGATAAGATCCCTCTCTCTCCTATCCTTCTGTTCCTATTTATATCTAATAAACCTCTCTAACTAACTAACCCCTTAACTAACTAATCAATATCCTAACTGTAGTAACTAAGTTATTAATAGGCTAACCATGTTAACTATCTTTCCCTTCTCCTTATATCCTAACACTAATCATATCCACGTATTGTTTACATAGATTTTGAGCAAAAGGTTTTTTTTTTTTTTTTTTTTTTTCTGTTGATGATTTTATTCAAAATACAGTTTTACAAATTAACAGTAAGCTATGTGCTGGTAATAGAGCAGGTAGGGATGAAAAAATTTCTCCTTGTGGCAGAACTTTATGGTGTAGGCTACCTAAATTTAAGGGTTCTACTATAAATACATTACCTAATTACATAGGTGTAAGAATGGTAATCAGAGAGACAGAGGATGATAGAGAGAACTGAAAAGTGTATTCTAAAGATTGTACAAGTGAGCTCTATGTGTAGAGCACATTGGCACAATACAGATCAGTACAAGAGACTATTTGTCTAACAAACTAACGGAGTCTTAACTAACTCTTCAACTGACAGCTGTCATAAGAAAGCTCTTATCTTATACTCTAACAATGGGATATGTTTTACCTCTTAATTATCTAATGAAAACAAATCCAATGACTATCATGTCTTGTCTAGTATGTGTTAACTAAAACAAACTCACATAGACCCAATATTTGATGTAGTATGGGATAAGTAGATCAATTTTCCCACTAATCACTGGTCCGTCCCTATTTATTTCAAGGTGTTGAGAATCAAACTATTTAATGCATAGATTTATTAGGATCTGATTTGAGAGTGAGAGTGAGAGAGAAAATGAAAAAGATAAAGCTGATATTATTGCTCCGTCAGAAAAACTCAATGAGTTAGATACAACAAAGGTATTTAAAGAGTTTTGACTTGAGAAAATAACCACAACTAACTCTAACTAACTTCTAACAGAATGTAAACTAACTCTAACTACCTTTAACTAACTTCTAACAGAATGTAACTACTTGGGTGCAGTTTAGTGAAAACTAACCGCCCTTACAACATATACACTGTTGTCTAATACTAGATGGGTGCAGTTAGTAAGAGCTAACAACCCTTACAATTATGAAACAAAACTGTTTACAGAGTTATGTATTTACATACTCCAATAATGACGGTGAGGCTGAAGAAGACAGACGTGAACACTGGTAGCAAATGGAGGAAAACACGCAACTTGGAGGTGGCAACCAAGAACGTTGAGGAATGCTTAGAAGCAGTTTGCAAATAATCAGTCTTGTTCAACAATCTCATTGTTGGTGCCTATGGAGAGTAAAGCATGGTTGAAAAAGGCTTGGGTTGGCTGTTTATGAAACTTAGCAGCATTCAACAGACTTGAGGAGGAGCTCATGTGGGATGGCAGGGAAGAGATAAAGCCGAAGTACTTTGGGTGGCGATATGGTGCTGCTATTGGGTTTGAACGACGCGAAAGCATAAGCTCCATGGAAGGAAAGAGTTCAGAATGGATTATCTATGTTCCACTTGCAAAAATGGAGTCCAAAAATGCGCACTGGCTTTAGACTGGTCTGGATAATGTGTTGGGGCATTTCGATACACGCCTGAGACATGGAAAGCATCAAGAAAATTGTAGAAAGCATAGGAGAGGTAGTCGAGGTAGATGAAAAGGTGGAAGATCTGCAAAGATTTGATCGGGTAATGGTCCTTGTCAACACACCTTGGTCTCTGCTCATCAACCATTTGGTTACGTCGAATACCAACGGTGAAGAGTTTATAGTGAAGATTGTGGAGGAAACTTGCATAGTTCTCGAAAATGCATATGCAGAAGATTGAACTTCTTGGACTCATTGGAGATCTCTGCCGGGGAAAGCGAATCGGGCCAGATGCAGCATTTGTCTGCTCGCAGTTTGATGGTGAAAAACCATCTTGGGTGGTGGCAGAGGAAGATCAGAGAGCAGTGGTGGACGTTGATAGGAGACCATTAGCGGAGGAAGAAGGTGACGTTAGTACTAATAGCAGAGAGGGTGGAGACAAAGATCCTTTGACCGTTGGTGGTGGCCCATCCAACACGTTGACCTCAGTCAACCAAGGCACCCCAATCCGGGATTCGTTCTTGGAAGAGCCCACTGAAACACGTGGGCATGCACAATAGGAAGGAAGCTTGACAGATGTCAGTTATGCTTTCGGCGATGGACAGGAGCTCTCAACTATGGAAAAGGAAAGAAGGGTTGACAAAGTCAACAGTTTACAGAAAGACAGGGTGGAAGATGAAGCACTTTTTCGTAAACAAAGTGATGGAAAGGAAAAGGAAGTAGGTAATTAAAACAAGGGCCCTCCACAAAAGTCAGACAGTCTTGAATGAAAGGGTGTTGACAGTCACCTACTTCTGGAAAAGACAACAACTCAGAACTTGTCCTCTCAGAAGAGGATGTGGCTGACCAAGACAAAATGGAAGAACTGAACTTGGGTCTAAAAACTAATGTGCCTCAATCAGTATGGAAATTTACATGAGAACAAGAAAATACAAAGGGGATATGGTCCTGGTGTGTTAGGAGGAGAAAAAGAAACTAATGAAGACACCAGCCTTCGTAAAGACATTGGAAGTGCTAATGCTGAACCAACAAGGCCTAATTCTCTTACTTTGGATGGAGGAAGTGGTCTAAAAGAAGTTGCTATGTGGGATGCTTACGCGAAAGGGGCGAACACTGAAGGTTCAACTTCAAGCTCGATATACAAGAGCCCGAGAAGTTGTAATGCAATGATGGCGGCTGCAAGTACATGGGATTTTGGCTAAAAACATGGGAGCTAGCTTTGGGAAGGAAGTAAATGGATTGCTGTCCAAAATGGTTGCTTTAGATTAAAGAAAATGGATTGCTGTCCAAAAATGGTTGTTTTAGATGAAAGAAAATGGATTGCTGAGAAGAAGGGAGGGTGATCAATGAAGATAGTATCCTATAATATTAGAGGTTTGGGAAGGGGTTTTAGATGGGGAGCAGTAAAGAAATTGGTGGTAAAAGAGCAAGTGGATATGTTATGTCTACAGGAAACTAAGAAGGAAATGGTGGACAAAACTATGAGTCAGGCTTTGTGGGGGGATTCTGAGGTTAAATGGGCAACCAATCTAGCAGTGAACAGTGCTGGAGGCATCTTGTGCATATGGAGCGAATCATCTTTTGTGCTAGAGAAGGAGGTTATTGGCAGTGGATTTATTTAACTAGATGGAACTTGGAAAGGTGATGGCGAAAAAATCACTATTGTAAATATATATTCCCCTTGCGATGTAAATCTGAAAAGAAACTTGTGGAGTCAGATTAAACAATTAAGAAGTGCAAGTCATAACAAATTGTGGTGCATAGTCGGCGATTTGAATTGTGTAAGGAGACAATCAAAACGAGTGGGGGTTGGCCAAAGAGAACAAGGTGGAGGGATCATGACGTTGAGGATGTGCCTAGTAGAGGTCACAAATGCCCTTGGTATAGGCCAAACGAGACAGTTAAAAGCCTACTGGATAGGGTTCTTGTGTTTGCTGAATGGTTTTCTAAATGGAGTAGAAGTACTCAATTCATATTGGATAGGAATTACATAGACCACTGTTTAATCCTGTTGAAATCAACCATTGCCGAATGAGGTCCGAAGACCTTCAAGACTCTTGACTGCTAGTTTCAAGATAAATCCTTTGGGAAGACAGTTTGAGATTGTCGGAGAGAGAGCTCAGTACAAAGGTGGGGAGGCTTTGTATTAAAAGAAAAATTGAAGTTGCTGAAATAGAGATTAAAAGTGTGGAACAAAGAACAGTTTGGGGTTATTCACCAGAAGCTAAAGAGGGCAAAGCAAAAACTTAAGCTGGAAAAGAAAGGGGAGGATAAAGACCTGACTGAGGAGGAAATCAGACTGAGGAAGGAGCTGCAGGAGGAAGTTTGGGTGGCAGCGCACTTAAAAGAATATATTATGAGGCAAAAAGCAACAATAAAGTGGGTAAAGAAGAGGGGTTGCAATTCTAGATTCTACCAATGATTGTCTATTGGAAACGGTGCAAAAACTTGTTGAGGGGGATTTATATTGTTGAATTGTTGGGTAGAAGAGCTGAATAGAGCAAGGGAAGAAGTCAAACAATTCTTTTTGAGAAGGTTTGAAGAATCATCATTTGATAGACCAAGGTTGGACGATGTAGAATTCAAGACCATTTAATTAGGAGGCAAATGTAAAATTGGTGGCCAGATAGGACGAGGTAAAGGCAGCAGTGTGGGACTGTGGGAGTTCTAAGAGTCCAGGACTCGATAGACTAAATTTTAAGTTCATTAAGGAATTTTGGACGTAATGAAAATGGAAGTCTTGTGCTTCTTGGACAAATTTCATGCAAATGTATGCTTTCCGAAAGACAGTAATGCATCATTCTTGGCTTTTATTCCAAAGGTACAAGATCCACTAAATTTAAATGTATCTACAAGGCTTGATTTTTTTCAATTTTTGAGAAATGTAATACTTCTGCAAGATAGCCAAAATAAAAGAGTAACAATACTTAATTAAAAGTTCCACCATGGTAACATAAGATCTGTATACAAGACATCATTGTGTCTAACAATGAGAGAGAGAAACAGGGTGAGAGAGAGAAGCAGGGTGAGAGAGAGAAGCAGAGCGAGAGAGAGAAACAGGGTGGAGAGAGAGAGTGCGAGAGAAACTGAGAGCAGAGTGAGAGCGAGAGAGGGCAGAAAGCGACTTAGAGAGAGGGTGCTAGAATCAGAGCTCGGAAGGACAGAAAGATACCATCGACGATCTTCTTCAAGACGTCAAGCGGAGGGTCAACCTCGACCTTCATTTACAGGACAGAGCAGTCATGATGCAAGATACAATCATCATAGCAGAGTTGATGTAAGATGGAGTCTAGAACAGGAAGAGGTTCACGATTCTGCCAAGGAAGAGGTTCACCATGGAGTATGGCATGAATTAAAGCACAGGCGGAAAAGGAGATTGGTAGAAAGCAGGGACAGAGTGGATAGGAGCAGCCTCAAACGTCAGGATAGAAAGGTGACACGGAGAAACAAACAAGATGTCACGACATTCGACTTCTCTAGATTCCCTGAAGGGGTCAAGGAGAATGATCTATGGAAGATTTTTCAGAAATGGGGAAAGGTATGGAAAGTCTTTATTCCCAAGTATAAGAACAAGGAAGGCCACAGATTCGGGTTTGTAAGGTTTACAGAGGTCCAGGACGAACGAAGACTGGAAACACAGCTTGACACCAACATATATATCGGAGGGAAGAAACTTTTCGTTAACAGGCCAAGATACGACAGGGGGAGGGTGATTCGGGAAAACAAGAATAGCACATCCGCACAGAGGGTGGTGCATAATCAGAAAACATATAAGGAGAATCAAGAGGACGCGAAGCTTATATGTCCTGAGGTCAGGAAGAGATCCTACGTGGAGGTAGTTAGAGAGGAGATGGAGGGAGAAGAAAGCTCTTATCGGAAGAAAGAACCCCCTAAACGCACCACAAGGTCTACGCAGAGGACAGTGGTCTTGAGCTCCCATATGGAGACCAATGACTGGCTCCAGAAAGCATGGGTTGGGAGACTAAAAAACAGAGGTATGTTCGAGAGGGTGGAAGAGGAGCTCAAATGGGTGTTAGATGGTGAGGTGAATCCCTGCTATTGGGTTGATGATTGGATCTTTCTTCCCTACCTGGACGATTCCAAGGCGGCACGACTGATACATGAGGAGAAACAATCGGGGTCTACTCCCATCACGGAGCTTCAGAAATGGAGCCTGCAAATTCGACCAGACCACAGACTCACGTGGGTCTTGCTATGGGGTCTCCCGTCGACTGTGTGGGCGCCGAAACACATGGAGAAGGTGCTGAAGGACATTGGCGAGCTTGTAGAGGTGGATGGGTACGTGGAGGACCGTAAGAGGATGGATGTAGCACACATCCTTATTTGGACAAACAGGAGACCGCGACTACAGGAGTCGGTGGTGGCCACCATCGACGGGGTCGAGTATGACCTGGACGTCATCGAGGATGTGCCAGGAATGCGCGCGTAGTGGAATCACATTGGAACGCTACATGCTTCCCTCCATCCCCTTTCTCGACACAGCCAAACACTCCTTTATCGGCCGGCGAGAGCTCCCCCGAGCACCATCTCGGTAGCGCTACCTCAGATGGCGGCTCCGACTACTGTGACGGTGAACTTTCCAACCATTGGGGTAAGCACCGTCTGCTTTCAGGCTGTCGTGACCAATGGATAAAACCCATTGGTCGAATCCGTGCTGATCGGTCCGTCATTGACAATGACGACGTGGACCAACCAAACGTTTCTGACCACCACCGAAGAGCAGACGCTGGTCCTGGTGACGTGTCCGAACCCAGCAACGGCCATATCACCCACAATGGAAACGAATTAAATGCCATTGTTGAAGGTCAAAGGAAGGCCAGCATGCAAATGGAAAGGGGTCTGTGAAGGTCAAACAAAACAGTGCAAACCAGCACAAAGACCTTTTTGATGAAGTCCTTGGGAACAAAAATACATGCACAGAAGGGGAAAAGGAGGAGAACATTTCTTCTGAGGATATTGTATCTCTCGCTAGTGATGTGCATGTAAAGGAGCCCTCCGTAGTCAATATCCACAGTGGTCAACATGACCCAAAGGAGCCTGAAGGTGTATTGGGCCCAGAAGAATCTGTTACTAAGGTTTATGTTAGAAGAAAGGAGGTGTTGGCCAGTAGGGGAAAGGCCCAATATCCTAAGAGTCCAGCAGTGGACTCATTTACAGGCCTAAAAACAGATTGCACTTCATCTAGTCAAGCAGAGAAAGTGGAAATGCAGTATGCCCTGATAAAAGATCTGGGCCTGACCTATGGGGGTGATGCTTCGAAGGTTCAGGAGCTTATGAAGGACATGGACACCAGAGATAACAAGATGGCAGCTGAGATGGGCATTAAACACCAACAAATATGATCATCCTCTCTTATAATTCAAGAGGTTTGGGGAGGGGTATCAAATGGGCCGCCATTAGAAGGAGCATTCTAAAGAATAAGGTGGACATAGCATGTATTCAAGAAACAAAAAAAGAGAGCTTTAATAAAGGGATCTGTCAATCCATATGGGGGGATTCATCTTCATCTTGGGATTATGTCCCCTCAGTTCAGGCTTCTGGGGGATTGCTTTGTTTATGGAATAATTCTTTATTTGAGGTGGACAGGAAGGTGAAAGGCAGTAATTATCTAATGCTGGAAGGGAGGTGTGTAAACATTAATCAAAGGATGTTTGTGGTCAACATATTTGCCCCTTTTGACCTTGTTGGGAAGAGACTTCTTTGGGATGAACTGAAACAGCTGAGGGCATCTAACCCTCCTGGTCTTTGGTGCTTCATGGGGGACTTTAATAGTATTAGAAACCAAGAAGGATACAGCTTATCCCAAAGATGTGCTGACCCTTTGAGTATCTCAGAATTCAATGCATGGATATCTGACATGGAGCTGCAGGAAATTAAATGTGTTGGCAGTAGATATACCTAGATAAGACCCAATGCAAGTGTGAAGAGTAGACTTGATCGTTTTCTGGTCTCAGACCAGTGGCTGGTTTCCTGGCCTGATAGCTCTCAATATACCCTCCCAAGGGATTTCTCTGATCACTGCCCAATCATCATGCAAACCAAGAAAGTAGACTGGGGTCCTAAGCCTTTTCGGGTAGTTGATTGGTGGCTTCACCAAAAAGGGTATCAAAGATTGGTTAGAGAGACATGGAGTAGTGAGCAAAAAGCTGGATGGGGGGGAATTCTGCTCAAGAACAAGCTGAGAAAATTAAAATTGACAATAAAACAGTGGAGTAAGGAGTATGGGAACATCAGCATTAAGGAGATCCAGAAAATTCAACAGAAGTTAAATGAAGTGGAAGACATAGCATCTACCAGAATTTTGTCTGAGGATGAGATCAAGGTTAGGAAATCCCTTCAACAAGAGCTGTGGGAAGTTTCTACTGCCTATGAATCTCTATTGAGGCAGAAATCTAGATCAAGATGGCTACAAGAAGGTGACAGCAACTCAGCCTATTTCCATAAGGTAATCAATTTCAGGAGAAATTATAACTCTATCCAAGGAATCCTCATAGATGGAGGGTGGGTACAGCAACCAGAAGTAGTGAAGGCAGAAGCTGTGAATTTCTTCCTCAAGAGATTTTCTGAGCAGAATTACTCCAGGCCAGCCCTTGATGGAGTTCAGTTCCCCTCACTTACTCTGAGGCAGATGGAGGATATGATTCTCCCTTAAACAGATCAAGAACTAAAGGAAGCTGTATGGAGCTGCGGTGGAGACAAATGCCCTGGGCCTGACGGTTTTAACTTCAATTTTATTAAACAGTTTTGGGGAGTGTTGAAACCTGAGTTTAGAAGATTTGTGGATGAGTTCCATGTCAATGGCAGCTTCCCTAAAGGCAGCAATGCTTCTTTCCTAGCTTTAATCCCTAAAGTAAACCACCCTCAGTCCTTCAATGACTATAGACCAATCTCTTTGATAGGATGCATGTACAAGGTGATAGCTAAGCTACTAGCAAACAGGTTGAGGAATGTCATACCTGTCTTAATTGATGAAAGATAAACAACTTTCATTAAAGACAAACATATACTTCATGGTATTTTGATACTTAATGAGGTGGTTGAGGAAGCTTGTAGTAGTAAGAATCCAGCCATGATCTTCAAGGTGGATTTTGAAAAGGCTTATGACACAGTTTCATGGTCCTTCTTGGATTATATGCTGCACAGACTGGGATTTTGTCTCAAATGGAGAAAGTGGATCTCAGCTTGCCTCCATTCAGCAACCATATCTATTCTTGTTAATGGCAGCCCTAAAAAGGAGTTTATTCCAACTAGAGGGCTGAGACAAGGGGACCCTCTAGCCCCTTTGCTTTTTAACATAGTTGGAGAAGGCATTACAGGCCTCATGAGGGAAGCAGTCCGGAAACAACTATACAAAAGTTACAGGGTTGGAAAGAAAAAAGAACCCACAAATATTCTGCAGTATACAGATGATACTGTTTTTGTGGGTGAAGCTAATTGGGACAATGTTTTGGTACTGAAGGCTTTGCTGAGAGGTTATGAAATGGTATCAGGCTTGAAGATTAATTATGCCAAGAGTCAGTTTGGAGTTATAGGGGGTGTTGTTAACTGGATCAATGAAGCAGCCCAAACCCTGAATTGTAGGCAATTGGAAACCCCTTTCAGCTACTTGGGTATCCATATTGGGGCTAAATCTTCAAACAGTCTAGTGTGGGAGCCTTTAATAAAAAAATGTGAATCTAAACTATCTAAGTGGGCTCAGAAAAACATATCAATGGGAGG
This sequence comes from Glycine soja, assembly GCF_004193775.1. NCBI lineage: Eukaryota > Viridiplantae > Streptophyta > Magnoliopsida > Fabales > Fabaceae > Glycine > Glycine soja. Next base: position 15,473,570 of record NC_041007.1, on the reverse strand, counting down.
GAAGATCACTCTAATTAACTCAGTTCTCAATGCTCTGCCAATATATCTGTTATCATTCTTCAAGATTCCTCAAAAGGTAGTAAATAGATTGGTGGCCTTGCAAAGGAATTTTCTGTGGGGGGGAGACCAAGATCATAAGAAAATTCCTTGGGTGAAATGGGAGATTGTCTGCCTGCCCAAGTCTGAGGGGGTCTAGGGATAAAAGACATCTCTAAATTCAATACAGCTTTGTTGGGCAAATGGATATAGGCCTTAGCTTCTGACCAGCAGCAGCCATGGGCTAGGATTATCAATTCAAAGTATGGAGGTTGGGCTGATTTCCAGTCTGTTCGTGTCCAAGGGGGGCATTCTGGCTGGTGGAGGGACCTAAGAAAGCTTTATCACCAGGCTGATCAAAGCAATTTTCAACAATACATGTGCTGGAAGGTGGGGTGTGGGGATAAAGTCAACTTTTGGAAAGACAAGTGGTTAGGGGAAGATTCTACTCTTCAACAGAAATACAATCAGCTGTTTCTCATTAATAAACAACAATCTGACCTCATTTCAATGATGGGAAATTTTGATCAGGATAGTTGGAGGTGGGACTTCAAATGGAGGAGGAATTTGTTTGATCATGAAAGTGATCTAGCTGTGAATTTTATGGAGGAGATCACTTCCATACCTATTCAGAGGCATGTTAAGGATATTATGATCCGGAAAGCTGACCCTAGTAGTGTTTATTCCACTAAGTCTGCCTATAAATTATTGATAAGCCCCTTTTCCCCAGCCTCTGATGTGAGAACCTCAACATTACTATGGAAAATGAAAATTCCCCCAAAAGCTGCAGTTTTCACTTGGAAGCTTCTTAAAGATAGACTCCCCACTAGAGCTAATCTCATAAGAAGAAGGGTGATCATCCAGGACACTGCTTGTCCTCTCTGTGGCCAAGAGCAAGAGGAGGTGGGACATCTATTTTTCAATTGTAAGAGGATAGTAGGTTTATGGTGGGAGTCCATGAGTTGGATACAGGCTATGGGACCTCTCCCAGCTTCTCCAGTGGACCATTTTCTTCAATTTTGTGATGGTTTTGGAGCAGAGAAAAATCATAGTTCATGCTGTGGATGGTGGGTTGCTCTGACCAGTAACATATGGCAGCATAGGAACCTCCTGATTTTCCAGGACAAACCTTTTGATTCCCTAAAAGTCATGGATGATGCATTGTTCTTAGCCTGGTCTTGGTTAAAAGCTAGACAAAAAGGTTTCAACACTAGTTTTAACCACTGGTCTTCCAATATCTCGGAATCCTTTGGTTAATCTGTGTGGGATAACCTTATTAGTTGGGTTAGCTTGGGTTTTTTGGAGGGCGGCACCAGAGGTGCCTTGTATTTCCTTTATTCAGTACCCCTTGTACTGTTTCTGACTATAATAATATATATAATTTTGCCTTCCAAAAAAAAAGGCTGTATCTACAAGATTGTCCCGAAAATCCTAACTAGAAGACTAAAGAAGGTCATGGCTACCATCATTGATGAACGATAGAGTGCCTTTATAGAGTGGAGACATCTCTTGAACAACATGGTGATTGCTAATGAGGCTTTTGATAAAGCAAAACTGGGAAGGAAAAGTGGTTTAGTCTTTCAAGTCAACTATGAAAAAGCATATGATTCTGTGTGCTGGGATTTCCTCATCTATATGCTAAGGCGGATGGGGTTTTGCGAGAAATGGGTGATGTGGATTGATGGGTGTCTGAAGTCTTCTTTTGTCTCAGTCTTGGTGAATGGATGTCCCACTAATGAGTTCCCTCCTCAAAGAAGACTTAGGCAGGAGGATCCATTAACCCCTTTCTAATTTAACATTGTTGCTGAAGGCTTGACAAGTTTAATGAGGGAGACACCAAAGAAAAATTTGTTCAAAGGTTTCCTGGTAGGTAGAGATGGGTTGGAAATTAGCATTCTCCAATATGCTGATGACTCGGTATTTTTTAGTGAAGCAACCAGGTCCAATGTGAAGGCAATCAAAGCAATGTTAAGGAGCTTTGAGTTGGTGTCGGGTTTCAAAATAAATTTCGCTAAGAGCAGTTTTGGGGCCTTTGGGAGATCAGATCAATGGGTTAAGTTCGTCGTGAGATACCTTAACTGTAGACTCTTGTCATTGCCTTTTTCTTACCTGGGAATTGCCTTAGGGGCAAACCCAAGGCGTAGTGAGATATGGGATCGGATTATCTCTAAGTGCGAGAGAAAACTTTCAAAGTGGAAACAAAGAGACTTATTTTTTGGGGGAAGGGTGACTTTGATAAAGGTAGTCCTTAACTCAATGCCTATTTTTTTTTTTCCTTTTCCTTTTTCAGGGTACCTAAGAAGATGGTGGGTAAGTTGGTGTGGCTACAATGATCATTTCTTTGGGGTGAAGGAGAGGGGCAAAAAAAGTTGGTGTGGGTGAAGTGGGACACAATATGTCTCCCTAAGAAGAAATGTGGTCTAGGGGTGCAGGATCTTGCGTGTTTTAACTGAGCATTACTCGGTAATTGGCGTTTGAACCTGTTTCATCATGCTGGCGATTTATGGGCAAAGATTTTGGAGTCAAAGTATGGGAGATGGGGAAACTTAGATGAAGCGAGGAGGAACCACAAGGAGTCAATATGTTGGTGGGACTTGTGTTTTGTGTGCAGTTTGGAGGAGGAAGGTGGGTGGCTCAATGAAGGTGTGAAGTGGAATATAGGAAGTGGGTCACGGATAAAGTTTTGGGAAGATAGGTGGAGGGAGGAGGGGTTATCTTTGATGGAGAAGTACTAGAGACTATATTGTATATCTCAACAGAAACATCACACTATTCAACAAATGGGCTTTGAGATGGGGGAATCGTGGGAATAGAATTTTGAGTGGTGGAGACTGATATTGGAAGGGGAGATGGAGCTAGTTGCTAGCTTTATGGAGGATATTGAGGAGTTGAGGGTTCAGCCTAATCAACGGGACATGGATTTGGAAGGGGGATGAAAGTGGATATCATTTGCTTAATGATGTTGTGGCGGATGAGAATGAAGATGGGGCATTCACACTAATTTGGAAAATGAAAATTCCAAGGAAGGTAGCACACTTTGTTTGGAGGTTGGTTAGGGATAGACTACTCACAAGAGCAAACCTAAGGAGTGCAGCTAGATGATTACCATTGCCTGTTTTGTTCGAATCATGAGGAGGAAGCATCCTACACATTTTTTGGCTGCCAAAGGATAATGTCTTTATGGTGGGAAAGCCTTGCATGGACAGAAGTTGTAACTGTGTTCCTTGCATCACCTAGGGAACACTTTCTACAACATTCATACTGTAAGGCATCAGGAATAGTCCAAAACAGATGGCGGATTTGGTGGGCTGCCCTCACATGGTGCATTTGGAATCACAAATAGAATTGTATTCTCAAATGAGGATTTTAATGGACAGAAAGTGTTGGAGGATGCAATTTTCTTCTGCTGGATGTGGCTTAGATATTTAGATAACGAATTTGAGCTGCCGTTCCACTTTTGGGCCAGTAATATTATATCTGGATTCTTGTACAGCGGAGGGATTAGACCATAGATACTTTTTGTAATGGGTATTCCAGTGTGCCCAGGGATGGGGTTATCGTATTCTAATATCTCAAGCATATTTTGATACCATAATCTTACATAGATAATATGCACACTGGGATATACAAATATTAGTACTACTTGTACTGATTTATATATACACACACACATTTTTGCTGATAAAAAAAAATTCCGGAGGTTGTATAGGGAACAGTATAATAAATGTGAAATATAAGAATAAAACAATTAATTACAGATAATGATGTTGATCATTCTAAATGTTCACTAAATGTTAATTGCACTTATTACACTAACACCATATATGCTTCTTGATTTCTTGAAGGTAGATTAGATTTTTTATCTGTTCCAAATGTAAAATTATTAGGTGCACTGAAATCATTGTTTTACCAGATATTCAAGAATGCCTCCAAATTTGTTGCCTATCGTTGTTACATCTATTAGAACAAGGATCGAAGAAGGGTTTTGGATGAAAAGTGATCGAAGTAGTCTGCTGGTTAGTTGTATGATTGATTGTTCAAAGTTTTGTTTGTCCTTCTGGCACAATGATATGTATGCATAATATTGACCTGCGTTAGCAGGCAGCTGCTATTGGTTGCTTGACATTAGCTTTGTCTACTTCACCATCTTCTGCTCAAATAAGGAAGATGCTCTATGATGAGGTTTCTTCAGGTAATTTTTATTTTATTCTTAATAGTAAAAGTACTTGTGTAAGTTATTACTTCAAAAATAATGAATTACTCAAAATTTGATATCAATGTTTACATAATTCATGGTTCTGAATGTGCAGTATATTTTATCTAGGTTCATTGAAGATAATATTTTCATTTGAAGTTTTCAACTAATATCATCTTTTCAAGTTTTTTTTTTTTTTTTTTTACAAATGAATAATTTATTAAGATAGAAGAGAAAAATAGCAAATGCAAGAGAATAAAAAATCCTCAACAATATTTACCTGACAGGCCAATTTAAAAATCAGACTTGAGTTTAAGCTTTTTCTCTCTTTTTGATTCTGAAATCCTTTTATGGTATCATAGAGCTTGTTTGATCCCTGTGTTGTTAACAATGGCTTCCGCAAATAATTTTCAGCCTCCTCAATAACTTGTCAACTAAGAACCGAGCTTCGTAGTATACAGTTGCAAAATAAGTCTATATCTGAGTACTTGCTACAAATTCAGACTATTGTTGATTCGCTTGGTTCAATTGGAGTCACAATTTCTCCTGATGAGCAACTTGATGTTATTCTTGAGGGACTACCCAGGGATTATGAGTCCACTTTGTCAATAATCTGCAGTAAGTTTCATCCACTTCACAATTAATGAGGTTGCGATGTTGCTGCTAGGTCATGAATCTAGGCTTAATAGGTTTCAGAAACTTGACTCCCAAATCAGTGTTAATTTGACCCAAGGGGCTTCTACTAGCTCTGCTGTTAATTTCTCCGAAGGAGCTTCATCTTCTAACAGTACTGCCTATGTCCAACCAATTCAAGTGCTACAAAATTTGCCATGTTCTTCCAGTGGTAGCTCAAGCACTCAAACTGTTGATGCTCAAGCTCACCTCTCTCAAGGGAATTATAATAATTCCAATATTTCGAACAATGAAAGCAATGAAAACAATGGTAACCGATTTTTTAATTCTGGTAGAGGTGGATGTGGCTATGGAGGTCACAATGGAGGGAGAAGCAATGTTGGTAGAGGAGATGGCTGTGGTCGTGGTAGGTTTGCAAATGTTCAGTGCCAACTTTGTCACAAATTCGGTCATGAGGCTTCATTTTTCTACCATCGCTATGAAGAAAATTATGTTGCTACACAGCCCATGGTTTATGAAAACACACAACCACTTCTTCAGTTCAGCAACCTTCTACTCAGCAAGCTGTAACACAACAACTTCCCTCTGCTCAGCAATACATGCCTATCATGGCTCCTTTTCTTTACTACTATCCTCAAATGCCATATGTGCACAATGCTGGAGTTCAAGCAACTCTTCCTCCTAAAGCCCCTCCTCAAGCTAACATTGCTACTGCTGGTTCTGTTCCTTCAAACAGTTGGTATCCAGATTCTGGTTCCTCCCATCATGTCACTAATGTTTCTCTAAACATTCAGCAGTTGACACCATTTGAAGTTCCAGATCAGATACCCATTGGTAATGGGCAGGGTATTGATATTAATTCCCACAGGTCTAGCCTTATTTGCATCTCCTTTAAACTCTAAGTTTTCTCTCATTCTTTATAATTTGCTTTGCTATCCTATTTTCTTCAAAGCCTAACCCTATTATTGCTGACCAATCAAATGCAACTCCTCTCACAGTTTTACCAATTATCCCTGCTTCTGTTGATCCTCTACCTTCACCCCTATCCATTATTTCTATATATTAGAGTATGCTGTCAGTCAACTGTGAAAACAGTTTTGTAAACTATAATTGTAAGGGCTGTTAGCTTTTGCTAACAACACCTATCTTAGAGTTGATTTGAATCAGTTAGAGTTGGTTGGGTTCTATTAGTTACGATTATGTTAGTTAGTTACAATCTATTACAATAACAGAACAGAGGTCTATATATACTTCTTTTGTAACCTTCTGTAATTAACTTTGATAATCAATAAAATCAGTCTTTTTTGTTCAACAAGTTTTCTCTTCCTTCTCTCTCTCTCTCTCTCTCAGTTTATTCAACATGGTATCTAGAGCCATTTTTTCGAATTCCTAGTTCCTTCGCAAGGTCCAGTGTTCTGTGTTCATGGCTTCTGCTCCTTCCAGCTCAGTTCCTAATCATTTCCCAACTCTGTGGCTGAGAAACTTGATGATTCCAACTATCTTCAGTGGCGTCAATACGTTGAACCGGTTATTAAGTCACACAGATTGCAACGTTTCGTGGTTAATCCGATTTTTCCTCCTCGTTATCTCATAGAGGATGATCATATCAACCCTGATTATGAAGTGTGCGAGGTCCAAGATCAAATGCTCTTGGTATGGTTGCAGTCAGCTCTTTCTAAATCAGCATCGTCACGTGTTCTTGGTTCAGATCATTACTATCATTACTATCAGGTTTGGGATAAATTTCATGAGCATTTTAGCCTTCACACGAAAACTCAAGCATGACAGCTCCACACTACCATGAGAGCAGTTACTCTTGACGGCAAAACAATTGAGGAGAACTTGCGAAAAATCAAAGGGTTTGTGGATGAACTTGCTGGTGTTGGTGTCCCTGATTGTCATGAGGAATACGTTGACATGCTGCTTGAAGGACTGCCGTCGGATTACGCATCGGTGGTTTCTGTTATCCAAAGCAAAAAGCAAATTTTGTCCATCGCAGAGATTGAAGCGTTGCTCTATGGACATGAAACTCGACTTATGCAATACAACAAATAAGCACAGGTGATGAACTCTGTTTCGATAAACTACACTCAAGGCTGTTTGTATCCAAACGCCTATAAAACTGGTGATTCTGGTGGTTTTGACGGTGTGTATGGTCGTGGTGCGTTTCCGGACCGCGGGCCATTGTGGTGGTAGCTCCGGCCGAGGTCTTGGTGGTGGACGATTTGCAAATTTTCAATGTCAAATCTGTCTTAAATTTGGGCACACGAATAATGTTTGCCATTTTCGGTCTGATGTGACCTTCCATCTTCATGAATCTTTAGCTTTCATTGACCCCACTACATTACAGCCTATCCCATACTCTATTGGTTCAGTCAGAACCTCAAACACCTAGGTTAATCCTAATTCTAAGAATCCTGGTCCAAATCATAGTCAACCCAGTGTGATGCTCACTAGTTCAACTTGTCAAGGGAATGAGCAAGCTGGTACCACCTGGATTCCAGATTTTGGAGCCAGTTTTCATGTGACTGGAGACTCAAAATATTAAACAATTCAGGATTTTGTCCCCTCATGAACAGCAGCATAGGAAACAACTGCAGGAAGATCTTTGGGCTGCAGCCCAAGCCCATGAGTCCTTGTTGAGACAGAAATCCAGATCAAGGTGGATCAAGGAGGGTGATTGCAATTCTCGCTTTTTTCACATGGTGATAAATGCCAACCGCAGTAGCAGCTCTCTAAAAGGAGTTATGGTGGATGGAGTTTGGACAACTGAACCTCATGTTGTGAAGGAGGAGGTGAGATCTTTCTTTTTGCATAGGTTTATGGAACCAGACCTCCATAGACCCACTTTAGATGGTACCCCCTTTCAAAGCATTTCTCATCAACAAAATATAGAGCTGGTGAAGCCGTTTTTGGAGGAGGAAGTGAGGGAAGCAATCTGGGATTGTGGGAGTGACAAGAGCCCCGGGCCTGATGGGATCAACTTTAATTTCATCAAGAGTTTTTGGCAGTTACTCAAGCCTGATATTCTTCGATTTATAGATGAATTTCATGCTAACGGAATTTTCCCTAGGGGAGGCAATGCTTCCTTCCTAGCTTTAATTCCAAAGAAGGTTGATCCACAAGTTTTGAATGATTACAGACCTATATCCCTCATAGGCTGTATGTATAAGATTGTAGCGAAGATCCTAGCTAAGAGAATCAAGACAGTGCTGCCTACCATCATTAATGAAGCTCAATCAGCGTTTATTGAAGGGAGACACCTTCTTCAGAGTGTCCTCATAGCTAATGAAGTCATTGATGAAGCTAAAAGGAGCCATAAACCTTGCCTCATATTCAAAGTTGATTATGAAAAGGCTTATGACTCGGTATCATGGAATTTTTTGCTGTATATGCTGAAAAGAACAGGATTTTGTTCTAAATGGATCAGCTGGATGGAAGGGTGTCTGAAATCAGCCTCAATTTCAGTCTTAGTCAACGGTAGCCCCACAAAGGAGTTCAAGCCTCAAAGGGGTCTTAGACAAGGGGACCCTCTAGCTCCATTTTTATTCAATATAGTAGCTGAGGCATTGAATGGTCTGATGAGGACAGCGCTGGCAGCAAACCTATACAAAGGCTTCAATATTGCTAGTTCTGAAATCAGTATTAGCTTATTACAATACGCGGATGACACGATCTTTTTTGGTGAAGCTTCTATGAAAAATGTGAAAGTTCTCAAAGCTATCCTCAGAACTTTTGAAGTGGTTTCTGGATTAAAAATAAATTTTGCCAAAAGCTCTTTTGGTGCTTTTGGTAGGGATGACCAGTGGAGGCAAATGGCAGCTACCTACCTTAATTGTAGTCAGTTAGCTCTTCCTTTTGTTTATCTTGGTATACCCATTGGGGCTAACCCGAGGCAAGCTCATGTGTGGGAACCTATTATACAAAAATTTGAGAGGAGACTAGCTACTTGGAAGAAGAGATACATCTCATATGGGGGGAGAGTGATTCTTATCCAATCAGTCCTTACTTCTCTTTCTATTTATTATTTTTCTTTTTTCAGGGTTCCCCGTATGGTGGCTGACAAATTAATCAGAATCCAGAGAAGCTTTCTTTGGGGAGGAGATCATGACAACAACAAAATTGCCTGGATATCTTGGAAAACAGTTTGCTTACCGAAAGACAGAGGAGGTTTAGGCATTAAAGACATCCATACCTTTAACATGGCCCTCCTTGGAAAGTGGATGTGGAACCTTATGTACCAACAAGGGGCTCTATGGGTTGCAGTTTTGGAAGCTAAATATGGGGGCTGGAGAGGTCTAGTTGGAGAAGGAAACTCAAGCTGTCAGTCAATTTGGTGGAGGGATTTAATAAAAGTTATGCATATGCCATACAATGGAAAGACTCTTTATCAACAAATTAAGTGGAAGGTAGAAGCTGGAGATAAGGTTAGATTTTGGGAGGATAGGTGGATTAGTCACGACCAATCTTTAGCTGAAAAGTACCCGCGGCTCTATGTGAATTCCAACCATCAATACCAGCTGGTTGGTTCCTTGGGGCAGCATAGCAACCTTGGGTGGAACTGGAACTTTAGTTGGAGATGTCAGCTGTTTGACAGAGAAATAGAATCAGCCATATCCTTCCTCTCTGAAGTTGAAGGTATATCCATTAATTCTCAAGGTTCTGACACTTGGGTATGGACAGCAGAAGCATCGGGTATCTTCTCTACTCATAGTGCTTATTCTTCGTTTTGGGAGGAGGTAGCTGTTGACAACCTTCACGACTGTTTTAAGGACCTTTGGAAGATCAAGATCCCGAGTAAATTTTTAATGTTTGCTTGGAGATTACTATGGGACAGATTACCTACAAAAGCTAATTTAAGGGCCAGGCAAGTGCAGATCTCGGATCTGACTTGTCCTTTCTGCAGAAGGGTGGAGGAGACTGCTTCCCACATGTTTATTCACTGCATTAAGACTCAGCCTATATGGTGGGAAACAATGAATTGGATAAATATGCAGGGACCTCTTCCATGGAGTATAACAGATCATTTCATGCAGTTCTCTTCCTTGAAAGAGGCTGGCATAAGATCTAGGAGGTGGCAGTGGTGGTGGATGGCGGTTACTTGGTCGATTTGGCAGCTTAGAAACAGCATTGTATTTTCCAATGCAACTTTTGATGGCAACAAACTGGTTGAAGATGCATCCTTCTTATTATGGACTTGGCTTCACAATTTGGAGAAGGACTTCTCTTTGCATTTTAATCAGTGGTCGAGTAACCTTCGACAGAATTTTTTGCAGTAGTAGGGTTACACTCTTGGTTTTTTTTTATGTATTCCCTCCATATTTTGGTTCCTTATCAGACTGTGTTGTCTGCTTTCAGGAACCAATTATATGGACTTTAATTTTGTAATAGTACCTCTGGTACTTTTTATTCAATATATATATATTTATCTTTGCTGACCAAAAAAACAATTCACTCACTTTGATGGACTAGATCAGATATTCAAAGGCAATGGTGAAGGTTTAAGTATTTCTAACACTGATTCTTCATCATTTATATCTCCTAATGATGTTGGCATAACCTTTAAACTTCACAAGTTACTATATGTTCTTTCAATTTCGAAAAATTTGTTAAGTGTTAGTTAATTTGCCAAAGATAACTCTGTTTTCTTTGAATTTCACCCTCGTGTGTCTTGTATAATCTCAGAAGACCAATAAGATCCTTTTTAAAGGAGTTGTTGGTGCTAATGGACTTTACTCCTTTCATAATCTCAAGCTTCAAGAGAGCCCTTCACTACTGATGTCTGCATCTGCTGTTTCAAGTGCTGCCTCTTCTTGTTCAGCTCTCACTATTAATAATAATAGCTCTACTGTAATGTCTAATTCTGTTTCTTCTTCTTTCAGTATTGCTAATCTATGGCATGCTAGGTTAGGGCATCCTAATGATCATGTAATGAATCTTGTTCTCACTCATTGTAATATTTGTTCATCAAATAAAAATTGCACAGGGTTTTGTGCTTGTTGTATGGGTAAATCTTAGATTACCTTCTCATACTTCTACTTCCGTTTATTCTCCTGTAGAGCTCATTTTTACAGATTTATGGGGACCTTCTCATATTACCTCATATTCTGGTTATAAATATTATGTCTCTTTCATTGAAGCTTTCTCTAGGTATACTTGGATATATCCTATAAAGTCCAAAGCTAAAACCATGTTTGTTTTTCAAACTTTCAAGTCCATGTTTGAACTACAGCTTAACCTCAAAATTAAAACTGTCCAGTTTGATTGGGGAGGTGAATACAAACCCTTTTCTACACTTCTAGCCTCTTTTGGAATTTCTGATAGACTTACTTGTCCTTACACTAATCATGAGAATGGTGTGGTTGAGACAAATGTGATCACATACACAATATTGATAAAAGTAGTAATGTAATAGAGTAGAGAGAGAAAGGTTGAAGGTATGGAATAAGGAACACTTTGGAGATACTTTTAAGAAGTTAAAGAAAATTGAGGCTGATTTAAACAAGTTGGAAGCAGATATAATTGATAGACAACTATCTCCCCAATAATTGTTGACTAAGAAGAAATTACAGGAAGCACTATGGTTAGCTGCCCAATCACACAAGTCTCTACTGAGGCAGAAGGCGAGATCAAGATGGATTAAAGAAGGCAATTACAATTCACGTTACTTCCATTTGATGCTGAATGTGAATTGCAGATATAACTCTTTAAAAGGAGTGATGATTGATGGATCCTGGATTGATGAACCGGGAAGAGTGAAAGAGGCAGTCCGATTGTTCTTCTTGCAATGATTTCAAGAATCTGAGCAAGGTAGACCCCAGTTGGATGGAATCCGCTTTCAGACCATCGGACAACAACACAATGATATGTGGATGGGACGTTTCCAAAAGGATGAAATAAAACAGGCTATACGGGATTGTGGGAGTGAGAAAAGTTCAGGCCCAGATGGACTAAACTTTAAGTTTATTAAGAAGTTTTGGCAAGTAATCAAACCTGACGTTCTCCGATTTCTGAATGAATTCTATGTTAATGGAATTTTTCCTAAGGGCTGCAATGCATCTTTTATAGTCCTAATTCCTAAGGTGGCTGATCCACAATTCCTGAATGATTACAAACCTATTTCACTAATAGGCTGTATGTATAAGATTGTGGCTAAGCTGTTAGCTAAAAGATTGAAGGTGCTGTCACTCATAATAGATGAACGACAATCTGCATTCATAGGGGGTAGACATTTGTTGCATAGCGTGATCATAGCAAATGACGGTTGAGGAAGCTAAAAGGAGTAAAAAATCATGCATGGTGTTCAAAGTAGACTATGAAGAGGCATATGATTCAGTCTCATGCTTTAAGTGGAAGTCAGTGTGCCTTCCAAAAGAAAAAGGGGGATTGGGCCTCAAGGACATTAAGACCTTCAATCTTGCATTGCTTGGCAAATGGAAATGGAGTCTATTTCAGCACCAAGGAGAATTATGGGCTAGGGTATTGGATTCGAAATATGGTGGTTGGAGGAGCATGGTTGAAGTAACAAGAGGCACCAACGAATCTATTTGGTGGAGGGACCTAAAAATGGCTCTCCATCAATCGCAATAAGGCAATGCTTTTCAAAATGGAATGGTGTGGAGGGTTGGGTGTGGTGATAGGATCAAATTTTGGGAGGATAGCTGGATTGCTGGTAAGGTTTCCTTAATAGCAAAATATCCCAGGCTATATCTCATTTCTTGTCAGCAAAATCAGCTCATTCAGCAGATGGGAGCTCACACGGATACAGGGTGGGAGTGGGATTTTATATGGAGGAGATCACGGTTTGACAATAAGATTCACATGACTGATAGTTTCTTAAGAGATGTTGGAGACAATCCAATCCAGCCACATAGAAGAGATGATTGGGTTTGGAAAACAGACCCAAGTGGCCAATACTCGATAGAGGAGAATCATGATGGAGCTTTTAAGGAATTATGGAAATTAAAGATCCCAACTAAAACTTCAGTCTTCGTATGGAGGTTAATTAGAGATCGACTGCCAACAAAATCAAATCTGCGAAGGAGACATGTATATATTAATGATATGTTATGCCTATTCTGCAGGAACAAGGAGGAGGATGCAGCTCATTTATTTTTTCATTGCAGCAAAATATTTCTTCTATGGTGGGAATCTCTGTCTTGGGTGAACATGTTTGGTGCTTTCCCGCAAAATCCAAGGCAACACTTCCTTTAACATGTAAATGGTTTGGCTGGTGGAATAAGGGTTAATAGGTGGAAGTGTTGGTGGATGACTCTAACATGGACTATATGACAGCAGAGGAACAAGATAGTCTTCTCCAACGACACCTTCAATGGCAGCAAACTGTTGGATGACGCAATATTCTTACTTTGGACATGGCTTAGAAATATGGAAAAAGATTTTCTAATCCATTTTAATCAATGGTCAAGTAACCTTAGAGAAGGTTTTGTTATCAGCAGTCATAGGATATCAGTAGTCTATAGATTCATATATGTATCCAGCTTTTGGTTCCTATTGAGACTGTATTAAGTCTGATATTTGGAACCAAATGTATGGACAATCACAAATATGTAACTTTTGTACCTCTGGTACTCTGATATATATTTCATTTATCTTTGCTGATCAAAAAACACTTGTCTGAATCACTTGACGAGTGAGAACAATTAAAAATATCATACATTCGGATTGCTTGTAGTCCAGTCTGGCCTAATAGTTTAGTTAAAACTTGCACTGTGTTCCTGACTGAGTGTCACACCTAAATGTTGGATAAAACTGAGTGACAAAGTGTTTGAGAAGATGAGAAAATTGAGAGAAAAGACTGATATTATTACTAGACTGAAAAGTTAATCTGAGTTGGTTACAAAGAGAGGTATATATAAACCTTTGAACGTTTACACTAGCAGTAACAGAATCTAACCAACTAGCAGTAAAGGCTAACTGAATTAACTAACAAAACTAAATGTACTAACTAACAAACTAACTGAGTTAACCAACAAATTGACTGTACTAACTAACTAACTTTTTTTTTCAGCAAAGATAAATTATATATATGTCAGAGTACCAGAGGTACTAAGGTTACATATTAGGAAATGTCCAGTCAATTGGTTCCAAAATCAAACTTGAAGCAGTCTAGATAGGAACCAAAAGCTAGTTACATTTTAGTCAATAGGATACTCAGATCCTATATGCCCTCTCCTGATTACAAAATTTTCTCTAAGGTTACTCGTCCATTGATTAAAATGGATTACAAAATCTTTATCCATATTTCTGAACCATGTCCAAAGTACGAATATTGCATCATCCATCAAATTGTTGCCATTGAAGGTGTCATTGGAGAAAACTATCCTGTTCTTGTGCTGCCATATAGTCCATGTCAGATCCATCTACCAGCGCTTTCATCTGTTACCCATTATTCCATCATCCTGCCCATGTGCATGTTGAAGGAAGTGTTGCCTTGGGTTTTGCGGGAAAGCCCCTACCCAAGACAAAGATTCCCACCATAGAGGGAGGATTTTACTGCATTGGAAAAATAGATGAACTGCATCCTCTTCGTTGTTCATGCAGAATGGGCATAACACATCATTGATCTCTACATGTCTCCTTCGCAGATTTATTTTTGTTGGTAGTCGATCTCTAATTATCCTCCAAACAAAGAAGCATGTTTTACTTGAAATCTTTAATTTCCATAATTCGTCAAACACTCCATCCTGATTCTCATATGTGGATTCCCCCATCCGCAAATTGTAAGCACTTTGTGCTGAGTATTGGCCATTTGGGTCTGCTTTCCACACCCAATCATCTCTTGTATGTGGCTGGACTAGATTGCCTTTAATATCTCTTAAGAAGTTATCAGCCATGTTGATCTCATTGTCAAACAATGGCCTCCTCCATATGAAATTCCACTTCCATCCTGCATTCGTGTGAGTTCCCATTTGCTGAATGAGTTGTTTTTGCTGGCTGGAAATGAGATACAGCCTAGGATATTTTGTTATTAGTGGAATCTCATCAGCAATCTAGCTATCCTCCCAAAACCTGATCCTATCTCCACACCCTACCCTCCACACTATTCCATTTTGAAAGGCATTTCCCTGTTGCGATTGATAAAGAACCATTTTTAGATCCTGCCACCGTAAAGATTCATTGCTGGCTCTTGTTACTTCATTCATGCACCTCCAACCACCATATTTTGAATTCAATACCCTGGTCCATAATTCCCCTTGGTGCTGAAATAAATTTCATCTCCATTTGCCAAGCAATACTAGATTGAAGGTCTCGATGTCTTTAAGGCCTAAGCCCCCTTTTTCCTTTGGGAGACACACTGTATCTCACTTAATCCACCACCCCATAAGAATCGGCGTTGTATACTCACCAGCTTGTCCGCCACTCTATTAGGAACCCTGAAAAATGAAAAGAAATAAATAGGAATAGATGTTAAAACTGACTATATAAGGGTCACTCTCCCCCCGAAAGAAATGTGTCTTTACTTTCATTTTGCTAACTTTCTCTCACACTTGTGAATGATAGGATCCCACAACTCACATCGCCTGGGGTTTGTCCCAATTAGTATGCCCAAGTAGATGAATGGTATGAACAACAAGCTACAATTCATGTAATTTGCAGCATCCTTCTGCCACTGTTCCGACATTCTAATTGCTCAAAAACAGCTTTTTGCAAAATTAATTTTGAGGCTTGATACAAGGTCCTCGAAATGACTTTGATTGCCTTGGCATTTTCCATTGATGCCTCACCTAAAAACAGTGTCAGATATCTAATTGCTAGAGAAGTGTTGTTAGCAAAGGCTAACAGCCCTTACAAGTACACACAATTACAAACTATTTATACAGTTTTACAACACATGTTCTAATATTCTAATACTGAATGATGTTATTTAGTGTCAACTGTCAAGTGCACATGGTTCAAGGCCTAGGATCGGGTTAGAATCTTAGGGAGTCAAACCCGTGTGGGGCAACAATGTTAGGGACATATCATTTTCACCATCCTACTCCATGTCATTTTCAATGCGAGACAAATGTTCTTTTATGACGTGTAGAATTATTTAGGAATTTGAGGAGAAATTGTTTCTTCATTTCCATGTTTCCTTATTATAATTTAGTTTCCTTATTTCCCTAACTATGTTTAATTGAGCTGAATGACGTCCTGTGATTCATGTAGCTAACCTCACCTAGTGGGATAATGCTTTGTTGTTGTTTCACTAATTATAATCCCTAAACTTTATAGGTTGATTTTGCCTTGATATATATAAATGTATCAATTGTTCATTAATACACAAGAAATTATTCTTCTCATCTGAAGATGGCATTAGAGCCACATCTTGGGGAAACCCTAGTTTTCCCTAACACTCTTTCTTAGCCACCGTCAAGAAGGTTGACTATTAGTGCCACATGAATGACTATCCGAGACACCACAAACAACTGCAGAGGTTGCTGATTGGCTCATCCACTTAGTGCCATTGCTAGAAGCCCTACCATGTGGGCATTGCCTATATAGATTTGCTTTGCTTTGCTTTGGGATATCGATCAGCCAATAGCAATCTGTGCAATAAGTCATTAACTGATAGGGATGACTGATTTGTGTAGATTGCATGTTTAGCCACAAGACATTACTAGTTGGGTTTGACATTGTCAGGTTATTGCTTCATTGGTTTAGCTTCATGTTTGCAATGGTTGGCTTTCATCAGGTTATATTGTGACTGAAAAGAAGTCTGGTGTTCTTTCTACGTTATTTGAATATTCAATGCAATGGAGTTGCCCAACCATTTGCCTTGAGGCCCTTCAGGTAGTCTTGTTGGTAAATTTGAATATTTTGGCATAGATTGCTGAATTATTTATTGTTACTATTTAGCAGATATGCATGGGGACGGTGTACATGATTTGTGGAATTTGCTTTTTGATGAGCCTGCCATATTTGAATTTGCATACATTGGATAGATATCTTCCTAATCGACAGTGTTGAGACTTTGAAATACGTAAAGAAAACTTGGAAATATGGAAAAATCTGAATAGTTTTTGTTGATAATGAGTACAATATTACTCGTATATAGGGAGACTAATCTTAATATTTACGGTTTATAATCTTACTGATAGTTATAGTTTAAAAAGGAAATTAAATTGCAGGAAAATATATATTTTTACAAATAGAAATAAGGAAAGAAAATCATGTGTTCCTAGATTCCCTGAAGTTGATGAATGAATATATATCATTCCTAAGATCTTACATGTGTTTTTTGACAAATCCTTTAGTTAATATATTTGCTGGATATGTTGTTACTCAGTCACTGCTTCAGTATGTGCTAGTTGATCTGTATGTGCTTTGTCTTGTCATACTAGATTGGGTTATGAGCAATGTTAATGATAGATTTATTATCACACAGAAGCTTCATAGGATCTGCATATTTTAAGATTGTCAAGAATGATCTTCATTTATAATACTACCTCTGGTCCTATATATAAGAAAATATCACTATTTTATTGTTAAATTTCTTTTTTACCCTTAAAATTGTGACATTTCCCCATGAAAGTGCATGCATTTATTAAGCTATCAACAAAACAAGCTACACTCATTGGTTAAAAAATTTATTTATAAAAATAACTACTTAAACCATTCAATATCATAGAGATAGAGAGGGAGAGAGAGCATGAGAGGGAGAGAGAGAGTGACACATAGAGATAGAGAGGGAGAGAGAAAGCAAGACAGGCATGAGAGGAGTGCAAACACAGAGAGAATGGGAGCATATGGTAGAGGGAGGGAGAGACTGAGAGTCAGGCATGAGAGGAGTGCAAGAGAGCACTCTCTGTTCCGTGACTACAACCTGTACCAGAGGAATGTTGGAGGAAGGCAACATCGTAGGTGGAGAAGCAGGGGAGAAAGGGGGATATCTGAACAAAGGGGTTGGCACAACAGAAATGAGAAGGAGGATAGCTATGATAAGGATGGAAACTGGACGAAGGTAACCAGCAAGAGATCAGCAAAGGAAAGAAAGAAGAAAATATCAGAGAAAAGAAGTCCTGACAAACACGTAACATGGAGAGAGCCCACATACCACCAACCCAACTGGAGAAATAAGGACGACATCACGTCTTTCTACTTCACACATTTTGCTGATGATGTTACTGAGGTGCGACTATGGAAAAATTTTAAAAAATGGGAAGATGTGCGTGAGGTTTACATTGCAAAACGACGTAACAAGGACGGAAGACGATATGGCTTCGTGCGCTTTAAGGGAGTTTCGGATGCCAAACGCCTAGAGGTTTAGTTGGATAATACCTTCATCAACGACCAGAAACTGTTTGTCAACCTACCCAGGTTTGCTAGATCAACTCGGACACACCCTGTGCAGACAATGATTGCTAATGGAGGGGAATCAATCAAAGACCTTAGCAAATACCGTGAACAAAGCAGCAGGCCAAGACTGCGATCATACGCAGAGGTGACGGCCCAGGGAGGTGCTTCAGAGGGAATGGTGATAGGCGCAGGAACAACAACCTTTATTTCTATACCACCCAAGAAAGGCGCGATTACTGGTGCAGTGGGGCGTGGGTGGGGAAATTAAAGAAGCCAATGTCGATGGAATGTGTGGAGGATCGCATATCGTGGGATTTCGGGTACAACATATGTACCAAATTCCTGGGGGACGATATGGTTCTCCTTACTGGACTTTCCGATGATAGAGCTCATCAACTTATCTCATCGGAGATTGATGGCGGTAACTCCATTTTCTACTCCCTAGAGAAGTGGCGACCGGGGATTAAACCAAACAATCGGGTTGTTTGGATCCAGCTCTGGGGTTTCCCGATTGAGGCGTGGGATACTGAACGCATGACGAAGGTCGTTTCCTGTATCGGCGACGTGATAGGACCCGACGACGACACTGAAGACCGTCGCCGGTTGGATCGGGCCCGCATGTTAGTCCGAACTCCCCTTCCGTCGACGATCAACAGGGAAGTCATTGTCCGAGTGGGGATTAACGAGTACAAGGTATAGATGGTGGAGGAGGTGGGAGATGACGGCGACACGAAGCGCAAGAGGTCCCTTCTGGCCGATGACTGGACGGACGACGTGCCGTCTGACGACGAGTGTGACGGCGCCGACGACGATGACTCCAATACCACGTTCTCCTTCTCGCCGAAGTTGTCCACGAAGAAGATGCTATAACGTTCGAACCACTGGTCACATGATATAACCAGTGGACTCAGACGTGAACCCAGTGGTCAAGACACTTCGTTGGGTAATAACCGCTCCGATGATAATTACAGAGAAAATGCAGAGGTCACAGCGACGCCTAACCAGGGCCTCCATTTAGCAAAGGTTGACCCTGGTGAATGCGTTTCAGAAAAGATAGCAGACAACAGCTTAATTGGGGAGGAAACATTGGAGAACACAAAAGCTGGGCCATGGCAGGTCAATGGAGAGTATTTGGGAAAGTTTTCGAATTGTGAGGGAAGAGCAGAAAAGGTGGTAGACTTATATGAAGAAAGTAGGGGACAGCTAACGGTTATGGGACCCCAACCAGACAGGTCCCCCTTGCAGTTTCAAAAGTTTTTTGGCCCAAGTAATAATTTGGGCCCAATAGGGAATACGGAGGGGTGCAACAAGAATAATTCCCCAACCAAGGCTCAATCTTCTAAAGGAAGTCCAGAAATGTTTGCCAAAGTTTATGTCTGGCAACGAAATGTTATATCTAAGGTTCCCATCCTATATCCTTACAAGTCCCCATCTGCTGAATGGTGTGATTTTGCTGACTAGAGATGAGGTACAACCTGGGATACTTTGCTGCTACTGATCTATCTTCACCTATCCATTGATCCTCCCAAAACTTTATATGGTCACCACATCCAACCCTCCACTCTATACTCCTCGATAATGGCTCGCCATACTCCGGATGCTGTAATACCCTTTTTAAATCCCTCCACCAAATAGAATCATTGTTGGTTGTTGGTGCATCGCCCAAGCTCCTCCACCCGCCATATCTGGATTCCAAAACCCTGGCCCAAAGTGCTCCTTGCTGCTGAAATAGACTCCACTTCCACTTTGCAAGTAATGCAATATTGAAAGTGTTTATATCCTTGATCCCCAACCCCCCTTTTTCCTTTGGAAGGCACACGGTGTCCCATTTGACCCAGGCTATCTTGTGATGATCCGCATCACCTCCCCATAAGAATTTTCTCTGTAAGCAAACCAGCTTGTCTATCACCTTTTTAGGAACCCTGAAAAAAGAAAAGAAATATATAGGAATGGATGTTAAGACAGACTTTATGAGAGTCACTCTCCCCCCAAAAGAAATGTGTCTTTGCTTCCATCTCGCTAATTTTCTCTCACACTTGGCGATTAGAGGATCCCACATCAAACTTCTTCTTGGATTAGCTCCAATAGGGATGCCTAGATAGGTAAAAGGAAAGGACAGTAGGCTACAATTGAGGTAATTGGCTGCTTCAAGTTTCCACTGTTTTGACATACCAAATGCTCCAAAACTACTTTTTACAAAATTGATTTTGAGTCCCGATACAAGTTCAAAAGCCCTCAAGATTGCTTTGATTGCTTTGATGTTCATCATGGTAGCCTCCCCGAAGAATATTGTGTCATCTGCGTATTGGAGGAAATTAATGTCCACATTGTTTGAACCCACTGAAAATCCCCTATATAAATTACTCCCCACAGCTGTTCTTACTAGCCCATTTAAAGCTTCAGCGACGATATTAAATAATAAGGGTGCTAGTGGATCCCCTTGCCTTAGTCCTCTTTGCGGGATGAACTCCTGCGTGGGGCTGCCATTCACCAGTATTGAAATAGAAGCAGACTTTAAGCATCCATCAATCCATCGAATCCATTTGTCACCGAATCCCATCCTTCTTAACATATACAGTAAAAAATTCCATGATACTGAGTCATAGGCCTTATCATAGTCGACTTTAAAAACAATGCAAGGCTTCTGGCCTTTCCTTGCTTCATCGACTACCTCGTTTCCTATCACCGCACTATGAAGCAAATGCCTTCCTTCGATGAATGTGGATTGTCTTTCATCAATGATGGAAGGCATAACCTTCTTCAGACGATTGGCCAATATCTTTGCCACTATCTTATAGATGCACCCTATCAGTGAAATAGGCCTGTAATCATTCAAAAGTTGTGGCTCCAGCACCTTTGGGAGGAGGGCTATAAATGATGCATTGGAACCTCTTGGAAAGCATTCGTTGACATGGAACTCATCTAAGAATTGGAGAACATCAGGTTTGATTAAATGCCAGAATCTTTTGATGAATTTAAAGTTAAGTCCGTCAGGCCCTGGGCTTTTCTCGCTTCCACATTCCCACACAGCGCTCTTCACCTCCTCTTCAGTAAAACGCGACAGTAACATCTCGTTTTGATGGTTGTCTATGGTGTGAAAGATTATGCTATCCAACCGAGGTCTGTGCTGGTCTGGTTCTTGAAACCGCTGCATAAAGAAAGATCTCACCTCCTCTTTCACCCGTGCCGGCTCTTCAGACCATGCTCCATTAATCCACACTCCTCTTAGGCTATTATTTCTGCGACTAGCATTCATCATCAAATGAAAGTATCTTGTATTACAATCGCCTTCTTTGATCCATGTAGACCTTGCCTTCTGCCTTAGTAAAGACTCATGTGATTGGGCCGCTCTCCACAAGTCTTCCTGAAGCTGCTTCCTGGTCATCATTTCATTAGGAGTCAGGTGTCTATCACCTGTGTTGGTCTCCAACTTGTTCAGTTCCTCCTCAATTTTCTTGTATCTCTTAAAAGTGTTACCGAACTGTTCCTTATTCCATGCTTTCAACTTTTGTTTCAGGCTTTTGATTTTTTCTTTCAACACATACCCACCCCAACCGCTTTGCTGATTAGAACTCCATGATTCTTGGACAATTTTCTTGAATGAATTATCCGAGAACCAACAATCTAAGACCCTAAAAGATTTAGGACCCCAGTCAACGAATTTAGATCTGAGCAAAATTGGACAGTGATCAGAGAAATTTCTATCCAATGTGTGCTGGGTGCTTCCAGGGCATTTGGCTAACCACTCTGGTGATACCAGAAATCTGTCCAACTTGCTCTTAGCGGTGCCGTTTGGTCCATGTGAACTGTCTGCCCAACCATGGCACTTCCTCAACCTCTAACTCCTCAATCCATTCGTTAAACTCGCTCATGTTGCTTTCTCCTGACCCTCTATGACATATGCCCACTCTTTCTGATGATGCTCTGATGTTATTAAAATCTCCTAGAACACACCATAGCCCCCCTTGGCTTTGATATTTCAGCTGTTTCACATTGTCCCACAAAATTCTTTTATTCTGGATGTCACATGGTGAGTAGATGGTGATGATATGAATCAATTGCTGCTCCTGAAGCCATTCTCCTACTAACAGTAGGAAACCTTGGCCAATGACCTTCCTTTGTAACTTAAAACTTTTTTCACTCCACAAGCATAGAATCCCACCAGCTGAATTTGATGCCGCTTGAGCTTCCCATCTGACATCGGTGTTCCCCCACAGTGCTTGACACATGGATCTGTCTACAATCTCTTTTTTTGTCTCCTGAATACATAGCATATCTATGTGCTGTTTATTAACCATTCTTCTAATTGTTGGCCACTTAATCCCCCTCCCTAAACCTCTGACATTATAAGTTATTATATTCATTGGACAATCCCCCTGCTTCCCAAGCTCTGTGCCTCTTTACGGTCTCTGTTCTCCATCTCCACTATTTTATTAATCGGCTCTGTTTGTGAAGACCCGGTAGTAACCCCCAGTGATTTTACCATCTCCCATATGTCTGCTGCCTCTTGGTTCCATAAGTGAGGCTCTGCCACTGCACACTCAGATTGTATTGATGAGTCCTCCGTATTGGCTATTTTTGTGTGATGTATCGTCCCACATTTGATTATGTTGTCACTCGGGACCTGCACTACATTTGGAGTGTTTGAAATTGAGTCCAGTTCTAAAGGTAATGGAATTCCAGGTGCACGGCCCGAAATGGATTTCCTTTTGGACCATCTCTTCCGTGAATAAACTTGTGAATATAGCTGTAACTTGCTGGCTATTGGGCTAGGTGCTGGTTGTATATAGGAGGCCTTGGGGGTGTGGGTAGAAAAGCCCATAACTCCTTCTGAATTCCCCTTACAGTCACGTGTTTCATTTAAATTTGAGACTTGCCCCGTGCTTTCTTGTTGCTTCTTCTTTTCTAAATTTCCTCTTTCAGATTCACTCACCAGCGTTACGTCAGCATTTAAGCTCCCGATACCGCCTGAATCTCCATTTCCATGAAGATTAGGTTGTCGGTCAGCGTGAATTTCGCTGAGATGAGCGGGGTTGGTTGCCGCAGTGACCGTTAGGCAGCTGGCTGTGTTTCGTGACCGGTCCATAGCCGTTGGGCTCTTTACCCGCGGAACAATTGCTTTACCCTTGAGTTTGCTGTTCTCCCTTTGCCCTCTGGGTAAACCCTCTTCATCGGGGTTCTGAGTTTCCGATGATGGCACGGTGGCTTCGGGCGCCGTCACGGGCTTAATGGATGCGGTCGCAGTCGTGACTTCGCCATGACCATGCATGTATGACTGGAGCTTCGATCCGGCCAGCGACGCGTTGACTCGTGGGCTGTGCGCTTCAGTGTTTATGTTCGCCGCCACAATCTCATCGTTGTCTCCGTTCAGCCACGAGCTCCGGTCTACCTCTCTTAGCATGCCGACGTCACTGTCTTCCGAATCAATTTCTTCAGATGACCCGTACGCGCTCCTCCGGCAATAGCACCTGTGTGGGTTGTTACCACTTTCTTCGACGACATGCACATTATAAGTCTCCCCTTGTATATGAACTCTGATTGAGTGTTGTATGAGTGGCAACCATGGGGTTTTGATGAGAACCCGTGCCCTGTCCAATCTCCGGGCCAGCTCAACGGTGTCGTCCACGTCCACCATGTCTCCGATAGCAGCTACAACCTTTCGAATTTGTGGCGTATCCCAAGCCTGTAATGGTAAGCCCCAGCAGTTAACCCATGTCAATCTATAACCTGTACGTAGCTTTGGGTTCCATTTTTTCAAAGAGTGGAATGGCGTGGCCCCTCCCTCTTCTTCCTCCTTCATCATTTGCTTTGCTCCTTCATCAGTGAGACCAAGTAACAGTACCATATCAGCACCCATATATTTTGGCGATACATCACCGCTGATGTCCCAATACAAGTCGTCTTCGACCCGGTCAAACATGGCAAGATTTTTCAGTCTACCCACCCACGTCTGATTAGCCTGCTTCTGCACCGTGTCCGGAATATCTAAATACACTGATGACCATGAACCTCCATTGCTACAACTTACATTTGTTGCTATTCTCGTTGACACTGCACTTTTGTTCGTTCTCGTCACTACCTCTGCATACGAGCCATATTGCAGAATCGGGTTTGGATATGCAGGCCTAGGTGCTGCCTTTCCCGTTTGCTCGTCATTCACCCCTCTTTCCACTTCTGAGTTTGGTTTTGTGACCTTGTTCCTCTCGAATTTTGGCGTGTTAACATACATCTTGAGCCCACCAAAGATGATGTTGTCTAGCTTCCTCTCTAGATTGTACGCATTCTCCACTCCTTCGAATCTGACGAACCCATACCTCCTGCCTTGCTTATTCCTGTTTTTGGAAATGAAGACCTCCTTTACAGCACCAAACGATTTGAAATGTATCCATAAATCTTTCTCCGTAACGCCATCAGGGAATCTCGTAAAGTAAAACGATGTTATGTTTCCTTTACTCCTCCAATTGTCTCGCCTGTAGCTCTGTCCTTGTTCGTACCTTTTCTCGGCATAGATCCGACGGGAATCCTCTCTCGCCCTCACTCTCTGTTGCTCTTTGTGTTGAGTCCTGTGTCTTACTCTCTCCCACCCAATCTCACACTCTCTCTCACCCTCACGGTCTCTCTCACTCTCTCGCTCACTCTCTCTCATCTCTCTATCATTGACACCATTAAAATTTGGAGCTGCCTTAATTGCCAGCCTCAAGGGTGGTAGTTTATTCCTTCATCAACTAGAGATATGGCCAAAGTAATGTATATAAGTGGGGGACAACCCTTAACTAACAAGCTGGTTTTGTGGGATAGAGTTAGGCCTAAACTCACATTCTAAGATATGTTGTTGTCAATATGTGATTAATAGTGTCATGTGATTATTGGAATATCTAATGGTGGTCAACTTTGCCTTACAAGTGGTTAATACTGTCATGAGGTTATTGAAATGTTTGACAGTTGTTACTTGTACCTTAAAATTTGTTATTGTTATATGCATCGATAATTATATACAATCATGTTTATCTACTCTTAACTAATTATGAAATAAAGTTAATCATGTGTGCTGGCTGAAAAAACCCAACAGGACGTTCATAAAATACTCTTATCACAGTAACGTTTCATAAGTCATACCATTTAATCTTAAGTTTTCTAAAATAGTTTTCAGCCAAAATAATTCACAAATATCTTGTGCCATAGCTCGCAGCACAAGTTTAGCACTTGACCAAGCCTTAAATTATGTTTTTAATTCCTCCAAGTTACATTACTAGCTGAGTTCAAACTTCAAACTAATAGTTATTGTCTTATTGATTGACATTTTTTTTTCTATTTATGTTTAAATAATAAGTTGATGTATGCATCAATGCTAGTTTATTGATTTATTCAATTAACCTTCTACAGGCACTGAAAGCTGTATCCCACAATTATCCTAACATAGTGTCTGCTTGTTGGGAAAAAGTTTCTGCTATTGTGCATGGCTTCCTTAGTACTGTGTGCCTTGAAGCTCCTTCCAGGCAGTCAAGTGATCATGTTGGTAGTCCTTCTTCATTTAATAATGAAAAAGTTCTGATCACTGCTATTAAGGTAGCAACTTTGCCCTTCTTCATACATGCTAAATCTTCCCTGAATTAGCCTCTCATTCCCCTTTCTGTTTGTTAGATTCACCGGTGTACAATCAGTAGTCAATTAGAGTGTAGAAAATGCATGTGTTGTATACATGGAAGTTAATTGGTGTTTTGGCATTCCTGTGTACCATATAGATTTTAATGTTCTTGCCATACTTTGTTATATTAATGTTCTGTTATTCTATGGGTCTGTTTGATTTACCCAAAAATGAAGGACTAGACAACATTAAAAATTAATGTTGTTCGATATTAAAAGTGGTTATGGATCAGTACAAAACAGGGGATAAAGCATCAGACAAAAATGCTACCTAGTAAACCAATGGATAACCTTTTTGGTCTCGCTCATTACTGAGAAAACAAAAATGCCCAACCTACTTCCTCATTATCATTAAATGAAGGCCATGGTAGTATGCTGTAGCAGATTTTTGACAAAAATGTTATCTAATGGCCATGGTGTGGCAATGTTGACTTCGAGGCTTCTATTTCCATGGCAGGTATGAAAGTTGAGGCGGAAATAGTTGGCAAATCACCTTACATTGATTGTCTTTGGATGCAGGATTTTGAGAGGGGATTCAATATTTAAGGGGATTTAAAATACTGTGATGAAATATTAGAGAAAGTTACTTTATGTTTAATATGTGCATTTACAATTACTTTAGTTGCATTTTCCTGTAGATTTATTCTGTTACAGAGTATTAGAGTATGTACAAAAGAGTTGCAGTATTCAACTTGACTCTTAGATAAAGGGAGATTGTTGGGAAGTTGTAAGTAAGAAGTCAGTTACAATTTAGTTACAAACAGAAGAGTTACAAACAAGTTGCAGTAACTGTTCTATAAATACATCTTTGTAACACAATATTCAGTGGCCAAATATATTTCTCTTTACTTGATTCTCAAGTTTCTCTTTCTCTCAAACTCTCTCTCGTATCTTCTTTATGATACTGTTTAGTTTCTAATACAGAGTTAGTTAGATTGTCAATTAGGTGGTTAGATGCTGACTTGCCAATGAGTCATACACTTCAGCTGTATAAGGTTACTATAGAAAAATGAACTGTATTTTTCTATATTTTGAAAAAGGTACAATGGTGTGTATAAATAGGGTTACAAGACTGATTCTGTACCCTAATTTAGAGCTAAAAATCAGGAACCAAAATCCCTATAATTGTTGTAACTAAGAAAGGAAAGAAATAATAGTAAATCCTAATTATAGCTGTACAATCAGAATCACATGATTCTGTCTAATTTCCGCAATCATCTACACTCCCCCTCAATCTGGGTGATAGATATCTATCATTCCCAGATTGGTTCTGATGTCCTCATATGAGCGTCTTGGAAGAGCTTTAGTCAGGATGTCTGCTGTTTGGTTACATGATGGAACATGGGTAACAACTATAATGTCTTGGTCAATTTTTTCCTTAATGAAGTGTCTGTCAATCTCTACATGTTTTGTTCAATCATTGTGAACTAGATTTTTGGCCATGCTTATGGTAGCTCTATTGTCATAGAGTATCTTCATTGTAGAGTTGGTGGGAATCCTGATTTCTTCCAACATCCTCTTCAGCCAAATTCCTTCGCAAATGCCATGTGCCATGGCTCTTAGTTCGGCTTCTGCACTACTCCTGGCTACCATGGATTGCTTCTTGCTCCTCCAAGTTACTAGGTTCCCCCACACAAAGGTGCAATAACCAGTAGTTGATTTCCTGTCAGATGCACAACCTGCCCAATCCGAGTCTGTATATACTTCAATGTCCTTGTCTCTTGAAGTAGAGACCTCTGCCTGGGATACCTTTGAGGTATTGTAGGATTCTCCTCATAGCTTTCTCATGAACATCTGTGGGATTTGACATATGGCGACTTGTCATACTTACTGCAAAACCAATGTCTGGCCTGGTATGTGTCAAGTAGATTAATTTTTCAACCAGACTTTGGTACCTGGTTTTATCAGCTGAGGACTATCATCTTCGGAGCTATTCTGGTTGGTTGGTTCTATAGGGGAGTTGGCAGCCTTGCACCCAAGCATCCCTGTTTCTTGAAGTAGATCTAGGGTGTACTTCCTTTGAGACATATAGATCCCATGCTTTGTTCGAGCCACTTCCATCCCAAGAAAGCACTTTAGCTGCCCCAAATTTTTTACCTCAAATTCTCTAGCCAGAAAACTCTTCAAGTGATTGATTTGGTTATGGTCATCTCCCGTGATTACAGTGTCATCCACATAGATGATAAATAGTGTTACCTTCCCTTCCAATGAGTGTTTAACAAACATTGTGTGATCTGACTGACATTGGGTGAAGCCCTCTTTCTTGACAACTCGGGTCAGCCTCTCAAACCAAGCTCTCGGAGATTGCTTAAGACCATACAATGACTTCCAGAGTTTGCATACCTTATTTGAGGTGCTGGCTGCTTCACAACCTGGAGGAATCTGCATGTACACTTCCTCTTCCAACTCACCGTTTAGGAAGGCATTTTTGATATCCAGCTGGTGCAAGGGCCAATCCAGGTTTGCTGCCAAGGGAAAAATAACTTGAACTCAGTTGAGTTTAGCTATTGGTGCAAAGATTTCTTCATAGTCCACCCCATATGATTGGGTGAATCCTTTTGCCACTAACCTGGCTTTGTACCGGTTTATACTACCACCAGCATTGTACTTGATAGTAAAAATCCACTTGCATCCAACTAGTCTCTTTCCTTTAGGTAGAGTAGTGATCTCCCAGGTGTTATTCTTTGCCAATGCTTGAAGCTCTTCATTCACTGCTGCATTCCATTCAGGATGTTGGAAAGCTTCCTGAATGTTTCTTGGGACGTGAGTGCTATCAAGCAATGCTACAAAAGCCTTGTATCCCTGTGATGATTTTCCATAGGACATATTTTTCAGTGGGGTGTTGAGTGCAGGTTCTCACCCCTTTTCTCAAGGCAATAGGCATATCCAAGTTACTTGTATTAGTATGAATGGATTCAGAGATGGGAAAAGAGTTACCTTTGGGAATTTCATTTTTAGGAGCCTGGTCAGATTCATGGCTCTGCATTGGAACTGTGATTGGCTCTACTGCCTTATGGTTTCCCCTTTTTCTAACGTAAACCCTCCAGTTTTGGTCTTGGCTCCTTGGTTGAGCTTCTTCTGGTACCGCAGAAACAGTTTCTGTTGGTACTGCTTATCAGTTTTTTCAATCTCCGGTTCTGCAGGAGTACTTTCTGGAATCTCGAAAGGTGCAGCCATCTCATCCTTTTGAGTCTAAAAGTTGGAATTCTGTCATGTCAGTCAAAACTGGCATCTTCTCCCCCTGAATGCCTACTTTGGGATAGCAAGACTGATGCTCGAAAAATGTCACATCCATTGTATGATAGAATTTTCTGGTTGTGGGAGAGTAGCAATTATACCCCTTTTGGTGAGGTGAGTATCTTAGGAATATGCTTTTGATGGACTTGGGATCAAGTTTACTATGGTGCGGGTCTAGGTTGTGAACAAAAGCTAAACAGCCAAACACTTTCAAGGGAATTGAGGTGAGGATTTTGTTGGTTGGGTAGGTGGTCTGAAGGACTGCATGAGGGGTGTTGAAATTAAGGACACTAGAAGGCATTTTGTTTATGAGATAGGTTGCGGACAATACAGCTTCTTCCCAAAATTGTTTTGGTACATTTGTGGCCAACATCAGTGATCTTGTCACTTCCAGTAGGTGTCTATTTTTTCTCTCTGCCAAACCATTCTGTTGTGGAGTGTCTACACATGAACTCTGATGCACAATTCCATTTTTCTGTAGGTAGGAATTCAGCATGGAATTATAATATTCACGACCGTTATTTGTTCTCAGCACCTTAATGTTGGTTTGGAATTGTGTTTGCACCATTGCATGAAAAATTTCAAATATTCGTGCTACTTCTGACTTTTCCTTAAGAAACACTCGTGTGACTCTTGTGTGGTCATCAATGAACGTCACAAACCATCTAGAGCCGGTAATATTGCTGGCTCTTGGTGGTCCCCATACATCACTATGGATTAGCGAGAATGGTTGGGAAGGTTTGTAAGGTTGTGGGGGGTAAGTGCTCCTGGTACGCTTGGATAATTGACAAGTTTCACAATGAAAATTTCTTAGTCTTTTATTGAATAATGATGGGAACATTTTTTTCAAATACATAAAATTTGGGTAGCCTAATCTATAGTGCCACAACATTACTGCAGGGATTACTCTCTGTATTTCTTCTTGTCATCTGGGCACTTCCATTCTATTTCTTCGTAGGTATCCAATTGCTGCTAGTATCTACTCAAGGTGTTGAAAAATTCAGTGATTGATTTTTCTCCCTGTTTCAGGTCATGGAGTAGGCTCTTGATCTAAAATATGGCAGAAGTGTTGTCAATATTTGAGTATGTCTCCTTCACCGCATCCCATATCTCCTTTGCGGTGTCATAATACATGAAGTTCTCCCCAATTTCATTTGTCATGGTATTGAGAAGCCACGACATCACCAAACTATTTTCCAGTTGCCATTTTTGAAGGTTGGGATCCCCCTTTTCTGGTTGTTTGGGGTCGCCCAAGATATACCTTTCCTTTCCTTTTCCTTGGAGGAAGATGCAAACTGACCTCTCCCATTGGATGAAGTTTGGGCCATTCAGTTTGTGGCCTGTGATAGGGAGAGTAATCCCTTCAGGTGAGCTGGTTAGCAGCATGCCAATCTCCCCTTTGGTTGTGTTTTCTGTTTTCTCCCTTTCCTTGGTAGGGCTGGCGCTAGGTTCAGGGAAGTATCAGATCAAGCTCTGATACCATATAGAAAAATGAACTGTATTTTTTTATATTTTGAAAAAGGTATAATGGTGTGTATAAATAGGGTTACAAGACTGATTCTGTACCCTAATTTAGAGCTAAAAATCAGGAACCAAAATCCCTATAATTGTTGTAACTAAGAAAGGAAAGAAATAATAGCAAATCCTAATTATAGCTGTACAATCAGGATTGCATGATTCTGTCTAATTTCCGCAATCATCTACAGTTACCCTCTTTGTACATTGTACTACTGAAATGATTGACAAACATTTCAGTTTAATTCTGCTGAACTTTTCACTTTATCCAATTCTCTGTATTCTATTATGGTATCATGAGCTTTTAATCTATCCAAACCATGACTTCTCTGCAAAATTCTTTGTTCAATTCTAGAGTTCGTGTAGTATTAGAGTAGTAGAAAGGGAGGTGCAGTATTCAGCTGCACACTCACTTAACTATGACTGTTACCATGTTAGTTCTTAGTTAGTTATGACAGTTACTACATTAGTTAAGTGTCAATGTTAGTTAAGACTTTGTTAGAAGGTTAGTTAGTAAAAACTAACTGTTCTAGAACTCTATATATACTTCTCTTTGTAACAGAGATCAGTTGCCCAATCATAATAACATTTTCTGATTCTGTAAGTTCTTTCTCTTTTTTTCTCTTTATCTCATCTTCTTCTTCTTCACTTCTGTTAAGAACTCTTTTATGGTATCTAGAGCTTGGTGACGATCATCAATGGCGTCTCAAGAGAATGCGTTGCTTTCTGCTTCTTCGTTTCCGAATTCAATTTCTCACAAGCTTGATGATTCAATTTTTCTGCTCTGGCGACAACAAGTTGAACCAGTTATCAAGTCCCATCGACTTCAGCGATTCGCCGCGAATCCCTAGATTACGCTCCACTTTCTCTCTGAAGATGCATTGAGAATCCAGCATATGAAAGTTGGTAGCAACAGGATCAGGTGCTCCTCACATGGCTTCAATCGACTCTCTCTATGTCGATTTTATCGCGAGTTCTAGGATGCACCGATTCCTATGAGGTTTGGGAATGCATTCACGATTATTTCCACAAGAAAAACAATAGCCACAGCTTGTCAACTTCGCACTCAGCTTCGTGCTACGACACTTGCAGGCAAATCAATGCTTGAATTTCTGTCGCAAATTCTAGCAATTTCTGATTCTCTTGTTTCTATTGGAAGCCCGTG
The DNA here is from genome assembly GCF_004193775.1 of Glycine soja. Classification (NCBI taxonomy): domain Eukaryota; kingdom Viridiplantae; phylum Streptophyta; class Magnoliopsida; order Fabales; family Fabaceae; genus Glycine; species Glycine soja. The sequence goes on along the minus strand of NC_041007.1, from coordinate 15,441,843 downwards.
GAGGTAGCTATAGTGGCAGTTTTAACTGTAGTGGTGATGGTGGTGCCAGTGGTCGTGCCGGTAGTGGCAGTGGCCTTGGTCGTGGTGCCGGTCACTTCACTAATTTCCAATTTCAGGTCTGGAAAGAAAACACAGACATATAGTTGAGTTAGGTCTTACCTTACTTCATCATGCTACTTTACCTCTCAAGTTTTGGGATTCTGCTTTTTGCACAACTGTCTACTTGATAAATAGATTACCTACAACATCCCTTAAGTTTGAAATACCTTATCATGTGCTGTTTCAAAAGCTTCCTGATTACAGTTTTCTCAAAACCTTTGGGTGTTCTTGCTTTCCCTTACTCAGACCTTATAACAACCATAAATTAGACTTTAGGTCTCATGAATGTATCTTCTTGGGGTATTCTACATCTCATAAAGGGTATAAATGTCTGTCTCCCTCAAGAAGAGTTTATATCTCTAAGGATGTGATATTCAATGATTCAAAGTTTCCTTCTGCTGACCTTTTTGAGTCCTCCTCTCTTTCTAGTCAGTCTAACTCTTCCTTAACTCAGCATTACTTTCCTCCTATTCCTATTATACAACCCTCAAATATCCCACAACCTACCTCAAATAATCCTCAGCCTAATTCTGATTTTATTCAGACAATGGTTTGAAAGGCTTCAGACTACCTTACTTCAGTTTGGGTTTGTGGCAAGTAAATGTGATCCCTCTTTATTCATTTACAAGACCAAATTCTACATTTTATATCTCCTTGTGTATGTTGATGACATTATAATTATTGGCAGTTCTATTCCTTTAATTCAGCACCTTACCTTTGATGAAATCCCTTAGCAACTAGTCTAGCTTTGTACTTATTGATTGAACCATCAGTATTTTCTTTATTCTAAAGACCCACTTGCATCCAATAGCTTGTCTACCAGCTGGTAATGGAAAGTTCTGTTCCTCATTAGAGCATTATACTCCTGCATAGCTGCAAACCATTCTGAACTTTCCAGGACCTGCTTTACCCGTTTAGGTTCAGAATGAGTAAGAAACAATGAAGGATGCAGCCTAGGATTGTGTATTCCAGATTTAGGCCTAGTTTGCATAGGATGAGTGTTAATGGGAACTAGAGTTGATGCAGACACAGATTCACTATGAGACATAGTATTTGATGATTGAGGATGAGTGGGAGAAGGTGCAGTTGGTATAGATTCACTAGATGACACTATATTGGATGATTGAGGATGAGGGGATGTGGATTCAGATGAGGTTTGATTTAAGGCAGTAGCAGAGAAACCAGAAGGAACAGATGGAGCTGAAAGGGAATTAGAGGAAGGTATTTGGGAAAGTGAAGGTGTAGAGGCTGAAACAGGAGGGGATAGGTCAGGATTGAGACTGAAATAGGAAGTGATATTCTGTGTTGAACTGGAGGAAGAGGAAAACAAATCTAAATATGGAAACCTCAACTCATTAAACAAAACATCCTTAGAAATATAAATTCTATCAGTTGAAGACGGACATTTGTAGCCTTTATGTGAAGAGGAGTACCCCAAGAAAACACACTCTTGAGACCTGAAATCTAATTTGTGAGCATGATAGGGTTTCAACACAGGAAAGCATGCACAGCCAAATGTTTTAAGTGAAAATCAGGCTCTTTGTTAAAAAAAGTGACAAATGGAATAGCAAAGTTGAGTGATGCAGCAGGTAACCTATTAATCAAATAGACTACAATGACAAAAGCATAATCCCAAAACTGTAGAGGTAGAGTTGCATGATGAAGTAATGTGAGTCCTAGATCAACTATATGCCTATGCTTCCTTTCAACTACACCATTTTGATGATGAGTGTGTGGGCAGATTAACCTATGCAAAATGCCATAGGAAGCTAATAAAGTAGAAAAAGGTCTATATTCACCACCCCAATCTATGGAGTGAAAACACCCATTGTTGTTGATAGCTAAGGTGACCCCCAGAATTGTTCATATAGGGATCACAAGCTCTTGATACCGCGATAATTTTAGAGAGAAAAGTTAGAGGAAAATTTTGTGTTTGATTGAATGAATTAGTTACATTGTTCAGTTACAGCCTTATTAATACAAGGATACATGTAACTAATCCTAACTAACTAGTGACAACTGTCAGTTGATAGTTGGCACATTTCAATAGTAGAGTAATATACTCATACAGTCTTGTTCACCTAAATTCTAATTCTCTCAAATTTGATGTTTTTTATTTATTGTTCTGAGTATGAACTAGCTTTCAATGTACTTGTATATATAGTTTTTTTTAGTTTATTTCGAGTTTAAAACATTTTATTGATACCTGTTGAGATATGATTTTGATATCATGTGTTTCCTTATTTATGTTATTGTTTCAGTTTCCTAGTTACTAGTTTTATGTAATCGATTCTGATTATAAATAAAGAGCTGAGGAGTCATTCTCCTCAAGCATTCAGATCATTCCTAGTCTGATATTCACGTATTCAATACCATTATTATAAATACAATTACATTTTACTTGTGGCTTGATGTCTCATGTGTCATATACTGGTACTTCTATATTCTTTTCATTTGCATAGAAAAGTATTAAATTTCTGTGTTTTGCCCTTTTTTACTATTCGAAAAAACTTAGATACAGTTCCTTGTGTGCTTTTGGCTCTCTTCTCCAATCAGGATTGAAGCCTCAGCTTGATAACCCATGCCCACCTTTAATGCAAATCTTTATTACGCAATTTATTGAGATAAAATCCAATTTTGATTGGAGAAGAACACCAACAACACCTAAACTGTATCTAATTTTTTCCCTTTTATTGTAAATATTATTTTTACTCAATATTAATGAGTGTAGGCAATGTTATTTCTGAGTCATGATTTCTTCCAACTATTTTGGGTAGTGATAAAATTTATGCAAAATTTTTAAGGTTCTGGATGAGGGTCTTCGGGCAGTCTCTGGATTTCAAGGAACAGAAGATCTTTCAGATGATAAATTGATGGATATTCCTTTTGCATCTGATTGCATTAGGATGAAGAAAGTGTCATCTGCTCCATCATATGAGCTAGAGTGCAAAGATGATGTTATAGTCAACTTTGAATCTTGTGGATCAGGAAGTCAGCAGTGGTGTGAGGCAATTGAGAAGCATATGCCTCTTATTTTGTGTCACTCTTCAGCAATGGTGAGAATTTTCATTTTTTTTAAATTCATTCTTTTTCTATTTTATTGAAGAGAATAATAATATCATGGAATGAATGAGTTATGCATCTTTAATGAATGTGGCCCTCTTTCTGTTTTTCCTTGGAAGGTGAGAGCTGCATCAGTTACTTGTTTTGCGGGTATGACTTCTTCTGTATTCATTTGTTTTTCTAAAGAGAAACAGGACTTCATATTGTCTTCTTTAGTAAGTATCGATACCATTCATGCTCAATGTTGTCTGATTCTAGTATTGTACTGATTTGACTAACTTGCTAAAATTTTGTAGGTGCATGCTGCTGTACATGATAATGTGCCATCGGTGAGATCTGCTGCTTGTCGAGCCATTGGTATCATTTCATGTTTTCCACAAGTGTGTCAGAGGTTATACTAAAACTTGTACTATCATTATTATGATTTCTTTTTTAAATGTGTTCGATAGTAAAACTAAAAGGTTCTATAATCTCTATAGTGCAGAGGTACTTGACAAGTTTATCCATGCTGTTGAGATTAACACTCGCGATGCCCTAATCTCAGTAAGTTGGGCGTTAGTTTCTGACTCCATACATTCCTATACACTTTTCTGTACTTGAGTAGTAATTCATTGTTTTCATTATATCAGGTTAGGATAACGGCTTCATGGGCATTGGCAAATATATGTGATGCTATTTGTCACTCTGATAGAATACTCCCCTATGGGCAAATGGGTGAGCTCAATTTGATTTCCATAATTGAATGGTCAACTATTTGGTGACAAGACAAATTTTCAAAGTTCTTCTCTTCTGTAATCTCTTTATTTGCTTCCTTTTTTAATTTTCTTTTATATAGGTTCAAACTCCAATACCCAGGTGATTGTATCATTGAGTGAATGTGCTTTGCATCTTACTAAGGATGGAGACAAGGTAGTTTTTATTTTTGTTTATGTATTTCTTTCAATTTGTATATTCTGTATTGATTAAAATTTCATTGTTGAGAAGAAAGGAACAACTAAATGTCATTGTACACAGTGTAGTGTATTATTGATAACATGGATAATAATTACAGAGAAAATAATTGCCTAATTACTATAATTATGTAAATCCTACAATTTCCACCTAATTACCATAATTAAGGATTGCCTAATTACCATATTTTCAATAAACTGAGAGAAAAACAGAGAAGAAAAAGGAGGAGAACAAAACTGATTCTATTGATCTGAAAAGTTAGAGGTAATTACAATCCAGGTATTTATAAACCTCTATACAATAAAACTAACGATAACTAACTCTAACAGAAAGCTAACTAACTGATCCTATTGAGGTGCAGTTAGAAAAAAGCCTTTGTACTCTCCGAATTACTAACTAACATGAAATGGGAGAAGAGAGAGAGAGAGCAAGAGTGAGAGAGAGTGGTACCAAGAAGAGAGCGGAGAGAGAGGGAGAGGGTGCGAGATAGGAAGGACCCATGTCTGAATATCGTCGGACAAAGGATAGGAGACCAACAACGCTACATGCGAGCTAATTGGAGAGATCACCGGAATATCTCCTCATTTTATTTCACTCGTTTCTCTGAAGACACAACGGAGGAGGAGCTTTGGCAGCATTTCAAGAAAGCGGGCAATGTTAGGGAGATTTTTATTTCAAAGAAAAGGAACAGAAATGGGAGAAGATATGGTTTTGTAAGATTCATTGGAGTGGATAATGTGCAACAATTAGAAAGGAGACTGGACAATATAGTCCTGGGAGGGCTAAAGCTGTATGTTAACAATCCAAAATATGAAAGAAGCAAGGGAGGAGCACAACAATCAGCAACAGGGGGTCGACAATACACTAGCCGTGATGATCAGGGACACAGAGACACTTATGAGGCAGCCACGCACACATCGATCTCGGGTCTGAGACGCGGATCGTTTGCAGAGGTGGTGGCGCGGCGGCATCCAAGAACAACCATTGTGACGCCGTCAGCAGCTGTGGGCAACACCTCAACATCAGAAGTGACTCTCGACATTCCTAGGCCAAGGCCGAAATGGCTTCAAGATGACTGGGTGGGAAGACTCAAAAACATAGCAACGCTGGACAGAGTACAGGAGGACATGCTCTGGGACTGGGGAGTGAATATAGTGCCGAAATACATCGGCGATGACATGGTACTTCTTCTTGGCCTCACAGAAGGCAAGGCACGACAAATGATGGAGAATGACACGTCATTGTTCTACTCGGTGGAGAGGTGGAACAGGGAGATGCGTGCGGGCTCTAGACTAACATGGCTGCAATGTTGGGGAGTGCCACTAATGGCATGGGATTCGGAAAATCTGAAGAAAATCCTGGCCGGCATAGGTGACGTTGTGGAAGTTGACGACGAACTGGAGGAGTCTCGTAAAATGGATAGGGTAAGGATCCTGGTTAAAACACCGTGGAAGCCGATGATACAACATACGGTAAGAGTACACATCGAAGGGGAGGTATTCCCAGTTTACGTCATAGAAGAAAGCGGAAGCTATCCTCATAGGTGCCGATGCAGGCCGACCACGATGTACGGCTCATCGGATGACATCTGCTCGGAGGAAAGTGCACTGGGATCGCTGTCGGAGTTTACGCATCTGGTGATAGATGGAGCAAGCCGACAACAGGTGGTGACGGAGGAATGGAGAGTCACGGTGGAGGAGCAAAAGCCGGCGGAAGAGGGCGACATGCTGGGAGCGGGGGAACCGAAATGCAATCAGGCATTACCTGGCGGTCGCGACACACAGTGCGACCCCCTGGTTAATCCTTTGGACCAGGGGATAAAGGTCAGGAGCCGTTGCAATGATTGCGACGCAGGCCCATACGCAAACAAAAGACAGAATGAAGCGGGAGAAGAGATCAAAGCAGGAGTTGAGGATGCAGATAGGTACGAGAAAAGGAAAGAAGGAGTCAACGGGTTTTGTACCCCTGACAGGAAGAGAGAAGAGAAGCATGAAAAGGGAAGTATCAGGGCAGATGGGAGTGGGTCAGACTTTGAAGATGCTGACTCTCACCAAACTCACGCACGTGACAAGGAGCAGGTGGAGTTAGATGGGCTGATTTTACTTCCCTACACCCCCAGTGTTTTAAAAACCCACCACGGAAGTAATAAAATAGAGGCCCACTCAAACCAAAAACACCCACTCAGTGTGTATGCTAGGAAAAAGTGGCGTAAAAAGCAGCCCATGGAAAGTGGAGTGCAGAGAATCACCAGTGACAGTTTGGAATATGAAAATGCATCAATTCAACAGGAATTAAATAGCGAAGACCATAACCAAGAAAATATTCAGAATTTGGACTCGTGTCATGATGACGTGGGCCAAGTTATGAAGCAGGATGAAATGCAAGATAATAATAATAACTCTAAGGAGGCAAAAATAATATGGCGCTGGCGAAGGAACTAGGAGTAACAAGATGGAATGACAATATAAAGCAGGTGCAGCAAATGGTTGAAATGGAAGAAAGGGATATTAAAGAGTCAGAGAAATTGGGAGGGATGAGGAAGAGTCAATGAATATTATCACATATAACGCAAGAGGTCTAGGGAAGGGGGTTAAATGGCCAGCAATTAGGAGAATGGTCAATAAACATCATGTTGACATGTTATTCATTCAGGAATCAAAAAAGGAGATGGTAGATAGATCCTTATGTCAAGCTTTATGGGGGGATTCTGAAGTTCAATGGGAAGCTCAGCCAGCAACTAACACTGCTGGTGGTATTTTATGTTTGTGGAGTGAAAAATCTTTCAGATTGGAAAGGAAGAACAGCGGGTCTGGATATATAATGTTATCAGGAAAGTGGATCAAGGAGGACCTATCATTGAATATTGTCAATATTTATTCCCCTTGTGATATTCAACGCAAACATGTGTTATGGGAAACTATTCTGCAGCTGAAAAATCACAACCAGAGCGGTTTATGGTGCATCCTTGGGGATTTTAATAGCATCAGAAATTCCTCAGAGAGAGCTGGAGTCTGTCACAGGGTTTTGGAGGATGGAGGGTCTAGGGAATTCAATGCTTGGATTGAAGAGTTGGAGGTAGTGGAACCAGCTTGGGTGGGCAGCAAGTTCACTTGGGTTAGACCAAATGGTTTATCTAGAAGTAAGCTAGATAGGTTCCTGATATCTGTGGATTGGCTTACAAGGTGGCCTGATACAACTCAACATACACTAGAGAGAAACTTCTCCGACCATTGCCCGATTCTGCTCAAATAGAGAAGATCTGATTGGGGACCTAAGCCTTTCAAAATAATGGAGTGTTGGCTATCAGATGCTTCCTTCATGAAAGCTGTGGTGAAAAGTTGGACATCTAACCAGCTAAGTGGGTGGGGAGGGTACGTCTTAAAAACGAAAATAAAAGCACTCAAGACCAGGTTGAGGGAGTGGAATAGAGAACATTTTGGGGATACACTCAAGAAATATCAGAAGATTGAGCAAGAGTTGAACAAGCTGGAGGAGATCACTTCTGATAGACAACTATCTCAACAAGAGACATTAATCAGGAAACAGCTTCAGGAGGATTTATGGAGAGAGGCTCAATCCCATGAGTCGTTGCTAAGGCAAAAGGCAAGATCCAGGTGGATCAATGAAGGAGATTGTAATTCTAGGTATTTCCACATGCTGATCAATGCTCGTAGAAGACACAACTGCTTGCAAGGATTGCTGATTGAAGGGTCTTGGGTGGAAGAGCCGGCAATAGTCAAAGAGGCAGTCAGGTCGTTCTTCGAACAGCGTTTCAAAGAAACAGAGCATAACAAACCTACACTAGATGGGATACAATTTCAAACAATTGATAGCCTGCAAAATGAGATTTTGGTGAGGCGATTTCAGGAGGCTGAGTTGAAGGAAGCAGTGTGGGATTGTGGGAGTGACAAGAGCCCGGGGCCAGATGGTTTGTCTTTCAAATTCATCAAACAATTTTGGCCTATTTTTAAGCCCGATGTTCTGCGGTTCCTAGATGAATTTCATGTAAATGGAACTTTTCCGAGAGGTTTAAATGCATCATTCATAAATTAATTCCCAAGGTCTTGGATCCGCAATTGCTGAATGAGTATAGACCTATCTCATTGATAGGGTGCATCTATAAGATAGTTGCAAAGGTGCTGGCAAACAGACTAAAGAATGTAATGCCTTTCATCATTCATGAAAGGCAGTCAGCGTTTATAGAAGGCAGGCACATGTTGTACAGTGCGTTGATTGCGAATGAGGTGATTGATGAAGCTAAAAGATGTCATAAACCTTGCATGATCTTCAAAGTGGACTATGAGAAGGCGTATGACTCTGTTTGCTGGAATTTCCTGATTTATATGATGAGGCGTATGGGCTTTTGCACCAAATGGATCAGGTGGATGGAGGGATATCTAAAGTCAGAAACAGTTTCGGTGCTGGTCAACGGTAGCCCTTCAACAGAATTCTTGCCTCAGAGAGGGCTCAAGCAAGGAGACCCACTATCACCTCTACTGTTTAACATAGTTGCGGAGGCTTTGAATGGTATTATGACTTAGGCGTTAGAGAAGGGGCTGTTTAAGGGATTTTTGTGTGGCAAGAACAAGGTGGAAATTAGTCTCCTTCAATATGCGGATGATACTATTTTCTTTGGAGAAGCATCAATGGCAAATGTCAGAGCTATCAAAGCAATGTTGAGGGTGTTTGAGCTAGCATCGGGGCTCAAAATCAATTTTGCTAAAAGTGGATTTGGTGCCTTCGGAGTAATGGAGTCATGGCAAAGCGAGGCAGCTGATTACCTCAATTGTAGCTCGTTGACACTCCCTTTCATATACCTTGGTGTTCCTATTGGAGCAAATCCGAGAAGATATCAGACATGGAATCCTATCATCTCTAAGTGTGAGAGAAAACTAGTGAAGTGGAAACAGAGAAATTTGTCGTTCGGGAGAAGAGTGACTCTTCTAAAATCAGTGCTAACATCTATTCCTATTTACTTTCTCTCTTTTTTACAGGGTTCCTCAGAAGGTGGTGGATAAGTTAGTAAGAATTCAAAGGAATTTTCTATGGGGCGGTGATCAGCAGCAAAGGAAAATTGCTTGGGTCAAGTGGGAGACGGTATGCATGCCAAAGGAAGCCGGGGGTTTGGGAGTCAAAGACATTAATTACTTTAACTTATCTTTACTGGGTAAGTGGAATTGGAACCTATTTCAGCGACCGGGAGAGTTGTGGGCTAGGGTGATGGACTCGAAATATGGTGGGTGGAGAGGCCTAAGTGAAGGGAGTAGAGCACATGCAAAATCTATATGGTGGAGGGACCTAAAGCTCGTGGTTCAACATCCACAACATGGTGTGATAATCAGCAACTCAACAATGTGGAAGGTGGGCTGTGGGGACAGGTTTAAATTTTGGGAGGATGCATGGATGGGTGGGGAAGAATCGCTGCTAGCAAGGTACCCTAGGTTGTATAGTATATCTTCACAGCAAATGGGGGCCTTCAGAGATAATGGATGGGAATGGGATTTCAGATGGAGGAGACCTATGTTCGATAATGAAGTAGATATGGCGACCTCTTTCCTAAGGGAGGTTGAGTGTCTCAGGAATCAAGCTCAACATGGTGACCAGTGGGTGTGGAAGGCAGATCCGAGTGGCCAATACACGGCCAAATCTGCCTATTGCACTCTACGGGAGGAGGAGGTTGAGGGGAACCTGATTCCTCCAAAAATTTCAGTATTTGCATGGAGACTCATAAGAGATAGGCTCCTGACGAGGTCAAATTTGCGGAGGAGGCAAATTGAGGTAGACGACTCAAGGTGCCCTTTCTGCAGATCTGAGGAGGAAAGCGCAGCACACTTATTCTTCCATTGTAATAAAATATCTCCAGTTTGGTGGGAATCAATGTCGTGGGTGAGTCTTACGGGGGCTTTCCCATATCACCCAAGGCAACATTTTCTTTACCACATACATGGAGTGACAGATGGAAAGAGGTCAACTAGATGGAAATGGTGGTGGCTTGCATTGACTTGAACCATTTGGAAGCAAAGAAATGACATCATATTCTCCAATGGGAAGTTCAATGCTAACAGAATATTAGATGATGCAATCTTCTTGTTATGGACATGGCTCACACATTTGGAGAAGGATTTCGGTATCCATTTCAACCAATGGTCATCCAATATCAGAGCAGGATTTTCTAATAGTATAGGATAGCATACTCAAGCAAACAATTGCATTATCTTTATTTTCTCAGCATTGGTTCAAATACTGCATAGGGACCAATCCTGAGTTGTCTATTGTATTTTCTAGTACCTCTGGTACTTAATTAATATATTAGTATTTTGGCTGATAAAAAAAAAATTAACATGAAATGGGTGCTGTTAACAAAAGTTAACAACCCTTACAGACAAAATACAAAATTGTTTTCATAGTTATACATTGACATATACTGATACCCTCCCGCAAACTCAAGGGGGAGAGTTTTCATTGGACACACTCTTCATTAGGTTTGCCTCTCAGAACCTCAAATCTTGATGTAGACAGGGGTTTAGTTAGAATATCGGCCCACTAATCCAGAGCTAGAATATGAACAATTGAGAGCTGCTTGGCCAAAATCTTCTCTCACAAAAAACACATCAATCTCCATGTGTTTTGTTCAACTGTGAAAAACTAGATTGTGAGCAATAGAAACAACACTCTGATTATCACAAAAAATTACTGGAGTAGTGAAAGAAACTTGTAACTCTGTCAGGAGAATATAAATCCAAGTCAATTCAGTGGAAATTTGAACAATGCTGCGATATTCAACTTCAGTGCTAGACCACCAATAGACTAAGTTTGGACCAAGAAAAATGGCAATTCCTGAGGTGGATCGCCTGTCATCCACATTAGACGCCCAATCAGCATCACAGAATGCTCAAACAGCCAAGGGATTTTTAACAGAAGCAGGCTGCAGGAGCAAACCATAAAATAGAGTACCTTTAAGATATCTTAGAATCCTTTTCACTATTCTCCAGTGAGAATCCATTGGAGCAGCCATAAATTGGAAAACCTTATTGACAGCAAAACTGATTTCAAATCTAGTGAGAGTAGCATATTGTAATGCACCAACTACAGACCTATAGAGAGAAGGATCATGAAAAACATCAGCACCATGTTTAGACAACTTGCAGTTAGAAACTGTCAGAATCCCACTATATATTTTATTTCCTTTTATAGATAGGATTTAAATCCCATAATTAGGAGATTTGATTAGCTTAATATTTTGTATTTATGACCAGGAATTGACAGTCGGTACAATGATGAGCAATAGTTTAGGAGTTTCCTTTTTTAGATTATCTTGTATTCTATTTAAAAGCACATGCTCTTCTATCAATATGAATCAGAAAATTATCCCCTGACATGGTATCAGAGCTCCAAAATCTGCGGGAGCCTGTGTAAACTTGTGGCCTGCACTGCCACACGTTTTTTTCTTCTGCTGTGCAGCCTGCATTGCCGTTTTTCCCCCTCCCTTTGACGGCCTATATTGCCAATATTTTCTGCCCTAAAACACCCTCCACGCCTTTGCATCTCACCCAACAAAACTGAGAATGTTTGCAACAGCCAATAACCCCACCCAAGTCGAAAATACCGGCACTGTTGAGCTACAAAAACTACCGCAAATGGTCTCACTTTGTCCAAACCTTTCTAAAAGGGAAGGGTAAATTGAATCATCTTACTGGGAAAGATGCCCCAAAATCCACAGACAGTACCTTTGGTTCATGGGATGAAGCAAATGCAGTAGTGATGTTGTGGCTGTTGAATTCCATGGTGCTAGAGGTGAGTGATGCTTGCATGTTCATGAAGACCGCTAAGGATGTGTGGGATAGCTGTAAACAAAACTATTCCAAGGTTGGTGATGCTGCTCAAATTTATGAAATAAAGGTGAAGATCGCAACTACCAAACAAGGAGACCGATCCATTAGTGAGTATGCCCAGACTCTACAAAATCTTTGGCTAGTGTTAGACCATTATGAACAATTTGAAGCAAAATGCACAGAATATGTTGATTTACTCAAACGTTACAAGGAGAAGGACAGAATCTATAAGTTCTTGACAAGACTAAATAGTGAGTTTGATCCTATAAGAATTTGGGTGCTAGTAAAGGAGTTATCCTCACTCAATGAAACCATGGCTGCCTTCCGGACAGAAGAAGCACGTGGGGGGTGACGATGGAGCTTCAATCCACTGAAAGTTCTGCCTTAATTGCACAAAAGAGAAAGAAGATTGATCAATGGCAGACCAGGCAACCTGGAGATGTAGCCCCCAAGATGGAGATCGACAAAGGGGAGAACAAGGATTCTCTATGGTGTACCTTTTGTAAGAAGCGAAGACACCCAAGACAGATTATGGAAACTTCATGGTAAGCCTCCAAATCCGAACTAAAATTGGACCACCAAAGGTACTCAACAAGGAAAACCAGCACAAGCCCACCTGGCTTAGTCAAGTATTGCAGCGGGCAGTCCTTCCAGACCCCTTACAGTTTACAATACATAAGAAATTAAAAAATTGAGGGAAGTCCTAGAGACTTTAGTCAAACCCAGAAACACAGGTAGCTCTTCCTTGGCATTCTCAGGTACTTCCCAAGCCTATGCTCTCAGCATTCTACAATCTACTGCACAAGCGACATGGGTTGTTGATTCTAGAGCTATGGGTCACATGACTCATTCCTCTGTTGAATTTATCTCATATAGACCTTGTCCTAGCAATAAAAAAAAATTACAACTGCAAATGACACATTTTTTTATAGTTGCTGGAAAGGGAGACATTCTCCTAAGTCATGATTTAATTTTGAGAGATGTTTTACATGTGCCCAAATTATCTGCCAAATTGCTTTCTATTCATAAACTTACAACGGATTTACAATGTTTAGTGACATTCTCTCCCACACTTTGCAAATTTCAGGATCAGGGAACGGGGAAGATTAGACTTGCTAGGGAGGAAAATGGGCCAACCTTCTTGAGGAAGCTCGTGGGACATGTAGCACTAAAAGTCAACTTCCATTGTCTTTGTTGTCAGAGTCACTTCCTTCCCACAATAAAGACATCTGGTTGTGTCACTATCGTTTAGGACACCCTTCGTTTAGTACTCTAAATATTATGTTTCCTAGCTTGTTTCAAGGACTAGGCATAGGAGTGTTTCATTGTGATGATTGTGAATTTGCAAAACACAAATGTGCTAGCTTTCCTAAAATCAGTTTTGCTATTAATAAAGTTTGTCAATCCGTGGCTAGTCCCATGGACTCTCATTGGGAAGTGGTTAAAAGGATCTTAAGGTATCTCAAGGGTACCTTGTCTCATGGTTTACTTCTTCAGCCTGCTTCTACTGTGAAACCCTTGGCTTTTTATGCATTCTGTGATGCTAATTGGGCATCTGATGTGGATGATAGGTGTTCCACCTCAGGGGCTGCCATCTTTCTTGGCCCAAACTTGATATCATGGTGGTCTCGCAAGGAGAAGGTGACAGCCAGGTCCAATACTGAAGCTGAATATCTCAGCTTGGCTCAAACTTCTACTAAATTGACATGGAGTCGGGCTCTTTTAACAGAATTGAAAATTCCCTTCACTACACTTTATTGTACAATCAAAGTGCTGTATCGATTGCTCATAATCATGTGTTCCACAGTCGCATGAAGCATATAAAAATTGATGTCTTTTTTGTTAGGGAAAGAAATCCGAATTAAAATTACTACTCCAGCTGTCTACTGTGATATTCTCAGCACTGTTGCTTTGAGTCACAATCCGGTTCTTCATTCAAGGACGAAACACATGGAACTAGACATCTTTTTTGTGAGAAAGTTTTGGATAAGTCCCTGCTGGTGTGTCATGTTCCTGCCTATGCTCAACTTGCTGATGTGTTGACAAAGCCTCTTGCCAAACAGTCTTTTCTGGATTTATGATCCAAACTCTGAGTGCTTTCTTTCACTAAGTTTCAAAGCACTCTGCGTTTGAGGGGGAAATAATAGTGTATAGTAGATGCAGCTGAGTCATTGCTGACTCAGCATAAGAGTTAGTTAGTTCAGCTAACTACTGTAGTTAGAATCCTCTATATAAACCATTGTGTAATTCTGTTGTAACGAACTCATTCATAAATACAATAACAGTTTAGTTTTCTCTTGTTCTCTCTCACCTCCATAGATTTCTACAGACAGCAAAACTAAGTTCTAGATGAGTGATAGTTACTCATATACACTACTTATATACTCTTACATTACCTTGTCAATCCTGAAATTCCACAATTTCTTTCCGCCGATGATCTTGTTTGCGGATTTGAAAATCCAGCCTATTGCGTTTGGAAATTGTCACTTAGACTCTAGATACCATGTTTAGGAGAGAAAGCAAGAGACAAGATTGAATGTGTGTGTCAATGTAGACTGCGGAGTATATTATTATGTAGCGTGACTAATAATTACAAAAAAATATAATTCCTAATTACTATAATCATTTAAATCCTAGAGTTGCCTAATTACCATAATTTTAAATATCTACAATATCTAATAGTCATTTTACCAATTCTATGGGATTATTAGGTAAATCAAGTATTGATTATCTGCCTACTTTGTGTACATTTGTCCTTATTTGTTGATTTTTCCCCCAATTACCAGGTCAAATCTAATGCTGTAAGGGCTCTTGGGTATATTTCAAGAATCTTAAAATCTTCAACATCAAAATTCCAAGGCACGTCAGCGGGTCACCATGACCGCATGACTGATGCGTATCTCAATAGTGAGAATCTAATGGTGTGTCAACAGAATTGTGCATCAGATTCTCTGCAAGATTTGAATAGGCTAGAGAGAATAGTTCATGCATTTATTTCTTGCATTACTACTGGGAATGTTAAGGTACCATTATTTTCATAATATTGTTTGATTATTCTGAATATTTTAATTTCTTGTTATCAATCCACTTTACCCCTCTTGAACCTGGAGTCTCTGATACTAGGTCCAGTGGAATGTTTGTCATGCTCTAGGCAACTTATTCCTCAACGAGACATTAAGGCTGCAAGATATGGATTGGTATGTTAAAATAAAGCGCACGCTTCTTATGTTTCTCATACATTATATATCTTTATTCTTCTCCTAGTTACTAGTTATAGTAATTTGTGGCAACTTATTCCTCAACGAGAATATACTTAATCCAAGAAGTCATTTTACTTAGTCAGTATTGTTAGCTGTCAACTGTGAGCTCAGTTAGTTACAGTTACTAACTCTGGTTAGTTAGTAACTGCTAGATTTAGTTTACAGTTAGCCACTCTATAGATAGAGATGACTCAACTCATTGTAACTTGTCTTAATCATTTAATGATCAATGAAAAACTACTCTCAGATTCTCTCAAACTCTAATATGGTATCATAGAGCTAGGTTACGATCGGATTTGCGATTTCTTCTTCGATTTTTCCCTCCTCCACCTCCTTCTTCGCTGCGATGGAAGATCCTCCAATCAACATCAACGGTGTAGCTCAGGCTGCCAGAGCTCTTCCCTCGTTGGGTGAAGTTCTTCCATGACTCATCAGGTGCAAAACTATGTGTTTGAGAAGAAGAGACAACTTCGCAACGATTTGCGTAACATTTTTCTTAACAACAGTTCCATTTTTGACTATTTGGTTTGTATTCAAACTACAATTGATTCGCTATCGTCGATCGGAGAGCATGTGTCGGAATCTGATCACGTTGATATCATTCTTGATGGATTATCAGACGAGTTCGAATCACTCATTACTTTTGTGAGTGGAAAGTTTGAGTCTATGTCCATTGATGAGGTCGCGACTCTTTCATGCGACTCGCATTGCTTGCATGAAAAGTCTTGCCTCGTCTGTTGCTTCAATTAATCTCACTGAAGGAGCTAAACCTAATTTTAGCCCCAATTTCAGTCTTGGTTCTGCACAAGAAGCTTCTGGTTCCTTGGCCTCTTCTAATCTGCAAGCATATGTTGCTCATGGTAATTCTAGCTCTTCATCGAATTCTGGTTCAATCTACTACAATTATAACGGAGGCAATCTTTGTTTGGAAGTCACATTGACCCTAATAAAGAAGAGCAACTCCAGGAAGCTAAAGCAGAATTTGAAGACAAAGTGAAAAGAATATTGAAACTTATTAAAGAGGACGACCTTGAAGAGGATGGTACCCCAATAGAACTTTCTAAGAAGGAACCGCTTGTTGAACTGATTGAAGATTTCCACAATCAATACCCATCCCTGTTGCACAATATGATCATCTAACGTGCAAGTTAAGGAAAAAGATTAAGGGCAAGCCAGAAAAGGGGAGTTCTTCATCCAGCTTAGACTCTGATTCAAATTCAGATTATTCTTCAAAGGACAAAGACAAGAAAAATGGACAACTGGAAAATGAATTTCAAAAGACAATTGATGGCTTAAGGCAAGAACTTGAAATGGTGCATATAGAAGTGGCTGAATTAAATTGGAAGTTGACAATCACACATGAAGAGAAGGAGGATCTTAATTCAAAATGTAGGATCACATGGTGGGTGGCCCTTTGAATGGATCTAGGATAGGCTTTGATACCATCTTAGAAAGAGATAATCGAAAAGAGAAAGAGAGAGAGAAGAGAGAGACAGAATCTGTAAGACTTATGAATTCTAATATTATTATTCCCAACTGTTTTTAGTTACACTGTAGTTTATATAGAATTGTGAGACTTGCAGAGCAAGCTACAAAGACTTGTAGAAGAAGATTCTAAGGCTTGCATAGCAAGCTTCTAGTTAGTTAGGTGCCACCTGTCAAGGACAGCTGGATAACTAACTTACATACTCTAACTACTCTGAACCAAGTACAATATTCACATAGACACTAATACCAACTAAGAATTTTAGGTTGTGGGCCTAACTCAACCCCAAAAGCTAGCTCATAGGGTGAGAATTACCCCCCATTTATATTTCCTATTTTGACACTATCTCTAGTCGATGTGGGACTTAAGTTTGTCCCAATAAAAACAAATCTGAAGTATTATCTGTTTTTAAGAAATTTCAGTCTATGGTATTTGAACAAGAAAATCAAATTTCTTCAATCTTATCGGGGTGGTGAATTTCGGTTATTCAAACAATATTTAGAGACTTTGGGAATCACTCAAACTCATTTGTCCGCACACACCATCAAAATGATGTTGTTTAGCAAAAACACCGTCATATTGTTGAAATGGGGTTAACACTGTTGTCTCAAGCATCCTTACCCATTCCATATAAGTGGTTTGAGAAGTTGGCGGTGTGGAGGATTTGTGAGGGGAATCATGTGACTTTTGGTCGGATAATTGGTGTGGGAGGAGGCCTTGGAAAATAAATTTGCTAGGTTCTTCCTTAATTCGGATTAACATGGGTGGTTATTGCTAATATGGGAAGTTGGAGGGAGCATCAATAGGTGTGGGACATTAGGTGGAGGAGAGGGTGGTTCCAATGAGAATTGGAGTTGGTGGAAATTTTTCATTTGGAATTGAATAGGGTGAGTCTAAAAAGGGGGGTGGGAGGGGGAACCTAACAGGGTGTTCTCAATCAAATCGGCCTATTCATTGTTATAATCTTTGAAGTTTGAAAGCCAAGAGGTGGATATTTTCAAGGACTTGTGAAAACTAAATATCCCCACAAAAGTTGCTATGTTTATTTGGAGACTTTTTCTTGACAAACTTCCCTTAAAAGAGAATTTGAGAAAGAGAAATATTCTTGTTGATGATGATGATTTCTTATGTCCGGTATATCACGAAGATGTGGAATCTATAAACCATGTTATTTTTAATTGTGGGATGGCACATAGTGTTTGGAAAACTTCTTATAATTGGATCAATCTTCAAATTGTGTTGCCTCAATCTCCGGTTAATCATTTTTGCCCACATTCTTTGGGATTGCCTAACAAAACCAAAGAGGGCTTTGGGATGTTGTGTGGTGTGCTATGACATGGACCATATGGAGGCATAGAAATGCTCTTATTTTTAGAGATCAAGCCATGGTGAAGGAGAGCATCTTACAAGATATTATTTTCTTCTCGTGGAGTTGGTTGAAGGAAAGGAAATTATCAACCCGTATCCATTTGCACAGTGGGCAACATCTCCAGGGAATTGTTTCTATGAGCCTACATCCACTTGCTATTTGATCTTTGCATATGGGTTTGGGTACCCCTTTTACCATTTTATTAATATACTTGTTATTTTTTACCTTTGACTACAGTATTAAGAAAAAGGTATTGTAGTTGAATTTGTTTCACTTTCATTAGATAAATTATATTTGTTGCATTGTTTTTGGTGGTGTATTTTTGCATAGACTCTATTCATGAAGATATCTTATTCAATTTGTTACTTCTGTAACATAGACATGTAAATTGTTGAACAATGCTTTATGCTTCATTTTGGCAGGACTCCAGTTGTGTTTGGTGTTCTTCTGCAACTATTACGTAATTCATCAAATTTTAAAATCAGGATACAAGCTGCAGCAGCATTGGCTGTGCCAATGTCAATGCAAGGTATCTTGTTCCTGGTTTCACCTAAGTACAGATACTTGTTGGTTGCAAAATTACTGTTTTTGGAAATCTATTTGATTAATTCTCGCCAATATATATATAATTGTATGATCAGTTTCCTACCCATAAACATTAGGGGGGGGGGGGGGGGGGGGGGGGGGTATTACTTGTTTGTTACATAGTAGTTAATCATGTCCAAGAAATACATATTGCGCTATATCATTGCATTGTGGCACCCTGCCACTCCTCCAAAGGTCATTGCATTGCACCTGGCCATCACAACTGGAGCAGTGCTTTTTGCATGTCAGAGTAAAGATCAGATGATTGAATTCACAGCTTTCTATTGTAATAGAACAATACAATATATACAAGAGGTGAGCAGATTCAGCAATCTTTTAGGCTCCAGATTGGGTACACTTGAATTAAGTATAATTCGGACTATACAAAGCTAATTAATTAGAAGAGACAAATAGCCTGGCTAATTAAGGAGAAAATAGAATCCTAAAAATATTTTTCAAATACATTAATTACTAAACAGAACCAATTACAATAACTCCTATTAAACATTAATTGCATAATCAGAAACTTTTATAATCTTCATCGCCTACTTCACTATCAGAGTCTTTGTACTATTATTAGACCTTAAGCTATCATGCATACCAAATGGACCCCGATATATTAAACCATAAACCTCAAATTTTATTTACCTTTTTACCTATTTTGGCGCAAATTGTATTTTGTTTGGTTGGTGTATCAGTTACTGTGGTGCACAACTAGTATCCTAGTCTTTGTAGTAGGTGATTTCCGTTTCTGTAACTGAATGGTAGTTAGTTATAACAGTCTGATAATTGTCACATCAATGCTGACTCAGCACTGTACCATTAGTTTTTAGAGCACTCTACTTGAGTGTCTATAAATATGTACAATGCTGATCATTTCAGTGAGTAACAAAATCATGATTCACTTTTCTCATATTCTTTAGAATTCAGATTCTAATATGCTTTGATTACCTTTCCACCATTCTGTTAGGATATAAGGAGAAGAGGGAGATATTATTATTTGTAGATTGAGAGAGGGGGATATTATCATTTGTAGATTGAGCATTAGCTCTTTGTGAAAGAAGAAATCCTTTGTGAAGGGAAAACCCTTGGAGGAGAGTTCTCTCCTATTTTCTGTTCTTTTCTTACTAATCAATAAAATCGTTTCTTTTCTTTCTCATTTCAATTCTTGTAACACATTCAAACAATTTTCAGTTTGAAGTCTTCATCTGAATATAACTTGTTCTCATGTTTTTGCAGATTATGGCCTATCCTTTTCAGAGATTGTGCAATCTGTAGAGCATGTAATGGAGAATATTGACGATGACCAAATTTCTGGGCCATCAAATTTCAAATACAGGGTTTCGTTACAAAAGCAGGTCATACTTCATATTCATCAATGACATGTGGAATTAATCATTTTGTGGTGGTCAATGAAATAGGCATGAAACTGTGTAATGGGAATTTCTTATTCAAACTAAGGGGCATTTTGATTCTCATTAAACTTGTTTTTGGAAAAATTTAGGAGGCTTCTACTACGAATTTTGGAATGTGCTTTTATTTAAATTTCATATAAGTATTTTAGAAGATTTAGGGAGTTAAGATTGTGATCAGATTATTGAGAATTTCAGATTAAATCTGATTTGATTCTCCCTTCTTCTCTCCCTACCTTTGCCTTGTATTTAATTTGTAAACAGAGCGTTCTCCCTATATAACTCATAATTCTGATCAACCAATAATAGAAAATATCCTTTTTTTCCCCAAAAAGTACATGGTATTAGACCTTCCCACTGTGTCTTATGTGAGTTCCAGAGGCATCATAGTTGCATCATCATCATCTATGGCTGATGCTCTATCCTTGGGTTCCAGTTTACAACTTATAATTCAAAAGCTAAATGAAAGAAACATCATTGAATGGGCTCAGTCTATGAAGTTAGCCCTCAACTTGTAATTCACTACTTGACTAGAGACACTCCTCACCAAGAGGAAGGGTTGATCCTTCTCTTCATACGGAAATAAGAACACTCTTTCATCATCGCTTGGCTAACCGATTCAATGGAGCCAATAATTAGGAAACCATATCTATTTCTCCAAGCGGCTAAGATTATCTGGGAAGCAGTCCGCAATTGCTGTTATCACTCATTTGAACATTGAGACCCAAAGCTTTCCCAGTAGTTATTCTGTGAGTTAGGTAGAGTTAGTTATACACCTGTCTAGAGACAACTGTTTCTCGATGGTTCTGCTTTGTTGTAATGCAACTACCAGAAGTAATTATATAAACCTTGAATCATTTCGTAATCAATCAATAAATCATTCTTTTTGAAAGAAATTTCCCTCTTATTCTCTAAACCATTGGCATGGCATCCAGAACAACCTCCTCCTACCCATTCCTCTGCACCAATCACATTCTCTCAAACAATTTCTGAAAAATTTGATGAGAAGAACCTTCTCAGGGGCCAGCAAGTTGAACCTGTTATCAAGGCCCGTTGTCTCCAAAATGTTGTGGTCTGCTCTGAAATTCCCTTGTGATTCATCAACAAATATGATTGAGATGCAGGAATTGTGAATCCTGCCTACACCACATGATGCCAAGATCATATCCTCCTCTCATGGCTCCAATCATCATTGCCAAGCTCCATCCTTTCACAAGTTCTTGGAAGCATCTATTTGTACCAACTCTGGAATAAGATTCATGATTTTTCCAGAAACAAACCTGTGCAAAGGCATGTCAATTATGCGTAGAGCTTCAATCTACAACCCTGGAAGAAAGATTTCAATAATTGTATACAATCATGTTCATTTACTCTTAACCACTTGTGAGGCAAAGTTAACCATATTTATGCATGTAGTTAACCATGTGTCTGGGTAGATGCATGTTCATTTACTCTTAACCACTTGTGAGGCAAAGTTAACCATATTTATGCATGTAGTTAACCATGTGTCTGGGTAGATGCTAGGTGGACATAACCCAGCGGGATATTCATCTTAATTCAATTGAAACACACACCAAGTTTTTGGAATAGTTGGTTCTTGACATAAAGCTACTGTAATTTCACAGGAAAAGAAGGAGATTATTATATCGGACTAATATCTTGATTTCAAAACTAGACAGTACTATATTTAAATTTTACAATTTGAGCATGGTATTATTATTTTATTTTTGTTATTGAAGTATGGAGTTGTGACATTATGATGGTGTGCTGCTTCTATGTCATTACTTCTAACCGAATTCCTTGTGTTCTTGATGCAGCTTACCTTGACAATGTTACACATTCTACGCTTTACCTCAAGCACAAATGATCAAAACCTGAAAGATTTTCTAGTGAAGGTATGTATTTTATCATGAACAAGAAATTATAGCTAAACACGTGCAGAGTGAAATTACTTTTCAGTAACTATTTTGCAGAATATAATTCTTTCTCATGATTTATTCATGCAACCAAAGTACAATATATGTAGCCAAAACAGCTTCTCCCCATAAATGGTTTGGGAGATTAGACATGAAAATGAGAGAGGGCAACCTCCCAAGATATACCATATTTGAAATGAGAAAAATATGAATAATTTTCACAAATGCTTGTGTACAGGATGATTACTAATATGTACCGAGTGACTTATTAATTCTTACCTAGTATTTACATGAAAGAATCTTGCTGTCATAATTACAAGAAATGAAACGGAAACTAATTATAGGGAAACAAATCTGTGCAAATAAAATAGAAACAGGGAAGTTCCTTAGCTAATATATTTGCCAGCTTGCAAGAAAGATTTTGAAAGTGCTATGTGACACCCAGAAGGGACATATGATGTTATAGTCCACTATACAGTTTTTTCCTTAATGAAGTCTTGGTCTATCTTTATGTGCTTTGTCCTATCATACTGAATTGGATTATGAGCAATGCTAATGAATCTTTCTAGACAAACACCATTATATCCTTGTATACCATACCATACTATACTACAAAACACAATATTATTTTTTATAGGCAAATGTTTGTTATTAATTGTTAGTATTTTGTTAGTGAAGAGAATCTAATCCATAACCTTTTCCTCCATCCGTTCTCCTTTTACTACCAAGCCTACCTTATAACTCCCTACAAAACACAACTATAGTTTGTGACATTTTAATAACACTGGATCTCAGTTTTGGAAATCAAATGATAACTCATGTATAGGCATATAATCTATGTCTCTGTCTCATGACTTGGAGTAGGTTTCTATCTTATGTTTGAATATAATAATAATTTTATTTATTTTATATAAACTTTAAAGTTAAAAAGCTTTTCAGTAATTTTATATATTTTTTAACACAAAGTGCCGGACAAAAAAAACTTTAGGGGCATAATTTGCAAAACTTTAAAACTTGGAAAAAAATGTTCAATTAAACTTTTCTAATTTCAAGAACTAATTTATCTGACTTACAGTTTCAGGACTAAATTGATTGATAGTTTATAATGACCAATTTGGTAGTCCATTACAATTTTAGGGACTAAATTGATTGATAATCTACTATTTTAAGGATCATTTTGCCACTTTATTGAATATAAAGACTAATTTGACTGACTATTATAATTTGAGGGACTAAATTGGTAATTAACTCATTATAACTTTTTTTTATAAACATAGTACAGATCTTATTATGCTACAGCTGTATTATGTACTTGTACTCGTATACTCCACCTTTTACTAGAAGGCTATGCATAATCATGTGTCTCTCTGCCTTGTTATCAACTTATCATTTTGATTAATTGCATACAGTATTGACTTGGACATTCACGCAATAATGTTCTGTAGTTTATTAATAACTAGATTAAAGAACTTGTGAAAAAGTAGTGTATCCTAATTATTATCTTGTATATGTTGGTGTTCAGGACGAAAGGTGTTACCTGCCTTTTTGTCACTTATCCTTGCTATGTGTGTACGCTGGCATGCATTTGCAATTTCAGTTTGTCTTTGTAATTTCATGCAGATCTTTTCTAATGATCTTTGATGGAAACTTCCCTTGATTTAATTTTCCTTCTGCTTCATTTATGTATAGAAAGCATCGATCCTTGAAGATTGGTTCAAGGGATTATGCTCATCTGGCGAGGGCATGCTCGATGTTCAAGATAAGTGCATTGCAGACCGAAAGAGGGTTTTGATATCTGGTGCGCTACAGTCGTTGATTGAAGTATACAAAGAAAAACAACAGGATGCAATAGCTCAGAAGTTTGAGGAATTGAAGAACAATATGTAAAGGAGTTGTAAAATGACAATGGTTCGTATTGTTTTCAGGCCTATTAGTGTCAATGTTTTCCCATTTCAGTAGGTGGAAATGAATGGCCACGGGAGCCGAACGATTGGAATATTGGTAAAAGATTCAATCCAGTCGAGAGGAATTTATTTAATGAAGCACTTTATGGATGGATTATATCAGTTGTAGAAGAGATTGCTATACTGAACAGGAGGATCGTATTGTGTATGCATATTTCTGGTTTGTGGAATGCTTTCAGTTTTCTGAACTTAATCAATGTTATACCACATTCAGATTCTGTAATGATGGAGATCAATACCGTTTTACTGAAATGCTAGAATTTGTATAGCAAGTTTTCCTCTCATTGTCCTAATTGATTTTAAACTTTAAGTAAAAATTAAGAAATTAAAAAATATATAAACAAATAATATTATTATTAAATGATATTAAAATCTGTTTTAAAGAAAAATAAGATGGTTTAAATGTTTTTGGTCCATGCTAATTTTTTTTATGTTCATTTAGTCCTTATAAATTTGTGTTTTTTTAATTGTGGTTCGTGTAAGCTCTTTTGTTCATTATTTGTCCCTACAAGTTTAATTTTTTTTCAATTTTAGTTTCTTTAAGATTTTAATTTTTTTCATTTCTAGTTCTTATAAGTTCACACTAAGGGATCAAAATTAGAAAAACAAATTTCTAGGGACCAAAAATGAAAAAAAAACTTATAGGAACCAAATTTAAAAACAATAAATTTATAAGGACTAAATATGTACAAAAAAATAATTATAGGAACCATAATTTATAGGAATCGTAAAAATATTTAACTCAAATAAGATATAAGAGATGTGTTTTGGTGCAAATAATGAAGATTTTCTTTAATTATATATAAACAAAGGATGGTGTGTCTGGTGAGTCAGGTAAGTTGGAATCTTTTGGGGTCCAACTTGAGTTGTTTTGGTTAAAATTGAAGGCTGAATGACTTTAGTGGACTTCAAAAAAATTTGGATATGCCCACTGGCCTTTGTTTATGCCACCATTGTGGCAAGTGAGGACTTAAATCAACCTTCTCCAATGTGAAGTGTGGTGTCGTTGTCGCCTCCACAAAGCATAACAACACCTATCACTGTCATTTCCCTCCAATCGCAGGAAGCGATCGATGCTGTTGTGGCGATGACATTTAGGGATACAAATCTGCCTGACATCGATGAAGGAAGCACAAGATTTAAACCATGCATGATGAAGGAAGTGCCAACTTTGAACCTTGCATGATGGTATTGAACGACACCAATGTTGGGATTGATGAAGAAGACAACATTGGAAATTGATGCTAGCTAGCATTGGTATCAATGAGGGGAAGTATGTTGTGTTGATTTTTGAGAAACTAAAATTAGGTTTAACTTTGAATATTGTCAATTCTAATTTGGCATGTTGAGTCATTGCATAATGAGAATTACCAGTTATGTTTTCTTGAAATTTGACATTCTGGTTAACATAAGTGAAGTTACCAACGAGGCTAGTTTGTTGTTGCATTTAGATATAATTCATTGGAATGGAGGAGAAGGGATTTGGGGATGAAGGGGGAGAGGCGAAGAGTAGGGGTGGGAATAGGTCAGGTCAGGTCAGGCTTTAAAAGGCATGAGCCTAGACTACGATGAATTTTTTAGGCTTGAGCCTGACCTATAGTCTATTTTTGCCTCGGCCTAACCTTTTTAAAAGCTTAACCTGGCCCGATAGCCTTTTTAAAAGCCTTTTTTTATTTGTTTGCTTTGGGATAGGAACGTAATAGGAAAGTTAATGGAAAAGGAAACGTTAACCAGAATAGGAAAGCCAATAAAAATAATGAGTAATATAAAGGGGCACATGACTCACACCTAAATTGTAATTAAAGTCTTACTTGATTATAGAAATGGAAATTATGGAGCAGTAATGTGTAATCAAAATCTGCTGGTTTCAAAAAAAAATTAATTGTACCCAAAAAATTATATATATATATATATATATATATATATATATATATATATATATATATATGTCAGTCTATCAGGCTTATAAGACTTTTTAACAAGCCTAAGCCTAGTCTATTTAATTTAATAGGTTTTTAAAAAAGCCTGAGTCTAACCTTTTAATTAAATAGATCAGGTCAGGTCAGGTCAGGCTTTATGTAGGCCAGGTCGTAGGCCCCTATAGGCCGGTCTGGCCTATTCCTACCCCTAACGAAGAGGATTGGTAGGTGGTGGGTGGTGAATGGTTGCCAACGACGGAGGAGCTGCAACAAAGACTATGATGTGGAGGGTGCACCACTATTGAAAATCATTCGAGATGGCGGTGAAAGGTGGTGAGGAATAGAGGTAACTGGGGAGAGGAAAAAAAGTGATTGTAAGGTGTGGTGGGTGCACCATAATTTTGTAGAATGAGATTAATCCAAAGGAGATCCAAGAGAGGATGAGGACTGCTCAGAGTAGGCAGAAAAGCTATTAAGACAAGAGGAGGAAAGATTTAAAATTCGAGGTTGATGATCATGTATTCTTGAGAGTCACTCTGTGGACTGGGGTTGGTCGAGCATTGAAATCCCGAAAACTCACATCTTGTTTTATCGATCCTTTCCAAATTCTCAAAAAAGTTAGTCATGTGTCATATCAAATTGCATTACCCCCATCTTTTTCTAATCTTCATAATGTCTTTCATGTGTCTCAACTTCGTAAGTATATCCATGATCCATCTCATGTGATTGAATTGGATGACGTACAAGTGAAGGAGAACTTGACATATGAAATAGTGCCTTTGAGAATCGAGTTTAGGCGAACAAAGTACCTGAGAAGGAAGGAGATTCCATTGGTCAAGGTGATTTGGGGAGGTACATCAGGAGAAGACGTCGCGTGGGAACTAGAGAGTCAAATGCGAGAAGCCTATCCAACCCTGTTTGAGTCAAGTAAATTTCGGGGACCAAATTTCTAAAAGGGTAGGAGAGTTGTAACGCCCTGAAATTTCGCTAATTATAAATCGATGTTTAATTGTATTTATCGTGTTATTTATTTATATGATTGACTTGAATGAGTTAAGGTATGGTTTGAATTAGTCATATGTGATTTGCTTGATGTGGATGTTGAGTTGTGGAGTTTTATTGACCTAAGTTGAAATTATGAGATTTCAAATGTTACCTAAACCTATTCTAGTAAAATCACAATTCTAGATTCGTTAATCGTTGGGTCGTCTTCAAATTTTGATTGAAGGTTCCTAACACATTTCCCCATGGTTTGACTGTTGGCATTTTCAAAATAACAATTTTTTACCTCTCGCTTAACGCGAGAAGTGCGCTAAGTGCAATTCCAACCAGAGAGGAAATTGCATTGAGCGGGAATTGTTGCGCTCAACGCGAATCCCAACTCGACAGGAATTGCGCTAAGTATGAAAAGTCACGTTTGGTGCCAAAAGTGGGCTCCCGCTTAGCAAGACAAGGTTGCTAAGGGAGATCTACGGATTATGAATTTGTTTTCCAGCGTGAAAAACATGATTTCAAACGCCCCTCTCTCAAAATTCCATCGAAACCACCCTAGAAACTCCGAATCCACCACCCACGAGCCACCGTAGCTTGCCGCCGAACCACCACACCAAGAGGAACGTTTCAATCGGAGCGAAATCCTCATAATCCACCTCAAGGATTCAGTGGAGAAAAATCCCTCAATCTTTTCTTTTGTAACTTCTCTGAGGTAATCTTGATTTCTAAGTCTTTCTCCTAGTTAGTTTAAGCATCTCTTGTATACTTATTTGATTATATGATTGACTTGAATGAGTTGAGGTATGGTTTGAATTAGTCATGTGTGATTTACTTGATGTGGATATTGAGTTATGTGGAGTTTTATTGACTCAAGTTGAAATTATGAGATTTCAAATGTTACCTAAACCTATTCTAGTAAAATCACGATTCTAGATTCGTTAACCGTCTTCAAATTTTGACTGTAAGTTCCTAACACATTTCCCAATGGTTTGACCATTGGGATTTTCAATATAACAATTTTGACCTCTCTCTTAGCATAAAGAAGCGTGTTAAGCACAATTTCAACCCAAGAGGCAATTGTGCTAAGCACGAATTGTCACGCTCAATGCAAATCCCAACCCGACAGGAATTGTCGCGCTCAGTCCAAATTGACAACACTTTGCAAATTTGCACTAGTCTCTAAAAAAATAAATGTCTCATCAACAAAACTGACATGAAATGGACAACTCATAATCTCTTTTTTCACTCTGAAAATCATCATGGACGTCTGCTGCATTAATTACATGGAAAAATCACAATCTAAATTGACAACACTATGCAATTTACACCAGTCTCTAAAAAATTAAATGTCTCACCACCAAAACTGGCATGAAATGGATAACTCAAAATCTCTTTTTTTATTCTGAAATTATAATGGACGTCTACGACATCAGTTACCAGGAAAAAATAAACATTGGATTTCAATACACATCAACGTGGCAAAATGCTCATACAACTATAAATAACACAAAACACACTTAATACAAACGCACAATTTCACATAACATACCTTCATAAACCAAATTCAATCTTATTACTATGTCATTTTTGGGAGAAACAAGCAGTCAGACCATTGCTAACTCGAGATTAGCCTTCATTTTTCCAAATGGATCAATCACTCACAACCAAACTAGTGTTTATTTTCAAAGTCTCACTCCAACACTAATGTGAATTTCTAATGATTGTTCTTTTGATACACTCAAGCGTAGAATGCACAACACCCTTCAACTAACCAACGATCAATTAATGGATGAAATCTACAACCGACAACCATTCATAAATGCAGGTCAGCAATATTTTTTTCAATCTCTACAATTGAAAAAATGATGATGATGTTTACACAATGTTAATGTGCAATGAGTAGTACTCGTGTGTTGATCCTATAGAATTATTATGTACCATCAATAGAACACCGGATGTTATACTTAATCTGCTTCAATCCACTATCACTCCTACTCATGATGCAATTATGTATTACAACGGGAAGTGGAACATACCACGTCAAGGTTGGGTTACTCCTCTACTGAAACAAATCCAATAAGATTTGACATTCCTTCGAGATGTAGCATAGACAAACTCAAGGATTTAATCAAGCAAATTGCACCTATAGGGGTTTCCCCTTATGGAATTCACGAATCACAATTGGTCAAACAATTGTTCTTTCGACAATCAGGTCATGCTAAGTATTCAGAAAATTTATTTAATTGAATATGAAATAACAGAATTGAAAGACGACGAAGACATGCTAAAGGTGTTAGCACAATCCAACTATTGGAAATGATTCTACCCAATAGAAATTTTGGTTATTTTTAACAAACTAGTAACAAAAAAAAAAGACATATATCATGCACAACATATTTTAGATTATCATTAATTTTGTCACATTTGCGTTATAATTGTATTTTTTAATATGTTTCATTATTCTCGGCTATCATCTTAATTACTACACTTTTAAATTTTATGTCTATTGTATAAGACAGATGTATCAATTATTTTTTCACTGTGTTTTTTAATTTGTTTTAATACTACTAACTAATTTTCTTATTTTTTAATTAACGAAGATAACAAAAAAAATCAACGACACGTAAATTTAACTATAAAATTACATACAACGTAACTAAAAAATTGTATTATAATTTTATCCATTTTTTCATTTTTTTTATCTGTATACTTCTCTTTAAAAAAAAAATTAATTAAAAATATTTTTATATAATATAATATAATATTTATATTTTTAGATAATTTAAATTAAATTAAAAAAAAAAAAAACTCAAGCATCAAAGTCGAATGACTAAACCCGACTTCCTACCTGCATGCAAAACAAGTGTATTGTGGAAAAAAAAAAATTAAAGTAGTGTATTCTAGGAATTTATTAGAGAGAGAGGATGCATAAGAAGAAGAAAAAAATCAGTGTTAGCTCTAAGCAATAATCTTGTATTGTCAGTCTCTTTGGTTCTTTCATTGCATTGATTTGCGTGTGCACTTGCATGTTTGGGTTTGTGGTGTTCAAACTATGGCAAAATCCAGTGTAAAATACTCTTTAATGATTGGAACTTTTATTTTTATTGAATAATTATAATTTAATAACTTAGTTTCAACTAATAATTTTTAGTTAATTTTTTTAACTAAACATCGATATCTTGAAATCTTGAAGTAAACTACCCTGGAATGGGTAAATATAGAATTCCCACACTAAAATTCTTAAGTGGGTACTCATAAGCTATGGAGCACTTGTTCCGAAACATCCAGAGGCTTCCAAAGTATCCATTTCCGATAGGTTTGCAATCCCGTTGAACCCAAACCACCCTTAAAATGGTTGGGGAAGGGAAGGGGTGACAAAATCCCGAAGGGAAAGAGGGATGCTACAAAAATGAATAAAAAAGTGATGATTTACCTTCATTGTCGTACCCGTGCCTGGAGCTTCACCTTCGAATGTTCGGGGTCAGTGTGTGGGTGTTGGGGTTGATATGCAAAAAATTTAAAAAAAGGGGCAAGAATGAGGTCTTGCGGCGGTGCAAAGGAGGGCAGAGACTGGGTTGGGGGCCAGGGGCGGACCAAGGGAGGCTAAAATATAACTTAGATGGTTTTGTAATAAAAACAAAATTAAATTAACTACTTATTTTATAAAAAAAGATTCAAATTTTATCAAAGTAAGTTTCGATACAATTTAATATTTTAGTTTACTTTTTAAAGTTTATATAATGATGTTTAGTTTCGTAAATTCAAAAATTATAATTGTATAGGGAAAGCCAAAAAAAGTAATAATAAACAAGAAAAAAATAGTTATTAGTATGTCTTAAAATTAAAGTTATCAATTTCTTATTTAGTGTAAGTTTATCTCATAGTTTAAGATTGATTATAAATAATATTTAATTTATCATATCAATTATAATCAAATAAAAATCATTTGATTACAAATGTAAATATTTATATCCTTTAAAATAATAATAATAATACATTATAAAAAAAACATATTAACAAAGGAAGTAAATAACTATGAATATTTTGTTTTAAAAAAGGAAAAATGTTATTATTTCAATGAAGAATATAAAAGAAAATTAGTATTTATAAAAAAAATAGTATATTTGTCTAAAAAGAAAATAAACTGAAATGAAAAATAAAGTTATCAATTTCTTATTTAGTGCACACTATTTTTGTAATGAATATTATAAACAGAAAAAAAAAATATTATGTCAAGAAATAAAATAAAATAGATAATTAATACTTAAATACTACTATTTTTCTAATCAAAGTCTTTAAATAAAAATAATTAATTTAATATTAAAACATTATATTATATATATATATTATAAAAATTAGAAATGAAAAAGGGGGGTACACGTATGTCCGCCCCTGGTTGGGGGTGTGCTGACTGCTGAGTCTTCGGCTCTGAAAGACCATTCTGTCCACTCAGATTATTTTGGGGTGCAGAAAGCAAATAGGGAGGTGCAGGGAGTAAAAGACCATTGTGAAATCCATCTCACTAGTCAAGACTGCACCAACTTGCACATTATTTTTTCTTTTTTGTTTTGCCCGGCAGCGCAACCTACGATGCCCTGAACCTACCCCCTACTGGACACCGCACTGCCCGTTGCCCGTTTCTCTCACTAATGTTTTTGCCCTAGAAACACACTTGGTGCCTCTATAAAAAGCCCTCATTCTCTTATCATCTTCTACTTCCTTCTGTTTTCCGTTTTGTATATAGATCTAGTTTCATTCCATGACACATTTTAGTTTAGTTTCTATGGGTCAATTAACTTCATATATATGTTGAAAACATTTCTTTTATTTTTGTTCTTTTCTCAATTATATATATCTTCATATTCTTTTTTTCTAATGGTGCAAAAATCTTCCATCCGCATGTGACAACATAGTGGGCATGACGGCCATCTTTTGCACAGATCAACTGTGAGCTTGAAGCACCGATTGTTTGTGTTTTAAGCTGCTTCTAGCAAGAGGTTTATGTTATTTTTTTAAAGTTTGCATAAACCTCTTTGAAAATAAGAAGCATACAACTTTTTTCTTATGCCACCACCAAACTCTTTTTTTGTTCACCTACTTTTCTCTTCGATGACTACGAGGTTTAAAAAGTCTAATTGCTTTGACCGATAGCTTTTCTGACAAAGCAAAAGGGCCTAGATTTGACATTTGAAAAGGGGATCTTTCTACGGTGGACCAAGGACTTAGGTGGTCCACCGGTGGGGCAGTTGTTTAAATGCCGTTAGATTAAATGTAAAAAAAGTGAACGGTCTAGATTTTTATATTATTTTTTATGTGAATTCGTTAAAACGAAGCAAAACACTCAACAATTTCTGCTTCCTGTCTACTATTTACTTTAAAATTCTAAATTAATTAGATCTGTTTATTAACCCTAAATCTAAATCCCCTTCTGAAATTCCATTTGATTCACAACCCTCTTCGATCCCCTTTATCCAACAACAAAACCCTCGAATGTCATTCCGATTAGTGCTCGATTCATATTCAAATTCGATCAGCCAGCCACTCTCGTTAATTTCAAGAACAAAAAGAAATGGGTTTATATGACATTTTATGCAACTTATTAATATTTAATTAATATTTCCATTTAAATTTTTATTACTTTTTGATCCTGTTCATCCAGACCGTACTAGTCCATTCCTAATACATAAGTCCATCGTAGAATTCGCCTTGAAAAAGACCAAGAAAAGAAATAAAACGCATATTCCATTTTCATAGCACTTTTTTATTTTCTATAAATAGTATAGCACTAGACCACTAACTATTCACTTTTATTTTCCTTTTATTATTATCATTATATTTTTATGGATTTCTTTTTTTTTACTGAACTACCGGGATTTTTTTTATTATCATTACATTTTATTTTCTGAAGTATATTCTTGCATATTAATATTTTGGTAAACCCCATTTTGGGTTTTGTAAAAGTGAAAGTGTAAAACTTAGGTCGGGTCTAGCTTTTGTGGCGGATCTACGAGTCGGCTTATGGGTAATGGATTTGTGGCGGATCTACGAGTCGACTTATGGGCAAATACAAAATTGTTATTGATTCCTACAAAATTTTAATTTTTTAAAAAAGACTATTTTATTTATCTTTTGAAACATATTTTTGTTTTGATCTTTATTGAAATACGTAATAAAATTGTATTTTTAAAACAAAAATTAAATACATAATAAAAATATAATTTTATTCCGTTGTGATCTTCACAACCAAATTATATTTGTATTGTATTTTTTTTACAGAAATTATAAATACAAACTATCTTTTTTTAAGGTAATTAAGTTAATAGTGATATAATTTATCATTTTTAATAGTATTTAATATATTTTTAATTAAAATTAAATTAATTGAATATAAGTTATTATTTATAAAGGTAATTAAATTAATTATTATAAAAATTATCTTTATTAATTATAATCAAATTAATTTATAATATCATTTTAATTACAATTAAAAAGAGTAATTTACGTTATTATTAATTTAAATATAAATAAAATAGATAATTTATGTAACAATTAATTTGGTTATTATTAAAAAAAAGGTAATGTTTATGATTATTACTATAATTTGTATCAAGTAAAAAAGTAACTTAATTTTATAATTAATTTTTAAAAAAATTTCTAATAGAAACATGTTTTCTGTATAAAAAGGAAGTGTGAAAAAATTATAAATAGAAATATGTTTTTGTTTTAAATTTTGTATGCAAAAATATGTTTTCATTAAAAAATTTGTCCACACTCCCAAAATATTTAACGGAAATATCTTTTTGGCGTATAAACTTTAAAACGAAAACATGTTTCAACCCGCACCAGTCTCATCATCTTGGAGCCAAAATATCGAATTGGGCAATAGCAAAATACTTTCTTCTTCATTGTTTCAACTACAAATATTGCAAATTCACCTTAGCACGGATCACACGTCAATTCCAATTTCAGTTAATTTCTTATATTCCGAATTTCTTCCATGAAGTGGAAACACGAGGCAGTGCAATAATTAAAAGCAATTACAAAATTTCTTTTATGTTGTGAGCGATTGTTTCCCCAATAGTGCAACAAAACAAAAAGGCAGTGCACAAAAAAAGAAAGAGGTGATTCAAGCAAGTTGCTTTTCCTTTTTCTCTCTTGGGAGGCCTCTAGTCCTCGAGTTCTAGGATATCATCTGCGTTCATAACATTTTTGTACTTTCATTGAGCTCCAATGTTGACCTTTCATGACTGTTATGTGAGTCCACACCACCTGCCAAACCACCTCTTTCCATGGCATCCTCTCCACACAGTCATCCACCATAATCATTTCTACAAGATCCATTCCTTTTGCTTCATCACACACATACTCCTTATTTACATCCAGCTCAATTCCTTGGGATTGATTTTGAGAGCATCCGTAAACATTTGTTAGGCTTGTTTGGTACTGAGGGAACTCTTCCTCCATCATCTCCCACCTTACCCTCGAAAATGGAAAGCAATTTTCACGTAGATGTTGCAGACTCTGGCAGCAGAGGCGACACTGTGGGACAACTTGTAACACCACTACCATGCCTTACCTCTTGAGAGCATCAACAACTTCCATTGCGGTAACAGTCTTCCTTCTCTCGTGCTCGAGGTAGGGAACCACGCCGACGAGAAAGTCCCTTGTGACACTACGGAGGAACTTGTCCTTTTGGGTACGTCGGAGTTGTCACCAAAGGTGCCCCATCTGTCGATGACACAAGTTGCAGCGTAAGCGCTTTTGTTGTCGTCGCAACCAGTATCGGCATCGAAGTTCTCGTCCAAGCTGCCCCCTCTGGTGACGAAACAAGTTGCAGCACAAGCAGTTTTGTCAAAGGTATTTTGACACTGCCATGTCCACCTTGGTAACCTATCTCTTTTTTCCTTTTTTCAGTTTTATTGGGGGTTTTGTCAAACAATGCCTTTATCCTTTTTTCAGTTTTATCGGGGGTTGGTAACTGGTGATTCTTCACCTACTCTCGACAACAATTAGAGTATTTTAGATTTTTTTTTAAATAAATTTTAGAAAGTTGGATTATAAGAGTTATCAAAGTCAAAGTAAATATCAAGATTTAAAAAATATATTTAAATTTTTTTTCATGAACATTCAAAAATACTTATAAAAATATTTATAAATTATTCATCAACAAATTTTACGTCATCAATAAAATTCAAACTCAGTTACTCGTGAGATATAAGTCTTATCTTAATATCTACATTTCCTAAATATTTTAGGATTCTTTTGTTGATTAAATAATTGGGAACTAATTATGTAGAGATAAGGCTCATGATGGGTTTTTTTTCCTCTAAGAGTTAAAGGACTAGAAGCTAATAAAAAGATCCACTCAAGCCGTAGATAAAAAGGTGACATAACAATTAACAAGTGGGTCACTTTCTGTTGCCTTTTGTTGATCCTGAATTTTTATTCACATTGCCACTACACAAATTCATCGTATATTCACTGGGATTACAGAAAAACAAGAGAGAAAGAAACATAGTACGATTTGACTTTGCAAGAGTTCTGGCTAATTCAACTTCCAAACTTGTCAACTTAAATGGGTATAAACTCATTGTGACACCACCAAGTCTCGATCAATTCACATGAAATTATTTCGGTTTAATTAGATGTTTTGAATTTGAATTCAAGATATTCAACTATGTTAAATAATTAAAAAGAGAGTTGCATCATTTAAAGTAATCCTATCAAGTTCAAATAAAATATATTCTGTAAGAAGGTATTTGTGGTCTAAAAGAAAACCATTGTGGCATGAGAGTACTAGATTTCTGACAAAATCTTCAAGCTTGACACACACCCACGCACTGGCATGGCTGGCCATTATTGTCTGCTAAGCGTGACAAAATGCTTCAATTCAGGTTATCTAAGGAAAGGACAAACACCTTAAGGTTTCAAGCGTGCACGTGATGATATATGAGAAAGTGAGTGAGAGTATTCATCATGATACGTGCGAAAGTTGGAGAGCTATTGATACTTAAAGACTTATAGCTTATAATATACAATTTGATTTTTAAAAGTGGAAATTTATGTTAGTTATTGAAAGTGTATTATTATACAAATTAAATCTTAAAATTAGATTTCATGTCCTTAACAAGTTTACCTTTATCAGATTTTAAATAATTTCATCAACGACTAATTTATGCAGAAAATTAAAGAAGTTTCAAATTAAAATAATAATACTTGATTCAACCATTTTGACATGCAAATGACTTTTCTCAAGATTGAATTGGTAAAACTTTTACAATTGTAGTTTTTCACTTTTTTCCTTTTATTATTATAATAAGGAATTTCACATACAACAAACAAAAATAGGTTGGGTGTGATACCCTCTATCCCGCACATATATGTACTAATAATAAAAGGAATAAGAAATCATAATTAATTAAAAAAAATTTAAAACACATTTAAATAAAAGCATTTTAAAAGGGTAAAAGACTTACATTCACCCCACTATCACCAAATAAAACTTGTTGGAAACATTTTTGGGTCAAAACATCATGTAATTAAACAAAACTCATGCCTCAATGTCACATCCTATTAAAGCATTGTGTTCCGACGTCTTTCAATATAAGGTTTCTTAAAGCAATACACCTAATCATCTTCTCTCACGAACACAAAATTCAAGATCATCACAGAATCCAAACACAAATAACACACAGGGAATGAGTTATCATATTCCTAAATAGAGAGAAACAAGGCAACATGTAGATATACATATCACATAAACAAAATACAACTTACTTAAACATAACTCATATCATTTCACCACTTTGTCTCGTAACATCACATCACAACACAACACGCCTCATTCATTTTCGCATCATTCATGTACTCAAGGATCAAAACACAATATCACTAAATCAATCAATACACAAACGTTATGCAACAGATACACTAAGACTCAATCTTATATGCAATGTGGTATTATGTTAGTGAAAAATCTCGTCGGGCGCCTAGGAGTACATGACAAGACAAATCACACACTAGTAAGTCAGGTCACTCTCACTAGATAAAATCATAGGGAGACCAGTCAGGGTCACGCTGTTTTGCAAGAATGCTCCAAACATGTGAGGTCGACACAAGCTTAAAGGAGCACTCAAACTGGGTGTGTTTACCTCCAAGGTCTAGACTCCGAAAAGTCCGTCAGGGCCTCTCCTTCCCGATTTAAGTCCAACCCAGAAAATATTTTAGCACATAGACTCTATCTATGAACTGTACAAAACACACGACTCCTTAATTGTTCTCAAAATAATTTAATCTCATCGCGCATTAACTCGTCGCCCTTAAAGGGTCTTATAGTCGTGTGATTGTACGATTCATAGCTCACAACTCAATGCATACAACATCTCAATGTACATATATATTACAAGTCAATACATACTCAATTTATCACATACACTCAGTCTCAATCACAATCGCATAATCCTAAAGTAACATGTTATCACATCTCATGGATCATATATGCTTTACCTATGAACTATGCAATTCACACAACTACTCAATTATTTTCAAAATAATTTTAACTCGTTACGCCTCAAAGTGATTCAACTCGTCGGATTTCCATAGTGGATCCCATCACAAAACTCATCGCACAAAAACTCAACGTCCTTAAAGGGTCTTACAATTGTGTGATTGCACAGTTCATAACTCACAACTCAATATATACAACATCTCAATTTACATGTATCTTACCATTCATCACAGGTTCAATTTGTTACTTACTCACAATTTGAATCACCACTTAATAATCTCAATATAACAATTTATACAAAAATGTTTTTCACAACATGGAGAGAAAAATCCCTCAAACAATTTCACATAATCATATTAAAATCAATTAATCAAAATCATAGATAAAAAAACACGAAAACACCAAGAGCACTCAATTTTATCAACCAATTCGCATTAGGACATCAATTGATATGTCAAACACAACAATATCGTATTTATAATCATAAGGGAAATTATAATTCAATAAACATCCCAAAATAAACCTCAATTTAGACCTTTAAGGATCCCTACACATGTTCATTCTAATCTCAATTGCGATAAACTCATCTCGTATCTCTAAGCGGACTCACATGTATATTTCGGAAGTGATAGCAGCATCTATAGCGATTTCCTGAGACTCCTCAAGCTTTTCCTCTGATTGCTCTACTAGGGTTTCCAAGTGTTAGAGAGAATGAGAAGAGATTGAAGTCTTCATTCCACTGTCTGCGTACAATGAATATTTCTCCCTCCCTATATATTAATTTGAAAATCCCAATGGTGAAGATGTGCGCAAATGAATTGAGAACTAGGTGTCCACATTTCACAAAGATCCAACGGTTAAAATGTTCGGGATCGTAATTTTGCTGGAACAGGTTTGGGTATATGCGAGAAAAAGAATGTTACGATGCGAAGAGCATTTCTCTTACCTAAGACATTATTTCATGAATTTCAACGGTGAGAATGTTCGAATATGAGTTCCAAACAGGGTGCTCAAATTTCACGAAGATTCAACGATTAACGAGTTTGGGATCGTCATTTTACTGAGATGGGTTTAGGCGTATACGGGAAAAAGAGAGGGTTTTGGAAGAGGAATAATGGAAAACGAAATTTGAGAGGAAGAGAAATCGCAGAGACTTATCGTCAGTCTCAATTTATAGGTAGGGTACTCTCAGTCTATTATTTACTCTATTTACTTATTTGTTTTATAAAAAAGAACTCTATTTTATTTCCAATCAAATTGAGAGAATATTGCTCAAGTTTATTACCAAGATTCCTAATATACTAAGCCTAAACACTGAAGACAAAGTACCTCATGACTCATGTTATTTTTCATTTTTCAACTTCGCTTTCAGTGTATGTTTTTATAACCCTCCACCTTTGCTCGGTTTATTCAAAGCACTAGCAAGCCGTATATGTGATTAAATGTCAAGTAGGATTTTCCCATACCCCATTCATATCCACATATTTAAGTAATATTAGTTAGAATTTTCTAATTAATAATTAGTTAAAATTGTGATGCAATTAGTTGTTGTTTTTAGTTTTACAAAAAATACAATAATGCTATAATTCATTTTGTTATATTTTAAAATTCATAAATTAGTGATATGCTAGTAATGGACTCAAGATATCTGATATTTAATTAGAGTGGTTAATAATATTAGGGTAGACCTTAATACTATAGACTTAATAAAGAAGTCATTATTAAGTTTCTTATGTATAGACAAGCGCACCTGTTGCATTTGTTTTAGCATCTTGATATAGGTCTTCTTGTATTAGGGAGACTTTAGATTTTCTTTAACTGCGGGGTATGCCCCGTTTATTATTGTATCATTTTGGATTTAATATAATTTACATTTTTTTTCCCAAAAAAAAATAAAGAAGTCATTAAGTTATATGTTTACATGTGAATGCACCTTTTCTAATTTTACACACACACAAAAAAAAAAATATATATATATATATATATATTATGTCTTTTTGACTTGATTCGTTACCATTAATTACCCATGTAACTATGTAAGGGAAAGTGAGACTTGTATTTTTAGTGGGTTTTTTTTTTCCATCTTATGCTCAACTGGTAGATGTTTCTACCAAAGCTTAAGGAGAGAAGTAATTTGATTGTTTTCTTCACAAATTGGACACTCAAAATCCGCATGCTCCAACTTGAGAGGGTTAGGATATTTCGAGAAACTAGCAAACTGTATAAAATCAATTGAAATTAGAGAATATTACCAAAGCTATATTTAGAAGTAATGAGATATTTGTAGAAGATATGATATTGTAATTATATAATTAGCCGTTATTATGCAAATCAGCTTAAATTAGGTAGCTAAAAGTATGCTCTAATCTTGCATATTTTTATTTCCTTGAAAATCAATAGACATTCAAGTATTTCTCAATGAAAATTACTTTCAACTAATTTATAAAATAGTTTACTCTCAAATTCTTCTCCATTAACTCAATCCAGCTGCTTGTTTTAAAAAGCAAGCCGCCATGCAGGTTACATGGATTTTGATATTTCTCTCACATGTCTTCAACAAATAAGGTGTAGCCAAATTGTAAATATCATATGAAAGTCATTTATTCTTGCACTTGAATAATGTAGACCCCTAGTGACCCAGTGCCGTTTTTGGGTAGGTACCCGAGTGCCCATTGTCAGTCTGTCACCTTGATCGTTGTCTACATGTTAGCCGCAATATGCTTTTATTCACCGAGAAAGAACATCATACACCCAAAAGTTCTACACCCGGTGTCCACCACTCATATAAAGCATATGAACATAATTATTTATGTGATTAAAAATGCTACAAGGTTACTGAAATATTTAATGGTAATTAACTTTACCTCACAAGTAGCTGATATTGTCGTGAGGCTATTGACCATACATACCACGAAAGAAATATACATGATATTTTGCGCTTTATTAGATTTATATTATTACCTTATCAGGTCAAATGCATACTTATCTGTATATATTAATATATGATTTAGAGGTCTAATTGCCACTCTTTTTCTTCATTTTGTGCAAATAACATTTTTCGACTCTAAAGAACACGAGTACTTATACTTCATTCAAAACAAATGCCTTACAACACAAGTACTTGTACTTCATTCAAAACAAATGCCTTACAAGTAGAACTATAAATATTCCTTTGTTTAACCGGTATCCAAAATCCTCAGTTTCAAATTCTTGAAACCACCATTTTTTTTTTATTCTAGATGAATCAGAGAATTAGTGTCCAAAATTCCAATTAGATTTAACAATTTTAAACCACCAAAAAGTAAGCCCATGTACATCTACATATTCTGCACGAAGATGAACTGGAGGTGTTTTGATGTGTGAGATGAAATTGCTAACAAACTTTACAAAAAATATTCTTTACTGCTTAGTTGTTGAAGCATAAGGGATAAATCTCATGAGGAAGCTGGATAGGGACCAAATGCAAATCACACCAAGGAATTGTAGGACATTCAGAAGGGTACCCAAAGAGCTGTTTATAGCCATGTTGTGTGAGGTCATCTCTGCTCCTCTAACTGTAAATGATAAAGCTGTCACCAGTTGTGCTGCTCTATTTAGTTGGTGCAACCTATACACCTGTTAATAACACTTCATTAGTTGAGAAAGGTGATCATAAAAGCATATTAGAAATATTTTAGATGATTCAATCCAAAAAGAGACAGCAAATATAAGATAATCAAAATGTAAATTTAGACTGTCAATTAGCCAAAACCAAATAACTTTACTTTCCACTTTCTACCACAAAGACAAAATACAGAAAATTAATCAACAGGGAATTGGATTGTCCTTACTTGAAAGATTAATGGAATGGCAGACCATGAAGGAGACTTTCGATATCGAGCGTACTGCTCAAATGCAAATTGGACAACTATACCAACAAGGTATGGGGCGAGAGTTGCGGAGGCTGCAGGGCCAGTCCATGGCCAGACCAAACCCATAGTCACCATTGGAATTACAAGACTAAGCACCAGGGTAGCAACAGAAGAGACTCTCTGTCCCAATTGTGGGGGTAGAGTATCACTATTGTTTGCAACTGTATCCACTAGCAAGGGTCTTCTTACATGGTCTAGTAGATAGAGGAATACCCCAACACCACAATAGAAAATTGCTTCTGTGAAGAATAATATGAGGAAATCTGGAGATAAAGAAGATATTTCGGAGTTTATAATTCAGAGCTAAGAAGAAAGCAACAAAAAAAAGATGATAGAAAAGAAGAATTAAAGCAAGCAATTAAGCATTATAAAGTTTGAGGATTATCATCTCATACCTACCATAGTTGCAGCATGTAATTCACAAGAATTACAATAACGACAACTCTCTTTTTCCCTGTCACTCCACAAACATCTTGAATTTCTAAACCAATTTCAAGTTTTGAAATGTTTTGTTGATTATTGATATTGAAGTTGCAAAATTTTTCATCCAATATCTGTCTGCATAGTTTAATCTCCATTTCTGTCCAATCATCCAATGAATGATGCCATTCATTTTGTCTAGAAACAAATAATTCCAAGTCAAGCAACCACACTAGCATCATTTCCAATTTCTGAACACCCAAAATGTTTTTCCTAGCATCATCAATTACCAACAAACCCAAATACAAATAATTACCCTTTTCTCCACAGTTTTCATTGTATCCTACTACGAATTACAGCCAAATTATAGACAACACTCCGCATAAAAATAGTAAGTTATGCAAATTACTGCAGACAAAGCGATGTAGCATGAAATACATAAAACATTCAGACACAACAGTCTTGCTTCCAAGGAAAAGTTACCAGTTAACAAAGAGTCCTCAAAAATGATGGAAAGCACTTTGCGTAAATAGAGTGAAGGAAAAATGAAGGAAGCTACTAGGACTGCTGGGCCCAAAAACCACAATATGCTGTTTTGACTTCTCTCTGAATTTGGTAAAAGGATCTTACTGTCTCTTCTGTGTGGACGGCTATAGAATGATATTAAACCTGGTTTTCCATCACTCCCTGATAAATGAGAATACGAGTTGCTTACAGGAGAGATGTCTTCTGCAACTGTATCGTCTTCTGGCACTAAAGCAGTTGTTTCGAGCTCACAGTATTGTGACTGATCCTCAGAGACAACAAAAAGAGCATTAAGCTGTTTCTGTAACCTTCCTTTTAAGTTCGGCATTCCATGTATAAACTTAAGCTGGCATGATTTGTCTAACCGCGATACAAATGCAAAAACAAAAGAATATTAACAAAGACATATTCAAAGGAGGTTATACAAAATATATTGCAAATTGTAGATCACACCCTTTAACTTTGGTCCACATGCAGATTAAATCTCAAGGTTTGAAGTGTGCAAATGACCCCTGGGAACATAATACTTTGTGCAAAACACCCTCAATTAAGCAAACTGTTAACCAACTGAAGGAACTGTCACATGGCAACAAACACAAAAAACAAAAAAAGAAAAACAAAGTGGGGAAATTGCAAATGTGACCCAAGTCTAAAATACAGTATTCTTTCAGTTTTTAACCTTCAATATACCATAGTTAACGGGTTTTTTAATAGTGTTTTCACACAGTGTGAAGTTCAGCAATCATCTGCACCTTTCTAGACCCCTAAGGTCTAATCCACACATGGGCCACAGTTCAAGGGTGAGCTGCAATTACACAAAAATTCAAA
The DNA here is from genome assembly GCF_004193775.1 of Glycine soja. Classification (NCBI taxonomy): domain Eukaryota; kingdom Viridiplantae; phylum Streptophyta; class Magnoliopsida; order Fabales; family Fabaceae; genus Glycine; species Glycine soja. Next base: position 15,398,803 of record NC_041007.1, on the reverse strand, counting down.
TTTCTACAACAAATTTATTCAAGAAATATGCTTGGAACCATTCGTTTCAAAATTGTCATAGCTTTAAAGGATGAATAAGGAATTAAGTTGGACATTTAATGCAGAATGTAGAAATTAAGAAATCAACCAATAAATAAGCTACCTTTAGTGTACAGTTGCAGCTGAGCACCAGTCAGTTGGTTGACAAACAACCCTTGTGATAAGCTCAACTAAATAAATGAAAAGAAATTATGTAAGAGTAAATAAAGCAATACTCAAAGATACAGCAGTTAACAATTTGAAAAACAGTATAATAAAATAGATCTAATCCAACAGACAGCATCACTCAAATAGAAAATCACATGAATTGCTCGATAGGCAGTTTAAAATATCTAGCAGAAAATGGAAAGAGTAATACATGTCATGCCTCATGAATCACGTCATGACCCTGTCCACATCAATTTTCACAAAAGAATTATGTATATAGTAACTTATCTATAGCATGAATTATTTATATGTGGAAATTAATTGACTGTTAAAAAATTAAATAGTATAAACCATACATTAAATTTTCATAGAACTGATTGTCAGAATAACCCATGCAGTTCATATATCACATTTAAAATGCATTTAGTGTTCATAGGAATCTGTGTCTAGAAATAGCACCCAGATATTCTTAGCCTTGTAAACTGTATCATGAAGCACACACACGAACACATAAAATGACTATAAAACGAACACACCAAACAGAATATAGTTTGCAAAAAATTCTAGCAGCCATGCATGACTTTGAGCAAATGACTATAAAATGAATTCCCAATTTTTTTCACTAAACATTCACATAAACACTATTCATTGATCAAATTAATGCACAGAAAATCTATCAGAATGCACACATCCATTTGACCATGTCTCAGGAAAATGCATATACCCATTTGACACATGTAGCAATTTCCTGTGCAACTTGTATCTAACATAAACCAAAATCAATTAACCACCTTAAGAAAGTTGAAAGGAAGAGTGAAGGAGACAGAGAGAAAAAAAAGACACAGAAGTTCAGCACTTGTAAAAACCAATTTACAGCTAGGGAAATCATAAACTGATTACTAAGTTAGCTATGATTTATCTTGCTACTGAACTTGCTGCCCAAACCAAAACAATACCATTTAGGTCTACCTTCTATAACCACCTTATAATTAACACCTTACATATCTTTTTCTAGCAGAGCAAACCATCGCACCATTGGTTATTAATAATTTTCAGAAGGTAATTACATAACTATTTTTGGAGTAAATAACAAAAAAACAAGTATCATATTTTGTATATCCTTCATGTACTGTATGAAGATCATGGTGTCTTGTTTGAGGAAACATCCAATTATCAAATGCATATTCAACAGTCTCCTTAATTTTCCTTCTTCCTTTCCAAATGCCTTTGCAATATACAGTTGGTGTAATTGTTCGAATAAAATTGACTACGGTTACAAGGCTATTAAAGAATGAAGATTTAACATCAATGTTTGCAGCGCCAAAGGGTGAATATAAATACTAAGAATTTACTTCACATTCCCTCTTCATTAAGCTACTTTTTTCCAAATAACACATTTGAAGGGATCAGTTTTTCTGTATCTCCACTAATGTTTATTTTCAGTCAAACCATACTGATGAAGCGAAATTCAGCACCAACCCTATCCTATCTAAAAGTCCAATTGTAGCAGGGACATTCTCCCTCGGCAACCTAAACACATAACAAAATTAACTTTCGATTCTTGAGGTTTAAAAGAGGAACTTCTACTGTCCTAGTTCCACAAAATTTAAAAAGAAAAGCCTTAACACCACCGATGAAAAACACAATTTTTTTTTTAAAAAAAAAACATGCATACATAACTATCGGTCACTCTTAGTCAACCCAAACCATGTAGACAAGTACTACATACACATTAATTAAAGAAAACTGAAAAGCAAAACCATTATGAAATTGTAAAATTGGGGAACAGAGTAAATTGAGAAACAATTCAATAAATTCATTAGCATAAGCACCTGGGCACTTCTAGTGCGTTGGAAAGGAGAAGAAGAAAGAGAAGCCGCGGAACATGAAAAAGTGGAACCAAACTTAGCATTTGCCATAACAATATTGCGAATGAAGAAGGTAACGAGAGAGCGAAAGGTCGAAGGATAGAAGAAGGGTCTCACGTTGGTTGAATCACTGAACCATCATCTTAGTTCTTAAATAAAGAAAGATTTAGCGAATAACCCAAAGTGGAACCCAGTCTGAGTCTTACAACGTGTGACACTGCCCTCAGCCGTAGGTTTCTGGGTCTTATGAGTCTTACTTACTTGTATACAATTGAACCGAACCCGTTTTTGTTTCTGTTGCGGAATTGGGAATAGGCTAGGTCGGTTTAGAGGGGTCACCCACGATTTGACCTACATAAAGTCTGATCTGACTTATTTAATTAAAAGGCTAGGTCAGACTTTTTTAAAAGCTCATTAAATTAAATAGGTCAGGCTTAGCCTTATTAAAAGGCCGATCTATATATATATATATATATTTATTTATTTATATTATTTTTTTGGTACAATTAATATTATTTTTGTAAAAATCAGCAGATTTCATTCCTATAATTAAGTAAAATTTTAATTACAAGTTTTTTTATTAGCAAATAAAAGTCATATCCTATCATATCATATTACGTTCTTATATAAAAATTATATCCTATTACGTTCCTATATAAAAATCATATCAATTTTTTATCAGGTTTTTTTCTTTAACTTTTCTACTACGTTCCTAATCAAACAAAAATCATATTCTTTTCACTTCAAGCTTTTATATTATTAATATATTTTTAGGACTACCAACTAAATTAACGTTAGATTAAAAATTAAGACAAATTATATATTAAGGCCTTATTTAGTCTATTATAAAAGGTGTGCTATTTTTTTTTTATAAAAACAACTCGGAATATTAAAGATTTAATGTGAATAAGACTTTTAAATAGGCTATCAGGTCAGGCTAGGCTTTTAAGAAGGTTAGGCCGAGTCAAAATAAAAGCCTTTGATAGACTATAGACTAGGCTCAGGCCTCAAAAATTAATCGTAGGTTAGGCTCTGACCTTTTAAGCCTATTCCCACCCTTAATTGCCCGGCCAACACTTTAACCTTTTTTTTCATGGGTTAGATTTTTCAACTCATATACTAATTTTGACTATTATTCAAGAGATTTTTTTAAAAATAGTTCTCTTTTTTTTTTTCTTATGCATGAACATATAGAAATCTTATACCCCACTGGCCCTGATTCACAACCTAGGTTAAACATTTTAATCCTAACAATTTTGGCATATTACATTCTATGCCTTTTTTTTCTTTCTAAATTTTATTCTTTTCTCTTCTAGTTTTGAAATTTACATTTTCCTTCCCGGAAATATGAATGTGTTCTATAATTTGTAAATGTAAAAAAAAAAAATAGGGACATTTTTTTTATCTTTCCCTGAGGTTCTTTGTATAATTGAAGCCTAATTTTAAATCTTTTTCTATTAACCTTAGAAATGTAAAAAATAAAATAAATATTTACAGTGAAATTAAAACTAAAAATAATCAATAGTAATTGCAATATCATTCAAACCAACAACTTGTTGGTAATAAAATTACATTTAAAACTTTATTTGATTTTATAAAATCTAAAAATTAATAATTGAATGTTTAAAATTAACTTTCAAAAGCACACAAATTTATACATAGATAACCGCTATTTATGGCAAGTCAAGCTCGTGTCTAACTTTTCTATTGACTAAAAAACTGATTTATCTGTTTAGTAAATAAATTTTTTTAAGTAACTTCTAATATTTTTTAAAATACTACTTGGAATAAGATTTTTTACACTAGCTTTTAAATTTTTATATTTTATATCATTTTTATTCTTGATAATTATTCAAATTCTTTATTATTATTTTTAAATATATCATTTTACATTTTCAGTTATCTCAACCGTTAATTTTACTATATATTTTTAATTTAATAAATTAGCTTAAAAATTTTTAGTTACCAATTAATTTTTCAAATAATTTTATCAAATATAACCAACATTTATTCTTATATTAGTCTTGTTTATAAATAAAATCAAGTTATTATTATAAAACAAGATTTTATCACGTAATATCATATGATAGTTCTATATTGATTTTTTTTTCTCACCAAAAAGTTACTGAAAATTTTTATTTAATTTTTAATTCATTAGATATGCAATTATAATAATTTAGTGATAACGAGTGTATATTCTATTAAATCAATCAATTAAACCATTATGTTTTATATTAATTTCAATTTTATATAAAATAATGATCAATTTATTAAATTTATGAAATACTTTTTTTAGATATGATAATCAATTAAATGATCAAAATAATAAATAAAATAATTTACTTGATTATTATATATTTTATTAATTAAAATATATTTTCCATTCTTATAAGTAATTTTGTTTAATTTTGCCATCTTAAAAGCATAACGTGTCAATATTAACTAGGTTTATTCACTTCAAATTTATTATAAAAAAAGTTACACAAATCTAATCTAACTTAGTCTAAATTATTTTGATTAATTCAATTCAAATAACAAAGTTTGATAAAACTCAACCAAAAAAACTATTACTCCATGTGTATTTGATTCACTAAAAAACAAGGGACGATACAACATAAAAATAATTGTCTAACGTTTGATTTAAAGAATAATTAAGGGACAACATAAAATAAAGAAAGATGAATAAGACAAATACTCAAAACTTGTACCTCACTAAACTTTATAATTTTTTGTCAGTGTCTAATAAAAGTAAAAAAATACATTATTATCTTTTCTTTCTAACTTTTCATTATCTCACACATTTTTTTTTTTCATATTTGTCTCATTCTCTAAACCTCTCTCTTCAAACATCGTTGGTTATCAATGAAGTTAGTATCGATTGTTATTATTCCCCTTTGTTTCATTATTTCTTTTTTTTTCCTCTTTCTTGTTATGCTTTTTTTTCTTTTGGTCGTTGTTATTATCGTCATGATCGTGTGACGACCTCACGTCACCATACTCTGTGCTCAATGACATCATAGGCCGCACCTCTTTTGTGGAGATGTTTATCTTTTTTGTGTTGTAAAATGCTATTAATATATCTAAGATTTTATAATAAAATTTATTCAATATATAAATATATGAAATAAGATATAATACAAAATTAATCGACCACTATATAATAAACAAAGTTATTTTATGACTTAATTACTTATCTAACATTATTACATTTGTCTCATCTTTTCAAGAAATCAAGCGTAACCTATAAGTCATTACTTGAGGACCGAACACAACACCAGTTAGCAGTTAGCGCAACCTTGTGGGCCAGGAGAAGAGGTGAGCAATTATTAGTATTTATTTATTTCTTATATTTTGGGGGTGGTGACTCTGACAAAGTATGTTTTTGTTGCTGTTGTAACTTGTGTGGTAGTATCACAAGTGAAACTGAAGCGAAATCATCCCAATTTGCAAATGCCTAAAACCTGAATTTGGAAGAAAGAAGATATAAATAAAATGGCGAGTGTGCCTTCACCTTCTTCTTCTCCTCCTCCTCCTCCTCCACGCTCCGGCAACACCTCCCCCAACAACCAGGTGAGTCAATTCACGCTATTCAACTTCACGCATGCACACGCGCGCCTCTATGCTAATTATTCTCAGTTTTTTCCCCCCTAAGTTGGAAGCTGTTACAAATAATGGGGTTTCTCACGTCGATGATAAAAAACCTAACTTCACCGATGGTCTTGAGTAAGTTCTTTTTCTTTTTCTCTACCTGTTTTGCCCTTATTATTCACTGTTGATTCGGTGTGCATAGAACTCTTTATTTAAAAAAGAAAATTGCTTTGAATTTTCTGGAGATCTTGAACTGTAAAGCTTTTTATTTGAAAGCTATTTGAAAATTTCGTTAGCTTTCACTGTTTATTTTTCTCTTCATCTCTTGCATTGGCAACATTATCAATCATTATGAGTATGGCTCGGATCACGCTCTGTAAAAAGGGAAATCTTTTTAGAATGGATCCGTTTCTTTTAGGTCTTGTCACTTGTTGGTGTTGTTTTTGAACTTAAAGCTGGGTTGTAATTTGGTGATAGAATGGTTAGAAAATTCAACGTGGGAAGTGTTAGAAAATACAATTAGGTATTTTTTATTGATTTGACTAAGTGTGTGTTTGGATTGCCGTTTTAGTGTATGTTTGGATTGAAGTGTGTAAACTTAAGGTTGAGTCAAACCTAAGTTTGCAAAAGTATCTAAAGTCTTGTTTATCTAGAATTAAGTTTGCAGGCAAAATTTTACTCTGAAACATACTTTTGAGGGATAATCAAACATAACCTCAAACTGATTTTACTCTCAAAATACTTTCGGACCCTTCCACCTGAAATCCAAACATACCCTTAGAGGCATGATAGACGAGGAAAGGGGTATGTTAGGAAATATCCTTGGAAGAGCTAAGTGCCTTAGTAACTGTCAGTTAGTTAGAACAGCTAGGATAACTAACTGTTAGTTAGTTAAGAAACTATAAATAGTCAATTAGAGGGAATGGGGGATTAGGAAGTGGAGGGTGGTGAGACCTCAAAACTCGTCTGTATTCTGTCTTGGGTGTTGGAGGCATCACAATAGTAATACACACATTCTCTGCTTCTGGTTCAGTTCTATCAAGGCGCCAAATGTCTGTTCACACGTTCCAAAGTAAAAACGGAGACATAAGAATTTTGGTGGATTGAGAAAAACGTGGGCTATGTTCAACCTAACCTTTTCCCAAACACACCCAAGCATCATCATTTTATAGAGTAACCGGCTATGTGCCACTGCTAGAAAACAACATCCTCTGGCTGAATTTTTAACAGTTCATATTAGAATGGATGCATAGCAATGATATATTTGGCTTGTTTGATTCCTTTATGGAGGATTTGATACAGCCACCATATATATTGAAATTAAACAACATGGATGCACCAGAATAGGTGTTAATTTTTGTAATAAAAATAAGGAGAGCAGGATGGGAAAGAAAAAGATAATACAAGGGAGGGTGAGAATATGCAGATGAGAATAGTGTCAGAGAAATTTTAATAGGAATTTAAGAGAATATTGCATATTGCCCCAACTTTGATTCTGTAATGTTCTTATTTGTAAAGTACTCAAATTTAGCAGCCTTGACTTGCTCACCCTCTCTACCTAGGCTTTTTCCTTCTTCCATGAGATGTTTCCACACCCTTTAAATGTGAGCCTAATTCCCCCTTAAATTTTCTAATGGTATGTTTATTGTTAGGATATAAGGAGAAGGAAGAGTTAGTTAATATAGTTAAACTACTAATGAGTTAGTTAGTTAGTTAGAGGGGTTTATTAGATATAAATAGAGGAAGAAGGATAGGAGAGAGGGGGATCTTATCATTTGTAGATTGAGCATTATCTCTTTGTGAAAGGAGAAATCCTTTGTGAAGGGGAAACCCTTGGAGGAGAGTTTTCTCTCCTATTTTCTGTTCTTTTCTTACTAGTCAATAAAATCTTTTATTTTCTTCCTCATTTCAATTCTTGGCTCCTAACAAATTGGTCCGACCTGCCGGATCTTTGAGGGGAAGCCAGTGTTAGAGATGGAGGAAGCGCAAATTTGGGCTAAGAAGGTGGAGCTGCCAGCGTTCATGGGGACAGACCCAATTGGTTGGATTGCTAGGGCTGAAAAATTCTTTGAGGTACAAGAAATTCCTTCGTTCCATAAGCTGCAATATGCATTCATGAGCATGGAGGGTGCTGCAACACATTGGTTCTACATTTGGAGCCAAAACAATCCAGATTCAGATTGGGAGTCATTTTCCACAGCTTTGATCAAAAGATTTGAAGATTGCCATGGTAACCACATCTTTGAAAGATTGAGTATCTTGAAGCAAGAAAAGTCAACTAAGACAAAAACCCACATCAAAAAATGGGAGACTTCCACAAAGTTCTTGAAAGGGAGGACCGACATTTCAGAGCGGAAACACATGTTGCGCAAGATATTGAATGAAGAAGTTGATTCCCATGCCTCTTAACAAGACAAAAATAGCATGGAGGGAAGTGGATTAGAATTCAGTGAAGCAAAGGCTAGTTCTTGGGCAAGAAAGGTGGAACTACCCAGCTTTGATAGAAGCATAGAAGGGGGAACTGATTTGAAGGGTAGCAGTTTTGAGTGTGACAGTGACCCATTGCAGTTCTTGAAATCAGAAAACAGAAGTAAAGAAGGTTCAGTAATCAAGAACCACACCCTTTGTGGTGGAGAAGAAACCAAAAATGATGAAGCAAAGTTAGCAAGAGAAAAAAAGATTGAAAAGGTTATGGAGGAAGAAGTTGATCCATCGATAAAGAGGGAGAAGCACAAGGAAAACGAAGTGACGAATGTGGGCTGCGAAGACAATTTTCTTGATAACCCAATTACAGATTTGATCAAGAAGGAAGTCGAAGCACATTGTTTTCAAGATTCAGATTTCCATAAAAAGATTGTTATGGTGAAACAAAAATCATTCATGAAGGTGGTTGGAACAACAACGGTGCTGAAATCCTGGAATGCCAACTTGTTGGGTGAGCCTTTAGCATTAAATTTTGTTGCATCTATGGCTGACAGCTTAGCCATGAAGCTAAGACAGAAGGAATGTACTGAGCCAGTCATGCTGATTAAAGTTATATGGAGTCCACCCTTGTCCCTCCCACACCGAAGCCACCGGATCTCAGTTTGCATGCAGGGGTAGTGGGTCGTTCCTAGTTAAGCTACAAGGGTGCAGTAGTCTTCCAGCAATCAGACAAAATTTTAGGAAGTTTCAGTGTGCAATTCCAGTTTTCAAATTCCAACCTTGAGGACAAGGTTGAGTTTTAGGAGGGGTGTATTGTTAAGATATAAGGAGAAGGAAGAGTTAGTTGATATAGTTAAATTTCTAATGAGTCAGTCAGTTAGTTAGTTAGTTAGTTAAAGGGGTTTATTAGATATAAATAGAGGAAGAAGGATAGGAGAGAGGGGGATCTTATCATTTGTAGATTGAGCATTAGCTCTTTGTGAAAGGAGAAATCCTTTGTGAAGGGGAAACCCTTGGAGGAGAGTTTTCTCTCCTATTTTCTGTTCTTTTCTTACTAGTCAATAAAATCTTTTATTTTCTTCCTCATTTCAATTCTTGGTTCCTAATAGTATGGCTATGATCATAGGTGCTTCTTGCAAGATTACTCTTATAGAGCTTCGATTGCCAACTGAGCCAAATAGATGAAGTGTCTAGGTTCAGGCCTTAGTGGCAGCAAGATGTTTGAAATTATCTGACATTTGGAAATAGATGTGATCAATGGTAGAAGTATTTCAAGCCATTTTTGAGATACTGATGAAGGACCAAAACATTGTTCTTTGTGTTGAAACTAGCATTGGTATCTGCATAAGTGCATATTAGAACAGCTCATTTATATATTTAATCTTTTTTCTGAATGAAAATCTCCTTTGAACCCATTGTTTTTATCATAGCAATCTGTGATGTTAGTTAGAAGTTTGAAACTTTATAATTTATATTTGTTTGGATGACCATACTGCTATGATACTTGGTATTATGGTTTCAACTTAGTCACATCCTTTGGTGTATGTGGGCTCAACACTTTATAGTTATGTTTCTTGGTTGATTTAGTATCATATAATTGCTAATTCAGTTCTTCTCCTTTGTGTATGGTTTGGAAACTAAAAGAAGCAAAAGTTTACTTATCCTTTAATGTATGCTTGTTTTGCATAAATAGTCCATTCAAATTCCTCCTTACCATTTACTATAGTGGTTTAGGAAGACTAGTGCTGAGTGCCATTTCAGTATCTCATGGATATTTTTGAATAAATTAAATTCAATTGCTCATCTGATCTCTTGAGTCATATAACTTCATTTTCAGTTACATAGTCATTAGTTTGCCCGTTACATAGTCATTAGTTTGCCTAATATGCACATCACATTCACCACTGTTATCAGATTTAATTATTATTCCCCTTTAGGTTATTTTATTTTTTGGCAAAAAAAATCTATTTTAGAATGCTGTAAAGTGTGTGACTTATATGTTAAAGGACATAAATCTAAAAACTTTGGACTTAAAAATGTTATTAGCTGCAACTGCAAGTTCTTTTCCCAGATTGAAATAATTTATCATATTCTTCAATTTGCAGTCACTTGGATAGTCCACAGTGCATAGAGAGGTTCAGAAAATATGATCATGATTATGCTCATCGTTTGCTGGCAAAATATTTCTCTAACAAAAACTTCAATGGAGGTATGCAACATTAGCTATATTTTTTGGTAATAAAATATATAAAAGATGTCTGCTTTCTCTGCTACTGGTATTACAAATTCCTTTGATTTACGCATGAAAAGTCCATTGTGCATACCTTTGTGAATATATTGCTGCAGTTTATGTGTGTATTGTTTTGATAGTAAATATTTTTTTTTGCAGGCAACATATTTGATTTGGAAATAACAGTAAATGATGAAATCATAAAGTCAAGCAGGTAAGCATGTGTTATGAACTAAAACATCTTGCATGTTCCATGTTAGAAAATATCAAGAGAAGAATACAACTAAGAATGACTGATTCAATGTTGTTAGCCTCTATATACTGAAAAATAAAGTTCAATACAAGAAAGATAGGCCCAGCCCTATTATACAAAATAACATAAAAAGCACGTACATGAACATTTTCTCTAACATTCTTCCAGTTACTAATCCAAGCTCCTACATTTTTGTCTAGCTTGACTTGTTACAGGTCATATGCAGATCCTGTAGTAGGTTTTGAAGACCAATCCAGCAATGGATCAACTCCACCAGCAGATTCCCAAGCTAACATCCCCAATGGGAAACATGCGGTGAAGAAGAACTGAAATAATGTGCCTTGAGAAGCATCATCAGTGCATGACATCTTAGAAAGCTTAACGCAAATTCAGGAACTTGTGACTGAAAAGATGGTCATGGTCTCAACCATCAAATTCCTAGCGTAAAACAGATGGTTTTTTGGGGTCATAATTACGTGTTAAGAGGCGCTATTTATACGATTCAGTATACTGATTGCAAAGTGCATCATTGCCACCCACTAACTTATTCTGCATTTCACATTCATTCTAGTTGTTTAAGTACTATAAAGAAAGTCCATGATATAATACTGTCTCTGTTTCTTTTTAATTATCAGATTTTTTATTTATTTATCTGTCATGTACAAAGTTTTTCTATTTATCTGTCATTTATAAAATTTGAGATCACATTAATTATTTGTTTATCAATATTTTAATTAATTTACAAATATTTTATTGTGGTGTGAAAAAAGGAATAAATAGCAAACCTCACAATTATTTTATTAGAATAAAAAAAATATTGTATTTCTTAATTTTTACATTAGTTTTAAAAGACAGATAAAAAGGAATACTATCAATTGGTGCCGCTCCAATTGCTTTGATACAATCAAACATCAGTTTATACCATGTTTAACCAACAGTGTTAAATTATCAAATTTTCAAATACTTGTGTACCAAGTCATTTTACTTCATCTTCCCAAAAAAGTTAACTTTGATATATTCACCTTATCCTGGAAGATTGATTGAGGAGGGGTTTCTAGCACCCTCCAAGAAGCAATACCAGAGGGTAGCAACGAGCAGAACCAATACAACTTCAGTTCTCTCTCTCCAGTCTCCACTGTTCCCTCAAAGTCAACTCCCCCCCCCCCCCCCCCCCCCCCCCCCCCCCCAATCCATCATCTCTGCTTTCTTCCCTCACTATGCAGGGTCATTCTACACAATACATTCTCCGGATTCTGGCTGACAAATCATAAAACGTATCTTCTTCTGCTGATTGACAAAATATGAACACTCACTCGGTCAAGCCTTATCAATCGTCAATTCAACCAGGACGAGGTTTACACACCTATAATTTCGCCAGTAGTTTCCCAAGTTGAAATAATGGTAGATAATACAAAGGATAGAGGGAGGGTTGGGGACAAAACTCAGCTAAAGTACTAGTTACAGAATAGAATCAATCTCACATAGAACCTCGAAACACAAGCAGTGATTCAAAATAAATAAAAAATACAACCTAATCTAAGAATAAAGTGACGTTTTCAATATAACATGAATTAGGAACTTAACTTCCTCATGACCACTTGCTCAACACCAAAACCCCAACAGAAAATGGGATTGGCCATATCTCATTTAAAAATTTCAACGCTACGGAGTATTCCCTCCTTCATCCCTCTTCAGCCTTTCTGGAGACTACCCCTAAGAATATTTCCAATTTCCAAACCTAAATAAGATTAGCCCTCTTCAAAAATCTGATTGTTCGACAATAATAGGGCCATATAGATTCCACATAATCAAGATACATCTCCACTATCCATTCCTGCAATTCTTTCAACTTTTTTCTTATTAGCTGTTTATAGTCTCTATTTTTAACGCGCAATATAGGCTGCAAAACATAAGTTGAGATATCCTCTTTGAGCTTGCCACGAAAAACATAGCTGTAGGCCAAAATGCAGTAATAAGGAGAATTCTTGAGTAATTTGACAGTCTGCTTGAAGCTGAAAACATAGAGTGCACATAGCCAACGGATTGCCAAGATTTGGGTAGCCACAATAAGTGGGCCCAAAATCCATAAAGGAGTTAACTCCTTGGAAACTTCAGCACCATATTTTACATTAACAGCCAGGTATAGAGGAATGCTGTAAACAAAAGATAAAGTTAGAAGACACATCAAAAGCATTGTTGTGCCATCAAATGATGTGTTAACATTGTTTAAAAGGGTAAAAAGTTGAAGAATGATGCAGAACCTAGTTACATACTATATTGACTAAGCCGTAAAACATGTCATACACTCTGGGTTTTTTCTCCGTAAATTCAAACTTAAAGTTTGCTTCAATCAAGGCATCCAAGTTGCCCAATACCCATGCATGGATTAAATATGTGACAAGCAAACAACAAATTAACTTGAAGACAACAAAACAAAAATGCATATTGTACAGCAAAAAATGCAAAGACATCCTAGTTCAACAAAGATTGCATCACTTGCAGAGAGGAAAAAACAACAGTACTTACAATACCAACAAAGGAATCTTTATTGTTGCATCGAGGGCCAGAAAATGGGACCATGCCACCTTCAAAATTGCACGTCTTTCCTTAATTTGAGTCTCTTGCTGAGTTTTTGGTAAAATTCCTTCTGATGCAGGTTCTTCAAAAATCTTCTCCACTTCTTGGCTTGATGGTTGTGTGCGCAACATGGTCAGCCATTTATTGAAAAGTCTATGAATAGCAGATGATGTTTCAATGCTATCATTTGTTTCAGATGCATAAGAGAGTGGAACATTGTTAGCTTCCCCACTCTCTCCTAGTCTAACAGAGGTCTTAGGTGCCTTCAACTGATTAGCCCTGATTCCTGAATCATCATTTTGGGTGCTTCCTTTGAAGCCTGAAATCCTCAAAGGTTTGAGCTTGGCTACACAAAAGAAAGGAGGCCCTACACTGGAAACAATAAACCTGTTATGAGAAGCAGGACTACAGGTCATGTGCATTTAGTTTGTGTACGTTTCTGCATGTGCAATGATCACAGGTATGCAACTTAAAAAAATAATTGAAATATTGGAATCAATAAATATGAATTTATACAATAATTACAAATTTTAATATTGGTACTAGAAACAGAGAGAAGACACATAAGTAATGCATCAATCATTTGATGTAAGTAACGTTTACGAGCACAAATTGGTTTTTCTCTCTCCAGAAATCATTTTTCTTTGCTCCAATTCTGCAAGGAGAAAATGGTTTGATGATGACAAAAATATTTCATGTAAGCCCCCATAGAGAGCAATTGAAATTTGATTATGGTAACTCTTTATGATAGGGCAACCTCTTACTAAAAGACACTTCTATCATTTCATTAGTTAGTTCTAAACTCCTTAAAGTGACCCAGACAAAAGACCATACTAATTTCCATCACCAGAATTCACATTTCTGCACCTTAAACAAGCATTCCGCTTTACTAGGCAATGCCAGTCAGTTCTTCCAATCATGTGATGTTTTGTTAAACACTGCTTCAACTTTAGCCTTTTGCTCCATGGCAAATGCCTTGAGGAAGATGTCACACACAAACCCTGCAGAAAAGAAAGCAAATCATCTATATAGTTCATAACCAAACATTCATGGAAATTTGTGATAGCAAAACCAATATCATATGACAAACACAAAACACCCAGTAAAAGAGACAAATAAGACTTTCAGAACAAGCAAGACTTTGCGAATGAGAGACAATCGTATATAGTCTCAACTTTGAATAAAATTTTGATTTTCCTACCCCTGGATTTTTCAAAATTAAAGGGTAAAAACCTTGTTGCTTGAAATATTAAATTTGATACAAAAATTGAATCCTTACCACCAGAAAACATAACTGGATGGTACTAACTACTAATAATCTAATAATACTAGATATAAAAATTGCATCCTCCAACACTAAAATTTGAGAGCATCTTTCTGCAACGAAAAGCAAGAACTGGGAAGCAATCATATTTGACACGGACACTAAACTTTGGCGATAGCAAATCATGTCATTTGACATTTTACATTTACTGAAGACCCTAATTTGACTAATAACAATCATATTCATAGAAATGGAAAATGAAATTGGAAGTAAATTGTAAATAATAATAAAAAAATACATAATCCAAGTACCTGAGGTTGATTTGCTACGAAGGCCATTTTACACTTTTACTCTTAATCCACAACCGCTCAATAAACAGGACCTATTCAAAGATGGAGCTAAAGATACATAAGAAACAGCGTTAATTAAACTTATATAAAGAAGCCAAATTAAACCAAACTGTAAGAGTTTTACATTTCGAATTTGAGAAATAAATTTATGGCACCGACTTTGAAACAAGGAAAAGTGCAGAAATTTTGGATAAAGCGAAATTTGAAGATAAACGAAAGAAAGAGGGAAAGGAAGGTACCGTATCGAAGAACGATAGTGCGGTTTGGGTGAGGGAAGGAATTGAAATGAATGAAGGGAGATTGAAAGCGTAGAACCCTAACCCAAGAAGATGAAAGAATATATGATATGATATCGGTAACACAGTGCCACCACCCCTATCTCTTCTTCCCCAATTCTTCTGTTTTTCTTTACTTATACGAGAAATGCGAATATATATTTATTTTTTTGGAAAAATAATTACATTTTTTTCTAAAAGAGTCCGTTAATTTTATTTTTTTATGGTAATTGTTTTTGTTTTTAAAAGGACTGAGTGTGTTTTTTTTAATCTAAAAAGTCAGAATTTAATATAAGTATTTTCTTTATTAATCTAGGAAGTTATTTTGAGTAGCTTTTAAAATAAGTGTAACTATATTGTTCTTTAAATTAAAAGTGTTTTCTTATAACTTTATATGTATAAAATATATATTTCACAAACATATCATTACTGTTACTGAAAAAGTAATTAAGAAACTACGTTATATTAAAATTTTAAAAAATTATTTTAACATTATGTAAAATTTAATTGAAAGATCTTATATGAATATAATGATATTTAAGATTTTTTTAAAAATATTTTGTTGATGAGTATTTTATAATTTAGATTTTAATAAATTTATAAACTATAAAATTTAAAATGACTTAGTAGATTTGTAAGATTTTAAAGAATTTTATCAATTTTGAATTTTTAGTAGATAGAAACAGAGTATGAGTCCCAATAATATTAGATTAATTTTGATAAAAAAAAATACTTAGTAAATTGATTTAAAAAGAATTATATTTAAGAACAGAGAGAATATTATTGTTTAGTTTTCCAAGAATAATATATCTACTGTAAATTATTATTGGAAATTTTAGTAGTTTCACATTAACTTTCACCTTTCAACAGGTCACAACAAAAAAACACCAGAAAAATTTATTTCTATCTATAGAGATTGAAAGGATTTTTATTTTCGCATATTTATTAATTAACACTATCAAGAATCTTTCATTGCCAAAGGGCTAGAAGCCCAACATACTAGAATCCTCTACAAATATGAAATTAAGACACGTCTACTAAGAGATGTAACTGAGCATATCCAAACTTGAAGACCTTTCTATGATAATAAAAAAATAAAAAACAAACTTGAAGCTCATCAGTGAAGTTAGCCAGTGAAAGCAGGACCTCAATCTTATGAATTACGATGGCATTGTACTACTTTTTCCATAATGTTAATACATAATACATTTATTTATATGACAAAAGGAAAGAAATAAATTTATTTCTCAAAAATAATATATTCTCAAACATACAAATCCTCCAAAATGATAATTAGTGTCATTTAAGTTTTAGAGATATAAGGTTAATTAGATGATTAAGAAAAAAGTCACAATTTCAATCAATTCTGATAAAAAAAAAAACTAATAAATCAACTATTAATATTTGATAAAAAAAACGTCTTATAAATATTTGTCAAAATAAAAGTAAATCATTTGTTATACTAAAACCACTAAAAATATTTTTTCAAGCAATTGAAAGATCAAAGAATTTAAAAATAATGGTTTATTAAATCAAATGCTAGAATTGATTTTATGTAATTATAAGTGAAAAATGTTAAAGCAAAAATTACGCATATTGCTTAAGTATTGTACTATTATTTCAGTTGTCACTGAACATTTTAAAAGTTAAAGTATGTCACCTAGATGAAATTTATATAAAAAAATATAAATCCATTTTAAATGTATTATTAAGTTCTTTTTGTATTAATAATTTGTTGTAAAACCTATTAACGAGATACCTAATAATCGTTTTTTGTTTTTTATTTTTAGGAATATTCATAAAAATATTCCTGTCAAAAAAATATTTGGTAAATGGTATATTCATAAACTTGTTAACAGTATAAGTTTTCTGTAAAAAAAAAGTTACATTTTTTAAAGAATATAAATTACATTTATTGATAAGAATGCCTAAAAAAACATTTATTGATAGAAAATTTTCTTTTAAATCAGAAAAATCTAAATAAATATAGTTACCATTTAAATTATTTAATTGAATATTAAAGAAATATAATTTAATTGATGAAATAGGATGTGTAAAAAATTATTTAATTAAATTAATTCTTAAAAATGTGAGATACTATGAAATTAGTCTAAAAATAAATGTAAAACAGTCCCTAAATTACGTCAAAAAGTTAGTCTTTTCATTACCCTTTATTAGTAGCTTCATCAACAGATGAACAATAACCACGCTGAGGGTCATGTTAGACGTTTGTCTCTCTCTCATAGGTGGACATTCACGTGGTGTCCATTTCAACAGAGATAAAATTAAAAACTTTAAGGGCCAAAATAATAGTGACAAGAGAGTTAAAATATAGCATTTTTGTTTTTTTTTTAAAAAAAAAACCCTTCTTGCATGTTGCATCTAAGTCAGCAGGACCAAAATAAAAAATTAAAATCTGTTTTTGAATTTTTTTCTAAAACTTTATAATATCTTGATTTCCACAAATTTCTATTTCTAAACTATTAAACAAAAGGTTAAAATATAATTTTAATCTTTTTATTTTTTATCAATAATCAATTTTAGTTTTTCTATTTTAAAATTAAGAAATTTAATTCCTTTATTTTATAAAATTAATAATTTTGGTCACTTTATTCAAATTAATGCATTGACAGTTAAAATTAACGTTGACAGTTGTAAATTTTTTTAATGAATTGAAATGTATTTAATTTTTTAAAAAAAGTTATCCTTGAATGGTGATTAAACACTCGATTTTCTTGGTAAGAAAACATTGGTGGCTTTCTTGGTGTTTCTTCGTATCTGGATTTGTTGTCTCTTTTATTAATATGTTTTTTTCTTCTCGAACTAAATTAAAAAATGCCACAAATTAACAAGCATAAGAAATGTCCGAGAAATGCAGTAAAATCCTCCCAGTAATAATTAGGTGTACAATAGCAAGAAATGCAATTATAAGAATTAGGGTACTGAGGATCAAAAGTAGCATTATATATATATAAACAATCACAATTATAGATAATTAGTTAGTTATTTTATTTGTACACAAATTTTTTAATGAACAAAATGTTTCGTAAAAATAATATAGCAGAACACACAAAGGAGGTAGCTAATGAGGCTGGTTTGGGTTTACTGCTTAAAGTGGAATTTGTGGCAGCAAATGCTGAAGCCGACGTCGCAAGGGAAGGTCAGGTTTGGATTTCGCCGCTTATGAGATTAGTTTTTCATGACTTTTCTTTAATTAAATATATTTCAATTCATTAAAAAAATTAAATTATAACAGTCAATGTATTTTTAACAGTCAAATCATTGATATGGATGGAGGACCAAAACTACTAATTTTGTAAAATAAGAGGATTAAAAGTCTCATTTCTAAACTAGGAATACCTAAATTGAGGATTGATAAAAATAGTTGAACAAAAATTATATTTCAGCCATAAAAAATTATTTTAAAATATAAAGGAAAGTCAAGTACTATCTTAATACGATTTTTAAATAATTTTCTAGACTGGATGGAGCCCCAAAAAAGTATCATCAAACTAACTAGAATTGCATTTTTGGCCAAAATATAATTGCAAAAACTGTATAGAAGCTTTATTTTTACTTAGAATATTAACTATAATATTAAAAATAATTTTCAAGAAATTTTATGCAACTGTTTAAATTTCTGTACAAATCACTAAAATACCTATGGCCCTTCTAATAAGCTTGAGGTTAATTTTCATATAGAAGCATTTATTTTCATCATACTAAATATAAATAGATAAAACAATTTTTATCATACTAATAATACATATCATCAAGAGAGTTTCATCTTTCATGGGGAAGCAAATATTATTTTTCTCACCAATCTCATTTTCGCTTTTTTATTGAGAGAGAAAACGTTGGCAATGTACAAAACAACTAACAAATTAAGCAGGGCAAGGACAACCCCGATAACATCTTCTCAACGAAACAGAAGAGGATCATACATTGCATGTTTGGAACCATAGATTATTTAAAATCCAGTTGAAATAGCAGTCAACAATTTAGATAGATGTTTACAAATGTTTAGTCCACGATAAAGAATTGATAGTGCACTCGTTAGCAGTTAGCTTCACGATTGGAATAAGTCAAAATCACTATCTAATCTTGTCACAAAAAAGCTTTAATATCTCTAACCAAGTTGATTTTGAATATGACTAGTGTAGGAAACCACCAAGTTCAGGGTATTCTGTAAACTCAAGGCTGCTATTATTATTATTATTTTGACATAACAAGGTTATGATGATGATGATGATGATCCTTCCCTTACATAAAAGCCACAATGCAACATAGAAAACTACATTCCAATCTTGATGTGGGTAATAGCCAATTCATCGAGCCTAGCTAGGCTAAAGGAACTGCTCCAAGTACAATACATATATTTTGTCATTTATAACAAACTTCTAGTGAGTAACCTGCCCAAAAAGGTCTTAATATGTTGTGGGCTTGACCAAGCCCAAATTTTGCCAAAAATGGGCTTAGTGTGTCTGTAGGGATCACTTGTCTTACAAGTGAAGAGTTTTATTCAAATAGAAGACTCCATGTAGGGTGAGGTTACACGAAAATACCAAATCTTGTTATGTCAGAAATAAAAATCATATCGTGCCTGTCAGAGCTTATTGAACATGTTTCTGAAGACTTTTATTTTCCAAAGAGTGATATTTTTGGAGAAAAAACGTTAACATTCTCACGAGTTGTTCGTCTTCCTCCAAGCCTCATTTGCTTAAACACGATTCTTTCCAATTTACATGAGTGTTTGGAGGCTTGGAGCATGTGAAGGAGGTCATTCGTAACCAAAGTGTCAAAGAGATTACAACATCAAACGTGGAAAAGTAGACATTCAATAGTCAACAATCTAAAGCACTTTTATACTATCATTTAATTAAGTTCGTTAGATTTTTCGATGATTACTTTTAAAATTATACCAATTATAATTTATAATTGAATTACATTATTAGTAATAACTATTAAATTTTAATTAAATCCTATTTTTACAGTACACGGTGACAACTTTAAAAATCGGATACACTCAAACTCGCTTGTCACACAATTATGTTTTCATGTAGTTATGCATTCAAGTGCTGCTAATTTAAGGATAGAATCACTAATATTGTATGAGAAAAACAGGATATGTAATTTTATATTGTCATGTTAAAGTTTTCACAATGACTAATATTACATATTGATAAATCATATTTAAAACTTGTATTTGAAACTTGAGCCATTTAATCTTTACGTAGTATCTAATGGCTTAAAGGTTTTAGTTTTTTTTTAAGGAAAAGATTTTTGTTTGTTAATTGCATGAATGCAAGGAATCACTCGCCGCACACTATGAATGCTGAACATTTTCAGTTAAAAGAGAAAATTAAGATGTACTTTAATTCCCTTGGTCCTCATTTTCTTAAGACAATATAGATATATTCAGATTCACAAATGGCAAATCCATCGAATCTTACAGATGAATTTGAGCATAAAATTATTTAAATAAATTTAAAAAATATCAATTTGGTTTGATCTTTTTAGTGGCTTTTTATTTTCATTTTGAACCAGTCTGAATTGGAATACCCGTATAAAATATCAAGATAGTAATACTTATTATATATATATATATATATATATTTAAAATATTTATAATTTACATAAATACTTATTATTTACATTTATTTGAATGTACTAGTATACAATTTTTTAAAAAATTTCTTATTTGGAATTATAATTTTTTATAGAGCTTTTGTTGAAAGTACAAAACGCGTTTCTGTGTGGCTATACACAACACATTTGGTTTGGGTTGATCATTCATTCAATTTTGCATTAAATGTAGATCAATATGCTTGGGCAGGTTTTGGGAAAAACAAGAACTGAAAGGTGAACAATCAAAGTAAAGCCACCACTTTAAGAGCCCAATGCATGCAGCACCCATTGCCATCAATATCAACAACCCCACATAAAATTCAGAAGTTCCAATTACACTGTGTCTCTTCCTTGTCTAATTAAATTTCATCATCAGACGCGTTCAAAACCATGCTCAGCTATGTCACAGCCTTTATTTAATCAAAACCAAGCAAACTGTTAAACCCTGAAAAAACAAAAGAAACTTATTACATATTTCTGAACTATATCTAATGTCTGCCAATATGCCTTAAAACTTTTTAAAAAAAATCATCTTGCCTTTTTTATATAAAAAGTACTGGGAATGCAGATATTCAAATCCATTTCAATTAATAACTCCTTCTTGGATTGTATTTACCGGTACCTACTTTTTGAAGGGGCATGGTTTCAGTATATATTTATAGAAAAATTTAATAAATCCCTTTAAATTTGGTAGGTTTTATTTTGAAAGTGACTCGGTAGTACGTGTGTCAATAATAGTTGTAGTGATTGCAACAGTTTTTCTCAGGGGCAGACCTAGCTAGAGAATTTTCTTTAAGGGGCAATATAAAAATTAAAATTGAATTATAATTTTAAAATTAATATATTAAATTTAATTAACAACTACGAAATTCAGAACAATCGGCTATATGTGACGAAAATTACAATTATCTAAATTAAACAAAATATACAAAACTATAATGTTCTAGTAGGAGAAAAGACATTCGATTTTTAAAATCCAAGTAAGTAATTCTAATGATAAAAGATCTTTATTATATTTTATTATCATGTTTAAAATTTTAAAGAACATAATTGGTCCTCGAATTTTGAAATAATAAGAATAATACATCCATGTTTAAAAAAAAAAGAAAAATACCACAATGAAATAAATTTTTTTAAAAAAATTTATTGGTGTGAAGTAATTTTTCATTATTTTAAAGTGATTATCATAAGTTATGATTAGATGACAGTATAGAGTTGTTTTACAGTGTTGATGTATGATTATTTTTTTCTTCTTTTAATTTTGTTTTTGGTCTTGATCATATAAATGTTTTAGTGAAAATAGTCTTATTTGAGCTTAATGAAATCACCATAGACAACAAAGTCTTTCTTTTGAATATTCATTTAATTTATTTTTCATTAAAAAACATTTACGGGGGAAATGGTGAGGCCTTACAAAATTATGGAAAATAATTATATATATTTTTTGGGAGGTATACCTATCTTGATTATTGAGTAACAAAAGAGATAGAAAAGTAGAGATAAATTTTGAGTTGTGATAAGAGAGGGAAGTAGAGAAACTATAAGAAATAGTAGTGTAAATATATATATATATATATTATATTTCTTTTTTGATAGCTTTGTAAATAGATATTTATGTGTGTAAATTTTCTTTGGGAGGGCCAAGGCCACCCCATTGATACAATTAACAAGAGGCTCCGCCACTGGTTTTTCTACTAATATTCTTCTGCCCAACGTACGAGTAAAAAAGATGAGAAAAGAGAGGAAGCCGCCTAAATAGGAAGCATCACCCTTGCACTCTCACAAACAACCCTAAAAAAGACAAGTAGTGCAAGGGCCCATGTTTTTGTGGTTCAAAACTTCACGCAGCTTAGTTATTTTGTGACTCGAAAGAACTTTTCATATTATGGTTCAATCCAACCTTTTTTTTTTTCAATAACACACCTGATAAAAGTTAATATTAAAAATTAACGTGAATTACTAAAATGGAACTCTAATTAGTAAAATAAGTTTCTTATCTCTTTGACACTGGGTTGTGAATTGTGATAGACAAAAATATATATGTAAATTACAATTCACACAATTAAAATTAAGTTTTATGCTTCAATTTATGAAAAGGTTAAACAAAGAAACTTTTGAAAATGTTAAAATGTATTAAGTAACTTTAACTTATAACAGAAAATTCTCAGTAATTCTTATTTTTTTTCTCCTTTCATGTATATATATATATATATCAAATTTTGTCCTAATTAATATGAGATAAAAATTAATTTCAAGTTACCACTAATAACACCATCAGATCTCTAATGATGGCGTTAGCTAAATTGTTGACACCGAGAGGTTAATGACTCATTTGACCATCCGTTGACATCAATTATATCTGATATACGCCTATTTTAGTTTGTCGGAGAAAGAGATAAGTCTAAAGAGGAGTTAAATTGAATGTTGTTATATCATCATGCAACATTCATATTATTATTATTATGTTATAAAGACAAAAGCTAATTTGATTCTTTTTGAAGATTTTAAAAATATTGATTTTTTTAGAATAATAATAATAATAATAATAATAATAATAATTTTAAGTTAATTTTCAAAAAAAATTATATTTTAATATATAAAATCATTATTTAATAACCAAATAATATCTAATAATTTTTCAGTAAGAAACTTTTGTATTGTTTATAATAAACACACTTGACTCATACAAAATTGTTTCTAATAAAAAAAAACCCATGTTCTATATATACCCAAAAATATACATACATATAGTATAATACATGTTCTAAACTTGACTTACTCAGATACAACCAATACCTAAATCAATCATAGACATACACAATTAACCTGGTTTAGTAGGCCTAAGCCGAATAAAATTGAAAACAACTAGCAAAGGGATATAAGCCCCTTAATGGATTGGGGATAATTCAAAAGTTCCTACTAACCTTATCATATCAATACCTTAAATGGACAACACATATAAGATATGACTTATATCCTAGTTATCACACCTTTAACTGACTTGAATATAAAAAATTTACTGGTAGCTCTTCTCATTTAACGGAAAGCCTAGATCACGAAAAAGATAATACATAATTATTTATTTTATTTAAAAATTTATAGTTTTAAAATTATTTATCTTTCATAATTTTAAGTGTTCTTGAGCTCTTGAACACAAAAAAATCCAAACTAGTAGTAAGATTTATTTATATATTTATTGGGGTGGAGGAGTAGTAAGAGTTTGTGATTGATAAATGTTTGGTCATCATCATGGCGTAGTGGAAATAATTATTAGGCATGGCCCATAACATTTTTTCGCTATCTTTATTATGTAAAAATTTCTTGGGCCGTATGCTGCATTTAATAAATAAGAACAGAACAAAAAGTAAAAGCTGATATAAGCAGGCGAGACCGAGACAACATTCCGCGAGCCGGAATAGGATGACAGCACAAAATGATGAGTTAGACAAGACCTTCAATTTATATATATGGACCCAAAAAATAAGATATCCAAGTTAAAGAAAAATTCACACATTATGTTGATATAATGATATTACCAACCTTTGCACACACATTAATTCATAATTGTACAACATTTATATTTATATGCAAGAGTTTATATCCATAGAATATATTGGATGAAATTAGTTGGAAGTTAAAAATTAATTGATAATGGAAAATTAGAAGTTAATAACTAAAAAGTTAATTTATTAAAAATTTAATTTATTAAATTATAAGTATTTGATAAAATTAATAAATATTTAAAAAGTGTAAAATAAAAAAAATAATAAAATTATGATTTATCTTAAAAAATAACAAGAAGAATGATAAATATATTAAGAATAAAAATATAAAAAATATAAAAAACTAATAACTAAAAGTTAACGTTTTAAAAAATATTATTTTAAGTAATGCGTTAAAAAATATTAGAAGCTATTAAAAAAATTTATTTATTAAATAATTAAATAAATTTTTCAATTAGTAAAAAAAATTAGAAAGTTGTTGAAATATGTTCAAAACGTACTCTTATATTATTGAATTTGATGTTTTAAAGCATTTAATATCAAGAAGATGTCAATCCATTGGCAAAGTTAATTGTAAGAATTAAAAAGTAAATTTTAAGATTAATTAAATTTTTATTTTCTTAATTTTTTTATATTCTAATTTTTAGTCCTTCTAAATTTATTTTATAAATTTTAATTATTTATTAATTTTCTATCAGTATTTTTAGTCTCTCATTTTTTTTTCTATTTTTAATCATTTATTTATTTTTATTATTAAAATTAGTTCAAAAAAATATAAAATAATGGACTAAAAATAAACAAAACAATGATTAATCTTGAGAAATAAAAATAAATGAGAAACTAAAAATAGATTAAAAATTTGTTAAATATGACTAAAATTTGTTAAAAAAATTTGAAGAACTAAAATTAAAATTTAAAAAAATTAAGAGAATAAAAACTTACTTAACCCTAAATTTTACTTTTGTTTATTTCCTCTTCGGTGTGTGCGCAAGTACAAAGTATTTATTGCTTGCAAATTATTTTTTTCCCCAAATAAACTCTTTAAGACAAATATAAAGGCCTTTGATGTTTAATCATGTGAGAATGTAGATTCCTTTAAGGGGCCTTTAAGGAAAAATTTTCCCATGAAACCATTTAATTCCACGTAAAATCATTCCATACAATGTTTCAGAAGCTCAATTCAGAGAAAATAACTATGAGCAATAAATTAAAGAGTGAACCCACAAACACGTATTTTTTAAAAAAAAAACGTATTAATAGTTATATGAATAAAAAAAATATGAACATTAAAATATATTACATTCGATAATGTTTGATTATTAAGGTGGGTCAATAAATAGTGTTATTGAGTTAACTTAAAATGAAGATATAACGTATTAGTAGATATATGCACATTTGCGTTAAATAAAAAATGTACACTTATAATAAAGAGAAAAAGTTATACAAATGAAAGTATAAATTTTTTTAACAGTTATTCAATCATATATAATAAATTTATTGATTTTTAAAATAATCATTTTAAATAATGATTAATAATTAGATAGTTGTGTAAAATAATTTTAGACGGTAAGTATATAAACATTAAACTTTAT
The DNA here is from genome assembly GCF_004193775.1 of Glycine soja. Lineage (NCBI taxonomy): Eukaryota > Viridiplantae > Streptophyta > Magnoliopsida > Fabales > Fabaceae > Glycine > Glycine soja. The sequence goes on along the minus strand of NC_041007.1, from coordinate 15,373,065 downwards.
AATAAATGAGTATAATTTTCATCTACCGTCATTATAAACATTTTTATATTATTAATTAAATATAAATAGCTTCAAATATGAGATCTAAAATAATTATTATAAACTTTGATAATTTTAATCTTATCATATCATCCATAATAATTTATAATTAAACAATTATATAAAAATATTTACATGGTCAATCCATTTAAATTATGTGTTTATTAAAGGTTATAAATTACTTTATGAAACAAATTTGCTTACACACAAAGAAGAATTTTAGTTAGTAAAATAAGCTTTCAATTAGATGAAAAGTGTTACGACACACTAAATATTTTATTTAGTTTTTAAAATAATAGAGTGCCTTGATATTTTTTTTAATATGTAATCATTAAATAAGTTCATAATAATTAAAAAATAATGATTCATAGATAGTCTTTTATTTTTCATGATTAGTTCTCTGGCATAAAAAATGAAATTAGTCTTCTTCTATTTTCATTTTAATGTCATGTGTATACTATTCATTTTTTGGACGAATAGTTAGAGCAAAAGATTAATTTCTCAAAATATAGTGTTTTTCTTTTTAAAACAATATATCTCAAAAGCTCATTTTCATTTTAATGTCATATTTATACAAATACGTAGCAAAAAACCAATAACAAAGCTACAAAAAGTCGGTGTTTTAATGTAAGACCACTAGTATCTTTCGGGGAGGCCATTCTATTCCAATTGAAACACATGATAAAAACCAATTCTAGTGAGCATTTTTTTCCCATCCAATCCAAGAATCGAATTTGATAATACTTTTAGTTAAAATAAATAAGACAGAAAATCGGTTATGTTGTATCTCAAGTTATGAAAATAATAAATTTAATTTTATATGTGTTTAACCTACAAAGTAAATATAAATTGTACTTTATTTTCTAATTCTATATTACTGGTGTGCATAGCACGTACGAGTTGGAAGAGAACACCAAACATGGAAGTACAACCCCACCATGGGGATCTATTTTATAAACCAGTTTATGAATGTTCTTGGTGTGGGCATGGAATCATAAATGCAGACCACAACACTTTCTCTCTCTCTCTCTCTCTCTCTCTCTCTCTCTAGGAAGCTGTTGAAGACTTGAAGTAGTAGTTAGTTGTTGACAATTTTGAAAACGAGAAGGCAGTGAACAAACTTTGAGTTCTTCTCTTCATTTGTTTTCGATAAGTGTTAATTGTTAATTTGTTAGTTTTCTTTATCAGCAAGAGAGATTGAACCCACGACCTTTCATTCCTTCCCTTCTTTCTTAACCCTTCAACCAATCTTATATCTCTTCTTCTCTTCATAGTCATAAAATTCTGTTTTGGTTATGGGCATCATGAAAAGACATTCACAACACAGCAGCAATGATCCATTTTGTGAAGCTCACAACAGAACAAGACAACAACACCAATGCATGATGATGATACAACAACCAAACAATGATGTTGTTGTTGTCCCAGAACACACATGTGCACAACAACACCAAAACCAATCTCCAAAATTGGCTTCTTCTTCTTTCACTTCCCAAAATGCTACACCTGTGCTACCTGCTTTTGTTGCCTTGCTGCTCCTTGTTACTTCAATTGCCCCAACAGCATTGTGCCACCCCTTGCAGGGCACTAACCACACTTTTAGGCCAAATCATGAGTTGCTCAAGTTGAGGAGAGTCAGAGCTCACTTGAAGAAAATCAACAAGCCTCCCGTCAAGACAATTCAGGCATCTTCATTTTATTTTTTTCTTTCTCTACAACCTATGGTGACTGATGACAGTGACACACACTGTTATTTATGTATTTATTCTTTTCTGTTTGTTTCTTGTGGTTTAGTGATGTTGGGGGTTTTGTTATTTTGTTGCAGAGTCCAGATGGTGATTTGATAGATTGTGTTTTATCTCACCAGCAACCTGCTTTTGACAATCCTAAGCTTAGAGGCCACAAAATATTGGTAATTTCAGCAACTCATTCATGCCAAACCAAATGGCCTTGCCTTTTAATTTTGTTTGAGTTAGGTAGGAATATTGCAAGCAATTTTTTTTTTTTTTTGAATATTTAACGCATTGGAACTTGAATTCAAGACTACTTTAATTTAGGCATTGGATTTTACAGGATCCCCCAGAGAGGCCAAAGGGAAACCACACCAATGGTGAAGCTGAAAGGGTAATTGAGAGCTTTCAGCTGTGGAGTGATTCTGGTGAAGCATGCCCAGAAGGAACTGTTCCAATCAGAAGAACTACAGAGGAGGATATTCTCAGAGCAAGCTCTATCCAAAGATTTGGAAGAAAACCAAGACCTGTACGGAGAGACTCTACTGGCAGTGGTCATGAGGTTTGTGATTTGACAAAAAAAAAATTGACATTTCCTTTTACAGACCAATTTTAGATATAGATTTTTAGGTGTTATCTGTATTTTAATCAAAATTAGAGTTTTACTTTGATAATTTACATAATAGAAATTTGTATTAAAGATTATATGAATTATTGAAGTGAAATTTCAAATCTAACTCCATAGAAAAAGAAACATAAAAGAATTTGTACCTGGGTTTTTTTTCCTTGCATTTACTTTCAAAGGAATCTTTTTTTTCTTTTTTCTCTTCATGTGATTTTTTTTCCATATCTTATTTGATAGTGCTTTGATTCATCTGATAGGTTTCTTTCATTTCCCGCTATTTTCCACCTCATAAAGAAAAAAGAGAGACACTGCTTTTCCGTATTTATCTACAGTTTCAACATGAGTTCCAAAAACAGCAGGAACAGACAGTGAATGGACACCACTAGTAAAAGTTTGCCTCTTGTTTGCACCGAAAAGTAAAATCAAAATCATGACATTATAGATGAGGAGTCTCTCCTTTGTATCTATGTTCCTTAGTTGATATCAAAACATTTACAATTCTCCAGCAAAATAAAATAAAATAAACAAATTAATTGCCCTATGTTTTTTGCATATTGAATTGAAGAATTTCTGTATTTATTTATTGACAAATTGACATGCACCTTAATGTTATTGCAGCATGCAGTTGTTTTTGTAAATGGGGATCAATACTATGGAGCAAAAGCTAGCATAAACGTGTGGGCACCCCGTGTAACTGATGAATTTGAATTCAGCTTGTCACAAATGTGGGTTATTGCTGGCTCCTTTGGTAAAGATCTCAACACCATAGAAGCTGGTTGGCAGGCATGTCCCTACTTTCTTAATTATCCCACTATATATGCAAATATCTCACTTCATAGTTATCTCATTTATAAATTTTCAATCTTTTTTTTTTATCGACAAATATTAATTGTTAGTATTATAAATTTTTTTATTAGCAGGGAGATCTGAACCTTCGATTTCTTCCTTTCACCATAAGACTAACTTTATATCTCCTATATATATAGATAGTAGTAACACTTATGGCAAATGCATTTCTTCTTTCTTATTTCCTATAACTTTATGGCTAATAAGTATCCAATGTTCTTTTATTTTCCTTCAGGTAAGTCCACAGCTATATGGAGACAACTATCCAAGGTTCTTCACTTATTGGACTGTAAGTATTACACATTTTCTTACATGCCTCTTTTTTAATTCTCTCATGCATCTGACTGATATATATGTTGTTTAACAGACTGATGCATATCAAACAACTGGGTGCTACAACTTACTCTGTTCAGGCTTTATTCAAACCAACAATAGGATAGCAATAGGTGCTGCAATTTCCCCAAGATCCGCTTTCAACAGAAGACAATTTGATATTGGCCTAATGATTTGGAAGGTGAGTGTTATTATTTTTTAACAAACCATCAATTTTGTCCTTAAACTTGGATATTAAAAAATTTACAATAAATCACACACTATTCAACCAACCCAATTAGATTATCTTAATAATTTCATCCTCTAATTATTATTCTCTTTCTTAAAAAGTCTCTAGAATAATAAATTTATTTAAATAATTTCTAAAATGTTAAATATTTATCCCATATTAAAATTCAAAGATCAATTTGAAGAGTTTTATACTTGAAAGAGTACCTAGTGTGATTTTTAATACTTTCAATATTACTAAAGTGATTGATTTTACTTTTTAAGGGGCTATCTAACAGAGATATTAATACTTCAATAATGAAATTGACTATTTACTCTATTATTTTTCTCTATTCAATTCAACAACAATTAAGGACAAAAGAAACCGGCATCACTTTTCTTTGCTTAACTCACAAGTCACAAGGTTTAATTAATTTATGGTTTGAAAGTTTGTTTTTTTTTTTAAAGTTGAGCTTTCTGTTAGGAACTAAAGTATGGTCAAACAATAATTTAATTGGTTTGCTTTTTCTTATTCTCCTTTATGAGTTTTTTCTACATATCACTGTTATTGCTGTTTAAAATGGAAGATTCCGTTAGTTACCTTCATGGGGTCTACTTTATGTATGTCTTTTCCTTTCCTTTTATAAAGCTATAGTTTCACGCCTAATTTGCTTTTGTTCCAGTCTTACCGAGAACCAAAAGCTACACTTGACCCTTTTGACCATGATGTTTCTTTTTCTCGTTTCTACTTTTATCTAATAAACTAGAAGTTTTAACGTGTGACTATTAGTAACCAGCACTTCAATTTCTTGTTACTATTTAATTAAATTGGATTGATTTTGAAGAAAAAAATTATTTGATGTAATCATTTTGGTTTTATTAATTTATTATTTGTTAAATTTAATTTAAATTTTTAATTCGATTTGATCTAATATAATTTAAAGTGGTTTGAATTAAATTAATTTTTAATTTTAATCTTTATTTTTTTTTATTTTTTTTGGAAATACTAACTAAAAAGGTAAGATGTATAATAATATAATAACAAATAATTTCAAATATCAAATAGTTTATTTATGTCATTATATAATTAATAATAAAATATTTATGAACTCAAATAATTAGTAAAAATATCTTTAATTAAGTATATTTTTCATAAATACATATAAGTTATACAATAATTTTATAAATATATATAAAAAATATAAATATAAATAAGTGATATTATAAATTTATGAATATATATATATATATATATATATATAAAAGTTGAATTTGGATTGATCAAATTTAATTTGAAAAGTTTCATTTTTTTAATTTTTTATCCGTTTGATTTTCAGTTTATTTTTTTGATTTTTTTTAATTCACATTAGATTTGATGGGTTTATGAACAATTCTAATCGTGGTGGCTACTCCACGTAGCGTGGGTATTCGTGAATGTGTCCCTCTTAGGGAAACACAAATGGTTGCTTAAAGCTAAAGTCGTGTATAACTAGGACGAATATGTTCTGTAGTTGAATGATAAAGACATATATGAGTGTGTAATACTGGGAAAAAAAATATCAATAACATTTTTTAATTCTGAAATAAGTTTATTCGGGCATATTTGTCCTAATTAGACTTTCGTATCTTAACATCTTTCATATTCTGAAATATATGAAAGTGTTGTTTTTTTTAAAATGTAATTTTCGTGAATCTATTTTTTTAAATTTGTAATTTTAATTCTTTTATTTTTTAATTGAAACATTTCATCTCTTACTTTTAAAAAATTTATAATTTTAGTTTTCTATTTTCTAATTGAGACATTTTATCTTATATTTTTTTAAAAATCAATAATTTTAATTCTTGTAATCACTCAATTAAAAAATAAGAAAACTAAAATTGTATATTTAGAAAAATTAGGAGACAAAAATTACATTTTAACCTTTTTTTACTCAAAAAATATATATGAAAGTGTTAAGATAAATATAGTTGGCTTAAAATAATTATTAGTACTCCTAAACTATTATAGATGAAAAAATGGAAATTTAACGACGTATTTACTTTGAAAAAATGTTATGTTTTCAATTCATTTCTTATATTTGGTTTTAATTAAAAAAAATTACATTTTTATTTTGTTTTTTTAAAAGATTTATATAAGAAATAATGGAAATTGGTTGGGGGTGGAGTTTAGGAGTTTCAATTGCCTCCATGGGAGTTGGTTTCTTAAGATTCTAGATTTTATGTCTGATATATAAGATTCTAGTTTTTCTTTTATATATTAGGTATTTTGAAAAAAAAACCCTTAAATTTTATAATTTACACAAAAAATAATGCTTAATTATATGTATCTATATGTCAGAAGGGACTATGATGTTCTCAGATTACTTAATAATTTGTTCTTTTTTTTCCTTGTACCAATATATATATATATATATATTAAAGCATGACAACTCATTCATGAAAATTAGACACAATTATATTATCTGTATCCCATTTCCTTTCAAAGATCCCCATATACTAAATATGTTGAAATTCTTTGTGTATAGGATCCAAAGCATGGGCACTGGTGGCTGGAATTCGGGTCAGGACTACTAGTAGGGTATTGGCCAGCAAACATGTTCAGTCACTTGAGGAACCATGCAAGCATGGTGCAATTTGGAGGAGAAATTGTGAACACTCGTTCAAGGGGTTACCACACTGGCACCCAAATGGGGAGTGGCAATTTTGCTGAAGAAGGGTTTAGAAAAGCAGCATATTTTAGAAACTTACAAGTGGTTGATTGGGACAATAGCTTGCTTCCTCTTAGAAATATTCACCAGTTGGCTGATCATTCCAATTGCTATAACATAAGGCAGGGAACCAACAGTGTTTGGGGCACTTACTTTTACTATGGAGGGCCTGGAAGGAATGTGAGATGCCCATGAAGAAAATATAGCACCCCAATAGAGATTATAGAGGTTTTTCCCTATTACATGAATGTCCACTTTGTTCCATTTTTTTGTTGTTGTTGAATTATTAATTTGGTTCTTATATTTGTCTGTATTTATTGTTTTGGTTCTATACGTAAAAATTGTAACTTTTTAGTCTTTAGATGAGTAAATTTAATGTAGGAAAAAATTTATTTTTGGTTCCTGTATTTTTTGTTAAACTTTGTTTTGACTCTGAACTTTTAAATTGATGAATTTAGTTTTCTAACTTAAAAAAAAAATATGTAAATTTAGTTTCTCTTCCAATTTTGTGACAGCTAAAAACTGTTTCTAAATGTTAAGTTTAACAAAAAAAGGGACTAATTAAGTTCATATGTTTTTAAAAGTTAAAAAAATTAAATTCATCCATTTGAAAATATAAATTAAAATTAATTTTAAGCAAAAATATAAGAACTAAGAACACATTATTTTCCTTTAATGTATTTTTATTTCTGCCACTAATTATCTTTTAACTTTGTTAACTGTGGCATTTCTGTTTTCCCTTTGTAACAAAAAAAAAAAAAAAACTATGACATTATAGTGTAAAAATTCAACAAATTTTCTTAAAGTTTTAAATGATCAGAAAATTTATAGTAGTCTTTATAATACAGTTAGTAATGATGTTAATAGTAAGATCAAAGTGCATTAAATTTACTCTTTAGACATTAGTAAAACTTATAATTTTTCCGTAGAAAATCAAAACAATAAGGTAAACAAGTAAGTATAGAGAATAAACTAATGCAGTAATTAAACTCTCTTATTTTAACTTTAGGGGTTTTACTTTCTTTACAAGCTCCACGTGCTTTGCTAATATAAAATATTTTTTTCCATAAATAATACTTTAATTTTTACTATGACAAATTAGAGAGTTTACTTTGACTTTAGGACGATGTAAATCTAAGAGGGGGTGCAGTGTCTCTTACTGTTCCTATTCCTATCCCCTGTGGAATTCAAAACATATTCTGCATAGAGTACTATACTTTGATTTTCGGGATGATGTAACTCTACGAGGGGGGGTGCAGAATCTCTTTCCCTTGTGAAAATCGAAAAGATTTTAATTAAACATTGTAAATTCGTAAAAATGTAAGTTGACTTTGACCAATAAGCCTGGCATGCATATTGCCTCGCATTGGTGCATGATGAATTTTCCATTCTTATTAAACAAAACCCAATGCGAACTACTGCTTATTTTGCTGCCATTATCCATCATTTGTGGCTTTGCATGTGGGGGGAACATGAACAAGCAAGCATGGTAGTATTAAACAAATCTTCAAGACTTGCAACTGAAGCTTCTATTCTTTGTTACAAGAATTTCAACCCTAAAAAAGAAAAACCAAATTAAAAGAATAATTTAACGGGCCGGCTAGGATAATCATTGAAGTTTTGGTAGAGAACAACGTTGGTAGTTCTTCTTGGTACACATGGATGTTAGATTTGATGTCCAATTGTCCACAGTCCACCCTCTTTGTGTCCCGGTATATCTTCTTAAAATAGAAAACTTAAAATTCTAATTTAGGAAATACAATCGTCAGAATAATAAAGAATTTGTCTTATTTTGAATATGGGCTTACTGATAGTCTAAGCATTTAATAATTTAACATTAAACTCTCAAGGGATATGATAAAATTAAAATGTATAATTTTTAGTTTGAATTACTTGAACTCGTGATAATTTTTACATCAATTATGCATATAATAATTTATGTAAATATGATGTTTTTTAACATTAAGTATATATATAATTGATGCAAAAAAATATATGTAAATTTAAATATTTAAATCTTGCTCTAAACTTAAAAATGACATTTTAATTTTATAAAAATGAAAAATATATTAAAAATTTTGCAAGGATAAATTTCAGATTTTTTTATATTTATGAGAATAAAGAATATATTTTAATCTATTTTTTATTGACTAATATTAATTATTAATTTTTGTTAATAAAAAAATTTGAATTTAGGATCTCTCTCTTCTCTTTCAATTCTTTTGCCATCAAGTTATTTATAATAGTTATTTTAAAACTCAACAAATTTATCATGTAAAAACAATTCTAATTGATTTACTCTGATAATCCTTTTACATTGTCATAAAAATTCATCCCTGTTTTAAGAGTAAAGTCAGTTTTAACTTATATAACCAGCTAAAGCATTCTCAATAGTTTAATTTATTTTCTGCGTGGTTAGGCCAATCAAGTGAAATTAATATTAAAAAGAATACCATGATCCTTTCTTTATTCATAGTTGATCATCAGAAAATTCCTTAACAATTAACAAATCAACCTAGGATGACCACTGATTTTTATACTATTGAGTTAGATCTTTAATTTAAGATGTCCACAATAGTTTGCCCCAACAGAATATGAAAAATTCAATCATCACATATATCCTTGATGTCTTCTATATATTCCTTGGCCTCATTGTAGTCCCTTAAAACTAAATTCCGCTGTTATAGAATGAAAATTCATGAGATAAACTTAGTTCAATTATATTTATTGTAGAGCTTGAGTCTCAAATATGTAGTTCATTGCATTTCTCAATTTACCACCCAAGAAAGGTTATAGGCATTGAACCAATTGTGGTTTATAGATATCGTATCCTCCTGAAAGAGGTAGACACCATCAAATGATTAGATCATATCAAATATCATGGACAAAATCATCTGATGATAAAGCTGATGTAGACAGAAATCTATTTGTTCTGAAAATAAATGTTTTCAAAAGCTACATCAGTTTCTATCCGAATAGTTTTATTGTTATGCTTATAGACTCTAGCGTGTGCAGTTCACCTTATTTTTGGAGAAATAGTCACTTATTTTGTCAGTTTCCTAAAAAAAATTGCAAACAACCATTTCAAATAATTGTTTCTGAACATAAACCTAATCCAATCAATCAACTAACCATGAATTTTTTAGGCTCAGTGGGAAGTTTTCACTATATGTCAATGATCCTAATAGAGAATTCATGGAAACCACATCTTTTCATCACTAGTTCCCATGGGTTTTCTAGCTTCCTTGAGAACATTAGATTTATCAGAGATGCAATAAATCAAACATATGTTCCATTTGGAACACAGCAAAATATAAACAGCAAGGGAAGGCTCTTGTAGTCTGCACAATCTAAGAAGCTAATAGTGTCAATACAATTTTCTGGGGCCAAACCAAGTGGAAATGTAAGTATTACACGGTCATTACTTATTTGGTATATCAAAATGTTCCTTGTTGGCTTGTTTAAAGGGACTGCAGGACAGACTTCCAAAATCAAGCAGAAATATAACAGCAATTCAGATAGTGAACCAGAACATACCAAATTATGAAATTGATGATACCATCCACTGGGAACAAATATAATTTCACCTGCATCTTCTGTGCATTCTAACCAGATAGCCAGCACACACATACAAACCAACTGAAGGCTGAAGCAGAAAAGTCTAATCGAAAACAATAAGATTGATGAAAAAATGGAAACTAGAAATTTACCTTCCTAAAACCAGGAAACTTTGAGTTAGATACTTCATCAAAGATATTGTATACACAATTTTTCATATTCCTGAATCAAAGTTGCCAAGAACTTAGTTTTGACAACTAAGCAAAAAGACAACACATCAAAGCAATCCAAACCCACCTTCCAAGAAAAACCAACAAAAAAAAGAAGCAACAATGATTCCTTTTATGCAGAGCGAACCCAAACAAAGAAAGAATGTGAGAGGAATAAGGGAATGTCATCTTCTAAGAATAAGAAGTTTGGCAAAGATGGGGGGTAAATAGTAAATCATAGCTGATAGGTAATTTGGAAAAAGACTAAGTATTGATGGATCCAAATAGATTTTTTTATCCGTGCCCAAATTCTTATTTGGAAAAGATGCCATTTATTTCTATTTGGTAATGCATTCATGCCTGTCAAATACAAGATGACACTGGGAAGGATCTAGAAAAAGCCATCAATTCTTTCCACAGACATTTGCTTACTAGCTATAGGACCTAAAAACATCAGCATGAAGAGGAGTCCAAGATCCTGCCAGAATAATTGAAAGAAAGACGTTACTGGTGGGTTTTTCATCTCTCTGTAAAGGGAAGTACAGAATAATCTGATATGCATTGCTCTACTAGAAGAATTTATGAAACCTATAATCACACCTTTCACCCCCATGAAAACAAATTGATAGTCAGAGCAACATATTTCCTCATTTGGTTGGTGTGCGTCAGAAGAATCCCTGAAGTTGTCAAGATACAGGGTTGAGCCAGTCATCAGAAGAGAACATTGGAGTGACGTATGCTACATATTCAGGGTACTCCTGCCAGAGTGAGTAAAGAGAAAATCACTAAGCAAAATCATCATCCTTATGACAGCTCTCGCATAAGAAGAAGATTCTCAATGCATAAGAACCAAACATCCTAGTCATTTATTAAATTCCATTTGCTCTTGCTGCTGGTGAGCATATTTATCTAAATAAGCCACATGCTCACAAAGTGATTACACAATACAAAAGGAGCTATCCCTAGCAAAATGAACACCTAAAAATTATATTTACAATTGGGTTTCAGGTAAAGCAACAATACCAATGGAAAATAACTTAAAAAGCCTTGATTAAGAACCAAATGTGAATGGGAATGTTAAGTGGTCAACTTTTGTTATCCACAAAGCACAACCAGCCCTGCTTCCCAAGTCCAAGCATCATTCAGATTGACAATATGAACCATGACACTTTTGAAAAGAAGAGATAATGTAAAAGTAAAAAACTTAACTTTTACAGTAAGTTTGGTACCTCCTTAAAAAATTGAATTGGATCCTTGCATTCAGGCATCGGAAGTCAGACCCATCAGATGAAGATCAGATGGTTCACATTTCAGATATATATTTTAAGTTAGATTTTTTTAGATAAAATATGAGTCTTTCATCCTACAATTCTGATTAGCTAAAATGCGAGAATGCAGGGAAAATGAGTTAAAAAAAAAGGACGGGTGGTTTTCCATCTCTAAATTTGTGGCGGGACACCAAATTGACCCATCAAAGATTACAAAACTCAGGAAAGATAGGATAAATATGAGGAACATTAATCAATAGAGAAGTGACAAAAAGCTAAAAGACACACATTTACAAAATGCCAATCCTTCTAATACGGTATAGGCACAGAGGCAGCATTACTTGAACGATTACCATCATTACACAGAAGGCAACGTGCTACAAAATCTGAGACCAACATCTCCTCTCTTTTCTGATCAGTGAATTCTCTGGTGTCACAATCAGCAACCTTCCTCCTGCAAAAAAAATTAATCAGCATTCAATCATTTTCCTTTATAATCATATTAAACTTTGAACACAAATAATCACTATCCAACAATAGAAATTAGACATTCCAAAATGAAGAGTAGTACTAGTATGTAAAAATTAAAACATTACAACTAATGAATGTCCTTAAATTAAACATTATACCCGTATTGTATGGATGGATATATAAACCTGAACTTTAGAAGCACCAAAATGAGTGGAGAAAAATTGAAAGTTGCGTTGGGAATTATGTGTGACCCAATCAGTAGAAGCCCTCCAATGAAGAGGGTCCATTAGGCCCATTAGGCCAGTGAGCACCACAGGCTGGTTCTTCTCCATATATCTCTCCACAAATTCACTGTAACTCAGTTCCTTCCCAATCAACTCTCTATTTCACCCCTTATGTTGATGGGACCCATACTCCTCTCACACTTCACAACCTGCTTCTGCCCCAAGAGAACCACGAAGAAAGAAGAAGAAGAAGAAGGAGAGAACTTCAAGATCTTGCATAAAACTGGGCCTCGTTTCTGTCACTGGGCTTTAACCAGAACTATGATTGCTAACTCTGGCTGAGTGCAGGGGCATTGCTTTGTGCACCCAGCAAACACAACGAAATTCCATTTTTACCCTTCCGTAAAGCTGATTCTATGTTAGAAGCCTCTGGCTACTCTCGATACCCTTACTCCGGAATAGTCACACTTCCCAGTCTCTCAGCGAGTTCGAAGGCGATTGAGGAGCTTTTTAATCAATATCCGCTATTCTGCATCTGATCTTTCCATAAGCCCTCCTAATCCCTAAAATTGGCCTTCTTGTAGGGATTTTGTCACTTTTGTCCCCTTTGGTGTGCCCCGCCCGCGTGGAGCTCTTGCATTGCTCCAGGTATAACCAGGACTAGTTTGCTTTCAAGTCGTCGAAAGATTGAGAAAGCAGCTAATTTATGGAAGAACAAAAATGGAATTTTACTGTATTTGGCTAGGTGTACCAGCAATTGGACTGGGTGCACAAAGAAATTCCCTGGGTGCAGCTATCAGGATTCGGCTAATGATTTGGGCTGCATCAAACCAAATAATGAGAGGCTTTAGAGTGTTGCTAGGTGCACTCAGCATTATTGCTGGTGCACCCAGCATTCTAAAAAAATGACAAAATTACCCTTGTTTGGTTTTCCTCTTCCGGATCAACTTGATCCGTAAGAGGAAAAATAAAAATTTTGTTAATTATACAAGATATTTATTTCATTAATTATAATATAATTAAATATATTTATTTATTTTATTAATTATAATATATTTATAAATATTGATTTATTATAAATAATTCATGTTAATCAATCATAATCATAATTCATGTTAATCAATCAATCATAATCATAATTCATGCTAATCAATCATAATTCCCTAAAAGAGGATATAAATAATTTCAGAGTTAGCAATTTTCAGAATCAATCAATCATGCTAATCAATCAATCATAATCATAATTCATGTTAATCAATCAATTATGCTAATCAATCATAATTCCCTAAAAGAGGATATAAATAATTTCAGAGTTAGCAATTTCCAAAACTGCATTATGATTGCTAACTCTGAAATTATTTATATCCTCTTTTAGGAAATTATGATTGATTAACATGAATTATGATTATGATTGATTAACATTAATTATTTATAATAAATTAATATTTATAAATATATTATAATTAATAAAATAAAAAAATATATTTAATTATATTATAATTAATGAAATAAATATCTTTAAATATCTTGTATAATTAACAAAAATTTTATTTTTCCTCGTACAGATCAAGTTGATCCGAAAGAGGAAAACCAAACAAGGGCAATTTCATCATTTTCTTAGAATGCTGGGTGCACCAGCAATAATGCTGGGTGCACCTAGCAACACTCGAGGCTTTAAGTAACATCCCACGGCCCACACTTAGGCTGCTTGGAAGTTCATTCCCAGCCGAGTTCTGTTATTCTCCCACTCCTTATTCATTAAGTTCACACCCTTATTCATGTTGACAAAATTATTGACACAAACGAACTTTTATAGGCTTAAATATGTGTTTAGTCTCTCAAATTTAGATAATTATCTTTTTAATCCTTAAAAAAAAATTGTTCATATTAGTCCATCAAAATTTAAAAAAAAAACTATTTTTTAGTCTCTCTTTTTCATTGTATTAAGGGTGTCATAGTTTGTGCTGATTTTTAATGTTAGAATTTATTTTTGAATTTAATCTTTAAAAAAAGTTTATATAAAACTTAATTTTATCTTTTGATAAATTTATGGAGTTAACGTAGTTCAATATGTTTAATATTCTTTAAAAAAAAATACTAGTACTTCCTCCGTTTTTTTTATGTGTTTTAAGATTTGTATGTAGAAACAAAGAAATGCGATCATTTTTTTAAAATAGGTGCAAAGTTTTCTATTTTATCCTTATTTTCATTTCTATCGTTTCACAGTAAATATATGTACAAATTAATTAAAGATTAGATAAAAAATAAAAGTATAATTGATAAAAAGAGTAATTAATATAATATTAAACTTAGAAAATGATAAATAAATATAAATAAAAATTTACTAAAAATTGAAAATTTAAAAGGAATGAAAATAGTAATACATTCTCTCATTTTTTGAGGAGGGTCACTATAACAGTGATGTCAACACGAAGTGTCCATTAATTTTTTTTTTTTGGTAAATAACTACTTTTGTTCCTTAATGTGTAATTGGTTGACAAATGCACCCCTGAAAGATGAAAATACAAAATTTAATTTTTGAAAGTGTAAAAAGTGCGATAAATATATCATGCCGTTAACTTTCATCCATCACCGTTAATATTTGTCATAATATTTTCATTCACCAACGTGGATTGCCAGCATAAGGGCATGTTTGTCATAATATTTTTTTTTTACTTTTCATCTTTTCACTATGATGCATTCCTGGAAGATGACAATACAAAATTCAGTCCCCGAAAGTATAAAAGTGCGACAAATATATCTGAGTGTTAATAATAGATTGTGACTTATTATTATTATTATTATTATGTGTTTATAATTTAATACTCATATTTGTTTAGCACTTATGTAATATTTTTTTTAAATTACCTTTTAATATATATATTATTTTGATTTCCTTGTCAAACCTTAATCTTTACCGTTAAAAAAAACTTTATCTTATATCCTATAATTTTATCAAATTTCTACTAAATTTTTCATTTTTAATCTTTAAAATTATTCCATATCCTAATTTCAACTTAATTAACCTTATATTTATATTGAAAATAATATGTCAAGAGTTTTGAGTAAAAAAAACACAATCGGTTACGAGACCAAATTTATTTATTTTAGAAAAAAAATTTAATCAACTATTTTTTTTATAAAAAAAGTCTCACAAAATTTAAACTAGATAAAACTAAAGTGGAGTTTTTTTAAAAAAAAAGTCTCACAAAATTTAATGAATTGAGTTATCATTTTAAAAAATAAAAGTATTTTATTTCTTGAAATTTTTTGTTTTTTCAATTAATTATTAATCTTTATTATGTGTTCTTCCATGATATGTCAAATAGAATGTAAGGTCGTTGCAGCCTCTAAATCAGCGAGAGATACAACTCTACATTTCGCAAGTAATAAACCTCTGTACTAGTTTTCTTTTTTAAGTTAACCTCTGTATTTGTTTGAGCATTATTGTATTTTTTATTTAAATTTATTTGGGTTCTTTATTTGTTAGTAACTATTTTTTTCATTTCATTTATATTATGTATAATAAGTGTTATCTTGAGTGGAAACACATCAGGTTTATCCATGGGATTTTATTGATTAAGGAAAAAGACTTATAATTTCACTTTAGTTCTATCTAGTTTAAATTTTTTGAAACTTTTTTTAAAAAAATAGTTGATTACATTATTTTTTAAAAATAAATAAATAAATAAATTTGGTCATGCAGCTCGTTGTATTTTCTCTACTCAAAACACTTGACATATTAATTTTAATATAAATATTAGAGTACTTAAGTTAGAATTGAGATATAGAATAATTTTAAAGATTAAAAGTGAGAAATTTAGTAGAAATTTGATAAAATTATAAAATATAAGATAAAGTTTCTTTAATAGTAAAGATTAAGGTTTGACGAGGAAATCAAAATAATAATAATATATATATTAAAAGACAATTCAAAATATATTGCATAAGTACTAAACGAATAACAATAAATTATAAACAC
The DNA here is from genome assembly GCF_004193775.1 of Glycine soja. NCBI lineage: Eukaryota > Viridiplantae > Streptophyta > Magnoliopsida > Fabales > Fabaceae > Glycine > Glycine soja. The sequence goes on along the minus strand of NC_041007.1, from coordinate 15,356,865 downwards.
ATAATAATAATAATAATAATAATAATAATAATAATAATAATAATAATCTATTATTAACGTTCGGATATATTTGTCATACTTTTTATATTTTCAGGAACTAAATTTTGTATTTTTATTTTTCAGGGACGCATTGTCAGCAAAGTCAGAAGACGAAAAGTAAAAAAAAAATATTATGACAAATATGCCCCTATGCTGGCAATCCACCTTGACAATTATTTCAGTGACAAATTTGTTCTTCTGTGTCACGTAGACGACTTTATTAATGTTGATGGACAGAAGTTAATGACAAGATATATTTGTCGCACTTTTTACACTTTCAGGGACTAAATTTTGTATTTTCATCTTTCAGGGGCGCATTTGTCAGCGAATTACACATTGATGGACAAAAGTGGCTATTTATCAATTTTTTTATGTGTAATTTTTAATAAAAAAAACCTAACTTGCCACCTTTTATAAGATATCCTGTCTTAACCAAAAATCTTGCTTAAAAAATCAAAATTTGTTCTTCCTACTACCCTCTTTCTTATCACAAAAAAGAACTACAATTTTTTTAACTTAGTTGTTATTTAACATGTTCATTTTCTTCTAAATTTATAATTCTTAATAAAATTTAATGAATAATAAAAATATATAACAAAGTCCGTTTGGAACTCAATAAAGAAAAAAGAAAGTGCATTGTTATTTTTTTTATCTTAACTAGATTAGTACCCGTGCGGAAGCACGGGTAAATTGTAAAATTTGATGTGTATATACATTTAGTTATACTGTTGTATAATTTAGTAAATGAGAATTAAAATTAATATAAGATTATCAAAAAATGTTAAAACTAAAATCTCTAAAATGTAAAACAAAGATACAAACATTACACATGTTATTAAATATTTATGACCAAGTTGAAAACCAACTCTAATCATACATAACACAACTTATCATTCAAAGTTGTAAAAACTCTAAAAATAAAACATAAGTCATCCTTGAAAAGAAATAAATGAAAACTAAATATAATAAGATTGGAATACACAATATATTTTATATAATAAACTGTTTGTTTACAAAATGATAAGTCATCATTGAAAATAATAATTGAATATAATAAGATTGGAATACTCATTATATTTTATATAATAAACTGTTTATTTATAAAATGATAAGTTTATAAAAAGATTGTTAACAGAAGCATTTCTAACATCATTCCTCATAAAATACACTACCAAGAGTTGTAAACAAAAATGTAAAGATATTAATATAGTATAATGTAATTAAATTATAAACATATCTATAATAAAACAAAGTTAGATGCTATATAATTTGCATTCCAACTTCCAAATTTTGTGATTATACAAAAGACCTTTATCCACAACCAATTTTTATAAACTTCCTCTTGTAAATAATATTTCATTCTCTAATCCGTTTCAAATTCAAATAAGTGAATCTGTGCGGATATACGGATAATTACAAAATTAAATGGGTAAAACTTATTTAATGAAAATCAAAATTAATATGATTGAAATATATAATATGTTTTATAAAATAATAATGTTTATTTAGTTTCGATTATATTCATAATTATTCATATTTTAATATTTTATAAACAATGAAATATATATTTATTTTATATAGATTATTATTGTTAAATATATTATTAGTATATTATTTATAAAATACTAAATTATGAAGGAAAAATCTAAAGCTATTAATATATTGAAATGCATGATAAATAAATTCGTCCTAGTAGGAGACAGTGAGGGAGTGCCACTGCATGCGGTGCTGGTAATAAAAACTACGAAAGAGACACGAAAGCATAGCAAAGTGTAAGAACAAGGTGATGCGTGGCCACTCCCAATAACCTTAATGGACACTCGGACGGACTTCATTGGAGTTGCCAATTAACATCATGCATGTCAGTCATGTCCCAAAACTCCAAACATGATCTCTTGTTTTTCTTTTTCATTTTTCCATTTATGTCCCATGCCCATAAAGCTATAAGCTAAGAGCTTATAACACTTCCCTTTAGACACTGTCAGTTTGGACTATACTAGAAGAGCATCATATACCTTTTGCACACAAACTAAAAGAATAATCATCACCACTAAGTAAAAGCTTTCACTCAACTGAACCATGGCGGATCCAACCTCATCTAACCCTGATAAGGATCAATCCTCTTCGGACTCGTGCGTTTCTCTCACTCTCTAATTTACTCTTATTATTATTTATTTTGAAAACAACTGAAGTATGCTCTTTTCTTTGAGACACGTACGGCAAAGAAATAAGAATTTTCTTTGATCTTGCAGCATGAAGTTTCTGCAGTTAATTGTAGAGTTGTAGCTGAATTGAATGGTGTTATTTGTGTCTGATTTTCTGGTTTTTACTTTTTTTTTTGTGTGTGTCAGTGTATTTTCCCAGCTGATATGTTCCTCACAAACAATCAAATTCTATTATGGTGGTGGCTGATGAGTGTTGACAGAATAATGGTTTGGAACAAGGATTACATATAGTTTGAAACGAGAAATTAGATTGTGTAAACATTCGAGAGTTGCTATGGTACCCTTAGAAATCTACTAATCTAAGGGTTTTGGTACTGGCCAATAATTGAATGAGTTGAGCACACCAAATGAGAGAGGACAGAGGAGTGGAGAAAGAGTTTCTGAATAACAAAACCAAAACCATTGAATTTTCACGGGTATCATAGAATTTCTGTAAACATAATTCTATTCATTGGAAGCATACGCAATAGCCGTATTGTTTTATATTTAAGATGTTGATATTATTCTGCTGGTGCATGATTTGGCAGTGGAGAAGCACTTTTCCATGTCATTATAGTTTTTAAGAATGCTAACTATACACATCAATAGTAAGTGTAATATATAGCTGTCAAAGTGGTGTTGATTTGGTTTAAAATTACATTTGCAAATTTTAATTGATAACCAACAGTGGTCTGATTATGCTGTTGAAAATGTATGCTTGGTTCAGGAAATGTGAAAAGAAGGATTATTCCACATCAATATTAGAACGCAAGAAGTCTCCTAACCGACTTGTTGTTGATGAAGCAATTAATGATGATAATTCCGTGGTTACTTTGCACCCTGAAACAATGGAGAAGCTTCATTTTTTCCGGGGGGACACTGTTCTGATAAAGGTACCTAGAATCTTCAAAATTTTATGCTAATGCAAATAGAATGCGATTCTAAGAATATCTTTTATTGCAGGGAAAGAAGCGAAGGGACACAATTTGTGTTGTTCTTGCTGATGAACAATGTGATGAACCAAAAATAAGGATGAACAAGGTTGTTCGGGCTAATCTTAGAGTGCGACTTGGCGATGTTGTCTCTGTCCATCAATGTCCAGATGTGAAGTACGGGAAACGAGTTCACATCCTTCCAATCGATGACACCATTGAGGGTGTAACTGGCAACTTGTTTGATGCATATTTGAAGCGTAAGTAAATTTATTTTTTAATAGCATCACTTTCCTTTCTGCCTTTCTAATGAATGTGACTTGTGTTCTGGCTTCATAGCATACTTTATGGAGTCATACCGGCCAGTGAGGAAAGGGGACTTGTTCCTTGTTCGGGGTGGGATGCGCAGTGTTGAATTCAAGGTAATAGAGACTGATCCTGGTGAATACTGTGTTGTGGCACCTGATGCTGAAATCTTCTGTGAGGGAGAGCCAATCAAGCGGGAAGATGAAGAGAGACTAAATGAAATTGGCTATGATGATGTCGGTGGTGTTAGGAAACAAATGGCTCAAATTCGTGAGCTGGTAGAACTTCCACTTAGACATCCGCAGCTCTTCAAATCAATTGGAGTTAAGCCCCCAAAAGGAATCTTGCTTTATGGACCACCTGGTTCAGGAAAGACTCTGATTGTAAGAGCAGTTGCTAATGAGACTGGTGCATTCTTTTTTTCGATTAATGGACCAGAAATCATGTCGAAGCTGGCCGGTGAGAGTGAAAGCAATCTGAGGAAGGCATTTGAAGAAGCTGAAAAGAATTCCCCTTCTATCATTTTTATTGATGAATTAGACTCGATTGCTCCAAAGAGAGAAAAGACACATGGTGAAGTGGAGAGGCGTATCGTTTCACAACTTTTGACTCTTATGGATGGCCTCAAGAGCCGATCACACGTTGTCGTTATTGGAGCCACAAATAGGCCAAATAGTATTGATCCCGCTTTGAGAAGGTTTGGAAGGTTTGATCGGGAGATTGACATTGGTGTACCAGATGAAGTTGGAAGGTTGGAGGTTCTTAGAATTCATACAAAGAACATGAAACTTTCAGACAATGTAAGATTCTATTCATTTGTCTAGCCATAAAACTGTTATCATATTATGAAGGCAATATATCTTGCACTTCCCAATTCCAATTTTATGGTGTATTTCAGGTTGATCTTGAAAAAGTTGGCAGAGATACTCATGGTTATGTTGGATCAGATCTTGCTGCTCTTTGCACAGAGGCTGCACTACAGTGTATCCGGGAGAAAATGGATGTGATTGACTTAGAGGATGAAACAATTGATGCTGAGGTGTTGAATTCCATGGCTGTGACCAATGAACACTTTCAAACTGCCTTAAGTTCTTCAAACCCATCTGCCCTGCGTGAAACGGTGAGTTTGGCTTCTTTACTCTTAACCAAGAAAATTCTGAGCTTCATTAATATTATTGGGTTTCATAAGCTTTAAGACAGAAAAGACCATAGTTTTCCAAATGAACACCTGCTTTCATTTAGCTTATCCAATGTGTTCAAAAAGCTCATGCAATCATTTCAATTACAATTGTTAACTTTTCTGAAGCAATTGTTTGCAAGAACCATAACGTGAGTTATTGCTATTGGCAGGTTGTGGAGGTTCCAAATGTTTCCTGGGATGATATTGGAGGCTTAGAGAATGTCAAGAGGGAGCTTCAGGAGGTTCAAACTTGCTTTTGATATTCTGTACAGTTTAATTTAGTTACTTTTCTTATTTGCAAACTACTGTAAGAAATCTTTTGCTGCTTGTAGACTGTTCAATACCCAGTGGAACATCCTGAGAAGTTTGAGAAATTTGGCATGTCACCTTCCAAAGGTGTTCTCTTTTATGGACCTCCTGGCTGTGGTAAAACCCTGCTTGCAAAAGCAATTGCTAATGAGTGCCAAGCCAACTTTATAAGTGTTAAGGGACCTGAGTTGCTGACAATGTGGTTTGGTGAAAGTGAGGCAAATGTTCGCGAGATATTTGACAAGGCTCGGCAGTCAGCTCCATGCGTGCTTTTCTTTGATGAACTTGACTCTATTGCAACTCAGGTATAAAACTTCATTTGCATATTCATGGTTAAAGCAATTTATTCATGACTTGTTTCTCATTGTTAATTTTATAAGAGATATGCTAGAAGCACATTCTGTATTATTGGTCCATTCTTTATAAGGTTGATACTTGTTTTAAAAGGTGGTATATGTACCAGATAACTAAATTGACTTTTTAGAAAATAAACTAAAGATAGAGAATGTGTGAAAGAGTGTGTTGCTAACATTGATTATTTCTAATTCTTTGAAAATTTCCGATCTTCAGCGAGGCAGTTCTGCAGGGGATGCTGGTGGTGCTGCAGATAGGGTGTTGAACCAACTGTTAACAGAAATGGATGGTATGACAGCTAAGAAAACAGTTTTCATCATTGGGGCAACAAACAGACCAGACATTATAGACCCTGCATTGCTCAGGCCGGGACGTCTGGATCAATTGATTTACATCCCTTTACCGGACGAAAGTTCACGTCTTCAAATCTTCAAGGCATGCTTGAGGAAGTCACCGATCTCAAAGGATGTTGACCTTGCAGCTCTTGCCCGTTTTACTCATGGATTCAGTGGTGCAGACATCACAGAAATTTGTCAACGAGCGTGCAAATATGCCATTAGGGAAGATATTGAAAAGGTATGATGGGATGCATATGTTCAAATACTATGTTGTAACTACTAAGGGTTTTGCCTTGTGTTTGCCATGGATCATAAACTCATAATTATTATAAAGTCTTGGATATTGCTCTTTAAATTTTCTTAAGTCCAAGTCATTAGATTTTCTGACCCTAAACTAAACCATCGATAACATTCATATCTTTTTTCCTTTGAGTATATTTTCTTAAAATATGTCTGCAAAAAAAAAAAAATTCAATTTCTGCGACTGCTGTAAAAAGAAAGTTTCATATGTCAAATTAACATGTATACTTTAATGTAATATTTGTAGGGTAACATTTTATTTGTTGTTGACATATATAATTTTTTTCTTAAAAAAAATGTCTCTAACTTTTAGTACAAGTTAAGAGACTCCTTTGTGTAATTTCTATATATACTTAATCCTCTGCAATAACAGGATATTGAGAAGGAGAGAAGAAAAAGAGAAAACCCTGAAGCCATGGAAGAAGATGACACTGATGAGGTCCCTGAGATAAAGCCTGCCCACTTTGAAGAGTCTATGAAGTTTGCTCGCCGGAGTGTCAGCGACGCTGACATCAGGAAATACCAGCTCTTTGCTCAGACCTTGCAACAGTCTCGGGGATTCGGATCCGAGTTTCGGTTTCCAGATCGAAACGAGAACACTGCAGCAGATGCCTCAGACCCTTTCTCATCTGTTACAGCTGAGGGAGATGATGATTTGTACAGTTAGTAGCCATGTGAGTTGAGTAATGCGGTTGTTTTGCACTTTTTCTGCCATGACTTGTAGCAAATATCATGGTAGCTTTGGTTTTGCATAGGGTCAATAATGTTTCTGTTTCATGTTAAACGAGCAGTCTATGATGCTTTTTTTGGTAAGTTAAGACTGATATATGTAACATAGTCAAACCTGTATGTTTGGGTGTAAATAATTTGACTCTTGTGATCTAATCTCAATAAAAATAAAATAAAGGAAATCATAGTAAAAGTGGAGGTTATGGACTAATAATTGGTTCTATCAATGTAGAATGTTGGATGCCAAATAATATAAATTTTATGGATGTTAGTTGGCTTTTGATGATGTTAACGTTTATTATGCCCAAAGCTCCTGTTATTTGAAAATTTATATTTTCAATCTTTACTTTGCGGATTGCTTTTACACTTTAATATCCTTGTTTGTGTGAGAAGCTAGTTGACAATCTCTGTCCCATTGTAAATAACAAAATATCAGAGGCAAATGTAATGATCAGACAAGAGGTATGAATGTGACAGTGCTAAATTCATAAAGTTGTTTCTCCCATAACCTTACAAGATATAAGGGTGACATGGCAACATTGGGACGGATTTGGCATTTGCAACTTGGTGCTGAGTCACTTGAGACTAATCTGTCAATGTCTTTTTATTCTCCATTAAGATACAAAGGTTACATTTTTTTCACTCACCTTCATTAGAGCGAGAGAAAACTTGTGTCTTTTCTTATTTTCGTCATCTTAGAGTGAGAGACACGATTCTGACGACCTTCATAGCCACCGTGATGAAGCTTTTTCATTGCATCATTTGAAGACGAAGACAAACCTGTGTCGTCTACGCCACATCGCAAGGTAAAGTAACGAATCTGGTACCCCTGTGTCGTCTACGCCACATCGCAAGGTAAAGTAACGAATCTGGTACCCCTAAAATACAACTCGCTAACAAATAAGTCCTTCAATAATAATACTTAAAAATGTTGTGCTTGAACAATACCTCTATAACTGTCAATATAGTCCACAAAATTAATTCAACCAAAACCCACAATATGGAACCAGTTGCAATATCCACCAAATAACAACTTACATTACAATTTTAACAAATCACCACCGACATACATAACAAAGAAAAAAGTGAGTATTTTATAATTTTCAGCTCTTTGTGCAACCAGTCAATCTGCACTCTAATCTCTTCTTTCCACTTCTTTACTATAGGATTCACCCAATCAAAAAAATCAAAGCTTCCAACATGCTGCACATCAAATCACAACTTCCAGACTCAGTCACTGCATAAATTTTTCATGACACAAAACAGAGCTACAACAAATAAAATCTTATGACATAAATGGAACCAACTTTTCACGAAGGGTGCCTTCCTCCTACATTTACATTCCACATAACACTCATTGCATCCACTATTGTTGGAAGACTCAAAATCACCATAGCTGCCATAACCATGCAATTTCATTTTGCTTCCAATAAACCCAAATGCTGACTCTCCAATCATTTGATATCAACCAGAAAGTTTGATACAAGCCACTAATCAACTGAAAAGAAAAAAATAATTGTTTGAGAGAAGATGTGTGCAGATTGATTCGTTAGGAAAAACAGAAAAAAGATTATATAAAGAGAAGAAGGAAGTAGCTATTGACAATCAAAATTGACAAAATAGTCCATAAAAAATTAGTTCATCTTATTCATCCATTGACGAGGTCAACATTTGTAAACATAAACTATCACATAACTAGTTAAAATGTCATATGTGTGTTCATGTTAAGGTTATGTGGTCATTTTTTCACATTCGAGGACTAAAAAATATTTTTTAATTTTTCAGAGATGAGATTGTCGGCGCTTGACACTTTCAATTTATAATGAATTTTACTTCAAAATTAATTCTAACAAAAATCATTTAAATATAAATCATATTACTTTAAAATCAATTCTAACCGAAATCAATTATGTTTATAATCAATTCTACATTATATATGTTTGGAAATGCTTTGAGAGGCGCATTTGATGTGAAAAGTCACGTCTTAAATGTTCCCAAATCCCTTCCAAACACACGCTTGAATCTGCACCACGGCGTGAACGCCATTAGCTACTGACTTGTGTAAAGCTGAGGGATGGAAAATTGGTAAACAAAATTAATGGTCAATAGAAAGAAACAAAAGCAGTACTGCAATAACCTCGTATCGTGTTTATTGGTGATTAGTTGATTTTATGTTTAACTGATATTTCTAACCAAATTAACGAACCAATTTTTATCAATAAAAAAAAACTAGTTATTTGAGCTTTGCTTATTGCTTTCCCATTTTAGTGTTACTTGATTCATACAGAATGCAACTACTTTAAAATGGAGCGGAAGATGGTTAGTTGAACAAAAGACAGTCCCTGTTGCCCTCTTTTGAAGAATTGATGGAAGCCACGTATATATAAGTTCTCCCTCAAACATGCAAGCTAGCATGCACACATATAATGTAAATATGTAATGTTAAGAGAATAAAGTACACCACCTTCACGAGAGGCGAATATCAAATGAGAATGAATGTGAGAGAGAATGAAGAGATTGGAGCAATTCATGAGAAAAAAAAAGTTTATCCACAAAAATTGTGTAAAAGTTATCTAATTAAAATTGATCGTTTATTAACTTTTTAAATTAATTATTTTAAAGTAATTTAAATGATAAATTATAATTGAATGATATTTTAATAGATATTAAGCTTTAATTATATTTAATGTTATTAAATATTTAAAAATTAATAATTTTATTTATGTATAACAATATAAACTACCTGCTTAAGATAAATCTTTTTGATTTATTATATATATACCTTTTATTGATTATATAAATTTATTTTTATATCTTTTTTCTTGTAAAATATCTCAATAATCTAGTTTAGGTCTTTATGTCAGTGTGACACGTAAAGAAACGACCAATCATTATTTTAATATCCTTTACAATCAAGCGTGAGAACAATCCTAAATGTTTTTACAAAAAAAACTTTTTAAATTAAAAAAGCCAAAATTTAAATATCTTTGTAGTTATTTGATATTTATTTATAAGCAATTAAAAATGTTTAATGAAATTTATATTCTCAATTTACTTCTAACATTATATACATGTATTTACATACTCAAAATATTATTGAGTATTTACATTCTCAATAATATTTTTTTACATATATAAATTTTAAATAAAAATAATAGATTTAATAAAAATTTATATATCTAAAAATATGTATTATTAGATCAAAATTAATTATTATGAAATTTATTATGTGAATTTATATGTGTATTAAATATACATTATAAACTTTAGTATTATATATATTTATATTAATTATTTTTTAATATAATTGGTCTATTAAATCAGTTGATTGAAGTGTTGTGTTAACAATTTGAAGCTCACAAATTCAAAACCTGTATGAATTATTACTTTTAAATTATTTTATAAAATATAAGTGTAAAATAAATTTGAGTGTTGAAAGAATGAATAGGACATGAATTTCACATTTTAGGCCCAAATTAAATTCAGGCTATTTTTGGCCCGACCCGCTCTAGTTTGCAACCTGTATTGTTCCGGATAGTCCGTTTTATCACCTATAACCAGAACTGTACTGTAGCAACCGTGGATGTAGTTACTGTAATTATGCCGTTGCACTCGAAAATTCAGTTTTCTCCCGCTCCAACAAAATCAAATTAATAAAGCGACTGCGACATAAATAAATAAATCATGAATCCTTCAAAGTTAAACCCCAAACCTTGCTGCTGCGTAAGTTGTTGAAATCCCGGTATCTGTCTTCGATTCCAAGTATCAAAAACCTTCGCATTTTCTCTCTGCACTCTGCAGTGTCGAAGGCAAAGTGAAACGGAGAGAGTGCGAACGAACGAAGATGGCGTCAATCTGCGACACCTATATCCCTCTTCGACTACAGAACATCGACGCTTTCACCGCTTCTTACAGAAACTCTCTCCAATCACTGAGAACCACCGCACTCGAAACCGCGCGATCTCAATGTCACACTTTCCACTCCGCACTTTCCAATCAGTAACTTAGGGTTTACACTCTCCAACGTTCTTCTTAATCTTTCTCTTTTTCTTTTGCAGCCGAACTAACAGAGATTCAAGCTAAACTCAGAGAGGCTGAGGATGATTTGGTAAAGGCACTTGCAGGCACTCACACTTACATCTCTCTCTTTTTTCACTTAAATTCTGTTTTGTTTGCTTTTTATTTTTTTTTTTTAATTTGAATTTTTCTTTTTACAGTGTTTTGGTTTGGTGTTGTGTTTTACTTTTCGTGCAGTTAAAACTCGGAGAGAGGCGAAGCGAATGGCGTTGAAAGCCGCGATTGATTCTGTGAAGGGAAGAATTGAAGATCTGAAGACGAGTATTCCGCAGCAGAGAACAAAAAACAAGGAATGTGCTACCGTTGTATCGCAGCACCGGCTTGGTAACAGCCTGTTTCTCGGCAATTGCAATTTTTTGTAGCTATCTACAGTTACTATTGTTCAATAGCAGTTTCTGCGATTTTTGTTTATTTATTTATTAACTTTTTCATTGACATTGCAAAACTAGTCTAATTAATTAATCTGTAACTGAACTAGGCAAACGCTAACAAGTAACAACACTTGAACTATGGTAATAGTATAATTAACTCTCATACTCCATACGGGCGCCGGTTTGATTCCCTTGATGCCACTAAAATCCCACTTAGTGGCAACCATCTTCACTCTTCAGGGAGATCCCCTAGCATCAAGGGGCTAGTTGAGCAGCTACGAGTAGGTAAAACTACTTGCTGTTTAGGCCTGTGCAGTAATCCTCTGGATGGATCTCTGCAGGCAACCTCAGCATGCCATTGGTGCTCTGCCCGGTAGCCTGAGGTGTCTCCCCATTCTACCAATTTTATTCAGAAAAAAGAAAAAAAAAGTGTGCAAGTCATGTATTTTAATATGTGTGCTTTCATATTTATTTAGATACTTTGACATGCACCCGATATGAAGGGTACCGAGTTGTCCTTAATCATATATTTTTCTGAAGATTGAAATAAAACATATTCTGGATAACTATAATCTGATAAAGATTAAACTTACTCAAGGCTAAAACAATTGGTCCGGTTTCAGCATTGAAATGACATTTTAAATCATAATTCATGTTCAGTTTCCTTTATCGTGGATTAAAGAACGGACTTCTTCCAGGAGAGGGATTAGCGAGGCCTGAACATTTAATCTGTATATCTAGTTCTGCACTTGTTTTTACAAGACCATATTTTGGACATCTTTTCCTGTCTCTTTTTCTCTTTCCTTTATTTGCATTTCTGTGCTTACTAAATTTGAAATTTTGCATTATGAGAAATATTGTGAACTATTCTAAGCACCTCTACTTTTCCCCTATTCTTTTTTTCCATAAAAAAGTTTTGGCAGTGTCTGAACAGGAATCAAATGAAAGCAGTGAGCATAGAGATGAAGTCCAGGAGGCCATATCTTGGTACAATAGGATCCTTGGTTTTCATGTTGAAGGTGGACGTGGTAATTGAAGTTAATTGTTTTTTGTCCTTGTATTGCTCTTTCCAAATTTGATATCCTTACAAGATCTTCTTCTTGTTAGGGGTAAAATTCACCTTCAAGAATATTAATGTGGACAACCCAAATGAGGAGTTCTTTTTTACCATCCGCCTTGAAGATGACATTTATACATGTGAGCATCATATATGATTTGGTCTATAATCTTAAAAGTAGACTATTTTGCATCATGAAATCTGAAATTAGTCTTTATATTTCAGTGCTAAATTGTAAACCATCTGTCAAAGATACTGACGAGGTGATCCATGAATTAAACAAGACAAATGGTCTATTTAAATTTGTCAGAACAATGAGGAAAAAGTTTCAAGAAGCAGTGGCACAAGGTACAATTTTAGCTCTTTCGAATGATTCCATGCATGATTGGGGGGGCGGGGGGTCTGGCCCTTTGTCCATTCCGATCATTATTTGAAGCTGTGACTTCTGAAAGCCAGGGCTGAATCAGCTGGTTTTTGTCAAACTGGTAAACTATTTCCAATTCAACAGGTAGAAGTTAGTGATGTTGCAGAGTAGCAGGCTATGTCAGGGGAAAGGATCCAACCTGGCTCTTAGTTCATGGCTATAAGTTGTTGTGGCTACCATTAAGTGTAATGGCACCTATGGTGGTGCCATAGTGTGATAATTGAAAAACAAATCAATTTACTTTATCATTCATTAGCTTTCTAGATTGCAGAATACCTTTTTTTTTTTAAAAAAAACTTACTAGAAAAGTACTAAGTTATTATCATGACCACATTTCTAGAATTTATATCCAATCAATTTAACATATTTTTTTACAAAAAACATTAATTAAAAAAATCCATTTATATAATTTAACATAAATAATTTCAAATAAAATGTTATAATGAGATTTTTTTTTTATTTTCATTAACTGGGGGAAATTAATGTATTGATTGCTTATTATATGTATCATGAAATTATTTGAGCATGTTTTTAATAATTTTTTGATAACTTCCATATTTCTTCATCATTGGTTATTTCTTTATGTATTTTATTTAAGATAAAAATATATTCAAACCTGGACCTCGACTGAGCTTGTATCCCTTCTCTGGTTTGACGATCCTCTAGTTTTGAAACATTTAAGAAAGTGGGGCTTATAACTAATGTCAGTTTCTAAATTACAACTAATCAGGCAGTCTATCTATGACAACAAATGAACATCAAGAATCTGCCTTTATGTCTGCATCTGCTCCAGTTTTATCAATATCAACCATTACTGAAGGAAATGAGAATCAAGATGAACCCATCAAAGGCAATGCACATCTCCAGAAACAAGTCAATCGAAGAAGGGTAAAATCTCCTGGATCTGCATCATCTGTTTGTCAATCTCCTCGTTTGAAGGTAAGAATCAAATTGGTCTTATATTTATTGAGTTTAATTTTATGTTTCTGCACAAGGTGTTATCACAATAGCAGGATTCTCCTTATGAGAATATATTTTTCAGTTGCTGTGTTGTCTATTATTCTTTCAACACGAATGTATGATTGTGGAGTTCCTTCATCGGTTCATAGCATTTTTTCTAATCTTCTCTTGGTATGACTTAGCTATGTAATAGCTGAGAGAAAGATGGTTTTGGTTAGGCTTATTGCTTGACTTGGGCTTCTGCTTCCATTTAAGATTTCTGCCAACTGCCATAGGCAATTTGTGAAGGGAGGCCTGCTATGGTGGCGCCATAGACTGTAATGGCTCATTTATATGATAGAATTTTGGCCTTCCACCATTATGTGTGACATTCTCTGTAGTATGGCATGTTCTTTTATTGTTACTTCCGAGTCGCATTCTTCTTGTCTCTTGTTAAAAGTTTCAATGCATATATTCAGTCTTCCGCTTACTTGAATGAAATAGAGACTCAAATGGAATGGGATGAAATATGACCAGCATATGAAAGATTTAAATTGATAATCAACGTTTATATATTCTTATATATTTGTCTTTCTCTTATGATAACAATTCTCACAAAGAGGCATTATTTTTTAAATATTTTATATTATATTTTAGGTGAACTTTTCTGAAAGTTAAAAAAATTAAATAATATTAGTGCGCATCTATCCATATGTAGGTGTCAACTCAAATACTCAAGCTGTATCAGAAAGTGAGTTTAGGTAACTCAAACGTTTAAAATCGGCTTGTAAGATGAGAATTGTTCCCGACTTATATAATTTATCTCAGCACTATCTTTAGTCAATGTGGTACTTCAACATGTCCTCTTTCACCCGTAGGTATCTGCCATATGGGACTTTCAACACACCTCTATCTAAGGGTGACCACAATTTAGGTGGCTTTTTCCAACATTTCCCCTCATTCTCAAGGTCACCTGCCTATAGCGTGACAAACACAATGACCAATCTAGGATAGGCTCTGATACACCATATCATAAAGTGAATTATGAGTCTAACTCAATCCTACAAAATCGATTTTTAAGGTGAGGATTGTTCCCCACTTGTATAGTTTATCTTGACACTATCTTTAGTCAATGTGGGACTTCAACATATTCCCTTTTCTCCTCATTGGGACTTTCAACACACCTCCACTATCTAAGGGTGACCACAATTTAGGCGACTTTTTCCAACAAGGAGGCATCAATGTTGTAAATATGTTTGATGTCGTGACACTTCAAACAAGAAGTGTTTGTGCTTCAGAGGCTTTAACCGGTTTTGTGTTGCTAAAGCACTCACGTGACGCTACTGACTTGGTTTGTGCTGTATAGTACTTGGCAAATTTTAACCACTTTGTTATCTAGCTTAGCTTTCCTTCTTTTCGATCTACACTGGATCATCCATTACCTGATTTGGAGGCAGGATCGCTTACAGGAACAGACTTGATAAACTTTATGTTGATTCTGCCCTTAATACTACTCATCCTTTTCAATTTTTCATCAGATGCATGGGATCATCACCACTAATATTTTTCCTGGCATAATTTAATCATAAAAAAACTTGTGTGGCGGAATTTCTAGATGAGGAAATCAAGAAAATTGTATGTGATTATTGCACATATATAGTATTTAATGTGTATATAAGATCAATTTTGCTGAGGTTTAATATATGGCAGGTCAGGAAATGAAGCGGTGTGGGGGATGCTCACCTGCTCGGTACCTCATTTTGATGAGACATGCTGGTTCGTGTAGGGCATTAATTGCTAACAAATTGACATGTAAATTAAGACATACCCAGGTTCTGGATGTCTGAACCTGTATATAATAGACCAGAAGATCCCTACGTTTTTCGTTTATGGTCCATTTGATATTTGTGTGTGTATTTTAATTTTTTTTTCCCATTGTTGATATACTCGTATTGTTCAATAAAACATCAGTCATTCTAGTGATGATAGTTGTTTTGGCATTGTAAATAAAGTATTGATCCTTTTATTTATTTTATCTTCCCGTATGTTCTAAAAATCTGCATTTCGACCATGTGGATGAAGTCTGAAGTGCTGGACACACATCTATTTAGTGGGTGGATGGTTTTTCCTTTTCCTTTTCTGTCATGTGGGTTTGGCTAGTAACTTGTTAATATCTATATTCCTGATCACTGGGAAGCACCTTACCTGACTTGAAAATTTTGAGTTGCTGGAAGGAGGGTCACCTATCACGCCGCAGTCTTGATCAGTCATATAGATGCTTTTACCAACAATAAATAATATCAGTTCTCCTTTGAGTTTGAGACTTGGATAGTAATTGATTATTGTGAAAGTAGCCTTGGCTTTCATTTGCTTTATAGAGCATATCAACTATCGCTTTGTTATTGTAGAGAGATTTTATGTTTCATTGCTCTCTTATTTGTACAATCAACATGGAACTACACAGGAAATGGGGTTACTAGCAGGAAAGCGCCATGATTATGTTGTTTTAAGACTCAAATCTTGAGTTGAGCCTGCAGGTTAACGCAAATGAATAACCTAATATACATGGTGTCTTGAAAAGGAGAAATGCTTCAAATTGTTGCTTGACGCAGTCGTTTTTGAAGCAAGGCATGGGTGTTGTTCCATAGCGTTTGAGCTTCCGATTCGTCGTTTGCAAGGCTCGAGCATTTACTCTCATTGCAATCTGCAAAGTATTTTCCACTTATCCCTTCTGTTTTGGGGCTCAGTGCAACATAACACGTAGTTGATGCACCCTGCGCACACGCATTGACATTGTTACCTCCCTCATAATGCAAAATTATTGCATTACTAGTTCAGTCCACTACAATTTTACACAGCACGTTATTTGATATCCATTATAAAGTAACTTTGCCTAATTGTTGTGATTGTTTTCCATTGATATCTACGTCAATAATTCTACACCAATGCAGCATTCAAAATCACTGCAAGTGTACTGAACTGAATGTGTTTGTTTACACACCTGCGATGTCGTTTTGAGTAACTTTGATGCGATAAAAAATAGGGAATCTGCATGGAAATTTTACCAATTCTTAGTGATGTTGATCAAATGAAATTAAGACGCGAATTATAAAACTTATGAAACTTTTTACCTACCTGTTATTAAGCCCTTATGAGCTCTAATAATTCCTGTCTTCACAATGCCTGGATGCACTGCATTGATTGTTACTCTTTCATTCCTTGCCTGTAATTAATTATATTCCAATTTTCATGAATATTTTAGTGGGTTATTCAGAAGCATGAAAATCACTATTCACAAGGTATGAGAAGTACTAAAAAGTTTAGAGTTATTTCTCATTGCAACCTTCAGTTGCTTGGCTATTTCCTTTGCATGCAAAATATTTGCCAATTTTGACTGAGCATAAGCGCGTGTGCCATTATATCTGCGATGGTTACCAGATAGAAATAGGGAAATACTATAAGTATCCAAAATGTAAGGCAATCAGAATTGTTATAATTTTGAAGAGACCAAAGTAGCTGTACTTTTTTCCACTGAGTATGTCGTTGAAACGAAAACCATCTTTCTTCACCCAGCTATGTATGACAGAAGAAACGTTTATTATTCTTCCTTGAATACCTGTCTTCTCTGCCGTCTCTATCATTTTGTCTAATAATATTTCTGTTAACAAGAAATGACCTGCAATTGAAAAGAAAAGAAAAAAGTTCAATATGTTGGGAATTTTGAAGAGGTTAAAGACTAAAGAGATTTTCACCTATGAGTTAACCACATAAGTAAATTTAACTGTACACATTAATCTAAAACATTAAGATTCAGGTTTATGATTCTTCTAATAACTTAAATGATGGTACTCAACCACTTTAACACAATAAAACAGTTTAAAGTGAATATTTTCTCCCTAAATTATGGATCACTTGATTAACGGACACAAGTTACCACCATTTGTGTGAATGGTTGTTGTCAATTTTTAAATATCTTCATTCTTCCATTCTCTTCTGCCATTTATTTTGTTAATTTATCGAAGGACAAAAATGGAAACAGAAAATTTGATTCCAAAAATAAAAGCGTTGTTGCACTTTAGAAACGGGCCACTAAGGGCTTTGGACTTTGAGCCCATAAAGAATAACGCATGCCTAGTGCTCAGTGTTTGTGGACCAAAATGAAGCCTCAGAGTGATGTATAAGCTTTCTCCATGTTGTGGTCGTGGACCCTTAAATATGGACGATTGTGTATTTTATGTTTTTGGGGGGACCTTAACAAACCAAGTTACTTTTTAGATATGTGATAATGTAAACTTTTTATCATCAAATAAAATAATATTAAAGGGAATAAAAAAAATGAAAAGAATCTTGTCTCTGGTGTAGATAACAGTAATGAGCACTTAGTTCAATTAATTTTTAACCAAGTTTTGGGTATCTCACTTAAACTTTATTTTAGGTTAAATTAAATTATAAATAAATAAAACCAACCTATACAATTTTAGGATTGAATAGAAGAATTATGATAACATGGTACCTTAAAAATCAGAGTGACGACAAATTTTAAAAAAAAATTGGAATGATTTATTTATTTTATTGATATCATAATATCGTTCTGAATCTGCTCAGTGTCGCCTAATCTAAATTAAGGTGGTCTCCAAGGTTATCTTAAATTTGTTTCATTTCTTTGTGCAATTGTCCTGTATTAAGGAACTCGATCAGAATATTAAATAGTACCATCCACATTATCTATGCTGAACGATGATGAGTACTTATCAAAGAATATTTAACAACAATGATTTCAATCTTAATGTAAACCCTAAGAAAAGATCAAGAATCAGAAAAAGTACCTAAGTAATTTGTAGCAAATGTCATCTCAATTTTATCCTCAGAGAACTCCAAGTTTTGAGAAAACATCCCTGCATTGTTTCTGCAAAATTAATTCATTCTAACTATTAGTATTAGTATATATACATCATGTATGTAAAACATGAATGACTTTGATTGTCCTTGTTCTTTCACAATGATAACCATCATTACTATGAAATGAAAAAAGGTGGAACGATATGATTGTAGATCAACAAACTTACATGAGAATGTTAAGGGGAAGTTCTAAAGCCAAAAACTCGGAACAAAATCTCTGCACAGAACCAAAAGAGCCAAGATCAATCTCCAACAGAATAACCTCAGCTTTTGGAGTCTCCTTTTGTATGTTCTTTTTCACTTCCTTTGCCTTCTTCAAGTCCCTTGCAGCAATCACAACTCTCACTCCTCTCTTTGCTAACACTCTTGCTGTTTCAGCTCCAATACCAGAACTCGCCCCTTCAATTAAAATTAAAAATTCAATAACAATAACAATAACAGAATTAATTAAATTAAATTAAATTAATTCCACATATGTATCACGTGCTCTAGTTTTAACCGATATAATATAAAGTATTTAAAGATTATGGCATTCTTAAATGAGGGTAGATTAGAAAATGAGGGAAGGATTTTCTTAATTTTTATTTTTTAAAAGGATATATATATATATATGATAAAAATTATTATGAGTTTGTGCCTTTGTGGTGTACGTAGTGTAGTGTAGGTAAGGGATCATGTTTGAACTTGATGAAAGAAGGGTGCACACAAAAGAGACAAAAGTCACAAAACCACATCTTGCTGCGGCTAAAAACAACCACACCACATCTTAAGTGGCACAGTACTCATGTGATGTGAGAGAACTCGCATGTTTGAAACTTAGTCTCTCATCTTCCCTCAATGAAGCAAAAACAATCAGAAAGAAAGCACCATATATACAATTACTATCGAATTTGGCTAAAAATTGGATAAAGATATTAAAGTAAATTTTCTATTTTTCCTTGACAAAAAAAGATGGAAAATTAAGTAGAAATGAAATAACAAGATATGGTGCTTCAAGAATCACCAAAACCAAGTAGCACAGCCATGCATACTCAAGCACTCAGCTTCCTAGAGAACAGACTCATCGCTCAAACAAGTTTTGAAAGACCACGAGGTAAAAAAATAAAAAATAAAAAGGGCAACCTTGTTTAATTATAAATTTTTGGTGAAGAGGAAGTGGAGGATGAAAATTAGTTAAGCTTAATTTTCATGGTTATTTTCACCCCCTAGCTTTTAGAAGCTGTGTTTTGAGACTTACCGGTGATCAGAGCGGTTAGAGCAGAAGGAAGGAAGCAAGAACAATCTTCAGTGACTTGTTCAGCTGTTGAATTTGAGCCAAAACCACTAGGGCCTGCCATTCCTGCTAAGTATCTTAGTGTTGCCTTCATGGCTTTAGAGTGTTGCAAGGACAAATGGCGTTTGAAGGTGAGACTGCAAACACATGCAGCTATTTTTATAAACAGCATATAATATATGTTTAAGTATATTTTTACTTCAGTTTAAGTTTTTTTAATTTTGGTCTGTAAGTTTTATTTATTCATTTTTGTTCTCTATAAATTTATATTTTTCAATTTTTATCTCTATAAGATTTTTTTTTTCATTTTTAGATAATAAAGAAATGCATGTTAATTAAAGTTTTGAATTTCAACCTTGGGCATCGAAATAATCTTTCTCTAAAATAACTTATCATAAATTAATGTTTGTAGCTTGAATAAAATTTCATATAATCTTAGAAAAAATTAACAATAATTAAAATCGTACTTTATCATTTTATAATGTATACTAAAAAAACAAAAAAAATCATTTTATAATTTATTAATCTCCTCTGAATTTATTCCTAGGACCAACCTAGCTAAGCTACCTAATAAGTTGTTTCTCAGAACGACAATGTTCAACAAAATCATTGGTCGAGACACCTAGCCGGGATGGTCCACAAACTACGTGATTAGAACCTACTAAAATGGTTTAGCATATCAATTTTATTATTGCCCTTTATTTTTGGCTTTTCAGTTTTTTTTTTCCTTCCTCATAATTAATGTTTGTTCTTATTAAGTGGCTTGCATTTTTCAGTGGTCTTCTTCGGTCACTGATTTGATATTTTCTGGTAAAATTTGCGAGAGCATAATTAAGCTTTTGTCCTAATAAAAAAGTGCATAATAACACTTAATTAAGGTAATTCCACAAATCATTACGTGAAGATTACCACTAAAGTAAAACTAAATGCCCTTGTTTGTTTTTTCCTTTCACCTTTTATCGTGGTAATCAATTTGTGTGGATCCAATTTGCTGTACTTTCTAATTTCCTTTTAAAATATCATCTTATCATCTTTGTCATCTTTTCATGGAATTGAAGTCAAGCTCATGACCTTATCCCTTTGTCATATTTCCATAGATTTGAAGCTAAGACTTCATTTTTTTTTTCCCTTTTTTTTAGAAAAGGGTGGAGGAACAAAAATTATTACACTAGTTGCACAAGAAATGTAAGGAGAAATAAAGCCTGAGTGCCAAAAGTTTAAATTGTCTTAGATTTGGGGACAAAGTAACAACTCTCAAACGCAATTCCACAAAAAGTAGTAGATCACTTATTCTACCACATTAATTCAAAACTTAGATATGGACCCCTCGATAAATTCAATACCTGAAGGAAGAAAAAAAAACTTAGTGAGAATGACCCACCTAAACAAATATTATTCTAGACTTGTGAGAAAGACCCACCCAAACAACACATGAATCACAGTGAGAAGACCTACATAAATGTTCCTGATTTAGAAAGAAAGGAAAAAGACTTAATTAGATAGTTGTTGCATAGCCTTGTGGTCCTAGAATATACTTATTGAGAAAAATCAAGACAAATATGTTGCAAACTTATTACCTTATAATAAAAAAAGAGAAGAAAGATCCAAACAAATTTTGCAAACCTCAAGTTTAGGAAAAAGTATGCACGTTCAAGACTAATGGCCAGTGTGGCCACCCCATCACATTTTTCAAAAAGGGGGATTGAAATTAAGGTTTTAACCCACTAATAAAAATGTAGTTGCGGCATCATATCACCACCAGAAAATGGGTTGTTATCTTATAGTGACAGAAATTAAAGTCACCTATGAGAACCTTTAGCCATAACTATTGATTAAAAAGACAAAGCAAGAAAAAAGTCTCCGTTATTTTAGAACGTGCCACATCCATCTACAGTGTGTATAACTATGTGAAAATAACTCACCAAGATTAACACCAGTAATAATGATTTATGTCATTTAATCAAGTAATTAAGAGTTTGGTTAACAAAAAAAACTATCTAAAAATAAACAGTCATTCGTATACGTATCAGTTGAAATTTTAGAATAATAAAACCTACCACCAATGTGATCGAATACTTTCAACATATACGAAGAAATGCCCTAGCTAAAAACCCTGTTGTTTGTCATAACTGGAATGGCAAAGATAAATAGACCAGATTCTCTATTGATCGTAGTTACTGCTACTCCCTGATTAAGATACGTGATCTGCTTTGCCTAACTTCTTGTTGAAAAGGCCGTTTGACGTTTTACTCTTAACAAAAGTAGTTTTACACTCAACAAAATTAAAATGCATTTTCTGTCACATCTACTCTCAATAATTTTATTTTATTTTCTATCGTGGGTTACAATTGTTATTTTAAAATTAAAAAATCTAAATTTTCCTACTATGTTCTCTTACTAATTATTTTTCCTACTTCATTCATATGGTAAGTATTGAACGTCTTTTATACTTTCATGGTATCATAAAAATTAATTCTTCATTTAGTACTTTTATAATTAGTAGGAAGATATATACTAGCAAGGATCATTAAAAAAAATACTATAAAGGAGTTTGTCACGAGTAAGTTGTGTAAATGGTTGTAAACTCAATTCTTATGGATAAAAAATAAATATATATTAATATTTTTAAAAATTTCAGCAAAAAGAAAATAGTAATATTTTTTGAAATTTTAAGGATTTTTTGTACTGTTATAAAAAAAAGTGGTTGTTAACTTATCCCAAATAAAAAAGAAGTTAATTGCAACCACGTCTTAAATGATCTAAAAATCCTCATTAGAAAACTCATTCAAATTTGCATTAAAATCCTTAAATTTTTCTTGTATGTGGAAAATGACCCCTTTATTTTGTTTTCCCTGAAGATGCATGCATGCACACTACTGATACATATATGCAGGAATATGATATGAATGCTCCCTTAACACGTGTGCATATAGAAAAACCAATGATAACATGTAGCATGCAATTTAAGTTTTGATAATTGAAAATTTGCACATACTATACGAGTGAGAAAGGAATCAAAGCTAGCACGGACACAGACAAAGACACACATAGGAGTTGCAGAGACAACTAAACATGCTTTTGCTGCGTGCACACCGTTGCCATTCTCTTCTCTTTTGTCCATATGGCGCTCTGAGAAAATGATGGGGGCGGTGTTGGAGCCTTGAAGGGTAAAAAGATAGGCACTGAGGTTGACCCTTCAACAAGGGAAGTGGTGGGAATAGCAACTATGTGTTGTGTATTGGGCCCCATTGTGTTTCCCAACTCACCAACACCATCTCATCAACCTGCCACACCTCTTACCAAGCACTACTCATTCTCTTGTTGTTTCACATGTGGCATCTTCTTCATTCTTCATATGCATCATGGCTAGTGCCAAGAGAAAAAGTGTGTGTGTGCGTGTGTTTTTATTTATCATTTAATCATGAGGTATCTCACCATCTAAGGTTTTTTTATTTAATATTCAATTAATCTTTGATCCTTCTCACCGACTTTTTCTATTTTGTAATAAAAAAATATAAAAAAAATTATTAACTTTTTCACGGTGTATTTCATGGTGTATTTCACTAAAAATATATAAAAAAAATTCTTTGGAATTTTGTTTTCAACGACCTTTTAATTTTTGTACTATGTATTAATGTAAAGTGTATATTAGGAAATTGATTAACTTTTTTATTAAGATTATCAAAATTAAATAATGTTAATTAATTTTTTTATGATTGTGATTTGTCCTTTTTTTTATATTTTAGTCCGGAAACTATCTCTAATTGGAACTTTATACCTAAATGGAGGATCTAACATCAGATCTTGAATAAGAGACCTAATATTTAACTACTTTTCCCAATAACATTTAGTTAAAGTTAAATGGCAATGGCATGATCATATATACTACATACATATCCAGAACTAGCTAGATGCTTGTAGGACACAAAGCTCCTTCATCAATTAATTACCATCATTCAAAAGCGAAAGTCATGGGCTTGCTTCCACTCATACCCTTCATTTCCCCCTAAAATTTATATATATAAAAGCTAATAAGCGGACAATTATGACTAGTAGATTCTGATTGTGCCAAGTGAACTGGACTGGAGCAATTGTTGTGGTGTTTCGGTAAGTAAAGGTTGAAACAGCCAAAAAATGAAAAAGTTGAAATATAAACTAAATTATTATCTTTGTGGAAAATTCTTCTTATTAACGTATTAAAACACATATTATATAATATAGGGACATTGATCATATAGATTGATTAATTATGTCTTGTGTGAAAGTGTAAACAGTAAAAGAATACTGTCTTTCTTTCTTGTTTAAAGCCTTTAATAAGTCACTTTAAACATTGATTAACTCGAGTTAAATCAATTAGGTAGAACCAATTAACTTGACTCAAGATAAAATGTCTTAATTAAAAAATAAAATAACTAAAATTACATATTTAAAAAAATAAAAAGACAAAAATTATATTTTATTCAAAATATAGAATCACATACAGTCAAGGTGTTTTTCAAATTAATCTCCCATGTTAAAAGTTATATATATATATATATATATATATATATATATATATATATATATATATATATATAAAATTTATCATGATATTAATATGAAATATTTATTATAAAAAAATAATGATTATTTTTAGTCAAAGATCATAACATAATATTTCTATTTTTACATACAAAATAAGTATTTCTATTTTAACATAATTTATTTCATTATCAGGATTCAAATCTTAAACAATTTCATTAAATAATACAAATCGTTATCTTTGGATCAGTTACTTACTGTTGGTTAAAAATAATATATTTATTTATGCCGAGAATAAAATATTTTGTGAAAAATGAGTAGCCACTCGAGTTAGTCTTATCAAAATTTAAGTTATTGCCACCTGAATGTAGTCAAACATCATGATGTTACACTCGACTAAATAATAAGAGAGAGATTAATAATGTCAACTAGTAAAATAATAACTAAAGTGGTTTTAAATTCAGTTCCTAAATGCTGCTGTCTTTGATTTGATCAGCTATGGCTTAATCTCCAACCAAGCCTTAAAATCATGCCATCTACAAAGGTGTTGGTAGATTCGCAACATAGTTTAGCTTGGAAATTGATTTACAACCAAACCAGCATTCTCATTTGTTAGAAAGGCATAATTGTCAAAATGTTAACGAAACCCCATGCAGAATTCAAAGAAAATTGGTAATGTTTCACTTTCTAATATTTTCCTGTTATTTATAATGTCTCACATGCAGGAGTATAACAATAACCAACTTGTTACCTTTTTTTTATACGATATATGTATAACAACCTACTTGTTATTTATTAAATAATTGTAAGTAGTAAATTTATTAATTAATCTACTAAAATTTCTAACACAAATGGGGGCATAGCGCTAATCTTGGATATACATGGTTGGATGTACAAAATTACCTATATACAAGAAAACAAATTAAGAATCATGGTGTATAGCAAAGTTAGATGTCTTATGTAATATTTTTAGCAATAATTGTTAGAGAACTTGTCTTTCTTCCACGCATACCAAATAAATATCAATGAATAATAATAATAAAAAAACATTTTGGGAAGATGCAAATATGGTATTAGATTATAGGTATTTCAATGCTTTTATTTCATTGGATATTACATATTGCACCGATTGGGTAAATAAGACACTTTGTTTCCTGTTTAAGCCATCATATAAGGGTGCAATTATTTTCTGTTGAAAAATATCAGTACTATTTTCTTATTTATAAACTTAAAATAAGCACTAAATGGAAACGAATAAAAATCACTAAACCAAACTAATAAATATTTTCATTATACTCTCTTAGTATAAGAGAATATCTCTCAATCTCACCCAACAAGGATGAGTTACAATATGGAAATTAGAACTCTCTTTCTGACCATCATTCTTAAGATGGATACTTCAACTCTTCACAAGAGCCTCCCTATTTGGATGAGAGGGGTGTGACTTCCTTCAAGAATGAGTGTTGGATACCAATAAATGAGTTACATTCACAAAATTTCTTATAACTCCAATCTTCAATTTCCTAAATGGAGTGTGTAAGTCTCAAGATCAAAGAAATCAATTTCAAGCCCTTGGAAAGTGTTCCACAACTTCCTTTGCTTGCTTTGAAATGTGTTTTTCAATTTTTCATGTATTTGAATTAGCATGTTTACTTGAATGTGAATCAATCTTAATTATGGAGAAATTTCCAACATTTTCAAAGTAATGTTGTCACTTGTGGTATGATGATACAATTGAACCATTTAAATATTTATTTTAGGCATTCTTAATTACAATATACAGCAACAAAAACTCATACTATATGTATGAAGTCGAATCTGGATATTATTTAATTTTTCAAATACTTTGAATGAGTTGTTGAGGACTAAGAAATGCAATTAGTTGAGTTGTGAGTATGATACTTGTCATAAACTTGCCGTTGAGATATAACTTGTCACCAATATTAATACGTATGGCAAAAGTATACACACAATGTTTTTTTACTTATTCAGAATGAGTTAAGTTTTTCTTAGCTTCGTGCATATATGAGATAGATGAATCTTAATCTCTATGCCAATATGTTATTACTAGGGATCAACCATGAAGGAGCTCGAAGAGTATCATTTGATCGTGCTTCAACCTACGTGCATCAAGTCAATCATGAGAAGCTTAGAGTTGCTATTGGAATTAAAAGTCAATTTTCTTAAAAGTTGCTTGGGAGGAGGAATTGGAGTGGATTCTCACCTTGTTCATAGGTATGCTCACTTGTTAAATTGTTCAGTTATGTCCATGCCGTTTACATATCTTGGGATTCCCATTGGGGCTAACCAAAGAAGAGTGAGTGTGTGGGAAAATATCTCGGGTAAGTGTAGGAATAGACATAATAGTTGGAACCGTAAAACACTTTCTTGGGGGAGAGGGTTACTTTGATTAATTCAATTTTTTCTTTTCTTCCACTTTTTTTTTGATCTTTTTTTAAGGTTCCAGTTGAGGTGGCTCATAAAATCACTAGACTACAAAGGGATTTCTTATGGGGAGAGGAGGAGGGTAGGAGAAAAATAGCATGGGGGAATTGGGAGGTGGTTTCCACCAGGCCGAGGGAGAGTAGAGGCCTAGGAATTAAAAATATTGAACGATTTAATGTTGCTTTAATTGGAAATGGAGATGGAGAAGGAGTCTTTGTGGTATTTAGTGCTAAAATCAAAATATGGATCCTTGGGTGACTTGCCATGTAGGAGAGTTTCACACTTGGATTCCATATGGTGGAGGGATTTGGTGGAATATTGTGGGGGAAAAGAGGGAACCTTCATGGTTTGGTAAAAATGTTAGGTGGAAGGTAGGGGATGGAAAGAAGATACAACTTTGGCATATTGATGTGACAACGAAAAGTTGGCCTCTAAAAATGAGAGGTTGTTTTTAAATATTTGCCAAAAGGAGGAATTAGTGAGTGATGCTGGTGTGTGGGAAGATGGTAATTGGTGTTGGAGGTTGAGCTGGAGAAGGCAATGGTTCACATGGGAGTTACCTTTTGGTGGAGGCATTCATGAAGGATTTAGAAGGGTATAAATTGAGATATGATAGGGAGGATAATGTTTTATGGAAAAGTGGTTCAACAGGAATATATTCGGTTAGAAGTGCAAATCAGTATTTCTCTTTTAACTACGATTTTGTTGAAAACCTTTTCTATAAGAACCTTTGGAAATTATTCATTCCTAAAAATATTGCCAACCATAGAGAATCTCTTATGGCGTGGAATTGAGTTTTTACAGATAGGAGTTACTTCTACAAAGAAGAAAATGTGGAAATCAGTGTGGTGTGCTTGGGTGTGGGCTCTATGGTGTCACAGGAACAACATCATATTCAAGCAACAAATCATTGATTTGGATTCGGTGGTGGGAAACATTAATTATAAATCATGGATATGGTTGAAAGCTAATGTGAAGGAATTTCATTTCTCTTTTATTGAGGGGTACTCTAACCCGGCTACATGCTTACAATGCTTAAGGTTGTGAATGTATATCATGAATCTGCTAACCTTTTTTGGGAGGGCAGTTTCGTGTTTTTGGAAACTCAAAACATATTAGAATTGTAGTGGATATAACTGGTGTACAAGAAGGGATATGTCATTTAGCTTCTCTGTAATAATATACTTTGTAAGGGATATGTTTTCCTGCTTTTTTGTCATTTTGCTGGTTGTAATGATAATTATGTAATTATCACAGGTACTTCTGGTACCCAGTAATACAATCCTTTTTGCTAATCCAAAAAAAAAAGTGAATGACATTAAAGCTAGCTTTCAGAGTATATTTCAAAAAGGTAGACAAGAGAAACTCGTAATAGCATTGTGCATAATGTAAAGGGATAGAAGGTTGAAAGAGATCCAAAATTATTCAACACAAGGTGATTTTTTTCGTCACAAAATTTCATCTCAATTGATTTTTTTTTTCTTTCAGTAATTTGACAATTAGTTTGAAATTAAAATTTTTAATAAAAAAGTATTTTTGCACATATAAATTATATTTTATATATATGAGAAACAATTTATACCTTGATACAAGATTAGTTTTAGCTATTTATTTTCAAAAAAAATATTGAAATTAATTTCAGAAATAAAAAAAAAATGAAAAGGATAGATTCAAACAGATAACAAGTTTAAAAAAAATTCAAAAAACTCTCTGGTTGAAGAAAAACTCCTAAAAACGTTCTTAATAATTCCAAAAGATGTTCAAGTTTAAAATAACTATTCTAATTTATATAAAGAGAGGATATTATTTTTGGAGAAAAATTAACTTTAATTTTATTTAAGTTCATTCTACTAATATTTGTACCATGCATATTTTTAAACGAGAATGGTTGGAATAGTGAGAAAAGAATGATAACTTGATAATGCATCTCCAAAGTCCAATGTAACTGTTTTTTTTTTTTCTTTTAAAGAAAGATAAAGCTTAAAAGTAATGTGCAATTTTGCCTTTGACGGGAAGAACTATAAAAATGACAGGACCTTTGGGCCCGAGTGTCAAAACAATGTTCCCTTTGGTATTAGTCAAATTTTTGTAGCTGAATTGATGCATTCAACGGGGCTAAAATCTAACTGACAATTCCTAATTAATGCATTATCCATAGCATTAATTAAAGATCACTAGAAAAAAAATACAGTATGATTTTTATTTGTGCTTAGCCCACGTGCCATATGCCAATTACATGGTGACAAATGGCCCCCAAAATAGAAAATTCATATCAAACGAGCCAATCACGGAAGACATGGAAGTGGCACACATCAATGTTAGTTTTCCCTCCTTTTAATTATACCTCCACACATATACTACCATTAAGAATAAGATATTATTATCTTAGACTAGATAATCTAGATTAAGCAATGACGAGAGAATTGTAGCTAGATTATTTTTCTGTAGTTGGGGCCCTTGTATACGAAGATTTGAAGAAAAAGTTGTTTGTCTTTATGTTAATGAGCAAATGTAACCAAAAAGATGATTATGTATGCATAATCCAAGGTCAGAAATCTAATCCTTCATGTGTGGTAGCTAGGAGGACTTGATTAGTGATGATGGGCATACCTCCTCCTCAGCAACACCACAATAAAATAATAATAATAATAATTAAATAATAACAAAGTTGTTCTTTAAACGTGATTATTATGCGAGTTGTCCCTTCAAAACACCAAGAGTGGTGGCCAAGGGAGACACGAAATTAGAGAACAAAATTATTCAAAGACAATAATATGTGTTTGCCATTGTTGGAGAGTGGATTATTCTGTGCAGAATGTATAAAGCAAGCAACATGAAGTAGAGCTATGTGGATGAGAATTGGGCTTTATACTACTAAGTTTGCTTCCATTGGACATTTTGACACGGGATATGAGCTAGAGTTTTCAAAAGGCTTTTCCCATTTCTCAGTGTTGTTAACATTTGTGTCCCCAGTGAAGAAAAAAAGCCTATATATAATAATAAATCTATATTAAATACTTTTTAACTTTTTTGTTTATCCGCTTGTGCTATAATATGCTTTAAATAAATCAATGTTTCTAGTTTTTAGCGAGTGGATTTTTCCAGTAAAAAAAACCGATATTTTCTTGGTATGTTTTCTGAATCAGGGGGAAATATTTAGCATGAAATATAACATCAATTTTTTATTCCAGCATGGGTATGATTGAGTTGGATTAAAGAGATATTTAATCATTCGTGGAATTACAATACTTCTTCATCAGATTCAGTTTTGATAAAGAAAATCATTCAAATAAGGGACTTTATTATCTCCAAAGAACTAAGTACGGAAGAGGCCAAAAAGAATATTCAATCTTGGAGCACCAATGAACAATTGCTTGTTGGCAAAGTCTATGAATACATTAGAGGTGTCAAACCTATTGTTAGTTGGTGTTCTGTTATATGAAACCTAGCAATTTCCCCTAAGATGTTTTTCATTCTGTGGCTTGCTAAAAGGAATCGGCTGCTTACTCTTGACAAAGTTGCTTTTTTGAACAAGGGTTCCCTCTGCCCTTTATGTTCAAATGAGGCTAAGTCAAATGCTCATTTGTTCTTTTCTTGCAGGAAATCTCTCCAAGTTTGGGCTCACATTCGTGATTTGACTCCTTTCCGCAGGCGTTTCACTTCTTTATAGCGCATTACTGACTCTTTAATTAGGGGTAGATCCACATCAGGTGTTCAAGGAAAATTACGTTGTCTGGCTATAGCAATTACAATCTACTGTATCTGGCTGTCTAGGAACAAGCTAATTTTTGAAGATTATCAATTTTTTGTAATAGAAGTTATTAGCAAGATTAAGTTTACAAGCGCACCTGTTGCATTTGTTTTAGCATCTTGATATAGACCTTCTTATATTAGGGAGACTTTTGATTTTCTCTAGCTGTGGAGTATGCCTCGTTTATTGTTGTATCATTTTAGATTTAATATAATTTACATTTTTCCCAGAAAGAGATATTTAAATCTAAATAAATCAATATTAATTGGTTTAGGTTGATTTACTTTTTGTTATTAAAAAATTAACAACTTAAACTGAACTAATTCAATCATATTTATTTTGGTTTAGGTTGGCACATTGAGTCTATTAAGGAAATAATAACATAATAGAGGATTAAAATATATTAAAAAGTAGTAAAATAAAATAGAGAAAAAAAAGGAAATCATGATAAAGAAAAAAAAAGGTTAATGAATAGTCACAAAAGTAATAATTATAGAATTACATAACTTAAAAATTATAGAATTATGAAATTATATAACATTTTTTAAAGAAAATTTAAATTAGTGTCAGTTCAAATCCAATAAGATCATGTTTTATATGCCAAAATACAATTAGGAACGACAAGGTGGAGTAGGCATGGGTAGTAGCCCCCCACCTCGTAAACAAAAATTCACGTTGTATCTATCCATATTCGTGCAAGTATCTAATAAGTGAATACTCATAAATTTGTATCAATATCAACAGGTTTTCATGATCATCCATAGATTTTACTTAAAGAATTAAAAAAAAAACAATAATTGCACCATTCAACACTTCACTCATAGTAATTAAAAGTAAATCAATTGATCAATACAAATAATGAAGTACTAGTGAGGCAAATTTTAGGAGTATTTTAACTTTTAAGTAATCTTATAACAATGGATACCTACTGACACAAGTATTTTGATACTTGTGGTGCCTTATTAATAGACGGGTAGGAAAAAATATGTTCAAATTACTTGTATGTACCTGTCTAACTATCTAAATTGTATTTATTATGGATTTTACCCGAATAATGATGGATGCACATTGGTGGGTGTGGGACAATTGTTCCCACAAGATTTTTTTTACATAATATATATACTACATTTATTTTCTGCCTCATAAAACATTTTTTCTTTAAATGAATGTCAAAAATTATAAGAGATAAAAGAGAAAATAAATAAATATTAATTTTATCACTTTACCTTTCCAAAAGTATTGACAATAAAAAAATATATAATATTTTTAAAATATCAAAATGTGTATAAACATAGGTATTTAAGATTTTTTAGCTTACACATTGTGTATTTTGTAAATTTTTATAATATTTTTTTAAAAATATTATAACTTTTTGCCCCCAACTTTTGAAAAAATATGAATTCATCACTCACTGTTCACAAATATTCGTGAACATAAGGATTTTTGTCATCTTAAGGTCCAATATCTAAGTTGATGTTATTGGGTTTGTAGTTTTAAAATTTGAACTGAATTAAAAGGTTTGAAGTTTGAACCAACTCAAATTTATTTTAGTTTGGTTTGCATTAACTTTGAGCTATCGGGTCGACCCAGACCCAGACCCAGACCCAGACCCAGACCCAGCCCAATTTTCATTCCACGAGTTCTTCTGTATTATTTTTATTTTGTTCCAGAAAACCGTGATAGAGTCCACCCTCCGTCTCTTTTTATTTTTGGATGTAGGAAATTACTTCCTGCACTCTCTTTTTCTTTTTCACCTCCAAATGTTTTAAGAGTCCCATTTTAGCCTCCCAGATATAAATAAATGCCTAAACGGCCTCCTCCTAACACAAAGCCCAAAATCTGAAAAATCCTTCTTTATACATCTTCGTTTGGGCCTCGTCGGGTCATACTCCAACACTTGAAGAACAGAAAACCCCACGCTCCAACCCTAACGGCCCGCGCAAATAAGCATGCCTATAAATATCATCTCCAAAACCCTATTCTCTCATGCCTTCACTTCACAGAATCACAGTGTTTCTGTTAGCCGGCTAGGATTGGCATGCCTCGTGTTAGTGTCTTGGTTCTGATTCTGCTATTGTATGTTGTTTGATTCAGTTCATTATGTTTTAGTATTTGTTATTTGTTGTATGGATGAACACACCCTATGAGGAAAGAACTCCCAAAAATTGATAGGAAGTGCCGTATGACACTCTAAACACAGCGCCAATTTTAAGAACGCTCTCATCCACCGATGTCATCGGTCGAGAGCGTTCTTTGTGGTGCTGTGTGTGTGATTTGAAACGGGTCTCTGAGGGTTTTCTTTTCTTTTTAATTCTTTTACTTTTAGTTTTGTTTGTTATTTTAGGGTTAGGTCCGATGCCACGTCGCTGATAGCCATATGTGAGCATTGACCAGCGATGCTATGATTGGACCAAAAACAAGAGTGAAATCCATTTGTTTCGCATCTTGATAGGAACCTGCGGATCTCATACTTTCATGATCTGCGGAGCCGTTTTATGCGATTACATCTCTAATGCTGTCTTATCAAAACTTTCTGATGTTTTGTTTTAATTATGTTGCTGTCATGTGTGTTTGGAGTTGGTGTCTGTGAAGCCGATGAGGATTAGATTTAAATTGGAATTACCGTCTGATCTTTGATGAGAATTTCTGGCTGACTGAGGCTTCGTGGTTGGCTCATGATATAATGGCATGCTCGTGTTTTGTAGTTTTTGGATTTTCACATTTTTCATTCTAGGTTACGATTTTCAGGATGGTTTTGTTTACATTCTGGTTGTTTTAGGGACTCAGGAGGTATCATTGATTTGTATTATTTAATTGTAGTATGCGCAAAATCTATAATATTTAGAAGAGCAGTCTCAAGATGTTGATTGTGTGCTTGTTAATCCCTTGGCATTTGTATGGAAATGTTAATCCAAAATGTAACATAGTTTTGTATTAAGCCAAGGATTAGTGGGGCATTGGCTCAAACTCTAATTGTCCTTAGGGTGGAAGAGAGTACTGTAATGCATATGATGTATTGGTAATGAAAGCCGAAAGATGAGCAAACCACGGTTTTACCCAAGAGGCAGATGTTAAAAATAGTAACATTTGAGCTGAAGCTAACGATATTATTTTTTAAGTATCCATGTCTGATGTTTTATCAAGCAGGAAATCGTTTTTTTTATTCTGTCATGAAAACTTAGTCAAAGCAAACCTTTTCTGGCTATTAAATTTTCGTGGCATCAAAACCAAATCTCTCGAACACGTTCACCGTTAAATTTGTTAGTTTAGCTTGGATTTAAAATTTGTATGATTAGGTGCTTTGAATTTTGTTATTATGTAAATAGCACAGACCAACAAGTTAGCCTCTGATGATGATGAAAAATATAACTTTCGTTCTTCCGATATTTCCATGAGGAAAACGTTTGGAGACCTGAACTGAAGAGGCTTTCTTATGCTTGACTTCGTATTCCTTCTGCCCAAAGAGGGTGAACTGTTATTTGTCACAATATTCAAGTGTTTTATGTTTTGTTGTATAGATATTTTCTTGTTTGCTCGTAGCTTTATCTACATATTTCCACTTTTATTTGGCATCAAGTCTTATATGTTTTCTTGTATAGATACTATGAACGTCAAAGCTAGTTCTAGCTTAAGTATCAAATAGCCTTTTAATGTGAATTTTTGGGGTGGAAGATGCAGTTCCAATCATGCACTTAGCCTCTGAGGATGATCAGAAAAATACCTTTCCGAATTGTTTATGAGGAAAATACATGGAGACCTGAACTGAAGAGGCAATGGCTATGTAGTGGCTTCTTATACGTAGGCATTCTGGCTTCAAAATATTAACATGTACGTCTAGTGTTTGTATGGAATAGTTTCAAAATGTGTAGTTCTTTATGTTCTTGTTCTTTTGTCCTTGTGTAATTACGCTGGATTATTTATTATTGTAGAATATAGATTTGGTCCATCCAAATTAGATGATTATTGGAGACTATCAATGTTGTACACTTTGGAAGTGAAGAAAGCAGGCCCCTATGGTTTGCCCGTGCTGCTCCAATGTCCTTCTCAGTCATTCCCTATTTTGCAAAATAGAATTACCAATTTATTATACTATATATAGAATTAATGGACAAAAAAGCTCACGTCATTAATATAGAATTACCAATATATACATCCCCTCCCCAAATTTTTTTTCAATATACACTAGTTTGACTCTTATTTTGCAAAGTGCATCATTTGTATGTAGTGTGTCAACTCGACTTCTACTTCTAGATGATGCTTTTATTTTTTTTTTAATATAAACTTTATTTTTAAATTTGTTTTAGTTTAAATTATTAAAAATATTTTAAATCTTGAGTTTCGTATTTTTTACTTGAAATATTATATTATATAAAAAAATTTAGTTGATTTTGAAAATATTTTTTTATTAAAATAATTTTTATTTGTTTAAGAAAATGATGTTATTAAATATAATTTTTTTTATATTTAATTTTTAAAAGTTGATAATAGACTTTGTTTCTTATGCAAGACTTTTTTTAGTTAACGTTAAATATCATTTTTGCATTAATAAAAAATTAGAACTTCTAATATTATTTTATTAAATATAATTTGTTTGTTTATGTCACTAATTTTTTTTTAAAATGATAACATTTTTTTGTTTAACCATTTATTTATAAATGGATATTACATTGTAAATAAAATATTTAAACAATAATATTTGTTGAAGGAAAGAATGAAGATGAAGGGATGAAGGGACAATTGGTTATCTTTAACATTATTTGCTTTGCTAATCATGTTTTTTTTTTAGGATGAAATATAATTCATGAATGTTTTGATACTTGTAACATTTTATATTGTTGGGTTTGTTTTGACACCCTGGTTATTGATGTGATCAAAGAATTATTAATCCTCATTAGTAATGTGATCAAAGTCATTTATGTTTTTTTTCTTCATGAAATCGTATAATGAAATTTTCATTAGTAATGTGATGTTTATTTTGGTTTGATATTTGTGTTTGTGGTTGTTGTGAGGGTGATGTAAAATATTATGATTGAGGATGATTTTATTGATCAAAAAAGGTTTGTTGGACATCATAAAAGACATTTTGATATAATAGTTGTGTGTATGAAGTATAAATTTCAAAGGCATCTTGTGTTTCAATGTTGTTGTATGAAGACATTGGATCATTGAGGTCCAAGTTGTACATTAATTGTTGTGGATGCGGTAGTTCTAGTTGTGGACACGAGGAGGGTTGTGGAGATGATGATTGTAGTTGAGGGTAATAAGGTCAGTAACAACATATAATTTGGTGCATTGTTCTGCATCGTGCACCGAGCCCACATGGATTATTTAGAACCATATTAATGTGGTAAACGTATGCATGTGAGATAAGAGTGTGCAATACCGCACATCAAAGGCGACAGTCTATTCACTGAATCATGATTGTTGACCGCATTATTCTGTATTGTGCACTGGTCCCACACAAATTATTTAGACCCACATTAATGGGGTTCCCGGTGCATGTGAGTGAACAATGTGCAATAGGGCACATTAAAGGTGATAGATTGTTTGTTGCATCATGAGTGTTGACTGTAGTGTTTTGCATCGCGTGCCAAGTCCACTTGGATTATTAAGAACCATGTTAATGCAGTAAACGTACGCATGTGGGCGAACAATGTGTTGTAGCATACATTAAAGGCGATAAATTATACACTGTTCACTCACATGCGTACGTTTCAGATCGTTGTATTTTGCATCGCGCGCCTAACCCATGCTGATTATTGAGAGCCACGTTAATGCGGTAAACGTACGCATGTGAGTGAACAATGTATAATAACACACATTTAAGGTGACAGTTTGTTTGTTGCATCATAAGTGTTGTCCGTAGTGTTTTGCATCGTACGCCGAGCCCATACAGATTATTGAGAACCAGGTTTCAGATGGAGTGGTGATAGATTATAATATTGGACCACACTTCATGGTGACTTGGTTGGGTATAGATCTCATATAGATCATATGAAGAGCCATGAGGTATAATACTATCATGAATTGAACCATCAATATGTATATATTAACATTTACTAATGTTGCATTGTTAGCATATATTTCAATTTTATTGGGTTTCATATAGAGGATTTGAAGAACACCTACCGAGACATGCATACAAAGACAGAGAGATTTGGTATACATGTATTGTAATTATTTGTTTTCTGATTGTAGAATGACATCAAACAAATCGGGTCAAACTACAATTTGGACTAAAATAAGATATCCTTGTTGATCTCATGAATCTTGATCGACTTCACCAAATTGGCATGCAAGGCAATCATTATAGTGATTGGATGAAATATCATGCAGAGTGAATTAATATATGGAAAAACAAACACAATGATGTTTTGATTAGACAATGGGTTGAAGGAATAGTGACACATACATCGGAGTATATGGAATGGTATATGGAAAAATTTAAGATGGAGATATTTTAGGACAATTGTTTCTGTTATGATCATATTGTCGACAAATTCCACATATTTTTTTTACTTTCTTCTTCGTCCATCTTAATCGGAATGCGAGTTGAAACGGGACGACCCTTTGCAGTCCTCTTTCTCCTTGGATTAGGACCCCATTGATCTCGTTCATATTCTTGTCACATTGATTCGGGTGGCAGTAAATCAAAGGAGTTATTGTGGACGTGCAAAATGTATTGTAAAGTGAATAGCATTGACACATAGTTCATGAGATCAACATTGACAGATCTACAAGCAGCCATGACATGAGAACATGGTAAGTGTTTAGCTTGATATTCACCACAATCATACTTTTGGTATTGTAACATTACTCTAAACCTTCTAGGTAGTCTAGGTGTTTGAAGTGGGGATTGAGTCTCTGTTATAACAGAAGTGTGATTGTGTCTGTCGAATTCATGTACAATGTGTGTATTAGATTCTTGTTGACCGTTATTCATTGCATCACGACTTCAGGAGTCGGAGTTGATCATTGCCTGAGTTTGTTGACCTCTAATAGCAAAAAGTTGTACGATTTTGAAATACGTCTTCTCAACCAATGATGACACCGGTAAATGTCGTGTGTCTTTTGGATATTTTAATCTTTTTCTTTTCATATTTGTAAGCCATAAATAATAAAAATATCAATTTTTATCACTTAAACAAAAAATAACTGCTAAATAAATATTTTTAAATATATTTTTAATATAACAGTTACTATTCTTTGAAATTTTATGTCTATTGTATAAGATAGATGTATCAATTATATTTTTACTGTGTTTTTTAAATTAGTTTAATACTACTAACTAATTTTTATATTTTTTTAATTAACGAACATAACAAAAGAAATATTAACAACACATAAATTTAGCTACAAAAGTACATATAAAGTAACTGAAAAATTATACTCTAATTTTATCCAATTATTTTTTATTTATCTATATATTTTTTCTTTTAAAAAATAAAAAACAAAATTATAAAATTTAATTTAATAAATAAGTAATTTTAAAATCAATTACAAAAATTATATAATATAAAATTTATATTTTATAATATTTTACATTAAAAAAACAAAAAAGAAGAGAGAAAATTCTAAATAGTATATATTAAAAATTAAATTGTAAAATAATGTATATTGAAAAAAAAAGGAAAGAGAAAATATATTTACCAAAAAAAAAAAACTTGGTTTGCCGCTCACTTAACTTATGTGAAAAAAATAGTCCAATGTTATTATAGGAAAACAGCACAAACGCTACATAAGTTACTGTTTATAAGTTTTGCCCATATCAAATATGGGATGTGTAATTTTCATAGTGTGTAGGCTTCTAAGAGGATGAAGCTGCACCAAAAATCACGTACTCGCTGCATCTCCGTTCAGCACTGAATCACTGATCAGAGATCGCTTACGAACTCGAAAAGGTTAATGAACGAGCACGTCATTGCGCTTCTACTACTCTTCCACTTTACCTTCCTTCGCAGATAAACCGTGTTGCATATTCGCGCTGCTTCCTCTCTAGGGTTTCTTCAACCTCATGGCTTCCCCTACTCATTTCGACGATGTAAGTGCCAATATCCCTCGCCATTTCCTCTCCTTCGCTCTCGCAATTTTCCTTAACCTCCGTTTCGCTTCTGCCTAACGCAGGACTTCGATTTCGGTGACGGATTTGGCGGAAGGCATTCAGGTTTTGATTTATTTTGTCGCCAAACGCTGTTTGAGTTTGACTTCTTGTTGTGTTGAGTTTGCTTGTTTCGTTTGCTCGGAAGTTTAGGTAATAAGAGGTCATCTCCTGATTACGACGATGAGGATTATGACAACGATCCTTTTGCACCGAAGAAGGTAATGTATTTAGGTGCAGATTATTGTGTAATGTGTTTTGTTTTCCTTCAATTTTTTAGATTGAGGTTGTTTAAGAAGTGTTTAGATTGAGGAAAGTTAGATAGATAGCTTGAATGATGTTATTGTGTTGCAGTCTAAAACAAAGGCTGAAGAAGCTTCTGGTGTAACAACAGGAATGATCTTGTCACTTCGTGAGAGGTATTTCACAATATAGATGATGTGGGATATATTGTACTTTGCCGAGATTGCAGTAAATTATTTGAGTCTAAAATATTTGCTTCAACTTTGTATTTTTGCAGTCTCCAGAACTGTAAGGAAACACTTGCGACATACCAAGTACGTTTTCTTTAAAGAATTGACATTGTTTGCTCCCTAGTTCTGTTACTGGTATCTTTTTCGTTTTTCTTTATCATTTTGAGTTTTTCTTTATGAAAGAAACTGAACTTTTGTTATTGAAGTAAGGGAACTTTAGTTATAATTGATATGATTTAAGACTTGGATTCATGAATGATTTGCAATGAAAAGGCTTTGATGTTCATATATAATGTTTGGATGGTAATGATTAGGATCCAAATGTTCTTGCAGCATTCCCTTCAATCCTCCATTTTCATAGCTCACTCTAATCTGTTAGAAACTTAGATTTGAGGTTTGTTGATAGGAACCCAAGTTCTATTGGTCTCAACCAGTGGCCCAATACAGAGAAGCCTATTAAGGTGTGCACCCGAAGGCCCAAACACCCAGACATTAACTCTCGCCTTAGGCAAGAAGTGGAATGGGAGGGAAAAGTTAGTTGCGGGAGAG
The DNA here is from genome assembly GCF_004193775.1 of Glycine soja. NCBI lineage: Eukaryota > Viridiplantae > Streptophyta > Magnoliopsida > Fabales > Fabaceae > Glycine > Glycine soja. The sequence goes on along the minus strand of NC_041007.1, from coordinate 15,317,297 downwards.
AGAAGATAGTAAAATCTATTATATAGGGGAATAATGGAATATTGGGGATAGGGGCTTTTATTTGAATTGTAAATGGAGCTCAGAGTTTCTCTTGCTTGGGAGCTTAGCCCTTTCTTCTTGTATTGCCTATTTTCATTGCATAATATACTGAACTCAATAGGAATATCATTGGTGCTATCAGTTGTCTTGCTTTTTGTACAAATTTCCACATATGATAGTCATATTCTCATATCATAGGTTTAGTTGTACTTTTTCCTTGCTTCTAAACATTGACCAGATCATTGCATTTTCCAGAATGAACTTGAGGCTGCAAAATCTGAGATTCAGAGTTGGCATTCTACACTTAAAAATGAGCCGTCCATATCTGCTGGGATCACTCCAGGTTTGCTTGTACTGTGTTTTACAAGTGACATATACTGCATTAATTGTTCAAGAACTAAATATTTTTACAATTATTTTGTGTTCTAAATGTATGCCTAAACAACTATTTAATCTTTTTTTCTTTCTAGAGCCCAAGATGTTGATTAATTATCTTCAGACCTTGAAATTCTCTGAAGAGTCTTTAAGAGAGCAGGTTTAGAATCTAATTTCCCATTTTTTTCCTTTGAAAATAATTCATCATCCATTGATCTGGTTGCATTGATCCTTTATCATTTTCCTATTGGATATCAGCTTGAAAAGGCAAAGAAAAAGGAAGCTGCGTTCATTGTAACATTTGCAAAACGAGAACAAGAGATAGCAGAGTTGAAGGTAATTACCTCAAAATAAGGCTCTTGTCTGTTATTGCATTAGCATAATTTGTATGTATGTGTTTCTTTTCGGCATCAACCATGACCACCTCAGTAAATTCTATCTTTCTTCTTCAAGAAAGTATATTATGAAGGGAGTAGGAAGAAATGTGAAGTTCAGTCTTTCTTTCTCTCACCCTTTATCATTTACATCTAACAACAAAGAACATCAAATAATTGTCTGTATGAGGTTTCACTATATTCCGCTTTACACCTGCAATGCTCTTCAAATGAAGGTGCTGTAAGTTTTGTAGTCTTGAATGTTATATCTCTTATTGACCTAGTCGGGAGTTGGAAAACATTTATTGTGGTCAAATTGGACATTTCAGTAGGAATTTACCTCTCTTTTATTCTGTTCAATTGTAGCGTGTTTGGGTACACCTAATAAATGGTCGCTTAATAATTTTCAACTGCGTGGCCATCTCCATCCTATCAATATGCTGTTGGCTGCTCAATCACTAGAGATGAACATACTTCCTAGTCTATTGTTTTTGTTTGCTGTTGTTCTTTTTACTTTTGTTATTATTAATTTTTCTTTTTTGTTTATGTTTGTCTGTAAACTTCTCCAGTCTGCTGTGCGAGATCTGAAAGTGCAACTCAAGCCACCATCAATGCAGGTGAGTTTATAACATGAGGTTTAAGTGGATCTATGGAATCAATTTTTTGCTGATGGTTCTTCTTTACGCATTTATCTTAGAACCCCACTGGTTTTCCAGCTTCTTTTGAGGCATTGTACAGATTGCTCTTGATTCCTTTCTCACTTGCTTGTACTGCATCTAGCTTAGAATATATGTACATGTAATTAGTATTAAAGAGCATGGGTGATGAACTACTGCATCATTTATTTGATTATTTTCATATTGTTTATAACCTAATTGACTTGTTTAAAACTTCAGCATATGTAAGGAAAATGTTGTATTTTTTTCTACCTTACCAACGATGATGACATTCCTAATATATTCACCATCGTTAGGCTAGATGCAATATTTGACAGTTTTTTTTTTTAATTATAATATTATAGTAATTATAAAATCAATTCAAAATGTCCATGTCTACTAGTGGCTGATCTAGGACCTTAGATTAGTGGGGCCAATTTAATAAAAAAAAATTGACAAAAATTATTATAATATGAAGATAAATGTATACATATTAAAATCATATAAATTTAATATATAATTTAAAAAATTACATAACTGACAAGTTACAGTTAAACTCTGCATGATTTTATATTTTGAAATTGTTGAACCATTTACTCATTGTTAATGTTGGGGAAAATCTCTCTCCCTTTTTTTGGAACTCTTGTTTTTTGAAGCTTGCAGCTCCCCCTATTCCTTCTTCTTTCTAGTGTCCGTATCCTTTTATCGACTTTCATATGTTCTTCATTTTATCTCTCTTTTGAAAATCTGAATTCTTTTATAGACAATCTTCACTGTTGATATAAATTAAATAGATTACCATCTTTTCTTCCTTGGATTTAATACCTTATCACCATTACTTTGATCCAATAACACTCAAATTTTAAAATCCTTGTATAGCTCCACATGTTGATAAAAATTGAGCAGATTAACATCCTTTTGTATCCATTAGATCAAATTCCATATGATTTATCACTTTTGTTCATTTTTTAAAATATTGAATCTTGTTATTTTTCTATTTTTCCTTTTTCTTTTCAATGCTATGAACCTGTACAAATTTGGATATCAACACACACATTCACATTTATATAACAGAAATGTATAAAACATCAACACCACCACCAACAAAGTTTTATCCCACTAGGTGATGTGGGCTACATGAATCATGTGATGCCATTTGGCACAGTTCGAAACCAAAGCTTCAAGAATATTATTTATTATAAGATCTCCCTTCAGAAAAGAAGAAAACCTCATGATATTTTTTTTATTATAAATTATCAAAATTTGAATTTAATGGGTTCAAGATCTTAAATTTATTGGGGCAAGCCCTCAAGTAAAAGTACTAATGCGTGAAGATTTTTTTTTTATGTCAAATATCATGCGTTTAGGCATAATAGGTTCAAGATTATGAGTAAATAACAATAGCATTATGCCACTTGGTAGGTCAATTACATGGATTACACAACGCCATTAGGCTCAGTTAAAAAACTATTTTTTCAGGGATATTATTCACCATGAGATCAGAGAAAAACATAAAAACTTGTAATATCCATTTACAATTTTTCCCAAGTTGAGGGGGGTGCTTTTACCCACCCTCATCAGGGTTGACAAACTATGAAATTTTATAGGTGTCCTCCAATTTTAAATCTAAAACACTGAGCAGGTAGGTAGGTATGATGCTTCAAACAATAAACCTTTAGAAACAAGATTTCTGCATTTTACAAGTTTTTCATGTCATGGACGCTGCACACAGCAGAAAATGTGCTACCAAGGGCAATAAACACCCACATCACAACAGTGGGGCTCTTATCTCGTTGGTGTTGCCCTGTGCTAATGTGCCATACTCCACCATTAACATCATTGAACATGCTAGTGTTTTTCTTCTTACTTTAATTTAATTCATTGTAGCATGTACCATTGTACCTATGTATTGACTCTAGGGATAGAAGATGTCGGGATATTACTTCTTCAGGTCAATATTGGGTGGTCCACTTGAGTTTTGGACCACCAATGGTCCACTCTGTATAATAGGTTACTGTATTATTGTAATATAATTTTTTTGCATGATCATATATTCATATCCAATGGCTATCAATGTAGGATCACTGGTGGTCCAGGGCCACCTTATATGTTTACAACTTCACTAAACATTGACAAATAAGGAATGGTAATGAATTTTTGTCCTTATAGTGGTACCTCTGTACTTTCACAGCATGGTTAGGTGCTATTTTTATGTTTGTGGCGTCTTTGTTTATATCATCTCACATGTTTGTTGAAAGTTAGTCCTGCTGTACAACTTCCCATCAAGTTGGTTGTATCTTGTATTCTATTTTTGTTCTTTTGGTTCTCCTCATAATGATAATGCCTTGATATCCTTTGGAATATAATTTTCAGTCTAGGAGGTTGTTACTAGATCCAGCTGTTCATGAAGAGTTCACACGTTTAAAGGTTTGTTATTCAACTTGATGCTTACTTTTATTGAATAAAGTTTAATCTCCTTCTCTGTCAGACACACGGAGGTGTGAAAAATTGAGTGTGATAACTCATGTGGCAATAGGAAAAGGTCAGTTAGTCCAAGTAGTCTACTCAGGTTTTTTACCAAGAGATATAGTGAAGAAACATGTTACTGTGTTTGATGAACAGTGTTCTCACATAATAGCAGTTGCATCCCTTGTTCACTGGGGTAAGAGTAAGATATTTTTGTATTTTAGAGGTCACAAAATGAAATGAAACAGAATTAACACAAGATGGAAAAGGATAGCCAAGCTTTGTGCTATGGGTATGTGATGCCAGACAGTTCTTGTAACATGAGGTAAAGTGGGGGATAACTTTGATGGTAGAGGGTGGTTATAAATGTGATTTTCAGATGGCATGTTAGGCAAATTTCAGAGACGAATCCAGAGCTGGCTTCCTTCTGAGATGTGTTTGGCTCATTATACAGATGCTTATAGCCGAGCTCGTACATGTTGTCTTGATTGTGTTTTCTTTTGGCACAAGATACTTGTTTTAGTTACATGTTTCTTTTCTTTCATATACATCACATATCCTCACTTCCTACGTATATTAACAATTTCTTTCAGTTGTTATGGGACATTTTATTTGCATTCATGGTTGCCCCTTATTATTAGTTCTTACAAGATTTCTCATCTGATAATAGAACTTAGTTGAGGAAAAGGATAAAAAAGTAAAGGAGTTGCAAGATAACATTGCCGCTGTAAGTTTTACTCCCCAAAGCAAGATGGGGAAGATGCTGATGGCTAAATGTAGAACCCTGCAAGAGGAAAATGAGGAGATTGGAAATCAAGCTTCTGAGGGGAAGGTACTTCCATCTTTGCTTATGCCTCTAATTGTCACTTTTCCCCTTATTTGTGTTGTATTAGTAACAGGAAGTAATGTTACACTTGCATGCAACCCCTCATTTGTCTTCATTTTCCTTTTTTATTTCCCTCTTGGTATGCAGATGCATGAATTAGGGATGAAACTTGCATTGCAGAAGTCCCAAAATTCACAACTTAGAAGTCAATTTGAAGGTTTGTAGTTGAATGGAATTCTTTTAATGTTGTTCTGCCTCTTTAATCCCTTGATTTACACCAGCTACTCAGTAACTGCAGTTTCACCTTTCTTTTAGATTCATATAAGTGCATTATCTATAGACCTTTATACATTAGCAACTTATTTAAACACTAGTTGTTGATATTGACTACAGGGTTGCAGAAGCACATGGAAGGACTGACAAATGATGTGGAGAGATCCAATGAAATGGTGTTCACTTCTTTCTCCTTTACTATTTTTTTTGTTATTTAAAGATTTCTGTTCATGTTCTGTTATAAAAATGCCTCATGGGTCATTAGAAACAGATGGTGATTTTTTTTTTGTTTGCGGATCCTGCAACTCAGGTGAAAACATTTAAGGAACTCGACTATTGTGTTGGGAAAAAGGCTGACTAAAATAAATGACTGCTGATATGACTTTAAATGATTTTACAGATTAAAAAACTCTACCACAAGTTTCTAGAAACTGTTTATATATTTTCCTTAAGTATAGAGTTTTGAATATAAAATTTTGAGAGGATGATATTTTTTTATTACTATGTAAAAGAAAAGATAAATTAGTATTTATGTTGAAATTTTTATGACATGTAAGTCCTTTGATTGATAGAAATGGAGAGCTGATTTGAAATGGAAACTTTTTGTATACTTAGAATCTGTTTATATCCGACTCAAGCAAACTTTTTATACCATCTTATCACTGATATCATTTGGTTCTGTATCATTTTGGTGCTGTGTGTGTAATGGTAGTTTTTTTTTTTAAAGCTCAGACTACCATTTCTTGGGTTTTTTGGGTACTTATGGAAGATTTTACTGGACATATTTATTTAGGAAATTGAGTGGCTTACAAATTAACAAATTGTAAATCTTAAATTATACATTTGAAATACGAATATTGTGTAGATTTTAATCTCTTTGTACTTGTTCATGGAAGATTTTACTTTGAAATGTTTTTTAGGAAATTGAGTGACTTAGAGATTCAAATATTAACACATGATATATATCAAAATATTGTAATTCAATTATAAATATGAATCTTGCGTAAATGTTTCTCTCTCTCTGCGTACGTGTTTTTTCCATAAAAATTTATTATATCTTAATTTTTGTTTAGCTCAGTTCGTTTAAATTTTATTGTCATTGTCTGGGCTTCATAGGTGCCAATTCAATACCGCATTTTCTGAAACTAACATTGCCCCCTAGAGCATGGTTTTCTGTATGAATGCGTTAAAAAATTGACAATTATCCGAACGTGGTATTTTAAATTTAAAACCAAGAATAAACAGTAGTTTTCTTAGCAGATACATGCAAATTGATATTTGAGAATCCAACCTAAAATGGATTTAATTGCAGGTTCTTATGTTACAAGAGAAATTAGAAGATAGGGATCGGGAGATCCAAAGACTAAAACATGAGCTTCAACAGAAAAACTTGGAGGATCAAAGACTAAAACATAAGCTTCAACAGAAGAACTTGGAGGATGGAAATGACAATAATGAGACGATAGCCGGGGAGGCTGCTAACTAATTTGAAATTAATTTTTTGTTTTGTCTTGTAGTAAACAATTTATTCATTTTTTCCCTCTTTTTAATGTCTTTTACTGTTGTATATTGTATTAATTGTTTTTGCGAAACTGTGGATATTTATGAGGAACGATTATGCTTCTGCAGTATAGTCCAGATGGAGCTACTTTTTAATACAACTCATGAGCATGGTTGGATAGCGTGTACTTGCGTACTGTATTGACTATTGAGCATGGTTTTCTCTGTATGAATGCGTTAAAAAATTGACAATTATCCGAACGTGGTAGACCAATTTGGCAATGTGACGCCACTGCCAAGTTCAACGAGACCATCCCAAACCAGAAGTACCAACGTTTCCAACTGGTTGAATAGGTTCCACCAAGCCCTTCCCCCTGTACATTGATATGAAACGATTATTATATAATGATAATTTCTTGTAAAAATAAATGTGCTAGGAGTTGAAATTATATTAACAATTCTTAAGAAATTTCAATTAAAACAAAAAGGAATAATTTGATGAAAAGAAACTAAGATACCTCCTTCCAACCCATGCTTTTTAGAAGTTTTCTGGCACAACTACCTGCTCCAAATGACACCTCCAAGGCCTCTGCCGTAGCTTCTTGTAGACAATCATCAACAGGTGAAGATGGTGTATTATAAATGTCCGGCAGATTCTTCTGTCCTGGACCCATGCCAAAGCCACCGTGCGATATTCTTCTTTCAGCAGTCCTATCTCTGTATTGATGTTTTATTTTCTGCTAGAGGAAACAGCAAATGAGTTGTTGAAGACCAACAGATTCTGGAGATATCCTTATGTGTAGTCAATTATTCTATAAAAAGGTTGATCATGTGTAGAAGAGAAATACAAGCTTAGAATCCTTCTCCATATTGTTATATTCTTTCAACTTCCCTAACCGGCAACTCTGATTGAAGTAATCACTTTTCATGCAGTTACGAGTAACGAAAATTTAATAAGCCTAAGCAGTCAGTTACTATAGATATCTACGAACTTCTATCATTCTATGTGGTTTCTCAAGAAGTTGGATATCCATTTATTATAATATATGAAGAAAATGCAGCAACTTGTTTGATTTCTAAATCAGAATACACACCTTAGATGCAGAGAGCTGACTTGTCGATGCAGACAAATCCTTCTCAATAAGGGTTTCAACCGAAGCTGAAGCAGAGCTTTCGCTGGACTTAGAGTGATGTGTGATTTTTCTATAAGGTGATAGCTGGGGAAAATCCCAATGTTCTGTTGGATTCGAAGAATCATAAGTTGATAATGAAGTCACATTTTGCGCTAGGATTTCGCAATCTGTACACTCGTCCTGATAAAAGAACATGACAAGCAGCCATATTCAGTCCGGGGAGTACTTCTAGCACTACAATTTTTCTGAAAATCCCAACACTGCTTCATTTTAAAACTTACTCATCCATGATTTCAAAATGAAATTTACGACAGGTTCTATGGGAAAGACATACAACATACAAGCATGAAATTTTTTAAATTACATATGCTTACATCTCTCTAGTATCACTTCATAATAGCTACATCTCATGACATGGAAAAAGACATTTACTAACAAAAACGAGAGTAAAATGCAAACCTGTTTTAACTCGTACCAGATCGAGATGTGCTTCACAGATGGGAGCAGATCTTAATTTCCCTCCTCTAGAAGGGATAGATGGAAGTTGTTTTGCAGATGGTTTCGCCAGTCTACCAACCAACCTTGCCACCTTATCTTTTCCATCTCTTTTGGATCCCGTAACCATTTCCCAATCCCACAAGTCCACAACTGGAACCTCCGAAACCAGATCTTTCCCTGATTCAGCAACTTGACCATATTGAGCTCGCCATTTCTCTTCATCCAACAAGATAGCTGTAAAGGTATACATCAAGTATATTAATAAAAGTGGCATGCAATTTCATAAATGGTATGGAAACGTATGATAATGTCCATGCAGAGAAAGAAAAGCAGGAAACAGGAATCTCAAAGCAAATAATTGCAGAATTAAAACAGACAGGGAAACAAGCCCGTGTTAGATTATTTGGGCTTTTAAGGAAACATTACATTGATTCTGGCACTATATTCAAGGTGTGCATCATAATGATTTTTCTACAAAACACAATTTATAAGTGTATAGAGTATATAGACCTAAATCGTTATTTATGGACACAAGCTGTCTGATTAATACATATGAAGCAGACAAACATGCAAATCAGTGGTAATACCTTCATCTATGGAAACTTCTATCAGCTATGCCATATTCGTCCTCCATGTCTGGGATCCACTCACCTTCTTCCAGTTCATAAGTGTTGCTGTAAGGTATACCTTCATCCACAGTGCTTCTAATATCATCAGCTAAGCCATTTTCATCCCCTGGTTCTGGGATCCACTCGCCTTCCACTTCATAAGTTTTGCTGTAAGCTATACATTCAGAAAACAAATTCATTTAGGAGCTGTATAAGATATCACATCAAAACAAAAACTATAGATGTTGTGTACAAAATACAAACCATCAGCTGCTAATGAGTTATATCTATCATCTGTCTCAAATGGCACTGTCACTGCATCAGCTTCACTAACTTCTACGTTCTTGTAGCCAGATAAGTAAAGATCGATGACTAATTTACATGGGTTAACTTTGAAGGTAAAGATCATCAATGGAATAAGGATGTGTAAGGTGGATACCATTCTGACGGTGGTGGAGGGTTTTCACAAGTTGGACTACTCAAGGAATTTGTGGCATCTATTACAAAGACAGCCGCTTGGATAACTGAAGTTACTCATATTACCTACTGCTGCATCTCTGAAACAGCAAAACGTTGAAGCTCCAAAAGTAGTAGAAAATCAATTGCGTATTACATTAATACAAATAAAGTGTAAATATTGGGGGACATGACAAGGCAGCACTTGCCATTAAGGTTCGGCACGGCTTGTTTACTATAAAGGTTAAACTCAAATTTTTTAAAAAGTCTTTTTATTTAAAAAGATTAAGCTCAAACTATAAAAAAAGTTTGTTAAGGTTGATAAGCTGACGTGTTTAACTAATAATAATAATAATAATAATAATAATAACTTTATTCTATCAAATCTTATATTTTATTTCATCTAAATTTTATTTTATCCAGATTTTATTTCGTCTAGATTTTATTTCATTCAATCTTATCTTATTTTTTCCAGATTTTATTTTATTTCATTTATGGACTTGGACTTAAAATATATTTGTAAACTTTGAGGTTGGGGCTGAGGACTTAATCCATACATTTTTTAATATTATATATTTTTTTTTATTTTCTTTTGATATGCTTTGTGTTTTAACGTCTTGAATTCAATATGATTTTGTTTATCCAATTATTTTTGGATTTGTACATTACTTATACTAAATTTTATAAGTTTTTTTTAGTTAATATTTTATTAGGTTTTAAAATAATTAATTAATCAAAGACGTCTTTAAGCAAGTTTTTAAATAGGCTCGTGGGTCAAGTCAGACTCTTATGTAAGCCGAGCCGAACTTTAAAAAGAACTTATGACAGGTAATGAGTCAAACTCAAGCCTTACTTATTCAACTCAAATCGAAATTAAATTTAATAAAACTTGTCTTGACTTGACTCATTTTCACCCTTACTTGACAGCAACCCCCTGTCCCTTGCTACAAGTTGTTGTTTCCTATCATCATCGTACTGTAATATTGTTGACAAGACTATTTTTGATAGCATGGTCATCGGGAATTAATGCAAATACAGTTAAGAGGTTAATATTACTCACTAGCAGGTGCTTCATCAACCAGGGTTCCTGCCTGTTGGTGAGTTCCATATTTACTTTCAAGGAAGGAAGGGTGATCCTCATCATTGTTACCATCATATATTTGTTGAGGATTTTCTGTTGTAGTTTCGTCGCACGGATACGTTTCTACGTTATCATCCTGAGATAGCAATGCAACAAAACTTAAGTTTCCAACATGTGATGATAGTGATTTAAGAGTTAAGCTCTGAAAAATCAATGCAGTATAGATTAGTTAGAAGTCCAAACCTACCTTATTGGAACCTAAAAGTACATAATTCCCATCCTCAAATTTGCAACCATCTTTGCTGCTATAGTACCAGCCAGCATTAGGGTCATGGTAGAATCCACTACTGCACAAAGTCAAATACATTTTCCCCAACAAATAAAGAGAGGAGACAAAGTTAGTGGCTACAAAGTTTTTTTTTTTTTTTAAAAAAAAACAAGCATTTTAACATATTCATGATTTACATGCAATCTACAAACTATCACATATATTTTTTTTAAAGGTCAATGTAAGTAGTTAATTTTTGTTAGTAGGAGAGATTCCAACCCACGACCTCTCCCTCTCTCCTTCTCCCTTCAGCCACCTAACCATCCTTATAACTCCTGCACACTATCACATATAGCTCGTAGTCATTCTCATACATCCGAACCCAGAGCAAACCAAAGGAAGGATCTGTTTGGTTGGAGGGTGTGGAATTAGATAAGTCATTCTCATGATTGATTGGGTTGTTGGAAAGAAATAGTTCCTTCGCAATCCGGCAATTCCCATTTAATTTCATAAAAAAAAACAGAAATTATTTTCCAACATATTTTCTTTTGATCAATTCTAATTTCTAACACACCATACTATAATGTAGAGTAATCATTCCATCCATACTCATATCAAAGAAAAAGAAGGGAGGTGAACATTCCATTCCCATTCCATCCCCATCAAGCATTACAAGTTAAACTGAATAATGAATAAGAGCAAACAGAATAATCATTCATTCATTCATCCGTGAGATGTTTCGAAATGGGGGGAAAGGAAAATCTGGCGTGGAAGTAAAGTTGTGATTTCTCATCTCAAACAAATGTAGAATCACTATTTTGACGATACTCAGAATCTGCGTCCACGGGTTCTGTTTCTTTCTGAACTTCATTCAATTGCTGAATCTCTCTCCCTTGTTGTCGTTGGAATCTTCTAAACAAAGCAAATATTTCCCATCATGCTTCTTGGCCCAGCCCAATATTTCCCTTTCCCAAATTCCATAAAACAAAATTCTTCTCCATTATCATATTTTTTTTACTAGCAATAATTGTATGGAATTTAATCGTGTATTATGAGTGTAAAAAAAAAAATAGATATAAAGAATTTACAGTTTACGCCGTCAGTTAATTAAATAATTTTTTTGAACTTAATAGCTACGCACTACCAAAGTAATTTTTTTATACTAAAAACTAATAAAAAAATATAAATATATTTTAAGATAATTATTGTAAATGTTAATAAATTCAAGATGTTTGCTTGTCCATCATTTTTCATCGTTTTCTTCTCAAGATCTTTATTTCCTATGTACTAATAGGTATTCAACCCAAGATGTCGAACTCTTGTAAATAAATGAAACACATTAGAGAAGTTAAATAGTTTATTAATTAGTTAGATGTTAAAACTTTTTCGAAAAAATATTTTGCAAGAAGTTCATAAAACAAGTTTGTAAAGCAATTGTCCAATGATGAGTTCAAAAAGATTTTTTTTTTTTGAAAAATAAGGTTTTCAAGAACTTGTACCTATAGAAAAAACAAATGAAAAACACAAGAATACAAGAATCCAGAAGTAAGAACAGTTATTTTTATATTGATTTATTCAATCTTGAATTACATCTAATTTTCGTTTAATATTGGTGAAAATCTAACTTTTTCGAATTAAAAAAAAGTTTTACTACGAGAAAAAAACCATATAATTCTTTTAGTAGATTATTTAATTTGGTAAATAATTACAATTTTTGGTAAAAATATAACTTGCTATTTGATTTTCAAGAGATTTATATAAATATTTTTTACCAACGAAATAAATTTTGATTATTCTTAAAAATCATAATTATCGGAAAAAAATTCTTTCGTACCGAACACTCTAAAAAATATTGTAGGATAAAATGTAGGCACACCATTTATTCACACTACCATGAGTTATAGACCAAGGATGAAAAGGAAAAATAAAAGAGGATAAAAGGCAAGTATTCATTTCATAATTTACTTAATCGCTAATTTGATTGTTGGTGTCTTTACAAGTAGGATTCTTAATACCAAAATTGGATCAGGAGTTAAAAATACATGGCCATTTTTAACTCCACACCTTACTAAAGAAACAAATAAGACTACTATTATTGGTTCCTATCATAATTATTCTCAGTCCTTGTCAAATTTTAAAAATCCTAAAAAGATCATTTTGTTTTTCAGTTCAAACATTTCACCCCTCATTCTTTCACCCTTTATCTTAGAGTGTCTTCCTTCTCCTTATTCCTGGTTAAATATACAACAAAAACATGATCGATGATGTTATGATATTTGTTGAGATACATATGGAATTACATTTTCATTTTATATTTTTAAAACAAAAAAATAAATATACAATAGAAATATTTTATTATGATCTTCGTTGAAACACACGATAAAATTGTATTTCTGTTGTGTATTCTTTTAAACAAAAAAATACAACTAGAATTATCTTTCCGTTATTTTTTTATCATTTTTTATTAATTATAAATGTAAGTTACCTTTTAAAATAATCAAATTAATTTTGATATAATTTATCATTTTTAATAATACTCCATCTTTTTTTAATTAAAATTAAATTAATTGAATACAAGTTATCATTTATAAATATAGTCAATTTAATTATTATAATAATTACCTTTATTAATCATAATTAAATCAATTCATGATATTATTTTAATTACAATTAAAAAGAGTAATTTATGTAATCATTAATTTAAATTTAAATAAAAATATAATTTATGTAACAAATTTTTTGATTATTGTTAAAAAAAGATAATGTGTGTTGTCATTAATATAATTTCTATCAAAATTACTTCAAGTAAAAAAAAAATCACTTAATTCTGAAATTAATTTTTCGTGAAAAATACTTAATAGAAACACATTTTTATTGTATAAAAAGAAAGTACAAAGAATTATCCAACAAAAATATATTTCTATCGCAGAAACATATTTTCATTGTATAATTTTTCACACTCCTTGTTATATAATAAAATTGTATTTTCGTTATTATAATTGAGTGAAATATATATATATATATATATATATATATATATATATATATATATATATATATATATATATATATAATTGAATCACAAGTCCGTTATAATAAGATGCATCTATAAAAATTGTATAATAACAAAATCATTTTGTTATGTATTTTATTTAATAAAATTATGATTATGTGAAAAGAATAATTTAAAAATAAACAAAAATTCATTTTCTTAATAGGAGGCCAGAATAAATTGCATGATGCCAATTAGGCCAATAGTAACTCCCAACCGTTAAACTTGGGCAAACTGTTTTCCAATTCAGTTTGGTTTAAGGGAGAATTGTTTTTCAATTGGCTTTAATTCGATTTTTTGTGTTGAACTGAATTGTGAACAAGCCTAACCAAAGGTAATGACCCTTTTCTCATTCCTAGTTCGGTTCAATTTAGAGAGGAAAAATTGAATTCAATTGTCCCAAACTAATTTGATTCGAATTTTAGAATATAGTGCATCGAGCCAAAAAAATAATTCAATTCGGTTGAACTATTTTCTAATTCAGTTTGGTTCGATCTTCTCTACTGAATCAAAACCATGTACATACTTATTTACAAGTAGTAGCCCCCCACATCTAAACACAAAGGATACATCAAGCTTAATTTTAACCACACATGAAGAATCATTTCCTAAATTAACGCACACTATTGTCAGAGAAATCACAAAAAAAAAAAAAAACACCATTGCAGAGTTGTTAGATATATAAAATTATCGTTTTAGATGAGACTATATACAGAGAGAAAATATTTTTTTAAAACCTGAAGAATCCTCTAATAAAGAGCAATGTCTCTGAGTATTGAATTTATTTAATGGTCCAAACTCATTTAACATATGTTTTTTTTCATATAAATAGATCATTTATGAAATCATATTTATCTTTAAAAAAATAATATTTATCTTAAATTTTCAATAGAAAATGTTCTGATAAATATTAAATTAAAAGCAAAATACATTTTACTTTTTATTTAAGAATAGAGCTACTTTAAAAAGATTCTTTTCCTTTTACGAATAAATCATTCGATATGACTACACTTTTGTGTTTTGTTTTCTTTCTTTCTTTTTACTATGAAGTTTTTCTGGAACTAGAGATCTCTAGAGTTTTCTAGTGGGACAAAACAGTGCTGCCGTGCGGGTTATCCATTATAAAACTATTGTTCGATGAACCAAAAAGACTATTAAAATATGTTTTAGTATTCATTTTAATATGCTTTACATTTAAATTTATAAACAAACTCTTGTATAATAGTTTTTTCATGAAATAAATGTTTAATCAACTTTTTTTTTTACATTTTTTTTACGGAATAATACTTATCTCATTTATTATAAATTAAATATTCAATAAAAAAATTATAGGATCGATAGAATAGAGACTAATGAAGAATGAAATCACCCTTACTAACATATTTATTATTTTTCTTCATCACTTTACTTATTGCATCTTTTATTTTCCCCGTTTCTCTCTATATATATATATATGCAGGAAATGAGTGTAACAAACTAAGAATCGTCCTTGAAGAAAACATACTTAGCATATCTAAACACGACAAACGGTGCCTTCTGGCTTCTACGTAGATAGATAAGGCTTGATTGCCGAGGGATAAAGCAATAAGTCTCCTCTCGAATGTGTCCACCGAAACCATATTAGTACTAATTAAATATAAGACCCCAAGCAAGGCCAAAAAGAGCTACCCCTTGAAAACAAAACAAACTCCATATTATCAAGCATTTAAGAAATAAGATTTGTTTATATCATGTCTAAGTTTTTAATTAAATAAATTCAACACATGAAATTTACTCTAAATCTTTATATTTACATATGATGCAAACAAATCTTATCTGAATATTTAATTTAACTAATGCCTATTATTTTTAGTCAGATTATACAATCTAGCTAGTACTTTATTTTTTCTATCACGTACATCCAATATCATTTTTTTCATAGCAGTTCATGAAATATTTTATTAAATATTAATTAAAGCATAATTTGACCTTTAATGTGTGACACGTGTAACTAATATAGCTTTGATTTTTTTTATTATGGTTTATTTTATATTAAAAAATCTATCCTGATTTAAATTCTAAATAATGGATTAAAAAACATAAATTACTACACTAATTGAGTCAACAATTATTACTGTCGTCGGTTCAACTTTGAGCTTTTAAGTATATGAGAGTGGTTGAATTGCTGCCTATATGAATAAAACAATATTTGTGGGGGATAAAAATGAGTCTCATATTGTACATGGTAGTTTGACTTTGACACATATACCCTTTGCTCTGGCTGTAACTAGAATGCACTAGGCACAATTAAACAAAAATAAATTCTCCTTCTCTATATAAACCCACCATGTCACCACACCCTACCCAGCAAAACCAAACCATAGCAAACCTAAGCACCAAACCTCTTTCTTTCAAGATCCTTGAATTCAGTCCCATGGCTCCAAGCATAAGCAAAACTGTGGAACTAAATTCATTTGGTCTTGTCAACGGTAATTTGCCTTTGTCCATAACCCTAGAAGGATCAAATTTCCTCGCCAACGGCCACCCTTTTCTCACGGAAGTTCCCGAAAACATAATAGTCACCCCTTCACCCATCGACGCCAAGAGTAGTAAGAACAACGAGGACGACGACGTCGTAGGTTGCTTCGTGGGCTTCCACGCGGACGAGCCCAGAAGCCGACACGTGGCTTCCCTGGGGAAGCTCAGAGGAATAAAATTCATGAGCATATTCCGGTTTAAGGTGTGGTGGACCACTCACTGGGTCGGTAGCAACGGACACGAACTGGAGCACGAGACACAGATGATGCTTCTCGACAAAAACGACCAACTCGGACGCCCCTTTGTGTTGATTCTCCCGATCCTCCAAGCCTCGTTCCGAGCCTCCCTGCAACCCGGTTTGGATGATTACGTGGACGTTTGCATGGAGAGCGGCTCGACACGTGTCTGTGGCTCCAGCTTCGGGAGCTGCTTATACGTCCACGTTGGCCATGACCCGTATCAGTTGCTTAGAGAAGCAACTAAAGTCGTTAGGATGCATTTGGGGACTTTCAAGCTTCTCGAGGAGAAAACCGCGCCAGGTATATACTCGCCGCTAAAAATTCATCACCAAAATTACTACTGTTTTGTTTTGTTGGAGTTTTTTTTTTTTTTTTATACATATAATAAGGAGGTATTTTAGACTTTTATTGAATCTCTCAACTATTTTTTCACTCTCTTTTTTTTACTTATATTTGACTCATAAGAAGCATCGAATTGCTATCAAATTATATTCAGGCCTGCAAGCTTTGAGGGAGTGTGTTTATGTCATATAATAGAAATAGGGTATATAAATAAAGGAGAATCCTAACTTTTTTTGGTTGACATAAATTTAAATTTAAATCCTAAAACACGAGTAATTTATAATTTTAAGGATTAAATATGTTTTTAGTTTTTTTTATTTTGGTTGAATGTTATTTTTAGTTTTCTTTTATACTGTCTAATTTAGTTCATAAAGTTTATAAAAAAACGTCTTTTTAATTCCTCTTTGCAACTTAAATTTTTAAAAAATGGTGCAAAAATTAGGCAGTAGTTCTAGGAACTAAAAATAAGATTATATAAAAACTAAAAACACAATATTCACTAATCTTAATGAGATTTTTTTAAAAAAAATAGTAAAAATTTATTTTGTAAACTGATTTATTTTATTTTGCAGTGATCATAGACAAGTTTGGTTGGTGTACATGGGACGCGTTTTACTTGAAGGTGCATCCCTCAGGTGTGTGGGAAGGGGTGAAAGGGTTGGTGGAGGGAGGGTGCCCTCCAGGGATGGTCCTAATCGACGACGGGTGGCAAGCCATTTGTCACGACGAGGACCCCATAACGGACCAAGAGGGTATGAAGCGAACCTCTGCAGGGGAGCAAATGCCATGCAGGCTGGTGAAGTTGGAGGAAAATTACAAGTTCAGACAGTATTGTAGTGGAAAGGATTCTGAGAAGGGTATGGGGGCCTTTGTTAGGGACTTGAAGGAACAGTTTAGGAGTGTGGAGCAGGTGTATGTGTGGCACGCGCTTTGTGGGTATTGGGGTGGGGTCAGACCCAAGGTTCCGGGCATGCCCCAGGCTAAGGTTGTCACTCCGAAGCTGTCCAATGGACTAAAATTGACAATGAAGGATTTAGCGGTGGATAAGATCGTCAGTAACGGAGTTGGACTGGTGCCACCACACCTGGCTCACCTTTTGTACGAGGGGCTCCACTCCCGTTTGGAATCTGCGGGTATTGACGGTGTTAAGGTTGACGTTATACACGTAAGTCTCTACTCTGCATTTTTGTTTTCTTTTTGACAGTATTGTCTAAGCTTTTAATTTATTTAGATGAAAATTACTCATTTTGATTTTGATTTTAATATGGTGTTTATAGGCTTCAGCAAAAAAAATAAAAATATTTGGTGTTTATAGATTAGTAATACATATAGTTATAGATTATAGATGCCTGTGGAAGAATTTAAGAAATAATTGATGATCAAATTGACTACAGTTTAGTTACTACAGACTACAGAGTACCTTAGCCATGTTTATGTATATCAGAATTACTTCGTAAGTTTAATTTGTTGTCTTTGGCTACATTTATTCTTGTTTTCTAGTTTGCTACGATACTTGTACACGGCAAGCCATATTTACAAATATTTGTATGTGGTGCTTAAAAATTTGAAAGGCAAATTATTCAGTGAAGTGTGTAAACCGAAAGTGAATATTTTCTTTATTGGTGTATATTAAAAAAACTAAGAATTTTTATAGTATTGATGAATTAAAAAATTTAGATTAAAAAACTAATAAAAAATAATGTTGATGAATTTTAAAATGTAATTATTGTATAATTCGTTTCCTAGGTTGGAGAGAATATTGCTTAAGTTATATAAAGTAAATAATTAGACCAAAATTTGTTTGACACAAGTAATTTGACACTTGCACACTTGGGAGGCTTAATCAAGATTTGAGTTTCAATTTTCAATTTGAGTATAGAGTCATAACGAGAGATGTTACTTTATTACAAAATGAAATGAGTTAACCCGGTGGGAGAGAAATGAGTTGGATCTCAAATAAAATACCCTAGATATCTCTTGGTTACATCAAAAGAATTTTTCTTTAATTGTGACATATAATGGTAAGATCTATTTAAGTGGTGTAAAAAGAAAAAAAAAGAGTTGCTAAGTTAAAGATCTCTAATATTTAATATAATAATATATACCAATAGTTTTAAATTAGAAAAATGATATATGCCTTATTGTTTGGTATATAAAATCAAAAGGAAAAAATAAAAATAAAAGAGATAAAGTGAAAGAAAGATCTAATAATTAATAAATAATAAAATGTCTTTAAAAGATATATAAAAAATAATATAAAAATAAATATATTATATAAGTATATAAATTATTATTACTAGGGGAAAGAGATCCACGTCTTTCTAAAAAGAACTTCTTTTTTTTTTAAATAAAACACAAAATGAAAAAGGAAAAGAACGAGAAAAAGTTGAAAAAAAATGGAAGTGTGCAAATGTGCAATTAACTTTATAAAATGATATATAGTTAAAGATGATTTAATTTTTTTAAAAAAAGTAAAAACCAAAAACTTCGCATTGTCTTTATTATTAATTATAGATTATTTAGATTAAGAAAAATAAATACAAATACAGTTTTCTATATGTTAGTGAACTTTGTTGTAAAAGGTTACATGTTACTAAATACACACTAGATGCTCTCATTATGTAAATATTTGCAATAAACTACATGTTCTCATAGTGATATTTTCTTTAATACTCTATATAATTTGTTTAAATTTATTAGAAATTAGTAATTTTAATGAGAAGAACTCATCAAAATGGATGATTTTTAATAAATTTCAATAAAAATGGTTAAGAAAAAGAGTAAGTATTGTTAGCATTTCTTATTTTGAAAATATAATAGACGTTAGGTTAGCAACATCAGCACGTTCAATATTCTTTCTGTATTTAAGTGTTAGTCTAATAGGACCAACCATCTACATATATACACTACGGTTGTCATAATTGCAGGGTTGAAACTTGAAAGCCAAATTCTCTCAACTAAAAATGATTTATCATGAGATTGAGAAGTGTCTCTTCCCTTGGCACTTGTATCCTTCGTAGGACCGCATCAGGTGAGTATACGAGGATCTTGCTAAATTAATATTACAACTCACAAGTATCAACGAGGTTTCCAACTTCGTTTGATACTTGGAGGTATCATTTTACTATAAAAAAATGCCATTTACTAATAATTTAATGTTGGGTTTGAGAATCAAGTTGGATCATAATCAGCTATGAAGCCCAAGACTCTATAAAGCTAGTTCTACATATTAATTGGCCTCAAGTGGTGGCTATACACAACGGATTTTTCAATATTTCTATTATTATAGCAAAACACTAAACTAAACATAGATCTTGATTAACCATGATTACTTAGATGATTTTCAAGTTTAATATTTCGTGATTTGCATTTTTGCAGTTGCTCGAGATGCTATCCGAGGAATACGGTGGCCGTGTTGAGCTAGCCAAAGCTTATTACAAAGCGCTCACTGCTTCGGTGAAGAAGCATTTCAAAGGCAATGGGGTCATTGCGAGCATGGAGCATTGTAATGACTTCTTTCTCCTTGGTACCGAAGCCATAGCCCTTGGGCGCGTAGGTAATAATCATTCCAAATTGCAGCCCTTATAATAAACAATAACATTAGTAGTCAAAGTATTTTAACTTGATTGGTTGAATATTATCTCTGAGTTATTGTAAATTTTTTAATAGTGTCTTTAATTCTCACGGAAAAAAAAAATATTAATAGATCTTTCCAAAACATCAAAACTTTAACATACACAAATTTTTTGGAGTTTAATTATCATGTGTCTTACACCTAATTAATCAAAAATCATGTTTGACATAACTTTTAAAAAATTTGTATTAAAAGTCAATAAATACGATAGTTTGAGATTGAACACAAAGTAAAATTAGTGTCAATGCATTGTCTATTTTCTGAATTCTCCATCAAATTTTCTAACCCATAACAATACATAAATTCAGGAGATGATTTTTGGTGCACTGATCCCTCTGGAGATCCAAATGGCACGTATTGGCTCCAAGGGTGTCACATGGTGCACTGTGCCTACAACAGCTTGTGGATGGGGAATTTTATTCAGCCGGATTGGGACATGTTCCAGTCCACTCACCCTTGTGCCGAATTCCATGCAGCCTCTAGGGCCATCTCTGGTGGACCAATTTACGTTAGTGATTGTGTTGGAAAGCACAACTTCAAGTTGCTCAAGAGCCTCGCTTTGCCTGATGGGACGATTTTGCGTTGTCAACACTATGCACTCCCCACACGAGACTGTTTGTTTGAAGACCCCTTACATGATGGGAAGACAATGCTCAAAATTTGGAATCTCAACAAAGTAAGCTACCCTCTTTTTTAAATTAGTTTTTTCTTTAATCCGGTAAATTTTTTGTCAGTGTTAGGGACTAATCATCTGAGATGAAAAAAAACAATTCAAGAGGTCGGCTGGGAATTAAACTTTTGATCACATATTTAAGAAGAAATTCTTACATGATCTAGACTTTAAACTACCATGATTGCAAACAATCTTTGTCCCTATTGATTATTTTTTTAATTGGCAAATGTTAGTTTTGTTAGAAATGTCAGTTTGGAAGATTTGATATCCTTTCATTTTTCCTTCTTCTTTCATCTTTCTTTCACCACTGAACCAACCTCGTATCTTTACATCTTATTAAATTTTATTTTATTTTTAATCGACAAATGTTAATTATTATTATTGAATTTTATTAATTGTTTTGAGTGAAAATTGGTTGAAACCATGAAAAAATAGTGATCATGCAACTTCTAATATTTTTTTTCATGTTATGAAGCATGCTTATTTGTCAATTATATCAGATCAATTAATTTTTTAGTCACACCATAATGACATTGGAATTATTAATAACCTTTTTATATTTGTTTTGTTACAGTATACAGGTGTTTTGGGTCTATTTAATTGCCAAGGAGGTGGGTGGTGTCCCGTAACTAGGAGAAACAAGAGTGCCTCTGAATTTTCACAAACTGTGACATGCTTAGCGAGTCCTCAAGACATTGAATGGATCAATGGGAAAAGCCCAATATGCATAAAAGGGATGAATGTGTTTGCTGTATATTTGTTCAAGGACCACAAACTAAAGCTCATGAAGGCATCAGAGAAATTGGAAGTTTCACTTGAGCCATTTAATTTTGAGCTATTGACAGTGTCTCCAGTGATTGTGC
Organism: Glycine soja; assembly: GCF_004193775.1. Lineage (NCBI taxonomy): Eukaryota > Viridiplantae > Streptophyta > Magnoliopsida > Fabales > Fabaceae > Glycine > Glycine soja. The sequence continues at coordinate 15,295,424 of NC_041007.1, read as the reverse complement.
TGTCAAAAAAGTTAATTCAATTTGCTCCAATTGGATTAGTGAACATGCTTAACACTGGTGGTGCCATTCAGTCCATGGAGTTTGACAACCACATAGATGTGGTCAAAATTGGGGTTAGGGGTTGTGGGGAGATGAAGGTGTTTGCATCAGAGAAACCAGTTAGTTGCAAACTAGATGGGGTAGTTGTAAAATTTGATTATGAGGATAAAATGCTGAGAGTGCAAGTTCCCTGGCCTAGTGCTTCAAAATTGTCAATGGTTGAGTTTTTATTTTGATCCCTGAAGGTGAATTTGGGATACTATGATGTTTGACTCTCTTTTTAAGTAATAAGAGTCATATTTTTCTGTTGTAGGTTTTAGTTTCCCATGCGTATTCTTTGTCCAAGATGATTTTATTTAAGTCACGGTTCGGTATTAAATATGTGTATATTTTCTCCTAAAGATTTAAATTCCATTTTCATACCTTGGTTTGTCTTGAGAAGATTAGCTTTTTATGCTAGACTTAGCTCTCATTTGTGAATTATTTTATTTATAAATTATAAATCTTAGTCCTCATTTTTAAACATTAGTGTTTTTATTTTCACATTTTTGTTAGATCGCCTGACTTCTTCAGTGAGCATTTACTTTTTATTATTTTAAAATATCATTTTTAAATTGACTTAAAATTTAAAATTCATGAGTTGCCTAATAAGTTGATCCAGAGTGATCATTTAATGAATTTGAGTTGCACTACAATCGTACGTGAGAGTTGTAACACTAAATAAGTGTTTTGTATAGACAATTTTGTCCATAAGTGTTTTGTATAGACAATTTTGTCCATTAGGCAGTTTTTTTTTTTTTTTGGTTAAAGGAACTATTTTCTGATTCTATTACTTTCTGTTACCTTATTAGTTCTCTTTATTTATTTTTATGTATTTAGGACAGTGCTTGGTTCTAAATTTGGGGAAGAGGGTGCATTTAGGATAATGCTTAGTTTGTATTTATAATGCTAGGTAAAATTAACAAATATTCGCCTTCAGATAATGATCCTGCGTCAACTATTATTTAAAATGCTTGAGATACTCACATACAAGAGAATTGGGCTTTTGAAATTAGGATGAGCAAGGTTTGAATTTGGACTTGTAGTAGCCTAGCTTAAAAATGATCAAGTGTCCAAAAGTAAGTGGAGTTTCCTATGATTAAAACTGACCCAGAGGTTCGAATTTTTTTGTAGCTTGAAAAAGAGCAAGTGTCCAAAATTGATAGAGGAGACTTGACTTGAGTTAGGAACTTAGGATCACATGAAATGTTGATTCACTGTTCTTTGGTTACAGTAGCATTAGACTTGGACCAGTCCACGTTCTTGCAGATATAGATAGGTGTTATTAGACCAGTCTACATTCATGCAGAGACAGGTAAAGGTAATGGTATGACGGTGACCATCACCATTTATACAAACAAAGGGGTTTAATGTAAGTTATTAGATTCCAAAAAATAAATAGCGAAAATGGTTACTTTTAATGTAAGTTAAGTTGATCTTTATATATATATATATATATATATATATATATATATTCACTAAAGGGTAATAATATATAAATATTTTATCATTTTAAACATTCACTAAAAGAAATCACTATTTGTATCTGGCTTCCAATTTATTAAGTGAATACGGAGGAAGAGGTGTTCGCACACTGCTGTGTTGTGATCAAAATATCTTTATTCATAGGACCGACGTTGCTGCTTAATTACTACAACAAAGGCATTATCTTTATTTATTTGATTTTAATTCAGAGGTCTAATTCATCCCAAGTAAACATGGGTTAATCAATTCCATCAAAACTAATTGGTACAATTTTCTTTTGTACTTAAAAGATGATTGGTTACATGTATTAATTAGTAGTTAGGCAACTATTGACAAGAAAATATTATGTACTTCAACCATGGAAATCTTTGTTTTTTTTTTTTCATTATCATATTGGCTGTGGATAATTAATTTATGTAGGAGAATTTAATTAATTATCTTTTAATGTGGTTATTTTTTTAATTATATTTTTTTTATCTACAATATTCAAACCCGAATTCTTATTTAAGATATCTAAATCTAATTTCAATCCAACCAATAAAATGTTATAATAGTTGCTACCATGATCATGGAAAATATATGAAGTGCTTAACTTAATTAATTATTAATCAATTATATATTGAGATGAAAAAAAAAGAGTTGTATGATATGAATGAGGATTCTATCTCTGATAGGCTAAGTACTCACACCAGGTCATACCTACTTCACCCATCAATCTTCACTTATCATGGTAGTCATAGTTCTTATATTATTCAACTTACATATATTCCAAGTATTAAAACATTAAAAGTCTCTTAAGAAACTAAAATAAAATTACTAATTATGTTACATTTATGCTCAACCATACTTAACTCTTGTCTAGCGAAAAAGACTTACTTAATTAGATTGAACTCTCTCGCTAATCCAGTCAAGTTCACTAAAAGAATTAAGTTCTTTGTGGCTCACAATTTGCTTGGCAAGATATGCTCACTAAGCCAAATGGTCACCTTTCTCGGTCAAGAGCCAAAATTAGTATATCACAATTTCAGCATAGTCCCTTCCCCTATAAGGATTCTCAAACACTTAAAAATTCACTCTAAATTTACCAGATCAAAACCTAACTAGTTCCTACCATTACCAAACATGGAAAACACATGAAAACATGAATCAAACACATCTAACATCAAGTCATGGAATTCATTCCCAAATATAATGAAAGGAGTAAAATATTAAGAACACCCAAACAACAAATTCATCACTCCAAAGGTAGAAATTGAGGTGTTTTGATGTATTAATAAGATTAATTTTATAAAATTATTACTCTTTTATTTATTTGTTTTACTTTGTCAGAGTCAAGAAAACTAAGGCGATCCTTGTTATAGGAAGAAGGAAAGTATTGTTATATATATATTTCTAAAATGAAAGAGATTACCTTCGGGGAAGAAAAAAAATTATCCTTGTAATGTTTGGATGACTTCTAATAAAATTGATTTTGATTAAAATTAAATTTAAAATAATATGATTTATTTTTGGAATTTTTTATTATAAAATAAGTTAAATGTAAAATTCAATATTAAATTTTCATCAAACGTAAAAGATATGAAAACCGGTTATAACTTTCAACTCGAAATCAATTCTTAAACAGAATCAATTTAAAGTTCTTGTGAGGTGATATCAAACGTATAAAAATTTATTTAAAATGAATTTTGAACTCGAAATTTTTCAAAAAACGTGAAACAAATTCCTCTGGAAGTGCACATGTGTTAGCACGATGTTCAAGGGAAGTAGGGAACTTTGCAATGCAAACTTGATTTTATAGGCTATATAGTACCTCTTGAAAGGTCCACTCCAAACACACTTTATATTAGTGGCAGGTGTACATCAAGGAAAGCAGTTTCAGTAGCTACTTCCTCCCCACAGACCCTCCTTCCTTACTCCATCCCTTCACCTTAGCTTTCCTTTCTCTCTTTTCTTTTCTTATTACGCCATGTTCTCTTTGAGGCACTTCTTTGTACTCTCTCTCGCCTTGAACGTCAGCCTCATACTCAGATTAATGATGCACCAAGCTCAACAAAAACCTCATCACAATCATTCTGTAACTCATCACGAGGAGCATAACAATAACATCCATAAATCACGCATGCTTATATCATCATCATCATCTACTTCGTCTTTCGCCAATTCTACTTCCACAACAGGAGCTAGCAGCAATAATAGAGTGATCAACCTCGACCAGTAAGCTATACTAGCACGAACTCTATTTGGTTATTTAGTTTAATTTGTTCCCTTCATTTTATGATGATGTCTTTTTTAGTATCATTTTATCTCTGCTATCACTTTTTGTTTGAGTCAATCGTGGCTCTGTTTCTGGTAACTTACTTGCGTCTTTGGTACCGTTCTTTGCTTTCTTCCTGCTATTGTTCCCTCAGAAGACAGGGACAAGTCATCGTCTCTAACGTGACTTTCTCTTACCAAATATGTCAGGAATATAACAGCAAGTTCAGTATACAAATTTGTTTGATTCTAGGACTGTTTTAGTTATTTTTTGTCCCAGGGAGTCTCTTTCAATTAATTGTGAATCAAAGATTAACTATACTCGTAATTTATGATTATTGTTCACCTCAGGAAATTTTAAGATAAGAATCAAACATAATTCTCCCAATAGATAATTCTTACTTATGCTAACAAACCTTACATCACTCCCACTCGGTTAGAGTATTTGGGTTTAGATAAGTGCTACATATTTTTTTATTAGTTAAATTTTATTGAAAATTATAAAATTAAAAAAAAAATTTGATTTTTATATTTTCATTCTGCATTTTTAGTGGAAAAAAAGTGTCCATTGTATGATTTCGGTCCATTGCATGGTGTTGATCAATCTTTATAGACTCGTCTTATGTTTATTTAAATATCTACTTGACATGTAATTGATTTTTACTAACTTTTTCTCGTAGATAGTATGTTAGGTGTAAATTGATAAAAAATAAACTGTATTGATCTGAATCATGTAATAGTTTCTCTTATCTACTACCAAGTTTAAGGTTCCTTAATCTCCATGTTACATAATAATGTTGGTCATTTTGTTAGTGTATGCTTTTTTAACATATATATTTTATTGCTGTGTGTCGGGAGCATGTCATTTTCATCAGTGTGTTTCATATTCAATGTAACAAAAGAAAAATCATGTCTATTATGTACTCCCAGTTCCGGAGTTGGAGGGTCGAAATTTAGTTAGGAAAAGTAGTTTCCTAGAGCATGCTCGATGGTAGTAGTGAAGTAGGAGAGTCCAACTTTAGTTCCACTGCACCAGCACCATTGGCGGGATCCTCATTGACATTGTCTATCTCAAAATCATTGTATACATTACCCTCGTCTTAGATTTGTGCTTTGCTCAGATTTTTTTATTGAAAACATGAAAACACCTTTTTAAAAAAGTGATTACTTTATTTAACAAAATTAGTTTCTTAAGAGACACTTACTATTGCTATAATATAGTTGATTAAGGAAAAAGATAAGTGACATAATTGCAAAATGAAAGTCAATTTTAAAGGTGGACACCAATTTCAATTCAACTATGAAACTTATAGGAACCTATATATTTTTATAGCAGTTGTTTTTAACTTTTTAAAGCTAGAGGGTATTTTTAACTTTTTAAAGCACAATCTTTATGATAAATTATTATATGATCCAATTGTATAATATTTGATATCGATCAATTTCTATGTTGTAGATAATTGAGTTTTCATTCACTTTCTCATAAATCAAATTTTTTAGCTATATATCCTGTGATGATGATTGATTGAGACCATAAACATATGATAGTTTCAGATCATCATGTAATAATTTTTCTTTTAAAACATATTTATCTCTAAAACATATATAAATAATAGTATATTATCTTCAATTTAAGTTAAAATTCATCAATTATAAATTGAATGTTATAAAGTTTAAGACTAAATGCATCAACATTTAAAAATCAAGCTTAGTTTTAAAATATATGCTACAATAGTGGTTGTTGGTAGTTGGAAGAATACCAAAGAAGTTGGTGGGGTCACATGCCCTAGGTGCACACTGCATAAAGACACTCTTTCGGCCGTGGCCACAACACTATTGTACAAGCTCTTCTTTGGTTCCCTCAGTGAAATGAGATTTTTACAACTTTTTGCCGCCCCAATCGTGAGTCACTCAATTGCATAATAAGCATATATATATATATATATATATATATATATATATATATATATATATATATATATTCTTTGTTTTTCTCGTTTTTCATTTTTCCTTTTTTCGGTTTCCAAATGGGCCCTTTGGAATCTGGATCTTACATATCAACTGCATTGTGGGCCCCGCGTAATTGGAAATCCACCTCCAACATATTTTGCCCCTTCACTCTTCGGCTGTGCATGGCTCCCATTTATTGATGTAATTGTAAATGCATACATCTACCCATATCTTTCAACCTATCTAATCATTGTTTTGGCTAATTCAGTTTCCTAATTACTTTTTTTTCCATAACTTTACACATGCAGATGCAGCCCTTAGTTAATTCAATGCCCTTTCTTCAACATGTTCATTGCTCCTTTTTACCTAATCGGTGGAGATCTTACAAATGTATAAACATAATTATTAAGGCTTAATTTATTCAAAAGAAATTGGGATTAGAGTTAAGTGATTTGTGTATACTTGTGAGAAGGGTAAAATGTATCTGTCTAGGTTCATTAAGTGTTATATAATCTTTCATTTGCTTTATACTTTTAGTCTTCTTACTATAATCATTTTATAAATTTAATCTGCATTTTTTTCTTGAATTTGATCCTCTTATTATTTTCATTATATTTGATAAATACTGACGTAATAGTATAAGTAATGTCATGTAAATATGAATGTGCTAATGTAGTTATATAATAGAATATCACGTCAACATTTTAAGTATTAGATGTTTAATAAATATATAAATTAAAATTGCACAATTAAAATGATGAAAATCAAATTTGCATAATGGTGATAGTAAAAGAAAAAAAAATGTAATTGAGTCTTTTTTATTCTTAAATTCATCTATATTTTTTTAGATTGTGTTTTTTATAAAAAAAAATATTTGAACAGAAAAAAGGGAAAACAGTAAAGATTGTTCAGGGCAGAGACAGTACATGACCCCTTCTTTCGAAATTCAGATCATGGTCTACATGGGAAGGACAGTGGACTAATGTATTTAATATTATTTGGCATTATAGAAACCATGAATTGATTCTTACATAAATGTTTGTTCATAGTTGGACATGATGATAATGCATGAACAGATTAATTTCTGACCAACTATATGTTACATTAAACTAAAAGATTTTAACATAAATTAACATCTTTTGCAGTGGAGACCCGACAGCGTATGAGAGGTTTTGGCGACAAACGGGTGACAAGAGCACGATCACAATCCCTGGATGGCAGTCTCTGAGTTATTTTTCTGATGTGACCAACATTTGCTGGTTTTTGGAGGCAGAGTTTGCGAGGGAAGTGGTGAGGCTGCACAATGTGGTTGGAAATGCAGTCACGGAAGGGCGTCACATTGTGGTTGGAACAGGTTCTTCTCAGCTATTTCTTGCTGCTCTTTATGCTCTCTCCCCAATTGATTCACCTGAACCAATCAGTGTTGTATGTGCCTCACCCTACTACTCGGTGCGTAAGGATTTTCATATACTATGTTTTATATCTCTATCTCTAGTATTTATTCCCTCGGTTTCATAACAATAATACATAAAATAAAAGTATCAATGTTAATGATATTTCTAAATCGACAATGCAAGTTGAATTTAATAGAAAAGACTAGTGTGGTAACGTGATAAAATGATGTTTGAATCTTTGCTGAAAGAGACATCTATACTTATTATGTAGTGCATAATAGTACCTCAAATAGGATACTTGTGAGAAATCAACGATGATATTCCTATGCCTATTTCGTGAAATGCTATTTGTTACAAGTAAGTTTAGTAAAAGAGTACTCTATCTTCTTGTTTTTTTATATTACTTTAAAAGTTTAATAACATAAAACATGTCCAATTCTATTTTTTTTTCATTTTATTAATATGAAGAATATTTCTAAGAAGACATTGTGGCAGAATTTACAAGTGTTCAGTAAAAATGCATACATATAGAAGTGGATGTTTTCTTTTTTTTTATCAGTCAGAAATTCAAGAGTGGATGATTTAAGAAAAGCAAATTCATTCGTGAATCTGTTTCTGATACCTTTTTCGTAATACTTTAACCACTTTGAGTGATATATTGAGGGAATTCTTGCATAGTGAAGGAACTTAAAGTGGTTTAAAAAGGGAATGGCTAGGACAAGACACATTTATTACAACAGTTGGAAATTAATAAATATTTGACAACTGAGTTAATTATGTCCGAATTGATTCCCCTCTCTATTTCTGAGATTCCTCTGAACTCTAAAGAAACACTTATTAATTCTAGCATTCAATGGTGTTGCTGCCATTTCTTGTGTATTTGTATCCCGTAATTAATTTTCTGCCTCCTGATCCAAAGATATTTTTACTTTTTAATCCTGGTCGATGTTTATCACTGACTTCCACTCGTTATTTTGCACACCTGCTCCTGATCACGTGATAGTTGATACTTTTTGTTGAACTGTCGCTTGTGTGGAACTGTCAGTAAATTAGCTTTGAAGATATAGAATAAAAATTAGAAACAATTAGATGGTTCAGGACATTAATGCATTCACTATTTTTTTTTCTTAATTTAAAAAACTCAAATATGCACTATTATGTAGATATTGATTAGAATAATAAACAGTTAATAATTCTAGATTACCTAGTAATTTCTTTCAGATGAGGCAGGTCATTCATTCAATTCATAAACAAAAAGGAGGAAAAAGCTGGCATCTGGCTTCATTACCGGTTATGGTATAATTGACCCTTTTTGCACTTAATATGTGAATGGTTTATTAAAGGGATTTAGTTTAATTGATTTAACAAAGTGTGTTAGTTATTGTAAAATTTTTAATATCTGTCTTTCAGTTACACTTTTACAGATAAAAAAAAAAATATGTTGGTTGTTTATGACAAGTTACCCACATGTGAATTTAATGCAAATTTTCTGATTAAGACAAGTGGACACACATTTCAAATTGCATGGTTGTAACTTTCTAATTAGGCCTCACAGGACCATAAATGATGTGAAGAATTGCTGTTTTTGGTTTGATTAGTTGATGGTTAGGCATATAATTGACGAGTAAAGTAACTACTTTGCAGTCGTACCCATCAATGACGAATCACTTGAAATCAGGGCTTTACAAATGGGGTGGTGATGCAGAAAGTTATGAGAAAGAGGGTCCCTACATTGAGCTGGTTACTTCTCCCAATAATCCTGATGGACACGTAAGAAGATCTAAGGTCAACAGAAGCCAGGGATTTTTGGTCCATGACCTTGCCTATTACTGGCCACAGTACACTCCAATATCAGCGCCTGCAGATCATGATCTCACGCTTTTCACCGTCTCAAAAAGCACTGGCCATGCAGGAATGCGCATAGGGTAAGTTGACCCATAACTTACAGACTACCTTATCTACTGTCCTACTCAATTATTTCTTTTCTTTTTATTATAAAGTTCATAAGTACTGTTATTAAATACTTGAATTTCACCTTCATAATTAGCATAATTCTTTACTATAAAATTTTAGGTTAAACATGTTATTCAGTCCCTGGTATGCGAATTCTCAATTTGGTTCATGTACATACAAATTTATTAAATCGGTCCCTATACGTGTAAATGTTACTGGTTTGATCTCAACCACTGTCAGTCCCATTATGCATGCATTCTTAATGTAGTCCTTATCTTTAGCGCATTCTTAACTTGGTTCCTTATATATAAAGATGGAATTAAGAATGTGCTAAACAAGATTAAATTATTATTTTTTTCTTATTTTATCACTCTTTAAGACTTTTTCTTTTTTACTTATTAAAAAGGTATTTTCATATTAAAAATATAATAAATATTTCTTTAACAAAAACTTATCACTTACATTCCCCTTAAAATCCCAAACTTAACAACATAAGAGAGGATGTAATCTCTTTTGGTTCCATAAAAAAAGTTCAGGAAGGTAGAGAAAATGTAGCCTTTCAAGTTTAAGCATGCCCTGATGTAATATTTAGCATCCCATACTACTCAAGTGAGACTGGTCAGCCCTTTCCTAAAGGAGAATTGATAGGGAAACCACAGACCACAGAGCAGGGGTACAAATAGAACATTCAGCAGAGGTGCAAGTAGACCATACCAAGGTGCAGATTAAGGAAAAGCCCAAAAGAAGAGTCATGAGGCCAGCTTACCTTCGAGATTATGCTTAAGGGTAGAAAAGGGATTTAGTAGAAATCCTTATGGTATGATGATGTTGTTAGAGCAGAGGACAAGCTTAACCGAATTGATTCTGTGATATTCCTCTTGCACAAAAAGATAAGAATTCTGTTATTAGAGGATAGTATAAATAAGTATGTAAATAAGCCAGAATCATGAATGAAATATATTCCTTGCCTTACTATTCTCCTCTCTTCTCTTCTATGGAGGCCCTGGTCCTCGAAACCAGCTAATTCGATCCCCTCCCCTATCAAGAATCAAGCACTTAAATATTTCACTGAGCATCTTATGCTACTCCACGTGGAACTTAGACACCTCATAATACCTAAGTGTCTATCAGATACTTGCATATGATTGCCGTAGTTGGGGATTGTTTGACGTGAAACTTAATAAGCAGAGAGGTTTAACTGTTTAACTAATATTGTTTGACATTAGAATCAGAAATAAGCCTAAGTTACAAGAAAACAGCTTGTTAGAATAACAGATTTCACAAAGTATCAATGAAAAGATGAGAGTCACTTGGCCATGGTATCTCGTGAGTAGAAATTTCTTGTTTTTTAGTTTTTCATCAGGGTATCACACTGACATGTGACAAAACACTGTTTTTTGTAGGATTTATATCATGTTTCAAAACCCGTTGAGTAAGAATGAATCATGTTTAGAATGTGAAAGCTATAACTATTAACTTCTTATTTTCATGTCTAACATGTGAGAAATCACACCTGGAACATGAAACCAAACACATTATTAATTTGGAAGTGAGACTAGTTGGACTCGAACCCCTTTGGTTTCTGACAAGTGTTTGATCTATATGAAAATAATGTAAAGAAAGATCATATCACTTAAATTCCTAAAAGCTTCCACTTTGTATTTTATATAGGTGGGCTCTTGTGAAAGACCAAGAGGTAGCAAAGAAAATGACTAAATTCATAGAGCTGAATACAATTGGAGTGTCTAAGGATTCTCAACTCAGGGCTGCTAAGGTCTTAAGGGCAGTTTCTGATAGCTGGGAACAAGGAAACTCCAAAGAGAGCGAGTCATTCTTCAAATTCAGCCACAAACTCATGGCCAACAGGTGGAAGCAATTGAGACTAGTTGTGGAGCGCAGCGAGTTGTTCAGTTTGCCCAAATTTTCTCCAGCATTCTGCACCTTTTTCAATCAGGTCTTGGAGCCTCAACCAGGTACATACTTAAATTGATGACAAGTTTGATTTCATGCATGCCCACATGTTGGTTTCATGTCAAAATGTTTATATATACTTTCATTTCTTCATTCTCAAGATGGGTTTGAATTACTTATTTAATAAGTTATTATCAAATAAATAATTATCCAAAAACTTGCATTGAAACTTATTAAAATAAGTTAAAACATTATGTTTGATAGTTTCTTTGGTAAATAAAAAGCCTATAAAAGGTTACAAGTCACTTTAATAAATTCAAATTACACTAACAGTTAATCAAAACTCATTTTTAAGTATGACTTAACAATTATCACAAACTAAATTTATTAATTTTTATCATAATTATCTTAAAATTTATATTCATAATAATTTTTTATTAATTTACAGTGTGAAACTTTTTACATTTTACTGTACATAATCATATGAAATTTTTTAAATAATTATTATGATAGTTAACAAATTTATTACAAAGGAAGATTTTTGTTAAATTCAATTTAAATAAACTCTTGTATATTTTCTCTAATTCATTTCTTTTTTTGTATACATATTTGACAGCTTTTGTGTGGTTAAAGTGTGAGGGAAACGTGGAAGACTGCGAAAGCTTCCTTCGAGGATACAACATCTTAACGAGAAGTGGAATACACTTTGGGGTTAGCCCAAAATACGTAAGAATTAGCATGTTGGATACTGACGAAAATTTTAACCAGTTTCTGGATAGACTCTCTGCCATACAGTCGTGATATATAGGGGGAGTTTCCTGCTGGGTAATGTATGTATAATATTTAGAAGTGTTAGTTTTCTGTATGCTGGAAAGTGAAACACAGAAATGCAATTTTGCTCATCCATTTATAAGATATATATGGGTCTTGGGGATCATCCTTTAACGGAATGCAATTAGGAAAAATATAAGGATCTTACCATTAAACTAGTCCATTTCTAAATTGTGGAGTTACACCGAGTTGTTATTTTTTTTTATATATGTTATTTACACATAGTATTTAATTGTTTTGTCAATAATTAACCTTTAAGTGTTTATGTAAAAGTAAGAAGATCGAGTCTAATATTATTTGAACAATATATGGTACCCAAGTTTTTATTTAATCTTTGTATAATAAATAAGTAGGTGTTAAAATAAGAAAAATCAAATTAAGTTTTTTTTTCTCTACCAAAAAGTCATTGATTTAAGTAAAATTGAATTCAAATTTTTTATGTAAAATCTTGAGTTTAAAGATTTAATTTTGATCATATATATAAAGAAAATTTTACGAGGAGAGATAAACTTATTTTGATAATCTCTCTACTTTGAAATGAATTAGTTTTTAACTATTGATTGAAAGATATCTTTTTGATAAAAGAAAAAAGCCAATAACATTGTGCTAATGGACTTATCATTTGAAAACACAATAAAATATTTATAGACTAATTTCTTTTTTTTTAGCAAAAAAAGGAGATGAACTAGAAAGGTTGAAGGGGTTGACATCTCAATTATGTTGGCATCCCAATTCCTATAACCCCAAAAGAAAACTCATCCCAGAATGTATATTAAAGATAAGAAAGATCAATACACTTGGGAGGGCCAAACCTTACTCAAGGATGCTAAAACTTGTTAAATCTGTAAAATAGAAGATCATATCTATGTCTGAAACAAAAGGAATCCCAATAAAAATTTATAGACTAATGAGTAGTCTATCAATAAACATGCAATATGCTTTTAGGCTTATAGATTTATAATACTAAAATTTCTTTAAACTATGTATTTGAAAACTAGTTCAAGTTAGAAACATAATGTTTATTAGTTGTTAAAATAATAATAAAATAATTCTAGTAGGTTTTTGCAATCTAATTCAGTTAAATTTTTCTGTATACCAAAAGAAAATTGTTAACAAATAATAAATTCCAAAACAGAAAACTTAGAGTATAACTTATTTTTGTGAAAAAAGTTTAACTTAGTTGTTTCAACAACATGCATGAGAGTATTGTAAATTATCTGGTATTTTCTTTGATTCACGGATGAATTTTTCTTTGTCAATATACAGTTTAGTAAAATAAATAAAAATTAGCATATAGAATATTTATTAACATATTAAAAATAAATAAAATAAAAAAGGTGTATCCTCCTTAATTTGGCCTCTTTGAAGGCTAACTCTTGTTGATCAACTGAGGATGGATGATCACTAGTTTCACCCGTGTGTAGTCGTCGTTGTTGCTGTCAGTATCACAAAACCCTCTAAAAACTCTAACCTGTTGGAGACATATCCTTAATGTTGATTCCGTTTGAATGGCTCCATTGCGAACTCAACAACATTTGTAAGTCCCTCTTGAGGGCGAAGCAATTACACGCATTCCTTTTGAAGACCCATCTATCACAAGACCCCTTTTACGCTACAAAAATTGTTAGGCTCTATGCAGCCAACAACGACATTAACTCTGCCCACCATCTGTTCGACAAAACTCCCAACCGAAGTGTCTACCTTTGGAATTCCATGATTCGAGCTTTCGCGCAGTCCCAAAGATTTTTCAATGCAATCTCTCTGTTTAGAACCATGCTTGGGGCTGACATAAGTCCTGATGGTCACACCTATGCTTGTGTTATACGTGCCTGTGCTGACAACTTTGATTTCGGCATGCTAAGACGTGTTCATGGAGGTGCTGTGGCTGCAGGGTTAGGAAGGGACCCTGTTTGTTGCAGTGCACTTGTGGCTGCTTATTCAAAACTAGGCCTTGTTCATGAAGCGCGTAGAGTATTCGATGGGATCGCTGAACCGGACTTAGTTTTGTGGAATTCGTTGATTTCTGGATATGGGGGCTTTGGTCTGTGGGATGTGGGGATGCAGATGTTTAGCATGATGAGACTTTTTGGGATGAAGCCTGATGGATATACACTGGCTGGGTTGCTTGTGGGTATTGCGGATTCTGGAATGCTGAGCATTGGCCAAGGATTGCATTGCTTGAGCCAGAAGAGTGGGCTTGATTCTGATTCTCATGTTGGTAGTCTGCTGTTGAGTATGTACTCGAGATGTAAGCACATGGCTTCGGCATATAGAGTCTTTTGTAGTATTTTGAATCCCGATTTGGTCACATGGTCTGCTCTTATAGTTGGGTATTCTCAGTCTGGGGAGTATGAGAAGGTGCTGCTTTTTTTCAGGAAATTAAACATGGAAAGCAAGAAGCCAGATTCTGTTTTGATTGCCAGTGTATTGGCTTCTATTGCTCAGATGGCGAATGTAGGACTCGGATGTGAGGTACATGGTTATGCTCTTCGGCATGGATTGGAATTGGATGTCAGGGTCTCCTCTGCTCTTGTAGACATGTATTCAAAGTGTGGTTTCTTGCACTTGGGAATTTGTGTTTTCAGGGTAATGCCAGAACGGAATATTGTTTCTTTTAATTCAGTAATTTTGGGTTTTGGCTTGCATGGATGTGCTTCGGAGGCTTTCAGGATGTTTGATAAGATGCTGGAGAAAGGATTGGTACCTGATGAAGCCACATTCTCTTCTCTCCTATGTGCCTGTTGTCATGCTGGACTTGTCAAAGATGGCCGGGAGATTTTCCAGAGAATGAAACATGAATTTAACATTAGAGCTAGGCCTGAGCACTATGTTTACATGGTGAAGCTCCTTGGCAGTGCTGGAGAGTTGGAAGAAGCTTACAATCTGACCCAGTCCTTACCAGAACCTGTAGACAAGGCTATCCTAGGAGCCTTATTATCATGCTGTAATATTTGTGGAAATTCTGAGCTGGCAGAAACTGTAGCACATCAGCTTTTTGAAAGTAGTCCTGCCGATAATGTCTATAGGGTTATGCTTTCTAATATATATGCCGGTGATGGGAGGTGGGATGATGTGAAGAAGTTGAGGGATAATATGACAGGAGGCCCGAGAAAAATGCCCGGACTAAGCTGGATTGATGGCAGTTAGCCAGCTACTTCTGTCAGATATAGAGAGGCTTCACAGAAAGGTATTAGAATGTAAAACATAATTTTGTATATTTTTGCTTCTTGTATGTTTTTTGACTTCTTGGGATATGCAAAATTGGTCTAGATAATTATCTTTAAACCAAAAGCAGTGAAGTCTCGTATATAAAATCACATAATCGGGGAGTTGCTTTAAGTCTATTTCATAAAGTATACAGATTGCATTTGTAGCCTTTAACCTTTGTTCACATTTCAAAATTCTGTTACCACTGATCCCTTCTTGAACCTAGCTTCTCAGTGAGATTGCCTCCAGTGAACATCTTGGTGAATTCAACAACACTACCCTCCATAATCTAATCGCATGAGTTTTTCAGTTATTATAAAGTCACTTTTCTAGAAATTCCATGATCAATTTGTAATTTTTTTCTCTTTTCTTCCAATGATGCTTGTAGCTGTAAAAGTTGTGTTTTGTTCTTCTGATTGATGATGTGGTAATTCTGTGAGTGTGAGTGTTAATGGAACTTGAGATCGAGAGGATAAAGTCTTTGCTGTGATTTGGAATTATTCTTGATATTATTTAAGCCTTTTAGATGGGAATACATATGGGTTGTTGATATTTATGTGCTTCAATAACTTAAAGTGTATGGGGAATTTCATTTAGAAATGAATACTTAATAACTTAAAAGTGTAAGGTGAACTTGGTACTGACTAGATGAGGTTAAAGTCTAGATATGCCTCCATTCATCAGACCAATTTCTGTGCTTCAATAACTTAAAGTGTATGGGGAATTGCATTTGGAATTGAGTACTTAATAACTTAAAAGTGTAAGGTGAACTTGGTACTGACTAGATGAGGTTAAAGTTTAGATATGCCTCCATTCATCAGACCAATTTCTGTGCTTCAATAACTTAAAGTGTACGGGGAATTGCATTTAGAAATGAGTACTTAATAACTTAAAAGTGTAAGGTGAACTTGGTACTGACTAGATGAGGTTAAAATCTAAATATGACTCCATTCATCAGACCAATTTTGTGCTAATTTAGTCGAATATGGAAACTGATGAAATGATTGAACCTGAAAATGATCAACTTCCTTAGGTTATCATTATATCATGTTAATATTGATTCTGAAAGTGAATGCAATTTTAGACTTATGGTTCTTTTCGTATTTCTGTAATGGTACCCCGTTGATATGAGGATAGAACACCATTTGACTGGTTGAAGGTAAATTTATAGGAATGTTTGTGACTAAAAGATTTCTATTGTTAAACATCAGTCATTTGTGCTAGTTGTTGATTTTGCTTGTATGTGAAATTCATGGACAACTAGATGGTGATTCTAATAAAATTAACCCCTAAAAATGCTACCAACTAAGTTACTACAAATGGCTAAACTACAAGGATATTCAACACTCCCCCTCAAGCTGGAGCATATAGATCATATGCACCAAGCTTGGTACATATAGTCTGAATTCTGGGTCCTCTTAAGGACTTAGTCAAAATATCCGCTGGCTGATCATTAGAACCAATGAACTCAGTGACAATCTCCTTGGACAGAAGCTTCTCTCGAATGAAATGACAATCAATCTCTATATGCTTGGTCCTCTCATGAAAGACTGGGTATGAGGCAATATGAAGAGCAGCCTGATTATCACAATACAACTTCATTTGCAACTCTTCACAAAACCTCAATTCTTGAAGGAATTGTTTGATCCACATGAGCTCACACGTAACCATAGCCATAGATCGATACTCAGCTTCTGCACTGGACCGAGCGACAACAGTTTGTTTCTTGCTTTTCCAAGAGACAAGATTTCCTCCAATGAAGACACAATAACCTGATGTAGACCTCCTATCCATGGGACATCCAGCCCAATTAGCATCACAATATCCTGATAGTTGCGTACTACCCTTGTCTTCATACAACAACCCTTGTCCAGGAGCTCTCTTAACATACCTCAAAATACGCATGACAGCATTCCAATGGTCCAAATGAGGATTCTGCATAAATTGGCTAACCACTCCCACAACAAAGGAAATATCAGGTCTAGTGATAGTAAGGTAAATGAGTTTTCCCACAAGGCTCCTATATCTCTCGGGATCAGGATAAGCTTCACTTTGATCTGCCATGAGCTTCAGATTAGGATCCATAGGGCTTTCAACAAGTCTACAGTTTTGCATACCTGTTTCTTCTAAAATATCAAGAGCATACTTCCTCTGAGAGATCACAATACCATCTCCTGATTGAGCCACTTCAATACCAAGGAAATACTTCAAAGATCCCAGATCTTTGGTCTGGAAATGACTGAATAAGTGCTCTTTCAACTGGACAATCTTAGTAGTATCATTCCCTGTAATCACTATATCATCAACATAGACCATTAGATAGACACATTTTTCAGGAGATGTATGATAATAAAATACAGAGTGATCAACTTCACTTCGTTTTAGTCCAAACATTTGAACAACATGACTAAATTTACCAAACCATGCTCGAGGAGATTGTTTCAACCCATAAAGAGACCGACGAAGCTTACACACAAGGCCATACTCCCCCTGAGCAACAAACCCAGGAGGTTGCTCCATATAAATATCCTCCTCAAGATCACCGTGGAGGAAGGCATTCTTAATATCAAGCTGATGAAGGGGCCAATGACGGATGACCGCCATAGCAAGAAACAAACGAACAATGGTGAGCTTGGCTACAGGAGAGAAAGTATCATAGTAATCAATGTCATATACCTGTGTGTAGCCCTTAGCTACCAAGCGAGCCTCAACCTTACCATTGGGCCCAACTTTAACAGTGTAGACCCATCTGCAACCCACAGTCGTCTTACCAGGAGGGAGAGGAACGAGCTCCCAAGTACCATTATTTTCAAGAGCCTGCATTTCATCAACCATAGTTTGTCTCCAGCCAGGATGATCAAGTGCCTCACGAATAGTGGAAGGAACAGTAAGGGAAGATAAGGAGAAAACAAAAGAACTATATGAAGGAGACAAACAGTGATAACTTAAGAAATTATAAATAGGATGAGGATTACGAGTAGAACGAGTACCTTTCCTGATGGCAATGGGCCAATGTGAGTCAGAATGAGTAGGAGAAGAGGAAGGATCCATGAGTGGAGGACTGGGTGAAGAAGAACGAGAATCACTAGGAGAGGCTTCAGGTACTGGAGATCCAATCTGCCTTGTCCTGGGTTGATCGGTAACCAGAGGTGGAGAGATAACATCAGGTGAAGTTGGTGAGGGAGATGGGACAACACTGACATTATGGTCTGAGTTATCTAGAGGACAAGGAGAAGAAATAGGAAGATCCTCCTGGAGAGACGAAGAGTAGTCCATAGAGGATGAGAAGAAGGGTGTGTCTTCAAAAAAGGTGACATCTGTCGACATATAGTACCGTCTCATGGTGGGAGAGTAGCATTTGTAACCTTTTTGAAGACGAGAATAACCCAAAAAGACACATTTGACTGACCTTGCAGAAAGCTTGTCTAAACCAGGAGACAAATCATGAACAAAGCAGGTACAACCAAACACTTTAGGAAAGACATGAAAAAGTGGATCATGAGGAAAGACAATTGAGTGAGGGATTTGATTTTCAAGGGAAGAAGAGGGCATCCTATTGATTAGGAAACAGGCAGTAAGCACCGCGTCTCCCCAATGATGTGTAGGAACATTCGAATTTAGCATTAGGGAACGAGCAGTTTCAAGAAGATGTCGATTCTTCCTTTCTGCTATACCATTTTGTTGTGGTGTGTGTGGACATGTGGACTGATGTATAATACCTTTGGAAGACAAAAAAGAAGAAAGATCATGAGAGAAATACTCTTTAGCATTATCACTTCTGAAAATTTTGATTGTTTTTCCAAATTGATTCTCAATCTCATTGTAGAATGACACGAATATAGGCAAAAGTTCAGATCTGTCTTTCATTAAATAAACCCAAGTACATCTGGAGAATTCATCAATAAAGGTTACAAAATATCGAAAACCAAAAGATGTGACACGACTTGGTCCCCAAATATCAGAATGAATGGTAGAAAAAGTCGTGTCACATCTTTGTACAGTTTGAGGAAATGACGACCTGACATGTTTTCCTAGTTGACAAGACTCACAATCTAAGACTCGAAGATTCTTAAGACCAGGAACCATAATCTTCAATTTTGGTAAACTTGGGTGACCCAGACGATCATGCAAAAGTTTGGGTCTCGAGATAGCAAAACAAGACCCAGGTGGACTGGATTCCAAGTAATAAAGCCCTCGTGATTCATGTCCTTCTCCAATCAATCACCCCGTCCCATGTTCCTGAATAACAAAAGAATTGGCAGTAAAGGTTACTGAACAATTTAACGAATGAGTTAATTGACTTAATGAGATTAAATTATAGGGACACTGAGGAAGAAATAAAACAGAATTTAATTTTAAAGAGGGAGACAATGAAACTTGACCACTTCCTTGAGAAGCTACCTTGGAACCATTAACTACAGTAACGAGGTGAGGAATTTTTGGAAGAGAAAAGGATGAGAAGGAGGACTTATTACCAGAAATATGATCAGAGGCACCTGAGTCGAGTATCCAACGGCTGTGACCTTCAATGGATTGAGAGATACACGCCGTTGAAAAACATGGTACAGACGAGGGTTGAGCTTGATTGCTGGGCTTCTCGGATTTGAGCTTCAAATACTCCTGATACTCCTCATCAGAGAATCTGGACTCTGCTTTCTCTGATTTAGAAACTTGTGCGACCTTGTCGGGAAACCCATGTAATGAATAGCAAGTCTCTTGGGTGTGACCTATCCTCTTGCAATAGGTGCAATGAGGACGTCCACCCCTTCCACTGCGACCTCCTCTACTATTGCGGCCGCTTCCTCTCCCTCTAGATGCAACCATGGCTGACATCTCCACTCCATTAGTAGGATTCTCATCCTTCAGTAAATGAGGCACACGGAGAAGTCTGGTGATGAGAGAATCCATTGATGGAATCTGGTCCCCAACAAGCACTTGATCACACACATGATCAAAGTCTGAATGTAAGCTCCTCAAAATAAGAACCATGTAGAACTTGTCAAGTTTCCTATTCACTTCTTCCAATGAATCAGCTACAAGGAACTTTCTTAGTTCTTCCACGGCAGCCCGAGCCTTACCCACATGAGCGATCATGTCATGACCGGTTTGCTTGAGGGCTGTAACTTTCATAGTTGCATCAAACAAGCTTTGGATATCATTGGCAAAGATTTCCTGGGCTTTCTTCCAAAAAGAATGGCATGATTTAAAAGATCGGAGGATCTCCAAGATATCCGGCTCAACTGATTGCCATAACACGGCACATAGTTGATAGTCAAGCTTCTCCCATTCAGGTCTTTTATCATCTGAAACAGAATCGGAGGTTTTCTCCAAGTGGTCATGGTGGCCTTGACCAAGGAACCACAACTCCACGGAAGCAGACCATGAAGGGTAGTTTTTCCAGTTCAGCTTGGCAGTGGTGATGGTTGGGGTCCCGGAAAAGGAAAAAACAGGTCCAAAGGAGGCCATTTAAGAGGAAAAACAGCAAACCCTAACACACGAGAGGCAAACAAACAAGAGCTGACCAAACGGCTTGCCGGAAGCAGAATTTGAAGCCTGAAACAGGTCCAGAAGGTGACAGCGAAGCTGCCGGGACAGGATGAGACAGCTCCCGACGCCGGCACGGCAGCGAGTGAGCAGCATGCGCCGGAAATCGTGCAAAGGAGTGGTGGCGCATGGGGGCGCGTGCGGTGGTCTACGGCGATGCGAGTTCCAGGGGTGGGTCACGCTTTTCGAGGCGATCCGAACCCTGGTCTCGCCGGAGAAAACCGCCGGAGTTGGCGGCGGACGGCACGGCGGCAACCCGCTCTGATGCCAAGTTGAAGGAGACCAGAATAAAGCTTTCTTCCTTACTTTATTGAATTCAAAATAGTACATATATATAGAGTACAAAAGATAGAGGGAGAAGAGAGAGGCTATGACAGTGACAATGCACTGTAGTCCTCTGAAAAATGCTACCAACTAAGTTACTACAAATGGCTAAACTACAAGGATATTCAACAGTAAGCAAGATACTTGTGCTCATTAATGGATTTAGATTGATATTGTGAATTTATATTTAATTATTACAGGTGGGAATGTGTTATAATTTAAAATTGGTTGGCTGTAGGTACCAGTAGATCTCGTTATTGATCACCCATTTCAGGTTGATGCAGCAAGATTGGAAAATACTGCGCAGGCTGGCAATATTCGACATGTGTTGCTCTTCATGGGTGCAGTTGATATGTTTTGAGGGTAACTGGCAGTCTTTGTTTTTAACCTATAAACAAATGTTTTAAGCAAATAGAAAAAGGTGCCTTTGCATGATTAACAATTAGTTTGAACTTTGAAGTTTTTTTGCACACCGTATCTTATCTGTCTTGTGAAACATTTTCTCTCAGGTTGGGTTTTGTTGTTTGGTCTGGTAGTGTCTAATTACTTATGTAATGTGTCTTTTTGCACATCTAAGTAGTATCTTTCAATTTTTTATTGGGCCACCAATCTAGGTGTACAGGAGAAAGAAAAAGGACATAATTGAGTATACAAAACCACGCGTACCCTACTTCACCATCATGTTCCTATTTACCCTAGCAAAATGGACTGCAGACAGAAGGAGATTAGAGATGGTGTTGTGACTCTTGTGAGTCATCAAAGGGAATGTGAATATCAAAAACGATGAGGGGGCACTATGAGGATGGGTGTGCACTTTTTAGGAAAAGGTTTGTGGTGTGGATGATGCCACTAGGGCAGAGGAGCTTTCTACTCTGACATCTTTTCTTTTTCTGAATTTCCTTTCTATGGTATTTTTTTTTTCAAATCTTGTATTATCAGTTCTGATTCTGTATTTTCTATAATTCTCTAGTATACATCTAAGTTCCTACCAAGTATCCTTTCACTAACAAATAAACAATTCCCCTAAAAGACTGGGAGGAATATGTTTCTGAAATTGTAACTGACATTGAAAGAACAGAGCCCAAAAAGGTTTGCTTTTGATACAGTTTGCTCTATGTGATCTTTTGCGATGAATAAAATGTTGTGTTGAACCTTTAAGTTGGTCAAGTTTATGGATTGCCCACCCAATTGTGTAGTCAACTAATTTCACGTTTTAGTTGCTTATTTGGTTTTCTGAGTGACTTATGTGGTGTGCAATGTATCTTTCATCTCTTCATCTCATGTGTTAGGTTGTTTCAAGTTGGAGGAAAGCTGTTAGAGCGAGCTATTGAAGAAACTGGATGCAGAATAAAGTATGAAGTATGACGTTGAGCTGCATATTATGTAAGTGCCTTATCAATATTATGTTTCATAGCAGTAGCTTGAATTGATGTGGTAATGTCTTATTTCCGCAGTGGTCCCTGATTCTTCTTTCCCTTGATTGAACCCAAAACATATAATGCATCTTGGACAAAAGGCATTTTTTCACATTGAAGGTATTTTGACCTGATTGATTGTGTGTGATAGTCAAATTAACAATTATATTGTAGAGAAAAATGCAAATTAGCACCTGCAAGTTTAAGTCACGTGCTTCTTAGCCCTTGACCTTTAAAAAGGTGTGTCTTGTATTAAAACTTGGCACGCTGATAATGCTCGTAAATATTTGTCTTCTCTGTTTCAGTTTTTTTTGTCCACAGGGTATTTTTGATGAAACATCTCGTGTTCACACCACAACAAAATGGTTTTGTTGAAAGAAAGAATTAATACTTGGTTGAAACCACCCGTACCCTACTTCACCATCATGTTCCTATTTGCTCCCTGGGTGATGCACTTCTCACAACTTGTTATCCAATTAATTGCATGTCATCATTTGTTTTTCACAAGTAGGTTCCCTACTCTATCTTGTATTTCAATAAAATCTCTACCATGTTCTTCTCATTGTCTTTGGTTGCACTATAAAGTAAACTCTACCAAATCTCTCAAATGTATTTTTTTGGGTTACTCACCACCACCTCTAAAAGGGCTATCATTATTTTTGTCCTCAACTTCACCAATATATTGTTTCTATTGTCATTTCCTCTTTTGAGACCTATCCTTCCTCCTTTTCCACTGTACTTGATGCCCACCTTCACGGCAAATTGCAAACCCTCTGCATATTTCACTTGTTGTTTCGGCTCTAATCATTGCTTTTGCTCTACCTCCACTGCTTACTTACCAACAGCAAATGCAAATTTCAACAACAGTTCCATCCACTAATCATCTTGCCTCATACTCCAACCGTCCCTCCAACTACATCACTTACACCTGAACTTCCCCTTGCACTCACGTTAATATTGGCCATTCGATCTTGTCATGAATGCTTAAGATCCAAACATACAAAGTCATGTGAATTTTTTAAAAACTCACATGACATTCAATCTTGACAATCCATGCATAGGTGCATGAAGTAGATTTACTCCACACAAATAAAAATGGTCCTCTTGCTACCCCCCCCCCCTACACATATAAATGTGTGCATGCATACGCACGCGCGAGCCCTGGTGCAGCGGTAAAGTTGTGCCTTGGTGACTTGTTGGTCATGGGTTCGAATCCGGAAACAGCCTCTTTGCATATGCAAGGGTAAGGCTGCGTACAACATCCCTCCCCCATACCTTCGCATTGCGAAGAGCCTCTGGGCAATGGGGTACGAAGTGAAGTGAAGTGATATTAATTTTTTTATTTCATTTTTATTTATATATATTCTGTTTATATATTTATATATTATTATATATTTGTCTTAACTTGAGGAAGAGTGTTAGATAGAAATATGGAAATAAATATCACTAGAAATAAAGGATGTTGTTACTACAATTTAGGGGTTTAATTTATTCTTATGTATTTATGATTGATTTTGTTGTAACCTAATGTGAGTATAAATAAGATGCTTGTTTGGACATACAACACACCATTCAGGTATATTCTTTCTATATAATAATTTAAAAATAAAGTCCACGTCAACTAGTTGGGTCATTGTTCTGCAGGTTTAAAAAAATGTTACCCGAATCAAAGGACATCGAGTTTGAACAGGTTGAGTCTGGTACTAACCAAACAACATCCAAATTTAGATCATGGTGCTTGGGTCAATTCGGATTCATGGGGAACCCAAACCTACAAACACCCCTACACGTGATGCATTCCTTTAATAATTAATTGAAAAATTAACAAGGGTTGTTTTGTTTCACACACTTTACAGACCTTAAGAATTGAGATACAACTCTTTAAATATTAGAGACAAAGAGGTTGTTTCACACACATGATGCAAAGTTGCAAACCTTGAGAGTGTCAATTTGCATTTTCTCCTATATTTTATGAGCATGAGTACCAATCATGGCAATTCTTAGAGTCCCTATCCATATTTATTTAATATATATTATGGTGGGACATCGATGGAACCTTGCCAAATGGTCACCAAACTCATCAATAAAAAACAAAGTTGATTATCCCTGCAGACATATAATATAAACCTTATGCAGAACACTACATTATGCAATAATGTACAAGTGCAAATGTAAAACTATTTGTGTCCCATAGAATGATAGACATGGACTTAAGACCAAAGTGCAAAAGGGATATAAAACTTAGCCCTTCAAGATTACAATTTTCATCTTAGATTTAATGTTGTTTAACCTATTTTGTGAGTTTATTGCATAAAGGCATCCTTGAGATACACTCGGCAGGCTTCAGTATCTTTTGTCTTATCTGTATTGTTTTTGGTCCTATAAGAGTTTAAAAGGCACGTGAAATTTGGGGCCTCAAAATTGTGCTTGATATAGAAATCTCATCTTCAATTCGTTGCACCACCTGTGTAAGCCATGTTTTTACAGCTGAACATACTTTGCTCCACCTGCGTTAACACTATTTGAAATATGAAAGAGTGAATGGATCCTGAGATACACTATTGATACAGTGTTGGTGACTGGTGAGGAATCAAAAAATTAGATGCTCATGTGAATTTTGCTTTGGGGAAGCTTCCTTTGAAACGTGAAAAAGCATAGATTACCCCTGATATGAAAAAACAATAGGTCCTTTTTTACTTGGGAAACATGTGTTGCCTTCTAGGCTCATACAAATTCCATAATTTTTTTTTTCTGATTGTCCTATGGAAGTTAAGCAAGGTTTATATTAATAGGTTCATTGCTGTAAATACAACAGATTTTCAATGAATAAATGCTGCAGTGGTACTAAAAGTACCTGCGGAAATGAAGTTCAAGTATTGATTGTTGGCACTTTCTGAACCTTATATTTTTGGGACAACCATATGTTTCTTCCTAATGTCATTGTGGTGTTGGTACCATAGTTATTGGTATTTTTACCTCTATAGAAGTAAAAGAAATAGTGTAGAACTGTAGATAGAAGATCAAATATCACTTTTCTGTGCCTCTTTCTTTGGGCTCAATAAGCTTACGATGCTCGTATATTCTTTTCCATGATGGCCCCGCTATTTGGTTAACCACTTGCTTCTAACCAATTTTGACCAGTTCTGTATTTTCTCAGAATTACAAGGCAAAATTTTCTTTCCATTATACTATTGTCTAGCTCAAAACACAGTTTTTAAATATTTACCCATTTAGATTGTTTTTGACCTTTGAAATAGTTCATCACAAATGTGTTCTGAACTAAGTGTTATATACGATCATAAAACGAACATCTATGTCTTTTCCCTTGATAACTGTTGGATATACTTTGTGTTTGGTACGCGAAATGGTGATTTCATTAATTCTATGCTTCATTGTATTAAATCAAAAATCATCATACCTCTCCGAAGAGTTGGGATCAATAATGTCGTGCTTCGCATAACGAGATTTTATTTCCTTAATATATCATTGTTTATTTTATAGAATAACAAATATGGCTCTCTGTTAAATTTTGTTCTCTTTTAAATGTTATTTTATTTTATTTTTAACCTACATTTCCTGTCTTACAATTATTTTAAAATGCTCATGTAATTTTTTAAAATGCAATGATATAATTCTCTGAAAGAAATGTAAAAGTATAGTAATATTGTGAAACGAAATTATTATTCAAAGTATCATAAAATACGGAGTATTTTATCTAAAACTTCAAGCACATTTTCTATTTTTTATCATTTTATTATTAATTTATAAAAAAATTTGAATGCAAATATTTTACATGAGGAAAGCGAATTTTCTTTATTTTTCTTTGAGGGGTATTTATGCCCGTTGGTTAACTTTGACTACTATACTAGACTAAGAAAAATTGCACAAAATCTAGTTCTTAATCTAATAAGCCAAACTTTTTCAATTGTATCTTTTTTATAAATATTTTATCATGCCTCAGATTATTTTCAGAGCTAAAACCATGTGCGGTTTAAAAAAAAAATTCATCCGATTCTATTATGCATTATTCCCATTGAAGGGCTTAGAAATCATTTCATCCCGGAGTGACACATTACATTACAAATTGGGAATATCATTCTATTTGTGGTTTTTAACTCATTCCGATTCTATTCATATCCCGAGGAATTATCCGGCATTAGTTACCCTGGTAGCAATATAGTATTAATATGCTAAGATAAACTTTGAAATCACAACTGGAAAACCCACAAGAGACTAAACAATTCAGATGCTGCAATTTTTTAATTCTTGAAAGGAAAAATTATTGCAAATGACTCGACCCACTTAATCGAATCAATACATTCTTCTTATCTTTTTGTTAGTTTGATTCCAAAATGCATTTTCCGAAGCTGGGAGAAGTAGAATTAGGATATCTGGCGTTCCACCATCGTGCTTCTACAACAAAAGCAAGGATTCTGTTTTCTGCTTTTCTTTGGTGCTGGTCACGTAATTACTAATAATTCCTTTCAGTGATTTCTTGATAAATCATATAAATGCTGCTATTATTTCCTCTTCTATGGTTCTAGTCGTGGAAACAACTTTTTTCCTTAACGTGTTTTTGGGTAATAATGTCATTGATGTAAAATATCTTTCAATTTTTTTATGACGACGGATCATCATTAACCGAATCTCTCATTCCAAATACTTTTATTCGTACATAAGACTTGAACTAAATTTTGCTTAATGAAATCGAATTCAGTTTTACTGTATCAATTGGTCTCAGTGTGATGTGTTTTTTTTTTTTTTGAAAGTAAGTGTGTGATGTGCTTGCTTACATTTTGAATTTTTTTTAAAAATTTTTTCATTCACAACAATAATGAGAGTCCTGTACAGTTGGCGCCAATTAGATTCCATTGTTACAGTTTTGCATTTGGACGTTATATTATTGCCCCTAATCTTGTTATTCTGCAGCTGCACGTTGTCATCCCTTTTGTATCACGGACTTGCATTTTTTGCTTGGCCCAGTGGCCCACCCACGATGTGTTTCCTCCCAAACCTAACAATTTGAAGGTCATGTTCGGACCAAGGATGAAAGTAGTCTTACTGTTAGAACACATTATACCTGCATCTCTTGAGTATTTTTTTTTAATTTCTACATTAATTCCCTTAATGTTTAAAAAACATTATACTGATATATCCTTATATATTACACTAATCCTCTAATTGTTTGAAAAATATTTCATCAAGTATCTTTATGAGAGAAGTTGTTGTCAACGTTAAACAAAAAAAAAAAAAATTATTGCGTGCAATCTGAACAAAAAAATCTCAGGAATATTAATGTAATTTTCTCTTATTGTTAACAAGAATTTTGAACTGAGCCATCTTACCACCATCCAAGTTATTTAAAATAATTCTGGGGACATGTAAATGGTAATTAATCATAGAAAATTTGAAGATTTTAGAGTCATTACTTATTATACACACCACAAGTGAGTAAAGCAGTAATAGGTGACTAGTTTAAATAGTACACACATAATCTTTTTAACTAATGTCTCGGTGGTTTTATTATATGCTGTATGTTTATAGTTTAAATGATAATAGTATGTGGATAGAAGAGTGCTAACAGAACAGTTTGTAATACACTTTTTCTAATACATTATACTACTGGTTGAAATTGATTAAAAATTACAAATTAGGAGAGACAATTATTCAATAAAAAATAAGACCAGCAAAAATTTATAATTTTAATAAATTTTAGTCAATATTAGATAATGCATTTAAAAAGGTATGTTAAAAAAGTGTGTTGCTAACATTTCTTACATGAAAATGTAGATTTCTAAGTTGGCTGAATCTTATATATGAAGTATTTTTCTAGAAAGAATATAGCCCTTTATAGTTTTTCTTTAACTTCTCAAACTTCTTATAAAAGGCAATACACTTCCGTGTCTTATTTATCTTTCGTAAATTAGCAACCATTCTAAAGTTTCCATCCTACCCGCTACTGATTGCGAAAAATATATTGTTTAACATGGATTAATTCAAAAATTGCAAACTTAAAAAACCTCGTGTTTTTCTTTTTCCCGGGAGAGAGTGAGAGCGGGGGGTGTTGAAAAAGAATCTGGTGAAAACTATCTCAATTGATTGGATTATTCAACACAGTGAGAAGGGCCCCTCTTAGTTTTTAAGAATTTTATGATTCAACTCACCAATTTTTTAAATTGTATTGGACGGGGTGGCTGGTATTGTTGGCATAACAGTGAATGTGACGCAAATGATTCTGCTCTAAAACAGAATCAGAATCTTGTTTAAATTGTCACATCTCTTGCTGGCTCTCAAAAACCTTCAAGATATTGGTTGCCTCTTAAGTTGGCTATAAGAATGACCCTTATTAGATTATTATTCTGATATTATCTTTCCGAAAGCAAGATTGCACAGTACAAGTTTATATGTTCTCTAATCATTAGGGCCAATTTAAATTAATCATACACATAAAGGCACAGGCACTCATTTTTATCTATCACATTGGATCGCACACCGATTTGGAACTTGCGTATTCGTCCAAACATCGAATTTGGAACACTAGCATGTGGCCTCAGTAGTCCACTCCACTAAAGAAAATCTTTGTTTTCCCTCTCTCATGGACCAACTAGAAGAAAATTGACTGTATTAATGATGAGGGACCGAGGATAAGGTTATAGGAAGAAATATAAAGTATTTTTTTTAAGACCACATATTTTTCATTAGAAGTAAGTAATCTTGCTGTCAATGTGGGTAAATACAAAGTGATTAAAGATTTAGTACGAAATATTCATCTTTCTTGTAAGTGTGGGTTTGAATCCTTTTGATGCCACTTTTATGCTTGTGGACAACTCTCCGAGCAAAGTTGAGTAATTGCAACAAGATAAAACTGCTTCTAAATTCGGGCCTGGTAATAATTTTTTAGGTGAGTTTTTATTGACCATTCTAACATGGTATTGATGTCCTTGCCCGGTAATTTGGAGATGTTTTTCCACTCTACCAATTTTTTATAGCAAAAAAAATTATATTTAAACCTGATAAGATTCTTATGATTGATAAAATTTTCTTTGAATATTTAATATAACTGCATGTTTAGAACTGTCCTTCAAGATCACTAGTTAAATTTTCTTTATATATATATATATAAGTATCAAAGTAAATTTTTTAAACTTAAGAAATTAAACTGAAACTAAGAAAACAAGATGGGAACAAAAAAATATTTTATCATAATAAAAAAGTGTGTTTTTTTTATTATTTCTGAATACCGAACCTAAATTCCTTAAAAAAATACCGAACCTAAATATGGAATAAAAAGAAGGTACGGCACACAGATTTAGCCATGAGCACACATTAATTACAGACAACCTATTTATTATTGATTCGTGGGATGGTTCTGTACTCCGTATACTAACTACTCTCACACTCTCACATGTTTGTATAGTAAGGAATTAACAGTGTGTTGATGCACAAGGAGGAATATCACAACTGTTCCAAACATATTAATTATTAAGATTACGTGTTCCCACGTGTACACATATATATGCACACTGTTTCCGTTGCATAGAAAATATAATGTTTCTCTAGAGTCATAATCTTTCCCAGGAATGTATGGAAAGGAAAGATCAGTAACTAACGACATTGAAAATGTTCATCCTAGAGTCATAATCTTTCCCAGGAATATATAGAAAGGAAAGTGCAGTAGCGACATGTCGTGTCGTGCAATCTCATCATGCCACACAAATTATATTCAAGAAAGATCAAATTAAATTGCTATACGAGTACAGGGTTTTCCATTAATTCCCCATACGAGAATAGTACTTCATTCCTATTCGTTGTATATGAAATAATTAATTACATATATAATTTTTAACATTAATTCAATATTATGTGAATTAAAATAATGTGAATCTAAGATATTAAATCTAAAATTGATACTTTTTTGGTGAGCCATGCAACTTTAATTTGCACCTAGGGAGAAAAATGCAGGGATAAGAGAAACAAATATCTGTAGACTGTAGTTGTGTGAGAAAGATAGAAAGGGTATTGCATTACTTTACTATTAGTATGTATGTGTTTTTTTTTGGGAAAAGAAAATAACGCAAGGTATAAAGTTACGGCAACAAGCACATCACAAGTCTGAGTAGCAGTGCAGTGTGTCAAAATCAAGCCCTATATTGACTAGTGCCATAGGGTAAAAGAAAATAATAATAACAATAATAATAATAATAATAATAATAATAATAATAATAGTGTCATCTCATCGTTAGCTATAGGATCTATCTGCTACTGCAACACATGGGGTCCGAACATTGGGGAGGGACTTTCAAATTGTGGTTGGGGAGAATGGGGACTGAAAGTGATGATAAATTAGTGTTGGGAAAATGATAAGGACTAAGGGCAGATGCAACAGTAGTACAACTGGACCACTTCTATATATTTGCACTCTATGGTTTTCTCTTTCAAGTGAGATTGTCTAGGTGAATTTATAATAATTGATTTGTTATGTGCTTTGTCTATCAATTCTCAAGGATACTCCTTCACGTGACTATTTCTTTTATGTTTATTATTATTATATATACCAATAAATTATCTATATATTAATTATACTAATAATAAGCAACACTGTATATATGGGATCGCAAAAAGAAGAAAATTGAAAGAAAAAAAAATCAGCTCATGCAACAAAGGACATTCTGTACCAAAACAAAAAGGACATTAAGAGGTAATATATTAGAAAGTAAGTAGTATATCTATATTCTGACTCCATTGCTAAATCAGGAAAAACTGATCATGATATATAAAATCCATCAAAATTTATAATTTTTAATAAATTTTTATTAATCATAAAAAGATATTAAAAAGAAAGTATTAGAGAGAACGTTGCTGTGTTTCTCTCTAAATTAAGTTTGGAACTCTTAACAAGAGTTTGAATCATTCATCAAAACTAATTATAGTTAGTTTATATAGCAATTGATGGTTAAATATATATAGAGATTTTCCAAATGATTGAACAGAAAGCATACAAAATTTGAGGCGATCGATCTAGTAATGAGAAATTATTATTTTTTGCTCAAAATTAAATAATTTATATGAAATTATAAGTTCAAATTTTATTATTGTTATAACAAAAAAAAAATTACAGAGCCATTATACTATGTTGAAACTTGAAAGAGAGCCTAAAGGCAAAGAGTGAGTTAGAGGGGGGGGAAACCATCCAATGATCCTAATTAACATCTTTACCTTTCCTTTTGAAAAAATAACATCCTTCCTGCTCACCATAATACTTTGGTTTCAATTAATCTAACATATTACCGACTTTACGTACAGGAATCTTTTGAATTCTCTATTGGAAGACCATTTTTTTTTTCTTGACAAATGGAAGGGCATATGATGCTACACGAACCTCCTATTATAAAATGTTTATTATTGTATAATACAAAAACCCCATCTTGCTTGATTAAGACTGTGATCAGAAAGCAACAATATTTCCACTTTTAGAAAAACATTTTTTTTAAATAAACCTTTTGCTTTTAAGTTCCCTATGCGGCTGGGATCATCTTTAACTAATCATTGCATCACGAAGTATGCAATCAAACAAATTTTCCTTACCTTTATATTTCATTTG
This sequence comes from Glycine soja, assembly GCF_004193775.1. Lineage (NCBI taxonomy): Eukaryota > Viridiplantae > Streptophyta > Magnoliopsida > Fabales > Fabaceae > Glycine > Glycine soja. The sequence goes on along the minus strand of NC_041007.1, from coordinate 15,263,478 downwards.
TGAGATTAACTATTATAATTTATAATGTAGCAATAACAACTAGAAAGCAATTTATACATATATGGCAGTCAGGTGATGGGTGATGTATGTAGGTAGGTGGGGGAACTCTGCCATTGCTATCAGCTATTGTTGTATTATGTAAATATAGAGGTCGCTATCATGTTGTCACTTCTAATATATCAAATAGTTCTTTTGTCGAATGATAATATAATTGATAAAGCTTTATTATAGTATCACTCTTAAATTAAGACTTAAGTGCTAGAGTGTTTGGTTAATTTTTCTGTCGTAATAAGTGAAACCTTATCGAAACTAGATTGTATATTACAAATGTGGAGATAAAAGACGAAACTATACGAATGTGGGGATAAGTTAATTATGTTTGATAAAAATATTGATAAATTAATCTAAAATTAAAATATTATTTTCAAACTATATTGTTTTAATTTGTTAAATTAAAAATGTTTGATAAAATAAAAAAAAATATTTACTAAATATATTTTTTTGTAATAAATCAAATTTATAATTTAATTTGAATAAAATTTACTATAAGTTAATCATATAGTAAGTTATAAATTAATTAAAATGACCTGACAAATATCCATAAGAAAACCTTCACATTAAATAACACAACAATTAGCGAACTAAAAGCAAAGTTGCTTCACTAGTTCTTTTAAAAATAGGAGAATGTAAAAGAAAAATTGTAGCAACACAGTATCATGCATAGATAAAAAAAAAAACTTAAAACGTGACATCCGCCGGTAGAGACATAAAATTGAGAGCAGTTGCCACAGCAATTAACATTTGACGTTCAGTACTTATATGTTTTTCTAAGGTTAAGAACATGTGAATGCCGAGAATCAAATAAAAAAGAAAAATTCAAGACTAAAAGAAATATTGTCAGTAACAATTTGGTGTGACATAGCATTACTAGTCCTTCAACAGCACATAGGATCGAATTATATATATATATATATATATATATATATATATATATATATATATATATATATATATATATATAAAAGGAGTATCAGCAATATTTTCTTTTAAATATTCTTTTTATTATTGATTGGAATTTATTAAAAATCATTAATTTTGAATAAATTTAAGAGAGAGAAAAAAATACTAATTAAAAAATAAAATTTATCAAAATTGATAATTTTTAATAAATTTCAACTAATTATATTCAAAAAAGAGTGACTAACACTCTTCTGTATATATACACACACGAAATGATTCGTCCCTCTAATATATATGTAGCGAATTTCTGGCTTCACTAGAGTGCCTGCAGATTATAGTGCCTTAAACGGACAAGAGGACCTATTTCTTGGGTGTCATGTTTTCCTGAGTCTCGACCATCAACAGAAAATATGTTTTATAACCACTTGAATGTAAAACATTTGCTATAAATACGTATATTGTCTTCAACATGTAAATGGATTGATGAATTGATTTGCAATTCACCATGAAATATTAATGAGGTATAAAAATATATGGTAGTTCCCAGTACAACAATCAGTGTAATATAGATTAGTGTTCAATTTTTATACATTATTGTTGTAAAAGACTTTTAACATTAACTGTCAATTAAGAAGAAATCATTATATGAATAGTTTTTAAAAGTAGGAAGAATGATGAAGTTATTCTAAAGCGTTATTTTTCATTTTTATCATTTTTTTAAAGTTAACTATTCTAAAGTGTATAAACCAACTATTGATGATTTACCTTTAAAAAAACTATACATAATTTATTTTTTGGGAGGGAGCATTATATATATGGTTATTTTAAAATGATTAAATACTTCAAGAGAAAATGTTCATACATTAATTGACCAGTTTAAGAGATTTGCAAAACAAGTTCATCCCTGATTAAATTAATGTTTACTTTTGGCAAAATCTTATTATCGAACAACATAAAGTTGATATAGTTAACCGAAATAAAATCAGAAATAAACAAATCTACATATGTCATATATTGTCAAACATAATACCTCAAACGATCCGAATTGGTGTAGACTAGATGTGTGTTTGAATTTCAGTTAGAAGCTTGTAAAAAAAAATACAGATTCCAATACACCAAAGCAAGTATTATGGTTTATTAAGATAAAAATCAGTTAAGTTGAATATAACTTGTATTCAAACACATCCCAAAATGTTAAAAATAACCATAACTGTGTTATTGAATAATTTCATAAGGAGGCCACTTGAATACTTAATAACCACCAATGAGCATGGCGATATTCTCTATCATACAATATGTACTGCATCATCATTGTTTAAAGTTTAAGATGGATTACGGTAAATTGATGCATAAAAGTCCAACTGTCCCTGCCTCGTATGCAAAAGATGACCGTACACACACAAATTTTTAGTTTATTTCACACACAAAAAGGTAAAGCTAACCCCTAGGTACTTTACATATATACATACATTATTCATGAATTAATAACTGTTGATGAAATAATTTATTTCTAAGTTGGCCTAAGAGTCTTCATAACTAAGTGATCTGATTATGGATGCCACTTTGCGCTATCAAATTTAATAATAAAATTCAAATTCTCTTAAATATTATTAGTTAGTGCAAAGCTCATGAATAATGGTTAATAAGTAGGTCGTGGTGTTAATAATTATTATTTGATCTACTTGATTATAAATTTTACAAAATTTTAATTATTTTATGTTTTTATTGTTCTTATAATAGTGTTTCGCTTTTCACTTTTCAATAAATAAATATTGGGTCAATTTATTTAAATTTATTTATTGAAATAAATATTTATTTTGATAAAATAAGTAATTTTATATTTTTTAATGTGTTTATCTAAATTATTTATATTTTTAAAAATAATTCTATTTATTTTAAAAGATAAATCCTATGTACTTCTTAAAAAATGATTATATAAAATTTGTTTATTTTAAAAGTATTGAACTCACCCATTAACTGGTCAGTATCTTTATGATTGATACTTATCAATGATTTACAAAACACTTTGGATTTTTGTATCCTGTGTGTACTTGTTTGGGTATGACTTATACCATTGCTTCTATAATATGCACTTTTGGCCGATAAAAAAAAACCATGATTTACAAATCAAAAGGTTTTAAATTAAAAATAATGTTTTTTCAGTTTAATTTTAACATATTAAGGTTTGGATTTTCATGAAAAATAATTTTTGTAATGTGTATCCGTGTCATCCATACACATTCTATTTATTTGTTTAAATTAATTCACTACAAAAAAAAAAAAACCTAACAATAGTGACAAAGTAATGTACATTTAATTTTTAAAACTAGTATTAGTGATCAAAATTGGCAATATATAGTAATGACAATTTTATCTGTAATGCTTTAATTTCTTAAGCTTGAATGACTTTTTTTGTACTTTTATACGATAAATATTTAAAAAAATGAAGATTTTTATGTTTTAACTTCTAAACATATTTAAGGGTAGAAAATAAAAAAAAAATTGATTAAATATATTTTATTTTGTGATATCTTAACAATTATCATATATAAGACACTTATTATCTAGTAGGACTCTTATTTATAAAGCATTTGATGTATTCAATACAATACCATTAATAGTTCATTTGCTTAGTGCTCTTGTGTTTAAATTAAAGACAAATGCTAAAGAAATATATACATTTACTGTATAGCGATTTTTTGGGTTTTTAATATAATAAATAGGCTAACTTTAAATTATTCTACATCATCTTTCTACTAATCATTTTAGTTAAGAGAGAATTTAATATTTTTATGTTTCTAAAATATTAAATGTCTTTACTTCTTCATTCAATAATAGTATATTTTTTTAATAAAGTATTAGTTGGATCAAAAAAAATATTTTGTAGAAAGATATATCACTACCTTAGGAAATATTATATTTTTTTAGTTAACAATTTTAAAGAGTGATGTTATACTTCTGTTAATTTTCCTATTAATTATTTGAATACTTTAACAAAAAAGTATTAAATAAAAATTAGATTCACTAATATCTTAAAAATATTTAAATAACATTCATCAGTTTCTTAATAACTATGAAGATTTTGTAGACTAATTTTCTAAAAATTTATATGTACTCAATTTTTAATTTTTAACATGTATATGAATAATTGTTATCGAGAACATGTTTAATAAATTTCTATATTCTTATTTTCAAAAATTAATTTCATTTTTTATTTAAATAATAATATTTTACTATTTATGAAAATTTTATAATTAATATAATTTTTTATGTCTCTCCCTCACATCATTTATTTTATTAATCAAATACATTTAATTGGGTTGATTGAATAAAATATGTGACTTATTATAAACTCCCGTCATACCAGAGTTGGACTCCTCCATGTAAATCAAGAAAAAAATTTATTCCATTTCTTTCTTGGATCTCTTCTCTTCTTTAAAAAAACAAATTATAAGAATTTGTTTTCTCAGTTTATTTTAAGTGCATCAGTTAATTAAGTTGAGAATGGGAGTCATCCCCACATTCCTGATATTATTATTAGATGCAAGGTCATAGTCATTCTTTTATAGTGTACCTCCATTTATTACCTTTGTCTTTTGCATCCATTCCTTCTCCATCCACTCAATGCTGTTTGCCTTCTCTCCCTCAAACTTTTTCCCACTTAATTATCAGTTTCCACACACCCCTATCTCTCTGTCTCTCTCACTTTGCGTCTCTCTTGCAGTTAGGGTTTCCTCTTTAAGGGTGCTCTTTCTGTGACAAATCTGCGCCTTATATCTCTCATTGGCTAAGGCTCTTTTGTCTTGTGAGGGTAAAAGAGCAGCTTCCTAAAGGGCCTCCCAACAAGGGGAAAAAAAAAGGTACTTCCCTTTTAGTTCATCTGATCAAAGAAACCTATACATCACAAACAGGTAAAATCATGTTCATATTGTAGTTTTCCCTCTTTGCTTCTTCTCTCTATGCATGTATAGTTCTTTTATCTGTTTGATGTTCTTTTATGTATAGTAGTACCGGTTGATAGCTAGACAAAATGGATCCCTTTCGAGAAGTTACTGTTTAGGGCTTTTTTCCATTTTCTATATGCTTTTTTGATGCAGTCATGAATACAATCATGCCTCGTTGCTGCAGCTGGTTAATTATAAGTTTTTACCTTGATGATCATGCAGCCGAGTTCCAGAAGAAGAAAGATATATATAAAGTTTTCTTGTCTATGTTAGTGTATGGAGTGATTTTCTGATTAATAAACGTAAAACAAGATATAGACCATACCCAGAAACTAAAAGGGGGAAAAAATTAGAAAACACTATGAAGATTAAAATTAAGAATTCTTCTTTAACTTGTTCTCCTTATGAATAAAAAAAAAGGGAGAAATGAAAGAAGGAAAATATATTTTAAGAAAAGAAATAAGAAAGTCTGTGAAAGAAAAAGAAAGGATAAAGAAAGTCATATACTATACTATAATGTAATATAATTTTAGAAAGTGACAACTAATCCTTAAATTTAAATCAGTTTTGCAAAGTCTCATGTACGTATGTTTGTGTTGGAGAAGGTTCTGCTTAAGAGAAGGAAGGATCATCAAGGGTTAAAGGGTCTATAAGATCAGACTAATTAAAGTTATCCCAAATTAAAAATATTTTTTGGTTATTATTTTTTTATAATAATAATATTATTATTATTATATTCTGTTTCTAATATTCAATCATAATTATGGATTCATATAGCCTCCATTTTTGTGTGGCTATATTGTTGATTATCACTTCGATCAAAGAAAGATCACAAACAAACGACACTAGACAAGAAAAACAGAAAAAAAAAAAAAAAGGGAGAGTAAAACCATGAAAGAGGCGTAACTGAAAAGAAATAGTATCATATTCAATTTTTTTTCTTTTTTATTTTGACCATTCATTTTTGTAATAATTTTGAAAGTAAAAAAATGCTTACTAGAGAACAACACATAGACTTTTTGGTCAGTTTTCTACTCCAATAAAATTAGAACTTGGGACCCATCCATTCCAGGTAAACTCTCACTAATATTCAGCAATGAGAAATATGAGATCTCACCATAGATTTCCATTGATGCTGGTGGTCCTCTCTATATCTTGTATAAAGGCGAGCCTTCTTCTGATCTATAAAACCTTTTTTTCTTTAAAATAAAAAAGAAAAAAGAAAAACTAACTCTTTTTTCTGTTAGTTTTTGTTAGTGTGAGATTTGAGTATGTGATTTCTCCCTTCTTTCCTGATCAGTAGATGAATCTTATATCTCTAGAGAAAAACTAACTCTACACAGGGGAGAAGGAAAATTTTTGGTTAATTGATTTGATCATGTCAATGTTTCTCTCTTTTAGGCAAATCAGAAAAAAAAATGGCATCATCAAGCTCCTACAATTCTCCATGTGCTGCCTGCAAATTCTTGAGGAGGAAGTGCCTTCCGGGGTGCATCTTTGCACCTTACTTCCCACCAGAGGAGCCTCAAAAATTCGCAAACGTGCACAAGATCTTCGGTGCTAGCAACGTGACAAAGCTTCTCAATGAACTCCTCCCTCACCAGAGAGAAGATGCAGTGAACTCTCTTGCCTATGAAGCCGAGGCACGTGTTAGAGACCCCGTTTATGGCTGCGTAGGTGCCATCTCATTCCTCCAGAGACAAGTCCAAAGGCTCCAGAAGGAGCTTGATTCCGCCAATGCTGATCTCCTACGCTATGCCTGCAATGACATGCCTCCACCCTCTCTTTCTGTGCCACCACAAATGCCCCAAAGGTCTTTTATTGCAAGGTTTGGTAATGAATCAGCAAGTGGAGGAGGGTTCTATAGGCCTTCTCCTACAACCACCACCACCACTTACTCTTTCCCTTATTCTCTTCCTTGGACTGATTCTGAGGATATCAATGATAGAGGAGGAGAAGGAGGAGGTAACTTGTGAATTATGTTTTCAAGAATATTGCACATCTAGGGTTTGTGCCTCTTTGAGGGCATGGCCCTGCAATATTTATAATTTCTAGTTATGGTCTCTATCTGGCTATTGTAGCCTCACTTGGACTCTGGCTAGGTGTGACTCAAGGTCTACTCTTAAATTTTAATTTGAAGGGGTTTTGTTTAATTTAATTTCTAGGGTGGTGATTATGAACATGAGGTGTTTATTTAAGACCTAAGGTTGCCAAAAACTTAGGTGTAGTCTTTCCCAAAAATCTTTAGTTCTAAATAAGTCGGTGGAAGAGGAGCATGCATAGTAATGTATGACTACTACTACTACTAGACCTACTCTTTGTTGTTGTATCAATTCAGTGCAACTCTCTATAGGCATGTGCAGTGAGCATGCGGAGTTGACATTCTCTGTCATTGTTTATGATTAAGAATAAATTGAGCGATAACGTTACTTGATTCTAAAGCCTAACTCTACGGGTTAGACGCTTATAGTCCTACTTACCCTATATATTCCTTGCCTTTAATAGTTTTCCACTTTAATTAATTTTCCTCGTTCATGGACCACCGTTTTACTTTCTCCTCTAGTTAATTATTTTAACTATGCATGGCATGTTCAAAAACAATGATTTATATATTAACAAATTGTTAGTTAAAGTAATACTAAATTCAACCTTTTTAAATTTAAGTAAGGTATCTCTTCTGAGTCTTCTACATAAGATGTAGTTGATAGGAGAAAATTTTAGTAAAGGTAATTAATCAGATTTGTGATAAAGATTAATCATTGATAAAGTTAATAAATATTTCGTAATCCGTATTAATAACATCATTAAAAAAATAATGATTTATATATTATTTAATTTTCTTTACTAATCACCTACCTGAGTTGTTTAACCACCCATTGAGTTAATTTACTTCACTAACCGTTAAAAAAGTTCTTGTAGTAAACTTAGTTTGCTTTAGCTCAATTAACTCTCGTCGACAGAGAATTTCCCTAAAATAAAGGCACAGAAGTGTATAGTGTCAGTGACAGTGAAGAAGTTGAGCTAATTATTGGCAAAATGTCACAATCACAGACACAGAAACAAGATATTACGCTTGAGTTCAAAGCATATACACTCATAGGGAACTCTCTCAAGTCTCAATCTCAAATGTATGTAAAAGAAAGCTTTTCGTATAAAAGTCTCTCTATATAGCTAGGTTCTTTGGAAAGCACAGTGGGTATTATTGGGGATGGTGTTTGTTTGATGAACTCAACTAACAGGATAACGAGCAGTGTTTTTTTTCTGAATATGTTTCTGTGCTGTGCAATATATCCAAACTTGTTTTGAATTGTAGTTTTCATCATGTACCGAGAAAAAGGTGTGACGGTGAATCTCTTCGTTCTAAAAAGGCTTGGTCTCTATAGTCTTAATTCCCGTGAGAGTGAGGCTCAGCAATACCTTCTCATTTTTTTCTTGAATAAAAAAATGAGTGAAATAGTGAGCCACAGTCGCTATCCTCATTGGATCCAATACAAAAAAAGTGGTATATATATATATATATTAGTTCATGTCATGCTTAGGGTTTTCAGCTTTTATTTCTTTCTTCTTTTTCTTTTGTCTCTCTTCCAAGAAGTACCCTAGCTAGCACTTCGAAACTGTTACTATCAACCACACCAACACTCTCCAGACAATGCAGTGAAACTGAAACAGTCACACCCCTCTCCCCCTCTCTCATATAAACTGCAGCTACATTGACATTCACAACAATTAACTTGCATGCATACGAATAAACATATTTTATTTTAACTTTTTTGCAAGGGGTAACTATAAATTTTAATAAAATGTTCTATTTCTTCATTAATTAAACCAATATAATTGAATTAATTGGTCTAAATTTATATTTTTTTACAATGAAATTGTTTATTTCTAGGCAAATTTTAGATCGCAATATGACAGGTAACATTCTGAACCGATCCTGGCGAGATCAGAATCCTAGACGTTGGTTGCACCAACAAACCTTTCGAAATCCGAGAAAATAATAGGGTTAGGGTTTTCTCTTCTCCCATGACCATATACACTAAAATGTTAAAAATAAGAAGAAAAATAAAACAAAAGAAAAAGCAGTATTCCAACTCAAACACCTTGAGCCGCATTCCCTCTAACTCCATGTTCCCTGAAGAAAAGTAACAGTGAAACCTTTCACCTTTCAAAATAAAAGCAAGCCGTCATTTTAATTTCATACATAGTTGTGAATCTACTAGTTAAACCCCAAGTATTTATTATTTGATACGTTAATCAACTTACATAAAATTATTCTTATTTAATTAGTAATTTTAAGTTTAAATTTTAAATATACAATTGTGTATTTAATTGGGATTGTTTCCGGAAGATATATGTGATATATACTAAGTGTTTTAATTTTTAATATTTTTATTTGTTTAAAGATTAGTATAAAGAGGAAGAGATCATTAAATGATGAAATTAAATGACACATCCTTATTTTCTTCGATGAATTTATCTTTGTTTCAGCCTTATTATAAATTAAGATTCATTCATCAATTCATGTGTGTGTCGTAGTCTTTGCAATAATCTGAGGTAGTACAGAGCCAAATGGTCACAACCCCTTCTGTTTCTGGCTTCACTTTTGTCAGTCACTTTTCTCCGTCTCGCAGCACACAGCACGGACACTGTTACACTCATAAGAATCCAGAGAAATCACAACAGCCCTAATTCCCACCCTTTGAAAGAAAAATGAGAGTATGAATGAGTATGAGGGAGGGAGGGCCTGACATAGACCCTCTTCCTCTTCTTAGCCTATCTAGAAGTGAGAGAGTCACGTCTTCTTCTTAATTAGTCCTCCAATTCATCACTCCTCCTCGAGATCACCAAAAGACTCAACTTTTTCTTTCTTGGAATTTTTGGTGAACCAAATCTAATCCCCTCATCAACTTTCTCTCAGAATATCTACCTTATAGTCGTCAAGTCCCTTTTGTATATATAGTATTTGGTATCATATTATAGCATATAATATGGTATTAATTGGAATAAGCAATAATTTCTTAAAAAAACATATATAATAATTATTGTTACAATGTTAATTGTCTCTATTATAAAAAACAAGTAATAGCCTAAAATATACTATCGTTTCTTACAATATTACTAATTTCTTATAATAAGGATTGAAAGTAATATTTTTTTATATATACATGTGATATTAGCATGGATTATTCTTATTGATAATTAATTTTTATGAAAAAATTTGAATGATCACTTTTATTGAAAATTTTCTTTTTAATCATGTTTTTTTTTATCATAAAACTCAAATTTAAAATCTTATCAATTAAAAGAAGATTGAATTCAATGATTTGTTAGTGAAAGTGGAGTGGAGTTAATAATGAACTTGGGAAAGGTAGAAAGAGCTAGATATGAGTGATATAAGCACACTGTTGGGTTCAGAGAAAAGTGAGTATGGCTTTCTGAACTTGTTGTTCCTCTCTGAATGAATGCTATGCTATAGTTATAATTTTCAGAATCCATCAATCTTAGTCTGCACCATGCCATGCCAAGACGTGGAAAAGAAGCAAAGAGCAGGTGAAAAATGGCAGGGAAAGGACAAACATGTGGTGGAGGGTGTTGGGGGGTCCTATCCCTATTTAAGCCCCCACAACCAAATTCTTTATGTCCTCGTGGACCTATCAAAATGGGTCCACGACTTGTATCTTTCGTTCGAGTTATGTGATTTCCATGTTCAACACTTCAATTCAACATCACTCTCTCTCTTTTCTCATAGACTCACTCACACACCCAACCACAGCCACGTACTAATGTACTTACGTTGTGGTCAAGAGAGACAAACAAGTCTATTGTCATGCTATTAGTATTTACAGACAGGTATACGTGCACACGTCATGTGTCAACCTCAATTGAGTGTACCAAAAATATTCCAACTTTGAAAATCAACATCCAATCCTGCTAAGCAATTTCGGCAATGATTTTAACTGCAAGTTCTTGACAATTACTTCTCACGCCTTGCCTCGTCATCTATTCATCTTCTCTTTTTCTTTTATTAATTTCACGTTCATAGCAAAAACTCTCACCTCCCCAACATCAACAACCGCTTCAAATATATATGAATTATTTCTTTTTATATTAATAATTTTAGGAAGAAGGAATGATATCCTAAACTTAAGCATTAATTAATTGCAATATATTTATATTTACTTTACCAAAGAAGATGAATAACAACTCAAACTTACTAATTTAGGGTTAATGTATATATGAATTGTGTGACTTTTTCTGGTATAATGAATTCTGTGACACATCCACCTAGCTTAAAAGTAAAAAGTTACTTGACTGGGAAAGCCTTCTTTGACTTTCACTAGCTAGCTAGCGCAATTCGCTAATCTACAATGCCAATCAATTGGTATTAAAATGTTTCTTTTTGTTTCAGCAACATGTATAGACCTCTTAAAAGTAACCTTGTTCGAGTTTGGTATGAACCACAAAGCCCTCATGCACCTGCATAAATGACCAGAATTTGAATTTGAGAGTACTGAATAAGTTAAAACAACCTATGCCAATTGGTATAAAAATGTTTCTTAAAAGTAAAACAATTCGATATGGAACTGCTTATGGGCGCAGAGTTAACTGCATGCTTCAAAAAAGTCGTACTCAAGCGTTAGTCTATATAACCTATAGCAATTATAGTGGTTATTAATTAACAGTCCAGGGTTGATTTCATGTGCACTGATCATTTTAATTAATTAATTGAGGTTTTGGATTTTAATTTAAATACATGACAATGTAAAGTAGAGATATAAGATTAATTACATAATTTAAATAAATAAATAAAAAGAAAAAGTCACAGATTTAATCTCCCACATGAATAATAACAAATTTAATCTTCTCTAAACACATTGAGTATTTATATATTCATAATTACACTCCTGCTTATTCACTTCACTTAAGTATAAAATTAATAAATTAATAAAAAATATCAAATAAAAAATTACTCCAATTGAATTTAAAATTATTCTTACATCATCAAAATATAACCATAGAACATTAATAACATAATTATTTAGCATAATCATTCTATTTTATTTCTTAAAGATAATTAATAATGTATATATATAGATAGATAATTATTTAATTATAACATCCCATATGTAGCATACAATACTTCTTTTATCCCAAAATGATTATAATTTTAGCCTTTAAAAAATGTATCAAATTCACTGATGTCATAATTCTTTAACGAAATATTCCAAAATCTATTTCAATTTTATCCTATAAAAAATAATATTGTCTTGAATGACTTAATATTACATTTATTGGAATTAAAAAAAAGAACAAGGATATTTTAATAAAAATATCTCCTAATAAAATATTAATTCACTTGAAATACTTATTTTCTTAATTTATGTTTTAAAAACCTTCAACATCAGTAATTATAAGATGAAAAAAAAGTAATATATAATACCTTATTCTCATGAAATTTTGTTGGTGAATTCCCATATCCGAACTCATATCACTAATAAATGGGTATTTATTCTACAAATTAAAATATAATAGGAAAATAAAGATAAATAAAAAAATATTAATGAAGTATTTAAAATATAGGAGCATTCAAATATCATGACTCTGTAACTTTTTCGTTTAAATAAGTTTCTTGTCTCTGCAATATACGCCAATATTTTTTGTTATTACATAAAAATTAAATATGATAATAATCATAGTCTTTGTTTAGTTGATATGATGTATCAAAGAAAATGTATTATATATAACACAAGTGGTAGGAATATTTATATTCGCATTCCTTCAAATTCATTCTAAAAAAGAATTACATATTTTTCTTTAAATTAAAAAGACTCCGCATCCTATTATAGTGTTTTTATTTATTTTGTTTTAAACTTCTCTCCTACTTAAAAGGATAAGTTGTCAAATTCAATGGCTATATAGGCTCTAAAAAATAAATTGAATTTTTTTAAATTAAAAAAAGAATAGATGAGCTAATTTTAGGAGTTTTTTAAAATTAAAAAAAAATAGATGAGCAAATTTTTGGAGTTTTTTTCTTCTTCTTCTTCTTATCTCGCGTCTTTATTACAAATTCCAAGATCCAAGAATATATTGTTGAATAAATTCTAACTTATATGCAACTTTAATCATTTAAAAAAAAATAAAAATAAAACACTTATTGTTAACTTTAAAGTTGATTTTAAGACTTTAAAAAGTCAAGTCAAATACTACCTAGGAGTTTCTCTTCTTTTTTTATATAAATTTTGCATCTTCGTAAACTCAAAAAATAAATTTTAATTAAATTAAATTGTAACAATTTTAATAAATTATTTTTATTAATTGAAAAAGGTGTCGTGTTAAAAAATTCTTTAGTTGTAACAACAGACGGATTATTGGTGTGATTTGGGCAAAAGGATCAACTGAAGCAATAAAATGATTCTGAAGTAATCATTAAAAAAATATTCCAGATGAATTAATCTGGTATCGTATAATTTCAGTTGTTGCAAATGCGACCATGTGTATTTTATTCGGTCAGAGACTCAGAGCAATATTATATAAACCTCGTGATGTAAATATGAAATGATGAAAATAAAAATAATAACTATATGATTGTCTTTGTCTTGTGTCATGTACTAAAGCCAAACAATTTCTAAGTTGATTATGCTCTTATTTAATTAATATTTAGATCATTCTGAAATTAGTGGGGCAAGAAAATAGACAAGTGCTCTGCCTCTGAGAATCAAGCAATTAGCCATGCGCATGTCAGTGCAACGAATCTTACTTAAAACGAGATTTAAGAGTTTTGTTTTAGGAATCATTTGCAGCAAGCAATAATTTTGACGCCGCGAAGTCATCATTGCACATATCTAGTGATTTTTTTTTTCTTTTCAATTAAGTATTTATATAATTTTGACTATAAAATAATTCTTCAAAAATTCGCAGAAAGATCCAGCATGCATAACATACATTTCTCTTGCATTTGATCGGCATATTTATATTATATTATATTCCATACCACTCGTAGCTAATTGATATTTGATAGGATTCAGAATTATGCTCGATTGCCACATGCACGGGTTCTAGAAAAAAGTTTGGGTCCCAAGACCACCACCTGCTTTTATCTGTATTTTTTTAATGACCCTAAAGAATGTTTATAAAAAGTGTAAAATAAGTTTATATTTATTATTTAATTATAAATTACAGTTTAAATTATTTTAAAATAATTATTTTAAAAATTAATAAATTTATTAATAAATTATGAATTATGATGGAATGATGTAAAAATATTTTAGACTCTTACTTCATAACTTTTTTTTTTGTCTAAAGACAATTATATTTTATGCTAAAAGTTGTTCGTCTATAAGATTTCCAATGATGATGGCCATGATGGTTGCCACTACTTCTGTTCTAAACAAACCTATGATTATGGGTCAAAGAGATGCCTAATTTCATTCTTCCCTTGCCCTTTTATCTAAAATGAATCATACGGATGCTTTTCATTTCTCTCTCTTGATTTTCCTTTTTAAACGTATCTGCCTTTCAAGCAGTCGTTTAAGGGCATGCAATTTCTTATATATAGATATTGTAAAAGAATCATGAAAAGAATATAATTGTAAGATATGCTTGGGTTGTTCCAACTTCCAACGGGCATAAGATACTCTATCTGAGAAACTTTAGGCCCTCGTAATATTGCATAAATTTGATGAAACCCTTAGTAGTAGGGTTTTCGGATTTAAAAATGCCACTATATGCAGAAGCTAACAGTGATCGAATTTGGAAAAGCTGGGTTCTTTTTTTTTTTTTTAATTAGCAAACTGTACGTACATGGGCCAATAGTTCTGACTTGCGCAGAAAGAGATCACCAAGGTCCTCACACAATTAACTTGAAAGGTACAAAATATGGACTAAGAAAGCCTTTCATATATACTCCATTTTGTTGGATGGGGCAACCATCTGAAGAAGATTTCGATCCCCTCAAAGACTAAATTAGATTAAAGCAAGACTTTATGTCAATTAATATTTAAAATATTGTAACATATATAGTTATTTTATGTTAAAACAATGACATATATATTAATTTCCAATTAAATTAATTTATACAAATAAATTATATTTTAAATTAAGTTTATGTAATAATCTATGGATATATCCCATGAAACTCCTTTAACAATTCAGAGCTTAATTGGATACCTTTCAAACGAAGTTTGGAATAGATTTTGAGACAAAAATCTGAATGCAAAATATTGTCTGTTAAATTAATCTGCAAGTACTTGAACTATTTGATAATTTTAAGTTAATTTCTTGTACTATTTATTTAAATTAAATTTGTGAAATTGTATTTATTTTTTAATTAGGTCAATGTTAGTACTTAATTAAAAAATAAGTATAAGTTGAGACCCAATTAAAAAAAATTGAAGAACCTATTTAATAATGACAAATAGTTCAAAAGCCTAATTAAAAGTTATCAAGTCTCTGCTTACAATAATAATTCTCACCTTTACAAGCCAATATTTTCACTTCTAGTTAAAATTAGTGATATTAGAACCTTCAGGGCAAAGCCAAGAAGTGGTTTAGATCGATGGACAAAACTAACGCTAGATCAGTTGGCAAGACTTAGGGTCGAGATAAAATGTTTTATCTAAGGTTACCAACGAAAATAGCATTATTGATTAAAAGATTATTTTTAAAACATTTCACACGTACAAAGTTTCTTACATTACCCTTTACAACAATTCTATTATGGTAAAAAGGAGAAGAAAAAACTCAAAAAGATAATTTCCTTTTTTTCTTTTTAGAACAAATGGGTACAGGACACAAGAATGGTGTAATAAATATTAAATCAAGCAAACAACACATAAAGACCTGTTTGTTTATTATTTTTTTAGAAAATTTAAAGATTTATTTGGTGGTTAGAATAAAATAATATAATATAATATAATATAAGATAAGATAAAAACATGATAACTCCTTATTCTACGTACATATTCTCACACCCATCTCCAACTAAAATTATGGGTAAATATCCGACCCCAATCTCTTTCCTAATGAGCAATTATCCTATCCAGAATATTTTTGCAACTGACATACGATATAAGTACACTTGCATCTCTACATTAATATATATATATATATATATATATATATATATATATATATATATATATATATATATATAAATAAAAGGAGGATCAAAATTATATAGTGTAATTTTGATAATTATTATATTATTTTTATAATTTGATATAAAATGTGATTTTTATTAATCTAACTATTGAATTATATCTACTTATTATTAAAATTGTTTATCAAATTTTATCAAAATTGAACAATAAGATAATTAAATGATTCATATTTTAATATATTTTAAAAGATTTATATTATATTAATTTTAATTTGTATGAAAGAGATAACAAATGATTTTAGATTAATATGAAATTTTAGATATATAATTTATGTAAAAAAAAACTTTCTTCTAATGACAAATTTTAAGAAAATATTATTTAATTAAAAATTATAAAATAATATTATAATTGTCAAAGTTACACCGGTATAATTTAATCCTTCAAATATATATATATATATATATATGTATGTGTGTGTTTGTGTGTTAAGGGCCATCAAAGGTCCGGTGACTTAAATCACAACTCACACTGCCCGTATATCGTTCATGAAGAATGAACCAAATAAAATTATTAAGAATAGAATTTTTTTTAAATAACCATAAGGGTAAAATGGTATTTGTGTATATTTTTCTATTGAAATTTAAAATCCGCTCCACCAAAGCAAACATTACAAGAGCACCATCCCCCAGCCTGCCATTTGGCATCACTGTTTCCTACTTTATACATCAAAATATTTAAACTGTAAAATCTATCAAGTCTAGAGAAAATATGTAATAGTTTAAGAAGCAATGAGCTTCCCACTAATTTATAAAATACTAACTCTGGTACTTGCTCTGTCCTATCATTATTAAGATGAGGGATGCACTCCGGCTTTAATCTTTATCTTCGTCCATGTCATCTGCAACAGACCTGCTGCATATAATGTATGTAGTCCTTAGCTTTTGATAAAAGGAACCAAATGTAATCACATTCATTTGCTAATGATCACATGACCTATTCAACAATATATTCTCTTAATCTCGAATAAACAAATGAGCTTAAAATTTAGCTGAATGAACTTTGACACCCTAATTTATTAGGCTTCATGCAATATTATTTTTATTAAAAATTAGTAGTTGCACATAAGACTATCAATATGAGCAATGCTTATATACAAGTAGGATTCAAAGAAATTTTGGGAATATTTAGAGAGGTAGGTTGGTTCATGGCTTTCCAGAAGTGAAAAAGATTCTCATAGGTGAGGATCTAAATAGACATGTTAACACTAAGGCAAGGCAATTTGCAGGAACTAACAGTAATTTTGGTTTTGAATGTCTAAATAAATGAAGGACAAACTATTCTTAACTTCTCAATGACACGTGATTTCAAGATTATGAACAAGTTGTGTTAAGAAACGGAAGGGACGTCTAATCAACTTATAAGAGTTGAATCTCAAAGTCGCAAGTTGATTTCTTTTAGTAAGGATTTTTTATAAGAGAACTTGCAAAGTGATTCCATGAGGAGAGTCTTGACAACTCAAGGTCTTGATCCTAAATGAAGATGCAAATCCAAGAATCAAGTGGTGTCAGCTCATCAGTGATAACACTTGACTTTTAAGAATAAATTATTCGAGAAAGACAATTAAAAATCACAAGGAGTGTTACCCTCATCGGAGATAAGATGTTTAAAAAGGTTAGAAAGGTTGTTAATATTATCTTTGGTGAATCCAAAGGTTTTGGACCGAGAAATAGAGAGTCTTGGTGATGGAATGAAAATGATCAAGAAAATGTAAGAAACAAAAAGGAGTGTTTTAAGGCCTTACTCAAGCGCAATAATGTTGAAAAATTGGCAAGGTATTGAAAAGCTAGATATGAGACAAGGAAAGTTATGAGTGAGGCACGATACGAAGTTTTTGAAGTGTCTTATCAAGATTTTGGTTTAAGGATGGTGAACTTAAGATATATATGCATGCCAAACATAGAGAAAGGAAATCAATAGAATTGGACCAAATAAGAATATTAAAGATGAAGAAAGAAAAGTAGTGGTTATGGATCAAAATATCAAAAGAAGAACAACATACAGAAGGGTTATAAATTTAAGAGGAACAAAATTAAACATACAATCGAAGAATTCAAAATTAAGAGGTAAAAGAAGTCCTTAAAAGGAAAGGTAAAGATAAAGTTGTTGGTCTTCCCATTGAAGTTTGAGAATATGTGAGAGAACGGGGTATTATTTAGCTTGCTAAATTATTTAATGAGATTTTGATATCTAAAATAAAGTCAGATGTGGGGAGAAAAAACACTTTGGTTACTAAATATAAGAATAAAAGTTGATAGCAATATACACACAGAGAGGGACACTACATTCACAGACAGGGGTGCTGCTAGTAATACACACACAGGCATAACTAGGCCCATCAGAAACACTCAACCCCCTCACTACCTGAAGGACTACATCACGTGAACATAAGCAAGCCTCTACCCAAAGAAGGAACGATGCAACCAGAAGCATGACTATTATAATATTCTAGAAGCAGTTACTATTAGGATATTCTAGAAATAAAGATTGTTAGGATATTCTGTTATCAGAGTTTGTTACAGAATTAATATTAGAAATGTATAAATAAGGTTGCAAGGAATGAAGGAAAATAAGAAAAAAGGCATTTTCCATATCTTGAGTCCAGGAGGTACCTTGTCCTCGAAACAAGGCCTTGCTCCATTTATAACATTTGGTCCGACCTGCCCTTCCATGGCTGACCATAACACACGGAAGACCACCACGGATAGGCTCGAGGAGGCCATCTCCCGCCTATCCCTGCACCATTCCGAGCTTGCCAGCAAAGTTGATGCCATCCTGGAACGCCTCGACCGCCAAAGCAGCGCGAGCCCCGTCTCCTCTCCCGAACCGCCCCCTGCACCACGCAATCATGTCAAAATTGATGTTCCACGTTTCGACGGATCCGACCCCGTGGGTTGGATTTTCAAAATCACCCAGCTGTTTGAATATCAGGGTACGCCAGAAGAGGAACGAGTTACCTTGGCCTCTTTCTACCTCGATGGTCCGGCGCTCAGCTGGTACCAATGGATGTTCCGCAATGGCTTTATCACATCCTGGTCCAGTTTTCTTCAGGCTTTGGAGTCCCGGTTCGCTCCCACGTACTACGATGACCCGAAAGGGGCTTTGTTCAAGCTAACCCAGACCGGCTCCGTCAATGATTATCTGATCGAATTCGAACGCCTCGCGAACAGGATTTTCGGGCTCCCACCCCCATTCCTGTTGAGTTGCTTTGTATCCGGTCTTGCCCCGGACATCCGCCGGGAGGTCTTAGCCCTCCAGCCCATCTCTTTTCCGCAGGCCACCGCGTTAGCGAAGCTTCAGGAGGACAAGCTTCGTGACCGTCCTAGACCTCCACGCCACCCTAATACCATTCCCCACATAGCCCCTGCCCATCCCACCACCTTTCCATCTCCATTACCACCCCCACGACCCAAGCCCCCTTTCACCCAACGCACACCCTCCGAAATCACTTACCGCCGCGAACGCGGCCTCTGTTATAATTGTGACGATAAGTGGAGCGCTTCCCATCGTTGCAAGGGGCGCGTCCTTTTACTTATCGCAGACCCCGACACCCCCGACAACCCCGACAACTCCGAACCACCCTTCAACTCCCCACCACCATCCCTCCCGGCCTCTACCCCCCCTACGGACCTTGACCCCATCCCTGACCCTGATCTTCCTTTCCCCACCCCTCACATTAGCCTTAACGCCCTTTCCGGCCTCCCCACCCCCGAGACATTCCGCCTCTTCGGCTATATCAACCATACGCGCATCACTGTCCTTATTGACAGTGGTAGCACCCACAATTTCTTGCAACCCCGACTTGCTACCTTCCTCCACCTCCCCACCGTCCCCACTAACCCTCTGCGAGTTCTTGTCGGCAACGGCGCCGTCCTCACATGTACCCACTTATGCCCCGACACCACCATTTCCCTCCAATCTCACCATTTTACCCTAACGTTTCACCTTTTGCCTATTAGTGGTGCCGACGTCGTTTTGGGAATCCAGTGGCTAAAACTACTTGGGCCCATTACGACTGACTACACCTCCCTCATTATGAAGTTTCACCACCTGGGCCAACCCGTCGAGCTTCATGCCGACGCCGACCATGGGCCGCACCCTATTTCTGCTACCCAAATCAAGCGTATGATCCAGACCAATGCCACTTCAGCCCTCTTCCACCTTTGCGTCCTCCCTGCTAGTGACACTACCATTCCCCAGCCCCCACCCTCATCAACACCTTCGTCCATACCCGCCATTGATGCTTTAATCCACAAATACCAATCCCTTTTCCAAACACCCACAGCCCTACCCCCCTCACGCTCCATTGACCATCACATCCATTTACGACCCAACACGGAGCCCATTAATGTTCGTCCTTATCGCTACCCGTATTTTCAGAAAGCCGAGATTGAGAAACAGGTGGCCGACCTCCTCTCCGCCGGCCTCATTCAAGTCAGCCGGAGTCCCTTTTCCTCCCCTGTCCTCTTGGTAAAGAAAAAAGACGGCAGTTGGCGTATGTGCGTCGATTATCGCGCTCTTAACGCCGTGACCATTCGGGATCGTTTCCCAATGCCTACTGTTGATGAATTGTTGGACGATTTGGGCCATGCATCCTGGTACTCGAAACTCGACCTGCAACAAGGCTTTCACCAAATTCTTATGGCTCCTGAAGATACTCCAAAGACAGCATTCCGGACTCATCAGGGACATTACGAGTACCGTGTCATGCCATTCGGTCTCTGTAATGCCCCGTCAACGTTCCAAGCCGCCATGAACACCTTGCTCCAACCCTTTCTCCGTCGTTTCACTGCGGTTTTCTTTGATGATATACTTGTCTTTAGTGATTCTTTGCAGGCCCACCTCCATCATCTCGAACTCGTGTTCCAAGCCTTGTTACAGGGTCAATTCTACCTCAAACATACCAAGTGTTCCTTTGCTCAGAGGCGCCTGGAGTATTTGGGCCACATCATCTCGGAGCGTGGCGTGGAGCCCGACCCCTCTAAAATTAGAGCCATGATCGACTGGCCCACCCCCAAGACCCCTAAGGATCTCCGTGCGTTTTTGGGCCTCACAGGCTTCTACCGCAAATTTGTCCAAGGTTATGCCGCCCTTGCCTCCCCGTTGACGGCCCTCCTCTGCAAAAACGCCTTTGACTGGACCCCAGAGTCCCAGCTCGCCTTTGAGACACTGAAAACCGCAATGACCCGAGCTCCAGTGCTGGCTTTGCCCAATTTCGAACACCCCTTTGTCCTCGAAACTGATGCATCCGGCACTGCCATGGGTGCCGTTCTCCTTCAACAGGGTCATCCCCTTGCCTACTTTAGCAAACCTTTCGGACCGCGGCTTTTACGATCTTCTACTTATGTACGAGAGCTTCATGCCATTGTGTCCGCCGTGCGCAAGTGGCGCCAATATTTATTGGGTCACCGTTTCACGATACTCACGGACCATAAGAGTATCAAGGACCTCTTATCTCAGGTCATCCAGACCCCGGAGCAGCAGCACTATCTATCCAAATTACTGGGCTACGATTATGACATCCAGTACAAGACCGGCGCTTCGAATGCAGTAGCGGACGCCCTCTCACGCGTCACGTTACCTCCGGAAAGCCAGTATCTCCTCCTATCTATTCCTAATTTCACATTTATGGATCAGTTACGCCAATCCCTCCACGATAGCACTGAATTTCAAACCACCATGGCCAATGTTCAAGCTCATCCTTTGGATCAACCGGACTTCACCATCTCTAATGGTCTATTATTCTTTCGGGGGCGTATCTGGTTGACTCCCGACAATCCCTTCATTCCAGTACTGATCACTGAATTTCACTCCACTCCTTTAGGGGGACATCTGGGCATCGCAAAGACCTCTCACAGAGTCAGCACCAACTTCTATTGGTCAACTCTCCGCCAAGATGTAAAGAAATTCGTGCGCAATTGTGTCACGTGTCAACAATCGAAGCATTCCACTTCACGACCAGCAGGCCTCCTCCACCCTATACCCATCCCTTCCGGCGTCTGGGAAGATCTCTCCCTCGACTTCATCACCCACTTACCCTGCTCACATGGTTTCACGGTGATACTAGTCGTCGTCGACCGCTTCTCCAAGGGAGTCCATTTCGGTGCCCTCCCTACTAATTTTACGGCTTACAGAGTAGCGGTGTTGTTTCTCGACATGGTCTGTAAGCACCACGGCCTTCCTCGCAGCTTGATATCGGACCGCGACCCTGTGTTCGTTAGTTCCTTTTGGCGGGAACTATTCCGGCTGAGTGGTACACGCCTGCGGATGAGCACCGCCTACCACCCACAGACGGATGGTCAGACGGAGGTCATGAACCGCGTGTTAGAACAATACTTACGCTCCTTTGTTAGCGCTCATCCCTCGCAATGGTTTAAATTCTTAGCCATGGCGGAATGGTCCTACAACACGTCGGTCCACTCAAGCACCGGCTTCACTCCATATGAAATCGTTTTCGGCAAAGCTCCACCGTCCATTCCACACTACATCACAGGGTCCTCTACCAACGAAGCTGTTGATTCTCTATTGTCGTCGCACCAGGTACTTCATGACACTCTTCGACGCCGTCTACTCAAGGCTCAAGCTACCATGAAACACCAAGCCGATGCTCACCGGCGTGACGTCCACTTCGAAGTGGGTCAATGGGTCTATGTTCGGCTCCGACCGATCCGTCAACGCTCTATTACTGGTACCGCCCATCCCAAGCTGTCCAAACGATTTTTTGGCCCATTCCAGATTTCCGAGAAGATTGGGCCCGTTGCGTACCGGTTACAGCTTCCCCCCACTGCCAAGATCCACCCCGTTTTTCATTGTTCACTCCTTCGGCCCCAATCTCTTTCCTAATGAGCAATTATCCTATCCAGAATATTTTTGCAACTGACATACGATATAAGTACACTTGCATCTCTACATTAATATTTATATATATATATATATATATATATAAAGTGTAATTTTGATAATTATTATATTATTTTTATAATTTGATATAAAATGTGATTTTTATTAATCTAACTATTGAATTATATCTACTTATTATTAAAATTGTTTATCAAATTTTATCAAAATTGAACAATAAGATAATTAAATGATTCATATTTTAATATATTTTAAAAGATTTATATTATATTAATTTTAATTTGTATGAAAGAGATAACAAATGATTTTAGATTAATATAAAATTTTAGATATATGATTTATGTAAAAAAAAACTTTCTTCTAATGACAAATTTTAAGAAAATATTATTTAATTAAAAATTATAAAATAATATTATAATTGTCAAAGTTACACCGGTATAATTTAATCCTTCAAATATATATATATATATATATATGTATGTGTGTGTTTGTGTGTTAAGGGCCATCAAAGGTCCGGTGACTTAAATCACAACTCACACTGCCCGTATATCGTTCATGAAGAATGAACCAAATAAAATTATTAAGAATAGAATTTTTTTTAAATAACCATAAGGGTAAAATGGTATTTGTGTATATTTTTCTATTGAAATTTAAAATCCGCTCCACCAAAGCAAACATTACAAGAGCACCATCCCCCAGCCTGCCATTTGGCATCACTGTTTCCTACTTTATACATCAAAATATTTAAACTGTAAAATCTATCAAGTCTAGAGAAAATATGTAATAGTTTAAGAAGCAATGAGCTTCCCACTAATTTATAAAATACTAACTCTGGTACTTGCTCTGTCCTATCATTATTAAGATGAGGGATGCACTCCGGCTTTAATCTTTATCTTCGTCCATGTCATCTGCAACAGACCTGCTGCATATAATGTATGTAGTCCTTAGCTTTTGATAAAAGGAACCAAATGTAATCACATTCATTTGCTAATGATCACATGACCTATTCAACAATATATTCTCTTAATCTCGAATAAACAAATGAGCTTAAAATTTAGCTGAATGAACTTTGACACCCTAATTTATTAGGCTTCATGCAATATTATTTTTATTAAAAATTAGTAGTTGCACATAAGACTATCAATATGAGCAATGCTTATATACAAGTAGGATTCAAAGAAATTTTGGGAATATTTAGAGAGGTAGGTTGGTTCATGGCTTTCCAGAAGTGAAAAAGATTCTCATAGGTGAGGATCTAAATAGACATGTTAACACTAAGGCAAGGCAATTTGCAGGAACTAACAGTAATTTTGGTTTTGAATGTCTAAATAAATGAAGGACAAACTATTCTTAACTTCTCAATGACACGTGATTTCAAGATTATGAACAAGTTGTGTTAAGAAACGGAAGGGACGTCTAATCAACTTATAAGAGTTGAATCTCAAAGTCGCAAGTTGATTTCTTTTAGTAAGGATTTTTTATAAGAGAACTTGCAAAGTGATTCCATGAGGAGAGTCTTGACAACTCAAGGTCTTGATCCTAAATGAAGATGCAAATCCAAGAATCAAGTGGTGTCAGCTCATCAGTGATAACACTTGACTTTTAAGAATAAATTATTCGAGAAAGACAATTAAAAATTACAAGGAGTGTTACCCTCATCGGAGATAAGATGTTTAAAAAGGTTAGAAAGGTTGTTAATATTATCTTTGGTGAATCCAAAGGTTTTGGACCGAGAAATAGAGAGTCTTGGTGATGGAATGAAAATGATCAAGAAAATGTAAGAAACAAAAAGGAGTGTTTTAAGGCCTTACTCAAGCGCAATAATGTTGAAAAATTGGCAAGGTATTGAAAAGCTAGATATGAGACAAGGAAAGTTATGAGTGAGGCACGATACGAAGTTTTTGAAGTGTCTTATCAAGATTTTGGTTTAAGGATGGTGAACTTAAGATATATATGCATACCAAACATAGAGAAAGGAAATCAATAGAATTGGACCAAATAAGAATATTAAAGATGAAGAAAGAAAAGTAGTGGTTATGGATCAAAATATCAAAAGAAGAACAACATACAGAAGGGTTATAAATTTAAGAGGAACAAAATTAAACATACAATCGAAGAATTCAAAATTAAGAGGTAAAAGAAGTCCTTAAAAGGAAAGGTAAAGATAAAGTTGTTGGTCTTCCCATTGAAGTTTGAGAATATGTGAGAGAACGGGGTATTATTTAGCTTGCTAAATTATTTAATGAGATTTTGATATCTAAAATAAAGTCAGATGTGGGGAGAAAAAACACTTTGGTTACTAAATATAAGAATAAAAGTGATATTCAAAATTGTGTAAACTATAATAGAGATAAATAGTGTGTTTGGATAACACATAAGAATCAATTTTACTCCACAAAATCATGGTGACACCATGAAAAAGTAGAAGTAACTATATGTTGCTTTGCCTTCACCATAAAAATTTAATTGATTATTTTCCATCATGAATTTAATCCAAACACACTAAAAATGTGAGTCACACTACAAAGAAACTAAGGGTGTGTTTGGTTTAGAGGATGAAAATAGAAGAGAAATTTTAAATTAAAGTAGAGTGTAAAAGGTGTGGATCCCACAAAAAAAGTACAAAAATTCTCTCCAATATTATTTCTCTCCTCTCTACCAAACACACCATAAGATTGTGACAGAACAGTTTGGATTTATGCCAGGAAAGGCTAAAACAGAAGCTAATTTATCTTCTACAGAAATTGACAAAAAGGTACCAAAGAGAGTAGATTGATTCAAGTGATTTGAACTTGGGACATGTGCAAAGAAGTCACTAGAATTATCAGTGTGGAGAGAGATTGCATGATTTTTAGCCCTATTAAAAAGGATAGAGGAAGACCATAAAGTACAGTGAAAGAAATTATTAAAAGAAATCTCATAGTGAATATCCCTGAAAATTTGGTTTTTAACAGAACAAATCAAATGGATTTACTTTTCGCTTTAAAACCCACAATATACCTACCCTTACACTATAAAGAATGATAAACCAAATGGATTTACTTTTCGCTTTTAAACAATATACAACCCTTACATCGTTTGGGCAGTTAAATCAGAGTTCTTTGAACTACCCATGTCATCATCATGATCAGAATCAAAATCTTCACCACTCCATATACAAGGTTTTGGTCTTACATCCATGCCCTCCTCTTCCTGAAACCATTTACTGAATAAAATCAAACAAAAAGAAGCAAACTGAAGAGTGACAATATGTGCAACTAGTTAGAGTAACAACCTCTTCTGGAACTTCTATGACTGATGGTGTTGTTTGAAAAGGTGCATTGGGTGCATGGGGAAGCCTGGAAAGTTGTTCCAGTAATGTATTCCTGGAAAATCAATTAAAACAATCCATGATAGGATAGAATAGATGAGAAAGAACAGAACAGAAAATATCTGATAAACATTTAACTGTTACCACACACATCAAGCTAATACTTTAACATGATAGAATAGAATTCCCCTTTTTTGGTCTCTAAGGTGATAGCATTTACCAGCTAGGCAGGGGGATTTGAAGCTGGCTCCCCAACCATTGGTGGGAAGGCAGGTAAACTACTTCTACAACCTACTTTGCATATATATTGTAATCTGAAGTAGGAAAGCTCCAAGTCAGGTCTGCCGGTAGACATGAAAAGGCATTAGGGTATAGATCATAATTAAAATTGTAAGTTGTAACCACTTCCCAGTGTAAACCAACTCGCCAACACAAACACACAGAGAGAGACTTATATGGGCACCATATGCATGGCAGCATGAGAAATCAGAAGCTCTAATCCTGCTAATGTTCAGTCCCTGCCCCCTGGCCTCTGGCACATAGGAGAGACAACTTGCTATGGTGGCTTTAGATATTTGACAACTAGAACAAATACAATACAACATGTCTTCAATCCAAACCAACCCAACAACAGGAAGGGCCATCTCCAAAGTCTAAATTATAGCTTGTTCGGGCATATGCAATTATTTAGAAGATTATAAAAAGTTGAAGAATCATATTTGCAGAAAGGATGTGACTTAGCTACAGAAAAATATAGTGCATCTGACTAATTAGATTCACAAGTATTAATTAAGTATTCATGGCCAGTATGTTTTCCTCAATCATGATGAAAAAGGAATTGAAATCAGAATCATCAATTGTGATGCAAAAGAAAAGGCAGTTAATGTAAACTCACCGAATTTTTTCCAGATCCCTGGGTGTGTTTAGGTTTTCCATTGTGGATAGCTCGATGTGAAGATTATATAGTCTGGGCCAAAATATTCATAATATTCATTGTAAGGCAACTTAGGGCTAGGCTCCACTCCTACTGCCACTGCAGTCTAAAACAAAGAAAGTGCAAAATAGTAATCAATAAGTCACATTATTAGGCCATAACCAAAATACATTTACATTCCTGCCCAAGTAAGTAAAGAAAGGGACCTCATAAGTCCAACAACGAGCAACATTCTGAACTGTATATCCTCCCCCACCCAAGACCATTAGAGGAACACTGAATGATCTAAGGAAACGAAGGCAATCTGCATGACCCTTCACAGTCAAGTTGAAGCAACCCAACCGGTCACCAGACAACGAGTCAGCTCCACATTGAAGAACAACTGCATCCGGTTGATAGATGTCCATAACTTTTTGAATGATGGGGCGAAACAGACCACAGAAAGTGTCATCATCCAATCCATCATTGAGTGGGACATTTAGAGAATAATTCTTTCCAGCACCCACCCCAATGTCTTTACTGTGCCCAGTTCCTGGGAAAAAATCCCTAAACTTATGAAACGACACTGTCATCACCCTATCAGTAGTGTAAAATGCCTCCTCAACGCCATCTCCATGGTGAACATCAATATCAATATACAGCACGGCTGACCATCATAAAAGAACACATAGCATGAACAATATAATCAGAAAAGGAACATAAGAAATTCAGTTTTAATAAAATTAACAAAATAACACTTATATAACAAGTATCAGAGAAGCAGTTTTATGAATAAGTAAAACCATAATTTTGATTTTCACATGCAGAAGAACTACAGAAGAAAAAAAAAGATAAAACATGTTTATAGTCCCTCAAAATATCTGCAAATTCAGTTTTAGTCCCTACATTTACTAAAAGTGATTTGATTTTAACGTGCATTTATGTGTGTGCTGGCAAAATTGATTTTGAAGTGACATGATTTGTTTTTGAATATTTATTATGAGTACTAAAACTCACTAAAAAAAATTATCCAACACAGAAACTACTAAAAGTTGTTTCATTGCAAAATCAAATTCTTGACCAAGAATCAATTCTTCAATGTAGAACCAAACATGAGAAAATTCACCTAAAATCATGATAAGTTAAGTGTTTCAACATGATCCTAGACAATCTAACATGAAACCAAACACGCACCTAAAATCTCTTAATGTACCAATGGTGTTTCTTTGGGAGCTAGGGGTATTCAAGGATTGCATTGGTACGAGTTCAGGGTAAAATTAAATCCAAACCAATCATATCATACACGTTAGGTTGAACGGGCACAGATTCCCACGCACTTGTTTATGAGAAGCAAGAATTTGTAGCTTTTGATTCAACGGCCGTTTTGGGATCTTCCAACGGGAAATAAAACACCCACATCGTGGTTGGTTTGCGGTGTAAACAGAAAAGGTAAAGGAAAAAGAAAAGGAAGAAAAAAAATACACTATGAACTTTGAGAAGTTCAAGAATGCCGAGAACAATGTCGTTAACATAGCAAAACCCGGAGGCCTCGGCCTTCTTGGCGTGGTGCAGGCCGCCGGCCCAATTAATGGCGATATCGGCGTCGCCGCGGTTGAGGCGGACGGCGGCGCCGATGGAGCCGCCGGGGGAGGCGCGGCAGAAGTCGAAGAGGCCGTCGAAGACGGGGCAATCCTCGCCGACGTTGAAGCGCTTGAGCTGGCGGAAGTGGGAGTGGGAATTCTGGGAGAGGATTTGCGGCGAGACGGTGGAGAGGAAGTCGACGTAGTCGTCGGAGTGGAAGCGGCCGATGTCGGCCTCCGCGGCGGGGAAGGGGCGGTTGACCTGCATGCGGCGGTGGAGGCCGTAGTGCACGATGAGGTTGTGGGCCATGCGAAAGCGGTGCGGCTTCATCGGGTGCCCTTGCCCGTAGAAGTAGTAGCCGATGCACGGCTCGTAGAAGTACGTCATTCTCCGCTTCTTCGCGTCCGTGCCCACCGACGGCAACGGGACGCCACTCACTGTCTCAGCTCTCTCCCCTCTCGCCATAACACTCCAAACCCTTCTTTCTCCCTCTTTTTTTTTTTTCCTCTGCACAATCTAGCTACTCTTCCTACCACTACTACTGAACTTTCAAATTTATATGCCACGCATCATTTCGTTATTCTATTATCATTCCACAACTCTCTCAAATCTAGTTAATTAAACTAAATTTTTAAAGTTATCAAATTGTCTCCCAATTTTGCAAATTGTGATATTTTAATTCTTTTCATTATTATTTTAAATATTATAATAGTTATATTTGATAGTATTTTTTTAAAATTATGTTTGTTACAAATGTAAAATATTTATTAGTTTTTGTATGATTAATATTTGTTAAGTAATTCAACCATTCCTTTTTTAATGGGATTTTCTTCATGAATCACATTTTTTACCCACATTTAAAAGCGAAAATAGGTCATGTCACATGAGGAGGATATATGATTCATCAAGTTTCACAATAGATTGGATTAAGTCTAACTTTTATATAAAACAAATTAAAATAAGATTTTTTTTTGTCTAAATCATACGTATTATCTACTAGAAATAGTTATGTTTGAAGTGGATAGTTAATATCTCATAAGCCCAAGCATTCATGTTTGTTCTCTCAAAATAGAAATCCCAAATCTATTGTCCTAGGGTTTCTAAAACAAGGAGCTCAAGTTTGAAACAATCATGGATTTGTTGGTACAAATATTACTCCTTCTGTTAATTTGTTGGTGACTTTGTAACAACAATTGATATGAAGTTTTAATTTGTTGGTTAATGGAGTTCAACAATTGACCTGGAGACGGTTCATTTGAATCACCCATTTGATCTAGAGATGTTTGAATTTTTAGTGCTTGGGTTTTTGTTTTGTGTGCTTTTTATTTTGTATTCATCTTGTTATTGTTATTTTAAAAAAATTTATGTTTCTCCCTCTTTTTCAATTTGAAGTTCATGAACCTGCCTTTTCCCTAATTCTTTTTAATTTTTTAAAGTGTTGATAAAAGATGATTCTTTGTTAATTGCTCGAGAAGTGCATCTGCTTAATTTGCTCAATGGTTCATCAACATTTATAAACGTAGTAATTGCCAAGAACAAACAACTAAAATTTATATGTTTTCCACCATTCGAGTTTTCTATCTGTGACTGATACATGGAAATTCTTGAATATTGAATTCAATGAGATTCAAGGCTACATCCAAAGCAATGCTACAAGTGTCAAGTTATTCAAAAAGAGCAAAAGGAAAAAAAAACTACAAATTCAATCTTGCTGGACAAAAAAATGGAACGAAGATCTTAGAAAAATGAAAATATGGTTCAGTTGAGAAAGGATGACAATGAGTCAGTTTTGATTAACGCTTTATATGGTTACATTGGTTACTGAATGAGGGCAAACCACTATTGAATGGTGGTTGTTGGGTGGAGGGTGAAAGAAAAGGATAAAATTATCTTTAATTTTCATTAAAAAGTATGTACAATGTACATGATGAATTTTCATTAACGGGATTGAAACTATGTAAGGGTAGTAGGGGATATCATTGTAATAGAGTTGTAAAAGTTAAGGGATTTTGTGTAAAAGTATTTTAAGTAGGGATGTTCATGGAATAAGTGCTAATATGAGAGAAGATTAGTGTAGTTTACTTTAAATTTAATAGAAGACTAATAAATAGACCAAAATCACACAATTGTGATACTTGGAGGACTCAATTTTCTCAATTAGAACCTAATGGATCAAATATGTGTCAAGTAAAATGTTAATATCACATCATCATCCAATTTCACATCATTAAAACATGTTAAAAATTTAACAAAAGATTGACAAACAAAACAAAATCACACAATTATGATACTTGAAGGACACATTTTTCACAATTAAAACCTAGGGGAACAAAATCACATAATTCCAATACCTAGGAGACCAAAAGTGCAATTAAGCAAAAAAAAAAAAAAAAACAAACAAACAAAGCACTAAAGTCTAAAATCTAAAATGAATGAATCTAAAAAAAATAGTTGATCAAGTATCCAATTGATTCGGGTTGAAAATGGATGAATTGAAGAATTGAACCAATTATATTTGGTAAAATTTGGATTTGAAGCAAAAAAAAAAAACTACAATTAACTCAACCAAATTTATTAATTTGATTTGGATTGTTGAATTCATCAGGTCAATACAATCTAAAGAACACCTCTAGTGTGAATTAAAAATAGATCGTCAAATTCATGTTGACAACAAATTTGAATAAAATAAGAGATGTTTTGTGAAATCAAAATCAAATAGGAAAGCAATGGTCACACTTATTCCTATTTTTCATTTGCTTCAATTTCTTTCAATTCTAATTTGTTTGTTTTTGCGTCTAAGTTTTATTAATAAAATTTGCAATAAAAACATAGAAAAGGAAAATAAAATTATCCTGTGAACTTTGAGAAGTTAAAGAATGCCAAGAACAATGTCGTTGACATAGCAAAATCCAAAGGCTTTAGTCTTTTTAGCATGGTGCCAACCCCAACCTAATTGATGGTGATGTCAACATTATAATAGTTTAGGCAAACGACAACACTGGCGGAGCTACCAACGGAGGCACAACAAAAGTAGAAAAGGATGTCAAAGATAGGGCAATCATCATCGATGTTAGAATCCGAGTTCTCAGCAAGGATATGAGGTGAGATAATGGACAATAACTCAACATAGTCTTCAAATGGAAGCGACTGATGTCAACCTTGTCACCAAGGATAAGGCAATTGATTTGTAAGCGTCGATGGCTCCCATAGTGGATGATGTGGTTGTGGGTAATGTTAATATAAAAAGGATTAAGTGGGTGCTCGTCACCATAGTAGTGGGCGTCGATGCTCAGTTTGTAGAAATATATCATTGTAGGCTTATTTGCATCCATACCCACAAATGGTAATGAAACACCACTCTTTGTTTATGTTGTCTCCCCTCTTGCCATTATTTTCTTTCTCATTTCTCTCTACTTCCATCAAACAAACCCTTATCCTTCTCTCTCTATTTCTCTTCTCCTTCTACAACTTAATATATCAAATTTATAAGATATATATGATTTAATTGTTTTGATATTCCAAAATTGTTCCTTGAATTTTAATTAATTGAATTAAATTTTGAAAATTACAAAATTATCCTCTAATTTATCAAAATATGGCATTTTAATTCTTATCATTATAAGCTTAAGAGAAGTGTTATCAATACACTTTTTCCAACACACATCCTTTTATTGGTTAAAATTACTTAAAACTTCAAAATTAGAAGAGAGAGGCATTAAATGGAAAATGAAACCCACCAAAATTTGTGACTTTTAATAAATTTTAACCAATAATAAAAAATATTTTAAAGAATGTGTTGCTAGCATTTTTATAAATTTAAAAGATTACAATAATTATATCGATAGTACTATCAAAATTTAAAAAATCTTCATGTTTTTACAAAAAAAAATCATCTTTATGTAAAAAATATCAAAAAATCGATAACATTTTTATAATTTTAAAAATTAAAGTAATCAATACTTATGATTGTAAATCAAAAGTAAATATATAATTTTAAAAACTAAATTAATGAACTCATAATTTTAATATATTATTCATGCAACTAAAATTTGGTGTTAAATTTTAACTAATTAAATTTGACCATGAAATCAATTGTGAGTCAAATTAAGGTTTGGATATTCTCTTAAAAAATTACAACATTTAATGTTGGACAGTAATTCGAATAAAATTGCCACAAAAATACTTATGGGGAAATGTAAGTCAAATTAAACACGTATACTTGATTTAAAAATAGTAAATTATGGGTCCAACTTAATTTTATATGTGTTTTAATTATTAGAGTATAATTGTTATCTTTAATAGTTGATAATATTTTTAATAATTTGACTTTATTAACTTTATTAATAATATCATTAAATACTTTTTATATTTTTTGGGTATATATATATATATATATATATATATATATATATATATATATATATATATATATATATATATATATTACCAACAAGTGGTTGATTTGACTGATACCAGACTCAAATCTTAAATAAGATATCGAGCTTAAATCTTGTTAAAAAATATATGCTTAAAAGAAAAATTTTCACTAAAAATTATGAGTCAGGTTCCTTAACATAAATCAATTATCAATAAAATTTATAAATATTTTAAATCAATGTCATGATAATAAAAAAAAATAACAACTTATATAAACTAAAATTGTATTATTGAAAGTAATTATTACAAAATAACACATGTTTTTAATCATTGAATAATATTATTTATTATATTTAATAATATAATATATAATTGATATTGCATATTAAATACACTTTATTAATGTAGTATTTATATAAATATTAGATAATATTATTTATTATATTTATTAAATATAATATATAATTAACATTAGGTACGCTTTAGTAATATAGTATTTTTATAAATATTAAATAACATCATTTATTATATATGTATAAAAAATATTATTCATTATATTTATTAAATTAATATAACATATAAGGTACCAATTAACACGGTCTTTAATAACTTACACCAAATGCTTTTTCTTTTGAATTTTTACACCAAATGTTAACCATTGAATTAAAATAATTTAATGATCCTAAATTTCCAACTAAAAATTAAAAAAAAAAGTAAAAAAAAAAACACCTAATAAAAAAATCATGACCTAAAGCCAACAAGTTAGATTATATACTTTGAGACATAATTCAGATGAATCCCAAGACCCAATTCTTTTAAATTCTATGCTCACAAAAAAAGTTTAATTATCAATTTGGTCCTTAAATTATTTTAAACGATTCAATTTGATCTTCAAATTCTTAAAAATAAATCAATTTGGTCCTCAAATTCTTAAAAATAAATTTATTTAGTTCTCAATTTTTTAAGAATTTGAGGATCAAATTGAACCATTTTAAATAATTTGATCCTTTAAATGGACGGTGGTTATTTATTTTGGGTAATTCAATTTTTGAAAATTGTTTTATTTTTTGTAATTATACACATGGATAAACAAGACACAAGTATGACCATATTGTTAAGCTAACAATTTTTAGTGTGACCTAATCTTGTCTTGGTTCTTTTTGACACTTGTGTAACAAATGCAATATACAAGTTTGATAGTCACTGTGACATGAACACTCGAGTAACACAGGAGCTCGATTAATTCTCGGGGGTAAGCTTGTGTCTTGTTTATCCATGTGTATAATTACAAAAAAACAAAACACAGTTATCAAAAATTGAATTATCCAAAACAGCAACCACCATCCATTTAAAAGTCCAGAAATCTTTAAAAGTTGGACTAGCTTGTGCATGCTAGAAAGCGTCTAGTAACATTGAATCATCATGATCGTAACTTAGATGAAATAAAGCAAATTATTCATTAATTTTCCATGAGACCAATCCATTGGGCCATTGTAAATACAATGCCAATAAGTTAACCTAAGGCTTTTGTTTTATCTACCCCTTTGTTAACCTAATCAGTATCTTATGAAATTCGTGCCATGGTCACATATTTATAGTCATTTGATGGCTCTTGAAGAAACCATGTTAAAAGTTGTGACTTTTGGCAATTTCTTCAAAATTAGTCACTTTTAAAAGTTGTGACTCTCTTGAAAACTAGTCACTTAAAAGTTGTGTCTCTCTTTGAAAACTAGTCACTTAAAAGTTGTGACTTTCTTGAAAACCGGTCACTTTAAAATTTGTGACTCTTGGCAATTTATTTTTCAAAACCAATTACTGGTAATCGATTATCACTATAGTGTAATCGATTATACATCAACAGATGTGACTCTTCATGTTTAGATTTTAAAAACCAACGTTTAGAAACACTGGTAATCGATTACAAATGTTGTGTAATCAATTACACAAGTTTGAAAATATTTTATCACAAGTTGTGACTCTTGAAATTTGAAATCCAACGTTCAAAAACATTGGTAATCGATTACATGCCCATGATAATCGATTACTACTTTGTAAAACAGTTATAAAACTGTTTGGGCTTCTGGTAATCGATTACTGCCTTATAATAATCGATTACCAGAGAGTAAAAACTCTGGTAAAAGATTTTTCTTTGAAAAATTCTTTTGGACAAATTGTGCTATTCAATCTTTTCTTTGAAAAAATATTTTTATACTTATCTTGATGCTTTTCTTGAAGTTCTTGCATATCTTGAGTCTTCTCTTGAATCTTCACTTGAATCTTGATTCTTGATTAAATGACTCTTTGATTTTTGAAACTTGCTTGAATCTTAATTTTTGACTCGAGTCTTTGGCATCATCAAAATAAGCTTGGAAGCTTTGCTTCCACACCCTCTTCTCCACAAACCCTACAACCGTCGCATCCTCTTCTCCATCCCTTCTCTCATTCTCATTCTCTTCTTCTTCCTCTACACCCTCATTCTCCTTGGCCTCCTCTTCCTCTCCTGCACCCGCATCCAGTGCCATCGGTTCTTCAATTTTTGGTGTCGCAACGGTGCCGTTTGGTGCTTCTTCGTCTTCCACAATGGCGGCATCGGTTGAGGCAGCAATGTCCTCCATCGCATCACCTTATGGTGGAACGCCATTTGTCATGACAACATCCTTTGGCACAACGCCCTCAGTTAAAGCATCAGGAGCAGTCATGGTCGAAGATGTCGAGCATGGGGAGTAGGAGCATGGCTCAACACCAACCACATACATAATATCCAGCCTTGTACTTAAGTACCTCAAACTTCCTACAAAACTCTTAAACAAAGTAGGATTTTCCTGCTCTCCACCATCAAGCTTTGGCAGTTTCAAGTTACCTTCCATCGGTGTGTTCACAGAGTTACAATTAAACATTTGGAATTTCTCCAACACTTTCTTTTCATAGCTCTCTTGAAAGACAAAAATGTCATTCTCCATTTGCATCACTTCTTGTCCCAAGTAATAGGACATGAGTCCAATATCCGTAATCTCAAATTCAAAAGACATAGCTTTCAAACAAATTTGGGTTATTGTCGGTAAAGATAATATTGTCTACATAAAGACAAACAAGGATAATATCACCGTTATCAATTTTTTTAACATAAAGAGCATACTCATGTTAACAACAAGCAAACATATTGTCTTGAAAGTATTTATCAATATGGCTTTTCCATGCCCTTGGTGCTTGCTTTGGGCCATACAATGCCTTCTTCCATTTCAATACCTTTTTTTCTCCCCCTTTGATGGAAAAACCCATTGATTGTTCAACATAGACATCTTCCTCAAGATAGTCATTTAAGAAGGCCGATTTGACATTAAGTTGGAAAATTTTCCACCCTATTTAAGCTGCTAAAGAGATAAGAAGACGAATTGTCTCCATACGAGCAACCGATAAAAAAACTTCATCATAATCAACCTATGGTATTGCTTGTAGCCTTTAGCAATAAGCCTTGCTTTGTATCTTTCCACCTCTCCTTTGGCATTCTTCTTAATCTTGAACACATATTTGACTCCAATTGCTTCATGACCCTTAGGAAGTTTTGATAACTCCCAAGTGTCATTCTTCTTAATAACATTAATTTCTTCCTCCATGGCTTTTCTCCTCCTTTTGTCTTCCAGGGCTTCTTCAAAGGTTAAAGGCTCACTATCAACAAAAATACAAAACAAATATTTATAATTTCAGTTTCATCATATATGTCTTGAAGGCTTCTCATTTTTCTTAGTCTTTTACTAGAACTCCATTCGAAAGATGATGCTTCATGAATTGAATGAGTTGGTGAAGGAAGTGGAGTAAAAAACTCATTTGGTGCTATAACTTCTACATCATTTTCTCCAAAATAAGGAAAGAAATCATAGGTGCCTTCTTCTTTCTCTCAATTTCATGTCTCTTCATCATCAAATTCTACATATATGCTTATAACAATATTCTCATTGCTTAGATTGTACAACTTGTAGCCTTATGAACTTGCATCATAACCAATGAACACATGCATCACACTCTTATCATCAAGCTTGAATCTCCCTTGGTTGGACATATGAGCGTATGTAATGCTCCCAAAGACTTTAAGATGATCAACTCTTGGCTTTAATCCACTATATGCTTCTTGAGGTGTTTGACCTTTGACATTCTTTGTAAGAGAACAGATACACAAATAAAATGCACATGAAATAGCTTCGACCCAAAACTCCTTTGGCATAGACTTAGCTTTCAATATACATCTAGCCATATTAAGAATAGTTTTATTTTTTTCTCTCTGCCACCCCATTTTGTTGTGGGGTTCTAGGAATCATTAAAGGGCGACGAATCCCATTATTTTCACAAAACTCATTAAATTCTTTTGATGTGAATTCTTTTCCTCTATCGGATCTTAGAGACTTGATTACATAACCATTTTCCTACTCTACAAGAGCCTTTAAAATTTTAAAAGTTACAAAAGCCTTGAATTTTTGCTTCAAGAAATATGCACAAGTCCTCATACTAAAAGCATCAATAAAGAGCAAAAAATATTTGTTTTTACAAAATGAAGGAGGACCAATTGGTCCACACACATCGGTATGCACAAGTTGGAGAGGTACCTTTGCTCTTGATTCAGATTCTTTGGGAAAACTTCTTATTGCATGATTGCCAAGGACACATGCTTTGCACAATTGATTAGAATTGATAACTGCTAAATATGAGTTATTTTTTATAATAAAAATATATTGAAAATATCTTTAAAAATATTTTTTTAGCAGTTATTTTTTGCTTAAATGTTAAGAATTGATATTTTTCTTATTTATGGTTTGCAGATATGAAAATGAGAGATTAAAAGTGAAAATTAAAAAAATATCAAAAATATGAATAAGGAAGATTTTTGGGATCAGACCCAAGTCCACTCCAACAACTATAAAAAGAGAGTCAAATCAAGGAGAAAAGACATTACCCCGGAGACTCAAAGCTCTCTAATGAATACATCCTAAGCATGAGTATCTCTAATAGGGGAGATCTTTCTTTATATGTTCTTTTTTCATCCCTTCACTTCCATCAGTTTCTAAACCTCTTTTCAAGTGTAAGTCCCCTTATGGTTATAAGAGGCTAAACCCTTAGTTAGGGTCTGGCAAGCCTAAAAAGCCAAAAGATGTATTGTACACTTTATATTTATCAATGCAAATAGGTGTTTTCTTTCCTATTATCCTTTCTTATTTTAATTTCACGTATCATTCATCCTTGCATCATCTTTAGGGGTTAGGTGCTCGACAGAGGATAATCCTTAATAGAAATACAAGGAAGGTCTTGCATGCATCAATTTTAAGGATTAGTAGCTCGACAAAGGGTAATTTCTAATAGAGCTAAAAGGAATGAGTATCTTAATAAAATCATTGCTAGACATAGAGTGATTGCATTATGCCCATGCATCAAAGCAAACATCTAGAATTAGAACATCATGCATTTTATCTATTGAGTTTTTGCAATGACATTTGAGAGATAGATAGGTAAAATAGGCTTGTTATCGTGATACATCAAGGGCAAGTATTATAACAGATGTGGGTAGAAAAAAATTCACTAAATTGATAGAGAAAAAAATCTAAAATAATACATCTTAGGCAAATAAGGCAGGTTAGGTCTCAACATTATCACATCCTAAATTTATTTTTCTTTATCTTCATCATAATCTTTTATTTTTCTTATCTTTTACTTTTATTATCTTATCTTTTTTATGTTCTATTTTTATCTTTATCTTTATCTTTATCATCTTTTATCTTTTTAACTTCTATTTTTATCTTTAAATCTTTATCTTATCTCCTATTTTTCTTTATTTGTTATTTTAAATTCCTTATCGCTTTCTTGTAAATTGAGTTTGCATCAATCTAAGTACAAACAAAGTCCATGTGGATTCGACACTCATACTTCCGAGTACTTTACTACTTTTGATAAATTTGGTGCACTTGTCAACGAGTTAACAATGATGGTTGATGTGAGGCATCCCCTTCACCATCTTCTCATCTCCCAAGGTATCGAGTGCTCCAAAATTCAAGTGGCCAAACCTCATATGCCAATACCATGCTTCATCTTTTATGCTAGCCTTTAAGCATTTTGCTTCATTGGTCTTAATGCTCAAAGTGAACATTCTATTTCTTGAATATAACACATTGGCAATCAAATAAGAGTTTTGATCTTTAATCCACAAACAATTATCTTTCATTAGGACTTCATACCCTTTCTTAACAAGTTGTCCCAAACTTAAAATATTACTTTTTAGTTTAGGAACATAATAGACATCCTTGATCCTTTTGTGAGCACCATCTTTCAAGGAAATTTAAATGGAACATTTCCCTAGGATTTGCACCTTGGAAGAGTCACCAAAGGAAACATTTCCCTTCACCTTTTCTTTAAGCTCCACAAATTTCTCCTTTTAACTGCATATCTGGTTACTTGCTCCATTGTCAAGATACCACAAGCACTTATCATCATTCTCTTCATTATTAAGTGATAACAATAGTGTTGGCTCTTCATCTTCTTCTTTATCACCAACGAGATTGGCCATTTCTTCAACATTGGTTCTACACTCCTAAGCAAAAGGACCATACCTATGACAATTATAACATTCAAAATTTGATTTGTCATACCTCCTTTCATTTGTTCTTCCAAAATTGCCTCTATCTCTTCCTCTTCCACGACTGCTAGTGGGTTGATAACTTCTTTCATTATTATCAACATTGTCATCATCTCCTCTTCCTTTTCTTCCTTGGCCATGTCCACGTCCTCTTCCACAACCATGTATTCTTTGAATTTTTTCTCCTCCATTTTCTTTCAAATAAGCTTTGGCTTTAAGAACTTGCTCCAAAGGCTCATCATTTCTTTTTTTGAACCTTTCTTCATATGGTTGAAGTGAACCCAATAATTGGTCCACAGTCATTGACTCAATGTCCTTTACTCTTCAATTGCACAAACCACAAAATCAATTTTTGTGGTTAGAGAATGAAGAACCTTCTCTACAGCACGAACATCTTCCATATTCTTCCCATAACGCTTCATTTGGTTCACAACCATTACCACCCTATTGCCAAAATCCAAAATTGACTCGAATTCTTCATACCCAAGGATTCAAACTCTCTACGAAGAGTTTGTAGACACACCTTTTTCACCTTGTCAACACCTTTAAGGGAAGTCCTCAAAATCTCTCGCTTCTTTGGAGGTGGAGGCATTGGACACTATCTCAAACATGCCTTCATCAAAACCTTGATAGATGAAGGTAAGTTCTTGTTGATCCTTATTCTTCATCTTCAACAAAGTCTCCTTCTCATTTTGTGGCAAAGAATCCTAATGTTCATGTTGTGTATAACCTTTCTCCACAACCTCCCAA
Organism: Glycine soja; assembly: GCF_004193775.1. Classification (NCBI taxonomy): domain Eukaryota; kingdom Viridiplantae; phylum Streptophyta; class Magnoliopsida; order Fabales; family Fabaceae; genus Glycine; species Glycine soja. The sequence goes on along the minus strand of NC_041007.1, from coordinate 15,223,013 downwards.
GCATCTTGGGAACTTAGCAAAGCTTTCATGCCACGACACCAATTATCATAATTTCCTTTTGTAAGACAAGAGAATTGAAACAAGTTCAAGTCATTGCTTGTCATCTCTCAACTCACTAGTGTTTCACTCTCCTCACTAAGTGTTTCACTCCTTTCACCAAGTGTTTCTCTCAATTCAGAACCTAAGCTCAGATGCCACTTTGTTAGAAGAAAAGAAGAAGAAACTAAAGATTATAAAGAAGGTTCTCTTTATTTGGCACACTTAGCTACATGGTTTGGTGCTCTATTAATAGTAGAGCAACCTATAAGCATTACATAATTAGTCAATTAAGACCGTAAATGGAAATAATGTCATAACCATTTCAATAAATAGTGATTACAAAAAAATAATGTCTCTTAATTCTTATTAACTCACCCATTCATCTTCTAATAGTAACTTACAACCCTTTATTTTCTAATTACTATTATTATTTCTAACATAACCATTATTTTAGAATGTAATTTCCAAAACAATTTTTTTAACATTCTCATAAAGTACTTTTTAGAACACAAATTTTATTTTCAAAATTTCAGAAAGTAAACCCCATAACATTGTTTTGGTGTTTTGGAAAGTAATTTCCAAAATATTAAAAAATAAAATTGTGTTTTGTAAAGTTCTTTCTAGAATATTGTTTCATGTTCTAGAAAGTATCTTTTGGAATGTTAAAAATTATACAATAGTGCAACAATTGAAGTGAAGAAAACATATAATTGAAATTGGTCTTTCAATCTAGACGACTTTAAGAGGAGTTCCACTACAACAATTTGGACAAATTTAAGATGTAGTCATACATTGTTGCATATATAAAATGAAAAATAATAATAGTGTTGTGTGAGTAGACAAAAATAAAACAAGAAAGAAAAATAGTTGAAAACCTAAACATACTACATTAGAATTTAGAGGATGAAAAAATTCTAATGCTAAAGGAAGAGATCAAAGGGAGATGAAAGAGAGGAGGGGTATGATAAAAGAGAGAGGTTATGTGTTATTGCTATGAAAGAGGGGATGTGTGAGGGAGAGAGAAAGGTCTGAAAAGGAAAAATTATTTAAGTAATTTCACTTTAAAAAAAAGTAAGGGAAGTATACTTAGCAAAAGCGAGAAGTGGATATAACAATAGCCTACCACCCATCAAAAGTTTTGTCGTGAAAATTCTCTGCTCTAAACCAAACTCTAGTATAATCCACCGTTAGTCCTCTTAAGTTTCATTTTTTTTTTTAACTTGAAATTTCTTTTTGAGTTAAAAGTTGTTTGGTAAAAAAATTTAAAAGTTTAAATTTTAATTAAAACCATCTTATCCAATGAAAAAGTATATTTATTTAATTAAAGTACAATTTTCATCTTCTTATTTTACTCCATTGTAATTCCAGTTCCTCATTAAAAATTGAGACATGTAATCTTTGTATTTTTTTTAATAGAGAATTTTGATTCAACGGTAAGTTTAATTGGTTGAATGTCAAGTCTTTATGCTTGTGTTGATTGTGACGTAGGTGACGTGGTAATGCAGTTTTTTTATTTTTAATTCATATATTAATATTAATAAGTATATAATTTAATTTTTCAAATATTTAATAAAAAAATAAAAATGTAAAAAAAGGGGTTAAATTTAGTGTGATTGTCCTGCAGCCAACAAGCTTGATATTCTTCCCCGCACTCGTTGATGTACGCTGCTTGAATTCTTCCATTGCCACTCAATTAGTATCAAGATAGTAAAATGTTGTACTTTAATTTGTTCTCACACTTCATATTGCACGCTCATATGCAATTCATTTTATCGTCTTGTTGAATTTAGCAGTTTTAAAAAAAACATTTCTATAAAATTTAATCACTTAATGAAATTTGGTTTTTAAAAAAATAATATATCGAGTCATTATAATCCATAATTTAATAAAAAAAATGCACCGATAGAAGAAGAAAAGAATTCTAACACCTTGTTGTTAGTGACTGTTGCAGTTTTAGACTTTCATTAATAATAATTTTATTTCGAAAAGAATTTGAATTTGACTTGAAGGAGTATTCCAGGATTTCTCTCTCTCTCTCTCTCTTGCTGGAATAAATGAGATATTACGAAATTTTGAAAAAAACGAAGTTAGTTGATTATATTATTTTGATTTTATATGTTTGTTCGTAAAAAATTAAAATTAGAAATATATTTATTTTAAAAATATAAATAAAGAAACATGTTCTATAATTAATATTTTTTTTAGCTTGGAGAGAAACAACATAAATCACTACAATTAACATCATAACGAGTTTATGATCAAGGAAAAGATTAAAAGATATTAGACTACAAAGTAAAAACTTTTAACACGAGTCAAATTGGATATTAGTAATTAGTATGGTTTGTCATTTTTCTGTCTCACAGTATTCAAATATAAAACTATTTAATAAATAAATTGAATGATTTAAACTATATATTTAATAAATTGGGTGTTTTTAAAAATATTTTTATAAATTCTCCTAAAAATTATAAAAAAGATAATTAATTTTCTCAATAAATATGTACCAAACACATTCAAACTTAAAATTATCATCTGCCTTCACAATTTGGAAGAAATTCACTGTTTCGAGCATTTACCTTCGGAGAAAATAAATAATAACAACATCTCTAAATAATAATAATAATAATAAATTAAAGTTAGCTTGTACTCTTACGATCTACAGAAAAGTCTTGGCTATTGGCTTGCTCGGCCGCCAGCGATATAAATTATAAAATAAAAACAAAACAAATTAAATAATATGTTTCAACTTTGAACATAATAGAATTTTTGTTGATGTTTTTTTTTTTTTCATCCCATTTCTGGTTTCCAAATTTTATTAATATTCTCAAAATACTTCTTTTTTTACCATAAGCAATGCACGTTTTGCACGGAAAGTGTTTTTAATGTTCATACGATTTATTTTCACCAAGATATCTTTTACATGTAAAATTATTAAAAAGCTAGAAAAATTTCCTCCCGCTGATAACAACCAACATCATGACAATGATAATATATTGGTAGTAATCATGATGCTGCTACTAATGAATGCCGTTCATGTTCTTTGAGGCTTTGACTTCACTGCTCATATATATTGATATAATAGTAGTATTATACAAAAAGCGAAAAAAGAATAGTAAAATAAAATAAGATTGCAACGAAGAAAAAAAAATATCGTTTTGGGCTAAAGCTGTTGATTGCATTAGATTCCATGTCTTTGTTAAGGAATAAGGACATAATTAAGGGGATACACTGAACCACGACTTTATGCCCTAAATTATAGGAAGTTATATGAATTTTTTTTTAGTTGTACGGTTAAGGCTTGATAGAAAAGTTGTACGAATTCTCTTTAAAATGTGTTTATGTAAAAAGAAAGAAAATATTTTGTGTTACTTGAGATTAAAGGGTGTTTAATAACCTCTAAAACTCAGACGTCCTAACACTAACGAGATTCCATTATATATAAGTATTTTATTATCAATTGAATTTTTAAATTTAATTCCTATTTTAATTAAATTTGAGATAAAAAAAATAGTTATTGTAAAATAGAACTCAAACGTAATATTTATTTATTTATTTGGTCAAGAGATCATTAATTAAAGGAACAAAGGACACGGGCCCAAAACCTGGCCCAACCTTTAATACAGTCGCGCACTAAGCATGAGAAGTACATAAACGCACGCTTGCTGGACAGGAAATCTACAAATGATACGATAAGACTCTCTAATTCCTTTTTATTATCATGTTTAGCTAATTAAAAGATGGTTGTTTGATAAAATAAGATATATAAGTGTTTAAATAATTGACTCATTTCTAAAAGTATTTTGAATACAAAAATTGCTACCGAATTCATTTTAAACAAAACTAAACATGATTTTTGTTCTTATCTAACCACTACAGGCTACTACATGAATGAATTGAAATTATTCTGGAGCCTTGTCCATGTCATCAAGGAGAGGGGATTATTATTATCACTAACCCACTAAAATCAGTCTAGTGATAGGAGAGTTTATATAATAATGAATGAGGTCATGGATTATAATCTCAATGTGACCATTAATTGTATTGAGAAAGAGAGAGAAGAGAGGATTACTACTTGTGGAGACTTCAATGCTCTAATTAGTTTTTGACAGATTAATTATTAGTATATATGAAGGTTATGGTGGTATTTATATGAGTGGAGAAATAACATATTTGGTAGTTGAATGACATCGCATTAATGTGTTTTGTCAAAAAGAGTGATTAAGAGTCTGATTCACATTAAGTGTTTTTGTTTGCACAAGGGTCACACCTGTGCCAAAGGTAATTAAGTAATTAGGTCTTATTAACTAATGCTTTTAGGATATTGTTTAAGGAATTAAAATAAAAAATATTTGTTATAAAAATTATAAGAAAATGTAAAAAAAAAATTATAAATATGAGAAGTAAGTGTTGGGTTGGTTCCCAAACACATGAGTGAGGGAATTCAGATGTCATGCTTGAACAATGATCAATCAGATTCGCTTAGTCGATGCTCAGTGGTCAACAATTTGGCAGTGTTAGGTCGAGGATATCTAAGCCAACATGGGCAACTGAAATGTATTGTGTGGTGTATGTTAAGTGTTGTTGAGGTAGTATTGGACAAGATTGCCTAAATGTAAGACTCATTAAAAATATTTTTAAGTTACTTTATTTTTTTTATGGGCTTTTATAACTAATTTAAAGGTGGTAGGTGTAGGAGTTTTTTTTACTTGCAAGAATTATTCACCGTATTAAATACTCACACATCTTATCCAACTAATAGAATTATACTTTTGTGGTGGTAGTAGAGTTGATTTGGAATAAAACAAAATTAAAAAGAAAAAAAAACAGTTGAATTCATATGAATAAGTTAACTATAGATATTATCATGGTATGTCGTCTCTTAAAATATTTCCCTAGCTTTTGTTTCTCAAATGTATAATGTATTTATTTATTTCTTAATTATCATGTTAAACTAGTTTTGCTAAAGATCAAATATCCCATAAACTTTTAGAGAATCATATTAAACATCCACCTCTTTTAATAGTTTATTATTTTATTTATTTCATTATAATTATCATTCTTTTTTGTTTTACAAAATAATAAATAGATGAAAGATAATAATAATTTTACAAAATTAATTTTATCATTATTAATTTATTTTTAATTTTTGTTATTTATCATTAATATTATAAGGAGTATAAGTGGAAAAAACTAATGTTAGATTAAAAAACTAAAATAACAATTGTTTTTAAACTTATTTTTTAGTAGTATTTTAGTTTGTACATTATATATGAGATAAATTAAAATTAATTTCTATAAATTTGAAATTAATCAAGCAAGACATGAGGCACTTCTTTTAAGAGCTTTGTTCAATGAAAGTGATCTAACATTTGGTTATTATAATCAGACCTTGTTTTTTTTCCCTTTTTTCCGAGCAATGTGTAATTCAAGTTTTCTAAATAAAAAAAAATGTATGTTCAACTTTTTTATTTCCCTTAAATAATTCCATTCAACTAGATAAAACTAATCAATGGTTCAATGTCACAAATGTTTTTAACAATGATAATAATAGGGTTTAACTATAGAATCTTGTACAAACTACTTAAAACTCTAATCATTAAACCAATTCTAGTGAGATTATTAAATGTGTTAGATAGAGAAAACAAATTTAGTATTTTAGTTTCTTATTGTAACTTTTTTAAAAAAAAACACGCATTGGATTATTGTTGAAAAAATGATTGCAGAAAGATAATGTCAGCTTATTATATACTTAAAATAGTTTAAAATAAATAAATAAAATTGTTATAAATATTAAATACTTGTCGACAACTTTTCAAAGAAAGTATAACTTATAATACAATTTAAATTTCTGGAAAAATAAAAATGAATAATTTAAATTTAATTCTTATAAATATGATTTTGAATATATTTTTAATTTACTTTTAAATATAAAATAACAATAAATCTTTATTCAAAATTAAATTAAAATCATTATAAAAATATATTAACGATATTTTTATAAAAAAATCATTTTAAATTGTTTAGCTAATTTCTGTCAAGCACCGATAGAATATTAAGTTATTTATTATCTATGTGTGAATACTTGTATTTAGACATCCAACAATACAAAGTTAACAATTATAAGTTTTTTTTTTGGCTTTTGTAAAATATTTTTTTTTCTTTTTTTATTATATTATACCAATCATATTTATATACTTCTCTTTTTTGTCTGTTTCTCTCTTTAGATATCTAACATGTTGATGTCGATACGTCATTTTCCTGTCTATATATGTCAATTACTTACAAATAAAAGGTTGAAAGATATTAAAGGTTATGATCAATAATAAAGCCGAACCACTTACGTGGACCATATTTGAATCATAAGGATATTAATGAGGGTGCTTCGTCATCCAACTCATTTCCGTACACCTTTTCGAAAATAAACATCATATTGTTTTCTGAAAGAAAAGAAAAAAGTTATAAATTTTAATATAAATAGTTTATCATATTTCTAACAAATATATAAATCAGTTTTCTAACATGTGTCCACAAATACATGATACTAAATAAAAAAAATATTAAAATGGTTTTATAAAAAAAAATTATTATATAAAACATAAAAGTCATGCTAATTTTGATATTTTTTTCTCATTAACTTATAAATATCATTAAAAAATTAAAAATTTGTGGGAATTTAATATAAATAATTATAATAAAAATATCAAAATTGCCTATAAATTAAAATATAGTTAAGCTAGAAAATCATTTATAAAAATTATAGACTTTTATTTTTACTTATGTTATAACCTATACTTAAAAGAGAGTACCAACTGGATCCCGATTTATTATTTTAATTACGTCTAATCTCCTCAGCCTTTTAAATTTTTATCAGACATGTGGAAGGTATGTTCTTCTCAAGGCACTCTAATTGCAACTTTTGACTTGTTTGTTAGTGGATTGAGAGGAACCAAAAGAATCTTCAAACTTCCCATCCTAATCAAGCATTGAAACTTGTATATAACCCAAACTTGAAGTTAACAATGACAAGAATATAACAGGATTAATTCATGTTTTCCACTAATAATCTCGCACGACTGGAGATGACTATGAGAATAGAAAGGGGTAAACAATATAATCTTAGTATGTATATATATATATATATATATATATATATATATATATATATATATATATATATACTTTCTATATTCAGGAAAAAATATATACTTTCTAAAACGTGTTTGGTTACATTTTAATATTTTTAGGAATATTTTAAAAAAGTTAAAATAACTTAAATAAAAAAATAAAAGTTACATATATATTAGAGAATAATTTCTCATATTCCCATGAAAATATCTTCCATTTTCATTGCTTTAGGTAGGAATAAAAACATGAAAAAAAAAGAAAAAAAGAAGTTATGACATTCACATAAATCAACCGTATCCATATATAATTTTGTAAAACTTGTAACAAACATGACAATGTTACATGTCCATTTTCATGTATTTTAATCCCTGAAATAAATGTATTTATAATTAGGATTAAATACGCTTTTGTCTTTATTAGAGGTGTGTATGCATTATGAGATTTCTTGTTAAACTCTGAATTTTACAAATAATAAGTCTCTTTTTTTAAAATATGTATAGTTATATCAAATTTATGAGTATTATGGTTTAATTCATCTAAGTTCAATGTGTAAGTATTCTTAATTTATTATATATTTATGTTAAAATTTTAACTAATATATTTTTAGTGTTATAGAATTTAACTTAAAAAATAAAATCAATTTTTCTTCTTCTAATTTTATATATTTTAAACTTTTTTTTAAAAAAATCAAATTACTTTTTAGGTTCATCAACTGGTCTGATTATATGTGGACTTTTACAAATCGGATACAAACCTTAAAAAATCTTTTATTTCATAGACCAAACTTATTTGTCCCGTCTAAAACATGAATTTCACATATCAAATCTTAAACAGATCAGATTGATTCGTATATCATCTCTATTCTTTATAAAATGAATGTATTTTAATTTTGGTTCATATATATCCTTAATTAAAAAGTATTTTTAGCCCTTAAAAACAAGCCAATTTTAGTTTTGATCTCTAAAATATATTTATTTAATTTTCATTCCTAAAAAAATTTTAAATTATTATTTTTGGTGCCAAAGTTTATTTTGAGATAAATAAATAATATTTATTTTAGGAATCTAGAAATTTTTTTGAGGTATCATGTGTTCATATTTTACTGTTAACTTAGATGCTATCTATGATGGTCACTTGATTTTTCATTAATAACATAAGTAACTAACGAGTTCTATATAGTAGTAGTAATCAAAACAAAAAAAAATCAACTTTCACGGATGAAAATTAAAGAAAATATTTTATAAGAACTAAAATACAAATTTTTTAATTTTATAGGAACTAAAAATACCTTTAATCCTTTTTATTATCAATTAAAACTAATAAAAATATGAAATTATGAGTGAAATATATTACCTATAAATGGTAGAAAATATGTGAAAGTAATAGTATGAACTAGCTTAAGATAAACCATTGAGTGTAACCTATCAAACACAAATATTTTTGAATTAATTACTTGAAGTATCATATTATCATTACAAATTTTGCTGGATAATCAAATGTTAAGAGAATACCTCTTTGAAAGCCACATTGGTGGTAGTGTTTAATTCCTTCCCTACCTTATCATGTATTAAGATCTTTAATCCATGCTTGTTTTGAACTCTAGAAAATGCCACATATATTTAACAATGACTAAACACAGGTCTAAGCATGTATAATCCAACACTTGCGAATGATGAATCCTTAGATTTGTTGATTGTCATAACATATGAGACAATTATAGGAATTTTTTTCCTAATAAGTTTAAAAGGTCATGGTGATTGTGAATGAGACATAGACATTTGAGGAATGTAAATTAGTTTTCCACTATTCTTTCCGGACATTATATTTGTTTTAATGACATGATTTGCTAACTTTTTGACAATTAATCTAGTTTCATTAGATAATCCTTCAGACTGGTCCAAATTTCTTAATAACATTATTGAGATTCCAAACTTCAGTTTTATCTTATGGTTAGGAAGATGTGATGTTCTGAGAGAGCTTAGAAATTCAAGGGTAAATACTTCAAATTCTTGGATTTCAAATGCTTATAATTTGTTGATAGAATCCTAACTTCATTTTTCTTCATCACCTTTATTAATGAAAGATCATTATAATTTTCTTATATAACAACTCAAATTAAATGTATTATGATATCAATGAAACATAAAACATATTAAATAAATTACCTAGAAACAAAGAAATAATTCACTGATTAGATCAACTATTTCAATTGTTGATGCCAGGATAGCTCTTTAGATTCAAAAACTCTTATTTATTATGTTCTTCTAAATTAGGATATGTGCTCTGAACTATAACATCTATGGGATCATCAAAATTTGTAATAAAAAAATATTTTGGAATTTCTATTGATGCATAACCACCATTTGGTTTAGATATTTTTCATCTCCCACATCTAATATCAATTGTGAAAATTCTTTGACTTTTGTTGTTGAAGTGGTATTATCCAAACCATGTTGTAGACACATTTTTTGTGAGAGTTAATACTTGACAATAATTCCAAAAATATGAAACATTAATTGTTGCATGGATAACATCAAAATGACTTTCTCTTCAAATAATGAGAAGAATTTGTCTAAAGTCTCCTCCAAATACAACTAATTTTCCTCCAAATAAAGAAAATGCATTATTATCAAAACTCGTGATGTCTTTAAGACTTTTTGTCCAATGCTTTGAAACATAATTTGTGTCCTTAGAGCTCCATCTCATATGATCAATTTTGTTATTTTTTATAGCTTCGCTCCCAAGCCTCATATAGAAACTTGTCATCATCAGTATTGATCTCTATAGTGATTGGAGGACTTTCATCCATTATCAATGTCAGGTCTAAGTCCATTTCACCCAATTCAAACCAGATAATTTCAGACCAATCAATATAATTCAGTCCATTAAACTTGATCATTATTGCATGTTAGTCATAACTCCATACATTCAAACATACTCACACATTAATGCTTTGAGTAAATATAATGGATTCTAACTATATAGACTTTAATCATGCATCTAAGTTCACATTTGGGTGATCAATAAACACATTTCCTTATTAATAATGATGTCAAACAAATATACTATAATAGACAATAAATCATATTATTCTTGACATGCATAATATCTTTGGATAAACATGCACTCAACAAGCATGAAAAATAATAATTAATATCATTAATTATAAGCAATAGTTCACCTTTGAGTAATCCATATATGTCTTGTAATTAAAAAATTTCATTAAACAAAAACATAAACTTTCATAGCATCATTATATCAATCAATCATATATAATTTAAAAATAAAAAATTCTATAGATTGGACCACTTTGATGTTAAACAAATCTTTCTTTGATATGTAATTTCAAATTAACTCTTTTCTGTAAAAATAAATTTTCATACAATATTACAATTCAAATTTCTAAAATAATTTTACAATTAACTTTTCAAATAGAACCTGAAATAACTACGGAAGCCACTACTACATGTATATAAACTTACAAGTACAATTTACGGTACAAAAGAATTGATTTCATATAAACTTATACTTTTATGTGCAAACCATAACTTTACAAGCACCAATGAGAAAACTCCCTATGTTTCCCACGGTGAGAAAGTTACATTTTTGTTTTTTGTTTTTCTTTCTCACTCTTACCAAATTACCCTTTCTTTTATTTTTCCTTTCTCTCTCTTCCTCTTCTTCTTCCCATCCCTTTCTCCGCTGCACACTCCCATCATGCGACCATTCCCGCACCCACAACACCACTCTCTCCCTTCCCTCTCCACACTCTCTCAAATCATTTTCAATCAAATGCACCTGCGATTTTGGCATAAAAAAAATATAATTGTAAAAACTAAAAAGAAAGGAAAATACAAATGGACCGAAGGTTATTGCCTCTTTGTTATAAGTTCTGGCCCTCTGGTGGTTGCATTTTTTCTCTAGATCTAAGAGAGGGATTGTAATTTTTTTTAGATTTGAGAAAGGGGGGTGGTTTGCGGTTTCTAGATCTGAGAAAAGGGAGGGTGGTGGTGTCGCCACCATTGGCTTGGAAGAGAGTAGTTGTGGTAGCGGTTTCATCGTTATCATTGGCGTCGTTAGCATGCTGGTTGCATGTGTTGTGGTTATTGGCTTGAAAGAAAGATTTTTTGTGGTGTTGTTGTGGTTGTTGTCACTGTAGTTGGTTTCCCTTGATGTGTCGCCGCCATGATTGAGATGGGGACAAAGGACAAAGTTGGAAAGAGAGATAAAATAAGAAAAAAGAGAAAGAGAAAAATAAAGAATAATTTTGATCTTTGATTAAAAATATTATATATCTAATGGTTATAAAACACTTTCTCATTGCCACCAGGATCTGGTGAAGCCACTTTTGCACATATGCATGTTACGAAACCAATGTAAACTCAAATGCATCTGAATTCGAAACCTGCGGAAAAAAATCCTGATAATGCACCCAATGAACGAGCAAGGAAGTACATAACATGTTTGGCAACAGAAAATAAAATAGAGTAGTTACATTAATGGAGGAAAAGGATATCCGTAAACTTATGTTTGGATACTGTTATTAGTATACTTTTACTTTTATATATAATTTTTTAGAGTCCATCATAATTGGATAACACAATTCTCACATTTATCATGTAATTTTTATGAAAAAATTTAGAACACTTATCCATATTCATAATATTGTTCAAAAATTATTACTAGTGTTTCTTTCTTCCCTGACTTCCATTATTTGGTCTTTTTGATATTATAGAAATCCTTTGATTAAATTGACTTTTTTTGTGCTCTTCACTTTTCCTTAATGTGAAAAAATAAATTTATTAGAATGTGTAAAAGAAAAAGAGAAAAGAAAGTTTTTTTTTATTTCTTTTCTTATCACCTCCATAATCTCTTTTTTAAATTCATTTTCTTTAATATCAAAATTAATCTTAATGAAGTAAGAAGAAAATGACTTGTTTTAATAACTTAAAAATAATCTCGTGTACCTTTAATATAATTTTAAGTCTAACGATATTTTCAATAACTTTTTTTTCATTAAAGTCATTTCGTAATTACATGAGTCACTTAGATTAAAATAATCTAACATTCTCTTACTTAACTCATATGATGAATTAAAGATTCAATATTAAATTATAATTATATATTTTTCTAATTTTTGGTTCATATGAGCACAAACTTATAGAGACTAAAAAAATAAAAAAAAATAAAATCTTAAAAGATTAAAATTGAAAATGAGCAAACTTAAAATCAAGAAAAATAAACAAAAAAAAATCTTATATAGAACCAAAACTAAAAAAACACAAATTTACATGATTAAAAATGAACAAAAAAATATTACAAAATCAAAATTACAAAAAATAAAAATTTGTATAGAGTAAAAACATATTTAAATCGCTTTTTTTATACTATTGTAGGAATTAACTGATTTAACAATATTGTGCAATGATAATCAACCATTAAAGATAATGGCAAAATTGTCTCAACTAATTTGTGACATAATAACTGTGGAATCAATTCAATTGCATATTAGCAACGCATTAGCAAGCAAATTTTCGTCACTAAAATATAAAGGGCGATAGGTTAATACTAAACTTTTTGCATAACAATTAGCGAGTTAAATTTTATGATGGTGTTGTAACGAAAATCCATAGCTAAATGAGACAAATAAATATTTTCTTTTTATAAATTAATAAAATAATTATATTAAATGAGAGTACTTGTATGAACTACTATTATTTAGAGATAGCATTTCTAAAAGCTTTATCAATGAACATTTTTAAAGATTTTTCTTAGCCTTTTCATCTTTATTACTAAATTAAATTTCAATATTTTTTAAAAGAAATTATCAATAATTTTAAAAAAACTTATATGACAATATAAATTATGTGCCATAAATCTAAAATATAATTTATATATTCAAAGCATATATTTATTACCATTTTTAGTGATAAAATAATTTTATATTAAAAATATTTATTTATTATAAATTTTAATTATAGAATATAAACATTCTTCCTATACATTACACAACCTAAAATACTACTAAGATACATTTTCTATTTTTTCAGTAACAATACTTCATAAGCTTAAAAATTTATCTTAACTTATCCTTCTTATAATAAATTTTAATCATATAAGAATTGTAATTTTTTTGAAATTAAATTAACTCAGTTTAATTTAATCCGAATAAAATGATTGTGACTTTTAATTATTTCAAACACAAACCATGTGTCCTTGATGGTTATTTTAGGCTGTTGACGAACTGAAATATTTTAATTTTATTCTTGTCTCTCTTTCTTTTTCTTGCTTTTTTTACTTGGTTGAATATTAATGAAGAGAGGCAAGAGTCTTAAAGCCAGGCAAAGGGCCTAATCATTTGGGGGAAGATGAAGGGAAAGAAATGGTTTTCCAATGCTTTACCTTCGCTCTCATTTCTCGATCATCATCACTTTAAAAGGAAGCTTTATAGTTGTCTCTGATTTTGACTATTTGAAAACGACAATGTCCTATAGAAAAAACCAGTACCCTCCAAATCAATCCTCACATTTTTGTTTTTGGGTACGTACTGTGATTTTTTATTTTAATTTCTTATGATATCCCAATTTAAAAAAGAATAAAAGAGGGAAGGAATTTTCATTTAAATAATATACTTAATATAAAATTTAAAAATTATTTAAATTACTTGACTTCAAATATAATGAGAAATTTTTCTAAATGATAATTAAGATTGTTAAGTTTGTAATAATTTGATATTAAATTATTGCTGAAAACCAACATACATTAATGCTTATGACCTACATATTGTCATATCGTCTAGTAGGACAAATAGGATTATGCTAAATCATATGCATGTTTCTGGATTTGATTGTAAAACGCTGGATCGTAATGGACTAATGGTTATAGTAGATATATCATATATTGACAAGAACAATGTTTTCTTGTACATCACTAATGAAATTATCTTATCACGTTTTGAAAAGAACAATGAAATATTAAAATAAATGTGCATAAAATTTGCCATTCATTAAAAAGTGTACTATATAAATGATAATTATAAGCGGGGGTGATAAATTATCCGTAGCCCTTTTGTACATACTTTTGAAAGGACTATGTGTTTGAAAATTAGTGTATGTTTGATTGGATGAATAGAAAGTAAAGGAAGAGAAAAAAAATGAAAATTGAATTGAACAAAAAGTAGAAGTAAGGGGAAATATAAAAAAATTAAAAGAGAGGAAAAATATAAATTTTAATGGGTTGGGTTTTCTTTTCTTTTTCCTCTATAATCAAATAAAAAAAATAAATATGATTACATTGTTTGTATTGTATCTACTGCTGCATGTTTACATTGAAAGGCAAAGAGATATCTTCACAATTCCCATTTCCCAAATAAAAAGACTGATAAAAAATAATTCCCAAATAAAATGACACGAACGCGCATCGTGTTCCTAAAATGAGTAGTTACTACTATTTAGGGTGTATTTAGTTATCTGTTGAAAAACTATCATACATAATGGGAAACAAACGTGAAAGACTTTTTTCTTTTTAACATTAAAGTTTTATATATAAAACCAAGCACACACATACACACTTAATTTATACAAGTAATAGTACCATTACTAGTAAAGTATGAGTTGCCTTGGGTGGAGAGGGGGGAGACAGATTAATTGCACGCAGAGAAACACTATTATGCGGTAGAGTTAGAGTATTTTTTAGGGATAAAAAATATAAAAATTAATGTATTAAACTTAATTAGCTGCTAACAATTTTATATTTACATTTGAATGATTACACACTAATGTAAAAACTTTTATACAATCCAACAATTAAAAATAACTGATAATATAATTTTTAAAATAGTTGTTATGTAAATCATGCATGATAAAAAAAATTTAGACAGAGGCTAAGGAGGGAGACCTTAGTATGTCTCTCATCGTGCATAAGTGTTTATTAACGTTTAGATTGAATATTTTTAAGATCAATGGTGTAGTTTCTTTTTTTCATTTTTTATCTGTGTCATTCCAAATTTATCTCCAACTCTCTTTCTCTCTTCATCAATATAATGCATCTCATCAACATCACCGATCTCCTCATCCCTTTTCTCTTGTTGCCGTTGTTGCGCTGTTTAGAAATACTCAATCAAGACAAATTAAATCTTAATCCTTTATATACGATTATATTGTTCATATTTAATCATCTAATTTTTATACAAAATATTTACTCTCATGTTTATGTCCTCTATATATAAAATTAAAAATTCAAATTAAAATCATATATATATATATATATATATAATTTTTTTCGACAAAAATCATATATATTTTTTAAGAACTCAAAAACAGATAAATATTTAATATTAATTATGAATACAAGAGGATATATAATTTAGTTGGTTAAGTAAGGTACATGAATGAATTGTTACTTATCTTTGATTTCTATATATAAAAAAGTTATGAGTTAAATGAATCGTATATAAGCAAATATACTAAAATTAAATATTCAATGATGATTAGTAACTTGTATTGTAAGCCAAAGAAGAAGAAAAACGTGTATTTTAAGCCAAAGTAATTAACAAATACTTAGTGCATGCGAGGAATTATTGTTGTTTTACGGATATACATAACAATTATTTCTTCGATAGGAACTTATCTTAATTTCAAAATAGTTAACAAGTTTGGCTCAAAAGATAAAATAATTAAAATTTAAGTTTTAGCTTTATCAACGAAAAGAAATTATTTGTTGTTAATTTTTATAAAACAAAAAGTTTTTTATGTTCAAAAAAATATAATATGTTAAAAAATGCCTCTTATATAGCTATATTATTTAATGTAAAAATTTTCTCTTAAAATTTATTTTAACCATCTATCACCACTGACCGACCATGAATAGTTGCCAACTAATTATTAATAAATAAAAAATATTTTTTAATAAATAAGAAATATAAACGAAGTGAAAAAAACAAAAATCATTGACACTTATATTTTAAAAAAAAATTGGTGAAAAGGCGAAGCTAAAGCCCCAAATGGAATTCATCAAAAACCAGGAGAAAATAAAATAGAAGCAGTAGTAGTGTTTTATCGGAATAACCAATAACTACTTTGGGTCTTTTTTAAATTAAAGTCAATATTTCAGCGTAGCCAGCACATACTTCCGCGTACCTGTGTCGGCTGCTATAGTATCTCCTACCATCCACAGAAAATTCTAAACTGCAAAGTGTCCAAAAATTAAAAAGAAAACAAATCATAACAAAAAGAGATATTCTTAATATTCTTTGGTCTTACATATTGAATAAAAGATTAATAAATATATTTTATTTAAATTTTAATGAAAATATATTGGTAACATTAAATATTATAGTTTTTGTATTTTTTATTTCTTAATCAGTGTTTTTAATACATTGATTTTTTTTATTTTTTTTACATACACATGTGAATGCATGGCAGTTGACACAAAAATTCCTTCAGTTTTTGCACAATAACAGTTTCATATTAAAATTTATTATTTTGTTACTAAATGAAAATTTTTCTATGTAACGAATTATATTACTTTAATGTAATTTACACAACTTAGTTTTGATATACAAACTTCGTTTTTTTTTCTTTTTTGGGTTGATGAAGAATGACTCGACACCCTTTGGAGTAAGTGGGAAGAGTAAGATAAGAAAATATATAGGAGAAGAGAAAAATAAAAATGTAATAAAAGAGACTGTAAAAATATACTAAAATAAGTGTACAAATTGAAATATATAAAATTTTTGCTATTTTATTTGGTGACTGTCTATCACTACAGTTCTCATGCCAGAGGTTTGTGCATGCATGCCTAATAGGCGGTTTTATAATAGTTATAAGATAAAAAAAAATTTATATAGCATAGATATCTGTTCGATCCTAGAAGGTTATCAGATAATATGTTGGATTCCACTTATTTTTATTTTTTGAAAAAAAAAGTTGGATCAAATACTCTTATATAATTTTTTAAAAATAAATAATTTATTTTTAAAAATAATTATGAGAATAAGAAGCTTTTGAAAAAGAAAACAAAAAGATTTCTTAGATATATAGATTTCACGGACTTTTTATTATTATGTTAGACCTCACTTTAATTTCAATCTACTTATATTTTATTTATGCTATTTTTTTATTATTTTGATACATGCCTATATTTTTTTAAAGTTTTTATTACATGGACTTTTGTACCTTCTTGAATGTGGTCCTTAAGTTTTTTTTTTGTTTTTTTTTTACTTTGCTTTTTTATCAATGCTTGACTGTAATAAAATTCTTATTTTTTTATTTCTTCAAAAATATCAAACAATGTTAAAAATTAATTATTTTTACTCAAATATTTATTTATTTTATTAATAGTATATATATAATCTGCAAATTTTCACTAAAATAAATTATTATTAAAACAAATTTTGAAACTTTTAAAAATTGAAAAATTTAAATATACGATTTTAATATTTTTTTTATTTTTTATTATCATTACAATAATTTAAGCTAGTTAAATTAATTTTATAATTTTTTTAATTGTACTTTTTTTATTGGACGAGATAACTAACTTTAAAACAAATATATATATATATATATATATATATATATATATATATATATATATATATTATTATTAAACAAGTTTTACCTGAAAGGAGTTTGTAAAATCAAAATATGGAAACTGGTAAATAACTTAGCTTTTTCTTTTAAACTCTTATTTTTAACGTTAACTTAAAAGTAATATTTAAGCTAAAAAGAGAAAAGAAAAACCTACTTGGACCAAATATACTCTAAGGTTATTTTCTATGCTTTTATTTAATTAGATGTAGTTTTTATTTTGTACACTCATATCCTCACTTAGCTCAAGTAATAATTTTACGTTATGTTTGGTTGCATAAAAATAGGTTGGAAATTGAGTGAAGAGAGTGAATTAAAGTTAGTGATTTCCATGGTGTGTTATTTTGTCGTTGGATTGAGGGAAAACAGGTTGGAAATTAGCAATCAGACTTCACTTTCCTTAACCACGCTTTCTTTTTCGCGTCACCACACCATCTTCATGAACTAAAGTAGATTGTATTTAGTTTCATGTTTCGTTTTGATCTTCCTTTGCTGAATCAACCTTCCACTTTCTAACAGTTGCCATAAACACTTGAGTTGCTCCTATAACTGGATTCCACATTCTTGCGTCGCTACTAGCTAGCTCCTTCTTCCTAACTTCCATGCAATGCTTTGATAACTAGAGTAGTCACTTTAATTGATTATATGTTACGGATAATAGATTAAGTAGGCACAACGTATTGGTCCGATTATATGAGACGTGTTAAGGGTAAAATACTATTTTAATTTCAAATTAATTTCCTCCTGTGTCCTATCATCCAACAAAACAACCTCATAATATTATTTACTTTCAATTAATCTTCTATTTCTCTTAATCCAAAAAAATCATCCTATTTTCTATATATTTCTCTCCTTTTTTTCCTATTTCCATCAACTTTATTTCTTTTTTTCTACCAAACAAAGTGTTAAGCAATAATTTATATTTTATTATTAATTACAAAATATCGATTTTAGTATTATTTATAAAAACATAACAAATATTAAAAAATGTCTTAATTAAACATGTACAAAATATCTAATTACTACGTGTACTCTCTAAGAAAAGGCTTGTTAGCAATGCATTTCTTTTTTTGCTTTTAAAAAAAAGCAATGCATTTCTTCTAACTTTTTTACTATTGATTAAAATTTATTAGAAAAACAAATAATGAATGAGAATTTATTAAACAAAGAGGAACAACTAATTCACACAATTTTATGATTTTTAATAGATTTTAATCGATAAAGAGTATGTCTATAAGAATCGTTTAGACAATTTATTGCTAAAATTAAATTACCTTCAACTTAGGGACATCCAAATAATTTGTGCTCAACTGCTCATGTTATATGATTTAAATGACATAATGGGATGAAATCATCATCTTAGAGGCTAACTCAAAAGATCAATTAGGCTAGGTTATGATTCTGGATTAATAATATTTTAAAAAAACTAATGACAGCCAAAAGAAGAATATAAGGTAGTATTTGATTTAATTACACTTGAATGTATTAGAGAAAAAATTAAAAATTAATATGAATTTCACACCTTTATATTCTATTTTAATTTTTTTTGAATTTATTTTTACACATCTTTCATTTCTTTAAATCAAATGTACCCTAACATTAATTAACATGCGGAAGAAATTCGTGATTTACTAAAAGATGTATTAGTGTTTATGGTCGAATGGAATTTGACTTGCAGCAAAAGTATTTTACTTTGACGACTTATTTCATAAAGCATATTCTTTTATTGGAATTTGTGAAAATATCATTTTTATTTATAGAAACTAGCTTTATGTATTTTACATCGAAAATTAAATAAGATTATTATGAATAATTTTTTTTTTGAATATTTAGCACAATTATATATTTAAAATTATAATTTTGTATGACTTATTAAACTGAACATCAATTAATTACGTCTTTAGTGATATATCAATTATATAGTAAATCAAAGAAAGCTAAATAAACAAATGAATAAATTCAATTCAAATAGAATGTCCACGTTGAAAATATACGGATTTATAACTCTAAAGTGCATGTTTATTTCATAGAGTTGTTATATTCCTTCATTCATTTAATTAAGTTTATAGTATGTGATGGTCACTAATTCAAATTATTTTTATACATAAATAAATATGAGCAAGTATTTTTTTATTATATAAATTATTCTTTTACATATAAACGTAATAAAATCTTACCAGTGTTTTAATCTATTGCATTATAGGACTGTTAATTATACTTCATAATACCTTTTGTTTTATAATTTTTCTAGAAATAAGGATGTCTTAAAAGTCAATCCAATACAATGGCAAAAAGCAGAACCGGATTTGCGTAAATCCCACTTGATTGCTTCACCTTCCTCCCCAGCTTCTCTCTCATAACTTGAATCCTAAGTATGATTAACACCCTCTCTCCTCTTTAAATCACCACAATTAGTTCCTCACTTTTACCCTCTCCACGCATAACAACACTGACACATTTTTCACCTCCTCCTCAAAAAAACGTTTCACTGACACAAGCACACGGGCAATGTCTCACTATATAGAGCCACTGATGACCACTTCTTCATAGTTCAGAGAGCCTTTCTCCATAATTAAGAAAAACGCTGTCCTTTTGTGTCCTTTTTTCTTCCTCTGTCCTCGCACACATGGGTCGCCATTCCTGTTGTTTAAAGCAAAAATTAAGGAAAGGTTTATGGTCCCCCGAAGAAGATGAGAAGCTTTTCAACTACATAACCAGATTTGGCGTTGGCTGCTGGAGTTCCGTCCCCAAACAAGCCGGTAACATATTATATATTATTATTATTATTATTTAGCCCTTGTCCGGTGCTTGATTTTGGTCCGTGACTAAGTTTGACTAGGTAGTGGATGCTTGATTTCATTTATTTTCTTCAATATATTCTCTCTTCTTATTAAAAGAAAATAAACTCACTTTATGAATATTGCAGGACTCCAAAGGTGTGGAAAGAGTTGCAGATTGAGATGGATAAACTACTTGAGGCCTGATTTGAAGAGAGGAATGTTCTCTCAACAAGAGGAGGATCTTATCATTAGTCTTCATGAAGTTCTAGGAAATAGGTAGAATTAAATACATTGAATTAATGTTATATTATTTAGTATGTGTTAATGAAGTACATATTATAATTAATGCTTTAGAAGATTATTTTTTTTAAATGGTTATTTTTGCAATGTCAGGTGGGCTCAAATTGCAGCTCAATTACCAGGGAGAACAGATAATGAGATTAAGAACTTTTGGAATTCGTGTTTGAAGAAGAAGCTTATGAAGCAAGGGATTGACCCTGCAACACACAAGCCTCTCCTCGGTGCTGAAGAACACATAATTATAAAGGTAGAGAAGGAAACCATATTGGAGACACCACCTAATCCTATTCTATTACAAGTGTCTCAAGGGATTTTAGTTTCCTCAAATGAGTCACCACTTGTAGTCAACAATTCAAGTTACTATGATGGTGGACTGAATGTAACAGAAGAAGCTTCAAGGGACGTTTTCATGAGCAAGAATGCTGCTTTAGACTACCCTTTGTCTTACTTTGAATTCCAAATGGGTTACAACCCAATTAGACAATTTGATCAGAACCATATTGTGGGGACCAACTCAAGCTATGGATTCTCCTCATTGCCGTGTCTAAATAGTTCTTCTGATCATGGGAACATGTTGGTGGAGGCGGAGTTTTCAGATAACAACTCAGCTTCTAAAATCAGTGCTTTGATGAAGGAAAGTTCCAGCAATAGCCCAAGCATGAGTGTTTATCCAGCTGGGGGAGGGTGCCAAATGATGGAAAATGCAGGGTTCTCATGGGATGGTGAGAACCACAATAATAATACTAAGATTGATCCTTTGTTACAGTTTCATGTCAATGTGGTAAAATCTAAAGAGTTCAAGACAAGTTCGTGGCAAGAAGGGCAGATTCTGACTCAGAATTCGATAGATTTCACTAGCTATCCGTTAATGTCACTGTCTGAGGATCTAACCGGAGCAAATTTTGATGTTTTCCAGCACATGTGAGCTGTAAAAAAATTCTCATTTTTTTTTTTACTTTATTCTGAGTTGAATTTTTTTGAACTCTTTTTCTCTCGTGGAAAGTTGAAACGGCCAAGATAGAAAACAATAGGAAGATGTTGATAACAGGAAAATTTGTAGCAAAAAGATTTGAGAATTGATGATCCCCCCCACTCCCCTCCGGATATCTTTGTTTTTCCTGTTGATGTGTCTGTTTTCATCAGCAGAAGTTTGGATGACGATTATTGCTGATTAATGAGTGAAGCTAAATTTTTTTTGTGATCCTAATCTTCTCACGTGTCCATTCACAAGTCTTTTATCTTAACAGTAACAATTATAACTCGGAGCATTTCATCATATACATTTGAATCTGAGCTGTCTAAGATTAAAAGTTAAATTTATATAACTTTTTTATGTAGTTAGTGACTACTGGCTAATATTATATATATATATATATATATATATATATATATATATATATATATATATATATATATATATATATTCATCATAATACTATTATACATTTACTAACTTTGTTAATGATAAATTTTTGTAAAAAAAATATGATTAATTATTTTTAATAAAATATCTTTCTAATCAATAATATTTTTTTTTTCTTTTATAAAACTTGAATCTAAAACTTTTTTCAAAGGAATCCAATCTAATTTTAGTTAAATCAAACACATTATATATATATATATATATATATATATATATATATATATATATTCTTCTCTCTCGGTATTCTTAAATTATAGTCTTTGTCGTGGTTACTTTGGTTGACTTCCGTGAAGAAGCGGGTCAAAGACTCAAATTATCAAAATATTATGAGGGGTACTTGTCACATTGTTATTAGCTACGATGCAGGCATTCATAACTCATTGGAAGCATATACGATAGACAGGGATATATGATGTTACTTGAGTAGAATTGATCCATGGAAAAGTCTAGTGACGTTTAAAAAATCGATGAAGGAAGAAAACCCGTACGTACAACAGAGAACGAAAACGTCTTTAAAAAAGAAAACTCCATGAACCTTATTATGTTACATCTGTTATCCTACGCGCTCGTACGTTGATTGATATTTAAATGTACTAATGTACACACGTTAGTGAATACACACATGTATAAAATATGAACGGTGAGCATTTTTGAAGATATTGTGATTGGTACATCTTGAAGCGCTGCTGGCATAGTTTTAGCTATGAAATTAATATATAGATTGATTATTATCGTGGCCTATAGTATTATGTGTGTTGCTGGCATATGATATGATCCAGTTGCGGGCTCCAGGCAGCACCATGCATTTTGTGAATATAATCCCTCCAAAAGGTTAATATTGGCTGCCCAAGAAGTGCATTATTGGAGAGAGAAATGATATATATACACATATATTAAGGTGTAGGTGTAGGGTCTTCTCATATGATCATATATACAAGGTTCAAAATTGATGTCCAAATTTGTGCCTGTTTGAAAATCATCTCTAATTATCTGGCACCACAGACTTGCCCCAATACACAATGTATCACTCGTCAGCGCCATAACTTGGTGCTTATGGTGTGTATATATATATAACTTGCATGAAATTAATAATAATGTGGGTCTTGTATGTGCATATATATCGATTGATATCCGCATCATAGCATATATGTAGCTCTCTTCTGGATTCCGACAGGTTCGAGAAATTATTATTATCTGAGAACGTGACTGTATATTTTATTGCAGATCAATTTGCTGGCTATGTCACTGTTATAGAAAACGATTCTGCAAGAGATAATAACAGTTTGGGATGCCCATTAAATTTTGTTTAGCATAAAATAAATATTTTTAAAATTGATTTTATAATATTAATTTTTAAATATAATTATTTATGTATAAATGTTTTATTCTTAAAAAGAAAATTTGATATAAAACTTAGCATACATTTTTCAATCTAATATATACCTTTTTTTATCATCACTTTTAGCCAAATGGAGGTTTAGATGCATTTCATTCTTTTGTATGAATCATTCTTCTTCTTCTTGTCTTTTAACAGTATATATATATATATATATATATATATATATATATATATATTGTTCCTTCCTTATATTATATATACGAGTAATAATATGTATTATGATAAAGAAAATAAAGATTATAGACAATTATTATAGAAAATATAAATGATTTGTTTTTATATAATTTTGTAGAAAATGATTCTGCAAGTGTTATAATGATTAGTTTATTTAAACTTATTTTTAGAAATAAGTGTTTATTTTAATAAAATAAAAAATTTTCTTTATTTTTATAAATATGTTTGTCTAAATTATTTCTATTTAAAAAAATTTCTATTTATTTTAAAAATTAAATGATATTTACTTCTTAAAAAAACACTTATTATAAAGTTATTTTTTTAAGTTTAAATAAACTCACCCAATAACACATTGTAAAATTAATTTTTAAATATAATTATGTATGTTTAAATGTTTTATTCTTAAAATAAAAATTGATATATATATATATATATATATATATATATAATTAAAACTTAGCATGCTTTTTTCAATCTAAGACATAAACTATTTTTAATTTATCACTTTTTAGCCAAACGGAGGTATTAGATGAGTTTCATTCTTTTTGTTTTTAATCATTTTTCTTGTCTTTAAACACTTCAAGTATAACTTTCCTTCTTTATATTATATATACGAGTAATAATATGTATTATGATGAAAAATAAAGATTATAAACAATTATTATACAAAACACATAAAATATTTGATTTTATATAATTTATAAAAAATTAAAATTGAAATGCATTGATTCATTTATATATAAAATTAGATTTAATTGGTTAAAGATACTAAATCAATTTGAAGGTTTTAACTTTTATATATATATTAGGAACATTTTTTTAGCAGTTTTCACTGTTAACCCGTTCTCTATTTTTAGCTCTACAAAAGATAAACAAATTTAAGGAAAATGGGGAGATTAAGGTTCCACACAATGACACCATCTACGTCTCCAACTATTGATAATACTAATCAATGTCTACATGCATAAACCAGTAGAGTCATAAATCAGAATCAAAGTTGGCTCTAATACACAAGAAAAGGCGTCCAACTATAAATTAAACGGTCCCATAGATTTGGAAAAACTATGGTGATACTGAGGATCAGAAATCGCATTTAAATGGTGTTAAGTTTTTAGACAGAGTGCATGTGTTTTATAAGCCAATAATAATAGTTTTTTTCCTCATAAAATACAAAAGAATGAAGCACAGTGTCCCGTATCACTCAGATGGTCCTATTTTGCTAGCTAGACACCAAATTAAGACGGCCAAAGCCACTAGTCAATAATTTTCAATCAGAAAAGCTAAATTAGTATTGAAGCAGCTAGCGGCTTTTCAATGATAAGTTTCTGTTTAATATATACTGATATAATATTACCTTAAAATTTTAGCTTATGATTGATTACTTAAATATGATAGCTCTAATTATACAAATTACTCAATTATGCATTTAATAAACTTGTGCTAGGACCAAGGTGATATAGTAGAACAGACTAACGTAGATCCACACTCAATGGGTGGGAACAGTTCTTTATCTTTTAAAAATGCAATACCTAAAATAACTAATCAGATTTATTTAGTTTACTGAAGTTGATTAGTTGTGGTCATCGTGTTTGTTCAATTCCCATAGATGCTGAATAGAGTGAGAAAACTTATAAATTTTAATAAGCATTAAGAGTCAATGTTCCTCAATTATAAAATCTCAAAATCCTATCAAGTTGTAAAATTAAAATCGTATATGAAAGTTTGTCTTCTAAGAGTTATGGTTAGTGATGATCAATAATATTTTTTCTTATTCAAGAGAGATTTATAGTATGCATGCCTTATAAAAAGGAGAAACTAAAGAATTAAGAAAAAGAAGAAAAAAAATGTAATGCAAAGGATAAAATAATTCAAACTCTCACAATTTATATTTAATAATTAACTATATTGACTTAAGAGGACAACCTATAGCTACGCCATGTCGTCAGAAAGAGTACAAGACATTTTACTTTTTACACACATTGACTTAACTAAAAAGAAATGGAATTTAATTTGAACTATTTTTTAGAAGTTTTAATACTAGACATAAAATATTATTATTTTTATTATAAACGATTATTTTAAGTAAACAATGGTTATATCTTTTCTTAAAATTAAGAAATTAAATATAAAAAAATAGATTTAGTTGGGCATAGATAGTAATAGTACCTTTACCCTACCCTGAAAAATTGGATCACCAAAAACAAAACATCACAATTAGTGACAGCTCATGTGAAGAAAAGAAAAAAAGTTCAATAGTGCATAACTACATCGTACTTGAAGTGCTTTGGTGTAGCTGCTGCTGGCGATGAATGACCCCGTCGGCGAAAATTGATCTCAAGCTTAGAATAGAATTATGATCGTTTTTGCTTAAGCCACAGCTAGCACGTGCTGGTCACGCGCTACACGCAAATTACCAGTGATCCTGCCGTCCAGCAACCAAGATTTTTCTTAACACATTGCTGTAGAGATTAATCTCTTCTCTTTCTTTCAACTATCATAATCAAAATCTTTAGATTTTATATAGCTTGATTTCAAGATATTTCTTGTAACGTGACTTATAGGTATAATTTAATCTTATAAAATTATCTTACAATAGCGATGAAACAGTAAATAAAATTATAGATATAATATTTCATTATCTTCGTATAATAGATTATGATAACATCTTCAAATATATATCTGGATTTACTTATATGCTTTAATTTAATTGACACTTATATATTTTAATTTTAATTTGATTAAATCGTTAATTGATATTCTATCTCCCACAATATTTTTTACAAATTAGAGTTCGTTTTGAGTTAATTTTTTATTTCAAACTTACATTTTAAATTATATTACTCTTTTAGTGAATATATTACGACAAAATCAAATTTAAATTCTCCTAACAATCCTCAAATGAGTCACATTTACATGAAATTGCAGTTCATTTTATGCAAACTGTATATTACTAATGAGTTAATATATATTAAGCACCAAGGGAAATTAACTTGTATTGTGTCACGTTATGTACTAATACAAAAATGAAGAAAAATATATAAAAATATAACTAAGAAATCTTATATAGATGGTGATAAATTTTACTATTACAATTACTTTTATATTTTTACCTCTGAAAATAATATTTGAATTTCTTATTATAATGATAATATTTTTATTACAGTATGTTATTTTGTCTCTGATATTAATATTTCCGCAGTCTTATATTTCAAAAAATAAATAAATAAATAGAAACTAAGAATCACTGTTACTGAAGACGCGCAATGCCGCCGACTATTCCATTATCAAG
Source organism: Glycine soja (assembly GCF_004193775.1). NCBI lineage: Eukaryota > Viridiplantae > Streptophyta > Magnoliopsida > Fabales > Fabaceae > Glycine > Glycine soja. The sequence goes on along the minus strand of NC_041007.1, from coordinate 15,195,898 downwards.
GCCCATACATAATAAATGCGTTGTTCCTTTCCTTTCATTTCTTCCTAGCACTCTCTAATAGTACATACAAAAATTATGTAAAATTATAATTTCTCAAACTTATAATTGCGAGACAAGATATATTGCATGACAATTAGAAGAAAGATGCTTTAAGCGATGGTATGTTCACACTTCACACGTTATGACGTTATGGACAAATTACCAAAGGTTCTGCCGCCAAGGTATGAGAAGTAAATCAAAAGAGATTCTGATTGCGGATGCTGTCACAGGTCAAAATCATTAATAATTAATTAGATTTTCTTAACAAAATTAAAGTCAATAACATCGATTAATGCTAACATTAAGTTCAAGATATCATGATTAAAACGCTGCTAAACCTTAATTGAGTTCTCAGTGAAATCCAAACGTAAATTAATAGTCCATTTATTGTAGTAATGAGTATTATACTACATGCCGACGCAGCTGCTGGCTAGCTGAAGAGCACCATTTTAGAACTTCATGATAAAAAGTAAAAGTGTTAAATTGACAAAGAAAACGTGGTAAAAAGGGAAAGAAAATATCAATGATAGTCTACCAAAAGAAGAAAAAAAATCAAACACATTTGGTTGAAGTGAAAATACTTAATACCACAAGCCTTTCTTGGTCAACTAAAGGTGCGGCCGACAAGAGATATTGGGATGCTTTTGCTGAATAATAGACTTTAAACCCAACAAGTTCTAACCATATATGATAATAAAGGGACATCACAGGATACTGTCTCATACTTGAAAGGAAATCAATGAAGAAAAAATGTTTATGGTGTTAAAGCCCCTTTCCCATGTCCCCGTTGGTGGTCAACTCGACTCTTTTTCGGGTAAAAAGTAATTCTTCTGAACTAGCTAGATCTTTATTAAGGCCTCAAAGTCGAACTTTGTCACTGCCTTAAGGTAAGAGATATTTGAAATTCTCGGCATGTTCATTACTATCACCCAGAGAGAAAAAAAAAATTATTACCTAAACATAGAATAACCTATGCTAAATACTACCATATTTTTAAACACAAATAGCCTACACAAAGCAAGAAGTGTTTATTAGTTAAATCTCCTCTCTGTATTTTTTTTATTCACAAAATTTGAATTTGAAATTTTATTTAAGGATATGTTTAATTTAAGAAAGAAAGTAAAAGGATAAAAAAGAAAAGAATGAGAAAGGAAAACCAAACGTAAATTAAGTTGTTTGATAGGAAAGTGAGATGATTGTATAATTAAGTTGTTTGATAGGAAAGAAAACAAAACAAAAGAAAACCAAATATTTATATAAAATACCATAAATATCCCTAAAAGAAAAAATAATAAATGATATTTCTAGACATTTTTTATATTTAACGTTGAAAACATCATTTTATTTCATTTTTGAGAGATTGATAAATGGAAAGAGAAAGAAATAGAGAGAATATTGAGAACAAATCTATTAGCAAATCAATAAGTTTTACCCTAAGATAAGTTCAGGTGATTCAAACTCATGTCATGTGTACAAAACTTTCATCTTTTGTTAGTTATTTTAAAACTCATATCACAAGTTAACATATAAACACTTAAAATAAAATAAACACTTGAAATAAAGTTATTATAGACAAATGTGAAATTTTGCATTTTGAACTACCTCTCAAGAAGAATACAACAATTGTAAGTTGTAACCACCAAAACATAAAAGCTGTCATCCATTACTTTAAACTTAGAAATTGAGTGTATTTAACACAAGTAAGAAGCTAGTATGCATAATCTTGCTTTGCACTTCTTCTAAGCTCATTTAGACGTTCATAATAAAAATGATAGCTAACTTGATTTCTTTTGCAATTGGCATCAAATCAAAAAACTCGATGGAATTGAAAGAAAATGAAGTTAGGTAGAGCCCAATGATGCGTGGTGATGGGACTTGAATAGAATGCTAAAGTAATGCGTTGAACTTAACCTCAAGAGCTTTGGCTTCTTGATATATGGACCCTGCCAGGGGGATGATGGGAATGAAAGAATGTCAAAAACAGATTCTCACTGTCATTGGGAATGATCAATGATGGAACCTTAGGCCAAAGACCTAAAGAATATAATTGCAAGCCCAAGTCAGAAGGAACCGATGATAGATTGTACCAATGTGCGATTGAAACAACATATTCCCTAGCATCATTACGAGATATCTTTAACGATTGTGTTTGACATTTAGCGACTCGTTTGTGGTAAAAATTTGCAAATAAAGAGAATGCTTTTACTGAATGAAAACGGCTTTTTGGCTTAAAAGTGATTATGACATTAAACACCACAAAGGAAACACACACCACTTTATTTTATGTTTCTTTTGTTGTTTTTATTATTACGGGGGGCTATAACGATAAAGCGAACAAACTTGAAAGTACATAAAGCATTCCTTGATTTGAACGTCTTAATAATAGCTTCTCATCAAAGATAAGCTACCTGTTGACATCTCTATGGAAATGTGTTTTTCACTGATTGCGTTTCCTCATTAAAGTCACGAAACTTCTAATTACGTATTCAACGAGTTTATATGAGTACACTAGTTGTTGTTTTTTTTACCAAATTTCCTAATGATTTACCTGGACTTACTAAATACTAAGTCAAGTAGACGTTGAATTTTGAGGTATTTGGTGCATAGAGATACTAGTTTCTGCAAGCCCAAAATGTAGGAGATTGTGACAAAGCAAACTTTGTATGATTTGGAGTATCCTATTAGTACTTCCCCAGCCCATTCCCTGCCTTGACATCTTTTACTAAGCCTTGAGGCAACTATTCATCCATTCGAGACTTTGTGACGTTCAAGATTTTGATATAAGGTATATTAACAAATGTAATTAATTTATTAAATTTAAAAAAAAACATTAGGTAAATTTTCAATATATTTTTTATTTTTATAATTAATGACTTATTTATTCTTCTTATACGTTATTTTTATTAAGCATTGATTAAGGGTAATTTTGAAAAAAATTATTTAATGCAACATTAATTTTATAAAATAACATATATTTTGAAAAAAAAAATTTCTCTAAAATGTTAATCTGGAACGGCAGGAGTAATTTCATGATTAGGGGACGGATTACCAAATAACTAGATTTTTAACCCATTCATTGCACGAAATTATTTAAATTAAATATTTTTATATTTATAGTTAGCTTTTTTTTATAAAAACATACATGTGCGTAAATAAATATATTATTTTTAAAAATATTTATTAGTATATTAAATATAAATACAAAAAAATTTAGAAAAAAAATTAATTATATTTTTAATTGTACAATTCTTTTCTTAAAACTATTGAAAATTTTTAAGATTTATTATTTTTTTCAAATAATAGTAGTGATTCAATACTTATTTAAAAATAATAAATTAAAAAATAATGCAAAATAATAAATATGAATATATATATGTATATATATATATATAATATTTAAATATTTAAATTGAACTATTCATTTTTGTTAACGTGGATATTATGTTAATGTATACTTAATTTTTGTGTGTTTATAATTAATATTGAATCAATAATTAAGGATTAATATTTAATTATCAAAATTATATTATAAATAATTAAGGATTTTTGTGTGTATCTATTTAATAAAAAATTATCAAATTAATATTCAGTTATCATAATTATTGATAAATAGATATAAATATAGACTAATATGATATATAACCAGTGCATGGCACGAGTTTATTATTATGTTTTAAAATTTTGAATTTATTATTTCAATTTTTTATTTTATATTATTTGAGAGTTATAGAACATAAAATCAAGAGTAATTATTATAAATAAATAATCTAATTTAAGTTTAAAAAAAACTTATTTACACACATTTGACGATAAAAAAATTACTTCTTTCACCGTACAACAAAAAATTACTTTAAAAAAAAATCAAAACATGACATAAGTTTGTTGTTTTTTTTTTTTAAAAAAAAACGTGACATAAGTTTCTTTAGACCAACTTTAAAATTGTTCTACTTTAATAAGTTTGACTTGTTTAAAAAATTGAAGGCTTAAATTTATCCAATTATTTGTTGTAGACTATTTTTAGGTCCAATATGAATCTTCTAAAAACTTTGTTTGGCTTGTTAGTACACTTAAAAGTGTACTTCATGTAAAATAATTATTGATTATTTCATATTTAAACATTTATTTTATATTAATATTTTTTATTTAAGACTTTGAATAGTTTGTGTTGTTTCAAATATGGATCTTTTCCTATAAATTATATTTTTTTTTTCATGTTTAGCCCTGATTTTTTTTAGCTTTTAATCACTTTTTAATGATGTGACAATTTTAATGACACAACAACACTGATTACATGACATTTTTATAACATGATATTTAATGATGACAACATTCATTAGCTGTTATCACTTTAAAAGCAACTTCTGATGGAAAAAAATGATCAACCCAAAAAATATATATATTACACATTTTATTTAATATATATATAAGAACTGGAATAAAAAATAAGTAAGTTATAAATACTTAAAATATATTTAAATCTGAAAAGTTAAAATAAAAATATTATATTCAAAAACAATGATTCAAATTTATTATATAAAAATTAATGTATTTTATAATGATGAAATTGAAAAATATATAATTTTATTCTATAGCCATTGATATTCCAAATACCATATCTAGCATGTGATTAGTTGGGATCGAGCTTCATTCCTATAATTCAAAGTTTCAAACTTTGATGCCTCTAGTTAAATTAAAGCAATCCTTTTTCTTTCTTTTTTTTTTTTACAGAAAAACAAACCCATTAACAGTTGTTTTACATACTAAATAATAAATAAACATACGAACATGACACGTGTACAAACTAATTTACGAGATTGATTTTAATATAAAGCTTTTTATTTTTAACCAATTAGATACTTTAAGAACAATTTATAAAGTAATTATCACAAAACTTACTAATTTGCAATGATATAACAATTCATAATTGATTAAAATATTAAAAAAACTTTATATTATACACATTCTAATTGTATTTCTAAAGTCTAAACTGTTAGAGACTAAAGAAGAGGCTCAATATTTTGGGAATTTGTCCATCAGTGTCATTAAATAGAATGAATAAATTAGAACAAAAACTATTTATTTAATTATTAATAAAGGAAAAAGGTATTAAAATTTAAATGTTGTTCTCTAGGATCACGTGGTACTGTTTTTCAATTAAATTAATGTTTTTATCTTCATAGACTTCTCAAACTTTAGTACCAATTTTTAATACACACGTTATAGAAATAAAACTCTAGTTTTAATTAATTAGAAAAAAAATACTATAAACATCTAAAGAACAATAACTAATTAATTTCACCCAAAAATATAACTAAATTAATTATAACTCATTTACATTTCATTTGGAAAAGATTTTGCCATTCAAATAGCATGAAGTGAGTTCCATAGTACAAAAAAAATTATGTGTTTACAACGAGAAATACAACTTATATCAGTGATATCCACTCATTATTTCTCCAAAAGGTAATTGTTTGATGGATTGACATGAAGATTTCCGGCTCAATTCTGGGCATGCATGCAGCTAGCTCGAGAACTCCCCTTCTCCCTGCATATTTGAAGTTTCAACTTTCTTTGCCTTAGCTGATGCTGCAAGATCCCCTTTGCAGTTTTGTAAATTACCACCTCATCCATATCTTTAATGTTTAGCCATCTTTTTTATACACCAAAATAATGGTATTTAACAGGTGCATGCACCGATAATCAAGATATTAAATAAGAGGATTTTAGTCTACATAAAACAATATCTTACTTTTATAAAATATTTCTTACCTATGTACATTAAGCTTAAACATCTAAAGATATATAGAAATGAGGTATTACTAGCTAATCCTACCGTTTAATTTCAAAACTCAAACCCAAATTAATCTCACTTCACCAATAATCACCAACATTGATGCTAGCTACTCTCCCTTCCCAAAAAGGGCTTCAACATCCCCATGTTTTGAAGAAGTAGCTTCGTTGGAACCCTTATTAAAGTTCATTCCCCCAAACCCATATTGTTGCACCACAAGCACCGAGGAGCAAGAATCAAAGCTATTCGATGCAAGCATGTCCCCTATGACCCCAAGTTCAGGGCAATCAGTCCATTCCATCAAATTCGACAACACCAAAGAGTTCCTTCCTTTTCCATGCCCTAAAATATACAAATCATAGCTCCCTCTATCCAACTCATTAAGCACCAAAGGAATATCATCACCAGTGTGCACTTCCTTCTCAGAATATGTGATTGAATCCTCGTTGTTCACCGCCATGAGCCTGAACAAACTCACATACTCCTCATCCAACTCCTTCTCCTTCCCACTATCAATTATTGTAGACAATATCCCATGCGATTCATCATTTGTTGTTGCATTTGTGTCCACTTCAGCAGCCTTTCCGTACAAAAGAACATGCACCATGGAGAGATGGATCCCGGGGTGCTTCGCCATCCTCCAAGAAATGGCCAAGGCTTCACGATCATCGGGGCCACCGATGAAGACGACGCAGACACGCAGGCTTACCTTCGATAACGACCCGTGCCCACGATCAACCAGGATTCCCACTGAACATGGCGCGTAGTTCATCACGTTTTGGTTTATCTCCTTGAATGCGGGGTTGGTCACTTCTAGGGTACCTGAAAGATATAAGATGGATCAAATGATTAAGAAAGAAATAATAAAAAAAAAATGTAACTTCCATCGTCCTACTAACAAAATTGATAAAATTTAAATATATTTTTTCTTGTTGTGATTTATTACTCTGATTTATCATCAAATGTTAATTAACTTTAAAATTTCAGATAACGTTTTTTTATTATTCAAAATATTTATTTTTGTTACTGTTAAAAATGTTATTTAAGAATGAAAAAACAAAAGGAATTACAAGAACAAATAAAATATTAAAGTTAATTAGCATTTGATGATAAAAAAGGAATTATAAGATACCTTCCGCGCTGGAGTGTTTGTGAAACGGGATGAGAATCAACGAGGCGCGTTTCTCGTCGGCGATGTTGTAGATGTCCTTGTGAATGGTCTCGTAGGAGGAGACGGCGCTGAGAGTCTCCAGGCTGGTGTTTGTGTGCCCTTGCTCCGGCGAGATTTCGGCAAAAATATTGGCAATGGCCTCGGTGTCAGCTTGTGATTGATGAGAACTGTTATGATCCACAAGAAAGGCGGTGCCGCGGCCTTTGAGCTCGATGAGTTGAAGAGAAAACACGCGGAGACGGGAAGCGTTTGTGGCGCTGCATGCTTCAAGGATGGTGATCATTCCCGCGGCTTGGCGCGCGTTGTGGACACAAGCTACTACTCGGATATCTGCATCAGCCTTCAGGTTTTGTATGGTCCTTAGCTTATCCTTCTCAAATTGCTTTCTTGGCTTGTATATGTAGTTGATGGTGGGAGACACTAGTATAGTCATCAGAACATTAGCCGTCGTCATAATTGTATAGAAATCCCTACTCAAAATCTGAAAATAAAATTACATGTATACAGTTATTCATCAGAGAAAATAGTAATTACAGATTTTCATGTATAATACATAAATGAGTACGTGCATCTTTGAAAATCTAAAATGCATGTATGAGGAAAAAATTTAGGATTGTTTGGATCAGTTTCCCTAAAATTAAAGTAATTGTAGGAGGAAAAAAATAAAATAAATTTCTTCATAGGTTGAAATTAGTTCTCTATTAGATAATTTGTAAATGTCTTTTTATTTTTTAGATAAATTATATTAGAAATTTTTTACAAATTAATTAATAAAAAACTAATTTTATCTTATGAAAAAATTATTTCATCTTTTTCTTTTCATTGAAATATTTTTAGAGACATCTAAACATGCTACATTATCTTACTTTTGAACATGCAATAAATAGGTTAACTTTTAAAATAACAACCTTAAAAGTTATATATGTTTCATGGTACTAGCATGTTTCTCATGTTTAGTATAAGTAGTTATATGATGTGCTTCTTACTTTTCTATATAGGTCTGCATTATATAGCAGTAATGCAAAATATATGAATTGCATGGATGAGCACTTCCTGTGCGTCATCTATTTACATATTGGTTGATAAATTTATTTACTTGTAAAAAAAAACATAAAAAGATAATTAAATAGTTAATGTATTAAACTTAAGATTGAATCACATATTATTCAAGTTTGATTCTTAATTAAGTTTTTTTTATCATATTTTACTTGTCTACCAACTAAATTCTGCATTAATTAGGAATTTTTTTTTATGAATAAGATGGTTAAAAAAAACTAACAGATGATAGAGCTAGAAAGAAATCAAATTGGCAAACAATAAACATATGTAACTGTTGAAGCATGGCAACCAAAATTAATACCTCTCTGTCACTTGCAATGTTTAGCATTACTAAGGGCAAGAGGCCTTTGGTGTTCAAAAGCGCTCCAAGGGCCACTCCATCTCGAAAAGGCATACGATAGAAGCCAGTGGCTATCACAGTGCTTACTATCTTTGTGCAGCATGACAAGAGCGTGATTATCATCACATTACGCAACTTTGTCTTTTCGAAAGTTGCGAAGTTGAATCTTATACCACATCCAATGAAGAACAATGGTGCCAGATACATAGAGACAAGATCGTCTGACCTTTCCATCAACATGTCCGCGAATTTTCCCCTAGGAAGAATCAGCCCGAACACCAATGCCCCAACAATGGAGTGAGTGCCAAGCATTTCAGTAACATGTGCACAAAACAAAACCCCTACGAGCACATACGACAACTTGTAGTTGTCCCATTCATTCTTGTCCGTTATTTTCTCTATCAAACGGTTAAGTGAAGGGCGTAACATGTAGTAGCAAAAGAGGACAAAGATCATGGTCAACATCACTGACACAAAGGGTTTTTCACTATGAGTGGCAAAAGGAATCAGAATCACAAACATTGCCCAATTGTAGAAGTCATTAATTGTGGCTGCGGTTACAGCCACTCTACCAAGACCCGTGTAGAGGATCTTAAGATCAGCAAGAATGTGAGCTAGAACAGGATAATTTGTGACACTAAGAACCAAAGCACAGAATAAATATGCACTAGGTGTGTTGAAAGATGACTTATCATCTGGGTAGAGAGCTTGACCTAAAGAATATATGGCAGTCCCTAACGCCATTGGAATGATGGTGGCAGCAATAGCAATGGTGGTTGCCTTTTTTCGCGCTAGTAGGACAGCGTCTAGGTTCATCTCCAAGCCGGTTAGGAAGACATTGTAGATGAGACCCACATGTGCCACTGTCTCTACACCAAGGAGTGCTTTTGGAGGTATCACATATGCAGTAATTTCTGATTTTCCAACTATTTCTGGACATAGCAGTAAACCTGCCTACATTGCCAAAAAAAAAAAAAGTGAAAACAAGAACACATTTAGGACACCCACAAACTATTAATTATGGAAAGAGTTTCTCAATGTATGAGAAAGAATAACACTTTTAACATTATCTTTTTTAAGCACATGTTTGAATTGTTATCACGACAATTTCAACCTACTTTCCAGAAACATATAACCTTCCTTGCTGAAGTATCGTTAGGTTTTGTACTGTCACGAATTCACCGCAAACACAAACATGTGCAAATACATTTTTATTATTCGTTAAAATTTATTTTAAAATATAGAATCACCCGTGAGAAACATTAATAAAAGAATCCTTGATTAAGATAATGTTTTTAGCTGGCATTTCCTTTTGCACAATTGACAGTGGAAGATCAACAAGCCTTCCTTGGTATAGTACTAAACGTTTTGCATCAAAAGTTGTAAATCAATGGTCCTACATGGTTTCCATCAAGTCTCTCTCTCTTTTTTTATTCAATTTTCAACTAGTAAGAAAGAAACATCTTGTTTCTTACTTGATTTCTCTTAATGTTTCTCATACGGAAACACGCAGGTAAATGCATATATAACCAAAACAATATGATAGAGGGATGATATTAATTTGTACGTAAAATTTCGGGTGTGCATAGAATCAATTATAAAATAAAGGAACATGACAGACATAATTCGTGGTTAGTAATTTACTGTTCTCATCAAAACATTTGTCAAAACAATGTCTCACTATTTAACAATTTCAAAAATGAAAAAGAGAGAAAAGCGTGCACTTACAAAAAATTCAGCAACAAAATGTGGTTGATTGAAAGGTCTGAGGATGTAGTGTATAAAACGAGTCATAGAGACAATGAAAAACAATAGGAGGGTAAATTGGGGTAGAAAAAATCGTAAGATGTTTTCACTTTTCCAAATCTCATTGGGATTATCTACAATAAGTTGGGAATGTAAGGTGTGGTTTTCTGGCTCTTCCATAGCTTATCTTGATATGTCACTTGTATCTTAAACCCTTGTAATAATATCAATTAGATTTTCTTCCAACTTTTGCTTTCTCCTTTTCCTCTCTTCTCGTTGCACAAAATATGAACATCTTTGTCGCCAGCATTATCCATTTGATGAATCCATTAATGATGTGAACGAATAATAACAGAGGAAATCAGTGGGGAAAAAACCAAAAAACAAATTAATAATGATGCTTTCTTGTCTTCAATTACGTACAACTTAACTGATTTGCTATTTTTGTTCGAGGCAAGTAGTTCACAAATTTTTAATTGATTCCGTTATAATCTCTTCTATTATTAGAACATCTCTTTTATAGAGATAGAACATCTTAATTACCATAATATTAATATTTCATTAAGACTATACTTTCTATTTTAAATACTAGAAAATCGATTATTATTTTGTTATAATTGTTATAATTACTTATAACAAAAAATCTTTAAATATATAAATTTTATTATATTCAAATTCTTTATATGACTGACACGTCGTAAACTCGTAATCAAGTGTGAAGTGTTAATCCTAATAAGATCGGATACAAAATTGAGTGATTATATTTTGAGAATAAAAAATTTTAAACACTCAATCAATAATTTTTTTTTTCACTATTTCTCTTTTCTTGTCACATTATATCATCAGTATTTTATCTCTTTTCTCTTCCTTTTCTCTTTCAAGTTGTAGATAATTTTCAAAAAACATTTTTCTAAAAAATTACCGTTTGTATTACAAGGGTTAGTCGCTTGTATATAGCTGCGTCAATCCAAGTTAGAAAAGGAATGATGCAGAAACGAATGCTTTTTAGTGAATATACCGTCAAGTCTTTTTATTATTAGATGAATGAAGTGTGTCTAATTAAACGAATGAAAAATAAAACATGATACTGGAAACGAATGCACGTCAAGGTTTAACTGTTTCAGATATTGCCAGCAAGTGACTCTTGCACAGGCTTTTTCGTGGAACTAACAAATAGGGAATGGGAAAGCATCTTAATAAGAGAGCATGCTGCTACGGTTTCTCTTTCCAAATTTATGCCTGAATAGTATGTTTTAGATATTTGCTGTTAAATTAATACTGGTCAATAAGTGTTAATGTTTTAATTTGATAACTAAAAATACTAAGATAGATATTCTAATTGGAGTGTATTACTCACATACAATAATAAATTAGGAGGTAAAAGGGTCCAGTAAAAGTATTTCTGTCGGAAAAAACTGTTAATTTGAGTTATATGGTAAAAAAAAAAACAGTAAAGGCAATCACAATGACACGAGTTCCTTGAATCTTGATACCACACCATAGTAACAAACCAATTATTTTAAAGTCAATTACACAGCATATTATCTAGATTTGGATTACGAATTTCAAAATTTTAAGCAAACGTCGGTCTAAAAAAATCCTAGCAAGCGTTCACAAAAAAATTTACCCAATATCGGCTAAAAAATAGCTTGGTCGATTTTGACCAATAGAACCTATCCGATGTCGGCTGAAAAACATCATTGGTCAACATTGGCCGAAAAATTCTTAGTCTAAGTTAGCTAAAAAAATAGCCCTGACCAATGTCGAACAAAAAATCTACCCAACATCGGATATAAAATAGTCTTAGCTGATGTTGGCTAAAAAATAGCTCTGACCGTTGTCAATCGAAAAAACTCTAGTGGATGTCGACTGTAAGAACCTAGTCAATGTCAACTAAAAATAGTCATGCCGGATGTTGGTAAAAAATACCTAGCTGATGTTAGCAAAAAAAATCCTAGCCAACATCAACCAAAAAACCTAGCTAATGTGGTTCAGAAATAGCTTTGGCTGATGTTAGCCAGAAAACCCTAGTCGATATCAGCAAAAAAATTCTAACCAACATCGGCTAAGAAAATCTAGTTGACATCAGCCAAAACACCCTAACTAACATCGACTAAAAAATAACCTTAACCGATATTGACTAAAAATAGCTTTTGCTGATGTTGGCTGGAAAAACCTAGTCGACGTCAGCTAAAAAACCCTAACAAGTATTTACTCAAAAGTTAGTCATGACCAATGTCAGTAGAAAAAATCTAGTCAACGTTGACCAAAAAAATCATTGGTCAACATCAACTGAAAAAACCTGAATGATAAGGACCAAAAAAATCCTTTGCTGACATTAGCAAAAAGTTCCCATGAGTGATGTCAGTAAGAAAATAACCCTAACCAACATCATCTAAAAAAAATCTTAGCCGATATCGACAAAAAATAGCTTTGATTGACATCATACAAAAAAATTCTGACAAAAAAAATCTCAACCAACGTCAGTGAAAAACAACTTATGTCGATATCGACCGTAAAAACTTTGGTCACCCGTAGTTGTAAGTGTTGAGCGAAAAAGAATCGCGAGCAAGAACGTGAGTTAGAGAGTGAGCATCTCCGAAAAAAGAATTTCAAATTCTATATTTTTTTGAGAAATTTTGAAATCCCACTATTTTAGTCAATAAAAATGATTCATAAAAATACCAAAAATTAAATTTTCTTTCAAATACTCTATCCAAACAATCTATTTTATTATGAATCATTTTAAATTTCTTGAAAATATGAATTTCCCGGTTAAATTCCTTGAGTCAAATTTGAAGCCAGTATTCTGGGTACAAAGTAAATCAAATGAATATTACCAGCAGGCAAGCTTTAAAACGAAACCACTATTTATTTCAATAGCTTTATTAATATTCTAGATTCAAAATTATAATGAGCTCAACAACATATATCAGAATAGTACTCATGTTTCTCCATATCAGCAGCACAGAGCCATAACTTTTGGAGGGTCAAGTTCCTAAAGCTTTGCCGTTAACCCACTCTGAATTGGTTTCGAAGAACCATTATCCTTAATGTCATTATCTTTAGAATCCATTTCACATGCATTTGGCGGAACATCTACTGCAGGGGAACAGTTGAAGAATCCATGAGGCTGCACAAAGAAAGGAGCTTCATAAGTCAGACGTTAAATACGTAACATGAGCAAAGTAATAAGGCCGAATCATCCAAAAAGGGAAAAAAAAATCAGTAGTTAATTGATGGAAAAGATGTTGTCCAATGAACATCGAACAGAACAACAATACCAAATAATTTTTTTTATTAATATTCTAGTATTGTTCAAAGCTCCTCGAGTTCAAGCATTAAAAAGACATGAGAAACAAACCACCATATAAAGTAACCTAAAATGATAGGCAAACAGCAAACTACTCAAGAAAAATCGACGAAGAAATCAACAAATAATTACCGTGAGCATAAAACCAATGCGCTCTACTGGCATAACAGGCCAGTCTTCCAAACGAGGAACGTGTGTGATTCCAAATATATACCTGAAGATAACACAACAGTTAGTCTGGAGAGGAAAAAATGTGAATGCATGACCATGGTAAAAATTATAGTTAATTGGAAAAAGAAAATGAACATTGAAGAAACTTATTTTGACAATATTTGAATGAAACAATAAATAAAAATCTCAATGGGCTATTGTTTGATGCAGTTACATACTTATATACTACTTCAATAGAGATCACTAATTTAGAATAAATTTTTTTGTAAAATATTAAGTATAAACCCTGAAGAACGATTTCATGAAGTCAGGTAGGTGCATGAGTCAGAGAATGAGGAAAAAAGAGGGGGAAGGTTTACCAAAGAACTACATTAGTTTCTTCCAAAGATCGGTTCTGCTTAACCCATGTAGCTAGTCCTTCACCAACACGTGGATTTTGATTAGGAAATTCTCCTCCAGGAAACAACTCATCACGTGAATATGTTGTTACCCAAAAGTTATGCTTCAAGAAAGCAGCTCTTCTTAAAAACTTGGCTTCAGAGCCTGCCAATGGCAAGCAGTTAGAGCCAGGTACCAGCTTATAGCCTGTCAACTGTCCAGTTCTATTGCATGTTCTCGTGTTCCTTACCTGAAGGATTATTAAAACATTAGCAGGTCTCCATCAAAGAATTAACTCAAAAAGTAAAAAAAAAGCAGTTGGAATCATGGTTTAACACAATATACAAAGCGTATGTTTAAAGCAAAGTTCAAAACAAGATACCAACCCACTGTAAGTATTTTCCTGGTGATAAAATCAAGTACAAAATTTTCAGCACTAGGTTACAAAAGACACCTATTTGAAATTACCAAAAAAAGTTCCATGGGAAAGCTTTCAGTTTTTTTAAAAGCATAACAGATTCTTGTCTGATCATTGCAATGCAAATAAGTATTCGACAGTTTGACAAAATTCAAAATTACCAACTCCAATAGTTTGAAGTTGGCGGTAAAACCCACAAAAGACTTACAACCCAATGCCGAGCAGTCAAAGAATTGCAATCACGCATGGCTTCCAATTCAGATCTGAGCAAAGTCTCTTCAGCATAGAATGCATTATTGTGAACATTCTTCTCACCTGGTTCCTCGACTTTCATATTGACCTCCACAACCTATAAAACATCTTGGGAGAGTAAGAATGTGCACTTAGAAAAGAATTACATACATAGTTTATTGGAGAAGGAGGAAGCTGTTCACAATTGAACTTGAAAACAAATCATGAAAGTAGCCAATTCTGTTACTTGAGTGTTAAGGTAACAAAGTGGTAAATTTGGCTTCTGAATACACAAGGCAGATCACGACAAGGGACTTTTCAACATTGTAATAGCATACAGCCCTGAATCAAAAACTTGAAATTACATGGAAAGAAAAAAGAAATAGAAAAATAGGTGGTTTTCATTAATCAAATGAAAAAAATAGTGCACTTAATTCAAGACTTCAAGTTGACTGTAAAAATTATAAGATGAAAACTAAAATATGAATATTTCTGCGGGAGAAAAACTCACTGCCACCAGGACATTTACAATCACCACTTTATTTGATTCATCTACCACTAAACTAGAACTAAGGGATGCCACAGAAATAATTCTTAATTATTTTTATTAATAGAGATAGAAACAGATAAAGCATAACCTATTAAAGTCACATTTAGTAATTCAATGCAAATTACCTGATTCAAAGCTTCACCAGGTTTAGAATCAACAGACATGTCCATGCGAGCAACAAAAAAGTGCTGATGAACTGGTGCATATAGACCAGGCGCAATCATGGTTCCATATTTTCGAAACTCTCCAGGCAGTAAGGCTCCTAGGCTGAGAATTCCAGTTAGCTTTACTTCAGCTTCGATCCTTCCATCCTGGAAAAACACATTTTCCAGATTTAAATATCATATTCAAATAGTTCAAGAAAAATCCACAAAAAAAAAAAAAATCATGCTGAAGGTTCCTTCAACCAAAAGTAAAAGCTAACTTATTCAAAGAGTAAAGAGATGCAGAGTCTAATAATAATTCAAAGGGTCGGAAGATACTGGATATTTGTGAATTTTACAATAATTAACATAAGATTGATTTAAAATGTCATTGTCAGCATATTTGTCTCTTAAAAGGATGTGATACCCTACTTGCCTGATAAAAATGCCAAAAAAATCCATACTCATAGTTGGCAACAGTACATATGAAAGAAACTGTAAGTCTTCTAGATCTTCGGACTTCTGCTAAGCCAGTTCTCCAGTCTTGATGTTTCCAGAGCATTCCATGATCCACTTCATGCAAACATACACAATTTTCAATTGTTTCCACCCCACCAGTGAAATTTGTGAAGTGAGCATCAAAATACTTGATGTATCCCAAACAATCACATCCCTGTAACAACAAACATTAACCTCAGATAAAAAGGAATCCAATCAGAAAGAATACGGTGACAAATGATAAGCATACAAGAGAACAAATATTATTCTAATACCTTCTTGAGGGAATGTGCATTTTTTCCCAATCCATCTTCCCCAGCATCAAAAGCATTTTTTCTGTAATGTGGATCATTTGGATCTCCATAGGGAACAACCATCTCCACAAAACTCAGCCTATGAGCAACAGGCCTTCGTCCATGACTACCATCAACATATGCAACAGAATATATAACCAAACCTTCTTTGGGTGTGAATCCAATACGGAAATTCCACTGTTAAAAGAGAAAGAAAAAAGACTAGTAGTTACAATGAATCAAATATCTTTGCACATTTCCAATGACAAATAAACAATATAGTAACTTAACATCTACCTTCTGCCATTCAACAAAATACCCATTGACACGGAAGCTTGGACCTTCAGGCTGAATAATTTGCAAGGGTTTTACATCACTTCTATCAGAGCCACCTCGGGTTTCACCAGGAGTATAGTTCCTCAAGGGATCAACCGGTGGGAGGGGAACAAGTTTACGATCTTCAAACTCTAACACCACCATGTTTTGCATATCAACAAGAACATAGATACCCTCAACAGGTCGGGCATAGCCATTTTCCATAGGACAGTCACTCTCGGATCGACAAAATATGAGTGGTTTAGCAAGTCTTTTCCCAGGAGCATCTGCTTCACTGTGATAACCAACACACCTGCAACAGAGTTATGCAGAATAAAGACTCAATAAAGAAAATGCAAAGAGATAGAATAACAATGTCTACAGAAAAGAGATATATCAACAATGGTCATCCAACTAAAATTACCACGGATCAACCATTACAAGGTCCATGTCTTCAATACCCCTTTTCTTCATAGCCTCTATAAATGGGGGAAAACTTTTGACAACAGCCTCGCATTCTGCATATTCCTCAGCATCCTGAAGATAGAGAGATTATTAGGGAATTGAGGATTGCAGCAGCTTAAAAAAACTCCACATTTCTGATTATCTTTCAAAACAAAGCTTGGGAATCCAATTTCAGGTTTAGATTTTACCAATATACTAAACCAATCATTATTATTTCCCACTCATGGTGAAGGGTGACATGCAATTTTCTCCATTTACTTTGTAGGGTTGAAAAGGCAAATACATAAAATACAGACTGCCCATTAATATTTGAATCTGATTTGTTATTCAATATTCTTATATGAAACTATCATTGTCTCATTCATAAACACATAAAGAGCAAGTCAACAAATTAGAGACTCTGCTTCCATTTATACAGCATATCCTTCAATTGAACTGACATTAAGGGGTGAAATTATTTTAAAAACACAGCAGTATCACACAATGGTTAGAAAGGTAATCAGAAGTCACAAAAGAAGAGACCAACATACCATTGGAGGCTGAACATCAGGAACAACATGTGATGAAATTACTTTCCCTCGGTGATGACCACCTCGAGTTACCGCATGTACTTGCGACAACTCAACAATCCATATACTAGTCTCATTTGTTTTCCTACTGTAAACAACAAGCCTGGCACATCTTGGAGGGAGTTTAGCTGGAATCAGAGGTCCTCCTCTAGCTCTTGGAAGTAATGATGGTTGGAAAGGTGGAAAGAAATATGCATCTGCCAGTGCAACAACATTTTTATCTGGCTCCAGTAAAACTATTTCAATGAAGCGCATACTATCTCTAAGCTGTAACACATAATACAACCAGAGGGAGGAGAGATATCATAAGTAATCACTACTTCAACTCATTTAATTTTCTAAAACCATCCAAATCTACAAGTATATCCACTTCATTAAAAAAAATCATAGTTGACAACCTCAGGAGTAGATCCAGCAGCCCGCACAGTTGCCACAGCCACAGAGATTTCAGCAGCAGATAAAGGATCCAAAGGGTGGCTTGACTGTGCCCTTGGCATTGCAGCAACGACTCCTATGCAACATTACAACAAAAATAGAAACACAGTTAGCTAATATTAAAAAACATGAAAACAAGCAAAGCCTGCATTCAAGAACTTGCAAATAAAAAATTGAAAAAAAATAGGATGTAGAATTTGACTTCCTTCTTACTTTTTGGTTCTAAAAAGTGCTTTCTAGACAAATTCACACCACCCATTACTCAAGGATCAATATCTCATCCAAAATTTATTAAGTTCTGGAACAGACAAGAGATATTCTTGCAGTGGTCCTAACTCTATAATTAAAAAAATTACAATTTTTTGTTTGAAACATTATTTTCATGAACCAAAGCATACGTCGACAAATACGTAGAAGCACACAATCATTTCACATACTATCACCATACGCACATCAACATAACACATGAAGTCAACCATGTCTTTATTTTTTTTATAAGCTCAGTTACTCTTTTTTTTGGGGGGTAACTATTATTATTACAAAGTATCCACCGGCTTTAATGACAACTAATCTCCATAAGAGAATTTAACTGGCCACCTTGGGTTCTTTACATCCACAGCGCTCTACTGACGCCTTACTTAAGGCGACCGAGTCCAGTAGCACTCAGTCCAATGACTTGTTGGTGCTCAATTGCTTAAGGTGTTCATTTCCTCATTTGATCTATATAGTTTTGTGTGTAAAGACTAAAAACGAGTTAGTAAAAACAAATGATGGACTAAAATTAGAAATTTGTAATAAAAATATAAAAGATTGGATAAGTATAGCACGAAATAAGTAATTAAACTTGTATGCAATTGAGAGCATTTAATTTATGCAACGTAAAAGAGAGTGGGAGTGAGAGAAGAGAGATGTTAGGAAGCGTACCCTTGGCAGCAGATGCATTGGTGGAAGAAATGCGGGGGACGTCGGTGACGGCAGCAGTCCAGTCTTGCGGCACGGCGGCGGCGGTGGCGGGGGCGGGGGAGGGGGCAGCAGCTAGGCGGGGAATGGCGGCGGCTGCGTTGGTGGCGGAACAAGAAGAGGAGGAGGGTGACGTCGTCTTTTGCGAAACTGAGGCCATTGGAGAGGATTTGCTATTTCAGGGATTCCGCCACCCCAATAAGTCTGGGCGCAGTACACTGACATATACAGCAAGAAATTCACCCTCTTCTTCTGCGCACAACCTGATTTGAAAGAAACCAAGAAAGAAACTACTCAAGACAGAGACCAGTAAAAGAGGAATGAATAAATGGGAAGCAGAGGAGCCAGCTGTTATGAATACGAAAAGGAAGGAGAGAGACTCTGGGTTTATATACTGTGAAATCAAGCCAAGTGTGTGTTTTTTTTTTACATTTTCCCTCTCCTATCACTTTTGCCTTGTTTCCCCCTTCATTTCTTTTCATTATCATTATTATTGTTAGATTTAGATATTGTATGTAATCTCTATTCATAAGTGGGAAAAGTCTTACACTCAAATAACTAACCACAAATTATGTTAAGTATATTTTGTGTCAAAATAAACAGATTTTTTTTAGGCATAAACAGATTGTTTTGGTCTCATTACTTAAAAAAAGTGACTGTTTTAGTCTGGACGAAAACATAAACATGCATGATGATATTTAATTAATTTACAATTACAATATTAAAAGACCAACATTGTTGTACCTTTTCATCTACATTTTTTATTTTTGGAATTATATTTTATTTGCACTTAGTGGAAAGATTTTTTATATGGAGTTGAAATGTAATAACAAAGTAATTGTTATCAATTAAAGAGTATAAATAATAAATAATTATTTTAAAATATAAAATAGTTGTTTTAATTGAAGAAAAAAGATTTATTTATTTTTTATAATAGTTATAAAATTATTATTATTATTGGTCGATTCTTTTGACAGTTTTTTAATCAAAATTATTATTATTATTATTAGGATTAATTATTTTTTATTTTTTTATTATTGTTATTTGGAATTAAATCACCATGTGATACTTTGTTATTATTATTATCATATAGATGAGTGTTGTTAAGATAGGAAAATACAAAGGGATTATTGAGTTAAATCTGTGTCTTAAATTAAGAAGATATTTTGTTTCCTCAAAATCAGATTTTATTTTTCTACAAATTTTATTTTCCTACTAATCATAAATATATATATATTATTTTATTCTTAAAAGTGTTAATAGTATTTTTTAATACATTTTTTTATTGTTAATTAATATTAAATAAAAGATATATAATTATGAGCATAACTAACAATGAATTAAATAATAAGAAATATATACATAAATTTATAATATTTAATTAAATAATTATAATAATATTTATTTAAAAAAATTATTAAAAATAAATAAATACAAAATTGTTACTAATATTTCACTTTTTGAAATTCACAAGAGACTTTTTGCTAAAAGGATAAAGACAAGGATGAGATAAGAGAGATGCACGAAGTGGGTGTACGCTAAGATTTTAAAGGAAAAAATAAAGGTGGTAGAAGAAAGAGGGCTTATCAATGGGGTCCAATACGATAAGTAGGTGAGGGGTTGATAGGATGATCTGCTTTTTCTTTTGTAGATTTTCATAAAGTTCAAACAAATAATAATCTATTTTGACATCACACCCTACCTTTGCTTCGTATCATCATAATAAGGATTCCTCTGTTTTGTGGTGTCTATTAACGTTAATATTAAGATAAAAATAATATATATCCATGTTAAAAGAATATTATTAATATAATCACAATCAAATGAATACATGAATGATTATGATGAGTTTTATTGAATAAAAAATTATATTCTTATGATTAATTGTTATTCAATGATTTGGAAAAATTCAAATCTCATGATAATTTTGTTTGTATGGGTAAAAGATCAACTTTGTGGTAATAATTGATCATGAGGTGATTTTTTTGTACTTTTAAAACAAATTTTATACTAAGTAAAGTTAAATTTATAAAAAATGAAAATTCAATTTTTTTAGGTGAATCAAATTAGTCTACCTGTAAATTTAAATTTTTAGCATATTTATATTTTTAAGATAATTTTATAATTTTTTGAATAACTTTTAAATATAATTCTGATTATTCTCTTTAAAAAAACTCATTTACATCTTCCAAACCAATAAATTTATGTTTTTCTTTGTCTCTTTTTTCTTTTTGTTTTATTGCACACGTTTGTTATTGTTTGATTTTAAATTTTGTTTCATTCCAATTGTCAAATTATTTAAAAGGTGTATCATTTGGATTTATGATTACTCAAACTAAAATCCAAAGGTCAGCCGCCAAATATGCTCTGACAATAATTATATATTTTAAATCATCTTATTCTTGTAAAATAACTCAAAGCAAGATTTGTATATATTTTTTTTCTGGTTTTTATCATTAAAGTTGTCTTTGAATTAGACAGAAATATTTTTTTCCCCCGAGTTTAATAACTTGTGCATGCTAATTTTAAGTTTATAATTTACCAATTTTTAATATATTTGAAATGTCATTATATATCTATATATATATATATATATATATGCGTGTGTGTGCATGAGTGTGCGTATGTTTACAAATATTCATAAGTATCCGTTAAAAAATTAAAACAAAACAATAAATTAAATGAAAAACAAATAAATTTAAAACATATTATTATACTAAAACAAATACTTATATATATAGCTCGTTTTAAGATTACTACCTAACATTCATTTCTTTTACCCACATACCTAACAAATTTTTGTGTTTCATTTTACTACTCACCATTAGTCTGCATCCGTTAAGTGATGGTGTGTCAGACGGAATGTCACGTCATCACGCCTAGTCACTAAACACGTAGGCACAGGCGTTCATGTCATTAATTTTTGTTCCAGTCACAACTCATTCTTCTTTATTGCCATTACCAGACAATCGTCTATGTGCGCATTCGCCACGGTCACCATTGCGGTGCTGAAAACCATACAAACAAGACAAAGCATCTTCAATTCCTTCTCCTCATTTGTGGAATTCGAGTTTCCTCCAACAAATTTCACTGAAACAAAGGAAATTATGTTGGATCTCAAGGCCTTGAGCCGCTCTGAGAGCCACCAAAACTTCGTAACCGTAATCGAAACCTCTTTGGCGTTAAATGACAAAAGTTTCAACACCATTTGATCTCTGGCGGCAGCTTCTCCTCTTCAACATCCTCTTTCATCTCGAAAATCTTTGAAATGGAGCGTCACCTTGACGCCTTTGGTTTCAACCAAACCGCCTCATCCGCCGCTGCTCCTCCATCACTATCCGTGCGAGGCAACTGTCGATGTGCACGTTCACCGTCATTAACATCGCAGCGTTGAAATCTCGGCACACTGGACAAACCAACTCCGCTTCTCCTCTTCCTCCGACACCGAATCCACCGAACATCCATTGGTAACTAACTTATCCTTTTTCTTTGATTCATTCTCGTGGAAAACCTTCCCATTCGGTTGATCCAACCTTGAGAAAGGTTGGATCTCAGTCCAACAAGGTCATCGAACCACCGTTGCAACTCTGGAATACTCATCGGAGGCCGTCAGGACTCGGCCTCGTCGCGGCTAAGTCCAAAGGTGACAAATGAGCAATATTTGAAAACATCGACGGACCTCATCTTGGAAGTGTAGTTTCTGCCGCACCAAATCATAACCGCATAAGAATTAATGACGTGGATGCATATGCCTATGTGTTTAGTGACTAAGCGTGATGACATGTATTTAATAAGATATATACCTTTGAAAGAAAAAAAACACACTGTTATAAACATATATTTAATAAGATTTCTAAATATCCATTTATATCACATACATGCATAAAAAGTTCTAAAAAATATAATTACTTTTGACCATATCATTCAATAATTACTTAATAAAAAAAGTTACCAAATTTAATTCCTAATCATTAGAAAAGAAAAACACACTCAAATTTGATAACTTAATTTTTAAATACTTTTTAAACATACACTTATTCATACTTTTAAATTCATAATTTAATTTCACTAATATATATTTTATTATATTTTTTCACTATGACACTCATAATAATTTAGTAAATTACATATTAGAATAAAAAAATTAATCTAATCAATAATTAAGAACTAAATTTATTTAATTAAATTTATTAATTACACTTAATTTTGTTATTTATATAAATATTAAATTACCACTTCATCCTTAATTTGGGTCGTGCAGTTTGTTGCATACTATTTCACTTATTTTTATTTTTTAATTAATTATTCAAATAAAAGTTTTTAAGAATGCAAAAAAAAACTATAATTATTTTAGTTGATTACCTGTAAATATATATATTTTTAATAATTCATGTTAAATTTAAAGTTAAAAAAAATCTCTATATTTAATGTTAATCAACAAAAAAGAATTAAAACTTTATAAATTAAAAATTTTGAATGATATTTTTTAATGATGACATGTTATCAATAAAATAAATTTGTAAATGCTTTAAAATATTTTTTCTATATTTTATATGTATTATCAAAACTTAAAATAACTAATTAGAAAATTATAAAACAGATTTAACAATAAATTATTATCATTCAATTATAGATTAAATACTAATTATATGGCTATGGGTATTTCTAATTAAATTAATTATTTAGCTGCCTGTAATTCAAGAAGACATAAGAAATGAATTATCAAGAGCATCTACAATAATCGCCTCCTTTGACTATGACATAGGCAACATCCACAATAATCGTCTCAACTCGATCTCTCCAAATAATTTGTACGTGACCATGTTGATGGATTTGTGATCTACCACTTCTATTTCATGTTTCCCCTTATATTTTCTTTCACAATTTGGTTCAATTCCTAAATTGTAGTGTTCTTATTGTTCTTTTTATTCTTGAACAAATTTGAGTGTTTTTTTTATTGGGTTATGGAAGTTTTGGATGGAGGATTATAAGATAGAGTTTCTTATTTTATCCAATGCATAGAACTTTCAAATTGTTTTTTGAATAAGACATCTAAATCCCCCCAGCAATTTTTTTATGGGTTGGGGATGTCCATTTAATTCATATGTTAGGTTAATTTGATGAACTAAGGATAGGTGCACAATCACCCTTATTAGGGCTTATTCACCAGGAAACTCTATTTAAGCCATAGAAATAGAAATAAGCCATATAATACTCCAATCAAAGAATAAATATAAACAGCTAATGATCCGTTTTCTATTTTTGAGAATCCAAGAGAGGTTGTAAATAGAGGGGTGCAACTGTAATTGTAATTGAGACTGAAAGATTCGGGGTTATTTATAGGGTGAAAAAAAAAGGAGATGCATGTGTAATTAATACAAATGTTAAATGGGGTGTACTGTAATTTAGTTTTTTATATTTTATTTTTATCTCCTTTTTTATATTTTTCTTTTTTCACATTATTTATCATATCAATCAAATTTTTTTTAAATTTCTACGTCTCATAATATTTCTTCACTCTAATTCAACCCAAAATGGAATGAATATTTTCATTTTTCAAATAGATAAGATTGGCCTCTTAGAGATCCTTCTATAATTTTTTATTACTCTATAAAAAAATATTAAATGAAAAGAAAGCATTTACAAAAAGATTGTACATGAAGTTTAGGTGAATGCAATTCAAGGAGACATAAGAAATGAATTATCAAGAGTAGCGTCATCACACTTGTCTCACACTAATGCTCAGACAAGATCATCGACAGCAACACGACCAACACGTCATACATATCATCATTTAACCTGTCAAAACAAACCTAATAATTTCCATCAAAACGTTGATGGCAGATATCAAAACGTTCATGAATTATACTTCATCCTACAAAAAGACATGGTTAGCAAAGCAAAGAGTGTTGGAGATGATTCATGGAAACGGAGAAGAATCATATGCAAAGCTACCTTTGCAATCTTGTGTTCCCGGGACTGTGTTCGTTGCTCAAACAGAATTCGTGTTTTAGCGGAGAAATCATACCAGGCAAAAAAAATGCTTAAACATGTCTTTTGGTCATTTGGTCCATGCATGAATGGGTTTGCATATGATATACATGACTTTACAAGAAGTATAGTGTCATATTATTGATAGCTACAACACAAGATGGAGCCATTGATATCTTTCCAATTGTCTACGCCATTGTAGGAGGGGAGACAACTTCAGCATGGATTTTTCCTAAAGAATTTAAGAAGGCCTAGAAGGGTTAGAGTCATGTTACAATCCCAAAATTGTGATTGTGGTGAATACCAGGCTAAATACTTATAGTGTTCGCACGTCATGGCTGCCTGTGTAAATTTGTCAATGTTGATCACATGAACTATATGTAGTCGTTGTTCACTTTACAACACATTTTTGTACGTCTACGACAACCCCTTTGATATACTGAGATGGATGAAGAAAAAAATAAATTGAAAAGTAGAAAAAAAAATATAAAATTTGTCGACAACAAGGCCATGACAAACAATTATCCCAACATGTTTTCATCTTTAGTTTCTCCTTGTACAAATGTCATTGTTTAGGTATTTTATTTATAATGTAATATAATGTTCTTCTATAAATAAATTATTAAACAAAAAGAATTATCATTTTTTTTAAAAAAAATCTAATGGCATAAATAAACAAATTATATTTAGTAAAATAATAATATTCAAAGTTTTAATTTTCTTATTAAAGCAAAAATATTATTAGAAAAAATTCAGATTTCCTTTTAAAAAAAATTAACTTAAAAAAGTCTTGTATAAATTAAATAATATAAGAAAAATAATTATACTTAATAACATCATTTTCTTAAATAAATACAAATTATTTTAATAAAAATTTATTTTTAAAACAAATTAAAAATATTTTTATATAATTTAATATTTTTATTATTTTAATAATTTAAATTAAAACATAAATTTAAAAATAAAATAAAAATTATTAAAAAAAAGTGCGTCCGTCTAGAAGTCCCAACTTCTCACAGCACTAGAAACTGATGTATATTGGGTAATAAAATAACAACCAAATATTAGAGAGGGAATGTGTATTTGAGGGAGAAAAAAAAACCTCAATTAGGCATGAGGTCTTCAATTATTTTTTTTAAGAAATTATTCAAAATTCACTAGTTTGATTTGAAATTAAGATTATAAAATATAAATGTATTATATTTAATTTATTTTTTATTCCTTTAATCAATTTAAACCAAATTAGTCCAAGTTGATTTGGTTTAATTTATTTGATGTACAAATATTTCAAAATTAAAGACATGACCGTATAGTACTCAAGTCCAGCACCGACAAACCACAAACGTATTATATGGCTATACCTATGTCTAGATCATTTTAATTTGTTCGATTCAAAATTTCAAATTAATAGATTTTTCAGTTACTTCAAAGTGCATGAAAATACGCATATTATTATTATACAGTTTGTATGAAAATAATTATATAAAGTTTACAAAAATTTTCAGTTACTCTAAAGTGCATGAAAATACGCAATTATATAAAATATACAAAATTGAAGTGGATTATATTTATTAATAAAAATTGATAAATTAACTATTTAAAAAACACTAATATGGAAAACAAAATATTCGAAATCATTCTTCCACTGTTCCGGTTATAATTCAGGGACGGATCTAGAAATTGACTCAATGGAGACTAAAATAATAATAATAAATATTATATTATAATAAAAAAATACTTAAATTAAACATAAAACATGTCTAATTTAAGACTATATTTTTTTACCGGACGACAATACATAATAAAAGAATCACTTAAATATTATTTTATCAAATAAGATTAAACTTGTTGGCCATGAAAAAAACAAGCACAAATAACATCAAGATTGATATCAATTTAATTTGTAAAAGAGTCACACGTATTGAGTGAATAAAGAGAATGAAAATTTCACTCTTCAAATTATATATTCTAATTTATAACATAATTAGATAGTCTTATAATACATCAAGTAATTTTATTTGTTTAATGGAAAAGGAATTAAGATTATCCACTATTTAAAAAACACCATTTTTTGCATCATGAGTATTGTAAACTTTAAGCAAAGTAAAATATAAACATATAATTAAATTATCATAATACTACTTAATAATAATGAAATCATGTACTAAAAAGAAATTATATTTTAAAAATGAATATTTAAATTTAATTATTAAGATTGATCGTATGCAATCTCTGCATCCATTGTATATGGAAAAGGTTATCCTATAATAACTTAAAAATAAAACATTAAAATGATGGTGAGAATAATTTTTCGATGCAAAAGAGGGGCGAAAAGCCCCAAAAGTAAAAAAAAAGTTTGAACGGTTGTGGGAATAGATGGCCCCATAACATGACGCAAACATAAAAATGAAATTATAAAAGTTGTTGTGACTTGTGAGAATATGCAATCCACAGTCCAACCATTAATGAATTTTATTAGAGGTTGAGCCCCCCTTGCCCCCACTAAATCCGTTTCTGGTTATAATTGTGAACTTTTTTCTCCATATTACGACATCCACAAAATTCTACATTAATCAATAATAAGACAATTAAGAAAATAAATAAATAAAAATAAAATATAGTTTATGGGAAAAAATAAATAATAACATTTAACATATAAATATATATATAAAGTAATTTAGACACATAAATATAATACTATATAATTAAAATATAATAAAAGGCATTCATAAAGGAAATTATTTTATATTATCATATATGATCAAACATTATTATATATGATAAAATTATTTATTTAAAAAATATTTTAAAATCCATATTCTAAGTGATCTATAACTAATTAATAATGAAAATGATATAAAAAATAATATATAATATATAAAATAATAATATAAAATTATAAATGTATATACATCACCTATGGATGAGTTTTAATGTAAATTCACATGTGAATATAAGTTTTTTTATCCCACATGTGTTTTTCTTTGAAGATAAATATATTTAATGTATGGTGGAACGCTAAATATGAAATAACTTTTTCGATAAGAATTTGAATCTTCATTCACTGTTATGAAAAATTAGTGTTTTTGCTAAATTTAGGTTATGTTTGAAAAAATTAGTTGGAAGTTAAAAAATTAACTTATTAAATTAAAAGTATTCAATAAAATTAGTTGTTGAAATAATTAAAAAAAATGTGAAATAACAAAAAATAATAATAAAATTATGATTTTTTTTTAAAAAGTCATAACAAAATGAATAAATATATCAAGAATAAAACTTAGAAGCTGACGTTTCAAAAATATTTGTTTAATTAACATTTAAAAAATGTTAAAAGTTATTAAAAAAAACTTGTTTAATCAACAATCAAATGTGATTTTTAGTTAATAAAAAATTATAAATTAACTGATTTTGTCGAACATAACACTAATCTTTATTTATTGTAAATATAATAAAAATAAAATATATATTTTGTCTCTCTAAAATATGCAAGTTTGGTTCAATTATAATTCATCTAAAACTTTTGTCAGTTTTGGGTCCTCCTAATTTTAAAATATACCACTTTTTGTCCTTTAAGAATTATCTAAATTATTTTTGCCTTTCTATAAACTGTTATCTTAATCACTTGGAAGATCAAGTGTGATGTATTTCAAAATTAGAGAAATAAAATAATTTTTTTTAGAAAAATTAAAATTGAGCATTGCATAATTTAAAGGGATCAAAAATACACTTTACTCGTATAATAATTATTTTTACCTTAAAAACAAACATATAAAATGAATTATGAATGTGCGATGGTACAGCATGAATCACACTACGCCACACAATATTAACATGTGATATGACGCATGCAACACGTCAATACAACAAACACGAGAAGAACAATCCAACATGAGTACATGACCATGCCAGGCTCTTGATTTCCACTTTTTCTTGGTGTACTCAATAGAGATGGTTTATGATAATCATTGTTAGTTAGAAACTCTTTGTTGTAGTTATTATTTTCATAGTATTTTTTTAAAATAGGTCCTCTGACTTTTACCTCCTACATTGAGGGAGTTTTTCATGTTAAAAAATCAGCACCTTTTTATCAATATTTATCTTGTGTTTGGGTTACTTGAATGTTTTTTATGATTGTTTATTGCGCTCCTTATAAATTCTCTCCAAGAGGAGAAAGTTAATTTTCTCTCTCTTTTTTTTTTAATATTTCGTTGCATGTGCCCAGCTTTTCCAACAGGTC
This sequence comes from Glycine soja, assembly GCF_004193775.1. Lineage (NCBI taxonomy): Eukaryota > Viridiplantae > Streptophyta > Magnoliopsida > Fabales > Fabaceae > Glycine > Glycine soja. The sequence goes on along the minus strand of NC_041007.1, from coordinate 15,166,785 downwards.
ATTCACTTGCTTTTGAAAAGTCTTTAGGTCTTTACACTTTTAAAATGATGAGATTTTTTTAATTATAAGAATGGAAGACAGATATTTAAGAATTTATAATAACTTAGGTATATTATTTAACCAATTCCATCGGGAATGAGAAATTAATCTGCTACGATAATTAAGATAGAATAAGTTAAACTATCCCAAAATCTCAATATAATGGAACATCTATGACCGAGGAACTAGCATTAGCTCACGGTCCTTGTAAAAGAGAACATGACTTATCAAAGGATGGTTTCAGGCTTTCAGCTTTCTACTATTCCTCCTCTAGTTAGGATCGGCTGGACTCAGACTCACCATAACAATCACTTTAATAAGCATTTCAAAATAACTTGATAAGTTTTAGGGCCTTTTCTTCCTACACTCCACGTTTTTCTAATTGCACCTCCATAATTCTTTAATTCCAAAATTGCCCTTACCTTAAAGTCGAGCTTCTTCACCCATTCCCCTCTGGCATTGGTAAGTTTGAGCTTCTCCAACCGTCATTCCACTTCGGCAAAGACAGAGGGCTTGAGATAAGTTGGTAGATTTTTTTTTCCATATATGCTTATATCATCGAATTAACAAATTCAGAATATTCAAAAAAAAATTATGCAATCATAATTATGTTTTCATAATTTCAGATACGGTGTTCCTTAAGGGTGTGTTTCATATTTTCGGATTAGGTGTTCAGTATTTTCATATTTTTAATTGCATTCTGGATCATCTGATTCATATGCTTTTTTAAAACATACAGGATTAAGTGATTCGGTAAAATACATCGTCGAGTGTCGGTATTACAGGTCAACAACTCCAACATAGATAATTAGGTTATTTGTTATTCTTTTGATTTGTTGAACTTTAAGGTGACGCTAATGCTTAGTGAGGAGCAGCATCAAATTGATGTAAACAAGACACTAATGCAATGAGGAGTAGCAACAAATTGAAAGATGGTATTGCTTGAGTTTTTTTGGGTGCAGAAAGTTGCAGTCGCACTACAACAACTCACTCTGTGTTCTAAGTCCCATGTATTAAAAACTAGCTAAATCAAACAAGTTTCCAGAAGAGCAAAACACATCCTTACTCTCTAATCACTTGTTTCCGTTGTCATTTACCGAATGTAAAATGAATCACACGAAAAGAACAAAACCCCTAGGGTGAAGTTCAATCCATAGCAAAAAACCTAATTTCAAATGTCATAGGTCCAATAATACGAAAGCTAACATGCTCAATTTTAACAATTTCGATAGATTCTAATGTCATCAGGCTGGCATAGTTAATCGCGCAAATTAAAATAATAAAACCTTCAATTTAATCCTGAAATATAGCAGAGACTAAACAACAACATAATCCAAAACAAAACGTATCAGAACAAAACCTAAATCGTTCAAAAAAGTGATACCGTCAAATTCAAGCGGTGAGAACAACGGCGCCGCCAGCCTCTTTGATCTTCTTCTCAGCGATCTTGGAAATAAGCTTGGCCTTGACCACAACGGGCTGGTTCTGCGGCAAAACGCCCTTTCCGAGAACCTTAAAGTACCCGAACTGCGTGACGTCGATGAGCGGCGCCTTGTTCTCCTTGGAGGCCTTGTCCTTCACTTCTTGCGGGACCAGGGACCACAGCTTGTCGATGTTGAGGATCGGAGAGTAGAATTTGTTGCGAAGCTTGTGAAAATAGCGCATTCCTACCTTGCCGAAGAACCCAGGGTGGTATTTGTCGAAGAGGATCCTGTGGTGGTGCATGCCTCCGGCGTTACCGCGTCCTCCAGGGTGCTTCCTGTGCTTTCCGATTCGACCGTGGCCAGCGCTGACGTGGCCCCTCTTCTTCCTGTTCTTCTTGAAGCGTGTTGTCATCTTCTCTTCTCTTTTCTCTCACTCTCCTCAGTTGATCCCTTGCAGCTCTGAGAGGAGGATTAGGGTTTCAAAATTTATAATATGTGAAGCTGCTGCTAGTTTTACTGTTTTGACCCTCCCGTGTGCGTGTTAAGCCTTTTTCTTTTCGGGCCCCGGCCCATGAAGTATTTTTTCAGCCCTACAAACTTTTAAAGTTCAGGAAAAAACCATTTTAATCCTCCATTCAAACCCGTCACATCCCTGTCTTTTTCAAGTTGAAACAAATATACAATAAAAGCCTGATTGTATTTTTTCAATCGAAATAAATAGAAAATGAAAACTTATTTATGTTTATGTGTACAAATAAAATATAAAACGAAAATATGTTTTTGCATCCAAAATCTAAAATGAGAACATTTTGTGTTTTATATTTTGATCACAATCTTGCACTATAACGAAAACATGATAACATGATTCCGTGGGAAGAATATTTTCTAAAGAAAAAAAAGTTTCAGCCACTTAGTAGAGCCAATAGCAATGGAGTTTGGGCCAATAGCAACTACCATTTTAGACACATCTTGCTTAATGTTTCAAAAATCTTGTCAATCATTAATTTACTTATTAGAATGCACAACTGTGTAACCAATAAAATAATATATACACAAAAAGAGAATATGACTCCTTTTAAAAGATTCACCAAACAAAAATTAAATATATAAAAGATATTGATTATTATTCCTAAAATATTTTAATTATTATCAATGATAATAACGACGACGGTCATGACAATGATGTGATAGTAGTAACAAAAATAATTATGGGAAGGGGACTACAATAATAGAGTTGATGACACCCATAATAGTGATGGAGATGAATTGGTCAATAATTAAACTATTTTTTTATCTAATAAGTCTTATATAAATTTGATTTGTTTTCTGAATCTTTTAAATATTTGGTGGTTACATGAGATTTTAATTCAAATATTTAAATAATTTAACATCAACTAACTATTATTTTATATGTTGTTTGGATTGTTATTATTAATTATTCTCATAGATGTATTATGAGCATTACACTTTTTTTTTATATGTTCTAGTATTATAATATACATGTATACATGTTCTAACATATATGTTGCTTTTTATATAAATGAGTTGGTTGGATCATTGTTCTCTACTTCTCTTCACTCATATATATATGCATGTCTATTCTAATCTTGTATGTTTTAATTTGCATGCACAATAATAGACATTAGTCTTTGGAGTAATTAACCATATATGCATGTGCGTTGTAACCAGTTAATTACATCACAATCTTTTTTAAGTTTTTATTATAATTATTATATTTAATTAAGATTAAAATATATTTTTTATCTATGTAAATATTGAATGTTCTGAATCTGTATGAAATTTTTTTGATATCTTTTGTGTCCTCACAAAATTGGAATATATTATTTTTTTATCCAAAATTAAGCTTAAACGGAAGATTTTGTGTAATAAGTTAACTTTTTATATTCAAGCATTCTTGTTAAAAAAAATTTCAAGCATATGTGGATTTTTTTAATTTAAATTGAAAATGTAATTTTTAGGGATTAAAAAATAACATAAAATGTATATTTTTTTTAAAAAAAAAATCACAATTTTTAACAATTAAAAACTGCCACAAATACGAAAGTTTTTTTTTATCCCAAACTCATAACAATCACCACCAAACACCACCTTAGGACCACCACCCATAACAGCCACCATCAAACCCACCAAGCCACCTCCATCACCAAACACTAAAGAACACCATCAAACTGAACCGTTCCCATCCACCCCCAAACACCACCATCAAAATCAAACAACAAACACAAAACATGTTTGCCTACATGAATCATCTTTCGATTCAAAAAACCACATTATGATCTTACGAGAATGAAATATAAATAAAAAAATTTATGAAAACAAATTGTAAACATTTTTATATTTGTGAATATTTTAGCCTTTAATTAATAAAGCAAGAGCGGGGAGTGATGCATGCAGTAAGTAGACCTATATGCCTGTGTGATGGTGGGCCTTGCTCTTTCTCACCTTTGCGGATGACATTTACTTTTGGGAACTGCTAGGGGCACCCAATTCTTTTGGGTTACATCCAGCATAACATGCGAAATTCCAGTTTTACCCTTTTATGAGCCCAAAACAAATTGGCAATTAGTATGAGACTTACGGATTATTAATGGTCCAAGTAGGAATTGAATATCTGACTTTCGCGTTATTAGCATAACGCTCTAACTAATCAACTGAACCGAACTAATAAACCAATTATGTAATAAAATAATTAATGTCATTATATATAATGCTAAAAATTTTAATGCATATGTAAATTTACATAATAAATTTTGTGATAATTAATTTTGATCTAATAATTAATTTGTTTACATATATAAATTGTAAATAAAAATCATAGGTATAATAAAAATTTACATATGTAAAAAATACCAAATTTATTTAATGACCAATTGTTGTAATAAACATTTAATACATCATTCAATTAAATATCATATCTATTTAATTTTCAATCACTATAATAAATATCCAAATACATCATTCAATTAAATATCAAATTTGTTTAACTATTAATTAATGTAATAAACATCTAAATACAACAATCAGTTAAATATCAAATTAGTTTAATTATCAAATTTTGCAAAAAATTAAATGTATAAAAAATTATAATTTTTAAAAAAATCCGAAACATACAAATTGACAATCCGTATGTTTTTGAATTTTTTTAATATGCACATCTTCTTCTCTGGCGACAAAAAATCACTAAACTTCATCGCATATCCGTAAACAACACACGTACACCATCGACGACAACAAACACTCACAAAAGGACGCTAATGGAAGTAAGTTACACTAAGGAAGTGCAATTTTACAAGAAAAAAAGATGCTGCAAAAATGAAAATTTTAATATGCTATTTATAACCGAAAACACCTATAAGGACATTTTCAATATTTTAGAAAACTGTTGGGTATACCAACAAAATTGCTGGGTGCTCCAAACAATTCCCTTTACAAGCTATGGAGAAGCAGGTGTAGATAGCAACATCCACCTTGGACCAATTTTGGGCAGTGTCTAGCCTAAAAGTAAACTTTGACAAATCAAAATCATTTGCTCCAAAGGTGTTAGTGATTGACACTTGGCATAAAGCACTCACCAAATATTTAAGGATTAATATGCCTTTCAGGAGAATGACTTTAATCATATCATTGAAAAAAATCATACAAGTTATTTTCACTTTATAAGAAAAGCTTATATCATGAATTTGATTAAGAAATTTAGGATTTGTTTAGTAAAATAATTTGACAAGTTAGAAATGAATTGGAAACACTTATTTTATAGTATAAGAAATACTTGATGAAATTAATATTTTAAAATGGAAAAGAAAATAATAAGTTTAGATACTATTTCAGCTAAACTCTAAAAGAAAGCTATAACTTATAAAAAGTTAGATAAATTATTTCATTAAATATCGTCCTCGATTAAATATTATGCAAGTTTCCTAGGTAAATAGTTTTTTTTGGTAGTTCTTAGCCAAATAGTTGCAACAACAAATATTCATAACAGGTTAAAAAAAATTGGTCTCAATTTTCAACTACACATTGGGAGGTAATCAATTCCCAACCATTTCTTTCATAAACAGCCAAAATACCATCTAATCAAGAAAATCCTAGTTGATAGAAAATGAGCATCATCCATTCAATTCCTTGGTTGAGGAAAGTTAAACAAGGAATTAGCCTCAACAAATGACCAATGGATATCACTATATACAAGGGTTTCTAGTTTTTGGAACCCGGAATGATGATTTGCAATATCTTGGTGACTGTTATGAATACAATAAGCATGACCTAATGTAGAAGGCCCATCTTCTAAGTGGAGCTCTTACTGTCCACTGCTTCCTTGAGCTTTCTCCCCAATGCTGATGCTAGAGGAGGAGGCACAGCATTACCAATCTGCCGGTGCTTGTGTATGATATTGCCAGCAAATTCATAGCTATCTGGGAAGCCCTGCATTCACAATAGATGAAAATATGCGTGGGTATAAAAAATTATACCAAACTATATGATATATTCCTATTTTTTAGGCAGAGATCATAAGGACAATAGTTTTCTAATTATTAATAATAGTTCAAAAATATTAGTAATTCCACCTTGTTAGGATTTCATTTCGTATCAAAGCATTTAGGGAGACAACTAGAGTAATGGACTTACTTGAGACCGAGCACATTCACGAACAGTAAGAATCCTATCTTGGTCAGGGTGGAAGCACATTCCAACCTTCCCCATTGGCTGAGGGTCTGTAACGGAAGTTGGGAAATTTCCTTGCCAATCCAACCTGCCAAACAGTCCCTTCCATTGATTGTGCCGCTTAGCCGTGTTTGGCAAGCACCATGGTATCAAATCAACAACTTGTCCACTAGACAGTTTTATCTGCATTTCATTAGATTTCACATATTAGATTAGATCACAAAATGTCGTGCTAAAATTCACAAATATTGAACATCACCTTTTCTTCTGGAAGGTCACGCCAATCAGCACCTGGTCTCTTGGGAATTTTCTGGCATCGAATCAAGTTCAATTCGTTCATCTCCTTTGATATATGATCAGTCAAGACAACCATATCACCTCGAATCTTCTTTTGAAACCATGAGACTGGATCATTTTGATACTATGCAACATAAAACCCAGTTAAGTAGTGAGTGTAGAAAAAACTCGCATTATGAAGAATATAAGACATGTATCTTTCCTATTTTACACACCTCCATGTTTCCTTTTGAGGCTCCATTGCCAACAGCTGGGAGATCACCAATAGTATCTCGAACAGTTATTGCACGTAAAGGAGCACCATTTGCAGTACTGCGGACAGCAGCATACTGGACATTTTCTGATAATGTGATCTTCAACTCAGGGGCCGAAAAGACGTGCACTGGTTCTGGCCATTCAGGAAGCACATCCTCAGGAGAAGCAGCCCATATGAATGCCCTTTTTCTTGACTGAGAAACCCCAAATGCTCCAGCCTCAAGGATACCAAACCTCACCTTTTAGACAAGAAGGAATGCATTCATTAGTTCCTTCCTTGAGGTTCAATTCCATTCATCGATTCTGAGTACAATTACTCAGGAAGAAAGATGCAGTAACATAATCTTACCTGATAACCCATCTCAAGAAGTGAAGCCAAAGTTAAACGGAATGTCTGTCCTTTATTGAAAGACACAAAGTTCCTCACATTCTCCAACAAGAAATACCTTGGCCGGAAATAATCAGCAAAGGATAAGAATGCCAATATCATCTCACACTGGACTTTACTCCAACTGCTCTGGTTAAACCTATTCATCCCAGAGAAACCCTGAAAGCAAAACAACGGTGTTAAACAATTACCCTACAATATATTCAACAGCACAATAAACAAAAAGCCAACAGCTAGAGACCTGGCATGGAGGACCACCATTAATGAAATCAACTTGTCCAGGCATTGGTAAACTACTTATTTCCTTCTCATCAAGCTTTGCAGCCAATTCTGCAGCCTCAGATGTTGAGATACAATCATCTGTGTCCCCACACTTCTCCATTACAGCCCTACATAACGAATAATTTAACAGTCACTTAAATAAGTTCCACTCTTGTCAACCTTAGGGCCTGGAATATGTTATCTAAATGGGATTATTTACCTAAGAATAACATTGCAATTGTTAATGAACACCAATGCCTCAGGATGATTAGCTTTAAATGCATCCCCGGCTGGTTCTTCATACTCAATAGCCCATTTAGTTGATGAAACTCCTGAAGTATTTTAGCAATAAAACACGTTATATTATGCATCAGTAGCATATACAGTTGGGTTTCTTTCTATAATTATATAGTTAAAATTACCTGACTGCTGCAACCCCTCTGATAAGCCACCACAGCCTGCAAAAATGTCCAAGGTTGCTAAACGTTTATCATTTAATGTTTTTCCTTCCTTTGTGGACTCTGAAACACCATCTCCCTCTATACATTTTCCTTTCCTCTTTCTAGCTGCAGCATCAGATGTTTGTCCACTTGAATATTTTACTTTTATATGAGCCGGCAACTGTCAAGCAATTGAAAAGGAAAATAGTTAATTATTGAAAAACCATACCTTGTACTTCCACCTGTTGTTGAATTGATGTCATGAAGAATAATAATGATGATGCTGTTATCTTAAGCTAAACTAAAATACTTAATTTAAGTTTAATTATTACAAAAATAATGGCAGATAGGCTATTAATATAGAACATTTACAATGATTTTAAATTGAGTATTGATCTACTAACAAGAGAGTTTTTCATAATACCAGTAAACAATGTCATTATGGCAACTGTTTGAGTTGATGTTTAGTACCAGTGAAAAACCTCAGTTGCTACAATGTAACACTTTCCAATAACATAAATTTAAGCTCCTGAACTATTTTTCTACTGAAAGTATGTATAATGTGAAACCAGGCAACAAGATCAAGCTTTAGAAAGATTATAACACACAGCAACACACCACAAAGCAATCATTGTTAATCAGCACTACAGAAAGGTTGTAATTAATGAAATCAGAACAGAACACAGCATACAGTAATTGAACTTAACCATACAATGAGTTCAATAACAAGAGTCCAAATAGGCCATAATGTAAAGCAGAAAATTCAATAAACCATAAAATTCCAATAATTTTGCAGATTTTTCTGCTGGATTAACAAGCACATTACACGCTTGTCTAACAGGGACAAGTACACAGTACCTTCTTCAGTGACCCAGTGGCAGGATCATACAAGAGCTCGCAGAAAAAAACATTTTGGAAGATTCCACCAAGAGCACTGCATTCGGGAATATCATTCTTTTTTCTGACTTGACATTTCCCTTCTATGGATTCTACAGAGATTATATATGTTTCATCACTGTAATACACCTAAAATATGAATTATCAAATACTAATCAGTATAAAAACTTGCGCAGAAGATAAACAAAGTAGAACCAATACTCAAATTATAAGAGCAATATGCACAAATAGCAGCTCACTTATCAGTCAGATCAAGCACCAATGACTTAGGAAAAATAATATTATAAAATCCACACAATCATGCTATTTAAGTTTTACTTGCTCTTTCAGTAAAATCATTTGTCATGCCTCTCCTATGTCCATGTGTGCATGGGTTGATTCAAGTTCAAGTATTAACTTTAAGTAGCTTATACCTCTCGTATATCAGAGCAATATGCCTTCTCATTTGATAAATCTTCTGGTCGGAAGAACCTCCTGATTTTGACTTGTGTAGATTTTATTTCAGCTTGTTTTATTTCCTTTTTGACAACAATCTCAAGCACTTGGCACACAACATAAGCTTTCAACCCCACATTCCTCCCACTTTTATGAGTTCCTTGCTCTATCTTTTCCTCAAATTCAAAAGGACTTACATAAACATAATCATCAAGAGAATACTCAGTTCCATTAAATAGGAAACCAGACTTGGAGGAATTTACTTTGAAAACATCCTTCTCCTTTTCAGCATCCTGTATTTTGCAAGATGGGCAGACACCAGACCCTAGACCCAATGTATCATGTGGAAGGGTGAAGAAAGCACCTCTTTCAGGCCAGTACAAGCTTTTACAGTAATAGTCAGTAGGTAGTCCTTTCTTCTTCCTTTCTTCTGCTTGAGTCCTGTCAACTCTATCTGCAATGATATTATCCTTTCGATGCTGATGCCCCCAAGGCCTATTTTGGATATTTACAACAACTGTCTGTTTGACATCATGCAGTCCCAAATCCCTGCACTCATTAGTCAAAAACACCTCTCTCTCATTAGCAGCATTGCCAAGAACAGTCTGACAACCACATTGCATCATCCTACCATGGAACATTTTTCTTCCAATCTTTGATTCAAACATATATTCAACATAATATATATCTGGAAATTCATCTGTTTCGTCAACTTCCACCAACACAGATCTTCCTACAGAAATAACTTCACCACGAATAATTGCCTGTTTATAAACAGGATATCCAGAACTAGTCTTCCCTTCAGGTTCCCCTTCCCATCTTATTTCTGTGTCAGCAGAAATTTTTTTGGTTTGCTTTGAAGCTGAATGTGCCTTTGGAGTTCCCTCCAAAAGTATTGTTTCCTCCTCATTATCATCATCTTCATTTTCTTCTTGTTCCTCCACTTCATCCTCATCCTTTAACTCACTAGCAATTCCCTCTTTTGAATCTTCTGGCAAGTGGTTTGAGTAATACTCTCCCCATATTCTATTGATCAGCCTTGTCGTTGTAGCTTGCATAGCTTTCCTCTTGGATACAACAGGACCCACTGCTGCTCTAGGATTTAAATTTGGTTCACTCCTTGGCACAACTTTCTTCTTCTTCACTAACCATTTGGTATGGTGGCGCTCTTCCATTTTATTTGTAAGACCAGTCACAAATGAAGACTTTCTGATATTATCATCAGGAAATTCTGCAAACAGTTGCAGAATTATCTGTCCATGGACAACAACATATCTCTCAACAGTCAATGGATCAGAAGAAATGTAAGAACCATCTTTCTGATTAAACTCAGATACTTTCCTGATGACATCTCCAAAGGAAAGGCGTGATACTCGGCTCTGCTCCTTCAGCAAGGTGATAATGCTTATAGCAAGCCTTGCAGTTTTCAATACTGTGTCATACCAAGGAGCATACTGCTTTGCTGGTTTGCCAAGTCTATACCTGAAAGGAATGAAGTATGAATGATCCTGGTTTTCATTTTGTGACATTTAGAACCAAATTATTCTAAGATGAATTTACAAACATTATCTACAGATGTTTGATTCACATGATATGACAAGTTCATCCATAACAGTTAACCCAATTTTCTTGCAACAATTTGGTTACAACTAGCTTTTATTGACATTTGACAGTTTGATGCCCAGGTAATCAAATGGATTTTCTAATTCTATTTTATTTGAAATATATATAAAAAAAATATAGCATTTATTTTAGACAAGAGGCATCATACCAGGCCAAATCAGTTCGGATGGATATGAAAATCATAGCTGATCCAAATTCAATCATCCATTCCTTTATGGCACTCAGATAAATTGGCATTCCATCAGCAACCTGGGCTCCAGAACCAACAGAAGAAGATTGGCCAGCCTCAGTATCAAGATGAAACCCACTCCCATCATCTGAAGTCATTATACCTGATCCAAAGATTGCAACATCAATATCTGAACAAGGTTTCATAGGCAGAAGTTCCAAGGAAACCAATCTTGCATCTGAGTTGTATAAAGACCAATTATGCAGCATGCTTCGAGGGAGATCTTGAGTGTCATATATGTCATAGTCATTATCAAAGACTATAAACTCATCTGTTTCTTGAAGGGAGGTTTTATAATAAGCAGGTAGAGGATAATCATTGGCAATCTCATCTTCATTAATTTTTATATAGTATTTGTTCGATACAGAGGTTGGTCTAGAGTTTTTCTTCTGCTTCATAGATTGCCAATACTCTTCTTCCTGCAACAGTCGTGCCAGCTTTGCATCCTCATCTTCCTCGTTTACAGAAGCTACTGAATCCATCTGATTCTTGTTTTCTTCATCTCCAACTCCTGAATCAATCCTTAAACTCCCATTTGAGGGCATTACTTGTGCATGTACATAGTTTGCTTGTTTCTTACTCTCATCTCTAAGAGCAATAAGAGCAGGGATATCTGCAAACGTCCTGTCATTGGCCTTGGATGTCATGTCCAAACCAATTAGTTGCTTATAAATGAACTCACCATGAGAAATAACAAAATCCTTTATAGATGCAGTTCCAGAAAAGCATTTGCTACCACTCATAGACCGCACCATGCCAGCAAGTAACTCATCAAGACTGATATCAGGGTCACCCCCAGAGGACTTCGCAAGTTTCAGGTATACTTCGATACATGCACGGGCCTTTTCAAGGAAAAGATCATAAACTTTTTTGTAACTAGCAGCAGGTTTCTGGCAATCATAATCAGCAATATCAGTAGAAAGCCATATCACTGGAGAGCCATCTTCATAGCCAGATATATCCCATGATTCCACTCGACCAAAGCCTTCACACTTAACACCTTTCTCTTTTTTCTTGCCTGTGCTGACTTCAAGCGGCAATATAAGTCCAGTGATAAATAATTCATTAACCTCCAGCACCTCAAGTGGCTGGGCTTTACCAGTTGCATCATGAAGAATGAACTCCGTGATGCGCCTATTTGGACGACCATCATCCTGTCCAGCTGTCATGCGGACAGCTAGACTTTCTTCTTCTACAATCTGATCTTTCTCCATTTCAATGAGGCAGGACTTCTCAGATATCAAAAAGGATTTCTCCTTCAAATTTTTACACGCTGCAGCACGTTTTGGCATTTTGCGTGTAGCAGCAGGCTGCTCACTGCTCTCCAACAAACTCCGCTTCTTTTGTTTATCTTTAACCATAACTTTCTCTTCGGTTTTGGAAACAACAGATTTCTGTTTGCTCTTGCTGTTCTTCTTAACGCCTATTTAGCAACAAAAATAAAAGAGAGAGAGGGAGAGACAGAGACATAAATACAAAAATTGTTGAGAAAAATAAGATAAGCAGTATAGAGGACACAACAAATGACAATTGGAACAGCCTTGAGACAGAAATAACTATTAAGTAACTTATAAGCGTCATAATCATTCACTATGCCTGTAAAATATAGAAGGACAAAAAGGACATAGAACTTTCATACATGATCACACAAGAGCAGATACATAATGATTATACTTACCTAGCATCAAATAGATTTCCAAAATATTTTCCATCATTTGGGTCTACCTTTTCTTCTCGTGTTAAAAACAAAATCACATGGAGATTTAAAATCTATTTGCCCTTCATCACAATGCATTACTAACAGGAGATATAAGGTTGGTCTAGTGGTGAATGGGAGAAAGGAAGAGGGGAGAGGTCACGAGTTTGAATCCCCCCACAAACAACATTTGTGGATCCAAAAAAACAACAATGCAATACTAACATCCTAAAATAATCCAGAAGAGAAGGGGGAGGGGGGAATGGATGTCATTATAACCTGGTTGAGAAGGATTCAGAAGAGAAGCGGAACCCATGTCTTCCACGATCTTCCGCGCTCGCTCGATAGTGAGATCGGCGATCCCCTGCGAGTCGAAAGAAACAGAAATGAAAATAGAGGCAGTCGCAGTTGTCGCGCTACCTTCACGGCGTGTTCCGGGCTTTGCGGCTACTACTCAGTCTGCGTCTCCGGGAAAAACCTCTGTCACCACCCTCTTGCTACTGCTCCATCTGCCTGAACAAATTAGGGCTAGCACTGAGCAAAGAACCTCAGTTTAGGGTTTCAGAGGAAATGGGTTGCACGGGCATATTTTGAATTTAGGGTTACCTCTACACACCTATTTAAGATTGGACCATTTTCTTTGGCGGGAGGGACCCAAATTTTGGGAGGGAGGGAGGGAGGGTTTTTTGTTTGTTTGCCGCTCATGAACCCTCAAACTGAAATTTTAGCAAATTTGAAAATTAGAAAAGGAAAATTGCAAAAGCTTTGGTTACAAAACTTACATGGAAATCAAAATGGTCATTGCATTTTGGAATTTCCCTTCCACCTTCATAGGATTTTGGATTACTTAGTGCATATTAAAGTTCATGATGTTAAATTTGAATTAAAAGTATGTTCAAAACTTAAGTTTGTTAAAAAAATGAATTTATATAGTGTGATTTACGTGAATATTTCTTTGCTCAAAAGTATGTTTGATAAAATGAAACTTTATGCTGGATAATACTTATCAAAGTACTTTTAAATATGTAATTACTGGAACTTTGTTTCAAAGGGGTCTATCTGAAATATCAAGTTAACTTTACGAAAAAAATTAACAATCTGTATATGGACGCAATTGCTAAATCACGCATCAAAACTATGCAGTAGCCACATCTTATGCAGAGTAAAGTTCCAAAACATGCTTTGGGATAAAATCATGATGTGTTAGAATCGAAACAAAGGCATGTCTCTACATGTAGAGATTATCAACATATTTTGCATCCGGTGAATCAAAAACAAGTTCTAATGTAATAATATTAGGGACACGGCCCAATAAACTCTTATTAAATGAGAATTTATTCATAAGCTTGATAGTGAAGTTTATTGAAAAGAGCTTATTATAATAAGTTTCCTCATGATACTTATTGAAATAAGATAAAAAGTGCTTACAAAAGATCACTATTATAAATTCAAATAAGTTTTTCTAAATGCCCCTTGGACCTATTTTGGAATGAGTAAATCATTAATTTTGTCCTCAAACTATTACCCTTTCTATTGAATGATCCCTAGTGTAAAAATAAATAAATAAATCTCTCAAGTAGTTCCTAAATATTAAAATTCATGCTAAGTAATACTCCAAACATTAAAAATCCTTCAAATTGGTTCCTTAACTCTACTCAAATACATCAACTTAAGAACTGAAGTGATGAATATTTAGAACTTTTATTACTTTGGAGACAACTTATGAGAAAGGGTCATACCTCTATGACAAAATTGATGGTTTATTCATTTTGGAATCTTCAAATAAATGGTAGAGAAAGTACGGGTGGGTAAGCGAGTCGGTCCGTCCCACGTAAAGGTTTGCCCGACACTATGTAGAGGTGGATAAGTTGGTAGTGGACCGAGTCAGCCCATCTCGCACTATTACATGAATTTAATACATTGGTCTCCTCCTGTCTTGCGAATCCCGTGAGCCAAACAGACTGGTCCACGAGTCTAGTTTTTTTATAGAAAAAATTACATTAGCGGTTCCAAGTTTGCGGACCAACCCACAATCCAAACCTGCAAAGCCCACGGGTTATGCGAGGCAAGCCTAAAATCCAACATAGTCATGGATTTAAAAAAATGGTCCATGGCTTGCACAGACCACGAGACCCACAAGTCGATCCATGAACTTGAGTCTGTTTACCCATCCTTAAGAAAAAAAGATGAAAAATTGAAATGTTTAAATGTCAAAGAATGCAAATGATAAATTACAATGAAGGGTATATAACAACATATTTGGGAAGGAAAAAAAAAATCATGCTCCTCGACTCTTTGGAACAACACACGTATACCTAAGTCCATGTTACCAGAAAATAGTAACAAGTTTGGCTAGTGACATATTGTCTCGACTGCATAAGGGGATGGATTGGTTATAAGATAAAGTCAACACATGTTCTTATCATATTTGGCAAGACTTACTCATGGTGGTGTTCTTTTGCGAGTCTCTCCACGAACTGGGATAGGATAGGGATACTTGCAAAGACACTATAACTCTCAAGTTAGAGATGCAAAGGTATGCATGCAATAATATGTGAGTTGGAATCAAAATATTTTATCTGAGTCTCGATGATCTCTTATATAGGGAGAGATTGAATTATCTAATCTCAATCTTCTCCTTTCACATAATGTAAATAGGAAAATACAAGGTAATTATCTTATACTTCCTCTAATAAAAGATACTTTCTGATATTAGTATTATATATATATATATATATATATATATATATATATATATATATATATATATCTCGTATGGATAAGAGATAAAGCTTATCTCTTACCTTATTTAAATCTCCTAGATATTTGGAATTTGAGTAGCCTACTCGGCCGACCATCGAATATGGGGATTACCTAATCCGAGTAGAACGACATACATATCTATCTCTTCCTCTTCAATACCAATATCATCTAGTGTGATCCCTTTCCTGATCCTACATTTCCAATTCCAAAATCTAGAGTATAAATTCTTGGTTAAATTACTGTTCAGGTCATTTAATTTATTTTCAATGTTCAATTAGGTCCTCTAATTATTAAGTGATTCAATTAGGTCCTCTAATTATTTAAAAATGGTTCAATTGGGTTCTTTTCGTTAATTAAATGTTAACGTTAATAGTGCAATTTGATGTGAGATACATAATTCACATTGTTAATGTTAATACAATTCACCACCAACAACTACCACACGTAGATGATCTGTTGACAACGTTTGTACTTAATTGACAAAAAGGACCCAGTTGAATCATTTTAAATAATTAGAGGATCCAATTGAACCACTTAATAATTAAAGGAGCTAATTGATCATTGAAAATAAATTAGAGGACCTGAACAGTAATTTAACTTAAATTCTTTGGGAAATACTTTGATCTATGAAATCCATGTTTCTTGAAAAAATTATTTTCCTTTAGTAACACTAGTAAATGAGACCTCGATTCAAGCCAACATAATTTTGGTGCATCTATGAAAGGTGATTCATCAATGACAGGGAACCCATCATGCATTGTAGCACTCAAAGAATACAATATATTCCCAACCTTTTTAATGCTAGAAAAGCTTATTGATGGACCAGAAACAACATCATGGGTCATTAAATTCCTCGTGAGCCTCCAAATAAGAAGGTCCTTTGATCTTAAGTATTGTTCATAAACACTCTTGTTGAGGTTATCAACCACAAGTTTGGAGACTAATAAGACCAACATCACAAATGGAAGTAACAAGAGATCATTAGTAAGCCTAAGCAATATAACAAATAGAAATTATCATTCGCAAGAACGGTCTAATTATCCTTTGACTTTATACAATTTTTTGGTGGATCCACAATGCCACGTAGGATTGGAGATCTCTCAGGATCTCTCTTATTTTTTCCTTTAATGTTAAATCTCATTTTAGTATCTTAGGTAATTTTTAATAGATCTCACATTGACCCTACTTTTAAATATTTAATTCCTTTCTCTCGTCCCATCTCACCCACCCAACCCCTAATTTTTCCCACTTTTCTTCTTCTTTACTCGACACCCATGCACCACACGTTGCTTCCACTTCCCTTTAACTTTATTTCATTTTTTCCCCAAATCACACTCTCCTTCTTCCAACCCATATCACTTTACTTCTCTTTTGCCCCATCATTTGCTTATTTATCCTTTGTTGTTGTCATTGCCATCCTCCTTTGTCGGCCCCACATCCTTCGCAACCTCTCCATCTCCTACACTTCCTTTCCCTTTCCTCTTCGCCCCACCTTCCTTCTTCGCCCTCCCATGATGTTTCTGATCTGCTCTAGGAGACCAAATCTTGTCGATGGAGCCATCACCAGCAAGAGCCATTGTGCCTACCTCGCCATCACCACGCAAACCCTCCTCCGCCATGCCTATTTGTTGTTGTTCTTGGTTGGTTCTTCTGTTGTTCTATTTCCTTCTTCCCCCTCTTTGTTCTTCTCCCTCATTGTTGATTTGTTTGTTGATTCCCTTGAAATACCGTTAGGGAGAGAAAGATTAAATTCTTTTTTTAAGCGTGCAGATCTTCAGGATTCTTCCAGAATAACTGATTTATAAGGTGGAGATCTTGGTTATTGCTCTAGTGTTGGATCTTCACATTTTGAGATCTTGAGTCTAATATCTTGTGTCAATAACCAACGTTAATGTTGCTCTAAACAACCTTTTTTTATTGTCACTTCATATTAGTGACAAAGAGGAAGATTATTTCAAAGGCTTAACAGGACGTTGATTGATATAGATTGGAGGTAGTTTGTTCCATAGGCTACAATCACTCATTTGTCTCTCTATAACTCTAATCATTGTACTTTGTTATTAAATCTTACTAGACATTGCCCCAAACAAAGGGAGGAGGCCTTTCAAGTTCCTTACGAATTGACTAACCCATGATTTTTTCTCCAATTTTCTTTTAGCATCTTGGTCCAATGCTCTCGAGTGGAATCAAAATCTCATTTATTTGAAATAGAATCCCAAAGCTTGAAACAAGGATGTCTTTGGCAACGTATTCCAACATAAAAGAGGTCTCATTCATTGGCTAAAGAGTTCTCAGGGAAACATGCTATTGGTCCTAATAGGTTCCTCGTATATTCCAATGGTTTGTTATTAGATGTCAATTTTTATTTTTTTTATAATAATCGCATTGACATTTGAACTTAGGACCTCATGTATACTATCTCAAATCTCCCACCTCTAGGCGACCCTAATGGTTATTAGGTGTCATATTAAATAAATATCTTTACACTTTAAGTCTATTTAATTTTAGTGTTTATGTTTTATTTTGTCCCGCTTTTAACATTTTTGTTTTATTTCTACCTCTCTCTCGGTCCAGATGACTTTTTCCTCTTAAATGATAGTTCTGTTATTTGGGCCTTGACAATAGATTCACTGATTGAAAATTATTGGGCCTCCATATGACATTTTAGGGAAATGCTAGGTGCACTCAACAACATTGCTGGTGCACCCAGCAATTAAGTGAATGGGCAAAAATATCCTTGTGCCAAAGTTTAAAAATAAAACTAATTTTTAAAAAAATAATTCCTTTTTTCGGAAGAAATTCTTTTGGTAGCTTTGTTCTTCCGGAAGAACCTTCTTCTTGTAGCTTCTTTGGAAGAAGGTTCTTCCGGTAGAACAAATTATTCATCCGGAAGAAGGAATTTTTTTTAAAAAAATTAGTTTTATTTTCAAACTTTGGCACAAGGACAATTTTATCCATTCACCTAATTACTGGGTGCACCTAGCATGTCCCAACATTTTATAACCCACCGAACGAATGAGTTTGTACTGCTACTTCCTGATAATACCTTCTCTTTGCACCACTTGAAGAGAGTATATGTATGAGAATAATCTTTTTCAATTTTCTCGGAGACCACAAAAAAAAAAATCAACGTTTCTCCATGTCCGCTGTGACAAATAAATAATAATAATAATAATAAAAGCAAATAAATGCTCACTCAAAAGCATTGACAGGTGAAATCTTGAGCTTTGACTAAAGCACACAAGAGGATAAGATTAGATATCTAAATTCAGAACCAAAATAATGCAGATTAGAAGAGTCGAGTTTGATTTGCGTCTTGAATTAGAATTTGATTTGTATCATTACTTTCCTCTAAATAGCGCTAATCTTATCTTATCTCAGTATAAACAAATGACAGGCAAGGTAATAAGGATGTCTTTTTCTTATAAAATATTTGAACATAAATTTAGACAACAAGAAATTTGGCAACGACTTAGGATATGTTGGAGTTTCAAGTGGGAGTCTACAAAAACATGTTTGAGACTGAGATTATGTTTGGTTATCTCAAATATATGTTTGAGAGAAATTTTTTATCTCCAAACTTAATTTTAAAGAAATAAGACTTGAGATACTTTTACTTAAGTTTATCCAAATTTAAGTTTGTAATTAATAATCTAAACATACATTTAGGGTCTCTTTAAATTTCTTATGGGAGGGTTTCAAAAGTACATTTGTGAGTAAAATCAATTTGAGATCATGTTTGATTATCCCTCAAAAATATTTCTGAGGAAAATTTTGTCTTAAAATTCAGTTTAGAAGAAATAAGACTTGAGATATTTTTTACAAACTTTAATCCAAATATACGCTTAATGTGTGCCAACTTATTTTAAATGATATTATTTGTAAAATTAATTTTAGTTAATAGTAAATAAAAATAAAGCAAATTATATTTATAAATTTAAGTAAGTTTATGGTAAATTTTAATATAAAATTCATATTTATAACTTAAAACAATCAACTCAAGTCACGCTGTAGCTTAGAATCAATTTTGGAGTTTAAATTCCGTTAGAAGTAAGATGTAAATATGAACTTGAACAACTTGAGAAATAGTAAGCACATTGAATATTGCAAATACACATATAAGACATATAAATGTGTAGCAAAACATAATAAAAAATAATTAAATTATTACAAATAAGTATTGTTGGTCTGATTTACGTTTAATGTGTAAAGAAAATTAGATGTAAGGGCTTATACTGAATCGTTATCACCTATTTACGGGTGCAAAACAAAATCCAGAAAGCAATAATCGTGAACAAATATTTATGATTTATCATTATATTGTAGGTGTTATGGATGAATTTGCTTAAACTTAAAATAAGTAATTTTAAAATAAATGTGTTAAAAATATTTTTTTTAAGAATTAAATATGATTTGTTTATTAAAATAATTATTTTTTTGCTTATTTTAAATAAAAACAGTTTAAATAAACATATTAAAAAATAAAAAATTATTTATTTTTATTAAAAAAGCACTTATTTTAAAAAATAAACTTAAATAAACTAACATATAAAGCAAATCCTCCATAAAACGATGGACCATACTATTAGCCATTTAGCCATTTCTCTCCCCTTATTTTAAAAAAAAATAATGGGATAAAAAGCTAAAAATTTAGGGATAATGACAATGTTTTTGGATAAGAAAGTAGAACATATTGCGACAGCAACATAACAACCTTAGCCTTCCAGTGAGGGAAGTAGCCCACATGACATAGTGTGACAGTGTCCTTCCAATAGGAAGATATGGTATTGCGGTCAGCACCTCATGAAAATTTATAAATATAAAAGGGGACTACAGAATTGTAAAGGATTAACATTAGGAAAAAAAGGAGATTTTTTTTTTAACAAAGATATCCCTCAATCGTCAAAAACTATTTATTTTTTACATAGACATTATTCAAATGAATTTTTCCTCTCCTAGCTAAATTTTCTATATTCATATGACTAACTATCTGTGCGTTTTGTATACCTCGCACTTCGATCTTGTGCACCATAATATATATTAATATCTTGATTTTACTGATTAAAAAAAAACTAACTATCTATCAATTGTAATAGATTTTGTTGATAAGAACAAAAGGACAGTCTAACCTATTTCATAATCCGTCCGAATGTAAAAATTAAAAGAAAATAGAAGAAAACCTTGTTTAAATAATAAAAAGAGCTTAGTATCTTTATTTTATGATTACTCGATCTACTCATTTAAAAAAAATTGTTTATCATCTATACATTTATTTTATTTTCAACACAATCAAATAAGATGGAATGGAAGTTTTTAAAATCATTTTTGTTTTTTCTTCTTCTTTACTTTTATTTTATATATTAAACCAAAAATAGAGTTGTGCATGAAGTGCCACTCGTATTATGATTTAAGTTGGTTAGTGGTTACGAACACTGTGAAATGAAAACTATTTAAAATGTTTTATTTTTGTTTTTTAAGTTTGGTTTGTGAAAACCTTAGGTTTAGCAAATTTTGTTTACAGGTTAATGCGTTATAAAGGGGAGTATTTTTTATATAGAAAATAGACATTGCTTTTTATATTTTAGGTTATTTCATTGACTATCATTTGGTTGATGCGTTGAGATTTTTGTAATGTTATTTATTAGTCCCTTTTTTTATTCTCCCATATTAGTTATTGGGATTTTTTTATTGATCATTTAGTTTGGGATTTATTAATATATATATATATATATATATATATATATATATATTTGTTAATTTTTAAACTAAATAAATTTTAAATAGTAATTTAGAAAATATAAATAAAAAATCACAATTTCTATTTCAGTATTTTTAGTCAATTATTATTTTATATTGTTTTTTTATATTATACCGGACTTTTATTTTATTTTTAATCTTTAGTCTTCAGTCTGTTTAACAGCAATTTAGTGAAACGAATGCAAATTAAAAGAAAAAAAAACCTTCATTTAGAAAGATGAAAATAAAAGAAAAATGATCGGTTTATAAAATATATAATATGATAGAAAAAAAGAGAGAAAGAAAAAAAAAATGTCAAATAAGTGATGTTTATTAGAAAAACGTGTCTAAATATAAAATATCATTATCTGTTCTTATCCAATAAAATGCTTTTATTTATTAAAAATATTTTTAAAACATTTGTAAATCATATTTTATATTTTATTTATATTCTAAAGTATTGGTATACATTTTGTAAAAGACATTTTAAATGCAGTAGATCACTATCTTATATAATTTAATATTATTCTGTATTTTTTTATACAAAAGTGATCACGAAAATTCAACCAAACATCTCATATATACTATCTAAATTTTTAAACCACTAGACTAACTCCAGTGGTTAATATAATCCTGTAGTTCAAATCATTTTTTTATGATAATAACTTTTTTATATATATATATATATATATATATATATAATAAAAGTATATTTAAAGTATATTTATCCTAAGCATGTCTTTGGGATGTGGATGCCTTGTAGTTATGACTTACGAGCCTGAATTGAAGCATGTGAGGTGTTGTCTTGAAAGGGTACCTAATGATGGCTAATGAAACTAGATGATTACACGCGTTGCGATCAGACAAGAAGAAGAAAGAAGCATCCTACTTCCTACTAAGTACTAATACTATGTTCTCCTTGTCAAGTCAAGACGTGTTGGTGATGCGCCTACACGGAGGAGACGTGGAAGGTCGGGCCAAACCCTGTTGTCTGCTGATTGCTGAGTGGTTTGCTTAATTATGATTAATCTGATTACTATCATAGGCACATATTAAGGTGGAGAAGTATTATTTCTTGCACCATAAAAAAAAAACTAACGATATTTAGATTGATCTCACTTTATAGTATTATTATGATATATCTTTTATAGCTTATTATTATTTCTCTTATTTTCTCCATCTACATTGCCACTGTTTGTCATCACCAGAGGTGATTTTCGATAGCAATAAACCCTCCGACACCACCGTTGTGCTCCCCTTCTATCTCCAAGTTTTGACCAAGCACATAACAATAGGAAAGTCATTGGTTACACATAATTTATATGCCTATTCAAATAAATGCTACATAACCAATGCTAATTGTTCTTACCAAGATCTTTGTCTGTTTGATGTGTGTCTCTCTCGCTGAATGAGCTCCTTTTCCGGTGATAGGGGTGAATACCTAAAAAGAGACTCCGATACTCAAATCAGTATACGAGTTGGGAGTGTAAGGATAAAATGTTACATTTTTTTGGTGTTCATTCCTTTAGTAACAGGATTGATCATGAACGTGGTAACCAACCATGATGCCCACTAAAGGCGGTACGAAGTCGTGGAGGTCGGTTATTCCAATCCGATCTCCTATGGGCCCTGTACGGTACACTAATCCTTTAAACTATAGTATATTAGTATGCATCCACCACCTACCTCCTACATGTATCAAATACCAAAAGAAACATATTCTAAATAAAAATTGGAAGGCCCCAGTAATTAAGCACTATGAAATAGATTCCTGCTGGTGATAATCATGACAACTAACATCGAAATTGATGTTGAAAGAGCCAACTATGTGGCCATTCCATGACACCACAAATTCGAAAGATTAGCTTCCGCATCAATGAATCCACTCAGCTCTCCTACTATAGCACCAACCAATCAAGCCCAAAATTGAGACGATTGACCCAACAATACATCACAAACCATAACCAGGTATGTCATAATGATGATGCAGGTAGCTTAGTTTCCAAATTTGTTGAGATTGTGGTGCAGAGGGTGCATCGTTGTAAAAAATCGTCTTCGATGGCCGGTGGCAGAGAAGATGGGGAGAAGAAGGGAGGTGGCGATAAGTTGTGGAGGGTGCACCATAATATTATGAAATGAGATAAATTTAGAGGCAGTTTTTTTTCCCCACCATATACAAGGAAATTTACTTCTCCATTGTAGCTTGTGCCTACTATTATATCATAACATTATTGGATTTGATATAATCATCATGTTTAAAAGTGGATCTCGCAGCTAGTAATTATAACAAGGATTATTTTTAAAAATGATTGCCTTTTTTAAAAAGTTAATAAAAACAAGTAGTAATTATTTTTTTAAGGTAAAATTGTATTTTTGATCTCTTAATTTTCCAAATTCATGATTTTGGTTATAATATTTGGTTTCCCTGATTTTGATCTTCCTAATTTTTAATTGTATCCTTTGGTCCCCTAATTCTATAAATTGATGATTTTGGTCCCTGTCGTAGATTATTAACAAAATTTTGATTCATATAGTTATTAAGATAATTATAAATTAATTAAAAACTTTAATAAAAATTATTAACTCTAATTGTCCACAACCTTGTGCTTCTCCTCGTCTCTATAAACATCTCTTCCACTTCCACCTTTAACTCCAATGACAACGACATCACATTAGGATTCATAATCTTTTATTATAGTTTTGAATGACTAATAATTTTTTTTATTTAATTTACAATTAATTTAATAACTCTATTAATCATAATTATTAATTAATAATCTGGTAAGAGATCAAAATTATCACTTTATAAAACTAGGGAGACCAAATGTTACAATTAAAAAGTAGAGGGCTAAAATCATAAATTTAAAAACTAGTGGGACCAAAATTATAATTTAACATTTTTTAAGAAGATTAAATAGAAAGACATGTCTAGAGACTTTAATTGAAAGAAAGATGATGAGAGGGGAAGGAATAAAAATAGAAGGATTTTATTATATTTTTATTTAGTTTAGAAAATTGAAAAAAGAGTATGGGAGGAAACTAAATTTTCTCATTATAAAACTCTCATTTCTTTCTCAAGAGTATTTATTATAAAACATTAATTATTAATGTCAGCATGCATATTTTTATTATAGTTTTCAATATTTTAAATAAAACATTTTCAAGATAAGTTATTTTATTCCTTTTTAAGTATTAACTTAAATGTATTTTAGCTATTTATCTGTTGTCTTAAAGTGATGTCACTTTCATCTAAATATGTATAACTTGTAAAGAACTTGATTTTTGGAGAGTCTCGAGAATAATTGATTAATGATTATAACTGACAACAAAATCAAAGATTAAATCTATACTAAAAACCTTTAAATATTGTATGTGAGTCACATCTCTTGTATATTAGTCATTGAGTCTTTTCTTGGTCAGTGTAAGACTAACCATTCACTTGAATTTCCAAGAACCTCCTATGTGTGAGTCTTCACATCAATATGATTTTTCAATATCATTATTCATTAATGGAACATATTTGTTTTTGTTACAAATGGACCGAACACTTACCTTTACATTGAAAGGTCTTCTATCGTGCTGAAAGGTCTTCTCGGGTTGTTCCTTGCCGAAGCCTCTGGTGCGTGTGAGTCTGAAAGAGCGGGTGGACGGGGATACCTATAAAAGACACTTCAACGCTCAAGCAAGGGTTCAACTTAGAGCTATAGATGATATATAGTCATTATTCAAGAATGAATCAGTCCTCTTACCTAGGGGGTTCATCTCTTTTTATACTAACCTTATTGAGCCTGAGGTCTATGGGCCTAAACGTCTTGATTACTAGTTATGTAATACACCTCTTAATCTTGCTTAGGTACTTCTAATCAAGTAATTACCCTTAAGTGGGTTTATTGGTGATAATCATGGCTGAACGGTACTCGCCCTTTGTATATGTTGAAGATCAAGATGTGTTGTATGAAATATGTGGTTATGTGGTCGAGAGGGTACTCGGTTTGGATGCATCAGGTGTCCTCTCGACCTGACCAAGTACTTTATCCGATATACTTCTTTTTTGTTGTAAGAATGGTTACCATTAACTCCTCTGACGGTTATACGCCTTAATTTGCACGATGTAATGGTTACATCGCGGATGTAATGGTTATTTCTCATGTTTGTTCATCTTCCCATGTTGGGTACCGAAACGTCTTGCGATCTCATCTATAGGTATTTTCTGATTGAATAGTGGGGAGAGGTTGTTGGATTGGCCTTTTCACAGGCCCAACTCCTATAAATAGAGAGGGACCCCTATTCACTTTTTACCTTTGATATTTACTTCTTTGTTCTTAGCCGAATAGTGTAGCAAGTCAATTCTTTTTGAGGTACATAATAACAGTGCCAGTCGAAGGTTCATCGTCAGAGGAGTCGGTTGGAAGCGGGTCGGGAGTTCGAGGGTACAATGATGAAGTTTTTGAAGTTTCATCTGACTCCCACTCTTTGGGGTTGAATTTTTCTAGTTCAATTGACCTCTTAGCAATCGAGGGGTCTAGTGACATTTTGCCATTTTTGAGCCAATTGCAAAAAAATATGGGTAAAAAGGTGGGTGGGAGTGTTGTAGCTCTGATGGTGGCCACTATTGCCGAGACGGGGACCTCCACAGGAGCTTTCCCTCAACCTAAGAAGCGTTCGGTGCTTAAGGAAAAGTGCTTGCCTCCCCCTATCACGCTTCTCGGGTACATGTGGGTTGACAGGGAGGTATGCACGTACTTCTCCATTGCTGTGGTGTTTGTTCTAGTCCTTGTTATTTCCATGAACTCTCAAGGTCAGGATATATCTTACACGGCCCCATGGTGGGCGCCAAAATATTCATGTCACAAATGAACTGAAAACTTACCCTTACGCCAAAGAGTCTTCTGTTGTGTCAAAGGGTCTTCTCGGGTGGGGGGGAGGGGTTACTTGCAAAAGGCACTCAAACGCTCAAGTAAGGATTCGGCTCAAAGCTGTAGATGATATATAATCAGTGTTCAAGAATGAATTAGTCCTCTTACTTGGGGGTTCACCCCTCTTTATACTAACCTTACTGGGCCTGAGATCTGTGGTCCTAAATGTCCTAATTACCAGTTAAGTAATACACCTCTTAATCTTGCTTAGGTACTTCTAATAAAGTAATTATCCTTAAGTGGGTTTATTGGCGATAATCATGACCGAATGATACTCGTTCTTTGCATGTGTTGAAGGTCGAGACGTGTTGTACGAGATATGTGGATACATGATCGAGAGGAAAGCCTAAAAAAATTTGTTGTTTATAAAAAAAATTATTTATCTGTTAAATAAACTATTCACATAATGTAAAAATTAAAAGATAACTGATGATTTATCCATAGCCTAATTATTTATTTGTTTATGAATAAAGCATGAAATATTTTTTTTATAGGAAAGCCTAAAATTGAATCATATTAAAATTAACAATGATTTGGTTTTTTCTTGTGAATTTGAAACCATGATCTGCTTTATTTTTTAAGGGATATTTATTCTTTTGCAGTTTAAACTCATTAATTAAATATTGTTTGATTCAGTTATTTGAAAAAACACGTTTTTATTAACTTAGTAAGACCTTTTTTTTTTTTTGTAAATAATATGTCATCAAGCACGTGCAAAATTATGTAGTGATTATCAACACTTTTGATAGCTACATAGATTTGTTCAAAGCACGTAGTATTTGAAGATTTATTCCTGTTGTATAAGTAACTCTAAAATCACTTTTTTAATGGGGCACCTAAAATAAAGTGCCTTATGTGATAAAATTTGGTATAATTCAAATTACTATTTAATTTAAAAATATAAATGAGCAACGTTGCGTATAACAAATGTCGAGGAATTCTAATTGTAAAACCTTTGTAGTTTAATTGTGTAATGTGAAACTCTTATCTAATCTGAACGAATTTGTTGTGCGTTTGGCATGATTTTTGTATCAGTTTCTTAGATCTGAGAACAATGATCACATGATTAGTAACCCACGGAAAATTTCAGAACTGAACAGAAAGCCATTCTCCAATATTCCAAGTCAGATTTGTTTTGAATTTGCAAACATCTCTCCACAAGTTAGATTCTGGTATAGAAATATCAATCAAAGGAATCATCTCCATCCAACATTTATATATTAAAACAAATTGAAGTCACTGTTACATAATATTAAAGCCTTTTCAATGTTAAATACTTTAAAACCAAATTAAACACCAGTTAGTTCAAAATCAAAACATAAACTTGTAAATTCAGTTTCAAATAGTTTAATAAATCATTTAACAGAACAAGTATTTTTTAAGTCTTCCAGTCCTGTGAATTTCCTTTCATCAAACTAAAAAAAAAAAAAACTTATTAACCCAAACATCCCAATATCATTCACTGAAATAAAATAGGAAAAGCGTTAAAAAAGAGAGAAGAAAGATAACATTTATTATCATAAAAATAAAAGGCTGTGTTAAAAGAAAACACATCCAAGATATTCGCATTGTCTTTTTCCATAAGCAAATATTTGTGGTTCCTGCTTGTACAAAAATAATACGCACTGTATTTTTTTAATTGTGGTGCAATTTTTTTTTATATATTGTGGTTTCTGCTTGTAACAAGTCATATATATCTTGAACAAAACTACACATTATTTATTTATTTTATGGATCCTTGTACCAAAACCAAAAAGAAAAAAGAACGTTGCTTAACATGATATCTTTATATCTTTTTTTTTTATTATTAAAAAAATGATATCTTTATAAAGAATCTGTCGTCAGTCATAAGTCTTCTCGTGTTCGCGGTCCCAATTGAATGGATTGGGTTTTCAAATCCGCAAGAAAGTAAAGAAAGAAAACAATGGAAAAAGCGAAATGTTAAAAAGTAAACAAAAGACAAAGTGTTGGCGTGATTTCTATTTCTTGGTTACCTATGTCATCCCAGAATAAACTGAAATTAGGCAATACTTTTTGGAGATTCTAGTGTATCATCGATGTGAGTTTTTACATGAATTACTTAACTTATTTAACTGTAAGTAATATTTTTTAATTTTTTTTCAAACCAAAGTAAATAATATGAAATTATTTATACAAATAGCATCTTTTTTTAACTAAATTTATGATAAATAATATATTTTTAAATATGATACAACCCGAAAAATTTAATTAAATAACCTATTGCTTTTAGTTAGTAATGTACTTAATATTTATGTTTTTTTTATAACAATCATATTTAGAACCTTTGGTTCTTTGATAGGATCCTAAATCCAAGTATTTTCACGAGTTTTGGTTACGGTAAATAATATTTTTTTAAATATGATAGAACCTACAAAATGAAGTTAAATAACGTATTTAAATAGGCAACCATGCATTATAAATATTTTTAGTTAGCAAGCAATGCACTCAATATTTATGGATTTTTTTTAACCACCATATTTAGGGCATTTGTTTCTTTGGTAGGACCCTAAGTCTCATAATATTTTTATAAGTTTTGATTCTTTTAATGGAACAAATCATGATTATGTTAGCTATGTCAAATTAATAAATTATTTTTTTTTAAAATTAAAATATTTAATAAATTAATTTATTTTATCACTGTATATTTTATAAAATTATTTTAACTAGTTTATAACTTATAAATATGGAAAAAGAGAACCAAAATAAATCAAAAGATTAAAATAGTAATTAAACTGACAATCAAAGATGCATCGATAATAAGGTGATAGAAGAGTTTTATTGTTGTTTTGTGTGCGATTACAATGCTTTGCTAAAATAAGATGGGTTAGAGAGACTCACAAGTGATGATTGGATGTACTAGCAATAAGGTGATGGCATGGGGAACTCCATAAATGTTTCGTGTATATTAAGATGCAAACAAACATTCAGGATTAAGTAAGCATGTGTTTATTATTGATAAAACGTTGAGGCTCATAGAAGATTGCATATCTAAAGGGAGAAGACCCCTTGAGTCTTTAGATAGGATTAGTTTGAGTGTAAAAAACATGACTATAGAAGAACATGATTGAGGTATTGGGAAATACCTAAGTCCCACATCGGCTGCCTTAATTCTTGGAGTGCGGCTTAGATATCTGTTGGACAACTTCACTTAATGCCAATTGATTTTAGGACAATTATTTCATATGCAAAGAGAGTTTATCTTTTTAAAGTAGGATGTTTATATGAAGAATGATATGATTGAAATACTAATCGGAAGTATGCACTCAATTATTATGATCACCAATGATAAATGATATGATTTTATAAATTTTTGAGTCAAAAATTGCCAACTGAAGTTTCATTGTCTGAGAAAATATACAGCCCTTGAAGCTACTAATACTATGTAACTTGATTAAGTCAATTGACTATCAAAATTGATATGATACATGATACTCCATGTTAAAAATGCAAATATTTTTTGTAAAGAAAATACAAATAATTTATACAGCATAAACAAATTAATCACTAACCTGATTTACTAACTGTTAAAAAATAATTTTTAATAAAACACATATGTTAATATAATTTATCTATAAAAAAATTTTGAAAATCAATTGTATGCACGATCCACACTTCAACAATAGGTTAGTATTCGTTCCAATTTTTAGAATCTTCTCGGTGACGAAGCGTGGCTCTTCACCATACCCGAATGGGCCATCCATTCTAATTTCATTGGATATCCACACTTCTACTATTTTTAAATATTTTTTCCGAATATAAGAAAATGATTTTTATTTTTTCAAATTTGAACTTCCACCTTTCCTTCTCGGAAAGCAAAAAGAAAGGAATATCCGCATATATGGGAATAGTATGAACTGAACGTCATTATTACTCACTTAACAAACACTCCAAGTAGGTTCCCAGTTTTTTTTTTTTTTTTTTTCTTTTATACTAATTGTTATTAATTATTAATATTTAATTAACTAACATTCAACAATATTAGTTTAGAAAACAAACATGAAAAATACTTAATAAAGAAGGATTCAATTAAATGCAAAAGATATTCAATATTTATTTTTAAGTAGTTAAAAATATTCATTTAATAAATAGTATAAATTTATAAAATATCTCTTAAATCTTTGTTTAACTGGAAATGTCTCTTAGATCCTTATAATCTTTTTTTTATGTCAAATTTTTACAATAAACGGTTAACTTTATTGAAAAATAGAATAGTCAATGGTTCTATTATTACGTCATTAAGAAAAAAGATAGTGGTAAAGTTAATAACGCGTGGGCTTGTTCTTCGATTTGCGCCTATAAATAAACCTCAAAGGCACAGCCCAGGGTTTTCAAGCCCTAAGCCTCCAGCGCCGGAGGAGCAGAAAGAAAACAAACTTCCAGAGTTCCTTCCTCAGTTCTCTCTCTTTCTAGAATCTTCCAATTCCAACCTTATTTTTTCTTCAATAACACCATTAACTTACTGAGTAGCGAGAACGAGTCATGGAATCCAAACCCGGTCAAACTATCAAGCTCCTCTGCAGCTACGGCGGCAAGATTCTCCCTCGCGCCACCGACGGCGAACTCCGTTACGCTGGCGGCCACACCAGAGTCCTCACTGTCGCCCGTTCCATTTCCTTTTCAGGTTCGTTCCGTTTTCCTCAGCCTGCGTTTCACTCTCGTCGCGTTTTTCACTTCCTTTGTTTCGTTGAATCGATTTTGTTTTTTGAGTTTAACGTTTCGTTGCGTCGTTGTGCAGAATTGATGGTGAAGCTAAGCGAGTTCTGTGGTTCGTCTGTGATCTTGCGGTGTCAATTGCCCAAGGGAGACTTGGAGACCTTGATCTCCATCACCAACGACGAAGATCTCGCTAGCATAATCGAAGAATACGACCGTGCCTCGTTGAAATTGGCGCATCCGTTGAAGATCAAAGCCGTTCTATCGCCGCCGAAATCGTCGAAGAAGACTCCGTCTGCTCCGTCGTCGGCGTCGTCCAGCGCCAGTCACTCTCCGTCCAGATCGCCGCACACCTCCACAGATTCGTTGCCGTACGCGGCGTACCACCGCATCGGCCGCCACAACCGGCCGCCTCCGGCGAAAGCTTCTTGCTACACGCAGTTCGATGGAAGCCCTAGGTTTCTGTACCGTGGACCTCACTGCAATTATTACTGCCACTGAGGCGAACGAACGAACGAACGAACCGATTTATTCACAGTAAATACAGTTGCAAGAGAATCGCTATTACCAAGTTTGATTCCATACATACGATGATGATGACGACGAAAAATATCAAAGGACCAAAATAGTAGAGAAATGAGTGGACTGTTAAATACAATTAATTAATTTTTTTTTAATTTTGATAAAATTTTAGAAATGGATGAGTTGAGGTTCTAATTTTTTAATCTGATCCTGAGTTTATTTTTTGGACATAATAATTGCTACTTGGGACTCTTGATTTCAAGAATTAGGGTTCTGTTAACTGCGGTTTAAAACGACAGACTACTATCGCCGTTTGACACATGAGACCACAATTTCTGTGATGTGTTATATATTGTTGCTTTTGGTGGTATTTTTTTTCGTGTTAATTGTGGCCACATGCGTTATTTTTCCGTAAGACTTCGATTATATTAAGCGGGTACGTATGTTTCTTCTTTGACATTTTTTTATTTAAAAAATGAATGAGATTATTCTTGTTGATTTGTATTACATTGTATATGTTATTAATTTTTCAATTTGCAGGTCAATAAAAGGGGACAATACATGGTACCGTGAACAGCGGGGAATTGAGGAAGAGGACAAAACCATTGAACCTTCTTGAAATTGGGGTTGCAGGCTAGTTGAATTGAGAAAATTGAATGTATTAGGAAAGAGACACGGCATGAATTTTTTTGTTGATTAAATGTGGAGGCCAGCAAAGAGAACGAAATGCCATCATTGAGAACTTAAAATGGAACCAAATATAATATTTTGGTATACTTATCCTAAGAAAGAGGTCCAATAATAAATAGAATAAAAAAATAATGGATGGTATAAAAACTCCAATAATGATATTGAGGAGCAAAACCGAAAGATGGCTTTGGTGGAGCAAGTCGACAAGTTGGTTGCTTGAAAATGACATCATTGAGGCATATTTCTGGTAGACTTTTGATGGGTTCAACAGCTCAACTTTATCTGATCATATTGGATGCGGTCGAGGAATAAATAGAAAAAATCCAGGCAAGTTTGAAAAAAGAATTTGCCCCCACCATTGGAATGCAGCAGAAGATCCTAATTTAGCATGAAAATATACATACATGATACATGGAGAAAAAGAAAAGGCCAAGGCCCAAAATCAATGAAGTTAAATTTGAACATCAAAAAATAACTTTTTAACCTAAAATAATGCAAATTATTCACGGAAAAATTTAATTGATTTAGCCAATAACTTTTAGTGAAATATTTCTTTTTAATTATATTTTTTATTTACAAGATTTAAATTTAAATCTTACTTGAGAAATTTAATCGAGTATAAACATACCATCATATAGGTATATTTTACTAACATATAAATTAATTACGCAATCAAACAATTTAAATCAACATTAATTTATTCTGGATATTTACTGAATATTATATATTATATATTTATTTATATATATATATATATTTTTTTTTTAAATTCATCACAATTTATTTTAATATTGTAAACAAATATAAAAGGACAATTAATTGAAACCATAATTAATTGATTTATTAACTATATTTAATTTCAAATTTTATTTAATAAAAGACATACGATCCTAATTATTCGCACGCATGTTTTTTAGGTTTATCATTCTACTTGTGATTTTTTCTCCTTTTTTATTTTTCAGTTCCAACAAAAAATTATCTATAAAAATTTGACAGAGTTAAGAAAATTACCATGCGTATATATTTGGTTTAATTAAATTGTTAAATCGTATAAGAACTTCTATTTTATATAATACCTTAATTAATTTATTGTTTTTTGGATTCTTTATAATTAATTATTATGTGACAAAATAATAAATAAATATTTATTAATTGTGATATATTTGAAACATTTAAAATATGCAATTAAAATATAAAAAACATGTGTGCAAACCATAATAAATATATTTAATTGACAAGGCACGAAATTATATTGTATTTAAATAATTTTACTCAATTTTTTTATCCAAAATGCATGCAAAGGATTTTTTTATAACTAAATTAACTTTTTAAAAAGAGAGTAAAAAATAAAAAATAAACTGTAAGATATCAGTAAAGTAAAGAAAATCTAAGATAAGACTCCAGGTAATAATCTTTTTTTGAAATACGTGCATATATATATTTACAAATCTACCAACATATATTTATTTATTATAAAAAAACTACTCCTATAAACTATAAAATGTGAATTTAATATCATTGCACATATAACTAAACTAATTGATTGATATAAAAGTACAAGAACCTTAATTATGTTTGAACGAGAATATAGGAAATAAAAACATATTTTCTCCATTTAAAATTGATTTATTTTTCATTAAAATATGTAAACATGAATATTTTAAATAAGACACAATCTGTTAAAAATTATAATATTATTTAGTATCCCGCATTACATCCAATAGGATGGTTTCCAATATTGACTTGATCATGAATTTTAGTAAATATTAACTTGTTAAGTCGGTCATAAGTGGAAGTTAGGAGAGGCTTGTGGAGTCGAATGGATATCATATATTTATCTTGAGGCTATTGTTTTTTCAGGGTGGGGATATCATTTGTGCGGAGGTGATTTTTTAGAGTTGCATGTAAAAGGGAATGCTCTCAACTCAATCTTTGAGAAGAACAACGTACTATTTAAGGAACTCTAAATTGCTTGATGTGGAAGTTTACAAAATGCGTGTCCATATTAGTGTTCAGAATTCTCATACAGACTAATGACACGTGTTTTGGCACACACAATATGAACGGAGTCATGACTCATTTAGTCAAAATTGGCGGAAATGGAATTCATTTTTAGTTTACAATTTAATAATTTTCAAAATGCCGAGTCAATTGAGAGTGTTTGATGGTTAGCTAATTTTGTGGGAGGATTTATAATTGTAAACAATATGCTTGAAATTAATTTTCAAAAGAAAGTAAAAGAAAAGAAAATAATGTAGAATGTGAGACAATTTTTAGGTTATTAAGTAGAAGAAAAAATAAAAGAGAAAAAGGTAAAAGTTGAGTTTTCTCTTATTTGATTGTGTAGAAAATAAAAAGAAAAATGAAGTATGTATATATGTATATATTATAAAATGATGTCAATATCCTAAATAAAAAATGTATAAAAATAAGGATAATTTGATATTTTGATTTATAAGATTAGCTTTATTTCCCTCCAAAATAGAAAGATTAAAAAAAATACTAGGTCCCACATGCCTTTATATGCTTTCCTCTTGTCTGTGATAACACCAAACCAAATGGGGGAAGGAGCTGATATTGCATGTTTTTCCTTCCTTCCCTACCTGTTCCCACTATGTTTTTTCATCCCAAATGATGCGTAAAGAACTGCATTCGACATTAGCAACCCCGACAAACTAGCATAGAATGCCCAGTTTTCTACAAAGGTTGTAACCTCTCACAGATATAGCTCCTGTTACACAAATAATTCTCAATAGTGTAGAGACATGAAGATGGAATGAGTGTGCAAACTTATTCATCTACGCAGTGTGACACTAAAGCCTTTTAAAAGTTCTAAACAAATGTTTCTATAGATATATACTATTGAAAATAAGTGAAATCATGTAATTTGGCACAAAAACCTTTTGAGATACTCTAAAAACACAACTTGTTAGCATGAGAGATAAGACTGAAGGGAAGTGGCTACTCGTGGAATCGTGGGGATGCAGTTTGCAGCCAAGCCATGTCCCTAAAACTGCAATACAATATGCACACAAGCTTACTGTGGCTAGCCAAGTATTTGTCGGGTTGGAGATAACCCTGTTAGAAGGGGTATCCTTGTTCTGTGACCAAGCAACTCTCGTAGTCTGGCCGAATCTTAGTTTTGTCGTCAAATGATTTGTAATACATACACGAAGTTGCTCATGAAATTAAGATGGATATAAAACAGGATCAAGTGGAAGCTGACAAGGAAAAATTTAACAAGGCAAGGAAGGGATCATCAGTGCAGTTGAATTAGCAAGTTTGGACTACCAAGCACTGCTACTTGAGTCACTTTTCCTCCAAAGAAAGGCAAAGTGCCCAGTACTTTTCTTGTCTTCGTTTCAACTCTTCAACCGGTTGAAGTTTTAACCACTCACTTCTTCATTTACATAGGCCAAAATGAAGTAAAATCTCAGAAATGGGGAAGGGGCGAACAATTAAGTTTTTATGTTCCTGCTCTATCTCATCTTAATTTAACTCATGCTAGTCTTGAAGCATTGGTTATGCCACTTAAAGGTTGTAAATATTTTATTAAGTATAATAAAAGAGCAGATACAATACAAAGGTTGATATGAATGACAAGTCAATACTCAATAGTAGGTCCAAAATATGAATAGAAGAAAAACTCAATACAAAGATTTCACCTAGCAGTCCAAAAGTATAGTAACAGTTTCTTGTTGATGTGCAGCAACCTCAACTAGTTTCTTGCTCAAATTCTTCACCCTCAGATTCCTCTGCATTGTCAGCATCATCGTCATCTGCCTCATTGTCAAAGTCTTCCTTATCATTTTCATTAGTGGTTTTCCCTATCACAATCAGGTTGCTGTTCATCTTCCTGATCTCGTTGCACTGCAATGATTCATGCCAACGTTGACAGGGATGAGTACGAGGCAAGGAATAATATGAAAGTTCGATTAAAAGAGCACTGAGCTGCACTTTGTAGACTATAATCGTCTTAACTGAACACTACCTTATGTCTTGGATAATCCAAGCATTTTCTTAATACTATGAACTATGAAGTATATGTGAATGACTAGACTACTTTACATATCTGACTACTAGTTCAAAATCATCAGAGCCATGCAGCTAAGTTCAAGCAAACAGCTAGATGCTAATGTGGCAAAATGGCAGCTTTCCTTTGAGGAGATTTTGTTTGATTTGTGTGTGTAAATTTACAGCATGTTTGGAATAGCATTTTCACACGGCATCCATTACAAAAATCACTTCCACAGGCCTCAATGATTCAGAGGCTACTTGTTATTGCTTCAAATGAATGTAGAGAGAGAATGACAATCCACACTGCAAAATTCATTCCAAACATGCACTAAGTATTCACCAAGGATATCCCCTAGCTTGAAGTCCTTGATTAATTCCTTTAAGACATAGAGATCATTAAAGTAGACTTTGCCTCTCTCCACCATGCTTTTTTCATATACACAACTAAGAATCAAACTGTGGTCAGGACAACATGCCTAAGGGATCCAACATTTCAACTATCTCTGTGCTAAACTTTGTTGGTAGATTTTATTCTTATATGATGACCGGACTTTGATTTCCTCAAAGGTATGGAATTTTAGGAGAGAGATGCTAACAACATAAATTTGTGCACATAGAAAAAAGAAAAGGAAATATTCAGATATGTGTGTTTAGCTTAGCATATTTGCAGAAAATCATGTGCAATATTTCTCATTTGTGAATTCCCAGTTAAGACCATTCACACTCTAATGTTCATATCATTGTTCATCATCTTCAAATTGTCTGACAGAAATTCATGGAAGGCAAAATTGAAATGTTTAACCATCATATCACCGAATCCCTAAATGCTTCTGTACATTCCAAATTACCAAACATTTGATACATTACAAACCTAATCAAATAAATGCCTGCAACAAAGGGTAGAAAAAGGAACAGGCTTTAATTTAATTCAATTTGCAAAATCAAAATAAGCTATAATAGACAGAATATGACCTAAACGACAACGTTTAAAACGAATAATTGTGCGTCAGAATGTAATGAGCAAAGCTAACAAAAGAAGAAAGGGTGGAGCGAAGAGGAGAGCACTTTTTCTTCGAAATCGGACTCTTCCATGGCGAGAAGGAGTTCTTCGTTTTGGGGCTGAGGCCACTGAGAGGGTAGCAGAAACGACGTCGGAATAGTCCTCGTCGACAATGGGTACTGAGTCATATACGCCGGGAACTGTAACATCTTTTCTTTCCTTTGTTTTCTTGTTTCTTTGCCTTTTATTTTTTTCTCAGACAGACACTCACCTCACGCTCCTCCACTCCAACTTAGTACAGCTCTGGTAGCTCTGCTTGTTTAATTTAGTCCACTTTATTCATTTATGAATAAGTAATATACACTTTTTTGTATAAAAAAATGAAGATATATTGTTTTTCCTGATGGGGTTACTTTTCCTTAAGAGATACAAATTATTATCGGTTCCACGTATATCAAGTATTATTGATATCAAAAAATAATAATATACACATCTTTTGCCTATTTTATGGGACTAATAATATGCACATTAAGAGGATGTATTAAATTAAGATCTGAAATAATTTTAAAAAAAAATTAATAAAAAATTTTGTGATATTTAATTAGAATTTTTAAATGATATAATCATGTGTTATTTAATTAAGACTTTTAGAATTTTTAAAAAAATGTAACAAAATTTGATGTATTCAATTATGATTTTTTATAACTTAAAAAATGTTTTTTGATATTAAAAAAAAATTGATGGATTGTTTGGTAAGATTGATTGAATGGATTTCGTATGAGTTTTTATTATAAAACACCTATCAAACATTCTAACTCAAATTTTTGGGATTATGTTGGACTTTTTTTTTCCTATTGGTTATTATATTTTCTTTTCTCCTATCACACAAATTCTTTTATCTTTTCAATATCCAACACAAAAATGAGATTTGCTCAGATCAAGGAGGTACTGGGCCAAAAAATAATATTCTTTAAAATGTGTGTCATATATATTTCTCTTATTTTTTTGGAACAAAAAAATGTTAAATATACATCTCTTCTATGCACTTTTTTGTTTGTTTTTTAAATTAAATTAAATTAATGTTTGTCATATTTTTCTTATACTAACTATGCTCATCACTTGTTCAATATAATTTATCATGATGATCATTCTTAATTTTGTCCTCCCCATAATTAGTGACCCTTCTCCAAATTTTTCACCCTCATCACTTCTCTAGTATATGTTTATCATTGCACCTCATTTAAACATGTCATTGAATTTATCATGAAATAATTATAGTAATTAAAAAAAATAAAAACCAAATGTATAATTCTAAATCTATTGTTCAAATCCAAAAACAATAATGAGAAAATGTTATTACAACAAATGTTAGTATAAAAAGATCTAAAGTTAGAATCAAAACATTAAAAAATTATATTAGTTTTACTTTTTTATCCAAACATCATTATTTCATATTACTTTTTTACTCTTGTAATTTTGAATGTATTTAAAAGTTGCAAAGTCTTTTCAAATCCTTTAAATTCTTATCACATAAATTTATTTAAAAACAAACTATTATAAAAGTCTTCTAAAAAAATCTGATAAGTCATAAAGTTCTTATATAATTTTTAAAATTCACAAGACTTTTTTATGTTAAAATAGTCTTTTAAAATCCTAGTCTAATACACCACTAACATTATAAATTTTGTTACATTAGTATATGATTATAAATGATCATAAATTAATTATTTTAAAAATTATATTAAGGGTAAATAATCACTTTTGTCCCTCAATGTGTAATTTACTGATAAATGAGTCCCTGAAAGATGAAAATATAAAATTTAGTCCCTGAAAGTGTAAAAAATGTGAGTATTCGACCGTTAACTTCCATCTATCACCGTTGATAAAATAGCCTACGTGGCACAGAGAGACAAATTTGTCATTGAAATGATTGTCAACATGACCATCTCTAATTGACAACATAGAGACACATTTTTCATAATGTTTTTTTTTTTTACTTTTCATCTTCTCACTTCGCTGACAAAATGCATTTCTAAAAGATGAAAATGTAAAATTTAGTCTCCGAAAGTATAAAAAGTACGACAAATACATCCGAACGTTAATAATAGATTGTGACTAATTATTATAATTTTGAAAAATTTATAATGACTGCGACAAAATTTCAGGAGAGCTATATCACACTGGTCAATGCCTGTTTTTGTTATATAATTTTTATGCTCCATTAAATGTCGAGGCATGCATAAAATATTTAATGTAAGTGAATTTTTATTGCCTTAGCGAATTCTTCTTACTTTTCTTCAACTACAAAAAAATCAATCCATTGGTTGTTAACTATTGAATAAATGCTATCAACATAGAAAAAAAAAGAATTTTTTTTACTATAAAACGATAAGAAAATAATTGTTTCTGTTTAATCAAACACTATTTATTTAATTTTTTTTATAAATTTTTCCTAATAAAATACGAATGTCTATTAGTATATGCAATGACATCAAATTACAAATT
Organism: Glycine soja; assembly: GCF_004193775.1. Lineage (NCBI taxonomy): Eukaryota > Viridiplantae > Streptophyta > Magnoliopsida > Fabales > Fabaceae > Glycine > Glycine soja. The sequence goes on along the minus strand of NC_041007.1, from coordinate 15,127,295 downwards.
ATAATAAAAGTTTGTTAATTTTTAATTTTTTAAAATCATACACAATTATTTTTTATTGACTGATTATTTAAAAAATCACAACCTTAAAAAAATCATTCCAAAGAAGGTGAATGTTTTTTACAAATTAAAAGTATAATTACAATTACAATTTTCTCTAAAAATTAGACCTAATTTAACTATAATGCTTTACAATAAACATTTTTTTACTTGAACCTTTCATCAAACATGAAAGTGTAAAAAAATTATTTATAATTTATAAAATGAGTATTCTCTTTTTTTCTAGACTCAATTTAATTTACGAGTTTGTTAAAAAAAATTTGTCACAATCATTATAATTTTTTTCAAATTATAATAAGTAGTCACAATCTACTATTAACGTTTGAATATATTTGTTGCACTTTTTACACTTTTGGAGACGCATTTGTCAGTGGAGTAGGAAGATGAAAAGTCAAAAAAATATTATATGACAAATATGCCCCTATATTGACAATTAGAAATGATCACGTTGACAATCATTTTAGTGACAAATTTATCCTTCTGTGTTATGTATGCTATTTTATTAACAGTGATAGATACCCTTATATTAAACATAATTTCCTTAAATTAATGATGTATGACTCTAAAATTCTTTATTGATATATTTTTAAATATATATCTACTTTAGGCTTTGGTTTAGTTATTTAATTTTTAGTATAATGATCATACATCCTAATGCTTGAGAAAATGTAACCAGTCGAACATTCTTAATACCTACACTAATTATGTGTTTGGTTCTGCATTTTATTTATCTGGAGTCACGTCAGATTTAACGCTATTAAGAGTAATTTTCAGGGTTTTTTTTTTCAATTAGATCTGAAAAACAATCCATGCGCATCTTAAGGATGCTAAATCTGCAAACATGCTATAAGTATATCAGTCAATTAATTTACAACAATCAAGTGCGGTGTGAACTTTCATCACATCCTTAAATTTTTTTAGGATAAAAATCCAAATTCATCATAAAAACTATAATTTACTGATATATGAGTCTTTAGAAGGTAAAGAATACTATTTTTTATCCCTATACTTTGATCCTAAAGTCTAATGTATATTAGTCTTGTACTTTGATCTGTAAAGTCTAACATATCTGCCAAGTTGATTTCACATTAATTTTGCATGTTTTCTACCACCAAACCAAATACATCATAAATTATTTACGGATAGAAAAATACTACATTCTAAATAATTTAACACAGTATCTCTTCCTTTCTGTCTTATTGCCAAGAGTCACTTAAAATTCTTATTAAATATGGAATATAAGAGGTTAATTTGGCTCAAGATGAGTCCTCGATCAAATGAGAAAACGTTCACAACCCTCATTCTTCAAATAATGTGTTCCTCTCGTGCAAAAGTTATCACCCACCGCCAACATCGTATACTTTAGTAAGGAAAGTGATTAGAATCGATCCCACGGCAATACTTATCCCATATTACCAGCTACTGCTACCAAAATCTTTCCCATTCCCTCTCAAAACCGTTTGGTACCGCTGTCACAGACACAGACAAAAACCACACGACAACCAAATTTTAAGGAAACTTCGACCTCGTAATAACAACAACCAAACAAGTAACGATATGAATCATGAATTCTGAGGAAACCATCTTCGATAAGTAATGACTAATAACTAACTAGTTTCCATTTGCAAGCATACCTCGTGTCATTTCCCTCCAACGTCCACGTATTCCTCTGACACGTGACTTCCCCCTCTTCATTCCACCGAATAAAACAAAACAAAAAAAAAAGAAGAAGAAAGAAAAAAACCCTTCTTTTCCTTAAAATTAACATGCCACCCTACTTTTAATTTGCTTTATGCGTTATTATGAGTTGTAAAGAGCTAGTTTTATTATTAAGCTATGTTGAGGCTTTACGTGTGTGTATTGGAAACCAAGGACCTACCCGTGAAGGATACCTACGTGACGCTAAGGCTCGGAAAGTTGAAGTGCAAGACAAGGATACTGAGGAACACGTGGAACCCCGTTTGGAACGAGGAGTTTGGTTTCAAGGTGCATGGTGCTGAAGACGTGCTTGTTGTCTCTGTTGTTGTTAATCATGATAATAATAATAAGTGCAGATCAGTGACCAATGGTTCTGTAGTGGAGTTTGTGGGTGAGGTACGGATTCCGGTTGGTTCGGTTGCTTTTGAGGATAAGCAAACGTTGCTGCCCACGTGGTTCTCTCTTGAAAGCCCCAAGAGTGGGAGGTTTTTCAATAAATATTGTGGTTTGTTTCCCTTATCACTATGTTAATTACTTGCATACATACACTAACACTGCTTAGGTATATATTCTCTTGTATTTGTTTCAGCAAACTTTGGCACTTCTTATGTCATTTGGCTTTTATTAATATATTTCTTTTGCCTATTAAAAAAAACTAACACTGTTCTATTACCTTCTTTTCAGTTTCATCAATTATGTTTCTGGGTTACTTCTATTGGTACTATAAGAAAATTAATTATTATGAAAAAATGGAAATTGTGAGGTGCATAAGTTAGTTGTATGTTTCATCTATGTACGAGAGGAGACCTAGACGTTATGTGATATTTCCTGCACTTGGTTTCTGATGACAACTATTTTACATTTTTTGAGGCTAAAATGTTTTATTTGTATTAATTCTTTGAGAAATGGCAAGAATACACTTTCAATATACTTCGACTGGAATTTATTAAAATTATAAAATTTTGTAGGTCTAAACATCTTATATAATGAGCTTCATTCATGATTTCGTAGTTTACAATAAATTTTAATCCATAACAATGAGTGTGTTAGAGACTGTGTTGTTGACACTTCTCTGGATGTTTTTTCTAGTAACAGTTGCATCGTGCAGAAACTTCACTATAGGGGTTAACTGGTAGATAGCATTAGAGTGCATTTTAACATTTAATGATGCGGTTCCTATAGCATATAAATTTATGTATCTGGAGGGTAATACTTGCTAAGGAATTCAATTGGAAAAGTGATAATAAAATGAGTCCACAGGACAAAATCTTGAAATAATGTTGCATTTTGTGTTCTAATCATTTCTACTTGTTTATCTTATATATACACAGTTTTGTTTCTCACAGGTTAAACCACTCTTTCATTTGTTTTGTAAATTTGAAACTGTTGTCCAACATATAGAACTGATTTTTAGTTCAATGTGTTGTATGATCAGGGAAAATTCTCCTTACTGTGTCTCTTCATGGTAAAGGCCGCTCTTTTATGAATCATAAGCATTCTCCAAATTCAACTATTGCAGTTGAGAACTCAAGAGACTTGGAAGGTCTGCACTTTTTATGTCAGTCACATTGTGATAAAATGGGTGTAGGCAAACAATTGTTGAAGGATATTGCTAATGGTCTGCATAGGATTTTCAAAAAGAAAGAGGGAAACTCAAATTTTGGGGATTCTTCAGAACTATCCTCTTCATTATCTGATTATGAAGATAGTGTACACGAAAATACGTTTCCTTGTAGCTTTGAAGAATCCATTGCACTGATGGAATCAAGAGATGACAACAAACCAGAAATGCCTGAAAATTTGCCCGTCGGTATTCTAGTAGATCAGATTTATTTAGTCTCTCCGAATGACCTTAATGTGTTTCTTTTTGCACCCAATTCACAGTTTAGTAAAGATATGGCTGAACTGCAGGGAACAACAAATGTGCAAGAGGGGCCTTGGACATGGAAAAATGGAGACACATCATGTTTAACACGAGTTGTTACCTATATGAAAGCGGCTACAAAATTGATTAAGGCAGTTAATGCCATTGAGGAGCAAACCTACATTAGAGTGAGTAGAAAGGAATTTGCTATACTGGTTAGTGTAAGCACACCTGAGGTCCCATATGGGAATTCCTTTAGGATTGAATTACTTTACAAGATAATGCCAGGGGAGGTATCTTCTGGAGAGGAATCCTCCCATCTAGTTGTGTCTTGGGGAATTGTCTTCCTCCAAAGCACAATGATGAAAGGCATGATAGAAGGTGGGGCAAGACAAGGATTGAAGGAGAGTTTTAGCCAGTTCTCGGACCAACTTGCACGGAATTTTAAGGTGCTAGATAAGGCAGATTTACCAGACAAGGAACATTTGTTGGCAACTTTGCAAACAGAAGACCAGTGGTATTGGTGGCAGACAATTACATACTTTTGGAATTTCACTGTGGCTTCCACCATTTTCATGTTTTTATATGTGTTGGTGCATATTTTAAGGTGTGGTCCAAATCTGCTTCAGGGCTTGGAATTTAGTGGGCTTGAATTGCCAGATAGTTTTGGAGAGCTCATTACAAGTGGAATTTTAATCATCCAGTTGCAGCGTGTTTATAATATGGTGTCTCACTTTGTGCAAGCTAGATTTCAAATGGGTAAGTAAGCATATCATTTGAACATACTATTATGCTTGTTATCACATTCAAGTGACTTCATCTGAGGATTCACTTTTTGCATCCTTTTCCTCTAATAGGAACTGACCATGGCCTCAAAGCTCATGGCGATGGATGGGTTCTTACTGTGGCTTTAATTGAGGGGGTTGACCTAGCCTCCTTGGAGTCAGAGGGATTGTCAGATCCCTATGTAGTTTTCACTTGTAATGGACAAACAAGGTCAAGCTCTGTGAAGCTTCAAACTTCTGATCCTCAATGGAATGGTTTGGCCTTCTAACTTCTAACTTGTTAATTGTTAATCTTATCTGCAATAACTTTGCTTTGATATGAAATTATTATGAATATATCTTTACTACTATTTTCTATTGGTATTTATACTAATATGCAGAGATATTAGAGTTTGATGCTATGGAAGAACCACCATCAGTTCTACATGTGGAAGTTTTTGATTTTGATGGTCCATTTGACCAGGATGTTTCACTTGGACATGCTGAGATCAATTTTCTAAGACACACATCAACTGAGTTGGCAGACATGTGGGTCATGCTAGAAGGAAAGCTTGCCCAATCTTCTCAGTCAAAGTTGCACTTGAGAATTTTCTTGGATAACAATAATGGAGTTGAAACAATTAAGGAATATTTGGAGAAGATGGAAAAGGAAGTCGGCAAAAAAGTAAGCATTTGGAAACTGACATGCTTTGGTAATTGGTATTATGCAGTTCAACCAATTTTATTAATTTATTGATTTTCTGTTTGTCATAGAACATTTAGAACTATTTATTATATATGACTGAATAGCTGAATGGCAGTTGAATCTTAGATCACCTCAAAGGAATTCTACATTCCAGAAATTGTTTGCCTTGCCTCCGGAAGAATTTCTCATCAAAGATTTCACTTGTTACCTCAAGAGAAAAATGCCTTTGCAGGTACTACATGTGGTTGACAACTTGACATATTTAAACACATTTTTTGATAATATTGCTTGACTATATAAGACATCAAAGTGGAGAATTGTTTGAAAAATATGCAATGTTGAATTAATATATAATAATTTACCTGGTGATTTTTAAGTGATAGACTGCCTAATTTAAATAAAGGATGCCTTCCTGTTGTAGGGTCGGCTGTTTCTTTCAGCAAGGATTCTGGGGTTTCATGCCAATTTGTTCGGACACAAAACCAAGTTTTTCTTCCTTTGGGAAGATATTGAAGAGATACAAGTGCTTCCTCCATCATTGGCAACATTAGGGAGCCCTACATTGGTCATAGTTCTGCGAAGAGGCCGAGGTCTCGACGCAAGGCATGGTGCAAAGACTCAAGATGAAGAAGGGAGACTTAGATTTCATTTTCAATCTTTTGTTTCATTTAGTGCTGCCTCCAGGTATGAATCAGGAAAACTTATATTCCTAATCTTATAAATTGATTCTATTTTTCACATTCAGCTAACATCATATTTTTGTTTCCATAAAAGAGCAATAAAGGCCTTGTGGAGAACAAGAATACTGAACCCCTATCAGAAAGAACAAATTTCAGAAGAGCATGAAGATCAAGAAAGATTTGTAATCCCGGAAGACTCTGCATCTATCTTAGAGGATGAAGAAAAAATGTCCAGAATTTTCTCTGCAGAACTGCCAATCAAGGTAAGCAATCAACTACTAGTACTAGAATATAACTAAAGATAGAATTAGCCTGTTTGAAATTCTTTATGTGTAGTATTAAGTTTGTCTGGCTTTAATGTGTGATGTGTTACTCTTTATCAGATGAAATCAGTGATGGGAATTTTTGATGGAGGAAACCTGGAGCATAAAATTATGCAGAGAACAGGATGTACGAACTATGAAACAACATCATGGGAACAAGTAAAGCATGATGTCTTCGAGAGGCGTGTTTCTTACCAATTCAATCGACACGTGTCAGCTTTTGGTGGTGAAGTCACTTGCACACAACAAAAGTTTCCAAATGCAAACACTGGAGGTTGGACTGTGATTGAAGTTATGGATCTTCACGGTGTCCCATTTGCTGATCACTTCCATGTAAGCTAAAGTGGAAAGTCAATTTTACGTTTTTTGTGACAAGTTAATTTAGTTCATCTTGTTCTACTGAAGGAAATCTGATTCTGATCTTCTGTGTCTGCAGATTCATTTTAGGTATGAAATAGAGAAATCCTCTCTTGGTGACTGTGCTTGCAAGTGTGATGCTTACATTGGTATTATGTGGCTTAAGAGCTCGAAGTTTCAGCAGAGGATCAACAGGAACATAACTGCCAAGTTTAACCTTCGATTGAAGGAAATATTTGAACTGGTTCAGAAAGAGATTTTATTAATGTCTCAGAACTCTCATGGATAAGGATATGTTAGGCAGATAGAATAAACTATATCACGCCATAGAAGTGTTTGGAGATCTCTAAGTTTATGACTCGTTTAGTCTGTGGATTTAACGGCGGGCAAACATGTAGCAAATTAAGAAATCATTAAGGATCATCATGATCTCCAAAATTCCCAAGAGGTAGTTAATCCTCTAATATATCATTCACCAAAAAAATAATCATGATCTCCAAAAATCTTCTATAACTGAATTTTATTAACCCTTTTCTTGTAAATTGAAACATTTAATTAAGCTAAGTCAACTGAAAAATTTAGTTAAGCCAAGTCAATGGATCTACGTGGTGGTATTAATTGGATCGTGTAGTAAGTTCTTTATTTTTTTGAGAGAAATATAGTAAGTTCTTATAGCTTCTGGTTATAGCACAAATGTTGATCTATATCTATAACAATACCAAAGAATTTTGTCAAAAAACACACAAAGAAAATAACCCATTCTTCTACTCTTCCAAAATTTGCCTACTATTTGGGACTTGGTCAAAGTAAAGAGGGAATGTCAGCATTGGAACACCAGGAAAAACAGCTTCTAGAGTTGAATTCCACCCACAATGGCTCCAAAACCCGCCCACAGAAGGATGTGACAAAACCTTCAATTGGTCACACCAAGGCACACCACTAAACCCCTATCCCCACATTTCTCTTTTAACCATGAAGCTTCTCCACGAACCACCCACAAGTAACAAACACCACTCGTGTTCAAAGCTGTAACAATTTCATTCATTTGGGCACATGACACAGAAAGGAAACTACCGAGAGAAATGTATAATGCAGACATGACTGGTTGAGAATCTAGCCAATTTAAGTAATCAACGTTGTAACCAGTTTCCAACTCTTGAACAATGTTAACTAAATGGGTGACTCATGGAGTTTAGAGGTCTAAATATCTTTTATTTACTCATAAAATAAGAAAAACTTTTGAATTTTTTTAACCGTTAACTATTAAATTTCTGTTTTTGTTATGATATTAGTGAAGAGTTTTTACTCATTAATATTTATGGTATCAATAAAAAAATTTACAGTTACTTATAATATTTTAATTAAAATTTATTTTTAAATATAATTTTACAATAAATTTTTTTTGAGGTATATTAGTAGTAAAAAAAAATTCAGGACCTTTTTTTGGAGGGCCTAAGGTTAACTATAAGACAATCTGCTTTTGGCACTACTGAAATGCATTCCAACTCAAACTGCAAAAACCTCAAGTCGTTTTCGCAAAGCACTGTTCGAAGATCAACTAATTGTGCTGCAGAAATTCCTGGTATATGCTCTTCATAATCATCTACACCATTGAAAGCCACAAATTCAAACACCAACAAAAAAACCTATATTTATAATAATTCACTATAAATCATCTGCTTCACTTCGACTACCTTTGAAAAGTTTATTTTAAACATTTACAATTTATAATTTTTATAACCAAATTTCATATAATTTTAGAGAATTAAAAAAAATTATATAACCCATTGTTGAAAATTCTACATTGATTAATAATATGACTAGAATAGTATATACAAGTTTAGAACAATTCTGAGTTGTTTTTTGGGTCAAATTAGGTTTAAACACAAAATCTAAGATGACACAGAATTAGATTTTATCTTAGAGTGAAGCTTCAAGCTGTGCTGACATTTTACTCTTCTACACTCTTATCATAGAGCTCTGATTCATGGCTGTGTTCTTTCTCCATCTTTTTTGTCCCCACTTAAATAAATAAATTAATTCCAATTTCCTTTTTCTCTTTAACAATATAATAATTTTCTTAAAATATATTTTTTGTTTACATAAATATGAAAATATTTGAATTTGTATCTATAAAAATTTTCATATATTTTTCGTCCTAATAAAATTAAAATAATTAAAATGTATATTTTTTAGGCTAGGAGTAAGGTTTTATCATTCCCAAACCATCATTGTAGGTTAGAACTTACTTGAACCCTGGAAAAAAAATTGACATTTTAATTTTGTAAGAAAAAACATACTAAAAAAATTACAAAAATAAATTCCACATATTTATATATTTATAAGAAAAAAACATATTTTGACCTAATTATTAATTTTATAATAAAAAAATCTACCACTATAATAGTAATTATTATGTAGGAAAATTATTTCCATGAGACCTGTATAGTAATTTAATTTTTTGGATAGGCTATTGCAAGTATTAAATCTGCTTATGTTCTTCGTCACATGCCTCATGCACTTTAAGAATCAATTTTTTCAGAGTAATTGTCATCCCGTGGACATGAAGACATTATTAGTTCAGTATTTGTAGTATATGATCAACTAAGAGTCAGCTAACCTTAGTGGTTGTGCTGGTTGTGTCCGTTAACCCATCATACACACTACTCATCCACACCTATAAATACCACCATAATAATACCCTCATGTACGTAAGTAGGTTTATTTCCTAAAACTAGTCATTACTCTACCAAATTAATTAACCTGAGTGTTAGAGTATTTATAAATGACGATTCTACTCTTTTCTCCAGAGATGTTGGCCGAGTACAGCCTCATCTCCATCACCCTTCTAGCAACCTAAAGCTGCAGTTAGAGCTCAACAAGTAACTAGTCTTTGTTTTAGGTGATTCGTTCACATTAAGCAGCTTGGGATTTCATATACCACCTATATATACATATATATGTATGTATTTAATCCTTTTATTACTTACACTATAATTGATTCAATTCAAGAAGTAGCAGTCATGCAATTTATATTTAAATATATATACCACTAGAAATTTCAGAGAGATTAAGGAGGGCAGAAGACAGGCCCATTGCTTCTTATTCACTTCCTTTTGTTGGACTTATCCTCTAAGTACTTAGTCATTGGGCCCCATAGCGATAAACAAGCAGATAGTCAACAAAATAAATTCTTTTTGTGTGCTTTTACATTCCTTTTTATTAATTTATATATATCTAATAATTACTTAATTAAAATAATATTAATATATTTTTAAAATATTTTTTATAAATATATATATTTCAATATTTTTTTTATCTATTTTTTTATTATTAAAATAATTTTATGTCAATCAAACTAATTTAATATGTTTTTATTTATTTTTATAGATACATTCTTTCATTGGACAAGATGACTTATTTTAAATGGAATCAAACCATTTTAAATTTTATCAATTTTTTTAACTTTGACAAAACTTTAAATAAAAATAAATAAAAACTGTTAAGCAGATTTTATTTTATTTTTTATTTTGAACTTTAACTTTTAAGTAAAAAATAATGGATGAAATGTAATGTTAGTTAATTTTTACAATGGATTTTATCTGTTGTATCAAAAAAATATACGTTTTTAAAACTTGTAAGAACAACTTTTATTGGCTGCTTTGCTAAATTAGTTAATGTGAATAGTTATTAGTTCAGCTTCATTATATGCAATCAAACACAAATTCATTTAGAGTAATTAAATTTTCAAAATTGTGATAAAAAGTATGGGCAAATTTTTTAGCACTTAACATTTTTTTTTTCTGAGAACAAATTTTCTTATTGTTTATGATGAATTTTATGAAATATTTCTGAAATTATTCTTAAATTTCTGGTGAACGCTTCTGTTGTTTATATTAAATATATAGACAATAAGATTTTACCGTTGTTATAAAAATAACAAAAATATGGGTAAGAGGGTTGCCTATTAGATTTCGACAATAGTTTTTAATCATTATCATTATATATTAAAAACACAAAATTTCTATTATTCATCCAACATTTTCAGTAATGATTGTCTATTTTTTTTTTAAAAATTTGTTATTTATCCTCTGTTTTAGAAACAATTTTAGAATGATATATAGACCAGAACAAATAATGTTCATACTTTATAACCGGTGATAAGAAAATTGCCAACTGTTAAAAAATTGTTGCACATGCTCATTTTAAGAACGATTTTACAATAGTTTACAATGAAAAAAATCCACACCATCAAACTATTGTTTATTATATGTTTTGGAAATGGTTTCTCAATGCTGACAAGAAAATTATTGTTCAAAGGTGAGCCATCTCAATTCACTAATGTGAATACTGCACAAATCTACTGGTGAGGGTGGTAGTAGATCACTAGTACGTAGTTGAACTTGCACAGTTATGCGGTTACTGATGAGTGATGACAACTTATTGACTTAACCTAGACTACTGTGCTGAGTTCTAGTTTAATTTTGTTGTTGAGTATCCCTTTTCTGGGACATAAATTACTGATTCAACAGCACCCTCCAGTAGAAATGGTCTTCTTCATCCATTTAAAGAGCTGCAATCACCCTAAGGCCACGTAAATAGTACTTTTTTTTAAGGAAGGTAAATATTACTATATATGGTCTTTTTTATAAGAAAAATGTTTTAGTGAATTGATCATTTTTATACGAAACAATTTTAGAAGAAAAAATGCACTAAAACTTGGTTCTTATATAAATGATCGGACAAAATATTGTACCAGTAATAGGTATATATGTTCTATAAGGGCATTCTTTGTGACAGTTGAGGTGTTTATCTAGATTCTAGCAACATGCAATTGTTTTAAATTCAAAGTATAAAATACCTTATTTTATTTTGATATTTTGAAATAGCTTTCAGGGCCTCAGGGGTGTGTTAATGACATTAATAATTATTGCTTCTCTTTCTGCAGGAAAAGGAAATTATGACCATGGACCACTGAAGCTTCTGTTTCAACGAAATGGGTAACAGGACTGATTATATCAAAGTGAATAAACTGTTGTTTTGTAATTTGAAGCCACACAATACTTCAAAAGGGTAAATGAATAAAGATTTATCACCCCTTTTGAATCACTTTCATCGTCCCTTTTTGACCTTACATATTTGCTTTGACTTTTACGTACGCTGCAGCCTGTTAACAGTTGCTACTTTTAAGCATGCATGGCTATGGCCAACTAAATCAATTCATTTCAGATATCATTGGAATGAATGGCACGATTATGTCACCATTTACTGTATTTACAAGGATATGGCAAATGCAAAACAATGGCACTGTGTGGCCAAAGGGAACTCGTTTGGATGGGAAAAAACAGGTTTAGTGACTCTTAGTTGAAAGGTTCAACATTTATGACTTTTTATGTAGATTTTGTTTTGCATGTTACAGAATAATGGTATGCTAGGCTTTTGAAATTGAGTACTTTTTTCTATTAAACATATCAGGTTCCCGAGGATAGTGTACAGGTAGACATGGAAATTGACATTGCAGTTGACCTTAGAGAATCTACTGCCTAAGCTAGTCAACAGATTGCATTATGAAGGATGGGTAAAAAAAATTGGCCAACATATGTTTGGGTACTTACCCAGGTAAATTTTGGTGTTGCAGCCTTGCAGGTATTTCTTTTTATCTTTGGACAATTTTGGTACTGTTTTCATTGATTCAATAATATTCTTGCTCACTTGCATCATCATGCCATTGGCTCTAAATGGCCTTAGATATTAGATATCAATGTTCAAGGCTTTAAGCTACTGTGTACGTATGATGTCTATCTTGGAATAACCCGTTTAGTTATTGTGTATGATATTAATGTTCAAGCCACTAAGACCCATTAATAATAATATAAACTATTTTACTCATTTAAATTAAGAAAGAAAAAAACTGATCCCAACCACTCCAGATCCAAGAAATATCGTTTTTGTAGGCGACGAACATCAATTTATCACAAGTCAGTTCATGGAACTACGTTGTACCAAAGAGAGTCAAGAAGAAAGTGAACCAATTCAACAAGATAAGTTGTGGAATCGACACCTTTTGTGTCTTGGAGGACAAATCCTGCTAAGTTTCAATGTTTTATCCAATACCTATTTGGCTTCATCTGCATGATGAAATCCGTATGTAAAACTGCTCCAAATCAGTCAGCTCATAGTGCCCCGACCATCGCCTTCACGAGAATTGCTGATAAATTGTTTCAACTTATTTAAATATCTCAAATTATATGAGTTTAATGAATATATATTGATAATATAAAATAAATTTTTAATTATAAATTATTGTTAATATAAGGGACAAAACTAAGAAAGAATGTTTGGGGGAGGAATTTTTTCACAAGATAAGTAAAATCAATAATAATTAATTTTTACTATTAATAATATTTTACAGTTTAGTCTAATGAAGAATAAAACATCGCATGAGAGTCAATAAATATAACTACAGTGTATTTTATGGTAAAAAAAAAACAATACACACAAACAGAAAAATATTCTTAGGACTTAAAGTTAAGTTAAGAAGGAGTAGACAGATAAATATAATTACTGACTTAAATGTAAATAACATCGAAACAATAATTTAGTAAGTCAAAGATAAAATAACATTAACTTTTTAGTCTAAATAGATCAATATTTGAGACTGAAATAATATTTAATTATTTTTGAATAACAAGTTAAATATAATATTTAAGTCCTAAGGAAATAGAAATAATAATTTAGTAAGTCAAGATAAAATAACATTAACTTTTTAATCTAAATACATCAATATTTGAGACTGAAATAATATTTAATTATTTTAAAATAGGAAGTTGAATATAATATTTAAGTCCTAAGAAAATATTGTGTGAACCATTTTTTCATATAGAAGTTTATTAAAATTAAAGCATCTAATTATATGTAAATTCAACTTTAAGCAAATGACTTTTAAATGAATTAGATTAGATTGTTGAAACGGTGACTTAAATGATAGCTAAAACATTAAATATTTTATTATAAAGTAGATTAAATTTAAGATAAGAAATAGTGTCTAAGAGTAAAAAAAAGAATTTGAGTTAATGGATTGGAATTAATCCATTTGGTCATATATAATAAATAAAACTGTGGTATAAAATGTTAACTGGACTATTAGATATACTATAATAACATAAAAGACAAGTCTCAATTAAGCTGATAAATATTATAAGGGACTGTAGGCACAATTTCTTTTTCTTAACGGTAAACATTAAGAGTCTTAAAATCGTAGTGGTGGCGGTTGCCCCTAAACATATACACCTGGTTCCTCTCCTGATTAGTATAATATAGTTATCATAAAAATTAATAAATTAAATATATTAAAGATGTTGAATTATAATTAGATAATAGTTTAAAATTATTTTATGTACATTTTTCCTGTATAAATTATTTTTCAAAATTTTGAAACTGAAATTAAGTGTTTCTGAACTCAAATAATTGGCTGAGTAAAATTGTGTTAACCTGTAATATCAAAGTAATTTTGTCTTTGTTAATTGTTTTAGAAATTATGAAGAGTGAAAAAAGAAAAATGGGATTTAAATAATTATCATTGATTGAAAAGCCATTATACACAACATACAAAAGGTACGCAGTCTATTAAAGAAAAGTATACAAAAGGTAGCAAAATACTCTTAATTTATAACCAAACTCACTCTAATTATAAAGTATTTTTCTAACTAAAAGTAAGAAATATTACAAGCATGCAAGAAATATTACATTGCTACAAATAAATCCGTCCCTGACCATTCCCCCACAGGACTGGAGTACGAAGAAAAAACCAAATCTAAGGCCAAAATGTCTGTGAAAAACAGTATGTATAAGTACGTATTAGTTTGATCTTTAGCAAAGAACTCGATCATTGCCAATGTTAGCTATAGAAAATCTTCAAACGTTTATCACTAAACACTAATGACTCTTCACACATTCCATATCGCTTAATTAGTAGAATAATCCTTATTTGCTAAAAAAAGAATAATTCTTATTTACTACTTACCCATATGTTCATGGAAGGATCCAGTGGTTGAATTGAACTAACCTAACCTTGCAGTGATGAAACTACTGTTCACCCAACAATGCACCAATTGTTAATTTGTTTAATCATAGTTGAAGATTGCTAAGAATCTGCCTCCGTTAATGCGTGATTTATGGGTCAACGCATATCATTGATTAATGGCGTTGTGGTTATTAGGTATAGAAAAATACTTATTAGATAATCATAAAAAAAGACTATGATATATTAACTTTTACCACAAGGGTCCAGTTTAGTTGAATAAGCAAGATGTATGACTCTTATACATCATTTTTCTATTGTTTTTAAGTCATGTCGTTAAAAAGTATATAAGCTAAAATGTAATTTTTGTTTTTTATTTTTTTTAAATGTGTGATTTTAGTTTTTTATATTTTTTAATTGAGATATTTTGTTTCCCAATTTTTAAGAAATTATGATTTTAGTTCTTTTAATCAATTTCAGACTTATTATTAACTATGCAGTTTTTTTTAATAAATTAAGCTTATTAGTAATTAAATAATTTTTTAAAAAATACTTTTTATGTGTATAATAAATAAATAATTATCTATCAATCTTTACAAAATACATAAATCAATATTTAAAATTGGTCACATTGATTAAAATTATTGTAAATTTTTTATAAATAGAAGATGAAATATCTCAATTGAAAAAGAAGAGACTAAAATGATGAACTTTTTAAAAGTAAAAAAATAAAATATCTTTATTAAAAATAAAAGACAAAATATATATATATTTTTAAAAACATGAAATTGGGGTTGACGTCATACATCCTTTATCTAATGTATTAACGTTGGTCTTCTAACCGGGTTGACGTCATACATCCTATCGGGGGAAAAAAGAGGAAAGTCATACATGAAATTGGGGTAATGATCGTTGACTTTATTCCACGTCTTAGTCAAACTTATTACTCACGTTGGACTTGGGTACGTTGATTTTTTTTTTCATATGTATTACAAATTTATGTGAGTGTTGAGTTTTAGAAGTTAGAATCTCATTAGAGTTAGGACAGATTTGGAAGTATGTTTGGATGGTAATATAGCCTCTTAACTGTTGGATTAATAAAAGAAAATTGGTCGAAGAAAAATAGAAATTAAAGAGGTGGAATGAAATATAATAAAATAAAAATGTTATTTACTGTTTAAATTATCATCCTATTATTTTAAAAATATTAATATTTCATTTTTATTACATTTATTCTCTTCTTTTATTATGATCGAGTATAAAATATTTTGACTTGAGTCCAAATCCTATGAAATAATTTTATTTATGCATAAATTCATTCTTTATATATATGTCAGTTGAAATACATCACATTTCAAAAACTCACGTCACACGCATGTTTTTCATTATTATATATTCATTCGTAGATGTATACATAATACTAATTTAATTAATTTAATAACTGACTACCTTATTCTTTATTAGATATATAGGAGTATTTATTAGTTGTTTTAATTACTTGATACCTTCATTCGGATATTAATGAAAGTGATGCCTAGTCTTTTTCCCAAGTAAACTATGAGATTGCCTTCCCAATTATTGGAAAGGCTTGAAAATGGGTTAATCGAAGGAGGCATATGGCAACTAGTTGCGGATAAAGAAAGAGTTTCACATAACTCCCCTGCCCACGTGAAATAATTAAACACCCATGGGTGTGAGACGATCAAAGTGGTGTTTAGGTTAACAATAAAATAAAATAAAAATAAGGATTAATTATATTTTTTCCTACATTTTTTTAATGAAAATAATATTTGAATTAGATAAAATTATTATGGATGATAAAATATTTTCTTCAAGAATTTAATACAATTGCATATTCAAAATTTAAATATGAAATCACTTGTTAAACTAAAACAATCCAACGTGAGTTAATCCATGTGTTTGATGATATGATTAATTATGTTTTTAATCTCTTTAAGTTAAAGGTATATTCTTTTAATCACTCGGGTCACTTTTTTGGTTTTAAATGGATTGTGTTGGATGTATTCGGTTTTAAATTTCTTAACTCTTTGTAACCTAAACCTAGCCGAACATAACATAATGCGAATTTTGAGGCCCGTAATGAATGGGCCAAATCCAGTCATATAAGTACCACTAGCATTCCTATACCTTATTTCATCCAGATGCCCTAAGCACCGCAACAACATGAAGTGAACCTATTGTCTCTTGATCAGGAAAGAATCGAAAACTTGATTGAACTTTCAATAACATCAATTTTCTGCATTGGAAACCTCTTCTTCTGCAACATTGAAGGTATTCATAACAACTCTTAGCAACAATATCTTCCATGGTTGACATACATCTTGTTTCTCCTTATGACCTCGATAGTCACCGGGAGGAAGTAACTTTATCCTCATCATCATTATAAAGACTATTATTCTAATTACCACAAAATCTTGACAATCAATCATAGCCATTTTTTTCTTTCTTATATCTTATCCTTAGCCTTTTTTCTACTTGTTTTTATAAATGCTCCAATTCTAGCTCATTAACACACCATTCAAGGATAATAACTATGTTTTTCTATTCATAGAAATTAAAAACAAAATCAGAAGATTTATAATAATTCACTTGCTGAACCAATTGAATTAGATTTTTTGATTATAATAATTAGTCTCCAGCTTCTCAGTCAAGCTCATTGGTGACCTTGAAATTGTCAATTAGAAAAATTTCCTCTCCATTTCCTGGCATTCTCCAGAGAAAGAGGCAGTTTTATGGGTTCCACCATTCGGTTCCTCGTCAACCAGGCTCACAATGAGTAGAAATTAACATCAACCTTTCCTTATGTTGATACATTATTATTACCAAATGTCAATGTATAAAATTTAACCAATCGGTGTTGACAGATAATATATGCATGATAGTGACATGATGATTTCAAAATAGAAATAATTTGATTTATTATGCTGAATATGGGATTTCTCCTCCCTTTTTCATATACTTAAATAAACTCAGGGAGAGAATCTAGATTTTCACCAATAGGAAGTGTAAGGGGAGGCAAAAGGCTTGTTTATGAAATTGCCAACTTACTCTTTTTCATTGAACTAGACCTCAGCGTTATTCAATTGTGATTTTTCACTTCAACATACTAATTTTCGCGATATGTTAAATTTTTTTTCCAATAGTATCTCACTTAAATATTTGAATGAATTCACAAATATATTTTAGTTTTTAATAAAAACAACTTTGTAAAAATGTTATTTTATTACAATACTTTGTAGTAATTAATATTTTTTTAGACATACATATTATCGTAAAATTGTAAAAGACAAATAACATGAAATAATACAAAAGTGCTTGTTTGAAGCATAGTGTAGCAAAACGGATTAACCTGCACCTGTACCCATCATCCCATTCCGTGACACACTATATTGCTCCATTATATTCTTTCGCAGGCAACGTTTGTTTCGAATTTTTTTTTTTTTAATTTTCAGATATAAAAAATATGTATTGAAAAAGAAATATTTTAAAGTGTAATTGTATTTTTATTTTTTATATAAATTGAAAATATTGATGTGTTAATTTTAATTTAAGTTTGCTTTAAAAATATTTTAAAAATTTTAACCAAATATATATATTTATCCTTGTTTTTATTTTATTTAAAAATAAAAATAAAAAACACTCAAATCAAACATATGATCTAAATACTTATCTCTCCCATGCAGAATAATATGTGCGGATTAATCACTCGTAATTGGAGAAAAATTGCCAAGCCTATTCTAAAAGGCAGTGCCTCTAACATAGCATGATTGTCAAGGTACAATAATTCTAACTCTGGGAACGGATCCTATAATGTAAAATTTTAATCTGATTCTCCTACAAAGAAAAATAAACACAAATAATGAACCCGATATATGTAGTATTGTGTAGGGACCCAAATTTTTTTCAAGCCACGTTTCTCTTTACTATTGACCATGATTGGGGAAAATAAAGTTCCATTTAACCTCTGTTCGTGTGGGTTAAGCTTATGTAGCGGGTCGTCCCATGTTGACATGGTCAGTTTTCCATGTGCTCTTGATTGGTTTATGGCTCCCACACTCTTTATTACATCACTCGTTTCTTCCTCGTCTCATTCTTTCTTTCTTTTTCTCCACAAATCAAAAGAGAAAATAACAATAATACTACTAATGAATAAGCTTCTTCTGACTATCTTCCCATTCTTTACTTTTTAATTAATGCATAATGCATAGTCTCAATCCTTTTCGTGGATCATGATTCTGTCTGCAGATCAAGGGTAACGTTCTGTGCCACACTGATTATAATAACCAATTAAATAAACCCAAAGCCATTAAACCTTTATCATCATCCACCCCTTTAAAAACAAATAAAAACAGCATTTAATTTCTAGCAGTTTCATTAGAATACAACTAGTAATAACCTAAAGGATTGATTTTATCTGTACAAAATTAGTCTCTAATTAATAGATAAAAAAATACTCATAATATCAGATAAAATAAAATAAAAATACAATTAGTAGTAGTAGAATTTTCATAAGTAGATGGAGAGAGAGTGATTTATAGTCTTTACTTGAGGGCTTGGGTGATTGGTTCATTCCATGTTCCCTTTCCGGGGATTCTTCTCTTTTCCCCATAAATTTTCAAAATATCTTTTTGGGCTTTGGGCTTTGCTTTCTTTTGTGGTCACTCTCTCTTTCTCTCTCTCTGAAGCATGTGGGTTCCATGCTTTTGCCTCTGGAGGAAATGTAAAACATCACCCTGCTGCTGAGTTTTTGTTTTTTGATCTCCGGGCCTGACTTTTTGAGATGTGGTTTCTGAGCCTCAGAACAACAACACACTGCAGCAGAGCATGTCTAGTTTAGTTCTCTGTTTCATGTCAGCATATCCATTCTTATTATTATTTCCTGTTTCTTTCAATGCTTCCCCCCTTCTTCTAGGGTTCTCTTCCACCTGATTCATTTCACTCTCGGCCAAGGTGGAAGCACTTCACTGGCTCATGTAGGATTTCGACTTGAGACCATTTCTTTTTTTTCTTTCTTTCTCATTACAGTAAAAAAAAAACAAAACAAAAAATAAATGGAATCTGGAGATATGTTCTACTCAGTTGATGAGTTCAGATTGGACCCCAAATGGCTGATTGATCCTAAGCATCTCTTTGTTGGGCCACAGATTGGAGAGGGAGCTCATGCCAAAGTCTATGAGGGAAAGTAAGTTCATTTCTTCAAACCCCATTTCCTATTTCCTCTCCACAAGGTTAAATTTTTTATCTTTACTTTTTGGCCAATTGCATATGTTTATGTGATTCATGCTGTCTACTTTGGGTGCCATTTGATTATTGATTTGTGATTATTATTGTGTGTGTGATTTACTAATGATCTGCAAAGCATCATACTTTATAGCTTAATGTGTTGATTGGGATAATGTTACATCTTAATTTGAGTTTGGTTGAACTTCAGCTTCATTTCCTTCAACAATCACTGATGGGCCTGAATTATGCTTTCTCTGATCCGAGTAATTGTTTTGCAATTTCTTTTTATGAGGATTGCAGTTTTGTCAATCAGCTTCTGATTCTTTTGCTGGGTTCGTTTCAGATACAAAAACCAAACTGTTGCTATTAAAATTGTACATAAAGGAGAAACTACAGAAGACATTGCCAAGAGAGAAGGGCGCTTCGCAAGGGAGGTGGCAATGTTGTCTAGAGTGCAACATAAGAATTTGGTGAAGGTGGGAATTTGGTTTAGGCCTTCCTTGATTCTTATACTTGTGTTTGTTGTATGTTGTTGAAGCAAAGATATGCATAATATACAAGGAATACTTGTTGTGTGCCAAGTTTTGAACAAGTGATAGTAAATATTGCCACTCTGTTTCCCAACAGTTTATTGGTGCGTGTAAGGAGCCAGTAATGGTGATAGTCACTGAGCTGTTATTAGGAGGAACATTGCGAAAGTATTTGTTTAGCATGCGCCCCAAATGCTTGGATAGACATGTTGCGATTGGTTTTGCGCTTGATATTGCTCGGGCAATGGAGTGCCTGCATTCTCATGGGATCATCCACCGTGATCTTAAACCTGGTAATAATTTGGTTTGCTTTCTTTCAAATGAAGAATCGAAAGTCAGATCCGGTAGATGTTGGCTTGTATGTATTGTAGTTTACACTAATCTGCATTCCCCTGAAAATGCATGAGTGGTATAGCAATAGTATTCTTTTTGACAATATTTCTATCTTTTTAAAAATCTGCTTTATGACTTCTCTTCAATACAAATTCCATACTCAAATGTGTTGTTTTTTTAATCTCTCTTTATTTTTCTTTTCTTCTTTTAAGTGTATATTTTCGGATCACTTAACCTCTTATTAACAGAAGTTAAGTGCAAAAGAATATCACATTGTGGTTTCAAATTACTATATTTCCAACATGGTTGTCACTCGTCACATGTGCTTGCATGCCTGCAATTTTGTGGAACTAGATATCACTATCAAATACTTGTGCATTTCTTCATACTGGTCCATGAGTCATTTTTATTGGAAGAAAAATTAACTCAGTCAGATAACTGGTTTGGAGTATTTCTCACAATCAGTTTTTAAGGTTGCTAAATATGTTCATTGTGAGAGATAGAATTTAGAGCTTTAAAGAGTAATATTGAAATGAATATTCTTAGGTTATTGTTTCATCTTACGGAACACTAAAGTAAACACGAAACAACTTTGAAGACTCATACTCGTAAATGTTTGTGTTTTATTGGCACCTAATTGATCAGTTGTTATTCACATATGCAATTAGATTTGGCATCTTCAAAGGGACTTAAGATTTAAAGTAAGTTAAAATTGTTTCAACAGTACAATATATGATGATGACTGTTAGGAATTACTATTTAATTTTGTTCTCATCATATAATGGCATGTCTATCTTACAAGCTCTATACTTATTTTCAATTCTTCCCCTTCCTCAACCTCTGTCATACGTGTTACTATTGAGTTTGTTTGTATTATCATAAAGTTTATACTTGATTACTTGAATGAACAAGCTTTTGATGATTCTTTGCTTCTGAACTCTCTCTCTCTCTCTCTTTTTGTGCGTGTATTATTGATTAATAATTAAAAACTTGATCCAAGTCCTCCTCTATAACATTGCTACATGACTAGCTCACTATTCGATTATAATATGCCTGAACATGTCCTTGAAAGGTAGTTGGACTAATGGATTGTTTTATTGACCTGGGGAAATATGACATCACTGCTTATATAGTTTTGTGGAAACACTTATGAATAAAAATAAGTATTTTTATTCATGTTCTGCTATGTGCTATCCATTGTTCAGTATATACGCATTTTTTATCAATTGTATAACTCGCCCAAGTGTAAAACATCAACATAATGTATATGAGGATCCTTTTATTTTCCTCTATACAGATAACTTGCTATTGACTGAAGACCAGAAAACAGTCAAGCTAGCGGATTTTGGTTTAGCAAGAGAAGAGTCATTAACTGAGATGATGACTGCTGAGACGGGAACTTACCGTTGGATGGCTCCAGAGGTATATTGATGAATAGATTCACTTTCTCTGTCTTCTCTCCATATTTTTGAGCATGTATGGACTGATTACAGTGACAAAAATTTCAGTTGTATAGTACTGTCACACTAAGGCAAGGGGAGAAGAAGCATTACAACCATAAAGTTGATGCTTATAGTTTTGCAATTGTGTTGTGGGAGCTCTTACACAACAAAGTTCCTTTTGAAGGCATGTCAAACCTTCAGGCAGCATATGCTGCAGCCTTTAAGGTAAAAAGATCATATGCCTATTACACCTTGTTATCTAATATTGTTTCTTAAGTCAATCTGTCTTAAACTATTACATATAGCTGATAACTTAAAGTGCTTCTTTTGGTTTTAGAATGTAAGGCCAAGTGCAGAAAATCTTCCTGAGGAGTTGGCTGTAATTCTTACTTCATGCTGGCAAGAGGATCCAAATGCCCGACCCAACTTCACCCAGATAATCCAAATGCTCCTAAATTATCTTTACACTGTCGCACCACCTGAACCCATGATTCCTTCAAGAATATTCAGTTCTGAGAACACTGTCTTGCCGCCAGAGTCCCCCGGTACTAGCTCCTTAATGGCGAAACGTGATGACACAGGTGATACACCAAGAGCAAAGGACGAAATCAAGCCTAATGGTTTTCTTTGCTGCTTTAGTCAGTGTTATTAACTCCCAAAATCAAGGGTGAGTTAAAAATGGCATAAAAAGATGTTAGATAGAATCTAGTCCAAAGTGATCCTTCTGACAACTTGGTAAATGTTCAGACTAATACCTTTGCAATTCCAGTAAAATTTAGTTTCTTTTTTCTTCAATCCCTTCTTGCGTGTTTTTTCATCCGACATACATGTATGCATAGGATATCAGTCTGCTGAAGCTGACTAATCATCCAGCATTGTTAAGATTTGCACCTTGAGTTGAGTTTCTTAATCATTGGATTATATCTTTAATTCGGATCATACCAACCCAAAGGGATATATATTGGAGACATGAAATTAGCAGTCTTTGTTGTTACATACATATTGCAACCAATGTCTCAAGTATGATGCCAAGGTAAGCAATGGCCGGACAAAATGATCAAAGTTTAAGTATTTTGGTAGCCATCGGTTCACGTGTTTGATGATTTCTATTTTCTCACATATATGATGATAACGAAGCCAAATGGGAACGCACCAATGTTCTTGTTCAATATAAGATACTGGGTTTACCAATAAGCATTGAAGGAACAAGACCCCTCTTGTAAGTTTGTTCTCAGTGATCTTTCCTCAATTGATTCTCTTTATTGACGAGGGAGCCACTTTTGTTTGCATGATATCTAAGGGAGTCGATTGTCACCACCAAAGAATTGTGAATTCTTATGTTATATGGCATTTTGGTGCAAATGTCAGGAGAGAAATTGTGACAAGAAATTGGTGAAAAGAAGGGTTGACAAAATGAATGGACAACAGACGAGTCTTTTATCGAGTAAGTATATATTAACAAATAACAAGAAACAAAGTGACTAAGAAGTTAAGAAAATTTGACATAATTTAGTTTGAGAAAACATGTTTATTTTGTTTCTATTTTCAAAAGTTGATATAAAAATAAATACACGGTTGGAATTTATTTTTCGTTAGTAATTTAAGCTCAATTTAATATAAGAGATTATTTATAAAAAAAAATAGTAAATTTTAAGGATTAATTGAAATGAAATTAAAATTTTAGTGTCCATGTGTAAAAAGAAGTATTCATTTGTAAAGGAAGTAAAGTTTAAGAATCAATTGAAATGAAACTAAGGCTTAAGGGATTGAATACTCTTCTCACTTAAATAAATTAGTCTCTCTTAATCCTTTTTCTTATGCTATTTTTTTTTTTGGTTTCATTTCAAAAATTTCCATCAAAGTTTGTACATATAAAAACAATATTAAGTTTAAGATTTGTAATATAATAATTATATATATATTTAATGTTTATCATACCCTCTATACTCATCATACAATATTAATGTATGAATAATTGGAAAGAAAGAAATGATAAAGAAGATATAGAACCGGAATTTTAAATTGAATTTGAGAACATGGAAGGGTGGAGGATGTGGACAGGAGTAGTGATTGAAAGATGCCAAAGGTGACACTGACTGAAGATGCTAATGGCAACAGTAACTAGAGGACAATAGAGATGATTGTGACTGGAACTGGAAGACACCAATAGCGGTGATCGAAGATAATTAGTGGTTGGATGATGATGCCAATGATAACGTTGATACAAGGATAGACCAAAGGCAGTACTGTAGAAGAAATTAGCAGCGACAACAGAGACAAAGGAGCACTAGCAGCAACACTGAACAAAAGGCATCAGCAATAACAGTGGTGGGAGGATGCATGATAACATTGTCAAAGGGAGTTAGATATCTCTCATTGTGATTTTGTGTATGAAAAAATATTTGTGAATTTCTTATATGAATTTTAATACTTTGAGGGATAATCATCAGCTTTCAGGAGGGAATTTAAATTTCTGAAGTTCATTTTTTAATTGCATAAAACTATTATTAATAATAATTTAAATCATTAGGGAGGAAAAGTTGCTTTTTAATTTATTTTCACATAATAAAATATAATCTTTATTTATAACTATAAAGGGAATAAGATGTTTTGGTATATATATATTTATATTCATTTTATTCCTATAACTATATTTATAAGTTAATATTTTATCTTTATAATTATCTTCATATATCACCCACTAACATCTATTATTATTTTCTTATTTAAAAAAAACAATTAGGTACGTAATGCCTAATTTTTCCTAGTTTTTTATAATGAGACTGTATCTTATTGTATTAATTTTATTGTTCGTTAATTGTTTGACAATGACATACTTTTTTTTCTTCTTACATCTAAGTTTTTAAAGTTATATTTTTAAATATTATCTCTAATATTAGAAATACTTATATAATACACGAGAAACTTAAGTACTAATTTACATTAATTTTTCCCCTCTATTTTCTAGTTAATTTCTACATACATTGATCCCTACTTGAGATATGTTTTCTTTGCAAATATAAGAAGAAAAAATATGCCATGCTAACCAGTAAAGTTAATTAATTATATTTAATTGCATCAATTTTAATTAAAAATATTTTTTTTTAATTTACTTTCATTGGAATTTGGTATCAAAAATAAAAAAATAGTCATTGAAACTAATATCTCAAATGAAAGATATTAGATATAATAATATTAAACGAGATAAAGTTGGTTTGAATTTTTTTATATTTGAGACCAATCATTTTTCTTATAGTATTTGAGATCAAAGGTGGTATATGACAAACAAGACAAAAAAAGCAACAAATATAATAAAAAAGAAAATATTAAAAATTAATTTTGAATTTTAATTGAGTAAATAAACTGTAATCCATGGAGTTTAAAGCCAATAATTAAATCAGTCCAAAAAAAATCTAATAATTAAATATAAGATAATTTAGTTATTTTTAACCATATAATGTAACTTATCATTTTAACATTAATATACAAATCAAACATGATAATTGTAATTAGAATCAACATTCCTCATTTTTTTTTTAAAAAGAATCATCATTCCTATTGTAACTCATTTTAATTAAATCAAATTTCATGTGCCAAACTATACGTGGATATATAATATGATGATGATTATAGTCTCTCTCTTTTTATATATATATATATATATATAACTATGATGATTACAGTCTTGAAATTGCTAAGTTAGGGAGGATATTTTATGTTTTTTTTTTTTTTTACAGCGGAGGATATTTTATGTTACTCTTCATGTTTTGACATATGAATTAAAATAGGAGTCTATGAAGATGTATATATAATAGATAGTTATATAATGCAAAATATTGCACCTTAAATATTGTTATAAGTAGTGTCTTAAACTTTGTCTGGAATTATAGATGTGAATTCAAGTTGATAAAATCCTTAACATGTAATGTTATCAATCTTGTGTGAATTATATTTTTGGTTGTGTGGCACCATGACCATATTTCCTGGATTAGGTTTTTTTGCGTGACTAGCACAGTCTAGCACGTGCCTAGAATTCTATACTCTAGATGGCTCCATGGTACTATTGCAAGCAATATGCGTGAGGAATTTGGATAGAATTTGCATAGTGGCATTTAGAGAATAAAGTAGCTTCAATCTTTTAGCTATAAGACAAATATTTGCACCTCTCCATTCAAGAAAAAATCATAGGGAAAATCCAACTATAAATTTTTCTCATATTTTGCTACATAAAAAAACTTAAAAAAAATTATATTTTCATTACGTCAAAACTTTAAAATGTATATATATCTCTTTATTTTTTTTGTTTAATTACTCTTTTAATTCATGTAGTTTAGTTACAATGTTTTAACTATTTTGTCTTCAAAATTCGCCTACCGAGTTACATTCAAATCATTTAAAACTACAACAACAAAATTGTAACTAGTACCTAGTGAAAAATCGGTAAAAAAAAATTTATGATTTTTTAACCACCAGAAATTTAATGATTTTTTTTTTCTTTTCCTTATTCTTCCCATCTCCTAGTAAATGAGGTCGGCATCCACTTTGGCCAGGGTAAAGTCACGTGCGACGACTTTCATGAACAAGTCGAGAGCCTTGTTAGCATTGGGACAAACCCAGCAACGACTGTGCTTGAAGAGCTTATCCCATCAAACGACATATATATACCAGTGATGTCATCGCACAAAGTTTTGGGTCATTGAAGAAGGTTGCGATCTTCACCAGCACGTTGTACGATCACTGAAAGAGGATGATAGAGTTAACGCATAACACAAGAATGTGTGAGAATTTGGAAGTTGTTAGAACTTAGAAGGAAAACAAAATCCTTCGTGCCGATCGAGGGGGAAAAAAGAAAAAAAAAGGAATAAGAAACTTTATTTTTTAATCTATGACAATTAAAAATAGTCAAAATCTTTTTTTCATATAACATTTTTGCACCCTTAATAGTTTCAATTTTGAAGTGATTTCAAAGAATTTAGATGTGACAGGCATTAGCCTACTTTAGGCGACGAGATTAAAAATGAGTTTTTTTCGTAAATACATTTTCTCTTTTTTACTTTTTTTTAATCTACATTATATTTTAATTTAATTTTCAATATATATTATTTGAGATTTTCTCTTTTCTTTTTATTTTTTTTAATTTAAAATATTATAAAATATAAATATTATATTATATAATTTTTTTAATTGATTTTAAAATTACTTATTTATTAAATTAAATTTTATAATTTTATTTTTTATTTTTTTAAAGAAAAAATGTACAGATAAAGAAAAATAAAAAATTAAATAAAATTAGAGTACAATTTTTTAATTGCTTTATATGTACTTTTATAGTTAAATTTATGTGCTATTGATATTTTTTTGTTATGTTCGTTAATTAAAAAGTAAGAAAATTAGTTAGTAGTATTAAAATAAACTAAAAAAACACAATAAAAAAATAATTGATACATCTATCTTATATCATAGACATAGAATTTCAAAGAGTAATAACTGCTATATTGAAAATATCTTTAAAAATATTTATTAAAAATATCTTTAAAAATATTTATTTAACAATTATTTTTTGCTTAAGTGATAAGAATTGATATTTTTATTATTTATGGCTTGCAGATATGAAAATAAAAGATTAAAATATCATAACGGCTAAATATGAGCTATTTTTATAATAAAAATATATTAAAAATATCTTTAAAAATATTTAATTAGTAATTATTTTTTGTTGCCATCGGAATCAATGTTACAAGAATATAATCGAGATCAGTGGGTCCTGATCCAAGGAGAAAGAGGACGGCAAAGAATCATCTCGTTTCAAGTCGCATTCCTATCGAAATGGATGAAGAAGAATGGGAAAGTAGAAAAAAATGTGGAATTTACAGGCAACATAATCATAACAGAAACAATTGTCCTAACATATCTCTATCTTAAGTTTTTGCTTAGCCAAATATAATTGTTTAAATATTTTATTGATAATGCAATATAATGTTCTTCTATAAATAAGTTGTTAAAAAAAAAGTCTTCTCATCTTTAATCAAATCTAATGACATAAACAAACTAATTATATTTAGTAATATAATTATATTAGAAAATTCAGATTTTAAATAAAAATATTCACCTAAAAAATATGTTAAGTAAATTAAATAATAAAACAAAAATAATTATATTTAATAATATCATTTTCTTTAAAAAAATTATAAAAGAAAATTATAAAATTTAATTTAATAAATAATTAATTTTAAAACCAATTTAAAAAATTACATAATATAATATTTATATTTTATAATATTTTAAATTAAAAAAATAAAAAGGAGAGAAAAAATCACAAATAATATATATTGAAAATTAAATTATAAAGTAATGTATGAAAAAAAAAACAGGAAAGAAAATGTATTTACGAAAAAATTTTTTTAAAATGTTACAAAATTGAAACTATATATATTAATCCAAATGGGATGTTTTAAAGTATAAGGATTAAAAAAAGTTATTACAACTATATATAGTAGCTAAACCAAAATCCTTATACATCAATTATTATTTTCAGCATTTTTAATAGCGGTTCCTTAAGTATTACTTCTCTACTCTCTTTTTACAACTATTCACATGTCAATTATTGGCCTCATAACCTTAAAGAACTATGAATCTAAACTTTAGCACGAATATATACTATTTTGATTTGAAGTTAAGGAATTAGATTCAACTTTTTTTATCAACTTTAATGTTGAGAATAAAGTACGGACGAATATGCATGCCTATATATATATCACATCCCATTTACCAACATAATAAGAGCAAATTAAGATCACCAAAGTACTTGTGAGTGTATACCCAACACAAACTAAGATCAACATGGACTACTACACCCGCGTTTCAGAAGTTGAGAGGGAACCTATCATGGAGTATTCCACACCACGACCAATGATGGGCAACTACCACCACCCTAATGCTCACCGTGTCCTCAACGAGAAGATTGTTTATGAGGAGGATGTGATTGGAGGATCCCGCCACAACCACATGCATCACCACCACCCTGAGACTCATGAGAGAGTCAAGGTGGTGGAGTATGAACAAGTTCCTGAGAGGCGCGTTGTCTATGAAGAGAAAGTTGCTTATGACAACGATCGTTACTACTCTCCAAGGTATTGAAATTGGACAAATGGAAGAACACCTATAACGTGTTATCATGTGGCTTTTTATTAGGCAGGCTACCTAGTATACCAAAAGCACCACTGTGCTTGTACTAAATAAATTCCTGCTTATATATACTGGCCATTATGTTATATATAAAAATCATATGCATGCCGTTTATATAAATAAAGCTATGTTGATTAATATATCTATTTTGTATATGTGTGTATAAATTTGCATGCATATTTGGTGGTTTATTGTTTATTGATTCAAACTCTACCCGCTGTGAGGAAATAATTAAGGATCAACACTCTCGTGGATCCTTAAAATTAATTAATCAAGATTAATTCTAGTGTCTCCTAAACGATATATATTCCACATAAAATACGACTGATTTCTCTAAACTTGAAGTTTGGACAATTGCAAATGTTATGTAGCCCTAGTCCCTAGAGTACAAATCACGTAAACAATGAAAAACTCGCGAAGATTTCCATGAACTTGTCATTGACATTTTGAATAATCATCTCAAGTGCAAGAGTATGATTTTGGATGCATGTGTTGTTATTACTATCACAGTAAAATTTGAGATTAAGTTAAATGAAAGCAATTATCTCTTTTATATATATACACACATATATATATATACGTATATATATATATATATATATATATATATATATATATATATGTGTGTGTATGTATGTATGAAAGGCGCGCAATCCAAAATAAAGACAGATTACTTATCGATAATTCATATGCATGGTGGACGTACCCGCAAAAAGCTACTGATGTAAGAGTGGATTTACTTGTTAATTTTGTTCTGGTAAATCTATTGAGCTGTTAATTAAAATCTCTTTTCTTGCAAGTTTTATGCTAGACGCGCTAGTCAATACTAACTTGTTTATTTGGTGCAAATTTCCATTTAACCCATCATAATTGTAAATAGCATACGTGCAAATCCCCATGATCAGCTGCAAGTTTTTTCTCTTGAAATTAAACAAATGGTTCATTGTCCCCATGAGCTGTGATTTTTCCTATGCGTTTCTATCTGGTTATTTGGCTATAATTAGTGTCATTTTAAGTATGGTCGTCTGTGTTTGAAAAGCAGCTTTATGAGTGTCTTCTAGACGAACTTGAATTTGATGATGATATATAACTCGTATGAAGATATTGATCCAACTTAGACAAGAATCGAGTGCCAAAAAGCTCATAAAAAAACCGGTCCAGAAACCATAATACTAACATTCAAGGTCCTATAATCCATGCAAAAGCACTACGTTTAATATTTTTTACTAAGAGATAAAGAAGAGAACAAGAGAGGAGAATGGGTTTATGCTAGGTCTGATAAGGCCAGCTTGATGAAGTATCTCCTTCACTAAGTTTTAGTATTTTGAAAAAAGTGTAACAATGCGCCAATGTGGCTTAACCGCGACAAGTGCGGAGCTAGGCTAAAATGGAATAACATATCAAATGACTGAGTTGAAGGCAAACCTTTAGGAGTGTTAAATACATCATTATAGTTGGAGTGCATTAGTATTCATAAAAAAAAAGATAGACTATAAAACTATTGATTATTTTATTTTTCAAAATCTAATTCAAGAACATTATTGTATTTTATCATTTAATTTTAAAAGAAAATCTTTTTTTTTCTCTCTTATATTTTTTCCATGATTACTTCTTATATATACGAATAATATTTTTATTTTTTAAAGTTAAATCATAAACTACGATAATATCAATAAATTAAATTTAAAAAAATAAAAGATTCAATAATATTTTAGTTTAAATTTTTTGTGTTAAATGCTAATATACACTATGATCAATATTAACATTTTGATATATATATATATATATATATATTAAGATGAAACATGTGTTGATTATCCTCTCTTTTAATTTTTTTTTATTTTTTTATAACTTAAAAAGAGAATAAATTGTCAAGAGTTTTTTGAATAAAAAAGTTTTGTTCAGAGTTTTTTTTTACTGTACCATTTTAATCCTAATTAAGATTATACACTTTCCTTCTAAACCTATCATTTCTTTACACAATTGTTTGAAAATATTTTTAGAAACTAAAATCATTTAATCTATCACGTTATTTTTAAATTCAACCAAATTCAACCCCTCTCGTCTTCGTCTTTTTCACGTATCAAAGTAATTGCTGATTCACATAATTTATTTTGATAATTATTCAATTTCAAAAAATCTTATCTCTTCAGTTTATTAGTACTTAAATGTTTACTTTTTTACAATGATAACATTTTTTTTTATCATATTTCATTCTTAATTATTTGACAATAATTTTTCCTTTATGTGTGTGTAAAACAAGGCCATAAGAAGCAAGTATAATAAATAATAAAAACATGAATATTGTTGATGTTAAATTTATTTTTAGTACTTAAAATTGTAAAATATAGTTGTTAAATATAATTCATAGAGTTTAAAGTAATTGAATATAATATACTTTAGTTATTTAATTTGAATCCTATAAATTAAAATTTTATTTTTATATTTAATGTATATATCTAATATGATAATTGGAATCATAAAATATATATATATATATATATATATATATA
Source organism: Glycine soja (assembly GCF_004193775.1). Taxonomy (NCBI): domain Eukaryota; kingdom Viridiplantae; phylum Streptophyta; class Magnoliopsida; order Fabales; family Fabaceae; genus Glycine; species Glycine soja. Next base: position 15,095,579 of record NC_041007.1, on the reverse strand, counting down.
TATATATATATATATATATATATATATTCTAATTCTAGTTTCATCTGCCAAAAGAAGATGGATAATAATTGAAATTGCCAATCTTTTTTTTTTCTTAAAAAAGTTGTATCATAAAAGGAGAGGATTTTGTTACTCTTGATTTTTTTTAATGAAAGATAATTATATTAAATCAAACTATGACTGGGAGTTATGGATGGGAACTCAAGTACTTCATAAAATTCCTTAAAAGATGGCATCCAATTTGTTTGGAATGAATCATATTTTTGGTTGTGTAATATTAGCACGTGGCTAGAATTTTATATTCTAGATGGCTTCATGAATCATGATATTTATTCCTAGCAATATGCGCGGAGAATTTGGGAACTTTGGGACGTAGAGAATAAAGTAACTTTAATTTTTCTTTACGCGCTCAAATAATTGAATCTCTCCATTAAGAAAAATTCTTAGATAGGGAAATCCTACTATAATAAACTCTTATGTTTTAATTACGTTGAAAACTTAAAAATATATTTATCACTAATATATATATATAAAAGTAAAAGTCGATCCCTCATCTATATCTACCTATATATTACTATTATTTTGAGCATTTCTAATAGCCGCTCCTTAAGAATTAACACTTTTTCTTACTGTACGTTTTTTAAAATTCGCATGTCAATTATTGGCCATGTAACTTTAAAGAACTATGAATCTAAATTTTAGGACCAATATCAAAAGCTTAGGAATTAGATTCAACTTTTGTCAATTTGAAATGTTGAGAATAATTAAAGAATAGCATATATATATATATATATATATATATATATATATATATATATATATATATATATATATATATATATATATCAATTATCACCTATCAATTTCAATCCTGTGCTTGTGCCATTAATTACTTGTGAGTGTATCCAAAACACAAAGAGCAATATGTTAAGATCCGGAGACTACCGCACCCACGTTTCAGAAGTTGAGAGGGAGTCTAGTACCGTTGAATACCCTAATGCTCACGTTTCCCTCAACAAGAAGGTTGTTTACGAGGAAAGTGAGATAGAGGGTTCCCACCACCACCACCGCCACCACCACCTCTTCCATAGGCACCACCACCCAGAGACTCGTGAGAGTGTTAAGGTGGTAGAGTATGAGCAAGTTCCTGAGAGGCGCGTCGCTGAAGTTGTCTACGAAGAGAACAGGACAGTGTGGCCTTGAATGGCTTACTAGCTAGGGTTGAACTTCTTATGGTGTTTGGCTACTTTGCTAAGCAGGCCACCTAGTATATCAAAATTAATCACCAGTGTGCTTATATTAAATAAATTCCTGCTTAGTTAGCCATTATGTTATAATCATACATATATCATTTCAATAAAGCCAGTTACCATGCATATGCTATCGCATGCGATGATTTGTTGTTTTTTCAAACTTTACCACCAGTTGTGAGGAACCAAGAATCAATCAATCAAGACTCAAGTGTAACCTAAATGGTATATATATGTGTATATATAAAAGTTTTTATTGATTTCTCAAAACTTGTTGTTTCTAAATTATTGTGCTAAATAAGTTTTGTCATCCTTATATCATCTAAATAAATCTTATTATTTTTATATTTTGAGTTTATTATTAATTTGTATAAGTAAATATTTATGGAATTACTTTACTAGCCTATATTTCAATATAATATTTTGACCATCCATAATCAAATTGCAATTTTAACGGGCAGAAATTACAATTTTTTTTTTGTAGTGTGAGTCAAGTAGCAACTTCCTACAAATATGATTATTGAATTTTCATTTAGCTCCTCTAAAATAAAGAGACATGTAAAATGAAAAGATAAAAAATTATCTAACATTAATTTAAAGTTAGTTTACAAATTTATCATGTACCGTAGTAAAAAATAAAATAAAGGTTAGGTATCAAAATAAAACACTTCTAGCTATTTTATAGATAGTAAAAAATTATTTAAGTCTTTATTATATATATTATATTTAATTATTTAATATTTTTTCAAAAATAATAAAAGTAAGATTAAAATTGAAAATTGATCCAATTGAAACCAATTTAAATTGGATTAGATCATATTAAAATTTTGAACCAAAAAGATTTATTGATGAATTAAGAAAGTGATTTGATAAGATGTTTTTTTTTTTCTTTAAAATCAATTCAATCCACAAACACTACTAGGTATGATTTTGATTTTCATTCAAACCGATTCAATTGACTGATATAAGGTTGTTATTTTTTTTGTTGATCATAATATTGGTACAAAATGCTTCTCACCGAAACGTTTAAGGCTAGTTTTAAAACACTAATTTGAAAATACTTTTTACTCACCACTAATTTAAATAATTTACTTATTTATATCGCATGACACATACCCATATCTAGTTTTTGGATAACTATGTTAAATGCACGAAGTATTCACTAACTTTGTCAATAATTAATCTTTACATATTTGATTATCTTTAATGAAGTATCTTCTATCAATTACGTTTTTTTATTCTTAAAACTCTAATTTTAAACTTTGGTTAAGGAATCAAAACTAAGTTTAACTTGAACTCGCTATGTGTTGGTGATCCATTTCTTGTTTCTTTGGTGGAGGTATTTGGAATTTCTTATATAACAACCAACTAATTCTCCTCCCAACCATTTTGAGGTAAAACAATACCTCAAATTACAACTTTATACCTAAATCAAATATTGAATCCTAAAATTTAGTTAAAAGAATAAAGCGTCAAACCATTGGTGTTTGGTATTTAATTAGTCTGAAATCAAATTTGTAGTGTTACTTGGAAATAAGTGTGTTTTATGCGCCAAATTGGCCTGATTTAATAAAACTTATCACCTAATCCCATCAAAATTCTACAGGTCAAACTTGTGTTTTTTTTATATAAATAAAATCCAAACTAACCTAATCACAAACATGTTGGTTTGGGTTGGAGGTACAAATCTAAAAAATTAGATTTATTTAAATTTCAAAATATTTTTTATTTAAAAAAGTAAAATATAAGCAAAATGATTAATATTACATAGGTTCATGTCCCTATTTTATTGCATTCCAACGCCTCAAAATTCAATCAAGACAATACAATTTAACACCTACACTTAGTATATCATTCAATTAATTTGCAACATCATGTTCATGTGCAACATGGACTTTCATCCTATCCTCTAGTTTTTTTATTTTTTTTTAACTTTACATAAAACATTCTTAAAGAATTTTATAGAGTTTCTATCACTAATTACTACTATTAATATATTTTTAATTTAAAAAACAATCATATGTATAAAATAATAATTGATAATAATAATTTTAACATCAATTATGATTAAAACAAATTGAATTCACATATCAATGGGTTTAAAAATTAAATTTTGTGACCTAATTTATACACAACAAGTTTGAACAAAATGGATTAAGTTTAACCCAAACACTCACAAAACACAACTCAAAATATTTGGATCAAATGGAATTCGTCAATAACTCATCCTTATGCACCCTACATGAAAACCATTTGTGAAGTTTTTTCGAAAGTACTAATCGAAGCGTGGATATTGGGTTTTTCCCGCCCATTTTGAAAGAAAAGAAAACCCTGGCTGGTTCCATTTCTCATCTTCCCTCACTCGCACAAAAATAAGTTTCGACTTCCGAGCAGCAAAATGAGTGCTCACATGGAGACGGAGCTCACAACCGACCAAAACGGCGCTGCTTACCAACACTCACTTCCCGTTCCCGAGGACAAAGTTCTTGTCCCTGGTACGCTCCCTCCCTCTCACTCTCTCTACTCTATAAACTCTCATTTCTCACCTTAATCTTTCTTAAATCACTCTAATGTTGCTTCTAGTCGAGGTAACCCTAAAACCTTCAAGCACAGCTAAAATCGACGATGTTCGTTCCGCTGTTGAGGGGTAACCCCTTTCTCTTCTTCGCCAAATTGGAAATTAAATGTTTCTTTTGCCCCAAATTGTGATTATCGATATTCTCGTTTTTTCAGGATGTTGGAAAAGAGGAGTTTGAGCTATAACGATGGACCGGTTCCAGTGCCTCTTGATGACGCGTTTCTCGCAGATAACGTGCAAAGAATTTGCGTTTGCGGATGTGATACTGGTATGTGATTTGTTGGTTTAGGGTTTAGGAGTGGCTTGAAATGAAGTTAATTAATTTGATTTCGTTTACTTTATTTTTAAAAATCTGAAATTGCATAAAGATTTTTCGGTCTCTTAGTGACTTGAATTGGGTGTTTTAGCAATTAGCACAAAAAGATTGGTGTTGAATAATTGAAATTTTCCTCTTGAACTTTCAAAGCGATAATTCCCTAGAGAGAGAGAGAGAGACATCTACGTCTTCTTCTCTGATTCTGTAAATGTATTTCTTTTGTAGATGAAGGGATGCACAATGATAATGTTCTTTTGTTCTGGCAAGTCAAGCCTGTTGTACATGTCTTTCAGGTGATACTGCTGACTTGATTTTATTGCCTTCGTATAGGTCTCAGTCTCTGTTTTCCTTGGCTGCCATATTCTTTTTTGCCTAATATATTCATTGGATATATGATCTAATGAGTATGTAAAAAGATAGATTTAGCTCGTCCAAAGTGAGGAGGGTGCACTTTAGTTAGAAATTAAAGTACAGTTTTAAGTTTTAACTATTCTTTGGAATGTGCAGCTCTGATGTTAATATTTCTCTGTCTAAATTTTGCTTTGTCAGCTTAGTGAGGAAGGGCCATGTGAGGATATAAGCTGTGATGGCCAATCTTCCAGCTTCAATGAATGGATTCTTCCTGCAAAAGAATTTGATGGCATGTGGGAAAGGTTTTTACTCTACAGTAGTTTATGCTTTTCCGTATCTAATTCTATACTGTTGTTATTTTTCTAATGATTAACTATAAAATTCTAAATCATTTACTCTGCACTATCAACCATTGTGTTTGCAGCTTAATATATGAATCTGGTCTAAAGCAACGGTTATTACGATATGCAGCAAGTGCTTTGCTCTTTACTGAAAAAGGGGTTGATCCATTCCTTGTTTCATGGAATCGGTAGGAACTGGAAATATTTATTTAGTTATGGTTTTCAGTTCTGAAACTGTTTTACAATTGCATGCATGATCTGATGTTCATGTCCATGTTCTTGTCTGGAAGACAAGATGCATAATGGTTCTTCATGATATACTAAGCAACTTATTATAACTGATGATTGAGCTTGACATTTGTTTAGAGACTTGCTTTAAATTCTTTGAAGAGAAATAGTTTACAGTGTATGGAACTATGATAGACAAAAGTTTATTGTCAAAATCTTTATTGAATTCTTTGCAAACCTTAGAAACTAACAGAAGAACTGAAGCAAAGGAAGGTGAACAAGAACATTCTGATGGTGGACCTATAGTTCTTGCTCTTTTTAGACTTTGACGGCTGAAAGCGAATAATTTAGAACTTAAAGATATCATTTAGGCTATTTTCTATAAGGAAATGTTAAACAAAAACATGTTTCTTATCTTCTTTTTTAATCAATTTTAATGCTGTTTACTTAAAATTGCTTGGAGAAGAAATAATGGGGAGTTAAACTATAAACTTAAGTGAGATGATTGAAGTCATTGAACTATGAACATATCTTGATATTTTTGAGACTTCTAAATATTTGCAGCATCATTTTGTTACATGGACCACCTGGGACTGGAAAGACGTCTTTATGTAAAGCATTAGCACAGAAATTATCAATTCGATTCAATTTGAGGTGCATTAATCTATTATCAATAGTTTTTAATAGTCTACCAATAATTCCCAATGAAAACAAGTAAAGGGAACAAAAATTAACTTGCCTGCTTTTGCCCCATTCAGATACCCACAGGCTCAGCTTGTTGAAGTGAATGCACATTCTTTGTTCAGTAAATGGTTCTCTGAAAGTGGCAAGCTGGTATGCATATATGCCTTTATGTTTCTGACTCTATCTGTCTGTCAGAGTTTTGCTTATTGACTTCTCTATAATTCATATTTTATAATCTTATTGCATACTGACTTCAATATTGCTTTCATTGGTGGGTTTGGCAATCAAGTTTTCTTGCTAGTTCCTGCCAAGAAATATGCTTGAGGCATAGAATTCCCTGTATTTATCGTTGCTTCCATGAAGTTGATATCAAGTGAGATCAAAAGATTGGTTGACTCAATCTAGGAACACCCACTATTTGGTAGCATAGAACTGCATTCTGGAGATGTGGATTTCTTTCTTTATTCCTAAGGATAGGGGTAAAGAACCAAGTCTTTTCGATTTGGGGTAGTTTTCTAGATCTTTTCCTTATCATTGGAAAAAAAATTTGTATGTCATTATACCTTCACATGATGGATAAGGATTTTCTACTTGATACATTTGCTAGAGCAGAGTAATCGTATGTCACTATAAACATCTTTTCTCATCTTTCACCTGGACTTAGTAGTATTGTTTGTGTGATGATGAGTAATAGTTCTGACTTCCCTAGTTCCCTTTGGAGGGTATTTAGTGAAAATAGGTTCATTTTAGGATCACCTTCTTAGGGCAAAGTAGAGTTCTTACAGTGCACAAGGAAAAGAAAAAAAAGCAGAGTTACAAACTAGTGCCACTGTGCTAGTATTTGAAGCAAAAACAAAAAGACTTGTGACCATCATCTTTGTTGTTTTGTTTCTTTGGAATTGAAGCATATAATTGTAGTATATTATTAGTCCAGTTTTAAAAGCCAGTCTGGACTGTGGAGTGTTGACCACGGACTTCTTAGACATAGGGTTTGCAAAATGAAAGCACACAGAAGATGTTTGCTTATTTAGAAGATGATGCTGGATGTGGATGGTTTCTTTTGGTGCAGGAATCGGGGTACTAGTTTTGGGTACAAAAATTTAACGAATTAGGGTACAAGTATGATAAAAAATAAAAATATAAGCCAATAAATAATTGAAGCAGAATATAAGATAAATTATACAATGTTCATAATTTCAATACTAGTTTTTATAATTATAGAATATCAAGTGAATCAAATATGCTAGGACTGACAGGTGAAGTAGCGGTTAGTGACTTGTACTTAATATCAGTTCATTGTGATATGCCTAACCTAGAGTAACCAAATGTATTCAACAATGAATTTGCAAAATAAAAAACAAGTATACCCAATGCCTACCCATACTGAATACGTACTGGTGCCACAATCATTTAGGAATAGCAATGCTGTGGTGGAAAAGTCTCCATTTTTAAAACATAGAGAAGCTAGGCAATTGGTTGGTCTTTAACTGAGCTGAATGACGTTGTGTGATCCATGTATCTGACCTCGTTAGTGGGATAAGGCTTTGTTGTTGCTTGTAGAGAATCTGGGCAACTATGTTGCAATTTTAAGCCACTTAGATTGTCTGTTTCCTTTTAGTTTGAAACTAATCCTATGTTAGAGTTATAGACTGAATAAGTTATTTCCCTTATCTATAATTGAAGAGTCCCAATATTATTATTGAGTAGAGTCGAGGGAGGAGTTGAATGAGAGGTTGGAAACTTGGAGACGAGCTCTAGAAACACATGGCTTTCGCCTAAGCAGAAGCAAATCGGAGTATATGGAATGTAAGTTCAACAAAAGAAGGAGGGTTTCTAACTCAGAGGTGAAAATAGGAGACCATATTATCCCTCAAGTCACACGGTTTAAATATCTTGGGTCTGTAATACAGGATGATGGAGAAATTGAAGGGGATGTGAATCATCGCATTCAAGCAGGATGGATGAAATGGAGAAAAGCATCGGGGGTGTTATGTGATGCAAAGGTACCGATCAAGCTAAAGGGAAAGTTTTATCGGACTGCGGTAAGATCGGCGATTTTGTACGGAACAGAATGTTGGGCGGTCAAGAGCCAACATGAGAATAAAGTAGGTGTAGCGGAGATGAGGATGTTGCGGTGGATGTGTGGTAAGACTCGACAGGATAGAATTAGAAACGAAGCTATTAGAGAGAGGGTTGGAGTAGCGCCTATTGTAGAGAAGATGGTGGAAAATAGACTTAGGTGGTTTGGGCATGTAGAGAGAAGACCGGTAGACTCTGTAGTGAGGAGAGTAGACCAGATGGAGAGAAGGCAAACAATTCGAGGCAGAGGAAGACCCAAAAAGACTATAAGAGAGGTTATCAAAAAGGATCTCGAACTTAATGATTTGGATAGAAGTATGGTACTTGATAGAACATTATGGCGGAAGTTGATCCATGTAGCCGACCCCACCTAGTGGGATAAGGCGTTGTTATTGTTGTTGTATCATTTAACTATATTAAATACCAATATAGGAATTTATGGAATTTTGAATCAAGGAGATTAATAAGCCAACTAAAATGATGCTTTATACTTACAAATGAATAAACATTTTTGTATGAATATTGAATGCGTAATTGCGTTTCTTTGTTTTCTACTAGGTAGCAAAACTTTTCCAAAAGATTCAAGAAATGGTAGAGGAAGAAAGCAATCTAGTATTTGTATTGATCGGTAATGCATAACATGATAAAATTCAACTTATTGCTCATGTATTATTCTCATATGTTGCTTGAGTATGTGCTTATGGAGTTATGATCCTGCAGATGAAGTCGAAAGCCTTGCTGCTGCTAGAAAAGCTGCTTTATCTGGTTCTGAACCTTCTGATTCTATTCGGGTAAAATCCTCCTTCCCATCCTATCTGCATGAATAAACTCCCTCCTCACTATTTTCTGAAAATGTTTTAGATTGTTGCAACAACACAAAAATGTAATTCAGAGGTATTGGCCATTTGGCCTTTTTTTTTGGGTGTTAGTGTTTTAATACAAGTTCAATCTGAATACGGAATTTCAGGTTGTCAATGCGTTACTAACTCAGATGGACAAGTTAAAATCATCTCCAAATGTGATAATTCTAACCACGTCCAACATAACTGCGGCTATTGGTAAGCCTTAATTTCTCATTTATTCAATTTTGTGGCTTCTTCCTTTTTAAGTTCTGGCCTGCCCTCTCCCATAAATTTCAATAGTCAGGTCTGTTTAGCTTATAATATGTCAGTCTACTTTACAAGTGAAGAACTGTAGATATAGCCTTACAATATGAGGAGGTAGTGAATTTCTTTATTTTATCATGATTTGCGTTTCATTGTGGAAATTGGTAGCCAGTACCATGTATAATTTTTTTTCCTCACCAAGCACCTTTTTGTGGCATCAAAGTCATGCTATAAAATAAAGCACGGACTTTTTGTTACCAGCCTAATCACAAACAATACTATGTCCTGATCTGAAATTGGCATCACCCCAATATAAAACACATCACAACAAAAGCATTTTCCCACTTGGTGGAAACATCACTCCCCTCAAAGTCTTGCTAAATAGTTTATTCAGTATCCATTTCCTCTATAAATTTCATTTGAAACACATGATTTCACATGTTGCAGATCATATAGATTTTTCAACTTTATTGCAGATATTGCTTTTGTCGATCGAGCCGATATCAAAGCATATGTTGGTCCCCCAACTCTTCAAGCTCGGTATGAAATATTAAGGTCCTGCTTACAGGAACTGATGCGTACAGGGATATTGACTAGTTTACAGGTGCAGAGAGTTCTCAATAGAATGCATGAATTTTCTAATCTTGATTTTGATTCAGACATAAAAGAAAAATCTTTATTCAGATTCAGATATTTTGGCTTGATAGTCTTATGCTAATCATACTTGGTTAGGATTGTAAGAACGTCATGTTTCCAAATTATGCTAGTGCGAAGGATAGGTTGAACACTCCAGATTTTCATGAGGATGCTACATTCATGCAATTGTGCAAACAACTACTTGAAACTGCAGAGGCATGTGAGGTAGGAAAAAAAATTTCTTGTGGCTCTTGAAGCTCAATCTCTTGGTTTACCTTTAATCTTAACTGTTGTGTTTGATCTGTTTACAGGGAATGAGTGGAAGGTCGTTGAGAAAGCTTCCATTTTTGGCACATGCTGCACTTGCAAATCCTTTTGAATGCAACCCTATTAAGTTCTTATGTACAATGATAGAAACAGCGAAGAGGGAGCGTTCTGAGCTTCCTGACTAAAATAACTAAAATTTCAATTTAAAACGTGTAAATCAAAAGTGTAACTATTGCGGCTACTGCATTTTAGTGCGATAAATGTTGATGCAGCAGCGATGTTTATTTATTATAAGCATTTATCAAGGCTTAGTTACCTAGTAGCAGAGATGAGTTAGGATTGAATTAATTGTGTAATTTAGATTGTTTGAGCCTGAGTTTAATTATATGCTCAATTTTCATTATCACTTATCAAGAAAAAAAAAAAGAAAAATGGGGAGTTTTGTGAGGTACAATAGTACAAAGAACATGCTATCATAAATTACAAACACGATGGTTAAGGAGACACTATTTAATACAATTGTAGTTCTCTCTCTTTTATTGATTATAAAATCAAGAGGGAAATGATTGAGACGTAATTTTTAATAAATTTTAGTCAATAATAAAATGTTTAAAAGAGTATTAAAATTGTGATTTTGGACCATGTTGTCCAGCTAATCTCTGTGATACGTAGTTACTTTTTTCAATTTACAAAGTTACTCATGTATCATGTAGAGACTGAGTCTTATTCAAGGGTGCAACAGTTATTTTATACTTCTGTTATTAATTATAATACTTTATTTAGAAATTTGTTTGTATTTTTTATAAGTTTTTTTTTTAATTTTTAGATGTATTAATTATTGTTTTTTATATATTTTTTATTATTTTCTATCTAAACATTAATGAAAAATAATTAAGTAAATAAAGAGATAATAAAAAGATAATTTTAAAATAATAGTATAAATGATGAATATATTTAACGTTATTGAATAAATCAATTACTTTTTTAAGTAACATGAAATATTCTTATAATATAATTAGGTACTAATGTAGTATTTAAACTAATGCAAATACAGTACATTGACGAGCTTTAGTTTTGCTTTTATATTTGTATAGTTTGGGTAAAATTTCAGTTAAACCCAATTATATCCAGTAGTTGATGACCATGTTGTTTGCTACGATCATCGTCAATTAATTGACTTACACATGCTTAAAGTGATAAATTCTAGGCAAGAATTTAAAATAATTAGATAACTCAATTGACTGAATAAAAACAAAATTTTAATTAAAATAAGAAATTGGGGGTCTTGCGAGTACAACCTACGTCATAATCCTTTTTTTTTTTGGTTGAACGTCCCTACATCATAATCCTAGCTATGAAAATTAGCTAACCATATGGATAGGGAAACACAACATTACAACCCAATGCATAAGAATAAGAAAAAAGAAAGCCCTTCACAAGTGTAGATCCTCGTTCTTGATTATTATTATCTTCTTGTTCTTTCATTTTGTTCTCAAGGTCACTATTTCTCTTTGCCAAATGTTATTTTTGGCAGATCAAGAAAATGAAGTCCCACTTTCCCTATTTATTTAAGAGATTTTGAGTTTTGCACGACCATATTAAAAGTGACAAATTCAACATTCAAACTTAGTATGGTCGTGCTAGGTTTAGTACGATCATGCTCTTGTTGTGACAATACATGTTGAGGAAGAGCATGGTCATGTTTCCTTTTTGAAGCTCCAAATATTCCAATCAATAGTAGTCGGTGCTAAGATTTAGCATAATTTTGCTCCTTCACTAAGGGCGTGCTGGGGGACATATAGATATGCTTTTTGAAGTGAGATTGTCTCAAAACTCAGCTAAGCATTGTTGTGCTTGACTTTTGAGTGGTGTTAATTATATGCCTTAAATTAAAAATAGTAAATATTATTTAAGGTAAATTAATATAAACCATATATATTAATTTAAGTAAATTAATATGGACCACATGTAAGTTAGAGGTTTATATTCTTTGGATCCTATTATAAAAGGGTCATTAAGGTTTATAAATTTTCATTCCATCAAGAAACATCAGAGAGTTTTGAGAGATAAAGAATTCAAGAGAATTCTTCTTTGTAGTTGTTTTTTTTTCTCATTAATAAAGAGATTCTTTGCAGTATAATTTTCACGTCATAGACGATTAATCACAACAAACTGGTATCAGAGCTATGTCGTCTACGAAGTTTGACGTTGAGAAATTTACTGGCAAAAATAACTTCAATCTATGGCGGGTAAAGATGCTCGCTCTCCTCACGCAACAAGAATGTGAGTTGGCGTTGGAAGGAGAAGAAATGCTGCCAGCCGAACTGACAGCTGCACAGAAAAGGGTGATAATGAAGAAGGCATATAGTGCAATATTATTATCACTAGGTGATGAAGTTTTGGGAGAAATCTCTGGAGAAAAGACTGCTGACAAGCTTTGGGCAAAGCTTGAAAGTAGATACATGACAAAGTCTCTCCATAATCGTCTCTGTTTGAAGAAACAGTTATATACTATGCAGATGCATGAAGGTGAGTCTATTCACAAACATATTGATAATTTCAACCAGGTTGTTCTTAGTTTAAAAAAATATTGATGTTGCGGTTGATGACGAGGACCAAGCTGTTCTTCTTCTTAGTTCTTTGCCAAGAGCCTATGATAATTTTGTAGACACAATAATTTTCGGTAGAAGCTCACTATCTATGGAAGAGGTGAAAACAGCCTTACAATCTTGGGAATTGAAAAGGCGAATCACAGATTCATATGGAGGTACTAGCTCTGGTGAAGGTCTAATGGTAAGAGGAAGAATGGATGAAAGAAAAAGTTTCCAACGAAGACGATCTAAATCACGCAGCAAGAATAAGAACAACAACAAATGTCATAACTGTCAGAAGGAAGGGCATTGGAAAAGGAACTGCCCGGAGCTCAAGAAAGATAAAGTGAGTACTTTAGAGTTTGGTGGAGCAGCTGTTGTCTCCGAAGAATCAGATGGTGGAAATGTTCTCTTTGTCTCATCTAATGTTAATGATGATGACTGGATTCTTGATTCAGCATGTACTTTCCACATGACGCCTAACAGAGACTGGTTTGCCACATTCCAAAATGTTGATGGTGGCAAAGTTCTGATGGGGAATGATGGTGCTTGTAGTATAGCTGGCAAAGGTACGATCAAGATGAATGATGGTATTGTAAGAACATTAACTGATGTGAGGTATGTTCCCGAACTCAAGAAGAACTTAATATCTTTGAGCACTTTAGACTCTCTTGGTTGTACATATCGAGCTGGAGGTGGAGACTTAAGAGTTTCTAGAGGTTCCTTGATAGTTATGAAAGGAAAATTAAAGAATGGACTATATATTCTGCAAGGCAGCACGGTGGAAGGTACAACTGCAGTTTCTTTTATTTCTAATACTGACCAATCCCGTTTGTGGCATATGAGGTTGGGTCATATGAGTAAGCGTGGAATGGATGAGCTTAGCAAGAGAGGCTTGCTTGGTGGACGTCGTATTGAAAAACTTACTTTTGCGAACATTGTGTTTATGGTAAACAAAGTAGAGTAAAGTTCAGCACTGGTGTTCACAGAACGCGAGGGACTCTTGACTATATCCATTCAGACCTATGGGGCCCGTCAACTGTTCCTTCTCATGGTGGAGCAAAATACATGTTAACTTTCATTGATGATTATTCACGGAAAGTTTGGATTTATGTTTTGAAGCAAAAGAGCGATGTATTCCTTAAGTTCAAACAATGGAAGTCACTAGTGGAAAAACAGACGGAGAAAAAGGTCAAACGACTTAGGACAGACAATGGATTGGAATTTTGCAATAATGAGTTCAATGAGTTTTGCGCAAATGAAGGAATAGCACGTCATAGAACTGTGAGACATACACCACAGCAAAATGGCGTGGCAGAACGGATGAACAGGACATTACTTGAGAGAGCTCGATGCATGCTCTCAAATGCAGGTTTGCCAAAACAGTTTTGGGCAGAGGCAGTTAATACTGCATGTTATTTGGTAAACATATCTCCTTCTACAGCTATTGATTGTAAGACTCCAGAAGAGATGTGGTCAGGCTCTACAGCAAATTATTCAATTCTGCGTGTATTTGGCTGTCCAGCTTATGCTCATATTAATGAAGGAAAGTTGGAGCCAAGAGCCAAGAAATGTATATTATTGGGTTATCAAGATGGTGTAAAAGGATACAGGCTGTGGGACCCAAAGAAATCTAAGCTCTTAATTAGTAGAGACGTGACCTTTGATGAGACAACTATGCTTAACCCAAGACCACATAAAGACCATGATAATAAAGTTGAAGTTCATGGTGATATCAAGAAGGTGGAGTTTGAAGTTGAAGCACGGAAACCAGAGGAGATCTATGATGAATCTGAAGTGACACCTACAGAATTTGAACATACATTGGCTAGTGATAGGCCAATGAGGCAAACTAGGCCACCTCAGAGGTATGATGACTTTGTTGCTTTCGCACTCAACATGGCCGAAAGCATCGATGATGAACAAGAACCAAGTTCATTCCACGAAGCAGTTACTTGTGATGAAGCATCACAGTGGATTGGTGCCATGAAAGAAGAGCTTGAATCCCTCCACAAGAATCATACTTGGAAGCTAGTTGAGAAACCAGTCGATCAGAAGATTGTGGGTTGCAAGTGGATATACAAGAAGAAAGATGGGATAAGGTTCAAAGCAAGGCTTGTAGCAAAAGGCTTTACACAAAGGAAAGGTATTGACTTTAATGAAGTTTTTTCCCCTGTGGTAAAGCATAGTTCCATTAGAGTGCTTCTTGCTTTAGTGTCTTTGCTTGACTTGGAGTTGGAGCAATTAGATGTGAAGACGGATTTTCTCCATGGTGATTTGGAAGAAACAATTTATATGCAACAACCAGATGGGTTCGTTGTTCCAGGAAAAGAAGACCATGTGTGTCTTCTTAAGAAGTCATTGTATGGATTGAAGCAGTCACCTAGACAATGGTATAAACGTTTTGACTCATTTATGATTGATATTGGGTACATAAGAAGTGAATATGATAGTTGTGTTTATCATAAGAAACTATTTGACAACACATATATTTACTTGCTTCTTTATGTTGATGACATGCTAATTGCATGTATGCACCCAAATGAGATCAATAAGGTGAAAACACAATTAAGTGGTGAATTTGAGATGAAAGATTTGGGTCCAGCTAAAAGAATCCTTGGTATGGAGATTATACGAGATCGAAAAATTGGAAGGTTGTGTTTATCTCAAAAGAGCTATGTTGAGAAAGTTCTAGAGAGATTTGGAATGCACAATGCAAAAGCAGTTAGTACACCTTTTGCGGCCCATTTTAAGTTATCTGCAAATATGTCACCACAAACAAAAGAGGAGGAAGAGTTCATGTCTCGAGTTCCTTACTCAAATGCAGTTGGGAGTCTGATGTATGCTATGGTTTTTACCAGACCAGATATAGCACATGCAGTGAGTGTCGTTAGTCGTTATATGGCTAATCCAGGAAAGTCTCACTGGCAAGCAGTAAAATGGATTCTCAGATATTTAAGGGGTTCAACTAATCTGGGTCTAGTGTTTGGCAAAGCAACAAATGAATGCAATGGTCATGTCATTGGATATTGTGACTCGGATTATGCTGGTGATCTTGATCGTAGAAGGTCCTTGAGTGGTTATATTTTTACGCTTGGAGGTAGTGCTATAAGTTGGCGTGCGACTCTACAGTCCACTGTTGCCTTGTCGACTACAGAAGCAGAATATATGGCAGCTACTGAAGCGGTGAAAGAAGCTTTATGGCTTAAAGGTCTTGTTCGTGATCTTGGTGTAAGTAAAAAGGAAGTTGTTGTGCATTGTGATAGTCAAAGCGCAATTCACTTAACCAAAAACCAAATGTACCACGAAAGGACAAAGCACATAGATATAAGGATGCATTTTATTCGTGATGTGGTAACACAAGGTGATGTGTTAATAGAAAAGATTTCTACTTTAGATAATCCTGCTGATATGATGACAAAAGCTCTTCCAACAATAAAGTTCAAACAGTGTCTGAACTCAGTGGGATTAAAAATTGACACAAGAAGTAGATGGAGCAACACTAGCACACAGTGAAAAGCTTAAGGTCATAAGAAATTTAAGGCAAGGTGGAGATTTGTTAATTATATGCCTTAAATTAAAAATAGTAAATATTATTTAAGGTAAATTAATATAAACCATATATATTAATTTAAGTAAATTAATATGGACCACATGTAAGTTAGAGGTTTATATTCTTTGGATCCTATTATAAAAGGGTCATTAAAGTTTATAAATTTTCATTCCATCAAGAAACATCAGAGAGTTTTGAGAGATAAAGAATTCAAGAGAATTCTTCTTTGTAGTTGTTTTTTTTTCTCATTAATAAAGAGATTCTTTGCAGTATAATTTTCACGTCATAGACGATTAATCACAACAAGTGTAGTTAGTCGAATTGAATCATGGTCGTGTTTCTAAGTTGGTTGAGCCTAGTGACACGTGGGTATTCAACACGATTGTGTTAGATTGAACACAATCATACTAGTTGATATATAAGAGCAATTTTGTTTAGAAAATTTCTTCATGTTTTTGTAGTCATTCACAATGTATAAAGAATCTTGAAAAGTCTTAAATGGTTGACTGTTTTGATTGGTGGGTTGGTAATGTCATCACTGATCATTAACATATAGTCAGCTTTAGTTTTATTTACTTAATTAAAAAAAAAAATATATATATATATATATATATATATATATATATATATATATATATATATATATATATATATAATGCTTATCACTATTGATAACATCACATATACAGGAACTTGGAGAGTTGGAGGTGTTCTTGTTATTTTTCGTGCGTTTGGTGATAGACTCCTGAAGCAGTATGTTGTTGCTGATCCAGAAATTCAGGTATGTCTACAAATGGTTAGTTAAAATGTCCACAAATTTGGTGAAAAGGGATAGTAGAAGACTAGAACTGTTAAATTAGGCACAATGTGATCTGAATTCTGACATGACATTAAAACTGGAACTCTATTAGTAAAAGAAATCTTGAGTTCTGAATTTTAGAGGAGAAAGAGGACTTATTCGTAATTTTTAAAAATTCAGTTAAATTAAATAATAATAATAATAATAATAATAATAATAATAATAATATATCCTAGTATCCACCTATAAAGAGGTGCGTCATGTTATGATGTGCATATTGAGTATGGCTCGTTTTTGTCATGCCTCGGTATCAGAAAATTACCAGATTCCTTAAGGTGTGCCCTGTTTGTTGTGCTGTGTGGCTTTCTTACATATGCTTAAAGCTGTGACTTCTTTTATGTTGCATCTTCTACATATATGCAATTTACATACAGTACTCTAAAAAATTTCTGATTTTGGGCTTGCTAAGCTTTTGTAAGCGGATCATAGTTAAAAAAAAAGAGTACATGTTATTAAAAAAATTTCCACCAAAAGGTCAATTCTAGTAATTTAGTTGAATTGTACGTCTAGTTGAATTTTAGGTGACCTTGTTATGCAAAAATTTATGTTAGTTGATCTCTATTTAAAGATAACAATAAATAGGTAGGAACATACATATATTGTTCGGCATATTTATGAAAAAAAAATTGTACAAACAAGTTTTACATTGAACTAGCACCTCGTAGTGCATGCATTATCAGTTTATCACTTGGGATGTGGGAACCTATATGGCTATATCAAGTTTACATGAATACTCACCATGTTCTCGTACTTCTTGCGAAAAGTTATCAGCCTTCCTTCCAAGCTTGTTTATAATCGAATATATTCTACCTGAAATATTGAAGCTCTAAATTAAGCCATTACTTGATATATATAATATTTAATGTTTGTAGGTAAAGAAAAGAAGGTTTTACTTTGCTTTGACGTTGTTGTTGACAATTGGCGTTCATTGGCAGGATCAGGTAAGAATTTGTTGAGTATTGACTTATGCAGTTGATTATAGGTACCTATGCTGAGTGAATGAAGTAATGTGGTGTTCATGGCTGAATTCTGATGCTTTAAAGGACTTGAGCTTTATTGAAGGTGTAAGAAATTTATGCTTGTAATGGATTTGGTAAGTTCCTTGATTCTATTCCAAAGAGCTATTTAAAGAGAAATTAAGCTAGGATGTGCATGAACATTCACTTTTTTCTTTTTTTTCTTTTTGGTGACTCATTCTTAGATCATCAACTATGATCATATATATGGACACAACTGGCATGGCATCTTCATGATAGTATAAAAGCCACATGGACTGTTTTAGTTGCTTTTAGAGAAACATAATGGTACAGAAAGTTCCATGTCATCTTTTTAACACTTAGAAATGTTTTTAAAGGAAGTTAGTTGCTTTTAAAGTTTAGAGAGAGGTTATGTACCTTAATGAGCAAGGTTCCATTGTGGTTGATCAATTATCGGTATATATTTAAGGAATAAATTACCTTTTTAATCAATTCTTAAATTATTGCTGTGCCTGTGTGTTTTCCATGATTTTAATTAAATCCTTATGGAAGCGCGAAACTTTTGAGCTCGGTATATGTTTTTAGTTAGTTACTTTTTATTTTATTTGTTAGTGAAGGATTAGTTACATGTTATCAGTTTATGCTTGGGCATTTACTTTAAGGTAAAATATGTGTAGTTTTAATTTTTTTTAAATATGGTTTATTTTAGTTTTAGTCTTCTACTCTCTTTTTTTCTCTCTCCTAATTTTGCTAAATTTTTAAAATGAAATCTAGCTATCATCACTTACTGATGACATGATAGACATCTAGTAGACATTTTGCTATGTTGTATGTTACTTTAAGACAGTCATTGACATAGCTTAACTAGATGTATATACGTGATGAGGATCATTTAAAAAAAAATAAAATTAGAAGAATTAAAGTCGAGAAAAAAATTGAAGATAAAATAAAGTAGTTAAATTTATAAGAATAAAATGCATATTTACACCTATAATGTCAGTATAAAAACTTTACAATATGAGTCTATAAATTAAGAGTCCATAACTTTACCTATATTATCAATTGATTTTTTCCTCAGAGTGTTAATTTTTTTTGCTTACAAAAAAAATTCTAAAACATTTTAATTTGACTACTTTGATTTCTTTTTCTAGGAAAATCCATAGGTCACTAGGTGAAGAATGTAGTCTTTTGCAAAGCGGAAAGTAACTTATAAACTAATGAAAAGAAAAAGTAAACCTATTATTTGGTACACTTTTTAATTGCACTTGCTTAATAGGGTTGTTATATCGCAACTGCTTATAAATGTGAATGCATCATCCAAGCTTTTTCCAGCTGGCATTTTAACTTGATGCTATACCGTTCTTTGCATCTTCTTAGGATAGGATAAGAAAAAAGTAATGATAAAATGCTGAAGTGTATTCCATGTCATGTTACTCTTTACTAGAGTGCTCAACTTAAAAGATCATAAATTCTGCCGTTCTTTATTGTGACCAATTGGTGAATGAAAGGATATTCGATTGTAAAATTCACTACTCGGGTGATGGGGACATTTGGGTTAGTATGGTTTAACTAAGCGTTTTCCTATCTTTATTGCCAATTATAATTAATTTCAGTACTTGTAAGAGCAAAATGTGTTATTAGTTATTATTACTTTCAAATTTATGGTAGTCACTCATTGGTTTTCTCCCTTTCTCTTTCTGCAGTTATATTGCACCAGAGTACGCGTGCACTGAAATGCTGACTGAAAAGAGTGATGTGTATAGTTTTGGAATACTTATCATGGAATTAATTACTGGAAGAAGAAGTCCTGTGGATTATAGTAAACCACAAGGAGAGGTTAGAAATCATCACCTACACATTCAGCAATTAATTTTGTTATTCATAGTATTTTTATTTATCTCAGGCATAGTTACTTCTATTGTGAGATCTATATATGTTATACTTAGCATATCAAATATTAATATAAAATAAAATATTAGGTTAAATTATTAATGTTTACATTATTTTTTAATTATATTGCATAAAATTATAATAAACAAATAATTATAAGGTTAATATTTTTCTACTTGTTAATGTAAAATTATTTTATATACCAAAAGTGTATATTCATTAGATTCATAAAAATTTTTTTATTTAAGATTGTTATTGAGTGAAGTGTAAAGACATATTTTTTGGGAGTATGATCCCCCTAACTTTCAATGCTCTAAGAAAAATTAAAAGTAGTTTGAATTAAAAAAATAAATAAGACATTATGCATCGGTGCTAAGGAGATCGATATAGTGTGCTAACCATTCTAAGACGATCACGTGTTGAGGATCGTCTTAGAATGTAATTCATTCTATATCGGTTCTGAGACGACCGATGTAAAATGTTCAACATTCTAAGACAGTCGTTTGAGGTCGTCGTAGAATAGGTTACCCCTTTTTACAGTAACCGATGTAAAACAATTTTGTTTAAAAAATTTCTTCATATTTTTGTCTTATTTCACTTTTTTCTTATTAGTTTCAATTTTCTGCACAAATTAGATAAAAAGTGAGTTCAACCAACAAAATATAAGAATAATTAATTAATCATTTTATGATAAAAATTTCCTTCTTAGCACACAAAATATGATTTATCAAACCTCTTCATATTTGAACATTGCTTTCTCTTAAGCAATTATTTTGACTTCTAAACCAAACAAATTTTTCAAAAATAAAAATATTTTTAACTTGGAGAGCTGCGACACTCATGTATAAAGGATAGCACATCTTTGACAAAAAAAAAAAAAAGACAACGCAAAAAAAATAATTTTGTTAATAAAAATAACATGGTCATGTGTTAGCCATAACATGATAGTGAGCACAATTGTAGTTAACCACAAAATGCTATTTATCCAAAACTAGCACGATCGTGCTGATTCTAACACGACTGTGCTGCTTAGCGAAGAACACAACAACAAATTACACAAGAATAGTAAGTTTTCTATGAAAATAAAGATGCGAGTTCCTATATTTTCCATTATACTTTTCTATAATTAAATTTTTTCTTTATCTCTCCTCTACTAAAACACTTATTTCATCTCATTCATCTATTTCTTTTTTATTTCTTTCTTAGTTGTAAAAAGTAATTACAAAATAAATAGTATAAATAGATTTTTTTTTCTAGTACAAATATCCAATAAATGATTGAGTGCTCAAACTTCTCTGGTCTACTTGTGTTCCTGATCCCTTGCTAATGAACCAAAGACTACTTGTATAGTTGTATAGGATTCGTGTTGAACAAACCGTCAAACCAAATAGTGCGTGAACATTGGCTGACTTGGCTTCTGGTGCTACCCAAAATAGAAAGTGGAAGCACCCCTTGTGTGGTTGGAGACGCCATGGCTACTATTGGGTTAACGTCAATTTGTAGCCTCTGGAATGAGAATTGTCTTTCACGCTAAGTTTTGATATGATAGCCATTTCCCGTGATACGGACGTGGCAAGCTAGATAGTAACCCTAGTTTTATTGAAATTAATTAATGTAATTAAGCTAAATAGTATATAGAACCTTCCCTTTTCTAAGTATATAAGAGAGAGTAAGGGGATTTACAAGGGAGGGTTATAGATCCTGATATTGACTACTGAGTAGATCAATTATTAAGGACTTTAAGCTTAATGGATAGTCTCGAGTTTAAATTTGTATATATAATTATATTACATACTCAGAAAAAACTGTCACGTTTCTTGATATCTTGGAAGAAATTACAGAGGCGAACAATAGATAACAATTATGGTTGGGTTGCGATCTCAAACAATCTCTAAATTTTAACATTACAGCTAAAAAAGATGATCCCAAACTGTTTTTTAAAACTATTTTTCGATTCAAAGACAACCACCTCAATAAGTATTTGACAATTTGGTACTGTTAATTTTACATATCCCCTACAAAGAGAAATAATTGGCAAGGGATTTAAAATCTAATCTTTACAAGAGAAGTTTATAGATCGATCCTTAATTAGTAGCTCAACTAACCATATTGGCTACAAATATAATACAATGCAATTTTTCACTTCCTAATAGCTACCGATATACCTTGCCTCGTAAAGAATCAGACAAAGATGAAACCACAAGGAAGTAGCACACACTTTCTTTGAATCTTGAATAATAAATATGACATCATATATAAGTTGTTGAGAATAAATGTATATGTTTAAGATCCAATCTAAAGAATCATTTTTTATTTTATTATCATATTTATTATTTTATTAAATTATTAATTTGACAAGTTTTTGATTAAAATTAGACATTTATTATTATGATAGAGATTATGATAATGAGAGATAAGTTCTTTATAATTTCAATCTAAATTATTTTTTATGGTATGATTATTGTGAATGAGATATCAATATATATGTATAATCTTTATTAGATAATCATTAATAGAACTCATTTATTAAATTGCATATATAGATAATGTATATGTGAACATCAATACCAAATTAACTCAAAGTGAAAATTTCTAATGATTAATGTTATCTTAATGTGTCAACAGGAAGTTTTCAGGAAGAAATATAGTGGTTTCCTTTTATATGAGATTATCATAGTAATTAACAAATTATTTGTTATATTTTAATTTCGAACACATAATACCTTAGGATACTAGTTGAATCAATATGACATATGATTAAATACTTGTAGAATTAATAATTAATCAAGAAGGAATCCATCAACTCTAGATAATAAGTTTGAACTCTATGATAGAATTAAAACCTTAGACACAACAATTGAATGAAAGAAGGAAATTTTTTCTTAATTCATTGATGAAATATAATGTGTTAGCTCATTAAAATTTCACATTAATACTATATATATTCTAGAATTAACCTTGAGTTGTAAAATATTACATTAACTTCTATTAGTTCTTGAAGGTAAAATATGTTATTTCATACTATCTCGACGTTAAGGAATCCTAGATGCCTGTCTTGATTAGTAAATTAATTATGATTAATAATATTATGATTAATTCTATACAAAAAAAAATAATTTATTTGATAATTAAAGTAGAGAATTTAATTTAATCAACTAAATATTTTAGTAAAATATTATTATATTTTTTGCTCACATCAAGAATATAATTAATATAAACAAAGAGTATTATTGTACAAACGTGTGGAAGGTGTCCATAAAATAAAAATAAAATCATATCAAAGATTAGATCATGTAAAAGATAGAAAGATATGAAATTATTTTAAATAATTTTTTTTTCTCTTTAAAAAAATGTTCAAATCTATATCTTTTTAACATTGCGTGTATCATGCACAAATTAAAAAAATTTAAGTAATTTTAAACCTAAAAGGTAGAAAGAAAATTTATTTTTTAAAAATTCACTCATCTAAGAGAAGATAATAAAAATTGATCAATATGAATGCACGTACGGTCTCTATACTATTGAACAAAATTTGTTACTTTAAAAACACTTCTATATAACAATCATAAGTAGATAAATTCTAATAGTCGGATCAGATGTGAAGTATTCATTATGATGGCACATAAACAAAATTGGAATTGGGCCACTTATGTTGTAAAGACTTGACCAAAGCACATATGGTTGGCGCAAATCATTCTTCAACAACTTAAAATACAATTTATTTAACTGCAAGATTGTACTTAAAAAAATGCTCTCGTTATTAATTATTGACTTCATCCATGTGCAGGTACTTCCTTTTTCTCAATCGTTTGTGTTTTTTTACAACTCCACACTGACAAATGTGCAGGGACATCATTCTCCCCCACAAAGTATTCACCAATTCCTTGTACACACGCAGCAGGTTGGTGAAGATCACTATGTGCAAAAATCTCTTGAAAAAGTTCTCAGACAAGCCCCACATGCTGCAGGAAGCACTTATAAGCAAAGGGGTTTGGAAAAAAATTAAAAATTTATAATACTTTTTTGGACACTTCCGACCAAAAGAAAAAGGAAAGAAAAGCCAAAACTTGAACCTCCATAGACAAAGACCCGTTCGGGGAGGGGCGCAGGCTTTGACACAACTTGTTAACTTTGCCAACAAAAAGAATGCTTCAATCTTCAACACCCTTCACTGTCTATAACTCCTTTTCTCTGCTTTCCTTTTTCTCCCTCTTGTGGAAACGTGCCAGCACTGTACATTAAAGAGAAAAACGTTTGCATGCGGGAATATAACATAGGCTCCCCTACAACACTATGCGTGCATCACAATGTTTCAGTACACCTGCGTCATAGAGCCGCTTTTCTGAATTTGCATATTTACATATATATACAGACAGGATCTGTAGTGCTTCTTATTTTTTAAAGGATAAAATATATTTTTGATAATTATTTTTTGGGTTAAATTTGGTTTCAGACCTTATAGTTTAAAATCGATCAAGATGATTTTTATTTTTTTAAAAATAAATGAATTTAATTTTTATTTGATCTTTGGATTGGAACTAAATCTATTAGTTATTTTTTAAATTTTAAAGTATAAAAACTAAATTGATCAATTTAATTTGAAATTACATTGTAATAACACAAGTTTGATGAAAAATACAAGAACTAAATATATTTTTCACTTATTTATATGTTCACACAAATCAAACATGTCTCCATATTCTATTTTCTTTCTACCACATGGCTGTTTCCCTTGTCCTCTCTCTCTTCCTCCTTTTTGTTAACCATTTTGTTTTGCTAAAGTTCAATGATGTCTTCTATATACTCTTTCAACATCTTCCATGTCTTCTTCGCCTTCATCTTTGTGACAATTCACACACTCATCTTTCTCTTGAGAAAGATATTACTAAGTGGCACTGCATGCCTTGCTCAACTTGGGAAGACTCTGCAGCAGAGGTTTCCTTAATCTAGAGGTTGCTTTTAGCTAACAGCAACCATGAAATGGAAGGCCTAAACTCCATCCATGGGGAATTATGCACTCCTGGTCCGAATGGTTTTTACTTCTTAGTATATTGGTTTTTTTTTTTTTTTTCATGGTGTTTTGAAGAGTGTGCAAACCATGCATACAACTATATGCAGCTAGTGCTATAGCTTGGTGCCATGCATGTTGTGAAGTTCATTCAGATTTTTTATTGTACCTTTACTGTTAGGCTATAGCTTAACTTGCAGATGAGTGAATAGATTACTAGTTCTGAATAATGGTTTGTGTTGAGTTGAAGTGTTAACATACTTTGAGTAAGGCATTAGAATGTAAAAGCATCGCTCTACTGCTACTGATTTTATTTTAATAACATTTCTATATTTGTTGCAGTTTCTTCTTTTTCTTGCTGCATGTTTATCTATTTGTGTGTTCAATTATTCCATATATAATGTGATAAATATTTTTAGGAGTTTTTATGGCAGCCATTAATAATACTTGATACCATTTGCTCATACCACCAAACAGAATGACGTTGTTATGATTATCCTTTTTTGTATGGCTATGCCACTATGGTATGGATAATTGTTTATATCACGCATGCATGTTTGAAATTAAATCATATCAAGTAATAATCTCATCCATTTTCCACGTTCAAGACAAAAGCTACTTCTACTATAGCTTCTGGTTTCCACGTTTTTAATTCAAGTCTTCTATTATCCATAACTGATAATAAAAAGCTCCTCTACAAGGTATGTAGATAGTAACATTTAGTGAATACCAAATTAAACAAATTTTTCAGGGTAGACAGTGCAATTAAGAAACTAAATGAAAACTTCAATTTACTTTTGAGATGTAGTGTTCAGACTTCAGATTATTGTATCCATTGCCAGGAGAATATTTATTTAAACTTAAAGAACTAAGCTACCTTTTTTCCACAGATATAATTGATGTTTTATTTTAAATGGGAATATGCATGGGAAGTGAGGCAGTGGGCACCTCCTCTCTTTATTATTTTTCATCCCTAGTTGTGAGGGAGAAAAAAAATCTAAACTAAACGAAACAATTAAGTTAAAATAGTCTATATACGAGCTAAACTTGAGGAAAGAAACCAAAGAAAAACAATAAGCTGCAGTAGTGTGTGAAAGCAGTTTGACATAGAAGTTAGGGACTTTGCCAGATTCTTAGCTGATTAATTTGCCTTCTTTTCTAGCCTTCTATAGCTAGGTATTGATCCCAATAGACATCATGATCGATCTGTGTTGACTCTTGCGTTCTAATCAACCTACCATACACTAATTAATTTGAATAAAATTTCAACTAGAACGGGCTTTTAGTGTTGATCGGTGCACAATCACATATATATAATGAGTTAAAGGAACATTCACTTTCCTTTTGCTTTTCTTTAATCATGAAACGTTTTGGTTGACTATGGTTATGTGTGCCGAGTGTGCCTACTGAATCCTGGGCAGGCTCCACCTACGAGACGCATACCCTATACTCAAACCATGTTAAAGCTAATTTTTAACATTGTAATCATTTGTGTCTTTTATTTTTCATGCTTTTCTATTAGCTTAATGATAACTCTAGAAACTATAATTCTATAAAGTGTCAATTTGGGCACGGCGTTCCAAGATAAATGGGAAATCGATCTGTCTCTATATTTGGGGCACCATTTTCATGCTTTATTTATTTACATACTAGTGTATGTATGTATGGAGTGTTAATTGTTAATAGAAATAAAGTCACTTACAATTTTTTTTATATTTAAAATGAATTTTAATTTTATGTAAAACTTACTCATTTTATTTTATTGATATCTATTTTTTAAAAAATATTTTGATTCTATAATTGATGCAGACAATGCATGACTCTTGTTAAAATTCTTAGTCTTGCTGTTACGGAGATGTCCTGGGCTTTATGAAAATAGAATAGAAATCACTAATAAATTATAATTTTGATCATCTTTAGTTTCTAATCATGAATTTATTCTTCCTTTTACTTTTGTTGAGTGATTTTAATCAACATGTTTTTAAAAAATCACAATTTTAGTATACTGTTTAGTCCTGATTTTTTTTTTATATTTTAGATCAATTAAATCCTAGACTTAATTAACATATTCATTTAAAATATTATTAAAAAAATTAATTAAAATAAAAAAGGATAAAAGAAAAAAATATACCTAAAATTAGAGATTAAATTAAAATTATAATTTTTTAAGATATGAATACTAAAATCACGAAAAAATAAAAAGGAAAGACCAAAATAGAAAACTAAAATTATAATTAAGCCTATAAAAATTTACAATTCCTTCAGTTCACTGTGCTTGATCTATATTTCATACGACCCGTTGTAACTTTGAGGAATAAAAGTTGTAAGCTTAGATTTTTTGTGCGAATGGGAAGTGAGACATACGTGCCACAATCAAATGAACTGTTTGGACCATTTCAAGTGAAGAATTCAAGTAAACTGGTAGTGCTCTATATTTGTAGCACATCACAACCTTTGTAGATAGTAATAGGTGAGAAGATTAAAGGGAAGAAATGAAATGATAGAGGTAAGAGACAAAGAAGAATCAGTAGTGAGTGATAGACTAATTGCAAATGCTAAATCATTTGATTAACCATTTTTGTGTTCTAAAGTATCGTATGATGATAGTTTTTTATACTAGTAATGAGCATAATTTAGATTTTTTTAAAAAAATTAATAAAGTATTCAATGTTTGTTTAGAATTTCTTTCATGGTATGATTTAATGTTTGTATATGGAAAGGCAAAATGTACCTGTGGTCTTGTGGGCTAATGGTCAGGCTTTGTTGGAGTTGACAGATTTTGTGTTGTTTGAAACTTAATTCTTGAATAAATTAATTTTTGCAACTGCTGCAGATTTTATTTTTTATGTTTTGTTGTTGTTAGTTAATTTAGTCTCAAATAAATATAGTGACAGATGAAATTGTTTAGGAATTTTATATTGATTGTAAGTCTATACATATAAGCCTTCTTTTTTGAATTTGAATGGTAACTTTTCTTCAATTTCCATCTTTCTAATTCTCTGCAAGTTTCAATACTTCTATTTTTATCTTACAAAAGATTTCGAACACTAGATTCTTAAGGCATGTAAAACAATTTTTTTATTAAGTGTTAGACATGAAGTTAATTAGAAACAACAGATTGAAAAACATATTTTTCAGAAATATCCAAAATCCATCTGCATTTCCAATGTTATTATAAAGCTTTTTAATATGTATTCATGAATAAAAAGAAAATATTTAAAAAAATAAAAAAGCTTTAATATTTACATTTCTTTAACTAATTTAAAATATTTAATAGTGTGCATGTATTACTTTAATATTTATTTTTGTTACAACTTTTGTACTATAGACTTATGAACACAATAAAAAATTGTTTGAATATCTAAGAGATCACAAAATATAATGTGTATGTAATAAACACCTTTCTAAAAAAAAATGTAATAAACACCTAACAAATCAATCCTTCAAAGGAAATCACTTCACTCACTTTATTCTCTAAAAAACAATTATCAAATAATTTCTTGTGATTAGAAATATGTAATATTTTAAGGCTCGATTAACTTAAGAGAAAAAGAACATTAAAAAAGAAACAAATGAGATGTAACTCACACTTTTATATTTTATTTTAATTCAAAATTTTTAGTTTTTTATTTTCTTTTTTATTTTTTTCCGCTCTAAACGGTACCTAAAAAATACATAAATGTCATGAAGAAAATCCAGAAATTGTCCTGAGAAAACTGCTACTTGGTGCACGAATCATAGTTTAATGGAAACAATACATAATGAATTGCATTTCACGGAAAACAAGGGGTAATAATTGATAAACATAAATAACCCCGAAACTACATCGCACGGTAACAGTATGAAAATTCCGAGGTTGGACAACACCCACAATGTTTCAGACTTCAGGGCTTCCACTATTCATTCCACCAATCATCACTTCTCTTGTCTCCAACCTTCTCGCCTTCACTCTGGTACTCTATACTCATTTTCACTTTCTGTTTTTCACTGTTGCACTTCTGTGTTTGTTGTTGTTTATTTCCCTTGAGCCATGGTTTTTTTTTCTTTTTCTGTTCATCTTTCTTTTGATGTGAAAATGAAATCCTATAGGGTTGCCTTTTTCCCTGTTGGGTACAACTGAGGAAAAAAAGAAAAGAGGAAGAAGGCATTTGGGTTGCATTGCAATTACATTGGACATTTTGTTGAACTGAATAAAAGGCATATATCCCCCACATGGAAACAGGCTGTGTTCAGTCTTGGTATTCAACTATTCATATGAAACAGTTAAATTTGAAAATTTTCTTCTTTTGAATTGAATCTTTATTTTGACATTGACCATTGACTTTGTTTGTTCCAACTGAACAATCATTTTGCATGTAACCGATTCGGTTGGAGTCAGTCTATGCAATTCCACGGTTGATGCAAGGGACAACCAAGATTTAGTTAGGCATTGATGGTGATCAAATTATTTTATGATAAATTTAATCAGCAATTTAATGATATCAGGGGTTCTATTTATGGGAAGTTTGAAAAACTACACTGGGGGAAACTCCACTCATTCTGAAATATTTTTTGCATATAAATAGTCCTTCATATTTGCCTTCAAACCCATAAGAAAAAAAGTTTCTTTGGTGGAGTAGATTGAGTTCATTGGAGAATATGACGAAGGAGAAGCCTCAAGCCCTTGCCTTAAGGAGGAAACTGGACAAGCAATTGAAGTTGGAACTGACCAACAGTAGTCCAAGAACTTGGGGGTCTTCAATATATGGTATTGGGGTGGATGCAGATGATCTCAAGTCTGATGGAGGTGAAATATTTGTTTATTTATTTCTTTTAATTTTATATTGTTTTTATGTGAAAGTTTTCTCTCTTTTTTGTTTTTTTTCTTGATAGGGGCATACCAAAAGTATAAAAAAAAAATGTTAGTGCTTTAAACATATAGCCTGGTTAAAAGGTTCTGATCTATCAATATTCTTGTGCATGAATGCCTTGATATTTGGTATTTTGTTAGATAGATTTGATCTTATAGTTTTACCTTTAGCCTAGGGCTGTCCTGAGTAATTTAACCTTGTTATAGAATTGATTTTAAGAATCCAAATAAGGAAAAAAAGGCTTATTTTTTAGCCTCCTATTCTCTACCCTCAATCTTCCCCTGCTTACACACAAACATACCATTAAGAGCATAAGAGAACCTTGCACCGTGCCTTTTCCTTCTTCATATTTTGGGAGCTTGTGCATTTGTAGCAGTGCATAACATACAACTCATCTATTTTGCCTATTACTCTTTTCTTTCTAGATGTGCCTTTTATGTCATTTAGAATGGAGTTATTGTGGCAAAATTAGCTTACTGATGCAGATCCCTTTTAAACCATACAGGAAATTATTCAGTGTTCAATTACACTGATGAGGATCAACATGCTAAATCTCTTTTTCGTTGTCCTTTCTGCGATTTTGAGTTTGAATTTTCTTCAGCCCATATCTGCTTGGAAGAGGTGCATTTCTATGACCCAAAAATTATGGAATGACATTTTGAATTTAAATTCTTTTGTGTAGCAGAAGTTATTGCTAACATCATAATATGTTTTACCATTTCGCTAGACTATTTCCTTCTCCTACTTTTCTTGATTAATTGATAGACTGTCCAGTAACTGTTATAAGTTATAAACTATAGTTCCTTCTTGAGCATAGTTGTATATGGCAATAAACAAAAAAAAATTGTATCTGGTTGATATGCTGTAATGTTCTGATCTGAATATAAAGAATATGGATGAAGTGAACTGGCAACCATTTTATTAAAAGCTAAGCAAGAATGAAACAATGTTTCTGAACATTTCAGTCAGGTAATTAAGTTATAATTGAACTTTGAAATCTGATTGACACCTTCAATGTTCATATATCAGCTTTGTCCTATGTGTGACAAAAAATTAGGGAAGGATGCAATCAGAGTTGCACATAATTCAAGCCCACAAAAGGTATGTGTTGCTTATCTTGGAATCTTTTTGTTCTAAATGTAGCCTAGCTCGCTTTTGGTTTTAGGATAACTTGATTCTTGAGCAATTTTATTCAATATGTTAATATAATGACGACCTATACTTTCTAGAGAACTTTGAAGTCTGACAAATCTAGCATCTTGTCCGGGGATTCAGTAGCGATTGACAAGAAAATTGGCAAAGGTTTCTCCAGCGTTGCCTCAGACATTTCCAATGCCATAGGGTATGATACTTCTTTCGGTCTGTACTTTGTATTGGTGGTATGCTTGTACAAAGTGAAAAAGAGCAAACATGAGAAACAAATAGTTCAAAGTGCAAAGTGTTAAAAGAATCTAGATGAAAATCAACTATCTTTTCCTTTATAGTCACTGCTAATATCATGTTCTAGGAAATGTTACAAATGTTGAAATATAACTAAATTTACATTTTCACGAGTATAACCAAACTCATAAGTGCAGTTGTCTATTTGAATTTAATATTATTGTAACTCATTCATTTTTCTATACATGAAAAATAGTGATAATAATGCTTCTTATGATATGGGGTATTGTTCCATAGCTGATGGTGATAACTTCTATAGTTTCCAAAGTATTGTATTAATGCATTCTGTAGTACATTTCTAAATTATCTGTGCACTATGGATTTACAAGATATATCACTTGGAGTTTATTCGTCAGTTAGTTAACAAAAATCTATTTTCTGTTTATGCCGTGACATTATAGATATCATGTATGGAATAAGACAATCTGTATTCTGTTTTGGGATTTTCACTTTATTCTTTCCATTTTCACTTTTCTGAAAAGCTAATGGTCTTCTATATCTCATGTTTTAGTTATAGTTTTCTAGTCTAAATGGAAATGATTTGAATTTTGTTAGTGTAATGCACAGGTATTACAAATGGGAATTGATAAAGTTCTAAGATTGCATAATGTATGCCAATATGCACATGTACTGACTCCCATTTAAATAGCTTGCATGCGTTGAGATACAATTCAGATTGTTTGTCTAAAGCTCTTACTCCAACTCTAGCTTTGCTAGAATGAGAATCTGCTACGATGGTAATTATATTAAATTGGCAATTTATAGGACTATGTAGCGACCCTTATGCAGTAATTTTAGCAATTCTTCCTCTCTTTTGGAATATGAAAAGTGTCATTCTGAACCTTGAAATTGTTGAGTTGGATGATACCCTTTTATCTCGAATTACCTATTGTCAATGACTCAATGTGATGTTACATCATCATTAATATCTCCTATCATTTGTTTGACAAACATGTTCTCTTCAGAATCGAATCTTATTCATCTTGTGGAATTTGGTTAGTTAATATTTGTGACGAGTAGCAATATTTGAAATAATAACTATCATTTCTCTTTTAATACTTTCCAAAAATTTATGAATTAAAAATATCTTGTTGTATTGAGTGGTAAGGAATTTTTACTCATCATAAATGTATGGTGTAGATCCTGCGTTTGATGCTGCATAAATTTTAGAGCAATGGTTCTATACTGTCTTCAAAATAGGATAGAAATAAGATATATGCAATGCAAAACTTTCTACTGAAATCCAATGGTGAAACGTTGCTGATTTTGTTTGCAGCTCTAGGTCAGATGCACCCCCGAATACCGGTGATGAACAGGTTATCGAAGGCAAAAGGGTGAGGCCATCTTTTGTTCTAGAGTTGGTATTATCAACTTTAATCTATGAATTATGCTTCTTAGAATTTATAGACACAAAATCCATGCATTTCTAGCAGTTGCTTACATCTTTAGATAGCCTTGATGCCCGTTAATAAAAAAAGAAACTGCGTTTTATTTTGGTGTATGAGTTTAGAATAGCTAATCTAAGCATCGAATAGTCATAAAATTGGATGGTTCTTTTTAGGCATGCATTGTTGAACATTTGAACTTATTTATGTTATATTTTACATCTATACAGGATTGAAGAGCCTGTCTGAGTTGCAGTAGGTACATCAAGACAAAAATCAGATGAACTTTGCTCGTTTTAGTCTTTGCTTGGATGAGATAGGGAAGAAGACTCAAGATAATGTTTAGTTGGCTTAGGTTTCTATGCTTAGTTTGTTTCAGCTTTTCTGTTTTGGATGAATTTAATTTCAATGTCGTTTGAATAATGTGTGGCTATGATATACTCTATCTTTTGATTTTCATGAATAGTTGAAATATTGGATTTTATGGTTGTTTTATGAAATATCTTGTTGAATGGCAAAACTTGCTTGGAATTTAGTATATTGAGTGAATATTTCTCCGGAGTTAACATAACGTTTGGCATTTGCTATTAATGATTTTATACCTTTTTTTTTATCATGTATAAAGGGGGAGACATGTATAATTTGTTTTTCATGTTTTTGCTTTGTGTAAAAGCAGAAACACATGCCAAGTTTTATTTTAGTTGTTTATCATCACTAGTTTTTTTTTTTTTTTTTGTGAGGGTTTATCATCACAAGTGTCATCAATTGTTTGTCAGTTTGTCATGTTAAAAAATAGTGAGAATGTGAAAGATAACAATGATTAAGTGAAGGTGAAATGAAGATGACAATATGATAATATTCTGATTAAGAATTCACACTTCAAGTGAAGACTTGAAGTTTGTTATATGTGTTGTTGTGGTTTCTTGAGTTTATCTTGCTTTAAAGAGAGTTTAGAACTTCAGCCTATTTAAAATCAACTTGAAAGAATCACAAGAATGGATTTTGAAACTAAAATCAAACAGTCACATGATGATTTAATCAATATACTCGATTTTAGTGTTAGTTGTTACTACCTTTGGCTCCTTTTGCACATCATTTTTTTTCTTATAAAAAAGATTGTATGTGGTATTAATTAATGTTGTAAAAGATAAATTCATGTTTTAAAGATGTTTATATTTCAAGAAGTTAGAGTTTTAGGGTTTGATTAATGAAATTATATCCATGTTTGTACTATTATTGTTGATTACATTGATTTGATAATAAATTAAATTATCCTTGACAAATTTCTAGAACTTTACAACAATACAATAGATCACAGGTTTTGTAATATCAAAGGAATAGGAAAAGTTAAGAGAATAAAATAACCTCGCTTCTTTTAAATCGATAAAAAAGACTTATCGATTTAAATGTTTTTGAGAACAAGTTCAACTAGTCCAATACATGGATATATCTACTCACATATTTGGGGTCTTGACCCCCCTATTATTTTTAATATAATCATTTTCAGATATATTGGGTTATTATTTTTATCAAGGGGATTTCACTATAAAATAATATTTATCTTTTTTATTTGACAAAATATGTTATTTATATTTTTTAGTGTTTATTGTGAAAATAAATAATAACATTTTTAGATAAATATTCATTTTTTTTATTGTCTTCGTTGTAGATACTATTACATTTTTTTTTCTTCTTTTCGAACAAAAACTTTGAGTATAGATTTTCCTTTTTAATAGTTCTTTTTCCATTTTATAATTCATTATTACAATTTGAAATACTATAAGTGATTGTATTCGCCATCAAATGAATTTATTAGCCATTATTTTATATTAGTTTAATCATAAATTTATTTGAGAATTAAAGGTTATTTATTAATCATTGCTTATGAGGCAAAATTAGGAATACTATATAAGGAATTGGCATCTTGAACATTGAGACATACTAAAATATATTTTATTTTCTTTTTGTTACTATTTTTCTTATATTTTCTTTGTTTTTTTCGACTTAGCCAAACAACATAACAAAAAAATATTAGTGTAATGATGATGAGTATGTGATTAATACGAAGTGGTGTGAAAGAGATAAAAGTTGGATTATTTTCTATTATTGATTTTATTAAATAGTTCCTCAAGTGTATAAGATGATACATAAAGCAAAAGAAAAAGGAAACAAACACTAAATAAATCCCCAGGTATAAGGGATATAGGTTGACTCTTCTAATAATATATTTACAAGTAACAGTTTCATATTTATTGCGATACTCCCCCTTAAGCTGAGGAATAAATGTCTTTCATTCTTAGTTTAATGAAAAGATCATGGAAACTTGATCCATTAAGCCCCTTTGCAAGAAAATCAACTAGTTTTTTTTTTTTGTTTCTTTTTTATTGTGTGTTATGGAACATAGGGCATACACACTATTAATGCACTTGGATAACACAAATAAATTATATCCTACAAAATCGCGATGATATCATTAAAAGTAAAAGTAACTATTTATCATTTTACCTTCACCGTGAAAAAGTAATTGACTATCACTTGTCAAGAAATTAACCCTCCAACTTTTCTTTAATGCAATGTCTATCAATTTCATTGTGTTATGTCTTATCATGCTGCACAAGATTATAGACAATATTGATTGTTGACTTGTTGTAGAGTTCTATTGGACCCTTCAATTTGATTCTTGAATCATCGAGAATAATTTTCAGCCATAAGAGTTTGCATAGTCCTTGAGCAATTGCTCTAAATTCATATTCTGCTGATGACTTCTTTACTATGTTTTGTTTTTTGCTCCTCCATGTTACTAAACTCCCCCAAGGAAGGTCCAACAACCAAAGGTCGATCTTTTATCCACCAAGGATCTTGCATAGTTAGTGTTCGTGTAAGCTTCTAAGGCCAGAGTATTATTTCAAAACAAAAATTGTTTTCTCGGGATTGCCTTTTAAATAGTGTAGTACCTTATACCTAGCCTGTTAGGAATTTTATAATTCCTAACTAATTAATTAATTAATTAGTGTGGGCTACATATTATATTTATCATTTATATTAGTTATTTACATTTATAGGCTTAATAAAAGTTATTTAATTTGGTGAGCCTATTGAACTATCGTAAGAAATTAATATGGGCTCAATAAGCGAAAATCAGTTTGGCCCGTTAGGGAATAATGAGAACTCTAATAGGTTAAAACCTAAAGCAATGTTGTGGTCCCCAAGACATCAAAACCAGAAATTGTATTCTCTTCTCTTCATCTGATGAGAAACCTAAGGTCCCAAAAGAAAAATTGTGATTTGATTGAGAAAGAACACAAAATCAACAGTTCCTCAGACTCATCAATTCTTCTGCTTATCATGGATCTAGGTATTTTTCACAACCCCTCTTGATAATCTAACGTAATGTGTTTCTGGTGATTATTGATATTTTATTAAGATCCCTAAAATCACAAACAAGTGGTATCAGAGCCACTATTATTGTTAGAATATTGGGAATTAAAGTTATTTGATTTGTGTTATACCTGTATTATTTTGTTACATGAACCCTAATTTTATTTTGGGATTTTAACTTTGCAATTATAATTATGATTGTAAGTTTGGAAATTTTTTTTCTTTTCGATCACGATATAATAATCATCATATGCGCGTTCATGTTTTGTGTTCAAATTCCATGAGAAAAAACTATTTTTTTCTCGCTCTAGAATAATCATCTATTTTTGTTTCTCGTTCACGTGTTTGTTTTTTTTATGGCTGTTAGTTTTGTTTCCTTATGCATCCATGAATCCATGCCATACATGCCATGACATGATATACATGTGATACATAATCTTTGGCTTTATTATATCTTCATAAGAAAACCCTTGTTGCATATCGTTAAATGCAATTTGACTTTTGCATTTTATTTTTTGTTTTCCTTATTTTTATTTGTGAATTATGTGTATTAATTGGTGATTCCCATTATGTTTTGGTGTAAATTCAGAAATTACAAACCCTCAAAATTATTCCTTTTTTTATGTTTGGTAATTTTGATTGAGTTGATTGAAACAATATATTGTCAAAGCAATCTCTATTGCATAAATTAATTTAATTAAAATTGCATAGATATTGGTATAAAATTATTTATGCGAATTGTGTTCAGTTCAAAGAAAGACACAATTTGGCCAAATAATTTTGTACCTGTGATGATAAATGTGTGACAATTATAAATTATTTTCATGTGAATTATAGTCAATCCAAAAGAAAAACTATGATTTGACATAATTTATTGTCAATATTTGATCATTGCGTTGAGAGTACCAATTACAAATTAATTTCTCTGTCCAAAGACTATGAATTTATGTTGTGCTGGGTATCTTGTGATGGGTTTGTTATGTGAACTATTTTTCACATGTCTTGTTATATATATATATATATATATATATATATATATATATATATATATATATATATATATATATATATTATAACTTATTGGCTTATTTGTGAGCATGTAATTATTTTTATTTTTATTATTATTCAGTTTATGTTGCTAGTGTTGCAAATGTATCTGCTCAAGTGAACAATATCCCTATGCTGAATGAAACAAATTTTAAGGTCTGGAAGGAAGCTGAAGAAATTGTTCTCGGCTGTATGGATTTGGATTTGACACTGAGAACGGAACGACCTACTTTCATTCTGGAAGCCTTCAATGAGGTAAAAATTGAGAAATGGGATCATTCCAATCGAATGTGCATTATGATTATGAAGCGCTTTATTCCAAAAGCGTTTCAGGGCTCTATTTCTAAGGGTGAAAATGCAAAGAAATTTATTGATGAAATTGAACAATACTTTGCCAAAAATGAGAAGGCGGAGACGAGTAACATTTTGGCTAAACTCATCTCCATCAAGTATAAGGGCAAAAGTAATATAAGGGAGTACATAATGGAAATGTCTAACTTGACATCTAAACTGAAAGCACTTAAGTTAGAGCTTGGTGAAGACCTGCTCGTGCATTTAGTTTTTATCTCACTTCCTACACACTTTGGGTAATTCAAAGTGAGTTATAACACTCAAAAGGACAAATGGTCCCTTAATGAGCTTATATCTCACTGTGTGCAAGAGGAAGAGAGGCTACAGAGAGACAGATATGAGAGTGCTCATTTAAGCTCCACCTCTCAGAATAAGAAAAGAAAGAAAACTAAGGGTGTTGCTGAAGGGTCTTCTCAGCAAAAGAAACCAAAGAAGGATGAAGAATTTACCTGCTACTTCTGCAAGAAGTCTGGACACATGAAGAAAGAGTGTTCCAAGTACGTCACATGGCGTGTAAAGAAAGGTAAATCTCTTGCTCTTGTTTGCTCCGAAGTTAATTTAGTTTTTGTACCTAAAGATACTTGGTGGGTAGATTCTGATGCTACTACTCACATAAGTGTAACCATGCAGGGTTGATGTGGAGTTGATTGCCAAGTGATGATGAAAGATTCATATTTGTTGGCGATGGCAAAAAGGTTGCGGTGGAGGCTATAGGAACTTTTAGATTGCAATTAAAGACTGGATTTTATTTAGATTTGTTTGAGACTTTTGTTGTACCGTCTTTTAGACGGAATTTAATTTCTATTTCTAGTTTGGACAAATTTGGTTTTTCTTGTTCATTTGGAAATAATAAAGTTAGTCTCTACCAGAATTCAAATTTGATTGGTTTCGGTTCCTTAATTGATAATCTATATATGTTGAATGTTAATTGTTCCTATGATGAAATACTGCAAACAAATTCACGAGGTACAAAAAGGAAATTAAAAGAGAATTTAGCCACTTTATGGCACAAACGCTTAGGTCATATTTCTAAATAGAGAATTCAGAGACTTGTGTCAGATGAAATTCTTGAACCTTTAGATTTATCAGGCTTTGAAGTCTGTGTTGAATGCATAAAGGGAAAACGAACAAACATAAGGAAATTAGGTGCCAAAAGAGCTAAAGACATCTTAGAATTGGTACATACGCACATTTGCGGCCCTTTTCCAACACCTTCTTGGAATGGGCAACAATACGTTATCTCGTTCATAGATGACTACTCTAGATACGGTTACCTTTATTTGATACATGAGAAGTCTCAATCCTTAGATGTTTTTAAGAGTTTCAAGGCTGAAGTTGAACTTCAACTTGGAAAGAAAATTAAGACTGTCAAATCTGATCGTGGTGGTGAGTACTATGGTAGATATGATGGATTGGGAGAACAACGTCCAAGACCTTTTGTGTTTTTTCTCAACGAGTGTGGAATTGTTCCACAATACATTATGTCAGGCAAACCTAGCATGAATGGTGTTGCAGAATGAAGAAACTGAACTTTTAAGGATATGGTGAGAAATATGGTTAGTCATTTTTCTTTGCTAGAATCACTTTAGGGAGAAGCCTTAGAGACCGCAGCTTACATCCTTAATAGGGAGCCAAGTAAAGCACTTAATAAAACCCCTTATGAACTTTGGACTGACAAAAAGCCAAGCATTAAGCATTTGCATATTTAGGGTTGTTCCGCTGAGGCGCGACCTTATAGGCCACATGAAAGAAAGCTAGATTCAAGAACAATTAGCTGCTATTTTGTTGGCTATGTTGAATGCTCTCAGGGCTATAAGTTTTATGATCCCACTTTAAGATCAATATTTGAAACGGGAAATGCAAGATTTCTTGAGGAAGTTGAGTTTAGGAGGAAAGAGAATATAAGGAAAGTTGTCTTTGAGGAAGAACCTGTTATTGACAGTGCTCAAGTCCTCATACCTATTCTTGTTCAAGAAACAACCCCGGTAATAGAAAACAATGTTCAAACTGTTGTTAATGACATTGTTCAAGAACAAGACAACGATGAGGTTCTTCCTCAAATATCTATACAGCAACCTCAACAACCTCAAGAAGTGTCATTAAGGAGATCTGATAGAGAGAGGAGAAGTGCAATCCCTGATGATTATATTATCTTTCTCCAAGAACATGAGGATGACATTGGTTTAGCAAAGAATGATCCGATTACCTTCTGTCAAGCCATGCGTAGTTCTAAATCTTAAAACTGGATCAATGCCATGAAGGATGAGATGAAATCTATGCAAGACAATGACATTTGGGATCTCGTCGAATTGCCTAAAATTGTGAAACCTATTGGTTGCAAAACGATATTTAAAACCAAAAGGGATTCAAAGGGCAATGTCGAGAGATATAAGGCTCATCTAGTCGCTAAAGGATTTACCTAAAAGGAAGATATTGACTATAAAGAACCTTTTTCTCCAGTATCTTCAAAGGATTCTTTTAGAACAATAATGGCATTGGTAGCTCATTATGATTTAGAGCTACATCAGATGAATGTTAAGACTGCGTTTCTAAATGGTGACATTGAAGAAATAATTTATATGATGCAACTAGAAAACTTTGTATCGGGTGACTCAAAGTCTATGGTTTACAAACTGAATAAATCCATTTATGGTTTGAAACAAGCTTCCTGTCAATGGTATTACAAGTTCCATCAAGTCATTACCTCATACGATTTTGAGGCAAATGCAGTTGATGATTGTGTATACCACAAGTTTAGTGGGAGTAAATACTCATTCTTTGTGTTATAT
The DNA here is from genome assembly GCF_004193775.1 of Glycine soja. Taxonomy (NCBI): domain Eukaryota; kingdom Viridiplantae; phylum Streptophyta; class Magnoliopsida; order Fabales; family Fabaceae; genus Glycine; species Glycine soja. Next base: position 15,055,625 of record NC_041007.1, on the reverse strand, counting down.
GTCGATGATATACTACTTGCTAGCAACGATATAAGCTTCTTACAAGAGACTAAGAAATTTATGACGAAAAATTTTGAGATGAAAGATCTTGGGGAAGCCTCTTTTGTATTAGGAATCAAGATACTAAGAGATCGCTCTCAGGGTATCCTAAGGTTGTCACGAGTTATATCGATAAGGTCCTAGATAGATTTGGCATGAAAGATAATAAACCAGGAGATACCCCGATAACTAAAGGAGACAAATTTAGTCTCAAACAATGCCCCAATAATGACCTTGAAAGAATAGAGATGCAAAAGATTTCTTATGCATCAGCAGTAGGAAGTCTAATGTACGCTCAAGTTTGCACTCGTCCCGATATAGCATTTGTAGTAGGTGTTCTAGGCAGATATTTAAGTAATCCTGGAATGCAGCATTAGAAAGCAGCAAAACGTGTGATGTGTTACCTAAAGAGAACAAAAGGATATATGCTCACTTATCAGAAGTCTGGGAATTTAGAGATCATTGGGTACCTAGACTTTGATTTTGCTGGATGTCAAGATAGCAAATGCTCCACATTTGGATAAATATTTATGCTGGTTGGATGAGCTATCTCTTGGAAGTCTGCTAAACAGACTCTCATAGCTTCTTCGACCATGGCCGCAGAGTTCATTGCTTGTTTTGAGGCATCCAACCATGGGATATGGCTGAGAAATTTTGTCACTGGTTTGCGTGTGGTTGATGACATTGAAAGACCATTAAAGATTTATTATGATAATAACTCAACAGTTCTTTACTCCAACAACAATAGAAGTGCAACCAAATCAAAGTTTATTGATATCAAGTTTTTGGTTGTTAAAGAAAGAGTTCAGAATAGACAAATTTCCATAACACATTTAAGGACTAATGATATGCTAGCTAACTCACTTACAAAAGGTTTGGTATCTAAAGTTTTTCATGAGCACACTGCTCATATGGGAGTGACTCCTTATAGTACCTTAGTTTAGTGGGAGTCTCATTTATGTTCTATATATGCCTTATGTTTTTCAGATATTTGTATAAATTGATTTTCTATAAAATAAAGTTGAAGGTTATCATTTCATTCTGAGCTTGTTTTGTTTGCAATATTTATATTGTGTTTGAATTGATCTCTATAAAGAATAAAGTTTGGACTAGTTGGAAATGAACATGAATGAGATCACATTGCATGTTATTTTCATGCCGCTTATCCATATTTGATCTATGTCATCAAGTATATGTGACATTGGTGATCATTGTGGCTCAATCACGTTGGATTGTGAGAAAAACTGCAATGGTTCTGTGTTACTATATAAGATGGACCAAATTGTTTAAGGAAAGTCTAAAAGTAAATAACATACGGTTGTTTGCCTAAAAACTTTTGCAATACAAATTATTAAGGTTAATATGAAACTCAAGTGAGAGATTGTTAGGAATTTTATAATTCTTAATTAATTAATTAGTGTGGGTTACATATTATATATATAATTTATATTAGTTATTTACATTTATGGGCTCAATAAAAGTGATCTAATTTAGTGAGCCTATTGGACTATCATTAGAAATTAATATGGGCTTGATAAGCGGAAACCAATTTGGCCCGTTAGGGAATAATGAGAATTCAAACATGTTAAAACCTAAAGCAAGGTTGTGGTCCCCGAGACACCAAAATAAAAAATTGTATTCTTTTCTCCCCATCTGACGAGAAACCTAAGGTCCCGAAAGGAAAACGATGATTTGGTTGAGGAAGAACACAAAACCAACAGTTCCTTAGACTCATTAATTCCGCTGCTTATCATGAATCCAGGTATTTTTCACAACCCCTCTTAATAATCTAATGTAATGTGTTTCCGGTGATTATTGGTATTTTATTAAGATCCCTAAAATCACAAACATAGCCTAGAGATGAAATTCTCTCAAATTGTGCACAAATTGGCTGATCACACACATTGATCAGTGTACTATATATGGCTTTATATGAGCAAGATATATAAGTTTTTCCACTAGCCTCTGATACATTTGCTTGTCAACAGTTGGTTCCTCCTGAGCTTCTCCCTGTTTAGTATTTGAGTCCATAAGGGTTGTGGTTTGCATCCAAGCTTACCATTTCTGCTAGTAATTTTGTTACATAGAGTATTTGTGTTGGGATATAAAGATCCCTTGATTTGAATAAGCAACTTCAATACCAAGAAAATATTTAAGCTTTTCCTATTATAATGATGTTGTTGACATAAACTAGGAGTGCAATCACTCATACTACAACCGTGTGAGTGTATCCTTTGGTGACAAATCTTGCTTTATACTTCTCAATGGAGTCACCAGCTTTGTATTTCACAGGGAATACCCACTTGAAGTTAACAATGTTTTTTTTTTGTTTCAACTTGTCAACCACCTCCCATGTGCTATACTTCTCTAACACATTCATTTAATTTCCTCTTTCATGGCTTAACTCCATTTGCTTTTTGAGAATGCTTTAGAAATTGTAATAGGAACAAGAAAAATATTTAAACTCATAATAGAATTTCTAGGAGGAGACAATTTGTTATGAGAGACATGGTGAGATAGTAGACAAAGACCTTTTTGTGGACTACCTTATACCTTTCCTTATAGCAATGAAAAGGTCTAATTCATTTGTTGAACACCTTTTAGGTTTTATTGGAACATTAATTGGAAATATTAATTCAGGTTTAGTACTAACCTCCTTTATATTTAAACTCTTGACGTTGTGTCTGTAAAGTACATTTTTTTGCTCACTCAAATAACAAATCATCACAACTGGATACCCAATTATGCTGACCGTGGCCAGATATGATTATTTAAGGAATAAAATCATTTTTTTTTATGTTCTGTCATTTGGAGTATTTTGTGTCTATCACAATCTTATTTATGTATTTAAATTACACACAAATAGCATAGATAGATAGACACAAAACACCCAAAATGTCATAAAAAAATGATTTTGTTCACAAATTTGAAAACTTTGACCAAATTGGGTGGAGTGAGGAGGGGAGGTACTCACAATCATATCTAGTGAGGATTAGCCTAATAGACGATCCAACTGTGGGGGTTTGTTATTTGAGCAAGTGAAAGAACATATCTTACATAATTTGTAACCTTTGAGTTGCATGTAATTTTTTGTCATCTTTGAATTACATTTTGGCAAAAATAGTGTCTACAAGTCAGTTTTGTAAGGTGAAATTTAGTTCAAATCCATTATTTAAGAGAAATACATAGTTAAATTTGCAAGTGATTAGGATTATGTAGAAATTAAATGATAAACTAATTACAAAAGATAAATCATATAATTAGTCATTTCTATGTTCAAAAGTTGCTTATAGCAATATGTTTTTACACTATTAATATACATAATTTAGATTTAAAAAACTAGACTAATAATTGCATTAGATATGTAACTCTTCACTAAGGGTAATGAAATATGATTTTTTATCATAAATCATGAAATGTAACTTTTGATCAAAAGTCGTATGATTTATTACTTTTTAAAAGATCAAATCTCTTAAAAAAAACATGAGATGAAAAATAATTAGAACCAATATACAAGTATAAAAATATAACAGAAAAATAGAAATGGTATTCATGACTCATTAAAGAAAAGTATAACAAAAATATAATTAGAACCAATATACAAGAATAAAATATTTCATGGTATTAAAGAAAAAAACAAACTAATGATAACACGTGAAAACAAAACCCCATACCATCATAGTTTTATCCTCGGCAATCACGTATTCATAACTTGTGGCATTTTTACTTGATAACACTAAATATTAATTGTAAGGAGAAAAATCTGGAAACCTTGAACGGTGGAGCAATGGCATAATAATACTAAAACCAAATATTCTAATGAAGTCACAAAAGAATGCACGTACTCTTACTAAAACAAAATAAAGATATTCAGTATAGAGAATATTGGAACCGTTAATTTCATTCCCAATTCGGAACACATTCGTATTTAAGAAGAAAGAGGAGGCAAAAAGTGCAACCAAACTTCTATTATATTGGTGGTATATGACTATGTTACAGGAGGTGGCGGAAGCAATTCAAGCAAAAGGGTGTTTTTTTTTTTTTTTATACATAAATGCATTAGGTGTGAGCATATTGAATGTACACCCAATTTTATATATATTCTATACTTTGGAACCATAAATTCTTTATCTAACTTTAATTTAAAAAAGAAAATGAAGAAGAAGAAAAAGTTTTAATAACATCTAAGATTTCATGTTATTATATCGCAAAACTGTTACAATATGCATCAACTTAATGCTATAATACCAATTGATGAAAAATTAATAACACATGATGCATAATTATAACATGTTTATAATAACTAATAATAATCATATAGTAGAGTTAAAGAATGTGTACATAAAGAAGAGATAGAATTCATTATAATTATTGTCTCAATTGAATCACAAAGAATGTCAAATGAAGGAGATACTAAAATTGTCTAATGTAACAATAATTTTATAATCACTCACATAAGCATAAAACAAATATTTATCAATCAATATATCATATATTTTATCAATAATCATAAATTTAATCTAATAATTAAACAATGATAATTCACAAAATTCTAACGATTAGTAACAAAAACTAATCATTAAGATTGACGGATAAATAAATTAAAAAAATCATCGTCAAGGGAATTGATTATTGCATTGGGCTCTATATTATCGTAATTCATTGCACGGAAAAGCTTATTGTAAACGTGGTTTATTTTGGTTGTAATATATTTTTTCGCGGAGAATAAGGGGATGAAAGTGGCACGTGTGAGTAGTGATGAATAGTCAATCTTCTAGTGTGTCAGAAGCGAGAGTTGATGGAGAGTGTCAGAAGGCAAAGAAGATGAGTAAGCAAAAAAACACGACCACACCAATCGGAGCAGATGAAGTTATGAGTGATGACGATATTGACGGGAAAACATGTCCTGTCTTGTGTTTTTCTTTCCCTTTGAGTTGAGAATTCCCTTTTGATCACTCACTCACTCCGTCACACCCATCTCTTTGTTTCTTCCCAACATCATGGACTTGGACTTCAAGAGGGCTTCAACTATTCATTCCACCAATCATCACTTCTCTTCTCTCCAACCTTCTCGCCTTCACTCTGGTACTCTCTCTATACTCATTTTCACTTATGCATTTCTGTGTTTGTGTTTTGTTTATTTCCCTTGAGCCATGGTTTTTCTGTTCATCTTTCCTTTTGATGTGAAAATGAAATCCTATAGGTTTGTCTTTTCCCTGGTGGGTACAACTGAGTGAAAAAAGAGAAAGAAGGCATTTGGATTGCATTGGACTTTTTGGTGAACTGAATAAAAGCCCATATCCCCTTTTGCTATATGATTGGCTTCTTGGGGTTGGCTCAGTGACAAAGTTTAATGTTAAGTTCTGTTTTTTTTTTTTTTTTAAATTTTTGGTCATGAGTGCAGCCACTTGGAAGCATGCAGTGTTGCTCTTAATGTCAGAAACGGTTGAGCTTTGAAAATATTTATTGTTTTGAATTTGTTTCAAGTTGGCATCATTTGCATGTAACCGTTTTGATCAGGGTCTGTGCAATTCACGGTTGATGCAAGGGACAGCCAAGTTATTGTCTGGCTTTAATGGTGATTTCAAGGTTCTCTGTTTATGACAAGTTGGACTTAATTCGGATAATAAAACAAACTACCTTGGGGGATTCTACTAAGCTTCCATAATAGGCCTCTCTTACCATACAAGCTCCTCCACTCTGAGATATTCATTTTTGTATATAACAAGACTTCTTAAGCCTTCAAAGCAATAGGGAAAAAAAAGTTCAAAGGTTGAGTGAAATTGGAGAGTGATGACGAAGGAGTGTGATTCACCAAAGGAACAGCAGCCTCGAGTTCTTGCCATAAGGAGGAATCTGGAGAAACTGAAGCTAGAATTGCACAACATCAACCGAGGAATTGACTCCCATGTACAGGGGAAGAGAGTGAATGGAACTTGGGGGGCTTCAAGATACCTTATTGGAGAGGAAGATGATACCGAATCTGATGGAGGTGAAATTGAAAAAAAAAAAAATTGTGTTTATGTGAATTTTTTTTCTTACTTGGGGCATAACAAAAGTAATATTTGATCCTATAGCTTCACATTGGACATAATGCCCGATTAAAAGGTTCTGATCTATCAATTGTGCATGAATGCTTTGACATTTGTTATTTTGCTGGATATATTTGATCCTATGGCTTCACCTTTTTTCCTGAGTTTTGGATGTGCCCTGGAAGTTTCTAGTGTTTAGATGGGGAAGGGAAAAGGGGGTGGGGGTTGGATTGGATTATCAGTAACCCTCCTTTTTTTTTCTTTTTTCAAACAATAAGTTACCCAATTTTAGAGAAACTTGGATGGTTTTAAACATCAAAAAGCGGAGAAGAAGAAAAGCTTATTTCTTAACCTCCTATTTTCTTCCCTTAATCTTTCACTCCCAAACATACCATAAAGAGCATAAGGGAACCTTAGCACCGGGCCTTTTTCTTCTTGTTCGTATTTTGTGAGCTTGTGCATTTGTAGCTGTGCATCACATACTGCTCATTTATTTACCCTATTGCTCTTTTTCTTTTGAGATGTACCTTTTATGGCATTCAAAATGGAGCTCCTGTGCCAGAAATAGCTTAGTGATGTTGATTCCATTTAAACCACACTGAGAATTATTCACTGCTCAATTATACAGATGAGGATGATGATGCTCAATCCCTTCTTCGATGTCCTTCCTGTGATTTTGAGATTGATTTTTCTTCTCTGCGTATCCATTTGGAAGAGATGCACTGCTATGACCCAAAAAATATGGTATGATGGTTCCGAATTTTAAAATTTTATGTTTGGCAGAAGTTATTGATAACAACCTAACATGTTTTACACTTTTGTTAGACTTGTTCCCTTTTCCTACTTTCATTGATTAATTTGGTAGCCTGTCCGTCCGGTGATTTTATTATGGTTTATAAACTATAGTTCCTAGTGTTAGTGCAATTGTAGACACTCAACAGAAATTTTATGTATCTGCTTGTTATGGTGAACTGTTCTGATCTGTGAGGGAAAAAAAGAAAAAAGATACAGACAAAATTAACTGGCAACCATTTTAGTTAATTGCTAAGAAAGAATGAAATAATGTATCTGAACATTTCACTCAGGTAATTAACTTACATTTGAAATATGGAATCAGACTGACTGCCTGCTTCAATGTTCTTGTATCAGCTATGTCCTGTGTGTGATGAAACATTAGGGGAGGATGCAATCAGGGTTGCACAGAATTCAAGTGCACAAAAGGTATATGTTGCTTATCTAGGAAACTTTGTTAACCTAGCTCACTTTTGGTTTTAAGAGAACTTGATTCTTGCCCCACTCAATTCAATATGTTAATATAATGATCTATACTTTCTATAGAGAGCTTGGAAGTCTGACAAATCTAGCATCTCGTCGGGTGATTCAGTAGTGCTTGAAAAGAAACTTCCTGACAGGGGAAGCAAACACGAACCAGTTCCTGATCCACTTTTGTCACCGTTTGTCCGCAATGTGTCTGTTCGAAACTCCCATGGTATCCATCCTGGTGAAGGTTCCTCCAGGAATGCCGCATACATTTTCAATGCAAAAGGGTATGATCCTTCTTTCCATCTGTATATGACTATTTTGTATTGGTGGTATGTTTGTATAAAGTGAAAAGAGAAAACATGAGAAATTGATAGTTCACAAAGTGTAAAGCATTAAAAGAATGTAGTTCAAAATTAACATGTTTTTTTACTTTATAGTCATTGCTAATCTCCTGTTCTAGGAAATGTTATAAATGTAGAAATATATTTCACGGGTATCAGCTAAACTCAAAAGTGCAGGAGTATATCTTAATCTTATATCATTGTAACTCATTCATTGTTCTATACATAAAATGTAATAATAATAATGCTTCTTAATGATATGGGTTATTGTATAGATGATGGTGATACATTATATAGTTCCAAAGTATTGTATTTTATAGTACATTAATAATTATATGTGTGCTGTGGATTTACAAGATATATCACTTGGAGTTTATTCATTAGTTAGTTAACAATAACCTACATTCTATTCATGATGTAACATTGCATATATGAAACAAGACAAAATATATTCTGCTTTGGAATTTTTTCTTTATTCTTTCCATGTGAAGGTTACTGAAAGAATAGGGAGGAGTGTGAAACAAAACAATTTGCGAGAGTTTTTTAGAGTTGTTAGACTTAGACATGACACGGATAAAAACAAGACTTAGAAATGACTGGAGAGAGGGGAGGGGAGATTTCTTTTTGATTGAGATTCATCTGCTTGAATTCCTATAAATGATTCTGTAGAGTATATTCATGAAGCCGCCAAAATGACTTAGGCATTCACCTGCTAGTTCCATCTCACTGTTAATATTAAATGTCCTTTCTGATTTTATTTTTTTTCTGGTTTCACTAGAAGCCGAATACTGCTGTTCTGACAATATATAGCTTGTTTTGCTCTGAAACAAGTTTAGCTAGTCCTAATTAGTAATTGTACCAAAAGGAGGTTGATTTCACTTTTCTGAAAAGATAATGATCTTTTGTATCTCAAGTTTTAGTTATAGTTTTCAAGTAGTATAGTGTAAATGGAAATGATTTGCAATCGTTTTTAGTGTAATGCATTTGTTGAGATACAATTCAGATTGTTTTTTGAAGCTCTTTCTCCAAATCTAGCTTTGCATTAACCTACTATAACAGTGATTATTAAATTGGCAATTTATAGAACAACATAAAGAGGTATGATGGTACCCTTTAGAGAGGTTTACTCAGTAATTTTAGAATTTCTTCCCATCGTACTGAATATGAAAGCTTTCATTCTGAATCTTGAATTTGTTGTATGATGATACACTTTTAGCCTGAATTACTTTACTGTCAATGTGATGTGTCACCCTCATTAATATCTCCTGTCATTTTGACAAGCATGTTCTCCTAAGAAGCGAATCTATCTTACTCATCTTGTTGAATTTGGTTAGTTAATATTTGTGACGAGTCACAATATTGAAATATTAACTATCATTTTTCCTTTAATACATTTCAAAATTTATTAGTTAAAAATATTTGTTGCATTGATTGTGAGGAGTTTTACTATGTAGGTCCTGCATTTGATGCTGCATAAACTTAGTAGCAATGACTTATACTGTCTTCAAAGTAGCAATAGAAATAAGGTGTATGCAAAATTCTCTACTTAAATCTAATGCCAAAACGTTGCTGGTGGTTTTGTTTGCAGCTCTAGGACAGATGCACCCCAGGATTCAGCTGATGAGCAGGATATTGAAGAGAGAAGGCTGAGGGCATCTTTTGTTCAGGAGTTGGTATCATCAACTTTAATCTAGGAAATATGCGGCTTAGAATTTATAGACACATTCATGCATTCGGATAGCCTTTATGCTCCTAAAGAAAGAACATCGTTTTATTGTCTCATGGGTTTAGAATAGCTGAACTAAGCATTGGATAATCATAAAATTGGATAATTGCCTCGTTTTGCAGGCTTGCATTACTGAACTTTTGAACTTATTTAGGTATATTTTTCGTCTATATAGAAGTTTATGTTTTGCATTACCTTATTATCATGCCAAGAATGAGCTAAGATTCACATATTTTGCTCGGAATGTTTTTAATAATCCAATTGAAGGTTAAATCGTCAAGACCTCTGGATATGAGGCTTGATTTATTCATCAGGTTAATCTGATGGTGAACTGGTCAGTATTGTTTGGTGTTTCAACCAGGGTGTTGTGGTAACCAGTTTAGAGTTTAACCAAGTGTACTGGCCAGTCTTGTTTGGTTATTATAACATTGCAACAGGGTGAAACTGATGAGCAACTGATGTTCTTTGTTCGAGTATTCATTCCTGCTCAGTTATCTCCCTGTTGAACAATAGTTAGGCGTAACTGTAGTATTAGGTTACTGGTTATTCTCTCTATCATGTTAGAATGAGTTTATGTAAAAAAAAAGTAAAATCCGCAATTGTAGTTTTTAGTATTGATTAATCTTATAAGAAAGGATAATGGAAACTTGAAAAGAACCAAAAAAAAACCCTTATCTGAGAATTTGTTTAGTATTAACTATTTAGGTTGTTTATCCTTCGTAAAGATAGCAGTTAGCACACATCATTCATGAGAAGCCGATACATGACAACACTCGCAAATTTTATACTTTTTACTCAAGAATTGCCAGTAAATACGGGGATTATAGGGTTTTAAGACACATCACTAACATCAGTTATTAAGGGTGTGTCTGATTTACCGTTTTGTTTCTTTCAACACCAATCCACTGTGGAAGGAGGATTGATATTGAAGGCACATTGAAACGCAGGATTTGGCCAAAACAAACTGGCTCTAACATATCCAAATTCATTCCTTATAGATAGTTTTCTCTTGTCTTACTTATTTTTATAGGTAGTTTTTTAAGTGATATTGTTTTAGTCACAATCCGGGTTAATCAAAATACAAGTGTTAAAAGCATTTGAATGATCAAAGATACGGAGGAGGCATTTCTGCCCAAATGCAGAATGAGAAAACCCTGTAGTGTGTATGTGGAGAACATTTTCATAGCTTAGCATTTGTTTTTGCCGTAGGAAGCCAAGAACACACGTTGAGTCGAACTAGATGCAAGAAATTTTAGCTTCTCAAATATGGTGGCTCTGGACTTTGTGCATATGAAATAGAATTCAAAGCAGAAGCAAATCCAGTTAGCCCACCGTGATAGCTTAACTTAATTAATTAACTAACATCTTTTGCATATTTACTTTCAATAAGAACCTTAAGTTCAACATACAACAAGGAAGAGGCATAACAAACAGGAAAATCGTTCATCCTTCATCATTGATTGCAATTCAGCAGCAAAACAAAATGAAGTAAAACAGTAACAAGAACAACAAAGACATTTTCATTTGGGACAGAAAAATATTATTATCCAATAATATCCATCCTAAAAGTGCAATTAAAGTATAAGAAAAAGGGAAAGCAAAGTACAGAAGCTGTATAAAACGGAAAAAATTAATTAATTAAAAATAAAGTGACAGAATTTTCACTCAATAATGGATTGGATAACACCAGCACCAACGGTCTTCCCACCTTCCCTAATAGCAAACCTCATTCCCTGTTCGCAAGCCACAGGAACAATAAGCTCCACCACCATCTTGACACGGTCACCGGGCAGCACCATCGTGGACTCCTCATCCTTATCATTCATGATAGACGTAACCTTCCCAGTCACATCGGTGGTCCTCATGTAAAACTGAGGCCTATACCCTGCAAAGAAAGGTGAATGCCTACCACCTTCTTCTTTCTTCAAAACATAAACAATCGCTGAGAACTTGGTGTGCGGCGTAATCGTGCCTGGTTTAGCCAACACCATTCCCCTCTGAATGTCAGTCTTCTGAACCCCTCTAAGCAACAGCCCCACGTTGTCTCCAGCCAGGGCTTCGTCTAGAATCTTCTGGAACATTTCTACACCTGTGACGGTTGTGTTCCTTGTTTCTCTCAAACCTACAAGGTCAACAGTTTCCCCTACTTTGATGGTGCCACGCTCTACACGGCCAGTGGCGACGGTGCCACGGCCGGTGATGGAGAAGACGTCTTCGACGGCGAGGAGGAAGGGGAGGTCGGTCTGGCGCTGGGGGATGGGAATGTAGTTGTCGACCTCGTCCATGAGTTGGAAAATCTTGTCGACCCACTCGTTGTCGCCGCGTTTGATTGCAGGGTTGGCCATGAGTGCTTCTAGGGCTAAGAGCGCGGAGCCCGAGACAATGGGGGTATCGTCACCGGGGAATTCGTAGGAGCTCAGAAGGTCGCGGACTTCGAGCTCCACTAGTTGGAGAAGCTCTTCGTCGTCGACTTGGTCTTGCTTGTTTAAGAACACGACCATGTTGGGGACACCGACTTGTTTCGCTAAGAGGATGTGTTCTTTGGTTTGGGGCATGGGGCCGTCGGCGCCGGAGACGACTAATATGGCGCCGTCCATCTGGGCTGCGCCGGTGATCATGTTTTTCACGTAGTCAGCGTGGCCGGGGCAGTCCACGTGGGCGTAGTGGCGGTTCTCGGTCTCGTACTCCACGGTGGCGGTGTTGATGGTGATGCCTCGGGCGCGCTCCTCCGGGGCGGCGTCGATCTCGTCGTATTTTTTGGGGGCGCTGTTGCCTAGGGCGGCAAGAGCCATGGTCAGGGCAGCGGTAAGGGTGGTCTTGCCGTGGTCCACGTGGCCGATGGTGCCGATGTTCACGTGGGGCTTCTTGCGCTCGAATTTGCCGCGGGCGGCGCGGACGGTGAAGGTGCGACGCGGGGTGGTGGTGGAAGAAGGGGTGCGGCGGAGGACGGTGGTGGGGTGGAGGAAGGAGGAGGAGAGAGGGGTTAGTTTGTGGGTGTTGGTGGTGGAGGAGCGGAAGGGTGTGGAATTAAGGGAAGAGGATGATGATGCATGGGGGAATAGTATGAGTTTGGAGGAAGCTGTTGCTGAAGAAACTGCCATGGCTGGTGGAGAATTTTGGATAGAAAGAGAAGAGTGAAGAGGATTATGTTAGTGTAGTGTATTGAGTAATGTAAAAATTGTGTATTGTTGTGTTATCTATTGGTGATGTTGGTGAATGTGTGGATAGATAAAAGATGGCCTCATATCAGCTCTATCCTCTTTCTGCCTCAATTTTGGAGGGACGCACTGGATCACATCTTTTGCTTTCTCTTTCTCTCACTATTAACCCAAGTCAGATGCAATTGAAGCAAGGTGAAGGGTTAAATATTAAAATGGGAAAAAAAGATTCTCTCCTAGGGTATCACAAACACAAAGTCTTTTTATGTCAATTGGAGAGGAGTCAAACTAGTTAAAATGTGTTTTTTTTTGTGGTAAATTATAGTATTTATTCATTTTGTTAATTTAGGCTTTGCTTTTTTATGCTTCTTTTTAATTTTGCTTTTAATATTTTCATTTGTTTACTTTTTACTTTTTGTTGCTATATATTGATATTTATATTTGTTAATTATTGAAGTTTTTATGTTTATCATATTTATTCCCCGAAAGGAAGGAGAGATTCTCTTTTATGATTCAACTTATTAGTCTATCTAGAATTAAAATTTGCAAGAAATAAAATTAAATGAATTTATATTAAAAGAATTACTGAGAACAAAGTTTAAATATTAAATTAAATAATTGTCAGGAAAAAACTTAGTTCATAAGGATGGAACTCATATTCTTTTGAAATGTGAGATTGCATTTTGTTGTTAATATGAGAATTTATAAATTAGTTGACAATTTATAATTGTTATGGTAACTGTTCTTTAAATCTTGAGACCACTTGTCTTAATTAATCTAGTGAGTTATTAGGATCTGGATGTTGCAAAATGGATTGGGTCGGTCCAAATCAATCTAGTGAAACGTAAGGTTTTATCTTAATTTGTTTAGTCTAAATTAAATATGAACTTTAGTTCGATCCAATCATGACTCAATATAAGTTAAACATGCAAAAATATGTTAAAAGTCCCTAAAAATAGGTTTTTATAGGATCTGAGTTTCTTTTTTAGGCCCAAATTAAATTCAGGTTTTTACTCGTTGTTGCCTGTAACCTAAATCGGGCTGCCCCATGTCGGGGTTCACATGAATTTTTCTCGTCCAAAATCATATTAAATAAAATAAATGAAAGGTTAAAAATCTTTTCTTATAAATGAAAGGTTAAATGAAAGGATTCACAATAGACCATTAACTAAGAGCCATTTGATACAATAATACTTATTGAACGGTTAAAAATCTTTTTTTATTAATAAATATTAATTATTAATTTGTTAATTTTTATTAGTAGGAGAGATTTGAACTCAATTTTTTTTTTCTCTTTCTCTCTTTAATTATTAAGTCAATCTTATAACTCTATACAGACAATTTTTTTTAGTAACTACCTATTGAATTTTAACTATAGTAAATCTAATATATTCATCCACTATGTCAACTGTGTTATAAATTTAATATGTGTATTCAATATTATAAAATCCATCGTGAGTATTTTTTTTTTTTTTGAAAAATTGTTGTACAAATGCCTTAAAGACAAAATTTGTGTTCAATTTCATGTGTGATGTGAGCATATTTACTAACGAAGTTAGCATATTAGATGAACAATAACATGTTAAAATTTTAGAATGGCTAAAATGAAACAAGAAGGTTTGAAATGATTAATTTGATTTTAGAGAGACAAAAACATACTTTCCTCTTTATCTTTTTATTAAAGAAGTGTCTTTCAAACAATTACAAATTATATAATAAAAATATAATAAAAAAAATAAATAATAGTAATTAATAAGGCCCATCATATTTTGATGTGCTGAAACTCCTAATCTATATTATATTTATCTTTATATTATTTTTGTCTTTATTTCTAGCTTGTTTTATTTTTACCTTATTATTATTATACTCATACTCGACTTGGTACCTCTTTGGTATCCGATATTTAACTCTGGATAGACATAGAGATCTAACTAGTACTAAGAGTTCTCTTTATAAATTTTCAACAAAAACCCTTGAAGACTTATCTGAACACTTAGAAAGTCTTACAAAAACACAAAATTTGCTATTTAACAAAGTGCAAACTTTTGAAAATAAAGTCAACGATATTTTGGAACTTCTTAAAACCAAAGACCAACAAATTCGTTTTTCTACAAACGAATTCGATAAAATCATGACCCAACTCTCTAAACTATCTTTAGGAAAGACCACTAATCAATCCTCAAATAAATTTGTGTTAGCAAAACCAAAAAAATGAGAACTATACCCTTTATAGGAACTTCACAAACAGTTTCAGGACATAACCCTGTAACCGATTCTATAAACCAATATCCTGGAATCTTGGATAGATTCTTTAAGAGAAAAAACTCCCAAACCAAACAGCTGGAACAAATAGAAGACATAAAATCCAATATTGATATTGGGTCAAATTCTAAGATAAACTCGTTCAATCAAAGACAATTATACAACCAAAACTAGCTAAGTTTTGATAGAACTAGTTTATACAAATATAGAAGAATTGATGACTTTCATCTTCCTTATGGAAGACACGAGATTATCAGATTAATCTCAGAACAAACTTGACGACAACTTCTTAGTACAAATAGAAGATATGTACACTTAGGGTTAATTGTCATAGGCATCAGGTCTCTAACAAGGTCATTTGTGGGAGCTAAAGCTTATGTAGTGTTCTTCGATCAAAGGTTTAGAGATAATAATTCTCAGACCATAATAGGGGTGATAGAAATAGATATAAATCAAACAGTCTGTCTGATGTATATTGTCCCTAATTATACAATGAATCTTGGTGATTTCATACAAAACATAAACTTAGAAGTCCAGACAATAGGTTTTGGAAAAAACTTTGTAGGACATAACTTACACTTAGGCATTACCTTCATAGGCAGAATAAGTGATCAAATATCCCCTAGATACATGATAAATACTAATCCATTAGTGACAACTTTATCATCTGATGGAATTCAATTTTTGCCACCCAAAATCTTTTATTCCTCTAGAAATCAGAATAATAAATGGCAAACACATATCGATGTTGGATCCTCTAGGAGTGCTATAAGCACCCTTAGATCAGCTATAATAACAAATAGAAGATTATGAAGCATAAAATGTTTGATGAGTCTTCCATGAAAAGATCAGTGGATGGAATGGGAGGAGTTTGTTGTCCATGACAACCACTGGTCTCATAAATCTCTTTATTCTTCTTCTCCTTTTGGAAGAATTGAACCAATTTATTATTATATTCAATCGGGAAGGGTATGAAAAACTTCTCATTGTGTGCTGGCAGGAAGAGTTTTGTATCATGGGTTTCTCTTATCTGATTCTAAGAAAAACCATTGATACCCTTGTATTTGTGCCTTCATCAGGTTGTATTGGTACTGTATGCTACCCTGTATATCCCAGGTCTCATTTTCATCATTGACCAGATAAGGAGTCTCGGTGATCTTCTGACAGGAGTTTCATAACATGACAGGGATGATTTTGAGCAGAAAAATTGCTCGGGCAAGTTACAATTTTGATGAAAATATAATCCATCATTTCTACTTGTATTAGATTGATAGCTTCATTTATAGAGGGATTAAACCCTTGGAATTCTATTTGAGGGAGGGATCAGGATTGATTCTAGACATCCATAGTCCAAAAGACTTTTTGTGGAGATTATTAGGTCTTCATATTCGAATGACTTAAATTGGTCTAGGTCTAGTCTAGCTTTCCTGAAAAGAAATTTTATTTTGCAAAGACAATTAATTTTACCTTTGCAGAATGACATTTTGTTGGTACACACAAATTTCTGGTTGAAATAGGCATGCACACCTATGTAAATGCTAGGAATTTGGGTTTGATTGTTGTGTACCCTAAACAATAATTTTTGTATTTTCTTGAAATTATTTAGGTTAAAACAGTTTATTATTTGTTCGAGGACATTTGGGCTGATTGAGTCTATGTAGGATTTGGGGGAAGTTTTGGTTTGGTCAACATTTATGATTATGGTTGTAGTTTCTAGCTCGAGGGCCTTCTTAATTTTATTAATAATATTAGTGGTATTTAATTTAAGGACTTTTTCTGTTACTTCCCTTGAATAACATTCTTTATAGATTGGGCTTTTAAATATCCTCCTTTACCAAGCAAAGGTATTTCAAATTGATGTAAACACTTTTTATATGAGGTCCTAATAACAAGACAAAAATTGTATAACTTCTTTCAGAAGGAGAGACTTTTGTAAGTAAAGGTAACCTTATAATAAATTATAAATTTTATTGTAAGTTTATTTTCTACCATACTATAGTATTTGGATAATAAATATTAATAATACTTTAATACTATATTTATCATAATATACTAACGAGTTAAATCATCAAAATATCATAATTTGTATTTATTCAGTCCTTTATAAAGAGATATTATCATCATCTAAAACTAGGTTAATAGTTAAAAGGTGAATCGAAATGGAATTAATTTTAATACAAGTTTAGGATGAATTATCCTATTAAAAAATAATTAAGATAGAGTGTATTTTACTCTATTTATTATTAAGTCAATTTTTGAATAATAAAAAACAAAAAATTACTAAAATGTTATGTTCAACAAACTATTTTAATTAGTTTTAAATTTTTTTATTAATTAAAAAATTTATTTGATTATTCGATAAATAAGTTTTTTAAATAATTTTAAATGTTTTTTAAATGTTACTTAAAATAATATCTTTTAAAATATTAGCTTATAACTTTTTATATTTTATTTATTTTTTATCCTTAAAATATTTATTTAATTTTCTTATTACACTTTTTAAATGTGTTATTTTACATTTTGTATTTCCTCTAACAATTAATTTTACCAAAAATTTATGTTTTAATAAGTTAATTTAAAAACTTTAAATTATTAACTTTAAATTTTCAGATACCAACTTACTTCTTATTTTCTAGTTAGCTTTTCAATTAATTTTGTGAAAATCAATCCCAGAGTTATACAAAATTAATAGCAAAAAACTGAATACATGAGAAAAAATAGTTGACGAAATAAAAATCCTTGTCAACAACTTCAATCTATGAAAACCAATTTCCACGAGAGAAGCCTAACCACAGGGTTTTGCTCTTTTTGCTCAGATTATTTGAGGTGATTAATTAAATAAGCATTTGAGAGGCTCCACCTCCACGTGGCATTTTCCCAGCGTTGTTCCTTAATCCTTGATTGCGACGGGTATTTGATTTATGTCTCCACGTTAAGTGGACTTGCTGGAAGCTAGATCACCATAAGAAGACCATTTGCTTATGTCTACATCTTTCTTTGTTTGGATTAAAAGTAAAACAAATTCAAAAAAAGAATAATAAAGTAAAAATATACATTGTTTAAATAGATAACACTTAGAAGAAAATAAATAGATTTTTTAATTTATTTGGATGAGTAAAAAGAAAGAAAGAAATATTGCAAAAATGTTTTATATGAATTAAAAATCAAATATGAACTTTTTTTTGGCCTTTTTTCAGTATTAGTTATTTCATTGATTTTTATTTATAAAAACTAATTTTATTTTTAAACATTTAAAAAGTGACACACTTCTTCTCTTCTCTTATTTCACAGTGGGAAAAATATTTTTGGAATGGATGGATCCCATTAAATTAATTTTCATTCTCCTTAATTTTCTGTTTTCTCCCATTTACTTAACTCTTAGTATATATGAATAACTTAAAATTTCCTATCAAATATTAAAAAAATGAAAAAAAAATAAGAATTATACTTTATAATATTTCAAAATAAATATTAAATTTAGAATTCAAATCAAATTTTAAAATATGTGATTAAAACACGGTTTGTGCATGAACATTAACACAATGTTTGGATATTTGAAATGTAGTGAAATGAAATTATTGTACAAATAAAACTAAAAGAGTATAATGATATTATTCTTATGATGTTTAAATAATTAATGTGGTGAAAAATAAAAAAAATACAAAATTTAACTTACAGCATAATCTAAATTATGTAACCATATGGCACATTTTAAATCCAAAAAAGGAAGTTTTTTTTTTTTTACTTGTATAATAGTAACAATGAAATTTAAACCTAAAATCTCATATTTTACTCAAACCTCCCACTTCTAAACTTATTTTAGTGAACAAAAAAAATTATTGTTATTTTGTCTTTTTTTTTTCTTTCACAATACCTTTTTGGTTTAAAGATGAATTTAGTCTTCGTAAATTTACATTTTTTTTTCAATTTTAATTATTTTAAAATTTAATTTTACAATTTTGATACTAAAATTGAAAAATATAAATTTACAAAGGAAGTGTAATCTTCCCTGAACTAAAGTCATATTTAATCCTACCTTCTTATTTGGTAATAGATAAGTGAATTTCTAGAAATACATGGAGGTGCCAACGGTCCAAAGTCTGGTTCAACCAGTGAAAATCCAGTCCGAAGTGGATGACAGGTGGCCCAAGGTGCTACCACTCCACCACAATAATCATTTGTTATATATGCATCAAAATAATATATATTTATTTTTTTTATTTTACATTACTTATAAGTGATTCATGCGGTTTAATTGATGATTCATTAATTGGATCATTGGCACAGTATAGCTTGACTGGTTTGATGATCGTCCAATTTTTATAACATTGAGCACAAGATGTGCCTATTCAAGGATCAAAGAACATTACAGATCGTCCTCCTACTTTACCAAAAATTAATAACAATTAGTACTTACTCTCCCATTACAACAAGTTATACATCATGATGTCTCATATAAACCGCATATAGCAAGATAATGCTACATGCCCCCCTTAATAGACCCATTTACTTTAACATGTAGCAATCCCCATTGCTTCCTTGCTTTGTTAGATCTCACAATGCAGTCTGCAATGTCACGCATCAACAACGCCTTTCCTCATATTTGCATTTCATGTTTTCTTCCTACAACACCTTTTCCAGTGATGCCACCTACTCCTAACATCCAATCTTGGTTGCTTTGATTCGTGGTGCCCCTACTTCAAAGCACACAAGATCCATTCCGCAGTGCAATGACATTCACATGATTATCTTCCTTTGCGACCCATGGTCCTTATTTGCATTTCCAATTGTGTTTACTACTACAGCTTTCATGACTTTTACCAACTTCTATTCAAGATACCACTCCTGAGTATAATTAGTGACTATTGATACTCAACAACCCAGTTTTGGTACCTATTTAAAAGTTCGTACATTCCTCACCCTACTCCATATGCATTCTGTTACACACGTACCCCAACCCCTGCACTATGTAACCTTCCTCCCAATTATCTCCCAATCTTTCCCGACACTATACCTTTCCTTTTTTTCCTTCACTTCACCCAATAGACCCCATTTTTTATTTAATACCGGATTCATAATCCATCCCAAAAGAAAAGATGAGGTGTGTTCTCCTTTGCATTGTTCCATCGCCATGAGCAGATTTTGAAATTTTTTCAATTAGACATTCCTCATGCATCACACCCCAACACTGGAAGAAGTTATCTTGCACTTCCTATGTCCAAAAAAAAATGTTAAGAATGAGGAAGGAATAAAAACAGTAGAAATTTAGTAGGAAAAAAGAGTGACAAACACCAAAAACTAAAAATATGAATGAAAAAAGGGAAAGGAAAAGGACATGCTTGTAGGCAAACTAAAGTCCCTAGTTTGCATGATAGTGTTTCTTCTCTTAAGCACTGTCTCCTTTGCACTCATAAGAGCTGGTACTAGATGGTAGAGGGAGTTTGTGAAGTTGGTCTCTTTCTCCTTCTCCATGTCTCCTCCGCGTGACAAACACAAAACTTGTTTGCTTCCTTATGTTTGATGTTGCTCCCTTTGTTACTTGCATGCATTTACTTTGCTTTTAAGTTTTATAGGATAAATATAGACCTGGAAGATGTTTATGTACTATGTAATCTTTGATTAAGAGTGTTTTGTGCGCTTAAGTTTAACTTTAACACTATCAAGTTATTGCAATCTAACTTTAACACTTCCTTATGTTAGTCTCCCATTTCCATAGAATTCTTGCATAATATTTTATATTTAGACATGTTAAGTGAAAATTGATTTTAAAATAATTATTTTAAAAAAAATTGACATTTATATAAAACTATAAAGTATGAAAATATTTATATTAGTGGGTTATTATAAACAATTGTAGGAAATAAAACGAGAAAATGAAATTAGTTAAAAAATAATTTAATTACTTTTAACCATAAGTTTCTAAATTTTACTTGCAATAAAAGGGTTTTTCTCATAATTTAATTTTATCACTTTGATAATTTTTTTCCAAATAAATTAGAATATTTATTTAAGAAAAACCTTTTACACTTAAAAAAGTACTCCCCTAAAATTAATCATAACGCATGTACTTGACCTGTTGTCCTCTCCTATTTTATCTGTTTTTTTTTTTAATAAAGCTGTTTAGTTATGATAAAAAGAAATAGTTTCAATATTATTAAATGAAAAAATAAAATTAATAGAATGAAAATAGTATTAAGTATTTCTAGGACCTTGAAATATGAAAACAATACTATAGCGGTAACGTTCTAATTTATTAAGGTTATCAAAGCAAAAAACTCAATTTTCTTTCTAATATATATACATCGTGGTTGACTAGCATTTTTTATTTTAAAAAATAATTTTGTATATTTTTTGTCTATATGAATATAATTAAATTAAATTTAAGTTTTTTAACCTTAAATTATAATCCAGAACAAATTTCAAATTTCCAGTAGTTGATCTCCAAGCCCAAAAATCCTAGATGGGAAGACCTTCGTATAAACTGAAACGACAGCAAGTTATATATGTACAAGTATATATTTCCTATAGTTTAATGAATTGTATCATACTATTTACATATGAGAAATGATATTCATATAATCCAGTCTTGTGACCTCTCAAAGCTAATTTCTCGTTTCAACTCCATGTTTTTTAGGTAAATGCAGAAATAGCATTAAGTCCTCCAAGCTCTTGGGACGTTATGCCGTAACGAGATTTCTCCTGCAAAGATGACTCCCCAGTCCCCAATTCCCAGTCCCTAGTTAACCCAGCTGCAATTCCTCTTGACAACATATATTATACCAAGAACACTTGTGCCATTAAAAATTTACCCTCTTATGCATGAATTATGAAACCCAAAATATCAACAGTTCCAAGCAACAAGCAAGATCACAACTTCTAAATTTCACTCCTAAAATGAGCTTTCTAAGTGAACTACTACCATAAACCACACAAAGTGGCATTTAGATTAATGAAGGGCAAGCCTGGCCATTTCACTGTCAGGCATCTGCAGGTTGCATATATTTAGGACCTTCTGGCACATTTCTGGAGGAATTTCCATCAAAAGATCTGAGACAGCTAGTTTGTGTTTCCTCTTTAGTTCATCTAACTCCTCTCTTTGTTTAACCAACAAATTCTCCAATTTTGTTGTTATTTGATTGATGTATTCCATTTCAGATTTCTCACTGGAAGGAGAATCAGCTATCTCATCACATTCCTGCTCAATGGTACCGTCAACACAATCATCAGCTGAAATACCACCATTTGCAGTCGGGTTGTCTTCCTCAGAGTTCACACCTGCTTCATTAGACAAGATTGAAGTCATATGTCGAGATGGAGAGTTTCCACCAAATCCCCTTGGTGAATCTGACCAGTACTTACGACCTGAAGGTAAAATTTCTAATGCAAGACTGCCAGGAGCAACAACAGAATCAATTTTCATAGGAGAGGCCTCTGGCCTAGTTTCAGAGGTATAACTTGAATCTTGATGGTTAAAGTCAACAGGAGTTTCACTGAAATTCCAACTAGGAATGTGATATCGAATTTCAGAATCAATCATCCCAGCAATAGTTGTAACATCTTGATCAGTGAGTTCCAACTCCTCAACCATTTCACTAGCAACAGAGATTGAAGTGTCTGCTTCAGTATCAAAAGGAAAGTGGATATTGCGAATATTACCTGTACGGAAATGAACATCAGAACCAATGAAAAAGCAAATAGATAAACTCTTTTAGGATAAAAAAAAAAACAAGAAGATAAAATTGAGGGAAGACCTGAGGAATCTGCAATTCGCAATTTTAAAAATATTGTATGATTATCTTTCCTCTGACCTTCCACCGTGAATTCCCTACTTGTCTCAACAGAATTATCCTCAGCAATAGCTTGATTATGAGAATTATTTCCTGTATTTGATACAACAGATGATCAACAAAATAAGATAAGTAATTATAGAATTTAGATAATTTAGATGCAGGATATATTTACCTGAATGATGGGTTTGAGATCTTGAAGATCGACCTACACTATCATTATCATAATCTGACTGAAGGAAGGGATCGATCAAGAGGTCTTTCGCAGACAATCGTTCCGACACATCAGCAATACACTTTTCGATAAATGCTTTAACTTCAAGATCAGCCACCTTTGCCAATGATGCTGGCTTTATTCCCTACGAGGAAAGGAAACATCAATAATAAACATAAAGATAATAAAAGACCATAAGGGTCCGTTTGGTTTGAGAAAATAGTTTCCATTTCTGTTTTGACTAATAATTGAAAAAACACCTTTTTCTGCTTTTGCTTTGCTTCTTATTTTTAAAGATTAAGACAAGAGAAGGTGAAAACAATATGGAAAATGTTTCCTTGAACCAAACAAGCCCGTAAACACCAGGAGTTCCATTCAACCAAAGACTTTTGAACAGTTATTTGATTCTTTGCACAACATATCAATAAGACTATGGAAGCAGACAAATATTTTTTCAATGTCAGAATTAAAAAAAATTCCAGAATGATATTCTTTTTCTACAAATTTTACAACCCTTAAAGGCTGTAATCTAACCACTTTTGAAGTCCACTTAAAAATAAAAACTCTAGATCATATCTCTAGCAATTCATACATAAGAAAAGCTAAAACATAACATGATTTTTATTGAAGAAGATATATTAACCATTATTCTCTGAAGAGGAGAACTATCAATGCTACTCCTTCTAACACACTCTCTTTATTGAAGACTACAATATCATGAGCAAGGCTCAACAAGTAAGAAGTGAGACCATAAAGTTTTGTGATTTCCAATAAATTCCAACCAATTCCTTGATTGTGTTCAGAGGAATGTATTGCTAGCATTTCTCAATCTCTAGAAGCCAATTAAAATTTGGGTTCAGCAACTGGAGAAGAAGAAAAAACACCAATTCAGATATTCTAAGATTTATTTTTTCGTCTTTATGTCATCCAATACTTTTGACTACTGATAAAAACAAGCAATGAGGCTGTAGTTCAAAAACATTCAGATCATGGAAATTTCATGATTTTACGTCTTATTTACAGAAGGACCAGCAGAAGTGGTCTTATGATCTCATATTCTTATCAAGTTGAAGTGTAAATTGTTGTACTATTATCCAAAGGTTTGACAAACATCACAGTCTCTAGAAAAATTAAAGAGCTTTCACAATGCATTGAATATTATATCCATCTACATTGAGATGGAATGAATAATTCTAATACCAGTGTGCATCACATCTTAAGTAAAAACATCACAGTCTTGTAAATAAAAGCATGTTAAGTAAAATAGCCCCAACATTTTGAAAACAGAGCACTTGACTTACAGATGTCACTTTCTTGTATATTTGAGCAGCATTGGTGCATTCAATATACGGGTACTCAACGGTTACCAACTCTAGCAAGCACATGCCAAAAGCATAGATGTCAACAAGCTCATTGTATTCCTCTTCATAAAGTTCTGGGGCCATGAACTCAGGGGTACCTAGGCTCATAATAAGAATTACAAACGCTTTCAGTAACAAGATTCCCACAGTACTCCACATAAGAAAAGGGTAATAAATGTAGTAATTTCAGGGGAAACGTTACCTATGACACTGTGAGCTGAATTGGCTTGTTGAAGGATAGCTGCCAATCCTAAATCACCAATTTTCACCTCCCCTTGATTACCATTGACAAAAATGTTATCACACTTAAGGTCTCGATGAATAACCGGCGGATTGTGACTGTGAAGATATAAAAGGCCTTCCAAAATCTGCCTAGACCATTTCTTCACAGCTCTCAAATCAACATGCTTATGTTTCTTCCGGTATCTAAATTTAGAGAAAGTCAAACATAAACACCAAAGCTCACAAAAGTTGCAAATAAAACCAAACAAGAAGCCAAAAGAGAAGAGACTCACTGACGCAACGTTCCTGAGGTGAAAATTTCAGTAATGAAGTTGATGTTCTCATTCTTGGTGTCAACCCATGAATTGTAAAACTTAATTATATTTTTATGCTTCAAAGTCTTGAGCAAATGAACCTCTGAATAAAGTCGCTCCAAATCATCGGAGTTACGCAACAGATCCGCCACCTTAACCTGATTCCAAGCCACTTCAATCCCTTCCAACTCATCAAACGCTCGATATCTAAATTACCATTTCACAGTCAAGGGGGAACAAAAATCCCAAAAGGAATCAATCCATGCTACTTACACACATTAATATCTATTGATTATTGACTAAGCGTAGAAAAATTCAGAGAAACAATAAAAGGATACACTTTCTTGAAAGCCCCTTTCCCTAAAACCTCCTTGTACTGCAGAATAAGCCAGCAAATAAAATCAGATCAATCGAACCAACCATCTTACAATGCATGCAAAACTAATCAATAATCAATACTAATTAATTAATAAAATAAAATAATGTTAAGGGCATAACAGAATGCATGAAGGATCAGCATTGAGCGTGGTGGAATTTCAAACAGACCCGACCATAGCGACCGGTGGGATCAATCTCGACGAACTCGATGTCGGGATCGTCGAGGTCTTGCTCGGAGGAATCCGGCGGCATTGGGGGAAACCCTAGCTGAGGAACGAACGACGTCGTCTATTGCTGTTGGGAAGAAGAAGAATAAGGGAATAGAAAACGGACAAAAATTAAAATATCGGAATTGTTATTAAAATGAAATTTGGAAGAACACAATGATTGTAGTTGGGAGGATCAAAGCTGAAAATCAAATGGGTTCCATTAAAACTACGCTCCCTGGTTCGTTGTCGCTACGACGACGAAGAGGGAAAGAGGGTGCGTGCAGTGTAGGTGGCACGAGACGCAAACTAACATAACATAATGTTGTTGGCTAAGTCAAATACTAATCTATTATAGCGTCCAAGGCAAGTTCCTCACTTTAAGATATTACTCATTAGGACGATTCATTTTTTATGGGTTTTGATTTTTTTGGAGTTTCTTGCCTTATGACTCAGCCCATTAGCTTCCTTCTTTTCTTTTTAAATATTTATGTTATATAATTAAAAATTTTAAATTATATTATAGTTAAAAATTATGATAAATAAATATTTTTGATATTTAAATTATATTTTAGATTAATGATAAATAATTTATAATATAAAAGTAAAATAATGTTATTTTTAATTATCGATTATTTTTTTAAAATATTAATTAATATTAAAGATATTAATATTGAAATTCAATTACAAACAAAGATATTAATTTTTTAAAAATACAAACATTATCGTTGAAAATGATAACTAAAAACACCCTCGTCAGTCGTCCAATACAACTTTTCTAATTTATATAGAGAGGGCTATAAATAAATATTTCACTGTTTTGATAAGAAGTTTAAAAATTATTTTATAATATATATATATATATATATATATATATATAAGAGTATATATCTTAATGAGAAAAAATATCTTCTTTGAGAGTGAGATAAATATAGAGAATTAAAATTTAATATCAAAAAATCATACGAATAATCAGATAACATTAAATCTTAATTATACATATTTAATTATACATTTAGATTTAATCGTTCACTTTCATAAAATAATTTCCTTTAAAATAATTTCATTTCATAGGATATGTGTTGTAAATTAGAATAATTAAATGAGTGACTTTTTATGAGCTGTTTTATAACTAGAGCATTTGTAAGAATTTTATTTAATAAGAATGTTTTTTGATTTTTTTATATCATTTATTTCAATTTATCCTTTTCATTTTTATTTATAAATTAAGTTTAATATTTTTAAAAGACATTATCAATAGTCAAAAGTAATCTTCTATCACAATATAACTTATTTAACATAATTTTTAAATATAACTTATATATTTAAAATATTTATTTATTACAAATTAGTATATATTTGAAAGTATTTATTTATATAAAATAAACATTTATCATATGCACGGCACAAAGTAAAATACTAGTTCTAAAATAATTATATAAAAAAATTAATATTTTTGGTGCATCAACTATTTTCTCATTAATTGAAGATAACAATTTTATTATTATTTATCACTAATTATAAAAAAAATTATATCACTATTTTTTAAATTAACAAATGACATCATTTTAAAATTGTGACTAGAGTTAAATTTAAACTTTATATATATAAAAAAAAGCCTGTTCTTCGATCCCTCATGACTTGAAGTTTAAAAAGTGTAAAAATTGAAAAATAAGAACAGGATTAAAAAAACATATATTAAGTCGAAGACTAAAAATATATTTTAAATCAAGGACTAAATTACACAATATAAAAATTTAAAAATTAAAACAAGATTCAATAGAAATATAAAGACTAAAAATATATTTTATCCTTTCTTTTTCATGAAATACTCTTAGGAAACTAATTGTTACTAGGTAATTAATTAAAAAGATAAAATATATATTAAAAATTACATGATATTTAAAATGAAATTCAAAATATGAATTATATTTTTTAATAAATGTATCAAAATTTTAAATGTCATATAGTATGAAATAAAAAGAGTATATTGATTTTTATTTATATAGAAGAGGAAGCATATTGCTAGATTTTTTTATTTTTTATTTGGAGACATGATATTGTTACATGAGTACATGACCCTATCATGAGATTCATGACTAACATAAAAACTTCAAGAAATCATTGAGTTGGACATTAAATGGCCTTCCATTCCTCCGGTGATTGTTTTAAATTTTAAGCTAACAAGTATATCTTTCATGGATTCTCAATTCTGACCATTCAGTCTCAGTTACCTTTACGTTTCGTTATTATACAAACGTGGGTACATTTATTTATTCGAACACTTTTCATCAAAGTGCTAACCGTTGTAGCAGATGCGCAAGGGCAATTGTGTGAACTATCCAGAGTGTGGAAAACTGGAAATTGGAAAGAATGACTCTGAATGGGAGCTGGAATATGCTACTGGATTAGCTTCCATAAGATTATGTAATATATAAAGAATTAAGATTTTATGTTTGATTCATGTATTTATTTAATAATTTATTCCTATTTTCTGCAAATATTTTAAAATTTAATATGTTAAAATAGAAAATGAGTAATATTTATAGCAATGCTATTTGACTCATTTTTAAGTCATTAATGAATTATAAATAAAAATTTAATGGTAAAAAAATTATATACAACTGTCAAAAACAATTTTATATTATATTTTAATAACAAATTACCATTGATCCAACTTTTAAGGTAATTATTTTTAAATACACTTACAGTGAAAAAAATTTCTATTATCATTCAATTAAAAATTATTATTGGTATAACTTTAAAGATAATTATTATAAAAATTAATAAATCACATAAAACTATTTTACATTGGCACATAT